>NC_135340.1:43359880-44779880 GCF_023851605.1 Tamandua tetradactyla
TGTGTGCCACAACCTCCTCACCATTGCCATCCTATAATGCCCCGAGTTCCGCCCTTCCTGCCACAATATACAGCCTTGGAGGAAGCGGCCACTATGCTCAGAAACAGTGCCAATGCCTTTAATGAACTCTTTGCCCAAGAACAGGCCAGAGCTAACCGACAACAACTGCAAAATAATCACCTCCTTAACCGCCAGTCAGGCGCTCTCTTCTCTCTCTCTAATGACTAACCAAAATAAGCCCTCTAACCCCCGCTGTGCCCACTACACTTTTCTGGTCCTCCGTAGCCAGCAAAAGGCAAGGTCAGAAGCTTCCAAGCCTCAGTCTGAACAGGAAAGCAGTGAGGAGGAAGGGAGCGAGAAAGCTAATGATGAGGACGAAATAAAATCCAAATGTAGCCGCGAGCATAGCTGCGAGTGGGAGGAAGCACCCCGAATCAATAAATACAAAAGGATTAATCTAAAATATTTGAAAGAACTAAAAAAAGCCGTGCATGATTATGGAGCAACTGCCCCTTTTACTCTGGCTTTGCTAGACAATATTAGCGAAAAGGAGCTTACTCCAAATGATTGGTCACAGCTCGCCAGAGCCACCCTATCAGGTGGTGATTTCCTGCTATGGAAAGTGGATTATGAGGAACAGTGTAAAAAGTATGCTGAAAGCAACATCTTAAAAGACAGCGCAAAATCTTGGTAGTTAAAAAAGCTTCTAGGGTCAAGTCCTTATCATCTTAATTCTACCCAGGCACAATACCCCCGAGGACTTGGTCTCCAGGTGCAGTCCACCGCCATTAAAGCATGGAGGCTACTCCCCCAAAAAGGGGCTCTCACGTCCTCTTTATCAAAAATAGTTCAGGGCCCCAACGAGCCGTATACTGACTTCCTCAGTCAGCTACAGATCGCAGCCCAGTGCATTCTTGGTGATCAGGAAAGCGAAAGTGATTTTATCAAGCATCTCGCTTATGAAAATGCTAACACCACCTGTCAGGTGGCAATCTGCCCTTTTCATAATACTGACCTCTCCAATTATATTAAACTTTGTAACGGAATAAATCCTAATACTCAGGCAATATTAGCTGTCTTACAAAATCGCCCTGAAAACAATGGCCCCATCTGTTTTAATTGTAACAAATCGGGTCATTATTCAAAAAATTACCCCCTATGCATTATTTTTGAATAATGGAAAATGGAATAAAGCCTAAACTAATATAATAAGTGCTGAGGGTTTGTAAAAATAGAAATTATGGTTAAAATCAAGAAAGAGTTAATAAGTCTAAAATGACAATGTTTTCTTGAACTTTTAGCCTGTTCTAATGAAAAGATATAAAATTTCTAAATAATTAGTTAGAAAGCAAAGAGTCTGTGTTTTATCAAAATAACTTATGTTAACTTTTATCATGTTGTTATCTGTATAAAAAATACTGATTTTCTCCTGGGTATCATTATACTGGCAAAAAGTGCTTCTTTTCTTGCCCTAAACCAGGTGGCTTAATCTATTAATCTAAGTACTATTACTATAAATGAATCTATTACTAGCTAAATCATATTCAAATCATATAAATACCTATATTCCTTTAAGCCAAAATATCTTAAGGCTTTGTCCAATTTTTATATAAACTACATATGTATAAGCTAAATTTATCCTAAAATAACCATGGCTTATATTGGAAGCAGATCAGATTTGAGGGTTGAATGCAAGGAAAAAATATACTTGTGGAGTCTTTTTTGTTCACCTGATGTTGCCATTACATGCAACTGATATTGCTATCACATGACCTTGGTAAAAAATAGTTAAAATGTACACTCTAGCTGGGAGGACTGGCTATCCCCCCAAAAAGAAGTGTACTTTAATAAAGATATCTAGGTCCCAGGAAGCTCCTCTTGGTCCCTAGCCAGTTCCCAGAGGACCCAACTGGGCCCGGTCATGTAAGCAAACCGAAATTTGGCCACTATTGTGAGAAAATACCATAAAAACTGCATGCAATAAATTTAAAATTAGCACAAATGCACAACCAATTATAAAGAATCCACATTCCTGCATTCCTTTTAAATCAATCCAATGAATTCAATTTAAAAAATCTGGTCATTTGCTATGGGTACACGTCACTATTGACACTCTGCATTCATTTTTGCTACCTGACACTTTAGGAATTCCTCAGCATATAAAAACTGATAATGGTCCTGAATACACAGGTCAAATGTTTAAAAAATTCTGTCAACATTTGGTGAGGACTGGATCCGATCCTAATATGGGGCAGAAGATCAGTGTGTATATATTCTAAAGAATTCGATTCAGACAAATGGTTACCAGAGCAATTAACAAAACAAATAGACAATAACAATCTGTCCAGGGCAAAAAGGTTGCCCTGAGAAAAGGCATTTTTCTCTTTCTTTCTCCAGCACAGCTGAAGCTACTAATAAACCAGCAAGCCCTGCTATAACCTATTCAACGACAGCTAAGCTGACAGACGACTGAAGTCTAAGAATCCATCTACTGGTGTTGCTGGTCTAGGCACCGGTATCGCCTCAATCACCCTCCAACAACAAAGCCTCTCCAGCCTAAGAGCTGCAATAGACGAGGACTTAACCCGTATTGAAACTTCCATCACCCACCTTGAAAAGTCCCTTACGTCCCTATCAGAAATAGTTCTCCAAAATAGAAGAGGGCTAGACCTGCTCTTCCTTAAACAAGAAGGGCTTTGTGCAGCATTAGGCGAGGAATGTTGCTTTTATGCTGATCATTCTGGCTTAATTAGAGATTCAATGACCAAATTTAGGGAAGGAATTGCAAACCGCAAACGTGAGCGGGAAGCCCAAGGAGTTTCCTCCTGGGGACTCAATGGAATCCTCCCTTACCTTCTCCCTATACTAGTCCCCTTAATAACCCTACTCCTTATAATATCTATTGCACCTGCTATTATAAGGAAAATACTCCAGCTTGTAAAGGATCAAGTTAATTCAGCCCTAGGGAGGCCCATTCAGGTTCATTACTAAAGGCTCCATCTCCAGGACCAGGGCGTGACCCTGGAAGGCCAAGAAAACATCTATCCTCTGTAAACCGCCCCCCCTCCTATGGGAGCAGCATACAACTCGAAAGTATGCTTCTATCTTATGCTATGATTGGTACCGCTGGGTGCAAGGCAAAGCACTGAAAAGGAGGGCCAGAACAATCAAAGGCCGTTTTCGAGCTCCTTGAGAAGTATGCCTCATTTGCATAGGGGTTCGCTCTGTAAAAATTCCCCTCCCCAGAAAAACAGAGCCACAAACAACTTGGGGAATGAGGCCTCTACTTCCCCCAGCAAAGGTTAATGCCAAAAGAATGCTTAATCAGCATCCTTCCTCCATCCCCTTTTTGAAAAACAAAGGGAGGAGATGATGGGGACCAGAGGCTAACCTAAGATAGCAATTGAGCCAACATGGCCACCCCGGCTAATGCAATGGCATCTATATAGTACAACAAGGTTCTTCACGGAAATAGGTTCCCACCGGGACCTTCCCACCGGCGCGAACTCCCCACCAATTATCTAACCAGCCCTTCCCGCTGGCGTGAACTCCCTCCTATCATAATGCCCCACATACCCTACTCCCTCCCCAAGCCGGTATATATACACCCGGCTTGCTTAATAAAATTTGCAGCTTGATCAGAATCCTGTCTTGCTGTCCTTCTTGCATCTCTCTGTCTCATAACCATTCTTCCCTCAGCAGGTGGCGGACCCCGTTGACTGTCCTGAGGGTCAGAACAGGAGGGGGTCACATCAAAATATCCAAGTGGACTCACCTTCTTCGGTCTATTACACGAACTTTACTGCCAAAGCAAGGCACATCATGGGGTTATTTCAGCCCCTTCTTGCCTCTTCTTTTTTATTATAGTAAATCCCAAGCAACTATAAACTTTTACCTTCACTGACTTCACTGGCTCAGGTTTCTGCTTTGTTTTTCTGTGTTGGTGTTTTGTTTTATTTTTTCCTGATGTTGGCCAAGTTTGGTTTCTATTCTAGTTTTCTTATGACCAATAGGTTATTCTTCATTGGTGCAGAAATGATTGAGAATTTTTTTATTTAAGATTGAAAATTTTATATCACAACTTGATATCAAACTTTGGTAACCTCTATTGGGATGGTGGGGACCTATCTATCAAATGAGAAACAATAGAAAATGTACTTTGTTTCTGTTTTCTATTTGTCTATTTGTGCTAGATTATATCTTGTTTCCACTGGAAATAGAACAGCACTTTATGATCTGCTGTGATTTTATGTGTATCTGTTTTTGCTTTTGATTTTTTGGTAAATTTTATTCTATATTTGATATAGAGTTGAAGTTGTAGAACTGAACCTAAATATTTGTGTGTGGTTGTGGTTCTGTAATTGAGAAGTCTTTTTCTTTCATTGTGTGTGAGTGAAATATTTGCCTACCTCAAAGAGACATTAAGTTGGATATAATCTTAAAATAAAGGAATTCTATTAATACTAGTCATAGAAATTAATGAGAACAGGAATCTAATGTTCCCCAAATTCCAAAAAAAGTAAAGAAAGAAAATGAACTTCTAACATTTCCAATGTGTTAACTTTTTTCAGGAAGCAACATTTTTTCATAGAAATTTCTAGCTTAGATGTATTTTTATATAAAAATTGAAATTCATATAATCAAAATAAATTCTTGGAAAATTCAGAGTGTTTTGATAAATTTTTTATAAAACAATTAAAAAACATCTCCAAGATGTCATTAGTTTGGAGGATAAAACAAACATTAAAGGTTATGAAAAATGTGAAGTTATGTGTTCAATCAATTTGGATTATAATTCTGACAGTCCTGTAATAAGTTCATTTAAAAAACTTCTAGTATTAATTTTATTTTAAGACATTCTTTTTTAATTTTTTAATTTATTAATTTAAAAAATTAACAAACAAAAATATTAACATTTCATTCCATTCTACATATACAATCAGCAATTCTCAATATCATCACATAGTTGCATATTCATCATTTCTTAGAACTTTTGCATCAATTTAGAAAAAGAAATAAAAAGACAACAGAAAAAGAAATAAAATGATAGAAAAAAAGATTATACACAACATAACCCTTATCCCTCGTTTTCATTTATCACTAGCATTTCAAACTAAATTTATTTTAACATTTGTTCCCCCTATTATTTATTTTTATTCTGTGTTTTCTACTCATCTGTTGATATGGTAGATAAAAGGAGCATCAGACACAAGATTTTCACATTTTTAAGACATTCTTAATATTAAATACAGATGATTAGTAGGTATTCTTCATATAATTTTTTAATGAAATTGAATATTGGATCTTGATTCATTGGTCATGGTGTGTGTGTATCACTTTACCTATTCCTTTACTGAGTGTCTGTATTCTTGGATCATTTATGAATGTGTTCATTTTTGCTACTTTAAGAATGATACATTTTGTGATGAAGAAGGTGTAAATAGGGTGCATGTGGCTGTAGGGACTTATATTTTGTGTGCTCTTGAGTTTGCTGATCTACTAAACAAAATGTATATGACATAAAATTCTCAGTACCCACCTTCAAGTTCTCTCTGTGAAACAGAAGTCAGTTATTTTGGTTATAAGTCATTATTGTGGGTGATGGAAATTGTACAAGAATTAATAGTGGCCAAAAAATATGACTGAGCATGCAAAGTATTATGATCTGGCTTTGTTTATTAAGGAAAGTAGAGTAGACATTCTAAAATAAAATGTTTATTCCAGAATGTGAAAGACAATAGGAGAAGATGAAAGTGAGTGGCTATACAACTTCACAAGTAAACTCATTGCCCTTCCCTGCTATGTGGGGCATGATTCCCAGGGGTGTAAATCCCTCTGGCAATGTGATTCTTGACTCTTGGAGATGAGGCTGGCCCTGGCATCATAGGATTGAGAAAGACTGCTTGACCAAAAAGGGGAAGAGAAAAGAAATAAAACAAAGTTTCAGTGCCTGAGAGATTTCAAATAGAGTTGAGAGGTCATTCTGGAGGTTATTCACATGCACAATATAAATATCCCTTTTCAGTTTCAGAAACTGTTGAACTGTAATCCAGTAGCCTTGATTCTTGAAGAGGATTATATAACTATATAGATTTTATGGTGTGAACGTATGATTGTGAAACTTGGTGATTAACAGTCCTTTCACCCAGGTTATAGACAGATGAGTAAGAAATAAAGTCAAAATTAAATGAATAAGGGTGCACAGGTGGTTCCATGGTAGAATGCGTACTTCCCATGCGGGAGACCTGGGTTCAATTCCTGAACCATGCAACCCCCCTCCGCAAAAAAAATTAAATGAATAGTAGGAGTGGATAGGTATACTTTGGATGTTCTTTTCAATATGTATTTTTATTTTTATTCTTAGTTTTATTGCACTTAATGAAAATTGTTCAAAACTGTATTATGATGATGAATGCAAGACTATATCATGATATTGTGAACAAATGTCTGTATACTTTAGATGATTATATGATCTATGAATACATCTCATAAAAACTGCATTTTATAATGGGAAAAATTAGTGGCTACAGGAAGCTATTAAGGTTTTCAGAAGGTAAATTCTTTTTTCCTTGGTTTATTTAAACATCAATTTGTATGAAAAAGAAATAATGAGATATGCTAAAATTTTGGCAAAGTTTTCACAGCTCAGCTTTGATGGGTTTATTTTTTAAAAAACTTAGACATTCATTACTGTCAAATACATTAAAGCCACCATAGAAATCAGATTTTCTCTTTATAATAACATGAAAAAATTTACCTTGGTATTCTCATTTTGTTTTATTAGAGGCAGTAAATGTTATTCTTTACGTTCTGGGTAATCTTCCTAATTTAGCAGAGTTCCAACTCATGAGAATAATATTTTGTCTTTTATGCTGACTTTATGTGCCTCATTATTCTTTTATACAGTTAATTGCCTATGAAAGAACTAAGGTTCCCTATGTTGTTTATTTTTAAATATTATATTGTCACTCTTATAAATAAAGTGCTACAAACTGTTCTTGTTTCCAGATATTTTTACTACCTACATAACTACCTGATCCAGGTGACAGTTCTCTTTTTTTTTGCATGGGCAGGCACTGGTCTCCAGCATGGCAGGCAAGAACTCTGCCACTGAGCCTCTGTCACATCACTCCATTCTCTTTTGATAAGTAATTTCTGATAGCTCTCTTTATTTTGCCTTCCCAAGATCAGACCCTAAATTCAGGAAAAAGAAAAGACTATAAAAGTAGTAAGGAGACCAGGGAGATTTAACAGATCACAACGAAAGCACAAGACAATTTAGTGGATGTAAACAGGACATTCCACAATGAATATGCATGCAGGGAATTTATCAGAGAGTTCAACATTTGCCTTATAAGCACCTCCAATCATTTATTGCATCAAATACACTTTCTCTAAATTAGCCCCAGCCTGCCTTTTATCGTGGTGTCCTATTTACCCACAGCAATGAAAAGAAAAACAAGACACAATCCTCTGCACATCCACAACATTACTTCCAACCAGGTCCTCCAAGGCAGTCACGTTTCATTCATGGATTATGAAATCAATTTAGTGGTTTTGTGCTCCCAAGTTTTTAACAGAAAAGAAAAGAAAGGGAAAGTAAAAAAATAAAATATAATAAAATTTCCTAAACATAGGTATTATAAGAAACTTTATTTCAGATACATAAGTTTGCAAGCAAGGGAGAGGAGAGATATACTATATTCCTGAATATAGGTCGCTGTCAAAAAATGTGAAAGCCACTGCTCTTAGTGACTCCCCCTTGCCATTTAGCCACTCTCCTCTCACACTCCATGGCTGAATCTTTCTGACAAACACCCAAAAGTTTATCAGGACATGAACTTGTATAGTAGGCATTGTATAATAACTAAAACAGAGCAATTTAAAAGGGACAGCAGTAAAGGAAGGTTAGAAAGAAATAGAGCAGGGAATGAAAGAGATGAGTGGGAAAAGAAGGGAATAGAACAGAGCAAGGAAGAGAAGAAATCATGGAAGAGGAGCAGTAAAGAGAAAGAAAACCTTCCTAGTCCAGAGACCATTGAGCTATTGAGTGAGAAGGAAAATGGAAGAAAGGGGTAATGAAAATTTAATAGGTTTGAATAGTATGATGCAAACTGTATTAGCTAGGGTTCTCTAGAGAAACAGAATCAACAGGAAATATCCATAAACATAAAATTTATAAAATGTCTCATGTAACTGTAGGAATGTAGAGGCCAAGGTCTGTAGGGCAAGCTGCAAACAGGCAATTCCTATGAAAGTCTTCAATGAACTCTCAGGAGAGGCTGGCTGGACAACTATGAGAATGAAAGAGTCCAAAATCCATAGGACAGGCTGTGAAGCTGGCAGCTCTGATGAAGAGTCTGGATGGACCCCACAGGAGAGGCTCGCTGGCTGAAGCAGGAAGAGTGACTGTCTCTTCTGAATTCTCCTTAAAAGCCTTCCAGTGATTAGATTAAGCACCACTCGTTGCAGAAGAAACTCCCCTTAGCTGATTACAAATGCAGTCAGCTGTGGGTGCACCCAACCTAATCATGACTGAAATCCATGAAATGTCCTGAGATCAACAGACAGGCTGGAGCTTGCCCAACCAGACAACCAGGCTCCACCACCTGACCAAGTTGACACATGAACCTGACCATGACACAGAACATGGAGAAGCATCGTGTTTCCCACTTCTTACTTTGTATTCCAAGAACAGCTCACACCCCCGTTGACTACAGTGTGTAAGCTCTCAAAGATTCTTCCCTCCTTACATGCCCAGATTGAAAATGTGGTGGGGACCAATAGCTGTTTTCGGTGAGGAAATACAGTTCAAATCTCCCTTAGCAAATGTCCCATTGATTACTGACAGGAATTTCTATTTATGACACAGACTCTTATTAAAAGAGACTTCTCCCTGTGAGAAGATCTTAAAGAAGGCCTGTCCACTTTTGCATTTCAAATAATTGCTTCATATAAATGGTATTCCCTAGGAATTGAGACTCAGATTTATTATAATCTTTGCTTTGTAAATACTCTATATGAAACCCCTTCTCTGTTTTCAGGAGTGAATGTGACTCACTTCTAAATGAATGGCAAAATAAGACTCTTTATTAACATGAATTAACAAATAAAGATAGGGGAAAGAGAAGCTTCTCTCTGACTTTGACCAACAACAATGGAACTCCAGTAGTCAAGGAAAAGACTTCAAAAGGCAGTCAGTCACTTAAGAGATCTTCCCATAGCTTACTAGCTGTCTGCATACTCTTCTCATTACTACCTTCATTTCTTGATTCCTGAATGTATAAATCATAGGATTCAGGAAAGGAGTGAGAACTGCATCAAAAAAGACCAGAAACTTATTCAATGATATGGAAGGAGATGACCATGTATAAAAGAATATCAAAGGACCAAAAAATGAAACTATCACAGTGGTATGAGCTGAAAGTGTAGACAGCCTTGGATGAACCAGCTGAAGAGAGTTTCTGAACACTGAAAATGATGACAATATAGGAAATGAGCAATATGAAGAAGGAACCCACAGAGATGAATCCGCTATTGGTTGTGATCATAAACTCCAGTTGGTAGGTGTCAGTACAGTCAAGTTTGATTAACCAAGGGAGGTCACAGTAAAAGCTGTCCAACACATTAGGGCCACAAAAGGGTAGTTTATTACAAAAGCCAATTGAACCAAAGAATGAATAAGGCCAACCACCCAAGAAATCACTAAAATGAAAATGCATATCTGTGGGCTCATGATGGTCAGATAGTGGAGGTGTTTACAGATGGCCACATATAACATGGATGAAGAAGATCTGAGTGATGCAGCCTCCAAAGGAAATGACTTTGCACTTTCTAAAAAGGTCAAAAAACATCTTAGGAAATGCAACAGAAGAAACACCCAAGTCAATCAGGGAGAGGTTGGCCAACAGAAAGTACATGGGGGAGTGTAAGTGAGGGTCAGAAGTCACTGTGAGCAGAATGAGGGAGTTTCCCACCATGATTGCCACATAAAACATGGAGGAGAACACAAAGAGGAAAAGTTGCATTTCCAGTGAATTGGTGAGTCCCAGTAATACAAACTCTGACACCACAGAATGATTTACTCCATCCATTGGCTTTGTTACCAGGGCTGCCTGAAGGAAGAGAATGGGAAAAATATATAAATTATGGCAATGACACTTATGAATATCTTTTCTATAAATGACTAAGAAGGAGAAGCCAAATTTTGAGAGCCCATTACCATTTAAGAATTATAGCTGAACTTATATGTTCACAGCCTCTGAAATTGTGCTCACATCAATAAGTTAGTGACTGTCATGTGCAGCTGCTTCAGTTTGTATTTTACAAAAGAATCATTACCTGAAGAAGTAGATACTAAAAACAAAAGACAAAATACCTGGACCCTCACCACACATGATTTGGTATGCACTACCTGAGAGTAATCTGCACATGATCTCAAAATTTTAAAAGGTTGAAGAGCATCAGAGTGCATGGAAAAAGATTTTATTCAAAACTCTGCATGAGTGTTCATAATATCTTGTTTTTACTTGCATTATTTATAGAATCATAACACAGTTTACCCACTGACAGACTGACCTTGTGTAAGTTACCTATACTTTTTGAGCTTCAGTTTATCTATGAAACTGCAACTAGTAAAATAAATTGTAAAATAAATTGTGTTTTAATTATAAGTCTACATTAATATTCAGTTGATGTTAATTCTGCTTCACTTTCTTTTAGATGCACAAAATAGCACTGAATATATGAGATTAAATTAATGAATAATAAGAAAATGTGGAGGTACTGGCCAACAGAAAGCATCAAAATTCTGTTTCAGAAAAGATATTCCAATAATGAATTATGGTTAACTCCTCCTATAAATGCATACACTTTTAATGATATAAATTAAAACCATCTTATACAAATTAAATTAATTTTATCTTAAAAAGCTATATATTTCTTAATTGTATATACCACAAATTAATGTTTTTAAGTTTTCCACCCAACCAGACTGCAAGCCCCATAAAGTTTGGGACTATACCTGTCTTATTCAGTAACACATCCTAAAAGTTTGAATCACTCTGGTTGCATAATAGGGATAAATAAGTGTTAGCTGAAAGGATGAATTCAATTTTCATCTGCTTTAGATTAGAAACTGACCAAGTCCAAAAACATCAAGTCAATAGAACTCAGGAAAAAGGAAAAATTTGTCTGAAAGGAGGACCAAAAGTAGGAAAATGACTAAAATGAAGTATCCTAAATCTATTCAAGAAGAATGAAATCAATGAGATCAACTTTGGGTCCTACTGGTAAACTCAAGATCTCCAATTCAGTTAAATCTCTACTTATTACACAAGAGTAAAAACATATGTGAATACATTAAATAAATTGACCAAAACCAGACGTTTACTTCATGTTAGAGCTTAGACTAGAACACAGATTCACTGACTCCAAGATCAATAGCCTCACCAAATCCCTACTTTACCTCAGTCAACCATGGCTCCCTGAAAATTCAGCCTGAAGAAAAACATGTGATAGTGTGATGACAGAAATTGTTCATGAAAGATGAATGCTTTGAATAGCTGATGACTGCCACAAATCAATATACTAGTGACAAGTACCTCAGCCTATGTGATGATAATCATCTCTGACAACTGTCTGTCAACAAATGAACATAGCTCAGTGTCCTGGGAAACTTTGCCTTTGTTAAAACACTTATTCTTATACTAATTGTTCAAGAAAATACTCCACAATATATTGATATTGATCATCAATCTCAATGTAGATGCAGGAACTCCAGACTTAATCTAGGGTTTCATATGAAAGATTTTCATGTGTGGCTGTACATTCATTGATTTCATTTCTCAGGGAGTATGAAAATAGCAAACAAGATCTAATAGAAACTATTTCTATTATTTTGAAATGTTTCATTGCATAATGAAATGAGTTTAGGCTTCAGTATCTGAAAAACCACATTTCACATATCACATCCAGTCACCTAAAAACTCTGACATTGTGTAACATGTATTTCATTTCTGTGCCCTTTCTTTCTTCTATCTGCAATATGGAAATAATTCATGCCGTTTAATTCACCTGCCATGTATCTGTTCCATTCTCTTCTCACTGACCCTGAATTTATCAGCTCTCACAAGCAAAGCCTCACCGGAATACTCACCTACATTTTTTCTGTTCCCACAGTTATTCAACAGTGATCAAAACAAACCGATCATAGTGCCAATGGTTTAATTGGTTCTTTTTGCTTCCAGATGAACAGCAAACTCCTAACAGAACATTCAAAGCCCTTTTAAATGTAGTTCTTTCCAATCTCATTTCTCCTACTTTTTTTCTTTCATCTTATTATGCAACATGATCATATGAATAATTCTCCAACCTGCCTTTGGGAACAGATGTAATCACAGGCTCTGCTGAATTCAAAACATGACAAAGCTGTTGGCCTTTTTCAAGTATCTGTAACATAACTCTAGAAACAGTGTAGTTCTAGATAAAAATCATAGGCAGGTGGGCCATGGTGGCTCAGCAGACAGAGTTCTCGCCTGCCATGCTGGAAACCTGGGTTCAATTGCTGGTGCCTGCCCATGATAAAAAGAAAAAGAAAAAGAAAAATCAATTAGTCTTTTCCAAATGTCAATTGTCTCACTATTATCCAATTGTACTACTCAATTCCTAACTCCAGACATTATCTAAAATGCAGAAAGAAAACATCCATGCCAGTTAGGATGTGATTTATGTACACAGCATTCCTAGCAAAGAATTCTACCTGACACTAAATCTATTCCTACTGCTAAATTTACATCCATAATTCCATTTTACCTGTTAAAGAGAAGAACATATTCACAGAGACCATGATTTGCTTGTATTCTCTAAAACAAAATGCCATATAAAATATTGTCATTGGAGGAAATGAAAATAATTGACAGCTCTAGGAGACAGTGACCAAATGATAACTGCAAAGACATGAGTTTACAAGGAGCTCATGGGTCAAGGGATTTTTGCCTCTAGGGATATAACTGTTTTGATCAGAGCAACCAATGTTTCTGCAAACTTATAATAAGACACTAGGGAGGAAAAAGGAAGAGTGAAACATTTTCTGCTTAATATCTTTGTGCTGTTTTGTTGGGTATTTTACAAATATTTGTTATTGCCCAATAAAAGAAATCTCTGAAAATGGATAAATATTAACTCAAATAACTTCACTCTAAACGTGTTGAGTATCCCTAGGAAAACAAAGTGCATAATTTTTTTTTTGCATGGGCAGGCACCCGGATCTCCAGCATGGTGGGCAAGAATTCTACCTGCTCAGCCACCATGCTGAGCCCTTGCCTAGTTTTTATATACTTTAAACATTGGAAGCATGTACACATATGTTTCATATTTAAACAAGCATATATTGAGTAATTATGGACGTGCACAAAGACTTACCAGTACAGAAATCCATCCCAGTGAATAGGACTTAAAGCTGGAACATCTAGTAACTGATGACATATTATGCTACCCAAATACACTGAAATTTTTTGCAACCACTAAAAATCATTCTTAAACTTTATACAGTTAAAAGACAACCATAGTTCGATTCTCAGTGCCTGCCCATGCAAAAAAAAGAAAAAGAAAAAAAAGAGACAACCATAATATATTCTTGAGTGAAACAGTGGATAGTTAAGCACCATAGGTAATATGTTACCAGATATATACATATCTAGACAAATAGACAATAAATCTTTTTCCATAAGTATGGTAAGACAGTTGGATTACCAGTTAAGAAAACAAAGATTTTTTTTTCTCTAATCTTTGTACACTTGTATCAGTTAGCATCCTGCCAGGGCAAGAGATGGCACATTCAACTAGATAACCTAAGTAGAGCTTAATAAAGGGAATCTTGATGAAGCAATGTGTTAAAAAACAAAGAATGTTACAATACACCAGGCTTGGAAGAGCAGAAGCAGACATTACTTTTCTTAGGACTAATTGGGCAAGTTCAGAGTAGATTAAAGCCTAGAAATAAAGAGCTTTGTAGAAAGGGCCACTCACAAAAACCACAGCCAGCCCACTGAGATCCTGCAGAGAAGGAATAAATGCAAACGACGAGATCTCAGTCACCACCCTCCCTCATTTGGATCTCTTGCTAGCATTCCACATTGTTTAAACCAATCAGAAAACCCAGGACAAGGAGGCTGTTATCTCATTCAGGTCAGGCTCCCAAAACACAAAGTAGGGTGCAGAAGGATTGAGAGTAGAACAAATGGAAGCTCTCCCTTTAATCTCTGCATCCACTCTTAACTTTTATCCAGGGGATGAATGGAGCAAGACGTTGTATTCAGAGTAAATGACTCTGAACATCATAGAAGAATGATTAGTTATTGCATCATTGTAGAGGGATCAAAACCAAAATGTTATCCACCACTGGTGTTCTTCATATGAATTACCTAGGGGGAAAAAAGGAAGAAAAATAAATGAGTAATTAATATAAAATATGGCTAGTAAAATCCTTGTTTCTATAGCAGTTGTTGAGGCCAATCTGGAGCCTGTGCTCCTCCTTCTAGACCATATTCAGGGTCCTCCTAGGAACTTCTTTTGAAACATCACCTAGTCCACAATCCTAGGTTTCAAGGGTTTTTGTGTGTGAATACAGATATAAATATAAATATTTTGCATATATATATAGCTATCATATTTTTATCAATATAGAGAGATAGAATATGCTTTCTTAAGAATTTGCTAGCTTGATGGATAACTTTCAAATATTTCAACATATGACTTGTGGGATTCATTTTTTACTCTTGTCCCAGGCCCCCAGTTTTGAGGGACAGGCCCTGTTCTACATGCTGGTTCATTAACTTGAGTTGCGCAGAGTGATCAGAGGACAATCTCAATTATACTCTTTAGTGAAAACCTTCTTCTTGGAACACTAAGACCTGTAACCTTCGAAACCTAATTTCACTGTAATTGGAAGAAAAAAATTACTCTACAGATTATGTGGGTCTGATAGAGTGACTTTCTCCACCTTGGATTCATGCATCCTGACTATGAGAAAGATGACACATACCTTGACCACATGTTTAAGGTATGTACTGCATTAGAACAGTATTCCAAAATTTCAACATGTTTCTCTCCCAGTTGGTACAAAAACTAGGCATTAAACAGGTTATTCCACCACTCTATCAATTCAGTTGTTTCTGAATGAATGTATTAGTAAATTTGGTGGATTCTTATGGGTGTAAGCCCATTGTCACTGTTCATTTCCTACAAAAATGTGTCCAGTGACATTGTTGTCTATGGTAACCATAGTAATACAGAAGGCTGAGGAGGGATTTTATAACCACGTAAATGGTGGGGCTGGCAGAAGCACTAGAAAGATAACTCAGTTCCCAGAATATATGTATAACTATGAAGATAAGTTTCTACCCCCTGCAAAGAACACTGGCTTAAATCTATGTGATCTGCCACAAGGTGGATAGTTAGTCCACTCAGTGTACGGCGACCTATAGTACTACACAGGGGGTAAGTCATTCACCTTTGCTTTGGCAGATTGGGCAATCAGCAAAGATGGTAAGCAGATAAGCACTAGTGAGAAGATATTCATGTTGTTCATTCTATGCAGAGATTTAATCTGTGCTGCCATGTCCTTATTTCATAGACCTATTAAGCATTACTAGGAAAGTTTGGAAAGGCTACTGACTAATATTCAAAGGGACAAGTCAGCTTGCCCCTATGCTGTGAATAATCTCTAATACACTTCTACTTTGGGGCATGCATATCTTCATTCTCTGAGTCTTTTCTGAAAATCCAGCTACGTACCTCTCCCCAGAACTCCATGTCATAATTCTACAGTCTTGTTCTTTCTTAGCCCCAACCAACCAGCCAAGCCCATCAGCCTTGCTTAGCAATTAGTGTAAACCAGGACCTCTGGCAATTTGTCCTTCCAAAGGAAGTATTCACTGACAGGTATTACCTGAAATACTTCCCTTTAGAAGAGTTCCCTTTCACCATTATCTTTCACAGTAATCTCTACATAGGATTTATAATGCAGTACAAATCTACTCCCAGCTCGTGCCAGGATAACATGATAATCTGTTCATAATCTAGATCCATCTTTTCTCTTTCTTTGTTAATTGTCCATAAAAATTCCCCATGTGGGAAGAGAGAGTGGTGGGGAAACAATAGGGAAAAAAGGAAGTCTGCACCACCTTGATACAGCTACTTTTACTTTTCAAACTGGTTAATAGCCTTTTCTTATTCCACACCCAACTCAAGACTGGCAGTGTTATGAATTATCCAATTACCAGGCTGGAGGAACACACAGAAGTTTGGCATATGTTGCCTGCAAATTGCAAAGAAATTCATGTAGGATTGAGATTCATCCTCTGTTAAGGGCATTTTAAGATACAGCAACTTTAAAAGGTTTATCTTCAAATACTCCCAAAACACTTAGTGACTTCACTGATGTATTAAGCCCCTGAAATTTTCAACAGTCACGTTATACCATCTGGCACACCTGTGTCTTAAGCATCTAAGATACCTAACTATTCTAGCTCACCCGGTCTAATTAGCATAATTTCACCAGCATAACAGACCAACATGATATTCCATGTGATAGTAAAACCTGCAACATCCCTTCTGAAAAAAAGATTAGAGAGATTATAAATTTGGGTCAAAAGTTTGGTTTCTTAGGAACCAGACACCAGGAGGGAGATCAGCTCACAGGAAATTTATTAAGGAAAGCTGTCAGGAACAACACTAGTGAGGGGTAGAGAATTTAGCAGTATTTCACAGAAGGAAAATTTGGCAGCAGTATATTTATAAGTCTTCACCAAATCCTGCAAAGAGTTCTAAATCTGAGGTGAGCATTTATATTCTTGTCAAATTGGAGTGTTGACCAACCATTGTGTGCAAACTACCACAGGAAGGGGACAAGGTGTAGAGGAGCCAGCTAGTTCCCTTTAGCCAATTCCCAAAGACATCTAACTAATAAGAAATGTCAGAACAACCCTCACAGCAACTGAGGGAATAAATTTTTATGAACTGAAGAGGGGATCTCCCTGGCACAGCATGGCATAAATGAATCCACTCCCTAAGCCACTTACGACTATTTGCTTTATTAGAGTTCTGGGAGCAGCTCCTTCAGGACTCTAGTGTGCCTCTTATCCTGGGAAAAACCTTACAAAAGGAAACTTAATAGGATGAAATGCAACCACTTCTCCTAAAATGGGCATTGAGAGCACAAGTAGCACTCATGTCCCAACTCTAGTATATATTCTAGATTCCTGAATCACCAATTCCACTGTCCTAAGTGGCTCACCTATTAAGGGAATCTAGACCCTCATCCATGAGCACTACAAGCCCCATTTTTCTATTCTCTTCTCAGGAAATGGCTGTCATGCTTGGCCATTTACCATCAAAATTGGTATACATTGTTCCTACCTGTTGTGCAAACCTGGACTTCTAGCCCCAGTGCTAACAGTTGCTGGGATGGAAGCTCTACTTTACCAGTAATAATGTTCCTCCTAGACCCGTGTATACTACCTAATGAGAAGCAGTGTCATTTAAGAGTTGTTGATTTAGTATATATATACTACATCCTGGAAAATGGCTCCCCAAACTCAAGATGTCTTCTTCAAGCTGGTGCTTTAGCTACATCTGCAACAAATTACTCCATTGCTCATTTAGGCCAGCAGCTTCTATATGGTGCTGCAGGTGATAGAACCAGTAGATCCAATGATCATGTTCCCTCTCTCCTCATTGCTTTAAAGTGTGCCTGTGATATGACATGACATTTTGTGAGTGTTCTGAGAATCTGCTATTCACGTTGTTGGGAAAGGATATAACCCACCCTAAATACTATGAGAGAGCTAAACATTTGACACCTATCACAGATAAGATTTGGAAAAGTTTTTTAGTCAAATATACTCACAGCCAAGAGAAGGAGAAGCCACATACCAGGCAAGTATATCCCATGGTTGCAGAGAGAAACATCAAGGTTGCAGGCTCTGTAATGACAAGAAGGCTGCCTGTACCTTGGTTTCCAATAGAGGATATATTTGGTTTGTATGAATGATTTCATGGGTTGGCAAGCTCAAGACTGAGTATAGTGGAATACTGAATGTCTGGATGATAAGGGAACTAAATGGATTGTGAACTTTTCCCACCAGGTGGGAGACCTTCTATGGAAAGATCAGAGGTAAGACTCTGGGACCTCAGGAGCTCAAATATATCAAGGAAATGCTTTAATATTTTGCATTTTAACTTCAGGCTTTACAATAAAGTGGGATGCCATATTGATTTATGATGTTCTGCAAATCTTCAAGATGACCCAGACCTTTTAAAACTTACTATGGAGTAGAGGAACAAGGAGGTGGAGAAGAGGTCCAGATTACAGGGGTGGGGGTACTGCTGCAGCTGTGTGGTCCCATGTCTTTTGGGTTTCTACCAACCAATATCTTGTATCTTCCTTCTCTTCCCCTTCATTGACAAGTGTAGAATTCTTCATTGATGGGAAATTTCTTGAATCTAAAAGTGATAAACAGATTGATACCAAAGACCCAGTCACCAATGAGGTAATTGCTCAAGTCCCTCAGACCACCAAGGATGAAATGGATGTAGCCTATAAATGTGCTTTACTCACATGGGCAGGCACTTCACTATTAAGCTGTCAGCAGGTCTTGCTCCACTATCAACAATTTATTAAAGAACACTTGAAAGAAATTACCAGGTTAATCATGTTGGAATAAGGGAAAAACCCTGACTGAGGAAGGAGATATAGTTCAAGGCCTTCAGGTGGTTGAACATGCCTGTAGGGAAACATCCTTCAGGATGGGAGAAACCACAGAATCCATCACCAAAGACATGGACATTTATTCCTTCCATCAACCACTGGGAGTGTGTGCAAGCATTGAACCATTCCATTTTCCTGCCATAATCCCCTTTTGGATGTTTCCTGTAACCCTGATGTGTAGAAATACCTGCCTAATGAAACCATCAGAGTGAGTGCCTAGAGCAACTATGCTTCTTGCTAAATTGCTGCAGGACTCTGGTGCACCAGATGGAACATGGAACATCATCCATTGACAACATGGAACTGTAAATGTTATGTGTAATCACCCAGACATGAAAGTGTCAGGATTGTGGGATCCAAGCATGCAGAAGATTACATCTTCGAGAGGAGGTCAAGAATGACCAGAGAGTTCAAGCTAACATGAGAGCCAAGATCAATGGAGTGGTCATGCCAGATGCTGATAAGGAAAACACCTTGAACCAACTGGTTGTGGTAGCATTTGGAACAGCTAGTCAAAGAAGCAAAGCTCTTTCAATAGCGATTTTCTTGTGGGGGATACCAAGAAATGGCTTCCAGAACTCATGGAGTTTGCCAAAAACCTGAGTGCAAACCCAGAAGACGAGCCTGGACCTGATCTTGATCCTCTGATAACCCTCCCAGTTAAAGAGTGAGTCTGTAATCTGATAGTGGAACAAGGGAGGAGATTCCATCCTCATTGATGGGTGAAAAATTAAAGTCAAAACCATGAAAAATGGAACTCTGTTGGACCAACCATCATCTCAATTGTCAAGTAAAATAGGGCCTGTGACAAAAAAATGATGTTTGGTCCAGTTTTTATAGTCCTTGAAAAAAAACATTGGCAAACATCAAGATCATAAATGAAAAGCCATACAGAAGCCATTAGAATCATCAATGGAGCTATGGCTCAGACATATTCCCCTTAATTGATTTCAGACAATGTAAGAGAAAGATAAATTTGTGGAGTCTGTTCTATTCAACTGATGTTGCCATCATGTGACATTAGTGATAAATTGTTGAAATGAGAACTCCAGCTAGAAGGACTGGCTATCCTCTCAGGAGATGCACTTTGATAAAAGTTATCTAGGCCCCAGGAAGATCCTCTTGGTCCCTCCTCAGTTCTCAGAGGACCACCTGGGCCCAGTCACCTAAGCTAATGGAATTCAGCCACTAATGTGTAAAGATACCACATAAAGTACATGCAAGCAGTTAGAAGAAGAAGGAGGAGGAGGAGAATCTCATGAGAGAGAGAGGAGAATCTTATCTGAGAGGAGAGAAGAATGCTTCACTCAGGACTTGTCTAGTCTCTGGGATTCTCCTGCACTCCTATTCAGGTTTTGGTACTGTCCTGCCTGGTGATGTAACTATATCTCATTTTTAACAACCTTTTAATTACTTTCTTAATAAATTCTATTTTTATATTACTAAAGTCTGTGTTGTCCGTGAATCATAATCTCTAAATTAAATGGCCACAAGCATCACATTGCCCTTTGTGCAACAGATAGATGGGCATAAAGGTTCCAATTCCAGTGCCTTTGCCAATATTCTCATTCATAAGCTCTCAATCTTCCTTCAGGGAAGGTACCCATTTCTATGGCAAATAGAGCATTCAATTCTACACTCAGTTATTGTCCAACACTTCCCAGTGGAAATAATAAGCTGTTACTCTTCTCACCTGCTGAGTCTTGCCTACAAAGAGCCATTAGGAACAAGTTTATTCCAGACTCAGTCCATCATGAGGAATCTCCCTTTATTGCTGACCAACTTCACTTGCCAAGTTTGCTCAGATAATTAACACTTCCCTGTGACTGCAATCCTTGTAACTCAGATCTCTTTCAGGACCATTCCCCCTGCAAAGTTGCTAATAGGGAGACTCCTAGTAAAACTTGCAAACCAAATTTTCACTCGCTCTTCATACCTTCTGTTTTTGAGGCAACTGCTGTAACTGTGAAATGCTTATCTGGAATAGGAGCTTAGATCTGTTTTTAAAGAATTTTACAATTTTAAAAGAATTTAAAGTAGTCTCCCCTTTTCTGAAGACTGGAAAGAGGGGAGGGTTAGTGAATATAAGGAAGAATTCTTGGATGGGGATAAAGGATAGAAACAATTCACAGTTGGTTGGACTTCAAACACAGCTCTACATAGTTGCTGATGAGGGAGAGCCCTCTGCAAGTTTTACCAGGGCTCTAATTTATCCCACACTACACAAACAACAATCCATTTCTTTTTTTCCCAAAGTTGTGACAACCGGAACTTTCTTTTCTAAAGAATTCTACTTTGTTGGCATAAAGATTCATGAGCATTTTTTAATTTTAGCATTGTCAGCATTTTCAGCTCCTTCAAATCATCACTTCTCAAGGATTCCTCAGAGTGCATTGGGTAAATCAACTTTTTTATTACGTGTGCCAAGAGTAAAGTTTTGGGGTTTGCTTCAGCAATCATTAATTAATGCTTCAGCCATTAACTAAGACTTCAAATATGAAAATTTTAGCCCAGAAATCAAGGGGTGTTCCAATCATGTAAGTGGTCAAGACTCTTGCCTTAAGCAATCTAACTTGATATTACTTGCCTTACCATAATTTTATATATTCTTTCCTCTTTTTTTGCATTTCTTATTAATGATACTTTTAATTTTAAAAATCTTTAATTTAGAGTAATTGGTAGGGGGCTAAGAAATTTCAAAGCTTTTCATGACATAAAATAGTAAAAAAAATGTTGACAGATTCTACAGCTACCAATAATTCAACTGTCCTTATACTTTTCATTTCTTTGAGATATCTAAATCATAGGACAGAATAGAAATTGATGTCTTAGATAGAATGGGTCCTTTCCTTTTTTGAAAAAGAAAAAGCAGTGAGCTAGGAGAAGGCCGATGGCTCTGATAGAGTAATGTCTGTTCCTCAGGCAGAGGCATAAGCATAAATAATTCATATTTCTGCTTTCTGATTACTACTTTGAATAGTGCTAACCTACAAATTGGGGTTTTTGAGGAAATAAAAATGATGAAAAAATTTTAAAATAGTTGTATATTCTCTGAAATTCAGGCTTAATACAATCATCTGCTAGAGAGAATTCAGAATCTTAGATCACTTAAAGTGACTGGAAATTTAAAAATGGCCTTAAAAATGGCCTTTTCTTTTTTTATTTAATCTTTCTTTAGGTGTGGTAATAAAAATTTATATTTTGGAAACTGAATGTCCCTTGTTTTATCTCTGTCACAGTAGGAATCTGGTAGTGATATTTAATCCAATTTAACGGTTACAGAATGGGTTGAATTAAAGATAATATTTTCTAAATTCCAAACTGAATTAAATGTAATCAGAGAGAATCTTAAGTTTCTCTTACATCTAAGGAAATGGATCCTTGGATTCAGTGAACTTAAGTGAGTCAGCTATGACTAGGATTTTATGTATTAGCTAACTCCTACATGCCCCATGTAAGCAAAAAGGACATAACAATACTTCAGGACTCTAGATGTCAGTGTCAGCTCAGAGTCTATGTCCAACTGTCCATAAAATGTTGCAATATGTGTTTTCTCCTGGTATGTGATTATGCAAATAAATGACCACATGTACCTTTGGGAAAGAACTGAGATAATCATTACCTGTATATTACTGAATAATATCATAAATGTATTTTACTGCACAGACCTTCCTCCTGGAATTTTTATTAAGCAGCCTTTGTAAATAGAACATCCTCCAGGCCCTACTAGTGGGAAATAATTGGGGGTTGGGTAGACAGGTTATACATGAAAAAACCTTCCAAATATCTCCTAGAGCCTCCTCTATTATATATCACAAAATTCTGGCACTTCAACTTCCTTGATAATAGACAGTATATTGTAAGCATATAGTGTGTTGTCTGTAGTGTGTACACAGTAAATATTTGTAAAGTTTTTGACCCATAAATGTAAGACCTTGGTAGTAATGTGGTCAACCAAAGGAGTGGTCCACACATAGAAGTTACTTCCATGTGAAGGACATTTCTGATACTTTTACTTCCAGAGATGCAGTAGAGTGTAGGGGATAAGAAGAGGTCCTGGATGCAAACTGCCAGACTCTTGGTCCAGGTTCACGTCTTAATAAACCTTGAGCATATTTAATATCTCTGTGACTCAGATTCCTCCTCAATAAGGTGGAGGAAATAAGATTATTTTCTTCAAAAGATTCAAGGTAAAGTTCTTAGAAAAATACTGGCATATAAGATGCACTACATGAGTGCTATCTGCTACTACCTGCCTAGGGCAGAAATGATGAGAGACGATCATCATTCCTTAGGAAATGGAGGTTCATTTCTCTTCTTTAGTAACAATGATAATAACAAACTGCACAATCTGGAGAAAGCGAAATTTCATACATCTTTTCAAAATATTTCACTTTCTATTAGCTGAAATACTTGAAAATTATTCCTTCAGTAAATAGGCACAAAGATCTAAGTATGACTTGGGCAGAGAAGCACAATGAGCCAATCCCATTTGTTTCCCATAAAAAATGGAAACCATCAATTGTAAGCATTTGGAGAATATCATACTTATAAAATAAAATGCAATTTGCTTAGTAATTTTTTTTTCATAAGTAAAGGATTCAGTAAGAAATTCAGCTTTGGTAAGATCTAAACAAGAAATGAATGCTGGCGGTTGAAATCAGGGAAGGATTTAGATATGATAAAAAGAAGCATAAATGCTAATGATCATTTAAATGGGTGGGGGCAGAATGTAATGAGAACTATAGAGATCTCTTCAAATAGAGTCAAAATTGGCCTTAAGGAAAAAGCTGAAGTGTAGAATATGAGCAGAAATTCAGAATGCAAAATTGATTACTTGGAGAAAGGGCAAACAGAGACATGGTTTTGGGGGCCAGAGTCTCTCCAGTGATTTTATGATTGTGTGCCCTTGGGAAATTATAGTCACCCATCAATTCTGAGAGTGTAACATGAGGGAATTAAAGTAAATTATATTGATGAACAATTCTAGTTTTAGATTGTAGAATTAGAACATAGGATTAACAGTTTGCCATAATCTCTCTGAGAAATTTCATAAATAGACAAAATACGTAGAGACTCCTGCCATAGAAAGCAAACAGACATGGTGCAAAATAATTAAGATCAATGTAGTAAATTAAAATCAAGTAGGTAGAAACATATTAAGGGCAATGTGAATACAAAGTCTGCCTACAAATAGAATAAAATATATAGAGAAAAGATAAACTATTATTTGCTCAATTACATGGCACTCTCTTAGACTTGAAACATTCAAAGTGGTAGCTTATGAGAATATAGGGTTAGGCTCATAACTCTTTGATTTACTGAGGGTCAAAATAACATCCCTTCTAATTTAATGGCAAAATATCATAATTTAATAGATAGTAGATTTCTAGCATATAGTATGGCCCATATTTCCCAGAAATTTCAATAATGTCTTTTTTTGCAAACAGCATGAGGGAGAATCTATAGTTCCATGTCTTCATCATGGATCCATTTACAAAATCTTTCTGTAATGCACAAGGTGACTACCCAGTCTCTTCATTGCCACTTTCATCTCTTTGTTCCTGAAGGTGTAGATGACTGGATTCAGTACAGGAATGATAAAAGCATCAAAAATAGCAAGATACTTATCCAGGTGTGATGTGGGAGAAGGCCATGTGTAGAAAAATATCAGTGGCCCAAAGAACAAAACCACCACAGTTATATGAGCTGATAAGGTAGAAAGGGCCTTGGATGAACCACCAGAAGAATGTTTATGAACAGTGGACAGAATGAAGACGTAAGAAATGACCAGTAGGACAAAGGAGCCCACTGAAATGAGCCCACTATTGACGGTCACCATGAACTCCAGTTCTTGGGTGTCTATGCAGGCAAGTCTGAGGAGCCGTGGAAGGTCACAGTAAAAACTGTCCAATACATTAGGGCCACAAAAAGGCAAATCTACCACAAACAATTGAACCATTGAGTGGGAAATGCCAATAATCCAGGAAGTAACTAAAAAGAATAGACACACTCTTGGACTCATGATGGTAAGGTAGTGGAGGGGTTTGCATATGGCCACATATCTGTCAAAGGCCATGAATATGAGCAGCACCATCTCAGTGCCCCCAACAGTATGATTGAAGAAGATCTGAGTAATACATCCCCAAAAGGAAATGGTTTTGTTTCTTGAGAATATCACATATCATCTTAGGGGCAGTGATTGAACAAAATAGCATATCAGTGATGGAGAGGTTAGCCAGGAGGAAATACATAGGAGAGTGCAGATGAGCATCCAAGGTTACAGTGAACACAATGACAAGGTTTCCCATCATGCTTGCAAAGTAGAGCAAAAAGGAGAAAGCAAAAAGGAGAAGTTGGATCTCCCATGAATTGGTAAGTCCCAGGAACACGAACTCTGATACTACAGAGTGATTTGTCCCATCCATTGCTTCAGACCCAGACCGTTTTTCATGTAAGTTAAAAGAGGAAAGAAAATGAGAAAGAATTACCTTGGCAAGTACCAGTGTTCAAGAAAGAGAGATGCCAGTCTGTGAAAACGATTATATATTAACATTTCAAAAGGTCAAATAACTTTCACCACATGCACAATGGACTTCAACTTTGAGGGGTCAGTTATTTTCCATACAGCATTATAGTTTTAAAATTGCTACTATTCTATTAGTATTTGCCTAGGGTTGATGGGGATAGGGGTATTGGGTAGTGATTACCAAATGGTAATGTGTTTCTTTGGGGGGTGATGAAAATGTTCTAAACCTGACCATTGTGAAAGATGCACAACCCTTTTATACTAAAATCATGAAAATGGATAAATGGAATGGTATATGAATTGTATCCTAATAAAGTTATTATAACAAGAAAATGTACCACAATTAAATTATTCTATCACTTTAACTATTTCTCTCCTGTTTTTACCTAATGTTACATGCATATTTCTTATTTTCTACTGCACAGTGCATTATGCTTGGTTGGAATAGATGGTCATCTTCAAATACTTCTTTGATGGTGATTACATATGAATGGATGTGATTTCAGCCATTCACATGAACCTACTCACAATTACTCATGTTCAGCATACAAATTTCAATGCTTCTACTCCATAAACCATTGCTCAGTTAGAATCTGATTTTTCATTTCTTCCTTCAACTTCCAACATTTCTTTTATTCTATTCTCCAACCTATAAGAGCCAATTCACAAAAAAACCAAACTCATACCTCATTTGTGAAATGTCCCAAATCTGCCTGAGTCTCTACATTCTTAATACACTATTTATTTTACTCTGCCTCTCATGGTTATTTAATGCTCATCTTTCCAATTAAAATGTGGGTCCTTGGAAGCAAGAATCACGTCTGGCTCATATGAGTAGCCCCTGCCACATTCACAATCATCAATAATGACTAACAATAGTGTTCCACACATGTTGAATGAAGGAAGAAATTAATGGAAATGAAGAATGACACTAGAGTCAAAAGATTGTGTTTGTTTTTATGTACTTGTATATATTCAGTAAAGCTTATATTAATATTATGTTCTGTGATGCCAATAAGGAATTATCACAAAATCCAAAGTCTTACTCCTTTATTGTTAACCACACAAAGTAACAATCACACATGCCAATTGTCAGATAAAGACTCTGGGGTCTCAATTTTTTGAAATAGTCAAGAAAGTGTTAGTTAGCATGTTTCATAATGAGAGAAAACACTTCAATTTATGACCAATTATCCACACACTCAAAAAAAATCTCAATTTGTTACAGCAATGTGGTATGAGCAGAAATAACTAACCTCCTCTTCAAATAAAGATATATACTCCTTTCACCCCAAATTTATGGGCTCTGTCATATAAAGGCAGTCTTGATTTTTTCAAAATGCTTTTGTAATGGATGAAAGAGTGACAGAATTAAAATATTGCCTGAAAAGAGAAAGTACAGACAGTGGTTTGCACGTGGAGAGAGGACAACAATTGAGCAGAAAAATAAAGTCCAGAAAGGGAACTAAAAGACAATAGGCAGTTCTCAGCATGCAGAGGTAAGGCAAGATCACCATTCCTCAGGGATAAAAAGAATGCTAGAGACAAACCATCAGGAGTCCGCTGTTCAAAGAGATGTTACTAATTTTGTGGAATAGCCATGGTTTTCCAGTGAAATAATTTATAAGGAAGAGATACAGGAAGTGACCCATTCATTACTAAAAAGATCATTGGTGGCCGATTTTTATAATGTAACCAAGAACATCTGATTCCCAGTGAAAGCTTTAGGAATTAAATAGCTTTTGGAATGGTTTCTTACTGCTGCTACAACAAATTATTCAAAACAGTGGCTTAAAACAACACAAATGTGTTATCTTACAGTTCTGGAAGTGAGAAGACTAAAATGGGTCTTATGGGCTTAAATCAACGTGAGAGCCAAACTGTGAATGGCTGCATTTCTTGCCTTGTAGCCCCTTCCTCCATCTTCTGCCCGTTATCTCATTTCCTCCCCATTATCTCATTTCCTCTCTGACATCAACCCCCCTGCTTTTTTCTTATTAGACCCCTTGTAATAACTTTGGGCCAACCCAGATCATCCTGGAAAATCTTTTCTCAAATACTTAATCACTTCTGCAAAGTTTCTTTTACCATGTAGGGTAATATATCCATAAGTTTCAGGGATTTGGACAGGAACATCTTTGAAGGGTCATTATTCTGTATACTGAAGTTCTTTCATGTGCACTTGTATTTTAGGGGAAAAATAAAATCTTAAAACTAAGCTGTGAATCTGATAGAGGGAACTTCAGACAGCCTGTCAGAAAGGTGGAAGGGATATGGAGGAGGGAGGGATAGACAGAACCTCCTAATGTCATTCCCAGCAGTGCACACAATTGGCTTCTGATGTCAGCAACATGTAGGACCAAGCTTAGATAAATTCTGTATGTGAATAATAAAAAGGAAACTATGACAATCAGCTAACCAATATATTCTTAGACAAGTAGCTATACCAAGTATATAACTGAAACTCAGTCGTTCTCCGGATGATTTTTTTCATTCATACAATAAATATTTTTGAGTGTCCAGAAAGCCAAATCTAGTCTGATGTTGTGTATATATTATTGACATGAATTAACACCTTTGTGAAATCTATATTGATGACTGAAAATGCAATTTTGGTTTGTTACATACAGATCTTTCTCTTCCATAAAGGGTAACAAGACTTGAGGGAATTCTAATGCATCAAATACCTTGGGAGTCTCAACCACTCTGCTTGCTTCTAGTTCATGTTCCAACTTAAGGAAGCCTCTCCTCAATGTACTGATTTCTTCCATTTTCTGAATTCTTGTAATCATAGCTTTTATTATTCTATTTAATTTTTCAGTTGTTTTCTATTAAACATGCATTGATTTTATTGTCCCACATATAATATTAAATGTTCAGGGGGCACATTTCATGGATCTTTGTGCTGATTGTAAAGAAACTGAAAATTAATGCTGGGTGGAATATTTTTTTGGCTTATTCACTCATTCATACAAAATATACTTATAAAGATTCTATAAAGTGCCTGCTAGTGTGTTAAGCTTGGAGATAACAAAAAGCTGGAAATAGAACAGATGTCAATCTTGGAAGAGCCCATAATCTAGGATGAATTCCATATATGCATGTTGAATAACTTAATGAAATAAAAAAGTAAATGTACATATGTGTGAGAGGGGGCTCCTAATGAGAGTTACAAAAACCATTATATGATTTATAAAAAAGATACATGTCATCAACTCTGAACTATCAAAACTTTAAGAATGAGCAGAAAAGCGAGGCAAAAAGATTACTTTCTGAACATTAAGAGAGAAAAATGTTTCTATAAAAAAGCTTTTTAAGACTTCCTAGAAATATAAACAACATTGTGAGAATATACTATGAAATGTGAACAATAGTGGTTCTTCTTCAAATTCAAAGAGCAGGAAAAAAGACAAATCAGATTAACAAAGAAAACGTGGTAAACATGACTAGTAATGAATTTTTGAGGAAGAAAATTATAAAAATTAGAATACAATTTATTGCATCACTCAGAAAAAAAGATGTATGAGATTTTGCATAAAAAACAGATGAATGAGATTCTGTGTAAATAAAATATATATACAAAGAGCCTAGGCAGAACACAAGGTAGATGTAAAGAAAAGTAAGTTAAATACATTTTTTTCAACAGGAAGGAAATTCATAGAAAGATGAGTAAAAGGAAGACAATGGGAAATTAAAACATCAAATGTAGCAGGAGAACATGATGCCAGTCAGATATGAAACAAAAAAAGGAAAATCATGATAAAAGAGAAGAGGTGGTAGCAATACATAATATTAAAATTCCCTGTGCTCTAAAATATTTTCTCCTTGGACCCAGGATTTGAGTCACTTTTTTTAAGTTAATGACTGCATGTCCTAGTTTTCTTACATTGCTAAGGAAAGGTCCTCACTTAGGCTATAATAAGCAAACAAGACATCAGATGGCTTTCCTTAGTTCAGATCTTATGCATATAGGAAATGACAGTTTCAATGTTAAAGGAATACGTGCTCCATTTTAACCTCTCATTACCCAAGGAAGATGAGCTTTCGTAGGTTACTGCAATAGACAGGTTATCAGCAGATAAGCTCTATATAGGAAATGGGAAAACCACAGGAATGAAAGCTGGAACTGAGAAAAAAAGGAGAAATGGGGACAAAGACAAAATGCACCTGCTTTATAAATCCTTAAAGAACAGATAAAGGGAAAGTAAAACAAATAGCAAATATCAGTAGGTCGGGAGACTTACCAAACTCCTGTTTTCAAGACTTTGCATTTCTTGAGTATCCATCTAACAACTCTAAGCAATAGTCCTTGAATGCCTTCAAGAGGGAGACAGAGGTAATGGATGTTTGGTTAATCTGAAACATCACAGATCATCCGTGGAAATAGTATGTGCTCTGTTAAACCATTGCCAATAGGGGTATTCTGTTTTGACTTCCCTGACATTTTACGAGTTATTGCTCTCAAGAACTATAATGACATGACATGAATTTTAGTAACATTTATTTAGATTACTTAAATCATTATGATATATGACAAATACAGGCTCTTCAGCAATTTCAGGGAATCATTTCAGTGTCTTGACCCATGTGGAACTGGATGTGGGCAACCTCTTAGAAGAGAGTCAGTCATTTTACATTTTATGAATTTTTGAAAAGACAGAGATGCTCATTATGTCCAATTAATAAATAATCATTGAGTTGGAAGTTATTAAAAATATTTTTGACCCAGTTTCCTCCTTCTGTTTTTCTATCTATCACATGTCAATTCTTCCTTATTTACAAGGTTTGAAAATTCATTTCCTTCCTTGGTTCCTGTTTTTTTGTTGTTTACATAATAGTCTAAAGGTCTTCCTTATGAACAGAAAATCTCTCATCCTTTTCAATAACCTCATGTCTACTTAATTCTGTTTCTGTGGATATAAAAAAGTTGTCGAAAACTCTCTCATGTAAATGTTTAATATCCTTGAAGTGAGTAAAAACAAATAAAGATCATTCATTTCTACATTCTAGTTTTAATTACCTTAATTCCTTCAGTCATTTCTCATAGGATTCATCATCTACCCTTTTATCTCTGTACCTCTTATCTAAACACTCCCATTTTAACCCCAAGCATCTCATTGTAGTGTTATAGAAAAAATTCTAATACTGGTTTTGAAAATAAATACAAGAACAGGAAGTTTGATTGTTGGCCATTAAAATTCCATTTCATACTTTTTTCCTCCATTCCTCCATACTAATATTACTGTTATTACATTAATTTAGTTTGGTGTGGTTTGGATTCCTGGATATTTGTCTTCTAAGCAAGGCTTCAATCATTTTCTTATGAATCTTGGTTCTATGAAATTGGACTTTTGTTTTATAAAACTTGAATCTATGAAATTGGGCTTTGTTTTATAAAACTGCATTATCACTAGTACCTATCATTATAGCTTGGATTTTCTCTAAAGATGGAAGTAAAACAGGCAAGAAGTTTGTAATGAAGACAACAAGCATATTGTCTTTACTCTCAGTGCTAATAAATCTCCTTAATGACCCCTGGATACAGTTAACAACTTAATTTACATACTAGTCCTGACATAAACCATGGCAGCATGCAGACTCCAGAATCTGCAACAGGCCTTCAATTGTACCTTTGGATCCCCAAGACATTTCCATGTGCTTTTGAAAACTTAGACTTATTTCTCATTCCCCATAACCAGAATAATTGATATTTATTCTCCTGTTGAGCTCAGTAGCTTCCCCACTACCCACACCTCACTTCTTCCTGCCTGTAGGGCAAAGCTTAGCTGATATGTGCAAAAAGCCAACAATTACCCATGTCTTCCTTGTCACTGAATTTTATCTAGTTTAATATCTTCTTCCTGTTGTGAATTTCATCCCCAACTTTTTCCCTGCACTTATTTAGAGACAATTATTTCAAGCACACAGAGGTATATAAAATGTTTCTATAAATAGAAAAAATATCCAATTAAGTGCACTGGAGAATAGTGGCCAAATAATGCTATAGTGACCTGGGACTTCCAAATTATATTTAACTAGTCAAGGAAATTATCTCCTAGAAATATATTTGGTGTGGTCAAAACCACAAAGGAAATATGCTGATAATGGGTTATATAAGGGGAGAATGACACTGAAATTAAAAAAATAAAAATAGAGTGGGCAGAGTTCTTGCCTGCCATGCAGGAGACCAGGGTTTGATTTCCAGTGCCTGCCCATGGAAAAAAAGTAATCTCTGCCATTTGTTTATGATTTATACTTTTATCATGATGGATGAAAGTGTCCTTGCATTATTTGACAATATTTGCTTTTCAAGAAATTACTGCCAGTAACTGAAACATTCTTATAAATATCAGTTTTCTCTATATAAACAAAGAAGACTTTGAAAGAATAAGCAGCAAAAATATCTAACTAAAAAATAGCCATAGTGTGTGGCCTTAATAAACAACAAACACCAGATTCTAAGCACTTGCTTGAAGTTAAATTTGTCTGACATATATTTGTTTCTTAAAAGCAATTTATAGAGTTTCCTGCAATCAAAGGAGCCTGACATATAGTTGTTAAACTTAATCAAATAATCCAGTTGTCAACTAACATTGTCCTTTCCTGGGCCTGTTGTTTGGAGGCATGGATAATGTTTTATGTGGATACAACTCAAAATATTAAGAGGAAGCAATGAGATTTTCTTCCGTCCATTTTATGTCGATGCCAAGGGCAGAGGTAGTCATATTCCTTAGTGCATGCAGCATCAGTTTACAAAGTTCCCCTCTTTGTTTTACTCATTTCTTTTTATCTCCATCCTCCATTCCCATTCCCTTTACAACATACTCAACCATCCTAATGAAAGCAATGTGTTTCTGTAGTTGTATGTGTTATTGTAAAGGAAGTATTATTGCTTTGTATGTGTGCACATAAAAGTTTTCTAATATATCTAATTCTATTCCTTGTTTTAACTTGGTTCCTGCTGCTATTATTTCTAAATACTGCATGGGGGTGCACGGTGGGTATGCACCAATTTTTGCCTGCCCACTTACTTTATGAAGGACTCCAGGTTACCTCCAAGTTTTTCAGGGCCTCATAATAAGATTGTTCAAAAGTTGGATGAACCTACTCCCAGCTTCCTCCAACCCCCATCCAAATAATGCTATTATCCAGCTGGAACACACTATGAACATAGCAGTTGTTACAATAATGAAATTCTCATACATTCATTAATACATAGCCACATCACAAGTCTCTTGAGGTTCCATCTACCACCAAATCTCTTGTCTGAGAACTCATTATGAATCAGTTACTAAAATGTTAATGCTTGAAAAAAATGGGGTTCTTGAGGGAGCCCTACTCTAGCTCTGATATCAGCATCTATTCAGGTGAGTTGGTACCTATATCATGCAGTTGTTTCATACTTTGAAAATCACACCTGCCCTTTATCAGAAGCAGCCCTGCAAAGAAAACAATCGTATGTCTCCTTATATATCAGCATACACTGAATTTGACTGAGTCCTGCTAGGCTGCTCTCAGAAATGTTTGTAAACAAACCTTCCAGCACCAAAAATTTCTATATGCTCTTGCTTTTTCCAATACCTGACATTGTCCTGCTATTTAATTTCTCTCACTGTAATTGATTTGAAGTGATGCCTCATTGTTGTTTTAATTTTTATTTCTATAATACCTAAAAAATTTCAGCATCTCTTTGTGTATTTAGTACACTTAGGAACTTTCTATTCTATAAATTATAATCTTTGCTCCATTTTTCATTTCCATTTTTCATATTGATTTCTATATTCTGGATCAATTTTCCTTGTCAATTTTCCCATTGCAAATATCTTCACCAAATCTAATATTTATTCTAATAGAAAAAACTTGCACTTAAGAGATCTTTCATGCCCCTAGGTAACAAAGAAATGCTCCTATTTTCTGCTATTTATTGTTTTCTTTTCACTTTTGCATTAAAGATCCCTCTAGAATTCACTTAAATACATAGTAGTCATTCAGTTTTGTGTGTCTGGATAGTGAGCCACTCATACCATTTATTTACAATTCATCCTTTTCTCACAATTTATGATGTTACATTAAATCTATATTGATTCTACTTAATACATGGTCTAATGTGTTCTCTCTATTTGTACCATTTCTCCGTTTGTCTATTCTTGTTACATCACATTGTTTTCTTACTATTGTTTTCAAATTCTTAATGCCGAGTAAAGTCCTTCAATCCTCAAACATTTCCTCAAATTTGACTTAACTATTGCAGATATTAGTTTTCCATATAAATTTTATAGTATGTTTATTGCTGCACATCAAAAAATATTCACTAGAGTTTACTGGAATTACACTGAATTTTTATATAAATCTGGGAATAATTGATAGCCATATAATGCTAGGCATGGAATTGGTTTCTAAAGATACACCAATTAAAAAGTGTTAAGCACTTTCTCTAGTCACGGCCTTTACAATATTTCACTAAAAATAACATTAAAAAGACATGTTATACCTGCTTTCTGAAGTCCTTGGTTCAGTCCCTGCACTGATCAAGATGGTGGAGCATGGCACTTCAGGGCTGTATCCCCACACAGAGACTTAGAATACTCAAGAAGAACAGGCAGAAATATGTTTCCAAAAGTTCCAGATAACAGTTAAAGGGATGTTGTAACACGGTAAGCACTGAATCAGGAAAAATGCTACTAAAAACAGGTGGTTCTTGTGACATCCTGGCTGGCCTCTTCCCTATCTCTTGGCATGCTCAGAACAGAGCCCACAAGCATTCCCAGTGCAGAACTCTTGTCCAAAATCTAGAAGGAGCAGAATAACTCACCTGCATATATTTGTGGTATGTGTGGCCCACTATGTCTGTGATGCCTGAGGGACACACCATTCTAGAACTTGCCTTACATGTAGCCCTTCTTCAAAATGCCATGGGAGAGTAGTAAAGTCATGCAGCCTCAGACAAGATACTGCTAGCTCTTAGGACATACAGTCTAGTACCTGATACCAAGAGAAAATGATTTTTTATGAAAGAGAGGACATTTGTAACCATGTAAACAGAGAAATTCCTAGGGCCACATGTACATTCCAAGACAAGGCACAAGTGCAAAAAGGATCAGGGAAGCTCTTATGCTTTGACCTGTAGCTTTTCTCTAAAGTCATTGTATGGATACCCTCTGAATAAGAATGCTTGCAGAGGCCTACCTGCATAGATGTTTTCTTTTCATTCTTGTGTGTGTGTGGTTGTTCCTGTTTTGCAAGGAAAACTTTGTCATAAGATTAACTTGAGACAAGGTTAAGGGTCGGGTGCTTCAGAGTCTAAATTCCAATGATAACACATTAAAATATCAAAATGTCCAGGCTTAAATAAAAGATTACAAAACACAAAGGAACAGCAAGCAATGGTCAAGGCAAATGAGATGAAAACATTAGAAACTATCGATGAGAAAGATCAGATCTGAAAGACTCTTAAAAAGTGGCCCTAAATATGCTCAAAGTACTAAAGGAAAACATGAACAAAGTACTAAAGGAAATGAGGAAAATGATGGATGGGCACAAAAAGAATATCAATAGAGAGATGGAAATTATGAAAAGGAATCAAACAGAACTGAACACCACAGTACCAGAAAAAAAATTGGTGGGTTTTGCAGCACATTGGAGTTGGCTGAAGAAAGAATCAATGACCTTGAAGATAAAACAATTGAAATAATGCAGTCTAAGGAACAGAAAGAAAAAAGAATGAAGAAAGATGAATAGAGCCTGAAGAATATGTGGGACACCATCAAACACACCAATATATGTGTTATGGGAATCCCAGGAGCAGAAAAAAGAGAAAAAGGGCTAGAGAGAATATCCAAAGTAATAATGGCTGAAAACTTCCCAAATTTAATAAAAGGCATGAATATACATACCCAAGACTCAATAAATTCCAAAAGGGATAAGCCCAAATGGACTCATGTTGCACTACATTATTATCAAACTGTCAAATGCCAAAAATAAAAAGAATTCTGAAAGCCACAAGACAGAAACAAAAGGTCATACACAAATAAGTCTCAATCCAATTTAGTGGTAATTGCTCATCAGAAACTACGGAGTGAATGTTCTAAAAATGATCACAGTGAAGAATACACAACTATGTGATGATATTGTACATTACTGACTACATAATATGGCTGGACTGTGTACATGTGTAGATATTTATCAATAAAGACATTTTTAAAATGAAGAAAATTTTAAAATATAAATTTAAAATGAGAGAAATATATAATCACAGAAAAACAAAAGCTAAGGGAGATCATCACCACTGGACCAAACCTACAGGAGATGCTAAAGAGAACTATGCATGTTGAAAGAAAGGGACACTACAAAATAGGTCAAAGTCATATGAAGATATAAAACTCTCCACTGACAGTCATGATATAGGTAAATGTAAACGCTAGTACTGTTGTATCTTTGGTTTGTAACTCCACTTTTTGCTGTCTGCATGAGCTGAAAGGCAAATGCATAAATGCAGTGATAAATTAGTGGTTTTAGATTCATAATGTATTAGCATGTAATTTGTGACAAAAATTACATAAAGATGGGGGATAGCACAGTACAGGAACATAATTTGTTTATACCACTGAAGTTAGGATAATGTCAAACAAACAAGGTTATTACAGATTTGGGAGGTTAAATTGAAACTCCTTGGTGACCAAAAAGAAAATATCAGAGAATATACGAACTCATAGAGACACAAAATAGAATACAAGTTGCCAGGGACATAGAGCCAAGGGAATAGGGACATAATGTGTAATGGGTATAGGGTTTAGGTTGGGAGAGATGGGAACTTTTATATGGGAAATTCTGAGGACACTGCATTATTATGAACATGGGGACATCTTTGGCAAGATGCACATTGTACATCAGCCTGGAATGGGTGAAGGACCAATATCACAGTCTAGAACTGCAAATAAATTCTTGCACACTGTGGAAGCTGCTGCCCCTCTCCTGTCAGCATGAAAGGTTTACATGGAGGTTCTTCCAAGTGGGAAGCAGAAGCCCTCTCTTTCTGAAGCAATGGAAGGCAAGGTCAACCAAACTCCTATTGTGTATTTGATTAACAAATTTGGACTGCAGAATACCAGCTGTGAGCACAGATAGATCTACAATGCAAACAAGAAAGAAACGAATATCTAGAACAGCCCCTCCACCAGAGGTGAGGAAGCAAGCTGATGGAAGAAAAAAAAAAACAGAGGTTTATGGTGTTGGTTGTGCTAGAATACTGAAAATGGGCTGAGATCCAAGAAAGAGGTACAAAGAGTTGAGTACAACACAGATTGTAGATTGTCAAACTTGAGCTGTGTACCAGCACTGAGAAGGATATTTATTCTTTCCGTTTCTTTTTTTTAAGAAACCCATTGAATAAAGCAGCAGGCATTCTCAATTTTCAGCCCAGCCACAGGCAAGAGTGGAATTAAGGAATGACTGAGAGAAAAGTAACTAATTCGGTGAAAGAGACAGTTTCCTAAAGGGTGTATCTTCCCAGGTAAAAGGAGTGGGAGGGGATAAGCTAAGCCTACTTAAAATTAGGCCTAAGAGTCACCCCCAAGAGAACCTCCTTTGTTGCTCAGATGTGGCCTCTCTCTCTCTCTCTCTCAGCCAACACACAAGCAAACTCACTGCCCTCCCCCTCTCTACATGGGGCATGACTCCCAGAGGTGTCGACCTTCCTGGCAATATGTGTCAAAAATCCCAGAATGAGCTGGGACTAAGCATCAAGGGATTGAGAAGACCTTCTTGACCAAAAACGGGAAGAGAGAAATGAGATAAAATAAAGTGTCAATGGCTGAGAGATTCCAAACAGATTCAAGAGGATATCCTGAAGGTTATTCTTGCACATTAAATAGATAATCACCTTTTTAGTTAAGGTGTAATGGAGAGGCTGGAGGGAACTGCCTGAAAATGTACAGCTGTGTTCCAGTAGGCATGTTTCCTGAAAATCATTGTATAATAATGATGTAGCTTTTGGAATATGACTGATTGTGAACATCTAGTGTCTGATGCTCCTTCTATCTACCTTATGGACAGATGAATAAAACATGTGGACCAAAAATAAAAATAATAGGGAGAACAAATGTTAAAATAAATTTAGTAGATTGAAATGCTAGTGATCCATGAAAGGGAGGGGCAAGGAGTGTGGTATGCTTGAATTTTTTTCTGTTTTCTTTTTATTTCTTTTTCTGAATTGATACAAATGTTCTAAGAAATTCTCATGATGATGAATATACAACTATGTGATAATCAAAAACTAAAAATAAATTAAAAATATTAAAAATGGCATTGCCTAGATATCCCTGAAAATGGAGAGAATGATAAAATGAGAGAGAGGAGGTAACTGAGAAGTTAGAATTTAACAAGTGATTAAGACTACTGACTCATTGTTTTGGTTTGCTAGTGCTGTCAGAATGTGATATGCTAGAAATGGAATGGCCCTTACAGAATGGATTTATTAGGTTACAAACATATAGTTCTAAAGCCATTAAAATGTCCAAATTAAGGCATCAACAAGAGTATATCTTCACTCTAGAAAGGCCAATCACTTCCAGGATTTCTCTGTCATATGGAAAAACATGTGGCAATGTCTGTTGGCCCTTTGTTCCAAAAATTCATTGCTTTCAGCTCCTGGTTCCAGTGGCTCCTCTCTTAGCTTCTGTGGGCTCTCACTTAGTTTCTCTGGGGCAAGTTCTGGATTTCATCTTTTAGCTTAACATCTCCAAATGTGTGTGTCTTAGTTTCATTCCTTTGCTCTCCATGACAGTTCTCCAATCAACTGTGTCTGCGACTTGTCTGTGTCTGTGAATTCTTTCTTTCTCCATGAAATGTTTTAAGGACTTCAGTAAACTAATTAAGATCCACCTTGAATAAGGGATGCCACAGCTCCATCTTTTTAACAGGTGCAGCACACAATACAGTGTGGCCCATCTCCATGGACACAACCTATTCAGAAGTCCCCATGCTACAGAAGGTCTACCCCCACAAGACTGGATTAGGATTAAAATAACATGGTTTTTCTAGGGTATATAACAGTTTCAAATGCCACACTCATTTCACAGATATTTTTTCTTAGTTTCTAGCGTATTAGAATAGCGAGAACTATAATTCAGTAGCCTTGATCTTTGATAATGAATTTATAACTACATAACTGCTATCAGGTGATTCTCTGATTGTAAAAACCTTGTGGGTGATACTGCCTTTATTTAGTGTATGGGTAGTTGAGTAATAAAATAAAAACATAAAAAAATACTAATGTTGGAATATGGAGAAAGTACATAAACAATTGGGAATAGTTGCAATACTATTTTGATAAATTGTTATCAATTGTAACAAATGTCACTACTATTAAAATACAGCAAAATTACAATGAATCATTATATTGATATTTCTTTTTAGTCTCCAGTGTCTTAGAGCAGCTAGAAGGAAAAACCTGAAATGGTGCAACTGCAACCGATATCGTAATTGAAATTTGTTCTAAAACTATTTGTTAAAATGTACTTGGAAATTTATTGCTTTTTTATGTATGTTGTATTTCATATAAAATGTTTTAAAAATTAGTAAAATTACAAAAAGTGTTAGCATTTGTAACAAACTCCTTATCAATGCAAGTGTTGGTGGTGCCATGGTACATGAGAACCCCACATTTTATGCATGGCTGTTCTGTAAAGCAACAAGTTCTCTAAAAATACCATTTTAATTACAAAATGCACTAAATTCCCAGAGTCTGTCCATGCCAAAACAAAATGTACTAGATTCATACAATAACAAATTTGAACAGGCAATTGAATAATCATTGAAATAGAAGACAGGATATTAGTAATCATTTAGTCAGAAAAACAGAGAAAAGAGAAAATTGGACAATATCTCAGAATACCGAATGACAGCACGAAGCACACAAACATACTTTTCATGGGTGTCCAAGAAGAAGAAGAAGAGATAAAAAGTGGGCAGAAAGAATATTAGAAGAAATAATGGCCAAAAATTTCCCAGCTGTTATAAAAAAAATAAATATGCATGTGCATGAAGTGCAACATACTCCAAATAGCATAAATCCCAATAGACCTACTCTGAGACACATATTAATCATAATGTCAATTGCCCTAAAGATAAAGACAGAATTCTGCTAGCAAGAGAAATGCAATCTGTCACATAAATGGGATACATAATAAGACTATGACCTAAATTTTCATTCGAAACCATGGAAGCACAAAAGCAGTGGTGTGATATATTAAAAATACTTAAAGAAAAAAAAACTCTCAGCCAAGATGTCTTTATCCAGCAAAACCATCTTTTAAATATAAGAGGAAGATTAAAACATCCACAAATAAAGAGAAACAGAGCATTTATCATCAAAAAACCTACACTACAAGAATTACTTAAGGGAATTTGGCAGATTGAAAGAAAGAGACAAGAGGGAGTGGTTTGGATTAGTGTGAAGATATAAAGATTAACAGTGAGCAGAACTAAAATGGTAAATGCAAAATAAAATAGTACTCTATTCTCCATACAACTGTTTTTTTAACTCCTATGACAGTCAGAATATAATTTAAAAATAAAAAAAGTATATTTCCTGATAATGGAAATGCAGAATATAAAGTGGTAATGAGAGAGAAAAACAACATAAAGAAAGGAAACAGACGGATATTGGGTCATAGAACATATATGCTATTGAAGCTAAATTGGTAGTTTTTCAAATTAGTAGATTATGAGAAATGAGAAAGGGATTGGTCAAATATTCCATGAAAGATTACCTATACAGAAAAGAAAGATGCAAGAAAGGAAAAGGGAGGCAAAAAAGATAGAACACATAAAAACTAAAACACAAAATGGCTGACCTAAATATGGTCTTTACAGTAATAACACTGAATGTTAATGGATTAATCTCCTCAATCAAAACACACAGATTGGCAGATTGGATTAAAAAAAACATGATCCACATTTAAACAATCTAACAGGGAGCCCAGAATAAGAACAAAGGCTTTCAATCCTGTATAGCTTAGTGTACTGCCTGGATACATCCCAGAGTATATTAAGCCGGGAATTTAAAAGTATTGGCAAAGTTCCTTGAGGGGTGGGAGAAAAAATGTGGTACTATTAAACTTTTCCACCAGAGAAACCCCTGATATTAGCGTCAATCATTAGGGACACCAAAATCAATAGGCCAAGCCCTTGATCTTGAGGCTTACTCTTGTGAATCTTACGTATGTAGCAGAGAACTTAGCCTACCTATAGGTATACCTAAGCGTTACATTGGGAGGATCTCTATTGTTGCTCAGATGTGGCCTTTCTCTCTCTAAACCCAATTCTGCAAGTGTAATCATTGCCCTTCCCCCTACATGGGACATGACATTCGGGGATGAAAGTCTCCCTGGTAGCATGGGAGATGACTTCCAGGGATGAGTCCAGCCCTGGCACCATGAGATCAATAATGCCATACAGACCAAAAAGGGAGAAAGAAGTGTAACAAATAGGGTACCAGTAAGAAGAATTTCAAATAGAGTTGAAAGGTTCAAATAGAGTTGTGAGACTACTCTGGAGGTCACTCTTTTGCAAGCTTACTACTTATCATAACTTGTCAAATCCCAACCCAAACCATTCCTGACAATCCTAAATGACACCAAGGACATTATATAAGATTCTACAAATGTTTCATGCACTAAGGTAACTTTCCAGAAACTTACAGTTTCCAGATCGGTGCCTGGACAGATAAGTCCTGAAATGCAGAAGGGCCAGCTTCTCCAGAATATCAATTAGTTCCATCCCCTTATCCCATATTGTAGATAGCCCCTTCCAACATGAAAAAGTTACAGTCAGTATTGCCCAAATACTCATAGAGTGGGAAAAAGATCAAAAGTGATGGTGGAGTTATACAGAGAAGGTAAGGTTTAAAAAATGAGTATGATTGCTGAATCATCACATTGATATTTCTTTTAGTCTCCAGTGTCTTGGAGCACCTAGAAGTAAAAATGTGGAATTTGTAGCCCATACTAAACACTGAAATCTATTCTACAACTAATTGTTGTGATGTGCTCTGAAAATCATTGCTTTTTTGTATATGCTGTTTTCCATAAAAAAGGAAAAACTAAAAGTCGTTCGTGTTAATTTAAAAAAGGATGATCCAACTATATGTTGCTTACAGGAGATTCACCCTACTTGGAAAGACAAAAAAGGCTGAAACTTGAAAATATTACCCTGCAAATACTGCCAAAAATTAGCTGCAGTGGTTATATTACTACTGAACAAAACAGATTTTAATTCAGAAGCTGCTACAAGAGACAAAGGAGGACATGATACAATCAGAAAAGGGGGGGGGGCAATAGATTCTTGTTGCTTTTTTTTCTTTTGTTTTGTGTTTTGGAATCTAGAAAACTGCCATGATATGAAAAAATATGTACCAGTATAGGGCAGTGTACATACAATATATCTGATTTTGATTGTAGAAAATGCATTCACTACGTTTTTTTCATATACCTTGATTTTCAATTTCCTCATCACTGATTACTTAAAAATTTGAATTATTAAAGTTACCTACATTTGTTTACATTTATTTTCTTGTTTGATTCTTCTTTGAAAAATAAAAAAAAAACAGAAATGGAAAAAAAATAGAACATGAACAAAACCAAATGTTGGTTATGAAAAAGGCAGTAAAATTGACAAACCCTTAGTGAAAGTGATACAGTAAAAAGGAGAGAATACTGTTACATGATCTCACTGATTCAAAACAATTAGAATAAGCAAACTCATAGAGTCAGATACCAGAATATAATAAGCCCTGATGGAGAGGGGTTAGGGAATGGGAAGTTAATGTTTCGCTGTACACAGTTCTTACTTATAATGATGGAAGTATTTTGTTAATGGATGGTGGTGGTGATAGCACAACATGGTTGATGCAATTGACAGCACTGAAATATATGTCTCAAAATGATTAAAAGGGAAAATGAAAGATTGTGTATATATAGGAACAACGATTTTTTTAATTCATAACCTACACTGCACAGTTAAATTAAACAAGAGATTATAATTAATAATATAATTATCAAAATTGGCTTTCATCAATTGTAGCATATTTCACACCAATGCAAGGTTTCAGTGGTGGGGTGTATATGGGAATGCTTTGTCTTACCCTCAATTGTTCTGTAAACCCACAATTTCTCTAATAAGGAATAAAAATATCTTACCTATAGAGGAACCATGATAAGAACTACACAAGACTTCTCATGTGAAAATGTACAAGCAAGAGACAAACACTACAGATTTCTAAATTGTTGAAAGAAAAGGAATCCTAGAATTCTACATTCAGCAAAATTATCCTTCAAAAGTGAAGGAGAGGGCGGGCCACAGTGGTTCAGCAGGCAGAGTTCTCGCCTGCCATGCGGGAGACCCAGGTTTGATTCCCCGTGCCTGCCCACGTTAAAAAAAAAAAGAAAGAAAAGAAAAGAAAAATAAAAGTGAAGGTGAGAGAGAGCCTGCCCATGCCAAAATAAATAAATAAATAAAAGTGATGGCGAGGGCTATGCAATGGTGGCCCAATGGCAAAATTCTCACCTACCATGCCAGAGACTCAGGTTTGATTCCTGGAGCCTGTATATGCCAAAAAAAAAAAAAAAACAGTGAAGAAGAAATATGACTTCAGCAGATTAAAAAAAAAAACCTGCAGAAATTAGTTACCAGCAGACTTATCCCACCAAAAAATATTAAAAGAACTTCTCCAAGAATAAGAAACTCCAAACTATATGGGTCATAATCTCAAAATAAATGAAAGAATGGATGAGCCTCAGAGAAGGAAGGAATGAATGCAAAATATTTTATTTTATTTTTTTACTTCTCATTGATCTTAAAAAAATACTTGCCTAAAGTAATATTGTACAAATTTATTTGGTGAATTTTGCATATGAATAAGTGAAATGAGCAATGTTATAAGGGGAATAGGAAAGAGGAACTGAGAAAGCTCTAAAGATCTGTACTAATGCGCAGCAATACAGAATTATTTAAAAGTATCCTCGATGCGGGAGACTTGGGTCCATGCACTTCCCAAATAAACAACCACAAGCAAAACAAACAAAAAACAAATAAAAATTCAACAAGTGGTGCTGCAATAACAGGATACTGAGATGGAAAAATAATGAAATGTGACCCCACCATACAGCATACAAAAAAAGTATACTTGGATTAGTTGAAATGCATATTGCAAATTCTAGGTTGACCAATAAAACAGTTTTAAAAAGAGATTTAATTGATATGCTAAGAGAGGATAAAAAATAGAGTCCTGTAAAATTCTCAATTAAGACATAAGAAGGCATAAGAAGCGAGGAAGAGAAAAAATAAGAGATAGAAAAGTTACATGATAGATATTGACTCAATTATAGGAATACTCACTTTAAATGTCAAAGGTCTAAATAGGTGAATTAAAACATAGCCACTGTGATATAATTAAAATAACACATATAAGGCACTCTCAAAAATAATTCCATATATACATGTCAGATAAATGAGAACTGAAAAAATATCTGATCAGTTAATATCTGATCAGTTAAGCACAAGCTATGCTAGAGCCCTAGAATAAGTTGAAACAAATGTCAAAGAGGAATTATAGCACAAAGCCAATCAGCAAGAAAACATTGGCAAGAGAGAGAAAATGATCTCTAAAATAAGCTGATCAAGAAAATTAGATGTCAGTCACTAACTTAAAACCACAAGGAAAACTAAGAAACATGTAGATATGGCCCAATCAAAGGAAGAAACTAAAACTTCAGACAATAGGAATTGAAACCAATTAAAGATGTACAAACAAATCTACATCAATTCAAAAGAAGAAGGAAAATGTGACAAAAGAGATGAACGACACAGCAGCAGATTTGAAGAGACAGAAGAAAGAATCATTGAACTAGGGGAGAAGACATCTGGAATCTTACACACATAAGAACAAGAGAAAAGAACGGACATTTTTGAGCACGTTCCCAAGGAATTGAATGACAGCACAAATTGCATGAATTTGTGTGACATGGGTGTCCCAGGAGGAGTAGAGAAGGGAAAGGGGGCAGAAAGAATAATTGAGGAAATAATAGCTGAAAATTTCCCAACTCTTAGGAAAAACATCAAATTACAGGTTCAAGAAATACAATGTACCCCAGAGTGGATCCAAATAGACCTACTCCAAGTCACTTTTTAATCATCTTGTTAAATGTCAAAGACAAAGTGAGAATTCTGAAAACAGCAAGAGTACGGCAATCCATCACATATAAGGAAAGCTCGATAAGATTAAATGCAGATTTTTCAGCAGAAACCATGGAGGTCAGAAGGTGGTGGTATGATATATTTAAAATAATGAAAGAGAAAAACTTCTAGTGAATAATTCTATATGCAGCAAAACTGTCCTTCAAAAATGAGGATGAGTTTAAAATATTCACAGATACACAGAACCTGAAAGAGTTTGTGAGCAAGACCCCTGCTCTATGAGCAATCTTACAGTAAGTGCTTCAGGCTTATAGGCAAAGTGAGGAGTCAGGTCTGGAGAAGTGTAGAAATAAAAATTATCAGTAATGGAAATTCTGTTGTAAAGTTGGGCAAGAGTTACAGAGAGTATATATTGTGAATGTTGGGACTTGAAGTGAGATACCTATTATTTGGCATTCGAGTTAAATAGTAATTCACAGTAGTTATACCTGTTGTTCAGGGTTATAAACACTTGACCAATTTAGACTGTTTCCACTCAAAAGGTCATGACTGCTGATGTCCACAGTGTCTTCCTCTGAGGAAATTCGAAGTCTGAAATTGACTTTTTTTTTTTGTAGCAGAAACTGGGTTATGACACCACAAATGTCCACTGCCCATTTACATACATAAGTGAACACCCTTTCCAACAACGTGTTACCAATTTTCAGCTTGTGTTTCAGTAGTGAATCTGTTTTATTTGTAAGCATATATATATATATATATATATATATATATAAAAGCTGTGTATCTTAAGAATGGTCTTATGTGCTTACTTATTAATACCTTTAAGAATATTCTGGAGGTCAGGCTCCTCCAGTCACAGCCACTGGCCACCCCTCTGCCTGTAGTTCCTGCTCCAGATTCCGCAGGTGGTCCCCATCTGGAGACAACGAGGTGGTGGTAGGGGCAGCGCAGGCTGCAGCACCTCCTCAGAATGGTCCACAGTGCCCGTGCACTGGCAGCATGTCTTCACTGCTGCACCAAAGGCATAAGTCTTACAACTCAGAGGGATTTGAAGTTCTGGAGAATTGCCTTCATGAAAAGCTGGAAATAATTTCTTAACATTCCATCTCTTAATTTTTCATAAGAACATCATAAAACCATGAATAACTTCAGTAATGAAGAGTTTGCCTGCCATATCCCTGATGAAGGTTTTACTGCCAAATACATTCTCAATAAAAAAGAATAATGAAGTATACTCTTCAGATGACAAAGATTTCTTCTATGATGCAGACCTTGGAGATATTCTCAAGAAACATCTAAGATGGTTAAAAACTCTTCCTTTGTGCAATTCATGAAGTCAAATGCAGCGACAGTAGAGTCATAGTGAAAACCCTGGCTGCCATCAGGACAGAATTTGACTGTTCTAGCAAGGTGGAAATGCAGTTGGTGAAGAACTTTGGGAGTTCCTCTCAAGAGGGTAATCTGTGCAAACCCTTGTAAATAAGTGTCCAAAATTAAATATGAGGCCAATAATGGAGTTGAGATTATGACATCAGACAGCAAGATCAAGTTGATGAAAGTGGCCAGGGCACATCCAAAGGTGAGGTTGGTTTTAGGGATTGCCAATGATGACTCCAAAACAGTCTTTTACCTTAGTTTTAAATTTGGAGCCACATGCAAAAGCAGCAGGCTTCCTTTGGATTGGGCTAAAGAGCTAAATATTGATGTCACTTCCATGTGGGAAGCAGCTGTACTGATCCTGAAACTTTCATGCAGGCAATCTCAGATGCCCTCTGTGTCTTTGACATGCTAGCTGAGGTTGGTTTCAGCATGTATCTTCTTGATTAATTGTGCCTTTCTTGGATCTGACAATGAGAAGCTTAAATTTGAAGAGATCACCAGTGTAATCAATCCAGCATTAGACAAACATTTTCTGTCAGACTGTGGAGTGAAAATCATAGTTGACCCAAGCAGATATTATATTGCATCAGTGTTCACTCTTGCAGTTAAAATCATTGCCAAGAAAACTTGTAATAAAGAGCACGCTCCGATGATGAAACTGAATTGAGTCGACAAACCTTTATGCATGACATTAATGATGGAGTATATGGGTCATTTAGCTGTATCCTTTATGATCATGCACACTTAAGTCTCTTTCTGTAAAAGAGAGCCAAACCAGATGAGAATTATTCATCCAGCATATGAGGACCAATGTGCAATGGGCTTTGATCGAATCATGGAGCAGTATGACTTGCTGGAAATGCTGTTTAAAAACATGCGTGCTTACACTGTGGCTGCTGCTTCTACTTTCAGTGGTTCCAGAGATGGAAAATCTAGTAGGTGATATCTGAGTCATCATGGTAACTCATGCAAAACATCAAGAACCATGATTTGTCCATGTGAAGTAGAGGAACAAGATATAAGCACCCTGCTTGTGTTTTGTGCTTGGAAAAGTCAAATGAAATGTCTCCCAAGGACTCGTGCTTCAGCTACTATTAATGTGTAAATACCATTTCTGTAGCTGTTAACTGTGAGATTAGCTTGAATTAAAGGATTTGGAGGGACAATTTGACTTAATTACTATTAGTTTTGGAAAATGTCTTTAAACGGATAAGATTGGCACAGATGCCACAATCTGGGACACTAGGAGATGGGATCACACTTACTTGTGTTACTAAGACAACTACTTGATTATTTATTTTATATTTATTTTTATTCACCTCAGAGATGCTAATAAAGAATGCCCTTCAGCTTCTGGGCAAGCATTTATATCTTGTATAATGGCAGAATGAGCCAAAAGCTCTATATGATGACCTGTTAAAACTGAGGATCTTGGGCCAGTCACAGTGGCTCAGCAGGCAGAGTTCTTACCTGCCATGCTGGAGACCCAGCTTTGATTCCCAGTGCCTGCCCATGCAGACAAACAAACAAACAAACAAAAAAACTAAGGATCTTGAAACAGAACATATATATATATATATATATATATATATATATATATATATATATATATATATATATATATACAGCAGAGAGTAGATTGTCTTTCACTTGAGGTGAACTCAAATCTTTTACATTCTTCATAGCTTGGGAATTTAATATTTAACTTAACATTCTTTCTCACTATCCCTTAGAGTGTTGAGTTTGGTTTTCTCTTCCTTCTCTTTATTTCAGTCCTTCTGGCTCCTTTTACTTTTCAAATTCTATCTTTGTGTTTTGTTCACAGTTTAATACTGTATGAAAGGGATGGGGCCTGAGGGGGCACAAGAAGTCAGTGAGCACCTGGACGGGTAGGCTTTGCTGCAAAGTGGGGCGAAGAGCTGCCAGTGCTATAACTCTGTCTTTCTCCAGTTCTCAGAAAGATTGTTGCTCTTTAGTCATGCCAAGATCCGAATAAAAAAATAATTTTAAATAGCCACGATTTTTCCCTATAATGTAGCCAGCCCTGATAATACTTGTTAGTTAACCTGTCACCAGATCTACCAAATGTGCTCATCCAGCTAAATTCTCAGACACGTCCATGTTTAAACAAACCCTATAATGCAGGGACACCCCATGAACATAGCAGTGGAGAGAAGCAGAAGTAGCCAATTCTCACAGTATCATCCTTCTACCTTTCAACATCTCCATGTAGCTAGAGAGTCCATCTGTTTGTCCAACTGCTGAAATGAGAAAAGAAAAATTCATGCACTGATTTAAAACAAACCAAAAGAAGAAGAAACAAGGAAAAAAATCTTCCTTTCTAGCTGAGGAAAAAAGTGCAGGTAATAATTGGTACTAGATAAATGCAGTAGTGAATGTGGGACTGAGCCTATCTGCATATATAGTAGCTCTTTCTAGCTTTCTTTTTCCTTACCAGTATTCTGCCTAATATATGCTTTTGTGATGGCTATATTGCCTAACAATAGACTTGTGGTTGTGAAAATAGTATTGGGTAAAAAAAGGGAAATCTCATGTTATTGATGCACCTAGACATATGCATGTCTTTTGAATAGTCATAGTTTCACCTTAAATAGATTGATCAGGAAAATTATAAAAATTCAGACGTAAAATTGAAAATTTTTAACAGTTAAAAAAAGCCATGATTCAACCATTTGTTTTCTTCAAGAGACTCACTTTAGACTGAAGGGCACAAAAAGTTGAAAGTGAAAAGTTGGGAAAAAATATTCCATGCAAACAACAATGAAAAGAGCTGGGGTAGCTATTCTACTAGCACCAAAAATAGTCTTTAAATGTAAAACAATTACATGAGAAAAAGAAGGATAATCATAAATATTTATGCACCCAGCCAGCATTCCCCAAAGTACATGAGGCAAACATTGGGAACACTGAAGGGAGAAAAAGTCATCTCTATAATAATATTATAATTGTCTATAATAATTGTTGTAGAGTTCAATGCATTGCATCTATCAATGAGCAGAATATCTGAGCAGAGAATCAATAAGGAAACAACATTTTGATTAGTAGAACAAATGAACTAGACCTAGAACAATGTTACAGAACATTGAACCCCAGAACAGTAGGATATGCATTTAGTCAAATGCTCATGGATCATTCTCCAGGAAAAACCACATATTGGGTCACAAGTCAGGTCTCAAATTTTAAAAGAATGAAATTATACAAAGCACTTCCTCTGATCAAAATGTAATGAAGCTGGAAATGAATAACAGACAGACAACTAGAAAATTCACAAATATGTAGAAGGTAAACAACACACTCTTAAATAACCAGTGGGTGAGAGTTAAAATTACAATAGAACTCAGTAAATATCTCAAGACAAATGAAAATGAGAACAAAACATATCAGAACCAATGGGAAGCAGTAAAAGCAGTGCTGTAAGAGAAATTTATTTCCATAAACAACTATATTAAAACAGAAGAAATAGGTAAAATAAGAGAACTAGGGGCACACCAGGAGGAACTAGAATAACAGCATCAAATTAATGCTGAAGCAAACAGAAAGAATGAAGAAGCAAATATTAGAGAAGAAATAAATGAAAATAAGAAGAGAAGAAGTAGAAGAAGGAGGAGGAGGAGGAGAAGGAGAAGAAGAAGGAGAAGAAGGAGAGGAAGGAGAAGAAGAGAGAGCCAAGAAACCAAAAGTTGGAACTTTCTGAAAAGTTGGACAAAGGAAAAAAAGAGAGAGGATTCAAATAATTAAGTTCAAAAATGAAAGGGGATATATTACACTGACCTTACAGAAATAAAAGAGAGCATAAGAGGATATTATGAGCAGTAGCATACCAACAAACTAGACAATTTAGATGAAATGGACAACTTCATAGAAGAACACGAGTAACCTACACTGACTGTAGAAGAAGTAAATGACCTCAACAGATCAATAACAAGTAAGGGGCTTGACTCAGTAATAAAAAACCTTGCAAGAAAGAAAAGTTCTGAACCAGATGGCTTCATAGATGAATTCTACCAAACATTACAAGAATTAGTACAAATCTTGCACAAACTCTTACAAAAAACTGAAGAGTAGGGAAGACTACCTAACTTATTCTATGAAGGTAAAATCACTCTTAAATCAAAGCTGGACAAAGATACTACAAGAAATAAAAATTACAAACCAATCTCTTTTCTTTTTTCTTTTTTTTTTAATTAACGGAAAAAATGAAATTAACGCAACATTTAGAAATCATACCATTCTACATATGCAATCAATAATTCTTAACATCATCACATAGATGCATGATCATCGTTTCTTAGTACATTTGCATCGGTTTAGAAGAACTAGCAACACAACTGAAAAAGATATAGAATGTTAATATAGAGAAAAAATAAAAGCAATAATAGTAAAAACAAAACAAAACAAAACAAAAACCTATAGCTCAGATGCAGCTTCATTCAGTGTTTTAACATGATTACTTTACAATTAGGTATTATTGTGCTGTCCATTTTTGAGTTTTTGTATCTAGTCCTGTTGCACAGTCTGTATCCCTTCAGCTCCAATTGCACATCATCTTACCCTGTTTCTAACTCCTGCTGGACTCTGTTACCAATGACATATTCCAAATTCATTCTCGAATGTTCATTCACATCAGTGGGACCACACAGTATTTGTCCTTTAGTTTTTGGCTAGACTCACTCAGCATAACGTTCTCTAGGTCCATCCATGTTATTACATGCTTCATAAGTTTATCCTGTCTTAAAGCTGCATAATATTCCATCGTATGTATATACCACAGTTTGCTTAGCCACTCTTCTGTTGATGGAGATTTTGGTTGTTTCCATCTCTTTGCAATTGTAAATAACACTGCTATAAACATTGGTGTGCAAATGTCCGTTTGTGTCTTTGCCCTTAAGTCCTTTGAGTAGATACCCAGCAGTGGTATTGCTGGGTCATATGGCAATTCTATATTCAGCTTTTTGAGGAACCGCCAAACGGCCTTACACAGTGGTTGCACCCTTTGACATTCCCACCAACAGTGGATAAGTGTGCCTCTTTCTCCGCATCCTCTCCAACACTTGTCATTTTCTGTTTTGTTGATAATGGCCATTCTGGCGGGTGTGAGATAATATCTCATTGTGGTTTTGATTTGCATTTCTCTAATGGCCAGGGACATTGAGCATCTCTTCATGTGCCTTTTGGCCATTTGTATTTCCTCTTCTGATAGGGGTCTGTTCAAGTCTTTTTCCCATTTTGTAATTGGGTTGGCTGTCTTTTTGTTGTTGAGTTGAGCAATCTCTTTATAAATTCTGGATACTAGACCTTTATCTGATATGTCATTTCCAAATATAGTCTCCCATTGTGTAGGCTGTCTTTCTACTTTGTTGATGAAGTTTTTGATGCACAAAAGTGTTTAAATTCGAGGAGCTTCCGTTTATTTATTTCCTTCTTCAGTGTTCTTGCTTTAGGTTTAAGGTCCATAAAACTGCCTCCAATTGTAAGATTCATAAGATATCTCCCAACATTTTCCTCTAACTGTTTTATGGTCTTAGACCTAATGTTTAGATCTTTGATCCATTTTGAGTTAACTTTTGTATAGGGTGTGAGACATGGGTCTTCTTTCATTCTTTTGCATATGGATATCCAGTTCTCTAGGCACCATTTATTGAAGAGACTGTTCTGTCCCAGGTGAGTTGGCTTGACTGCCTTATCAAAGATCAAATGTCCATAGATGAGAGGGTCTATATCTGAGCACTCTATTCGATTCCGTTGGTCGATATATCTATCTTTATGTCAATACCATGCTGTTTTGACCACTGTGTCTTCATAATATGCCTTAAAGTCAGGCAGCGCGAGACATCCAGCTTCGTTTTTTTTCCTCAAGATGTTTTTAGTAATTCGGGGCACCCTGCCCTTCCAGATAAATTTGATTATTGGTTTTTCTATTTCTGAAACATAAGTTGTTGGGATTTTGATTGGTATTGCATTGAATCTGTAAATCAATTTAGGTAGGATTGACATCTTAACTATATTTAGTCTTCCAATCCATGAACACCGTATGCCCTTCCGTCTATTTAGGTCTTCTGTGATTTCTTTTAACAGTTTTTTGTAGATTTCTTTATATAGGCTTTTTGTCTCTTTAGTTAAATTTATTCTTAGGTATTTTATTCTTTTAGTTGCAATTGTAAATGGGATTCTTTTCTTGATTTCCTACTCAGCTTGTTCATTACTAGTGTATAGAAATGCTACAGATTTTTGAATGTTGATCTTGTAACCTGCTACTTTGCTGTACTCATTTATTAGCTCTAGTAGTTTTGTTGTGGATTTTTTCGGGTTTTCGACGTATAGTATCATATTGTCTGCAAACAGTGATAGCTTTACTTCTTCCTTTCCAATTTTGATGCCTTGTATTTCTTTTTCCTGTCTAATTGCTCTGGCTAGAACCTCCAGCACAATGTTGAATAATAGTGGTGATAGTGGACATCCTTGTCTTGTTCCTGATCTTAGGGGGAAAGTTTTCAATTTTTCTGCATTGAGCATGATAATAGCTGTGGGTTTTTCATATATTCCCTCTATCATTTTAAGGAAGTTTCCTTGTATTCCTATCTTTTGAAGTGTTTTCAACAGGAAAAGACGTTGAATCTTGTCAAATGCCTTCTCTGCATCAATTGAGATGATCATGTGATTTTTCTGCTTTGATTTGTTGATATGGTGTATTACATTAATTGATTTTCTTATGTTGAACCATCCTTGCATACCTGGGATGAATCCTACTTGGTCATGATGTATAATTCTTTTAATGTGTTGTTGGATACGATTTGCTAGAATTTTATTGAGGATTTTTGCATCTATATTCATTAGGGAGATTGGTCTGTAGTTTTCTTTTTTTGTAATATCTTTGCCTGGTTTTGGTATGAGGGTGATGTTGGCTTCATAGAATGAATTAGGTAGTTTTCCCTCCACTTCGATTTTTTTGAAGAGTTTGAGGAGAGTTGGTACTAATTCTTTCTGGAATGTTTGGTAGAATTCACATGTGAAGCCATCTGGTCCTGGACTTTTCTTTTTAGGAAGCTTTTGAATGACTAATTCAATTTCTTTACTTATGATTGGTTTGTTGAGGTCATCTATTTCTTCTTGAGTCAAAGTTGGTTGTTCATGTCTTTCCAGGAACCTGTCCATTTCATCTAAATTGTTGCATTTATTGGCATAAAGTTGTTCATAGTATCCTGTTACTACCTCCTTTATTTCTGTGAGTCAGTAGTTATGTCTCCTCTTCCATTTCTGATCTTATTTATTTGCATCCTCTCTCTTCTTCTTTTTGTCAATCTTGCTAAGGGCCCATCAATCTTATTGATTTTCTCATAGAACCAACTTCTGGTCTTATTGATTTTCTCTATTGTTTTCATGTTTTCAATTTCATTTATTTCTGCTCTGATCATTATTATTTCTTTCCTTTTGCTTGCTTTGGGATTAGTTTGCTGTTCTTTCTCCAGTTCTTCCAAGTGAACAGTTAATTCCTGCATTTTTGCCTTTTGTTCTTTTCTGATATAAGCATTTAGGGCAATAAATTTCCCTCTTAGCACTGCCTTTGCTGCATCCCATAAGTTTGGTATGTTGTGTTTTCATTTTCATTCGCCTCGAGGTATTTACTAATTTCTCTTGCAATTTCTTCTTTGACCCACTCGTTGTTTAAGAGTGTGATATTGAGCCTCCACATATTTGTGAATTTTCTGGCACTCCGCCTATTATTGATTTCCAACTTCATTCCTTTATGATCCAAGAAAGTGTTATGTATGATTTCAGTCTTTTTAAATTTGTTAAGACTTGCTTTGTGACCCAGCATATGGTCTATCTTTGAGAATGATCCATGAGCACTTGAGAAAAAGGTGTATCCGGCTGTTGTGGGATGTAATGTCCTATAAATGTCTGTTAAGTCTAGCTCATTTATAGTAATATTCAGATTCTCTATTTCTTTATTGATCCTCTGTCTAGATGTTCTGTCCATCGATGAGATTGGGGAATTGAAGTCTCCAACTATTATGGTATTTGTGTCTATTTCCCTTTTCAGAGTTTGCAGTGTATTCCTCACGTATTTTGGGGCATTCTGGTTCGGTGCGTAAATATTTATGATTGTTATGTCTTCTTGTTTAATTGTTCCTTTTATTAGTATATAGTGTCCTTCTTTGTTTCTTTTAACTCTTTTACATTTGAAGTCTAACTTGTTGGATATTAGTATAACCACTCTTGCTATTTTCTGGTTGTTATTTGCATGAAATATTTTTTCCCAACCTTTCACTTTCAACCTATGTTTATCTTTGGGTCTAAGATGTGTTTCCTGTAGACAGCATATAGAAGGATCCTGTTTTTTAATCCATTCTGCCAATCTATTCTTTTGATTGGGGAATTCAGTCCATTAACATTTAGTGTTATTACTGTTTGGATATTATTTTCCTCTACCATTTTGCCTTTTGTATTATATATATCATATCTGACTTTCCTTCTTTCTACACTCTTCTCCATACCTTTCTCTTCTGTCTTTTCATATCTGACTGTAGTGCTCCCTTTAGTATTTCTTGCAGAGCTGGTCTCTTTGTCACAAATTCTCTCAGTGACTTTTTGTCTGAGAATGTTTTAATTTCTCCCTCATTTTTGAAGGACAATTTTGCTGGATATAGGAGTCTTGGTTGGCAGTTTTTCTCTTTTAGTAATTTAAATGTATCATCCCACTGTCTTCTAGCCTCCATGGTTTTTGCTGAGAAATCTACACATAGTCTTATTGGGTTTCCCTTGTATGTGACGGATTGTTTTTCTCTTGCTGTTTTCAAGATCCTCTCTTTCTCTTTGACCACTGACATTCTAACTATTAAGTGTCTTGGAGAACGCCTATTTGGGTCTAATCTCTTTGGGGTGCACTGCACTTCTTGGATCTGTAATTTCAGGTCTTTCATAAGAGTTGGGAAATTTTCAGTGATTATTTCTTCCATTAGTTTTTCTCCTCCTTTTCCTTTCTCTTCTCCTTCTGGGACACCCACAACACATATATTTGTGCGCTTCATATTGTCCTTGAGTTCCCTGATACCCTGTACAAATTTTTCCATTCCTTTCCCGATAGTTTCTGTTTGTTTTTGGAATTCAGATGTTCCATCCTCCAAATCACTAATTCTATCTTCTGTCTCTTTGAATCTATCATTGTAGATATCCATTGTTTTTTCCATCTTTTCTTCTTTGTCCTTCACTTCCATAAGTTCTGTGATTTGTTTTTTCAGTTTTTCTATTTCTTCTTTATGTTCAGCCCATGTCTTTTTCATGTCCTCCCTCAATTTATCGATTTCATTTTTGAAGAGGTTTTCCATTTCTGTTCGTATATTCAGCATTAGTTGTCTCAGCTCCTGTATCTCATTTGAACTATTGGTTTGTTCCTTTGACTGGACCATATTTTCAATTTTTTGAGCGTGATCTGTTATCTTCTACTGGCGTCTGCGCATTTAGACAGATTTCCCTGGGTGTTGGATCCAAAAGTTTGGAAGATTTTTCTGTGAAATCTCTGGGTTCTGCTTTTTTTTTTTATCCTGCCCTGTAGGTGGCCCCCCCATCACCGTTCTCCGTGGCCTGGGGATTTCCGATACAATTCTTTCAGTAGGTCCGGGGGGCCACGCATGGTGTGGGTGCCAGCCACCACGGTTTGAGGGGACAGCCTGTCCAATTCTCCGAGCCGGCCCAGGAAGGGGGGAGGGAGTGACTCCGGCCCCTTACCGCCCCACCCGGTGAAGCCCGTGCCCCTTGGCGATCTCACCAGAGCGGGTTCTCTCAGCCAGCCAGCCATTCCAGGATGGGGTATGCTGTCTTTTTTATCTCTGTTGTGGCTTTGGGAGCTGTTCTGTATTGTTTCTACTTCCCTAGTAGCTGTTCTGGAGGAGAAACTAAGATCCGCGTGTCTTACTAAGATCTCTCTTCTTAATATAGATGAGTGAAAATACTCAACAAAATACTCACAAATTAAATGCAATAGCACATTAAAAGAATTATACACTATGATTAAGTGTGTTTTTTCCAAAGTATGCAAAGATGGTTCAACAGAAGAAAAACAATTAATGCAGCACACAATATTAGCAAGTAAAGTGGGAAAAACTACATGATCACCTTGATTGATACAGAAAGGCATTTGAGGAAATCTAACACCCTTTCTTGATGAAAACAGTTTAAAATATAGTAATAGATGGAAATATCCACAAGATAATAAGGGTAAAAATAAAAAAAGCCACAGCCAATATAATGTTCAATGAGGAAAGAATAAAAGTATTCCCTCTAAGATCTGCAACAATGCAAGAATTCCAACTGTCACCAATTGTTATTCAACATTGTGCTGGAAATTCTAGTTAGAGAAATGAGGTAAGAAAAAGAAATAAAGGCATCCAAATTTGAAAGGAATAAGTAAAAATTTCATTATTTGTGAATAACAAAATCCTATATGCAAAAATTCCTGAAAAACCTACAACAGTGCTGCTAGAGCTAATAAATGAGTTCAACGATATGATGGGATACAGTATCTTCACTGAAAAGTCAGCAGTATTTCCATGCACTATAGTAAGGAAATATCTGAAGAGGAAATGTAGAAAAAAATTCCATTTATAATACTAACCAAGAGAATCAAATATCTAAACAATATAAACAACATTTGTGTTTAACAGGCTAGATATGTATCCTATAACCTCAAGCCTAGGCAAGTCTATATCTTCATAATAGCATTGAACAGCCTATATTGCCTGTTTCATTTCTATTTTCCCCCAAATTGTAAGTTTGTTGAGTGCAGGAATTGTTGGAGAGTAGAGATGAATCCAAAAGTAGTGTGTTGAAAGCATATAGGTCAGACCTTCAGGAAGATGGCAGAATAGAATAAGACAAGTTCACCCCCACTCCAAGGAATAACTACAGAAGGGAAAGGAACGCAACTGTGAAGGTGATATCAGGGTGTAAATGTCCTGGGAGGGACTTCTACAACTCACAGGGAAGCCTTGTGAAAAAGCTGAAGAATTGAGACACAGAAAACCAGAGACCATCCAGCTAGTGCAAACAGCCTGAAACACCCTTTTTGAAAGGGAAGTTTGGAGGTCTTAGGAGTGCACAGACAGGGAGACAGGGACAACAATGTAAGTCAAGGCAATTTCCTTGAATACGCTACCCTCACACTCCCTACCCCCACCCCATGACCCCCAACTCCTCACACCCCACACATATGAACCCTATCACCCACACCCACCACTGCATTCCAAATGCCAATGCCCCTACCCACCACCCCACCACCCCACATCCCAGCCCCACAGAAGCATGCACTCCAGCTCCAGCCAACCCACCATGCGTGTGCAAGTGCACAGTCTCACCCTGCCCCTACCAAGACCCACCCACCCACACTTAGCTCCTCAAGCCCCACCTAACCCTCCCTGCTCCCTGCAGGTAATCACCAGTTTATCAAGGCTACAGGTATTCACTTTCGTATCCAGGCTATATCTGTCCGCAGTGCATATAGTCACACAACTCTGCCCCACTCCCCCTGAGCTCTGTGAATGTGTATGTAAGCTTACAGCCCTCCAAGATCCACACATGTACATGCATGCACTCCCCAGCTCTGGGCAACACTGACCTGAGCATCCAGTCCACACCCACCCCAGCCCACATAGGCTCAACCTCAACATGCTGCCCATTGTCCCTGCCATCATGCACCATACATCTGTGTGCCAACCTATTGATCCCTGTACTCCAACCCCCTGCCCCACATTTGTGCACACACTTGTCCCACCCTCTGGCTCAAAAACCCTGCTACCACAACTCAAATGTGTTCACATGTGCAGCTGTATTACATAGCCCCTGTCCTCCATATATATGCACCCCTGCCCCAACCTCCTGCACCTGCACACTCACTCCAGGGCCACCCACCCCTCACCCATGTCCTGCAACCACTGCAACCAGTGCCCTGCCCCTACACACTCATACAGCGGCATCCTGGGTATGCTGGACCCTCCCACTCACCTATGCCCTGCCTTCCCTGTGTCCGACTTCTGTGTCACCTACCCTACACCCTGATAACCATGACCCTCATGTTACATGTGCCCACCCACATTCTTCCTGCTCACCAGCCCCTGTGCATCTGGACAGCCTCCCTCCATATGACTCCTACTGTCCTCTAACTCTGTTTCCCCCATGCTACACCCTGTTCCTGCATTCCAGGGCCTACTTGAGCTGCACCCTGCCTCCATGGCCCCCCACACCACACCTCCACAAGCCCACATCCTGCACCCCAGGCTCATAGGCACCAGCTTAGCATTTCTGATCCATGAATTTGCCTGCACTGCAACCCATCACATCACAGTTGTGCCTGCCCCACACCCCACAGCCTGCTCAACACCCATCCTGCAAATACAAAGCTTTAGACTACTGAAGGAAATCAACTTACAAAATAATCCTATCAAGTTATTTATGTGCCTCAAAGGCAACAAGAGATCACTAAGCATATCAATACGCAGACAGATACAGCCCAGCTTAAAGACCAAACTAAAACATCAGAAGAGACACAGACTTTGGAACAACTAATCAAAGGTGTTCATATAAATCTATTAAATAAAATCAATGAGATGGCTAATGAGATAAAGAAGATCAAGAAGACACTAGAACAGTATAAGGAAAAATTTGAAAGAATAAGCAGAAAAATAGCAGATATCACAGAGATTAAAAATGCTGTAGACCAAATAAAAAATATACCAGAGTTGCACAACAGCAGATTTGAAGAGGCAGAAGAAAGAATAAGTGAACTAGATGACAGGACAACTGATTTCAAACACACAAAAGAGCAAATGCCAAAAAAAACACATGGAAAAATTTGAGTTGGATGTCAGAGAAATATTGGACAAAACAAAGCACACAAATATGAGAACCATCAGTGTCCCAAAAGGAGAAGAGAAGAGTAAAGGTCTAGGAAGACTATTTGAGGATATAATAAGGGAAAGCTTCCCAACCCTTCCAAATGAATTAAATATGCAAATCAAAAAAGCCCAAGGAAGTCTAATTAGACTAAATCCAAATAGACTTTCCCCAAGACATATACTAAGCAGTCTGTCAAATGTTGAAGAGAAACAGAAAATCCTGAAAGTGGTAAGAGAAAAACAATCCACTACATACAAGGAAAACCATGTAAGACTGAGTTTTGACTACTCAGCTTGCACTATGGAGGTGAGAAGGTAGTGGGATGATATATTTAAGATCCTGTAAGAGAAAGACTTCCCATCAAGAATTCTTTCCCCAGTCAAATTGTCCTTCAAAACTGAGGGAGAGATTAAAATTTTCACAAATAATTTCTGAAGGTATTTGTCAACAAAAGACCCGGCCTATAAGAAATACTAAAGAGAATGCTGCTGGCTGAAAATAAATAAATAAATAAATAAAAAGACAAGAGAAGGAGTTCTTATGAGGGCACAGAGTTGAACAGTATCATAGTACCAGTAAGGGTAACTTAGAGGATAAAAATAGAAAGAGGGAAAAGAATATATAGACCTGACAAATAAAATCCAAAAGATAAGATGGTAGATTCAAGAAATGACCTTAAAGTAATACTTTGAATGTTAATAGACTAAATCCACAAGTTAAAAGATACATACTGGCAGAATGGATTAAAAATATGATCCATCTATATTTTGCTTATAAGAAACTTGTCTTAATTCTAAGGATACAAATAGATTGAAAGTGAAAGGATGGAAAAAGATGTTCCATGTAAGCTATATCCAAAAGAAAACAGGATTAGCTATAATAATGTCAGACAAAATAGATTTTAAATGCAAAGATTCAATTTGCTAGTATTCCATTGAGAATTTTTACATCTATATTCATTACGGAGATAGGCCTGTAGTTGTCCATTCTTGTAGCATATTTACCCAGATTTGGTATTAGAGTGATGTTAGCTTCACAAAATGAGTTAGGTAGTTTTCTTTTTCCTTAATTTTTTTCACTCTTAAATTTTAATATTTTGCTCTGAATTCTGCCTTTCTGATATTGAATTTTAAACTTTTCTATTGTATAATATAACATATATTCAAAACAAAGAAAGAAAAAGCAATAGTTTTCAAAGCATTCTTCAACAAGTAGTCAGCAGACAGGTCAGAGAGTTTGTCATGGGGTACCATATCATCATCTTAGATTTTTCCTTATACCTACTCCAGAACCTAGAAGGCTAGAAGGAATAAATATTTTTTCTTTATCATCACAATCAACTTTTTATTCTTTTGTGTAAAAGAATAACATATATACAAAAAGTAATAAATTTCAAAGTACAGCACAGCAATTAGTTGTAGAACAGAATACAGAGTTTGTTATGGGTTACAATTCCACAATTTTAAGCTTTTCTTCTGGCTGCTCTAAGATACTGGAGACTAAAAGAAATATCAATGTAATGATTCAGCAATCACATTCGTTTGTTAAACCTTACCTTCACTGTAAAACTCCACCATCACCTTTGATCTTTCTATCCCACTTTTGAGGGTATTTGGGGTGTGGCCACCCTAACTTTTTCATGTTGGAAGGGGCTGTCAATAATATGGGGTAGAGAGTTGGAAATAGTTGATGTTCTGGAAAGACTGGGGCCTCTAAAATTCAGGGCTTATCTGGTCTAGGGAACCATAGGAAGTTGTAGATTTCTAGACAGTTACCCTAGTGCATTAAACATTTGTCAAACTTATATATTGCCGTAGGTGTTCTTTAGGATTGGCTGGAATGGTTTTGGTTGGGGTTTGGTAAGTTATGATACGTGACAATGTTTAACTGAAGCTTGCATAAGAGCAACCTCCAGAGTAGCCTCTGAACTCTATTTGAACTCTCTCTGCCACTGATACTTTATTAGTTATAATACTTTTTCCCCTTTTGGTCAGGATGGAACTGTTGATCTCTCGGTTCCAGGGCTGAACTTATCCCTGGTATTCATCTCCCATGCCACCAGCCAGACTATCATCCCTGGATGTCATGCCCCACATAAGTAGGAAGGTAATTATTTCACTTGCAGGGTTGGACGTAGAGAGAGTGAGGTCACATCTGAGCAACAGAAGAGATTCTCCAGAAGTAACTCTTATGCATACCTATAGGTAGACTTGACTTAGCTTCTTCACTATGTGCATAAGCTTCACAAGAGTAAACCTCAATATCAAGGGCTTGGCTTATTGATTTGGGTTCCTCTAATATTTGACACTGTGTCAGGGGTTTCCCCAGTGGTAAAGTTTAATAGTTCCATATTTTTTCTCTCATCCCTCAAAGTACTTTGCCAATATTTATATTCAAGGATGTGTCCAGACATTATATTAAGCCATACAGGTTTTAAGGCCCTCATTCTTATTCTGGGCTCCCTGCCTTTTTATTGTTCAAATGAGCTATCCAGACAAGTTGAGTTAGATTATGGGCCACATAAAATTTCAGTTCTGGACAAAATAAACCTTTGCTCTGAAAGAGTAAGTGCCGTTCTAAAATATAGATAATATATTCCTTACCCCAGTGTTCTGAATTATCTTAATCCTGACCTGATTTGCTTCCTTCTTATCTTTAAATGCCTGGCTTATATAAAACAGCCTCTCAAAATCCAGCAATAATAATGACCACTCCACACTCATTGTGTCTACTATAAGAGTTTACAATATAACCCCTGTTTTCTTATAAGCATTTTCTAAAGGAGACCATACAATATTTGTTTTTTCATTTCTGGTAAGTTTTTCCTTACCAAATATCCCACAGGTTCATTCACATTATTGCATGACTCATGACTTCATTCCTTTTTGTAGTAACATAATATTCACTCATATATATACACCATAATTTGTGAATTTAATTCTCAGTGCATTCTTCTGCCAACTGCATTCATTAGGCATCGTATATAAAAACCAAAGTCTACAGTCCATTGACACTCTCAATTTTAGATAATTTCATTATTCCCAAGAGAAGGATAACTAATAACACCCCCTCACCAAATAGGAACTCTAAACATTCCTAAACTCTTGTCCCTCCCTGCATTATTTATCTCTGGTCGTGCTGTGGTACTGCTGATATTTTCCTGTTAAACATAGCCCATAGCATGTAATAGCAGCTTTCCCCCATGCCTTGAAGTTAAACACTCTTTGTATTTGAATAATACATTTGAAGCACTACTTGCAAGAACGTATTTATATTTCTAGTGTTAATCAATGGGACACATACGCCTATACAAATTTTTTCAATCTTGTTCAACTTCAATATGGTAATATTTATGGATACACTAGAGAACTTCCTTCACTTCCATCTACTCCCTTACATTTGAGTTCAACCTGATTAACTAATTGTTCATCCATCTGTAGCTTCTATGTATCTCTAAGTCCCATATATTCTGTATTATAAGCCTCTGATTTTACCTTTACCATGGTAATAAAAGCGGAGTCATAAAGCATCTATCCTTTTGTGTCTGACTTATTTAATTCTATATTATGGACCCTATTTTCTTATAATCATTTTCTTGAGAAGACCATAAAATAATTGCTCTCAAGGCTCATCACTCTTGTCATGTGTGTCAAGATGTCATTTCATCTTACTGCTGCATAATATTCCATTGCATGTATATACCAAAGAGTGTTATTGGTAGGTCATTAGGCAATTTGATATTTAATTTCCTAAGGAGCTGTCAAACTGTCTTCCATAGCAGTTCTACCATTGTACATTCCCTCCAGCAGCACAAAAGTGTCCCAATTTCTTCATTTCCTCTCTGAAATTTTCAGTTTCCTCTTTGTTTAATAGCAGACATTCTTACAGGTTTAAGGGGGTATCTCATTGTAGTCTTGGTATGCATTTCCTTTATAGGTAATGAAAATGAGCATTTCTTCATGTGTTTTTTTTAATTATTATTATTACATGGGCAGGCACCATGAATCAAACCCAGGTCTCCAGCATGCCAGGTGAGAACTCTGCCTGCTGAGCCATGGTGGACCACCCGCTTCATGTACTTTTGAGGCATCTGTATTTGCTCTTCAGAAAAATGCCTATTCATAGCTTTAACCCATTTTGTATTGGGTTGTTCTTTTGTTGTTGAGTTGTATAATTTCTTTACATATCTGGGATATCCTTATGTCCCCAATGTGTGATTTCCAAATATTTTCTCCCATTGAATTGTCTGTCTTTTCATCTTTTTTTTTAATTTTTTATTAATCAAAAAAAAGAAAAGAAATTAACACAACATTTAGAAATCATTCCATTCTACAAAGGCACTCAGTAATTCTTAGTATCATCACATAGATGTATGATCATCATTTCTTAGTACATTTGCATCGATTTAAGAAAAGAACTAGCAAAACAGCAGAAAAAGATATAGAATGTTAATATAGAGAAGAGAATTAAAATAATAATACTAATAATATATATATATATAAAAAGGAAAAAGAAAAAAAACAAAAACAAAAGATACAAACACACAAACAAACAAACAAAAAACCATATTTCAGGTGCATCTTCATTCAGTGTTCCAACCTAGTTACATTACACTTAGGTATTATTGTGCTGTCCATTTTTGAGTTTTTGTATCTAGTCCTGTTGCACAGTCTGTATCCCTTCAGCTCCAATTACCCATTATCTTACCCTGTTTCTAACTCCTGCTGGTCTCTGTTACCAATGATATATTCCAAGCTGATTCTCGAATGTCGGTTCACATCAGTGGGACCTTACAGTATTTGTCCTTTAGTTTTGGGCTAGACTCACTCAGCATAATGTTCTCTAGGTCCATCCATGTTATTACATGCTTCATAAGTTTAGTCTGTCTTAAAACTGCATAATATTCCATCGTAGGTATACGCCACAGTTTGTTTAGCCACTCGTCTGTTGATGAACATTTTGGCTGTTTCCATCTCTTTGCAATTGTAGATAATGCTGCTATAAACACTGGTGTGCAAATGTCCGTCTGTGTCTTTGCCCTTAAGTCCCTTGAGTAGATACCTAGCAGTGGTATTGCTGGGTCATAATCCATTCTGCCATTCTATGTCTTTTGATTGGGAAATTCAGTCCATTAACTTTTACTATTATTACTGTTTGGATAATATTTTCCTCTACCATTTTGCCTTTTGTATTATATATATCATATCTGATTTTCCTTCTTTCTACACTTTACTCCATACCTCTCTCTTCTGTCTTTTCGTATCTGACTCTAGTGCTCCCTTTAGTATTTCTTGCAGAGCTGGTCTCTTGGTCACAAATTCTCTCAGTGACTTTTTGTCTATAAATGTTTTAATTTCTCCTTCATTTTTGAAGGACAATTTTGCTGGATATAGGAGTCTTGGTTGGCAGTTTTTCTCTTTTAGTAATTTAAATATATCATCCCACTGTCTTCTAGCTTCCATGGTTTCTGCTGAGTAATCTACACATAGTCTTATTGGGTTTCCCTTGTATGTGATGGATTGTTTTTCTCTTGCTGTTTTCAAGATCCTCTCTTTCTCTTTGACCTCTGACATTCTAACTAGTAAGTGTCTTGGAGAACACCTATTTGGGTCTATTCTCTTTGGGGTGCGCTGCACTTCTTGGATCTGCAAATTTAGGTCTTTCATAAGAGTTGGGAAATTTTCAGTGATAATTTCTTCCATTAGTTTTTCTCCTCCTTTTCCCTTCTCTTCTCCTTCTGGGACACCCACAACACGTATATTTGTGCGCTTCATATTGTCATTCAGTTCCCTGATCCCCTGCTCAAGTTTTTCCATTCTTTTCCCTATAGTTTCTGTTTCTTTTTGGAATTCAGATGTTCCATCCTCCAGTTCACTAATTGTAGCTTCTGTCTCTTTAAATCTACCATTGTAGGTATCCATTGTTTTTTCCATTTTTTCTTCTTTGTCCTTCACTTCCATAAGTTCTGTGATTTGTTTTTTCAGATTTTCTATTTCTTCTTTTTGTTCAGCCCATGTCTTCTTCATGTCCTCCCTCAATTTATTGATTTGGTTTTTGAAGAGTTTTTCCATTTCTGTTCATATATTCAGCATTAGTTGTCTCAGCTCCTGTATCTCATTTGAACTATTGGTTTGTTCCTTTGACTGGGCCATATCTTCAATTTTCCGAGCGTCATCCATTATTTTCTGCTGGTGTCTGGGCATTTGATCAGATTTCCCTGGGTGTGGGACCCAGCTGGTTGAAAGCTTTTTCTGTGAAATCTCTGGGCTCTGTTTTTCTTTTCCTGCCCAGTAGGTGGCGCTTGTGACGCTCGTCTGTCTGCACGGCAGTCAGCCCGGGAAACCGCGCCTGGAGGCGGGGGTCGCTGGCCGCCGCGGCTTGGGAGAGTGCCGGTCCTAATTGCCCAGCTGGCCCGAAACACCAAGCGTGACAGGAGGGCCCCGCTATCCAACGTTCCCAGTCAGACTGGGGAGCCACGTGCGTGGAGGGGACCCCAGTCACCAGCCTCCCCGGCCGGGAAAACACACGCCCCTCGGGTATCTCACCGCAACAGATTCTCCCTGCCCGTTCAGCTGTTCCAGAATGGGGTACGCTGTCTTTTTGGTCTCTGTCGTGACTCTGGGAGCTGTTTTGTATTGTAACTGTTTCTTTAGTTGCTTTTCTGGAGGAGGAACTAAGACCCGCGCATCTTACTAAGCCACCGTCTTCTCTGGAAGTCTCTTCATCTTTTTAATAAAGTCTTTTGAGGTGCAAAAGCATTTGATTTTGAGGCACTCCCATTTATCTATTTTTTCCTTTTGTTGCTTGTGCTTTAGGTAGAAAAATTAGATACTATCTCCTATTACTAGGCCTTGAAGATGTTTCCTTACATTTTCTCCTAGAAGCTTTATGGTGCTAGATCTTAAATTTAGGTGTTTGATCCACTTTGAATTAATTTTGTATAGAGTGTAAGATAGGGGTCCTCTTTCATTCTTTTGGCTATTGATATCCAGTTCTCCCATGCCCATTTATTGAAAAGACTATTTTGTCCCAGTTCAGTGGATTTGGGGGCCCTGTCAAAAATCAGTTCACCATAGATTTGGTTGTCTATTTCTGCAATCTCAATTCAATTTAATTGGTCAATACTTCTATCTTTGTGCCAGTACTATGCTGTTTTGACCACTGTGACTTTATAATAAGTTTTAAAGTCAGGAAGCGTTAATCCTTCCATTTTGTTCTTCTTTTTTAGGATGCTATTCATGGTCTCTTTCCTTTCCAACAAATTTGATGACTAGCTTTCCGAAGTTTTCAAACTAGGTTTTTGAACTTTTAATTGGTACTATGTTGAATCTGTAGATGAATTTGGGTAAAATTGGCACCTTAGCTATATTTAGCCTTCCTATCCATGAGGACGGAATGTCTTTCCATCTATTTAGACCTCCTATGATTTCTTTTAGCAATGTTATGTAGTTTTCTGTGTACAAGTCCTTTACATCCCTAGTTAAGTTCATTCCTAGGTACTTGGTTCTTTTAGTTGTTATTTTGAATAGATTTTTTTTCATTAACTGACTCCTCAGCTAGGTCATTGCATGTGTATAGAAATGTAACTGATTTTTGTGCATTAATTTTATATCCTTCCACGTTGGTGTCCCAGAAGGAGAAGAGAAGAGTAGAGAGCTAAGAACATTAGTTGAAGACATATGGGAGAAAACTTCCCAACTCTTATAAAGGACATAAATATGCAAATCAAAGAAGTCCAAATAGAATAAATTTGGACTTCTTTAGCAGAAAACCCTGAAAGTTAAAAGAGAAAAACAATCTACTTCATACAAGGGTTACTACATAAGACTGAGTTTAGACTACTCAACTGGCACTATGGAAGTGAGGAGGCAGTGGTATGGTATATTTAAGATCTTGAAAGAGAAAGACTTCCAGCCAAGAATTCTGTACCCGTCAAATTGTCCCTCAAAATGAGGGAGAGATTAAAATTTCCTCAAATTTTTGGAAGAGTTTGAGCAGGATTGATGTTAGTTCTTTTTGTAATATTTTATAAAGTTCCCCTGTGAAGCCTTCTGACCCTGGGCTTTTCTTTGTAGGAAGATTTTTGATGACTGATTGAATCTCGTTACTTGTTATTGGTTTGTTGAGATCTATTTCTTCTCAAATCAATGTAGCTTGTTCATTTATTTTAAGGAATTTGTCCATTTTATCTAAGTTGTCTAGTTTGTTGGCATATAGCTGTTCGTAGTATCCTCTTGTGATTTTTTTTTATTTCTTCAGGGTCTGTGGAAACAACCACTTTCTCCTTTCTAATTTTGTTTATTTACATCCTCACACTTTCTCTTTGTCAGTTTAGGTACCAATCCATCAATTTTATTGATTTTCTTGAAGAAGAAATTTTTCATTTCATTTATTCTATTTATTTTTGTTCTCCAATTCATTTATTTCTGCTTTAATCTTTGTTATTTAATCTTTGTTATTTCTTGTCTTTTATTTGTATAGGTGTTAGTTAGCTGTTCTTTCTCAAGTTCTTCTAGGTGAACAGTTAACTCCTTGATTTTTCCTCTTTCCTTTTTTTAAATATAGGCATTTAGGGCATAAACTTCCCTCTCAGCACTGTTTTTGCCACATCCCATAAATTCTGATGCTTTGAATTCTCATTTTCATTCACCTTCAGAAATTCACTTATTTATCTAGTAATTTCTTCTTTGATCCAATGATTGTTTAAGAGTGCATTATTTAATATCCATATATTTCTGGTTCTATGGTTGTTGATTTCCAGTTTCATTTCATTATCATGAGAGAAAAATGATTTGAATTATTTCATTTTTTAATTTATAAAGACCTATTTTGTGCCCTAGCATATAATCTATCATGAAGAATGTTCCATGAGACCTAGAGAAAAATGTATATCCTGATATTTTAGAGTATAATAATCTACATATGTCTGTTAGGCCTAATTAAATTATCAAGTTGTTAAGTTCTCTATTTCCTTGTTGATCCTCTGTCTGGTTGTTCTACCTATAGAGGAGAGTGGTGTATTGAAGTCTCCCACTATTACATCATATTATCTATTGATAGACAAAATGCATATTTATAAATTTAAAATCATTGAAATTACTCAAAGCACTTTCTCTGATCACAATGTAATGGAGCTGTAGTATTATAGATTAAAAAAATGCCTTTACAGTAATAACTTTGAATGTCAATGGCCCAAACTTACCAATTGAAAGATACAGATTTGCAGAATGGATTAAAAAATATAACCCCAGCTATATGCTGCTTACAAGAGAACAATCTTAGATGTAAGGATGCAAATAGATTGAAAGTGAAAAGATGGAATAAGATGTTCCACTCAAGCTGTAATCAAAAGAAAGCAGGAGTAGCAATAGCACTATCAGACAAAATAGAGTTTAAATGCAAAGATGATGATGGGAGACAAAGAAAGACATTACATATTAATGAAAGGGAAAATTCACCAAGAAGAAATAACAATCATAAATGATTATGTTCCCAACCAGGAAGCTCCAAAGTACATGAGATAAACATTGGGAAAAACTGAATGGAGAAATACATGTTTCACCAACAATAGTTGGAGACTTTAATACATCACTCTTTTCTAGAGATAGAATAACCAGACATTGGATTAATAAGGAAATAGAGAAATTAAACAATTTGATAACTGAGTTAGGCCTAACAGACATATATGGATTGTTACGGCTCAAAACACAAGGATATACATTCTCCTCTAGTGCTTATGGAACATTCCCTGGGATAGATCATATGCCGGAGCACAAATGGGTCTTTATAAATTTAAAAACATTGAAATTATTAAAAGCCCTTTCTCTGATTCTAATGTAATGGAGCTGGAAATCAATAACACCAAAGAACGAGAGCTTACACAAATATAGGGTGATTAAATGACATACTCTTAAACAACCAGTGGGTCAAAGAAGAAATTGCTTTAGAAATTGGTAGCTATCTTGAGACGAATGAAAATGATAATACAACATATCAGACCTTATGAGATGCAGCAAAGGCTATGCTTAGAGGAAATTTATTGCCCTAAATGTCTGTATTGAAGAAGAAGAAAAAGCAAAAATTGAGGAACAATGGAATATTATGCAGCAGTAAGGTGAAATAATATCCTGAAGCACATGTTAAGATAGATGAGCCTTGAAAACGTAATGCTGAGGGAGATAAGCCAGACACAAAAGGATAGGTACTGTATGACTCCATTATATGACCATGGTAAAGGTAAAATCAGAGGCTTATAATATAGAAGATAGGGGCCCTAGAGATACAAGGAATCTAGTGATAGGTGAACAGTTAGCTAATGGGGAATTCAAATGTAAGGGAGTAGACAGAAGTGAAGGCAGGCCACTAATGGGTCTATAAGTAATATTGTCATATTAGAGGTGAACATGATTGAAAGGCATCGTATGGACCCATGTGCCCCACTGATTTACAGTACAAATATAAATAAATTCTTGCAAGAACTATTTCAAAGGTATGAATCTTGTGAAAAGAGTGTATAAGTTTGAGGTACAGGAGGAAAACTACTATTGCATGCTATGGGCTATGTGTAACAGGAAAACATCAACAGTACTACAGAAACACCGGGGGTAAATATTGGGGAGGAAGGACAAAAGTTAAGGGAAGGTTTAGATTTTCTATTTGGTTAGGGTGTGTTTATTGGTTATTTATAGCTTTTTTGTATATATGTTATTTTTCACACATGCAAAACATTTATTCCAGTGTTTTGGAGTAGCTAGAAGGAGAAATCTGAAAGAGTGGACTGGTAACCCAAAATAAACACTGAAATCTGTTCTGTACCTACTTGTTGAAGTATTTGAAAAATCATTGCTTTTTCTTTCTTTCCTTTGTATATATGTTGTATTTAACAATAAAAAAAATTTTAAGTGGGAGAAAAAACAAATAGGTATTAACAAGGAAAAATGGTCTCTGTCCAGTGAAAATCCAAATATGCCAGATCAATGAATCATCATATGAAAGCTTCAAATGAAATGAAGTCTGCTCTATCAGAGGAAGGGAATATTTAGCCATCATACTGAACTACTCAGATATCCCTTTTACAAGAGATCTTGCATTGAAAAATGTTGTTAGCTTACAGTTTCCTGTTCTTTTAACTTCAGTTTCCAGTTCAGTATCCACACCAAAGTTTCACTTCCCAGGGTGCTCCCAGCTTATGATTGGCATGTGTAAGGGTACCAGAACCAGGCCATTCCTGCCCAATGTGGGATTCCTCCAGTGGGTAATCTTTGCTCTGGGATTCCCTATTAACCTAGTTGAGTCTTTCTTAGAGCTGCGCTACACTCTGGGGCCACTCTGGCCAAGTCTCCTCCTTCGTTCTTTCTCTCCTTACACAGGGGCATATTGGCACCTCATTCTGAAGGCTTTCACTTTCTACTCCTGCTCCATTTCTCCTTTCCCTTCACCAAAGAAGTATCATATAATTTGCACATGACTGCTGCTCTGTAGAGCATTGAAATTTCACTAATACATGTTCTTGTATCACAAATATAATTTTAAAAGGCTTTATGATTAAAATATGAGAGGTACAAGATTTTTAAAGGTTCTTGCACAAAATTGACTGACGATGCATCAATCAAGTTTGCCTCCAGCATCAAATCACTTCCCTCCCTCCTTTACAATGGTATGGTAAAGAAATTTTTATAAGTATGGGTTATTATTTTCTTGGAGAAGTCAACACTATAAATGTACTAGTAATGTATGAATCCATGCTTTAATATTTCTAAACTGCTAGCCAAAGGAAATCTATCATGCCTCCTTCTGACTTTAGGTAACAAATTATGTAACTACATGTTCACAAAAAAGGTCCTTTGAGTGGAATTTGTTTTACCAAGAAAGGAAGAAGAAATAGTAATCAATAGGAAAAAGAATTGTTTGTATCTTTAGTGATGAACACAATATTTGACATGCACACATACTTACACAAACATGCACGTGTGCACAATAAGTAAAAAATAATTATTTTGAATGACTGAATGACACTTATCTACATTCCCTCTCTACTCTATGAATTAAACCTGACTTGGAACAATAAATATTTATGGAGTTATTTTTTACAAATAAGACATCATCTTGCTTTCATACATTGCTTAAGCATTATTTTCTTCATTTTTCTTTTCTAAACATGGCACAATTTGTACATTGCATACATTTCCATTATTCTTGCACCCATTTTATGCTCATTATTATATAATCCACTTTTTCTTACTCTTTGTATAGGAAGTTGGTCAATATATCTGTCATTAAAATGTCTTGTCATTTTGACCAAGATGTATTGATATCCCAGAAGCTAATACCCCCAGGAAACACATCCACCTTAATTAAGTAACCCCTCTTTCCTTTAAACTAGAAATGAATCATTCTTCACACTAAAGGAACTACAAGCTAGAGCTGTACGGATGGAATTAAAAGCAATCTGGCAATGACACTCAAGATAGGTCATTCTGCTTATTCAGCAGTTTCTAGAAGCTGGAAAATACCACTTTAGTGTATTTAACTCATGAACATAATCGATCTTTTTAAAAAAAATTCTTTGTCTCTCGTGTTCCATATGTAATTATCGGTATTAAAACCCAAAGTGAAATTTCTGAGTCCACATTTACACTTATTGGGGGTTCTATAATTTGTCCAACTATCAGCTCATTATTTTTTAATATTCTAAGTGAATTAGCAATTATTTGCTTCATACTGGTAGTCAGTTTTGAACACAATATTGATGATAAGTGGATATCATCAGTGGTTCCTTTATAAATAATTCAATGAATACCTAAAATTTTTAAATTGGATAAAATATTGGCACAGCTGCAAAATTAACCATCGTCATACTGAATTGCTCAATTCCCCTATTACCCTTTTCTGCAAGACACTTGGCCCTTGGGGAAACTAACGTACTTCAAAGAGCTAGTGTCTATAGAAAGTCAATAATTGAGTTGATATTGGTCAATAACACCCAGCCCTGCTAATTGGTTTCATTCATTATGGTGGGAACTATTTATAGCTCTTAGTTCTGAACAATGATGGTGAATCTAAAATGAAATCAGTCTTCCTGTGAAGACTCAGTCCTTGAAATAGCTGCAGATGAATCTGAGCCTGGGTAGATAAGTAAAAAACCCATTTTTTAGTTCTCTATGGTTGCATAATTATCTATTGCTTTTTTTGTTCCCCACTTTCTATTTCTCTTTCTGTATTCCTCTCACTTCAGTTAACTTTCTTTATTTGAATGATTTTCATGAATGTTATTTTATATACTTGTGATCTTATTTGCCTAGTTGTTTAATACTTTACCAAGCATAAATATTGATGCTTCTTGAAATATTATTTTCTTTGATCTATTCTTTGTGTGTGTGTGCGTGTGCATGCATGCATATGTGTATACCTGGAATTAGCTATTGAAAGAGTTTGATTCTGAAAATATTCACCATTGTATAAAAATCATCTGTATTCATACCTTCATACCTGACTATGGAATAAATGTTAAGATAGTTGTAGAATTCTAATATCATATTTAAAAATCCTCTTTAAAACTTACCAAAGACAGTTCATCTAATTCTTGCCTTTCACCTTTAGTTAAAATCATCTTATTTTCAAGCAAACATAATAAGACAGGAGGCACAGAATAGTGAGAAAAAACACAATCTCCAGAGTTGTCTACATTTGCATTTAGATCCCAGTTCTACCACTGCTAGCTAGCTCAGAAAATTTACAAGTCCTCTTTCTGCATCAGCTTTTTCACATGTAGAATAGGGATCTTAGTGATGACTACTTCTTAGGTATGATCCTGATGTGAGAATCAGATGAAATAGTGCCTGTCAGGAGCCCATGAGATTAGCAGGTACAAAGAATTCCACAACAAATGCTAGTTCTTTTTATTCTCTTTCCAAAGGTAGGAAACAGATCTTTCTAAAATTTGCAAGACTTGAAATCTTGAATTTGGCTACATGATTGGATCACAGAGTGCAAAAACTATTAGGGAGAAGTGGGGATATGGTATCTTCATTTGTTTTAGCCTGGCCTCAAAGGTACTGAGAAGAATGCCATTGTCCACAAGCAGGCATCTATACTTCTACCTCTGGATCCTGTTTCTCTCTTCCCCATTTTGGTCAAGCAGTTTTTCTCAGTGCCCTGATGCTGAGATTTGGCTCATGCCAGGAGTAGGGAGATGTACACCTCTGGGAGTCAAGTCCCATGTGCGGAGGGAGGGCAGTGAGTTCACTAAAATGTTTTTTTTTTTGTCCTTGGGTGCAGGGTCCAAGAATCAAACCCAGGTCTCCTGCATGGCAGGTGAGAATTCTACCACTGAGCTACCCCTACACCACCCTTACCTCTGTATCTTAACTTCTGCGTAATTCAATCTTATTTCACCACTTACCACAATTACTTTTTTCTGTAAATTAAACTACTTTTGAGGTCCAGCAACATAACTTGCTAATTAATGTTCTAATCATTTTTTATACTTGATTTTTACTAAATAAAAGATATTATTAGTGATGGCTCAGCCAATACTTTTAATAAAAGAAATTGACTTTAATACTAAAGATTTGGCTGAGCAAATAGGATAAAGATCTTGAACACCAGGTGGTCCAGTCTTACTACCAAGAAATATGTGTCTGATAAACTTTTGCTTTTGTCCTTATGGAAGACAAAAAGTAAGTAATTGGCCACCTTCCTTTCCCCCAAGGGCCCTCCATGTACTTGGGAACCATTATTAAATTATTTTCCTTTGTGTTTTCTTGGTTAAACCACAGTGACATATTTCTTTTTCTTTTTTTCCTTGAAATTTAATCTTCAATATTTAAAAATCTTTAAGTGTGATCAAAAGATGACCATATATTTTTAACAATTTTTTCCTCTTTGTCTAGACAACAGTATTGAAAAATAACGTGATTGGAATAGCTCTTTCTAAAGTTCATACTACTTAATGCCTTTTATCACTTAATGACATGGTGTAACGATGAGTTCTATTTACAGCAACAATGGAAAGTGCAGCAGTAAATGTGAATGCAACTCTAGTTCACAGAGCCTTATATATTTGAGGACAGAAAATGTTTTCAAATTAACACACTGTGTTACCACTCCTTGTCACAGAAATTTAAGTCAAACAAAAGCACAATAAAGGTTTAGATTTTAATCAGTTCCACTTTGAGTCACAAAAATGTAGATCAGTTATATTTTTCTTAAAGTGAGAAGGAAGCCTCTAAAAAAACTTATTTTATTCTATTAGCATGCTTTTATTTTCCATTTTATTCAGGGTTTACAATATATCAGTAAAATTTGTATATTTTTCAATAGATTACACATCTTTCACATTTATTTATAGATGAGATCACTTTTTATCATATTTTAAGATGTAACTACTGACTATATTTATTAAATGATTTTATTACCTTTAATATTTTCCATTTAATTATCTTAAAGTTTAAGGTAGACATTTGTGTGAATGGCAAATGATGGTAGCTTTGCAACCACCTTTTCAATGTTATTGCTTTATTTAATCTTTTGTCTTCTTCATAAGGCACTGTTGAGTTGCAATATGTATATTTTTTGTAGTTTTTGTTTGTTTGTTGTGTTCTTGATCATGGCCAAGGAAAATGGAATTATATTAAGGTTTGAAAAAAGCAGGTATCATCCCCTTAGGATGAGATAGGTATATTTACTCATAAAATGGAAAGATTGTTTGCCCATTATCTAAATAAATAGAATTCTTTTCAAGAAAAGAGAAGAAAATGACTTTATGAAAGTCATGTCCCAATGGAGATCAGAAGCAAGGTCATGATAAACTGTGTCACATCTTGAAGAGAGATCAATAAAATTAATGATTAAGAAGTGATTGTTATATCAGGTATGAGAATTGAGTTCATTTTGCCAAAAAAAATCTGCAGAAATGAGATCATTTGGTGTATTAAAGGAACTTTTTAGTGAGTATGAGCTTACCAGTTAAGGCTTACAGAGGAAAAGAACAATTATTAAGATTCCGATATTTGATTGTTTTAAAAGAGATGTAACTGTGTTAATAGGTCAAGGGTTGTAAGAGCTGAAGAAGATTTAACTGATGGATACTTCGGTAAGATGTGGGACATGCTTGAAAGATTTGTTCTTGAAAAGCATGGTGCCAGGGTTTACAGCATAGATTGTGGTGTCCTACAGATCTGGGTTCAAGCTGTGGCTCTGTTACTTGGTATCTACACAACAGAGTTTTTCATTTATAAAATGATTCTAATAAAATTGTACCTATCTTAGAGAATTTTTCTGAGATTTAAATGAGATAATTTGCTTAGTAAATGCTTTTCCAGGAGGAAGCTATTAATAAATGAGATCTATTATTTACATATTTGTTCATCATTTGTTTCACCTTTTAACAGGAGTTCAAATTCTCATGCACAATATTTTATTGGATATAATTGTCCAATAATAAAGTGAGTGAAGAACCAAACATTATGAATAATCTGGGTTTCTATACTTGACTTATATTGTAAATTGTGAAAAACAACAAAAGGCAGAAAATATTCACTATTTTCAATCTAGTGACATCTATTTGCCCAAAAAAAAAAATAATTCAGCTAAGAGAATTTGGAGGTTACTGTGAGAGTGTCAATGTCCAGGTGACAAAAAATGCTTAAGGTACTTCACTTGTGAAAACACCAGGAAAAAATATCTGATAATGATCTAAGAAGTGAAGTGTTTCAGTTTCCTGGCTACTGATGTCACACAATGAGAATTTATTGGCTCACAGCTTTGATACTAGAAGAAGTCTAAACTCAAGGCTTCAAAAGGTGATTCTTTCTCCCAGAAGACTGTGGCATTCTGGGTCTGAGTGCCAGTGAATCTTGGTCCTCGGCTTCCCTGACAGATGACAGGGCTCATGGTGGCCTCCGCTGGCCTCCCTTTTTTCTTGCAGATTTCTTTGACTTCAGCTTCTGCCTGCTCCTATGTCTTCCTCTTTTGAGCCTTTTTTTGTAAAGATTCAAGTAATAAAATTAAGGCTAATCTTGATTCATTGGGCCATGCTTTAAATGAAGTAACCTCAATCAAAAAATCCTTTTTAGAAAAGTTCACATCCACAGGAATGGATTAGAATTACAAACATGTTTCAGAGTGTGTGGGGGGATCATAGCTTCAACTCTCACAATAAGTTTACATATATAAGAATTTAAATTTCCTTTCTCATTTATGTATTCACTGTTCTGATCAGTATCATGCTTCCATTTGCTTCATATCATAGTATAGGACATAATTAGAATTACTTATAGTTCTAATACAAATAATCCATAGAAAAAATAGTATTGTAAATATGTAATAGATTTTACTATCACTGATATTAAATCTACCTTCATTTTCTACCCTCAGATAATTTGAAAATCAATTATTCTACCCAGATCAATGGATAATATAAATGACTCTGTGGTTTCTGAGTTTGTGTTGCTGGGACTTTCCAGTTCTTCAGAAATGAAAGTTTTTCTCACGTTGATATTCTCTTTGCTCTATGTATGCATCATCCTGGGAAACCTTTTTATCTTGTTTTTGGTGATTTTTGATGCTAATTTGCATTCCCCCATGTACTTCCTGCTGGCCAACCTGTCCCTCATTGATGTGGGCTTTTCCTCAACCACAGTTCCCAAGATGATCATAGACCTTTTACGTGAACACAAAGTAATTTCTTTTCAAGACTGCATGGCACAGATATGCTTAATTCATATCACAGGAGGAGTGGAGATGGTGCTCCTCATAGCCATGGCATTTGACAGGTACACAGCGATCTGCAAGCCTCTTCACTACTTGAAAATCATGAGCCCTAAAATGTGTGTTTCATTCGTGGTCATTGCCTGGGTGACTGGGGTGATCCATGCTTTGTCTCAATTTATTTTTATTATTCACTTGCCCTTTTGTGGCCCTAATGAAATAGACAGCTTTTACTGTGACTTTCCCAGGATCATAAAACTTGCATGCACAGATGGAGCCAAATATGAGTTTATTGTTGCTGCCAACAGTGGGTTCATGACCATGGGCGCCTTCTTCCTGCTGATCCTTTCCTATGTTTTCATTTTAGTCACCGTCTGGAAATGCTCTTCAGGGGACTTATCCAAGGCATTTGTCACTTTGTCAGCTCACATCACTGTGGTTGTACTTTATTTTACTCCATGTATGTTTCTGTATGTGTGGCATTTCTCCACATCATCACTTGACAAATACCTGTTTATTGTTGACTTTGCTATTACCCCTGTATTGAATCCTGCCATCTATACATTGAGGAACAAAGACATGAAGACAGCAATGAAAAAATCGATCAAACAGGCATATTATGCCCAATTTTGTTTACCAAAGCTGTCTTTGGAATTCTAAAACTATATATCCAATTGCCTGTTTGACATCTACAATTAGACATTCTATATTTAACATGTGCAGAACTCAGGAAATCCTCCACTTGTGCATAACTGTTTCTACTAATTCTACACAGAATTTACTTAATATTGTATTACCATGGGAAATGTGAATCCGCCATGCTCAGAGATGATGTTAGCAGCCAACAGCAATAGTTGCCAAATATTAACTTATGGTTGAACTAGTGATCACTTTGTCAATAATAAATAATGACATCTTTCTGATTCCAATAAGGACTGAAAATAAACTAGAATCTTGCTTTGGTCAATGTTAGGAATCATTGCATTTCATAGTTATCTATGTAGGACCAAAGGCTTTACTTAATTCCTTAACTGATTGCCTCACAGAAATCACAAAGATAAAATTTGATTGAAGAAAGTTTATGTAGAAACTAGTTCTTGGAATTACCAGTTAGGAGGTGGGATAGTGAGACAGAAAAGGGATAGATGGTTATATTGGTAAGTATAATTGAGAAGAAAGCCTACTGAGACCTGTGAGACACATTGAAGATTTTGTTGCATAAGTATTTCAATTAAAGGGCAGGAAGCTGGGCAATTCTTCAGTTTTAGAGGGCTTATCTGGAACATTAAGCTTCTGGTACTTTGATCCAACCAAAGACATAGCATGTTAGGGAGCTGGAGACAAACAATCAGAAAATTACTTAGGTGCTGACAGTGAATAATCATGTTCCTGCCTGGAAACAATAAAGGCAGAAGAATATGGGTGTGGCAATGTCAGGGATAACTGAGAGCTCTTTCATTTCTTTAACACTTAGGCCCAGTTAATTTCTCTTGATAATAGCCCATATCCTTCAAGTGATGACTGTCTATGATTTCAGAAAAGATGGCTTAGAAAAGATGGATACTAGGACATCTAAGCCACCAATATTTTTGCTCCTAGTCCCAATATTTTAATTGATACTCATCATCTCCCACTTCTACCACTCAGTCTAGATTTCCCTCATTCCCTAATACCACTTTTGTTGGTCTATGCTGCTTACTCAGTGAGGTGACTCAGGTTACCATTCATGAGCAATTATAAGTCCCTGGTTAAAATATTCTTGCGCTGCAAAAGGAACTATTGAAAGAATAAAATATGAGCCATTAATGGGAGAAAATAATTGCAAAACATATAGTTGACAAAAGAATTGTATCCAAAATACATAAAGACATCTTAAAACGAAGCAATAAGAAAACAAACTCAAAAATAGTATATGATCTGAATAGACTCCTCAACAAAAAATATATGCAGATGATAGAAAAATATATGAAAAGGTGTTCATCATAACATGTTGTAAGTAAGTTTTTAGACTAAAACAATGTAACACTACACATCTGTTAAAATGTCTAAAATCCAAAACACTAAGAACACAGAATGCTGGTAAGGATGTGGAAAAACAGGACTGTCATTCATTGTGGGTGAGAATGTGAAATAGTAGAGCCACTTTGGAAAATATTTTTTCAGTTTCTTATAAAACTAAGGTTAATTTTAACATATGACCCTAGGTATCTACCTGAATGAGCTGAAAACACACATCCATGCCAAATCCTGCATACAAGTATTTATAGCAGTTTTACTCATAATTGCCAAAACTGGCAGCAACCAATATTTCCTTCAATAGGAAAATGAGTAGACAAACTGTGGTATAGCCACACAATGGAAAATTATTCAGCAGTGAACAGAAATGAGCAGTTCAATCATAGCAACACAGGGAGGAAACTTAAACGCATATTGTCAACTGAAAGAGGCTGGTCTGAAATGGCTATGCACTGTGCAATTCCAGTGATATGCCATTTTACAAAAGGAAAAACCACAGAGATAATACTAATATCACTGGTCGCCAGTGGTTCAGTAAGACGGAGGAAGTTGAACAGGGGGAGCACAAGGCATTTTTCTAGGTGTGAAACTATTCTGTATAATGCTGGTAGAGTGGATCAATGGTATTATAAATTTGTCAAAGCACATAGAATTCTAAAGCACAAATACTGAGAACCTTAATCTTAACTGTGAATTTTAATCAATGATATATCAATATTGGTTCATCAATTTTAACAAATATCTCACACTAGTGTTCATATATGGATTTTTTTCTATCAAGAATAATGGGCAGACAACATTTCATGAAAAAGAAAAATATTGATAAATTAAAACTGTATGGTAGAAGACTATAGCTAAAAGTAGAATGTTTTTTAGAAGTGACTTGAAAACTTGATTACAAGGAAAGAAGGGAACAAAGAAAAGCCAATCTACAAATATACTTCCATTCATAGACACCTTTTGTTGAAAATTTTGGGTGAACTTTGACAAAATTGTGTTTTGTGACTCTGCCCCCTTTCAGTATGACAATGATATTTTACATGGTTTTCATCCTAAAACTAGCTGGCATATGCAGACAGTAGCACCTGAATAAAATAGTTTATTAGTGGTCTATCCATGATTATTTCTCTTAAACATAATAAGTTAAATTTTTATTTGGATTTGTGATGGGACAATTTCTTAAACACTGGTCACTCTCCCAGATACCATCTCTTCATCTTGACTATCAAGTGGACACTCACTCATTGACACAAAATGTTAAGTCCCAAATTTCACCCCTATCCATACTGTGATCTCATATTTGCTTTCCATATTCTAATCACCAATTGCAAATGTATAAAGGAACAGTGCAAAAAAATTATCTATACTTTCCAACAACCTCACAGTTCTGTTTTATAGCCCCTGTCTCTTTTTTTTATGGGCAGGCACTGGGAATTGAACCCAGGTCTCCAGCATGTCAGGTGAGAATTCTGCCACTGAGCCACCATTGCATCACCCTATATCCCCTAATTTTTAACATTTTAAAAAATTTATCTAACTATAGGAAACTTAAAAAACACTAATAAGCAACTACCAAATTTGTGTAAATATAAAACTTATATACTAAAACAATTAGAATTAAAATGCAGCCTTTTATATCTTATCTACACAAAATACAGGATGCCTCCAAATTATATTTGGTGGAATTTATACATAAAGTTATATGATTGTTTAGAAAAAGAAAGAATCAATACATTGAAAACTGTGAACACATGTTCTTTTTAAAAGAGCAGGAAGAAGGGAAAGATTTAAGAAGAGTTTTATATATGTCTTGTATACATCTATTTTTAAAAATTTGTACAATAGGCATGAAGTTCCCAAAATTTTTAAAAAGAAACTAAATAGGAGCTTGATGAAATACTTATCAAACAGTTTCACTCTTAAAGAATCAACTAGCATTAATATATTAAGTGATACTTTTTACTCTCCACAATCACCACAAAATCACCAGATCAAGATATGTCATTCCGTGATGGCCATATTCTGAGTCAGTGACCAGACTATGAGATCATTTCTCCCTCAGCTGGTCATAACCTTCCACTCACACAAGGCATCTGCCTTTTGCTGGGACTGGCAGTGACTGCTTAGTTCCAATACACAAACCGCAGCAATAGGCCAAAGCAAGAAAGATGATACACACACACACACACAGACATACACACATACACAAAACCATATTCAATCAAATGTAATGAAGAACATTTCATAACTTTACTTCTATCTCTTGAATCTTTACAATTGATTTCATGCTATATCTTTTGACACAGAATTAGGGAAAAGGCATACTATCAACTGACCCTCTCAGTTTAAGGAAACCCAAAAACTAAGAGTTTCTCAAGAAACCCCCTCTATTGATAAGTCTTCCTTCACCTATGACATAGAACTCTAAAGTTTTCCACCTCAGAATCTTTTCACCACGATAAATATATCCCACACAAAGAATAACACTTTCCCATAAACTCTTGTTAAAAATATATATATATATTACGTGTTTCATTGCATTTCTACTCTACTTGAGGCTTTGTAAGAATTTGGAGTAGGCTTTTTTATAATGAAGAACCTAATCACAGATAAAGGTATTATATATATTTTATATTCCATAACAATTTCTTAACTTCTTTAATTCTCTTCATCTCACACATTTAAAACAACTTTCATGATGTTAAAATTCAACTTTCCATAAATACTGGGAGTTCTGGGAAGTTTTGCATAGTTTCAAAAATATTGAAAGTTTATTTTCCTGACTGAATCCTGGGGCTTCTAGAGTCCCTAAAGCAAAGACTATTGGGCATCAAATGTAATGCCTTCTACACATTCTCAGAACCCACAGGTATCCAGTATAAGGAAGCCCTGCTCTTCCCAGCCCACAGTTCTCAGGGTCCCCAGTTCTCCTGAATTAAGGGACAGCCTCAGGAATAGATATGTGTCTACACTTCACAGGAATTTTCTCATAAAAATTAGTTGTTAAAAGTATTAATCACTAAAAAGTTATGCCAGTAAGAACCTGAATGAATGAGTACAGGTGGTGGGGTTGGGCGTGGATGTCTCCAGAACCTATTCATTTGTTATGGAGAGAGAGTTAAGGTGGTAGAATTTAACAGAGGCAAAGAGACACCAGAAACAGACACACTAGTCAGAGAATCTTGAATGTGAGCCTCAGTCACTCTGATTCCTTACTCTTTGGTTTCCAACAAGTTACAATGTTATATAACTTTTCAACCATATGATATTAGGTTATTATGAAGATTAAGTCAGACAATGTGAATGGAGGCTCTTGGAATGTGAGATGTGCCATGATCCATTTGTTGATAAAAATATAAACTTTTTGAACTTGGGAATTTACTTATCCTAACTTGAACAACATGTACTTTGAAAATTATCACAGTGTTATTACTGTGGTTATTAACATGAATTAATCATCATGTTATTTGTTTAAAAAGTCAAACTCAAAGCTTAATATATTGTATAATTCCATTTCATGATTTTCTGGAAAAGGAAAACCATAAGACAGATCATTGGTGTCCAGAGATTGGGGTATGGGACAACTATAGGTGGCAAACAATGATATTGGGAAGTGGAACTATTCTATATTCTTATGGTGTGGTGGTTATCCAGATGTATTACTGAAGAACTGTATACTTAAAAGCATAAATTCTGCTATATAAAAATTATGCTTAAATAAAAATAACAGAAGAATTTATATTATAAAATATTTACAAATTGACAATTTTAATTTATTGCAATACTAGTCCAGGCTAGTGCAGAATTAAAGTAACAGATCAAGTGAAGGAGATAACTCCCTAAAAGGTGTATCTTCCCCAAGAAAAGGGAAGGCATGGTCCAGCTCAAACTACAGCACTCCTTCAAAGACATCAGTCACCAGGTGCTGAGAATCAGAATCAGAAAGCGCTTAAGCTTGCCTTCCACCTCAACCTATGTCTCAACCATGTTCATGGTGGGCTGAGAATTAAGTAAACTGCACCACTTTATGCTGTTTGGGAGCTACAGGCTGATGAGCACTATCTGCTGGGAAGGTTAGGAAGATCACAACATCTAGTGGCTTCATGGGAATGTTGCCCAACCTGCTGGGTCTCATCTTCAGAGAAAGTTGATATCTATTGCATCTTCCTCTTGAGACTTGTCTGTGAAAATCTGATCCAATCTTGGGAGACCCCATATGTGATCCATATAGGTTCCATATAGGCAAAACTTCCAAAAGGTTCCATATAGGTGGGGCACAAACTAGAAAAACGAGAGCTGAAAAATTCAGAACAATTAAATGGAAGCTATGCTGGGTGTCTAAAATAAGTTGAACTGAATACCAAAAAATGAAATGAAATAAAAAAACAGAAAGTGAAAAAAGCCAAAAATAAGAAAACCCTACATAAAAGAGCAAAATAAACCTCCAGAATAAACTAATGAAAGAAATCACCTAAAAATTATGAGTCATATTAGGAAAAACAAAATATGGCCAAGGCAAAGGACCAAACAAACCCTTCAAATGAGATATAGGGTTTGAAACAACTAATTAATGTTCAATCAAATAGGCTAAATCAAGTCAAAAATCAAATCAGCAAGTTAAGGGAAGATATGGCAAAAGAGATGAAAGGGTGTAAAGAAAGCATTGGGCAAATATGAAGAAGAACTCAAAAGCTTGAGAAAACAAATGGCAGAATATATGGGAATGAAAGATACAATAGAAAATATTAAAAAAACATAACACAGATTTAAAACAGCATATTTGAAAGGGCAGAAGAAAGAATTGGTAAACTAGAGGACAGGATGTCTGAAATCCTGTACACAAAAGAACAGATAGGGAAAAGAACAGAAAACTATGAGCAGGGTCACAGGTAAATAAATAACCACATGAAACATGCAAATATATATATATATATATATATATATTTTATATAATATTTTATATTATATATATATAATTATATATATATATAATGGATACTCCAGAAGAAGAGAAGAGAAATGGCACAGAAAATTTATGGAAGAATTTATCACTGAAAATTTCCAATTTTTAATGAAAGAAATAAAATTACAGATCCAAGAAGTGCAACATACCCCAAACAGAATAGATCTCCATAAATCTACTCTTAGACACCTACTAGTCAGATTGTCAAATGTCAAAGACAACAAGAATTCTGAAAGCAGCAAAAGAAAAGTGATCCATTACACACAAGGGAAGCTCTATAACACAATATGCGTATATTTCAGCAGAAACCATGAAGGTGAGAAGAAGTGGTATGATATATTTCTGATAGTGAAAGTTAAAAGCTGCCACTCAAAAATTCTATATTTAGCAAAACTTTCCTTCAACAGTGAGGGAGAGATTAAAATATTTTCAACAATCGCTGAAAAAGTTTGTGAAAAAGTGACCAGCTCTACAAGGAAACTAAAGGTAGCATTGCAGGCTGATAAGAAAAGACAGGAAAGAGAGGTTTGGGAAACAATGCAGAAATGAAAACAATCATTAAGGGTTAAAAAAAGAAAAAAATCAACATATGACCTAGAAATTAAAAGAGAAAATAGTAGAAGAAATTTCTACTTTTTCGGTAGTAACATCAAAAGTAAGTTAATGGATTAATCCTTGTTTTATTCCTTGAGCACTGCAAGCTGTCAATTTCCGTGTTTGCATTGCTTTGGACCAAACTTTGGAACAGAACTGTATGCCATTTAAATTAATAAAGAAAGTCAATGGGGTGCCTGAAGTTCAGAGGTTGAGTAAATTGCTCAAAGTAGATTTCAGATCCCTACAGCCAGGTTGTGATTATAGCAAGAAATATATCCAGCAAAAGAAGACTCAAATTCAGAGGTCAATACCATCTATGTATTATTTTTTTGAAAACCAGCAAAAGACTCTGTGAAAGTTTTCTATCAAGGGTTGTTGGAGAGATTGCTGTGAATAAGACAGACCCTTGTTGTGCACTGGGTCCAATGAAGAAGACTATAATTAAACAACTCTTATGACACCATTGCATTGACTGGGTTTGTTGTTTTATTAGTATCTTCAGCTACAGAGATGGTAATCATTCCTTATTTTTGAAAGCATTTGAAGACTTCAGATCAACTGTTTATGTTTATGTTAAATTTGTAAGAGCTTTATCAACAGAATCTATGTCTTTGGTTCCAGCACCTCATTATACATATACACCACTGAATCAACTTAGAGGTGGTACAGTTGTCAATGTCTATGGTATTGTAAAGCTCTTCAAGCCCCCATATCTTAGCAAAGGGACTAGGGTCATTAATAAGGACCTACAGTGTATTTGGGGAGTTTATATTATACTCTGGTATAGTTTATATTCTAGACCGAAATAAAGAAAAATAGTTTCTCTGACTTCCGGAGAAGATGGCAGCTTAGTAAGACGCGTGGGTCTTAGTTCCTCCTCCAGAACAGCTTCTAGGGATGTAGAAACGGTACAGAACAGCTCCCAGAGCCATGACAGAGACCAAGAAGACAGCATACCCCATTCTGGAATGGCTGACTGGCTGGGAGAACCCACTGCGGTGAGATCACTGAGAGATGTGTGCTTCCCCAGGCCAGGGCAGCAGGTGGCCAGAGTCCCTCCCTCCCTCCTTACTCAGCTGGCTGGGAGAATTGGACAGGCGATCCCCTCAAGCCAAGGTGGCTGACACCCACCCCCATGCGCAGCCCCCAAGACCAGCTGGGAGAATTGGATCAGAGATGCCCCAAGCTGTGGAGACCAGTGACCGGGATCCCTTCCAAACACGTGGCTTCCCGGTCCAGCTGGGAATGGTGGATAGACACTCCACCAAGCTGTGGTGGCTGGCGCCCTCCCACCACACTTGGTGCCCCGGGCCGGCTGGAAAATTTGCACAGCCGCTCCCCTAAGCCACAGAGGCCGGACGCCCCCCCCCCCACAACACTTGGCACCCCAGACCAGCTGCGAAATTTGGACAGGTGCTACCCCAAGCCGCAGAGGCCGGTGACCCTCCCCATGCACGGATTCCCGGGCCGGCTGGGAGATTTGGATTAGCACTTCCCAAAGCCACTTCGGCTGGCGACCCTCCCCCACAGCGAGAGTCTTTCAAAGTTAAAGGAGCCACAGCATCTTTTACTGGTGGGATCCGCAGACAGATGAGTGCTACAAGCGTCACCTACTGGGCAGGATAAGAAAAACAGAGCCCAGAGATTTCACAGAAAAATCTTTCAAACTGCTGGGTCCCACACCCAGGAAAATCTGATTAAATGCCCAGACGATAGCAGAAAATAATGGATCATGCTCAGAAAATAGAAGATATGGCCCAGTCAAAGGAACAAACCAATAGTTCAAATGAGATACAGGAGCTGAGACAACTAATGCTGAATATACGAACAGAAATGGAAAACCTCTTCAAAAACGAAATCAATTAATTGAGGGAGGACATGAGGAAGACATGGGCTGAACAAAAAGAAGAAATAGAAAAACAGAAAAAACAAATCACAGAACTTATGGGAGTGAAGGACAAAGTAGAAAAGCTGGAAAAAACAATGGATAATACAATGGTAGATTTAAAGAGACAGAAGTTCTAGAATTAGTGAATTGGAGGATGGAACATCTGAATTCCAAAAAGAAACAGAAACTATAGGGAAAAGAATGGAAAAATTTGAGCAGGGGATCAGGGAACTGAATGACAATAGGAAGCGCACAAATATACGTGTTGTGGGTGTCCCAGTAGGAGAAGAGAAGGGAAAAGGAGGAGAAAAACTAATGGAAAAAATTATCACTGAAAATTTCCCAATTCTTATGAAAGACCTGAAATTACAGATCCAAGAAGTGCAGCGCACCCCAAAGAGATTAGACCCAAATAGGCATTTTCCAAGACACTTAGTAGTTAGAATGTCAGAGGTCAAAGAGAAAGAGAGGATCTTGAAAACAGCAAGAGAAAAACAATCCATCACACACAAGGGAAACCCAATAAGACTATGTGTAGATTTCTCAGCAGAAACCATGGAAGCTAGAAGAAAGTGGGATGATATATTTAAATTACTAAAAGAGAAAAACTGCCAACCAAGACTTCTATATCCAGGAAAATTGTCCCTCAAAAACGAGGGAGAAATTAAAACATTTTCAGACAAAAAGTCACTGAGAGAATTTGTGACCAAGAGACCAGCTCTGCAAGAAATACTAAAGGGAGCACTAGAGTCAGATACGAAAAGACAGAAGAGAGAGGTATGGAGAAGAGGGTAGAAAGAAGGAAAATAAGATATGATATATATAATACAAAAGGAAAAACGGTAGAGGAAAATATTATCCAAACAGTAATAACACTAAATGTTAATGGACTGAATTCCCCAATCAAAAGGCATAGACTGATAGAATGTATTAAAAAACAGGATCCTTCTATATGTTGTCTACAGGAAACACTTCTTAGACACAAAGATAAACATAGGTTGAAAGTGAAAGGTTGGGAAAAGATATTTCATGCAAATAAAAACCAGAAAAGAGCAGGAGTAGCTATACTAATATCCAACAAATTAGACTTCAAATGTAAAACAGTTAAAAGAGACAAAGAAGGACACTATATACTAATAAAAGGAACACTTAAACAAGAAGACATATCAATCATAAATATTTATGCACCAAACCAGAATATCCCAAAATACGTGAGGAATACACTGCAAGCATTGAAAAGGGAAATAGACATATATACCATAATAGTTGGAGACTTCAATTCACCACTCTCATCAATGGACAGAACATCTAGACAGAGGATCAATAAAGAAATAGAGAATTTGAATATTACAATAAATGAGCTAGACTTAACAGACATTTATAGGACATTACATCCCACAACAGCAGGATACACCTTTTTCTCAAGTGCTCATGGATCATTCTCAAAGATAGACCATATGCTGGGTCACAAAGCAAGTCTTAACAAATTTAAAAGCATTGAAATCATACACAGCACTTTCTCGGATCATAAAGGAATGAAGTTGGAAATCAATAATAGGTGGAGTGCCAGAAAATTCACAAATACGTGGAGGCTCAACAACACACTTTTAAACAATGAGTGGGTTAAGGAAGAAATTGCAAGAGAAATTAGTAAATATTTCAAGGCGAATGGAAATGAAAACACAACATATCAAAACCTATGGGATGCAGCAAAGGCAGTGCTAAGAGGAAAATTTATCGCCCTAAATGCCTATATCAGAAAATAAGAAAAGGCAAAAATGCAGGAATTAACTGTGCACTTGGAAGAACTGGAGAAAGAACAGCAAACTAATCCCAAAGCAAGCAAAAGGAAAGAAATAACAAAGATTAGAGCAGAAATAAATGAAATTGAAAACATGAAAACAATAGAGAAAATCAATAAGACCAGAAGTTGGTTCTATGAGAAAATCAATAAGATTGATGGGCCCTTAGCAAGATTGACAAAAAGAAGAAGAGAGAGGATGCAAATAAATAAGATCAGAAACGAAAGAGGAGAAATAACCACTGACCTCACAGAAATAAAAGAGTTAATAACAGGATACTATGAACAAATTTATACTAATAAATACAACAATGTATATGAAATGGACAAGTTCCTACAAAGGCATGACAACTGACGTTGACTCAAGAAGAAATAGATGGGGCGGGCCGCGGTGGCTCAGCGGGCAAAGTGCTTGCCTGCTATGCCGGAGGACCTCGGTTCGATTCCCGGCCCCAGCCCATGTAACAAAAACAAAAAAACAAAATACAATAAAACAAGAAAATGTTTAAAGATGTTTCCCTTTCTTCCTTCCTTCCTTCCTTCTATCCTTCCTTCCTTCTCTCTGTCTTTCCTATAAAAAAAAAAAAAAAAAAAGAAGAAATAGATGATCTCGACAAACTAATCACAAATAAAGAAATTGAATTAGTCATTCAAAAGCTTCCTAAAAAGAAAATCCAGGACCAGACAGTTTCACATGTGAATTCTACCAAACATTCCAGAAAGAATTAGTACCAACTCTCCTCAAACTCTTCAAAAAAATCGAAGTGGAGGGAAAGCTACCTAATTCATTCTTTGAAGCCAACATCACACTCATACCAAAACCAGGCAAAGATATTACAAAAAAAGAAAACTACAAACCAATCTCTCTAATGAATATAGATGCAAAAATCCTCAAAAAAATTCTAGCAAATTGTATCCAACAACACATTAAAAGAATTATATATCATGACCAAGTAGGATTCATCCCAGGTATGCAAGGATGGTTCAACATAAGAAAATCAATTAATGTAATACACCATATCAACAAATCAAAGCAGAAAATCACATGATCATCTCAATTGATGCAGAGAAGGCATTTGACAAGATTCAACATCATTTCCTGTTGAAAACACTTCAAAAGATAGGAATACAAGGGAACATCCTTAAAATGATAGAGGGAATATATGAAAAACCCACAGCTAATATCATCCTCAATGCAGAAAATTTGAAAACTTTCCCTGTAAGATCAGGAACAAGACAAGGATGTCCATTATCACCACTGTTATTCAACATTGTGTTAGAGGTTCTAGCCAGAGCAATTAGACAAGAATAAGAAATACAAGGCATCAAAACTGGAAAGGAAGAAGTAAAACTATCACTGTTTGCAGATGATATGATACTATATGTCAAAAACCCAGAAAAATCCACAACAAAACTACTAGAGCTAATAAATGAGTATAACAAATTAGCAGGTTACAAGATCAACATTCAAAAATCTGTAGCATTTCTATACAGTAGCAATGAACAAGCTGAGGGGGAAATCAAGAAACGAATTCCATTTACAATTGCAACTAAAAGAATAAAATACCTAGGAATAAATTTAACTAAAGAGACAAAAAACTATACAATGAAAACTACAAAAAACTGTTAAAAGAAATCACAGAAGACCTAAATAGATGGATGGGCATACTGTGTTCATGGATTGGAAGACTAAATATAGTTAAGATGTCAATCCTACCTAAATTGATTTACAGATTCAATGCAATACCAATCAAAATCCCAACAACTTATTTTTCAGAAATAGAAAAACCAATAAGCAAATTTATCTGGAAGGGCAGGGTGCCCCAAATTGCTAAAAGTATCTTGAGGAAAAAAAACGAAGCTGGAGGTCTCATGCTGCTGGACTTTAAGGCATATTATGAAGCCACAGTGGTTAAAAGAGCATGGTATTGGCATAAGGATAGATATATCGACCAATGGAATCGAATAGAGTGCTCAGATATAGACCCTCTCATCTATGGACATTTGATCTTTGATAAGGCAGTCAAGCCAACTCACCTGGGACATAACAGTCTCTTCAATAAATGGTGCCTAGAGAACTGGATATCCATATGCAAAAGAATGAAAGAGGACCCGTATCTCACACCCTATACAAAAGTTAACTCAAAATGGATCAAAGATCTAAACATTGGGTCTAACACCATAAAACAGTTAGAGGAAAATGTAGGAAGATATCTTATGAAACTTACAATTGGAGGTGGTTTTATGGACCATAAACCTGAAGCAAGAGCACTGAAGAAATAAATAAATAAATGGGAGCTCCTCAAAATTAAACACTATTATGCATCAAAGCACTTCATCAAGAAAGTAGAAAGCCTACACAGTGAGAGACAAGATTTGGAAATGACATATCAGATAAAGGTCTCGTATCCAGAATTTATAAAGAGATTGCTCAACTCAACAACAAAAAGACAGCCAACCCAATTACAAAATGGGAAAAAGACTTGAATAGACACCTCTCAGAAGAGGAAATACAAATGGCCAAAAGGCACATGAAGAGATACTCAATGTCCCTTGCCACTAGAGAAATGGAAATCAAAACCACAATGAGATATTATCTCACACCCACCAGAATGGCCATTATCAACAAAACAGAAAATGACAAGTGCTGGAGAGGATGCGGAGAAAGAGGCACACTTATCCACTGTTGGTGGGAATGTCAAATATTGCAACCAGTGTGGAAGACAGTTTGGCGGTTCCTCAAAAAACTGAATATAGAATTGTCATACAACCCAGTAATACCATTGCTAGGTATCTACTCAAAGGACTTAAGGGCAAAGACACAAACGGACATTTGCACACCAATGTTTATAGCAGCATTATTTACAATTGCAAAGAGATGGAAACAGCTAAAATGTCCATCAACAGACGAGTGGCTAAACAAACTGTGGTATATACATACGATGGAATATTATGCAGTTTTAAGACAGGATAAATTTATGAAGCATGTAATAACATGGATGGACCTAGAGAACATTATGCTGAGTGAGTCTAGCCAAAAACTACAGGACAAATACTGTATAGTCCCACTGATGTGAACCGACATTCGAGAATAAACTTGGAATATGTCATTGGTAACAGAGACCAGCAGGAGTTAGAAACAGGGTAAGATAATGGGTATTGGAGCTGAAGGAATACAGACAGTGCAACAAGACTAGATACAAAAACTCAAAAATGGACAGCACAATAATACCTAATTGTAATGTAACTATGTTAAAACACTGAATGAAGCTGTGTCTGAGCTATAGTTTTGTTTGTTTGTTTGTTTGTGTCTTTTTTATTATTATTATTGTTTTCTCTATATTAACATTCTATATCTTTTTCTGGTGTTTTGCTAGTTCTTTTCCTAAATCGATGCAAATGTACTAAGAAATGATGATCATACATCTATGTGATGATGTTAAGAATTACTGATTGCATATGTAGAATGGAATGATTTCTAAATGTTGTGTTAATTTCTATTTTTTCTTTAATTAATAAAAAAAGAAAAGAAAAAAATTTAATGGATTAAACCATCCAGTCAAAAGATATAAACTAACAAAATGAATTAAAAGACATTAACCATATTCATGCTGTCTACAAGAGACTCAGTTTTGACACAAGGACAAAAGTAGATTGAAAGTGAAAGTTTGGTAAAATATATTTCATGTAACCAGCAATAGGAATACAATAGCATTAGCTATAGCAATAATAGACGAATTAGACATCAAATGTAAAAGAATTAAAAGAGACAAAGAAGGACAAAAGGTACTAAATGGAGTAATTCATTAAGAAGATAAAACAATCATAAATATTTATGCACTAAGCCTGAGTGCCCAAAAGTACATGTGGTGCACACACTGATGCATTTATTGTGAATAATTCAATCAATGAATAAGACTTGATAAATATTTATAGAACATTGAAGCCCACAATAGCAGGATACACGTTTTTCTCAAGTGCTCATGGATTATTCCCCAAGATGGACCACATGTTGGGTCACAGAGCAAGTCTCAATAAATTTCAAAAGATTGAAATTATGCAAAATACTTTCTCAGCTCACAATGGAATGAAGGTGGAAATCAATAACAGTGGAAGACTAGGAAATTCACACATATATGGAGGCTAAAGAATATACCCTTAAACAATCATTGGGTCAAGGAAGAAATTACAAGAGAAATCAGAACAAATCTGAAGGCAAATTAAAATTAAACAGAGCATGTAAAAATTTATGGGATGCAGTAAAGGCAGTGCTGAGACAGAAATTTATTGCCCTAAATGCTGATAATATAAAGAAGAGTAAGCAAAAATTGAAGAATTAACTGTATACATGGAGGAACTAGAGGAAGAAAAGCAAACTGACTCCAAAGCAAAGCGAAGGAAAGAAATAAAGAAGATAAGATAAGGATATAAATAAATGAAATTGAGAATATGAAAACAACAGAGTGAATCAACAAAGACAGAAGTTAGTTTTTTTTAGTAAATCAAGAAAATTGATGGGCCCTTATCTAGGCTGACAAAAAAAGAAGAGAGAGAATGCAAATATTACATCAGAAATGGGAGGGGGTCATAATTAGTGATCCTACAGAAATAAAAGAGATAATGAGATGATACTATGAGAGCTTTATGCTAATAAACTAGACAACATGGATGAAATGCACAACTTCCTAGAAAAAATATGAACCACCAACATTGACTCAAAAAGAAATAAATGACCTCAACAAACCAATTACAAGTAGAGATTTAAAAGCTTCACCAAGAAGCTATCAAAGAGAAATGTACAGGACCAGATGGTTTCACATGTGAATTCTACCAAGCAGTCAAGAAAGAATTAGGACAAATCATGCTCAAACTCTTCAAAAAAATTGAAGAGGATGGAAAGCTACCTAACTCATTCTATGAAACCAACATCACCCTGACACCAAAGTCAGACAAAGATACTACAGGGAAAGAAAATTACTGACCAATCTCCTTAATGAATATGGATGCAAAAATCTTCAACAAAGTACTCACAAATTGAGTCCAGCAGCATATTAAAGAATTATACACCATGAACAAGGGGATTCATTCCAGGTAAATAAGGCTGAATCAACACAAGAAAACCAATTAATGTTAAGCATCAAATCAATAAATCAAAGTGGAAAAGCCACACAATCGTATCAATTCATGCAAAAAGGCATTTGACAAAATTTAACATCGTTTCTTGATGTGAACACTTAAAATATAGGAATAGAAGAGATCTTCTTCAACATGATAAAGTGAATGTATGGATAATAGCACAGGTATCTATCAGCCTCTTTCAGGGTATAGGCAGTGGGCGAATTGGTGCATTTTCACCTCTTTCCAAGGCTGTTGCTGTAGTCTCACCATGTCCCCAGAGCCTGATCTATCTACCACCTTGTTTTTGGGTAATTAGGAATTCTCAGACTCACAGCTTAATGTATTCCTGCAGCTCCACGTGTCCACAGAAGAATGACACCCAAATGCTTACTGAGGCAATCCCTTCTGCTCCCTTCCTTGCCCCATCTTCTGCTGCTACAATTAACACACATGCTCTACCTCAGCCACTTATGTTCAGATCCCACATACCAGTGCCTTCATGCCATTGCACTTTCTTCAACGTCTTCCTAGAGTGTTATTCCTTCACTCCCACACCTGCTTTTACCTAAACAGCTTTTTAACTCTTATGAGGCTTATCTTGGGCCTCCTTATAGAAGAAATCTTCCAAGTGGCACCATCCCTACTTCTTCCACCTTTTTGCCTGGTATTTCAGTCAGGGTTCTCCAGGAAACAGAAGTGACAAAATGAAGATAGATATAGGTATAGATGGAGATATAGATATGGATGCAGATATACAGATATACTGTAAGTATATATGAACAATATAAGTATTATGAGATTTGCTATAGGAATTGATTCTCATGACTATGGCAAGTCCAAATTCCATAGAGCAGGCTACAAGCTGGGAGCTCCAGTGAAATTTTCAATGAATCGCCTGGGAGAAGCTAGATGGCTGAAATATAGATGAAAATTTTCCCTTCTGATTACTGACACCATCACCTCTTTTAAGGCCCTTGACTGGTTGGATGAGATACCTCTCATTGTTGAAGGTGGTATCTTTAGTTGATTATAGATATAATCAGCCATAGATGCAATATAGGTGCCATAAGCACAATAACCACATAATAACAACTGATTGATGATTTAAATACATGAAATATGCTTACAGTTTGTATCAGGTTAGTGCTTGCTTGACTAAGCAACAGAGCACCATAACCAGGCCAAGCTGATACATGAACTTCATCATCACACATGCTAATACCTATAGCAGTGTATTTATTACCCTGTACTGCAACATTCATTTGCCTGCCTAACTCTCCTAGGGGCCTTGAGAACGGTGACCTTGTCTACTTCATTTTTGCATCTCAGCATCTAGGACGACCTGGCACATAGTAGGTGCTCAATAGATTGTAGTTAAATTATTGAACAAAGCAAGATAACTTCTCCCAGTAGGCTTAAAAGCCGATCAACAGCTGTCTTGGACTCTGTCTCTTGTCCTAGACATGGAGAAGAACATGCATATACTGCACATATGTGCACAGTACACATACCCTACAAATACACACCCACATGCACACACATACCATACACATGCATGCAAACGTGTACATACCCTGAAAGCACACACCCATACAGACCCCAACTCATACAGCCACCACACGCACATAACCCTCTCACACCCCACAAACATACACCCAAAAGTACAAATACACACACATACACACACAAATGTATGCATGGCTGCTCTCCGCTTTGCCTTCAACCTCTAGCTCTGCACTGCCCAATATGGTAGCCTCTAACCACATAGAGCTGTTGAGCAGTTGAACTGTGGTAGGTCTGCATTGCAATGTGTTTAAATGTAAAATAATACACCAGTTCTGTTCCAGCAGTTTGCTAGCTGCTGGAATGCAACACACCAGAGATGGATTGGATTTTAATAAAAAAGGATTTATTTAGTTAAAAACTTATAGTTCTTCAGAATTATGGCAGCTAACTTTCAACTGAGGTTCTTTCTCACACGGGAAGGTGCAGGGCAATCTCTGCTGGCCTTCTCTCCAGGCCTCTGGGTTCCAACAACTTTCCCCAGGGTGATTCCTTTCTGCATCTCCAAATGCCTGGGCTGAGCTGCAAGTGCTGAGATGAAGTATGCTGAGTTGCTTGGGCTGTGCTACCTTGAGCTCTCTCATTTAAGCTTCCAGCCAATTAAATCAAACATCATTCATTACAACAGGAACACCTCCTAGTTGACTGCAGGTATAATCCACAACAGATGAGGTTCACATGCCATTGGCTCATGTCCATAGCAATAGAACTAGTTACCTTCACCTGGCCAAGTTGACACCTGAACCTAACTACTACAAGTTAAATAAAGGAATATAAAATAATTCAATTTTTATATTGATGACTTGTTGAAATGACAATGGTTTACATATATATTGATTTATATAAAATATATTATTGAAATAAAAATAATTAAAAAAAGGAATATATGAAAAACAAACAGCTAACATCATACTCAATGAGGAAAGACTGAAAACTTTCCCTTAAGATCAGTCAAGGATGCCCACAGTCACCACTGTTTTTAAACATTGTGCTGGAAGTTCTACCTAGAGCAATGAGACAAGAAAAAGAGATAGAAGTCATCCAAATTGGATATCATAGGATATCACTCAACCAAAACAAACACTTTTCTAGAGCAACATCTTTCCTTAGTTACTACTCCCTATAGTTCATTCATTTATCAGTTATGCAACTTGATCAAACCCCTTAGCCTCTTCTCATTTATAAGTGGATAAAACTATTATGATTTATATGAGATAATCTGAAAAGGGTTTTGAGGCAGGCAAACAAGAAAATAAGCATTAAGTCTTTATATTTACAAACTAAGATGGTTATAGACACTTGCTCCCAAGTCACTGTAATGGCTGGTAGAGTGAACAAATTTAAATGCTTTGAAATCTAGAAACAAAATGGATAGACAATGACTGAGAAGAAAACCGGGAGACAAAGAGAGAAGGGAAGGTAGAAAACTTAAAAGGACGTGAGAAAACAAAGAAATGAGAATTTCCAGTAGTGTTTTATATTTAATTTATTCAACATTAAAACAGAAAACAAACAAAAAATGAAACTCTCCAACCATATGTTGATGTCTGTACTCATCACTATAACAGGAACGGTAGGAAGATGCACTAAAAGTTGTTGACAGTTTAATTCCAGAAGTAGAAAGAATGGCAGAGCACAGATGAAGAGGACCCTCAATATTTGCTCCAAATACGCTTAAATTATTTGAATTTAAATTATTTTTAAAATAAAATAGTAAATTAAAATGTATCTTCCCATTATTTTTTCATTACTCTGATAAGAACCCATAATATTACTACAATCAAATGGTTAACTTTTGGGATTCTGCTCAAGAGATCAAAGTGAGTGCTGAGACTTAAATGTTCTTCTGAAGTCCCAGGAACAATAAGTACAAGGTTGACCATAAGTCCTTGGCATAGTTGCAATGAGTAGTGATCAATGGCTGTCACCTCGACTCTCTCTCAAATAATCTATTTCATCTAACTCTTGCTGGAGGAGAATTGACATCTTAGTCTTACTGTATTATATGGTTAATGCAGACCAAAAGGAAGAAAGTTATATCCTGTTGCTTTGAAAAGGGTGTATTGCCAGAGAATGCTTTCAGTTCAGGGAACTTTGGAAGCTATGGGATCCCCAAGGAGTATGAAATGAAAACTCTCCAAATACTTGGTTCTATTTAAAATACAAAACTGGAAAGTTTCCCAGTCAAGAGGCTACTATTTAGAGTTTTTATACATCGTGCTGAGGAGGGCTCACTCACACCAGCATTGTTCATAGTAGTACATAAGTTGGACTTCATTTCATACTTAACGTAGAATCCAGAGAACTTGATCAGTGAAGAGAAGTCTGGTTTCAAACATGATCTCTGAAGGGTAAGTGTATCCCAAACTGAATTTTGAATTTTCATTTCTAATCCATGCACCTCCTCCACTAATTTAGGACTGAAATTTCATTTTGTTCTGTAGCATTTTTTCCACAAACTCATTGAGTTTCACATTCTGAATGTGTTATTTAGTTGATATGCTTATGGAAAAATTAACAATTTTCTCTTCCGAATAATCCCTGAAATTTCAAGACTCCTTACAGTAGAGTTTCACCCATCAACAAAAAATAATGTCTTTCTACTAACTTAAATGTTCTCAGATGTTCAGTTTGGATATTTGTGTTCACAGGACCTCTATCTTATTCTGATATTTTCTTATTCATTTTAGATTTTGCTCATTTTTATCATTTGATCAAAATGTTAAATGGAGAAAAAACATAGTCATTAATGTCAATAGGACTAAGTCTAGTTCAGTTTGAAGATAATAAAGTCAAAGTGGTTTTCATATAAATCTGAACATCGTTTCCATCATCATTGGCCATTCATATTTGCCTATGGATAACTTCTTAATAGGACAAAATTTCTTCTTTCTTGCCTTCTCAAAATCAACACTCTTACCAGAAGCAATCTCAAGCAGGGAGGCTATATTGGAGACTTTGTTTTAAAATAGACCTCTGATTATATTCCAACTCTGCCACTTTACGGATGTATTGCTTGGGAAAGTTAAGCTTTCTCATATACACAATGACAATGTGTTGTAATTTTAAAATTAGATGTTTTAAAAGTATTTATCATAGCATTTGGTACAAAGTATGTGCTACTTAGTCAACTTTTAATCTCTCAATTTCTAGTCTGAAAAAGGTTACAGTAAAAATGTAGAGATGGAGAGATGCAGCAACAAACAGAAGAAGTGAAGGAAGGAGGGAGAGAAAAGGAAGAAAAAATTGCTTTCTGACTTAGGGAAATATATATATTTCCAGATATCTCAATTTAATTAATATAGATGAATACTTTGAAGATAAATCACAAAAATTTATATTTCTCCCATTACAGTAAGCAATAAAAAAACATTTAAGATATTCCTGAAAAAAAAGAAATCATTATTTTAAGTGAAATCCAAGGGCCAGCCAATTTATGTTAACAATAGGTAATTTTCAAGGAGTAGGTGATTTTCTGGAAATATCTTCCATGAGGAGATTCAAAATGCAGGAAAACATCTAATGCTAGAAATGTGCAGTCAGCATTGAAAATCTTCTTTGGAACATATCATTTTGTGGAAACTTTTCCTATAGTTTGCAGTAGACTTTGGTTCAATTCAGTCTACCCTTGCAGTGCAGATTAGCAGTAGCTAATCTTAGGAAAAAATACACTTTGTTTCTAAGAAGTGTATTTTGAATGAAAATGTGGCTGCAGATTATGGACCAGGATCATCTCTGGTAAAAACCATATATGTTTTAGAGCTCTACATTCAAGACATTTCCTTCTATTCCTTGCAGGAGAGAGAGATTCAAGGCTTAGAGAGGTTGTGTATGGGTTGTATTGCCTTACATCTTAAAATAGAGTAATTATCTTTGAGATGAATAAGAATTGAACTTCTTTGGGGTAATGTTTTGGTCTTCCTTTCCTTCAACTAGGTTAGCTTCTATTCTTGAACATACAATTTTACATTTTTATAAATTCATGAAACATTTATTTTCAATTTTGAGCTTAGTACAATGCTAAGAATTAAATTTTGCATATGAGAAGTATTGCTCTGCTCTCTAATACTTCATTATTAAATTATGCTTTCCATTCTAGAAGTACTTAGATCTCCTCTTTCTTTTGACACATTGAAACCAACTGGACTAAATGGAAGAAGCAAACCTATCTGTGGTGACTGAGTTTATTTTTTGTGGACTTTGTAATTCAAAGGAGTTTCAGACCTACCTCTTATTGCCATTTTCTATACTCTACCTGATGACCGTGGTGGGAAACTTTCTTGTTGTGTTTTTAATCATAACTGACCCCTCTCCATTCCCCATCTATTTCCTCTTAGCCAACCTCTCCTTTATTGACTTTTGCTTTTCCTCAGTCACTACCCCTAAACTTACCACAGACTTCGTAAAGGATAATAAAACCATCTCCTTTGGAGGCTGCATGAGTCAGATCCTCTGTGTACATTTCTTGGAGGAATTGAGATGGTGCTTGTTAATGGCCTATGGCGTTATGTGGCTATATGCAAACCACTCCACTACTCCATCATCATGGACAGGAAAAAGTGGATCTGGCTAGTTTTAATATCATGGATCATTGGCTTTGGGCATTCCGTGAGTCAACTGGCTATGATTTTGGATCTACCTTTCTGTGGACCCAGAGTAGTGGACAGCTTTTTCTGTGATATCCTTTGGTGATCAAAATAGCCTGCATGGATACACACACTCTGGTAATATGGATAAATGCAGATAGTGGGTTCTTGGCCACAACTTGTTTCATCCTCTTGCTAATCTCCTACACCTACATCTTATTAACTGTGTGCCTTAAGTCTAAGGATGGGGCCCCCAAAGCTCTCTTCACCTGCACTTCCCACATCACCGTGGTGGTGCTGTTCTTTGGTCCCTGCATCTTCATCTATCTGTGGCCAGTGAGCATCACCTGGGTGGACAAGTTTCTTCCTGTGTTTTATACAGTAATTACACCTCTCCTGAACCCAGCCATTTACACACTGAGAAATAGAGATTAAGGATGCTATAAAGCAGTTGATAAACCATCATATAAATTCAAGGAATGCTTTTTGGATGGCCCATTTAACAGAAAATCCTTGTGCAATTTGGCCACACTTTGAATTTTAAACTGAAATGGAGACATGCCTTGTTCACAAATGCAGTTTCTCTTTTCTGTTATAAATTACATCCAAAAAAGGCAATCTTTGCTTTATTACACCCTAGAGAGAATAATAATTCAGAACACATATTCCTTTGCACATGTTCAAAGATTACCAGATAAAATTGTTATTATAACGATAACTACTACCAGTTCTTACACATTACCTATGTTTGTGCATCCTGGTAAGCGTTTTCCCTAGATTATATCTTCTTAAAAATAATTTAGAGTTATTGATTATTATTCCCATTTTTTATAAAAATGCCTGAATTTTCCACCCTAACCATAGTTTAGCTAGAGATAATACCAATCATTTGAATGATCTTTCGTTAGAAAAAAAAAGATAAATGAATCTAACTGTTACACTGTTGCCCCACTACTCCACAAGCTTATTCTTTTTAATTCATGCTTTCAAGATTTGATCACTTATTTAAAGGTACAGTTACCACTGAATACTTTAAAGACAGAGGTAGGAATTTGCAATCCTTTGAAATTCATCTCTTCTCTCTTGGTAATAAAGACTTTTTATTATTGTAGCTTTATTTTACATAAAATCATAAGACAAGGGAGCTATGAGAATTGGGAAGAATGTTTTGCTTCAAAGCAAAAAAATTATGCTTATGAAACAAAAGCCAAAGAGAAACTATCAATAACCACAGTATGATAGTACTGCTCATTCAATTTCTGCAAAGCTCAGATAAGCTGCATGCCTTTGGATTATATACCTAACCAATTTTCTGCTTTTTAGAGAAGACATCACCTCACATCAAAAATCAACTATACACACACACACATATGTAATATTTGAGTATTTTCAGAAGGAAATGAATGCAGCTGATGTTACTGTTCATGAAGTGATTAAAGAAAGCTGGTTATATCAGCATTATAAGATCTTTTAAAATAAAAATATCTTTGCAATATTACATATTTATATTCTTTGATGATGTATGGCATTTTCTGAATAAAATTTTATATAAACTGTATTTGTCAGGACTCCCCAGAGAAAAAGGAGAGGATATTACGAGATGTTTTATAATAATTGCTCATGGAGCCATGTGGACTGGCAAGCCGAAACTCTGAAGATTGAGAACTCTGATGAAGGTTTCAGTGAATTCTCAGAAAAAACTGGCTGGCAGTTGTAGATATAAAATTCTTTTTTCTGATTGCTGAAATGATTAGTTCTCCAGTTGACCTTCAACCAATTGGATGTGACATCTTTCGTTGCAGAAGACAATCTTCTTTGTTGATCATAGATATAATCAGTCATAGATACAATAATTTAAATCCACAAAATACCATCACAGTATCATCAGGCCAGTGCGTGAACAACTGGATACCATAATCTGGCCAAGCTGACATATGGAATTAATAATCACATGAACTTTTAAAATCTTAAGTTCTGTTTGTTCTCATGAACAGAAGAAAATCATGATTTCTTATGGTTTGTTCCCTATACTAACTGCTAAAAATTAATAATAACAAATTAACTTTTATTTCTATGACAATAAATTAAAAGGCTCATAGTGACAAAATAACTAAAGTAACAAATATGTTTAAATAATAATAGTCATTTTTAATTTCTAAAATACAAAAAAAAATTCAGACTTAATCAAGATGCTTTCAGAAAGCTATATTTCCTCTATCAGATTAGCACAGAAGCATCTTTAAGATCCATCTACAGACATACAATGGCCATATTGTGACTTCTCAGAATATTTTCTGATGAAGTATTCTTAATAGTATTCCTTGAGGCATACCTTTAATTATATTAGCCACTATTTGTTCATAAGTGATTTGAAGACTGCATATTAGTTCCTGTCACATTTCTCAATGAATTTGAAATTCTCTTTATTGAGAACTTGCAAGACTGGATGATTGGTACTCATAAACTACAAAAGGTATTGTCCATCTAGTTTCTAAGTATATGAATTTGATTTAACTCATCAGCAAGTCAGCATAACTCACATCAAAGTAAACCATGATTCAAAGCCGATCACAATGCAAAGCAAGAAAATATTTTGAACCGAATGCTAATAAAAATACAATTTATAGAACATATGGAAGGTTTAGCTAAAGCCTATTTACAGGAACTGTATTATAAATGCATTTTTTTAAAAAAAGAAAAGCTGCAGACTTCCAGGAAGATGGCTGACTGGAGTAGCTCCAGATTAGCCCTGCTCCACGGAAAAGTTAGAAAGGGACAGGAGGGCGACTGAGATGGCAATTCAGGAGTGCAGCTGACCTGGGAGAGCCTTCTGCACCACATATGGAAACCCTGGTTCCTGAGGCTGAGGAACTGAGAGGCAGAAAGCTGGAGCCTGGTGTGTAGACATGGAGCCATGGAGCTCGTGGGAGTGCATGGATGGGAACATGGGACTAGGAAGTAAGCCAGGCTGCAGTCTTGTTCTTGCTACCCTCACCAGCACAGCCTCATTACCGATGACACACCCCACACCCCACACACCTGAACCCCATCACCTGCTTCCATTCCAGGTTCTCCAGGTGCCCCCACACCACCAGCCCCCAGTACATGTACCTGTCCCACCCTTTACCCCAGTGCAACCCAACCCACCTCTCCTGCACCCTCCCAAGCACTACCTCCCTGTCTGTTCCCTGCAGCCTTTTCCTAGCCCATAAAGTTGCTGCCACCGACCTCCATACCTAGACCACCTGCACCCCTACCCATAGTGTCACACAGCCCCACCCCACCCTCCCTGAGCTCAGTGCATCCATTTCAGCACTCCCAGCCCATGTACTGGCCCCAATCACATCATGGCTCTGGGAACTGCACTTTACAGCAGTCCTAGAACCACCCATGCACGCAGCCCTCAGCCTCACTTCCCAGCTCTGAGAAAGTACTGACCTGTGCAGCCAGGTCACATCTACCCCAATCCAGAAGGTCAATGCCTACCTGCTGCCACAGCTTTAAGCATGCACACAAGGGCCTCATGCCTGAGACTAGGGCACACAGGGCTACACCCCCAGACCTGTGCACATGCACAGCTTATCTTCCCTGGCACTGCGTGCCCATGTTCACAAGCATCAGTGTAACTTCCTCAACCTGCACCCATACTTGCTCTGAAACAAATCACCATACTGAGTGCTCTACCCTGTGCCCTGCTCCCTACTGTACAACCATCTCACAAGCACAAAGTCTTAGACTGCTGAAAGCAATCAACTCCCAAAATAAATCAATCAAGACATTTACATGCACCAAAGACAGCAGAAGACCATTAAGCACATCACAATGCAGACAGATATAGCCCTAATTAATGACAAAATTAAACTACCAGAGGAGACACAGACATTAGAGCAACAAATCAAAGATGTTCCTACAACTCTACTTAATAAAATAAGTGGGATAGCAAATGACATAAAGGAGACAATAGAAGAGCACAAAGAAGAATTTGAAAGACTAAATAGAAAAATAGCAAAAATCACAGAAATTAAAGACTCTGTTGAACAAACAAAAAATATACTAGAGGCACACAATGCCAGATTTGAAGAGACAGAAGAAAGAACAAGTGATATAGAGGACAGGATAACTGACATCAAAGACTCAAAACAGCAAATGGCAAAAAAGATGGAAAAAAATTGAATGGAAACTCAGGGAAATGATAGACAAAATGAAGCATGCAAATATAAGAATCTCCCAGAAGCAGAAGAGAGGAGTAAAGGGCTAGGAAGAGTAGTTGAGGATATAATGGGGGAAAACTTCCCAACCCTCATAAAGGACATAAATACACAAGTCAAAGAAGCCTAAAGAACTCCAAACAGAATAAATCCAAATAGGCCTTCCCCAAGGCACATATTAATCAGTCTGTCAAATGTTGAAGAGAAACAGAAAATCCTGAAAGCTGCAAGAGAAAAACAATCTACTACATATAAGGGAAATAAAATAACACTGAGTTTAGTCTACTCAACTAGCATCCTGGAGACAAGAAGGCAGTGGTATGACATATGCAAGACCCTGAAATAGAAAGACTTCCAGCCGAGAGTTCTGTACCCAGCCATATTTTCCTTCAGAACTGAGGGAGACTAAAGTTTTCACAGACAAAGGAGTCCTGAAAGAATTTGTTAACAAGAGACTGGCCCTGCAACAAATACTAAAAGGAGTTCTGCCAGCTGAAAAAAAATAGGAGAGGGAGGTCTGGAGGAAGGCACAGAATTGAAGAGTACCACTGGGGGTAATTTAAATAAAACAAAGAGAAAGAGGGAAAAGAATATATAGATCTGAAAAAAAAATTTAAAAGATAAGACGATGGAATCAAGAAATGTCTTTTCAGTAATAACTGAATGTTAACAGACTAAATTTATCAGTTAAAATATACAGATGTAGAATGGATTAAGAAACATAATCCAGTATATGCTGCTTACAAGAAACTCATCTTAGACACAAGGATACAAACAGCTTGAAAGAGAAAGGATGGAAAAAGATTAACCAAAAGAAAGCTGGGTAGCTATACTAATATTGGACAAAATAGACTTTAAATGTAAAGACATAAGGGACAAAGAAGGCGCTACAAAAAGGAACAGTGTCATGAGACGTGCAACATGTGAATGAACATGTGGGACATTTGATGAGACAAGCCAGGAATAAAAAAAAAAAAAAAAACAAACAAACAAAAAACAATGGTATGGCCGCCTTTAGAAAATGCTCCTAAGAAAATAGGGGCCTAGATTGTAAGCCTTTAAGCAACACATTAAGTTCGAGTGATGATTATTATTCTGGATTTTGAGAGGTGATTTTATATATACAACCAAATATTTACAGATAAGACAGAGCCGAACAGGTTGGGGTTAAAATAATTCAGAACACAGGGTACAGAAGAGTGTCTATATTTTAGAACCACTCATACTCTTTGAGACCAATGGAAGAAAGATTTATTTGATCTGGAACTGAAATTTTCTTTAGTGTATAATCTAATTCAACCTATCTGCATAGCTCATTTGAACTATTGAAAACCAGGAAGCACAGAATTCGAAAGAGATCCTTTAATCCTGGATAGATTAATATAAGGCCTGGAAACATCCTAGAATATATTAAGCAGCTAATCAGAATATATTAGCAAAATCCCCAGAGGGAGGGGAGAAAGACTATAGAATATTATACCTTACAATCAGGGAATCTCTGAAACTGTTCAAACTTTAGGGACACTGAAATCAATAGGCTATACCCTCAATCATAGGCTTACTCTTGTGAAGCTTATGTAGGTAGAGGAGAAGCTTAGACTACCTATAGGCATGCCTAAGAATTACTTCTGGAGGACCTCTGTTGTTGCTCAGATGTGGCCTCACTCTCTGTAAGCCCAACTCTGCAAGTGAAATCATTGTTCCCCCCCTCCATGTGGGACATGACATCCAGAGATGAAAATCTGTATAAAAAAACTAGTTACTGAAAAATAAAAATAAAATTTTAATGGTGTTATATGTATTAAAGAAGCTGCACCCATAATTAAAACATTCTCTGTTCCATTCAGTGTGTTTTAGTTCAAAACCTTCTACTCTGCTTTCTGATATTGGAACTGGGACTTTGCAAGCCACAATTCTGTTTTTGATCTTGTTATGCTCTGATAATAGGGCTGCTAGAGGTAAACTGCAAAGTTGGAGAAGAAGGAAGGGACATTCCTTTCTGTTTGTTTCTTGTGGACTTCCTATGTGATTTGCTGTGCCTCTGAGCATCACCACATCCACCCCTTAACAATCCTTCCTTCCTATGGCAGCAGCTGAATCAAGGTTGCATTTTTAGCAACAGTTGCAGAACTAGCTTCATTATGCCCCCTTAAGATAACAGCACCAACAAACTGGAAACTTATTTTCAAAATCCTGCATCCTGGGTCTATGATGACCACTCTGATTCAGAGAAACAAACAGTAGCCAAACTGCACTCCCTTCAAAGAGATGTGAATTTCATCTTCACAGCTCCTTTCCTCTAAGTTACCAAGTTTCATTATTTCCAACCAATTCCCTTTGTTTCCCAAGCCCTAGGTGTGATACTGTTTCCTATAATCGTTGCCACTGTAATAACTTAGAATTCTCTTTTACATTTTCAAGTACCTAGTTAGAAACTTTGTAGCTTTTAGCTCTTCATAATAAATTCTGTTATTCATTTAATTGGTACAGTTCCTCATCGCTGAGAATGTTGACTGATACAACTGAGCACAAAGAAAAGTATAGGATTACATGGCTGCAATAGTGAGTGTTGCAAAATATCTAAGAAAGAAAAAGAAAATATTTTTAAACTAACAACTTTCAGAGGAGGAAAAATGACTTTTTCTTGCTAAAATAACATACAAAATTAGGTTATCAGAAATATTACCTAGCATCAAACTTTATTGATAATTCAAAGGATACAAGGAGCTACAAGAGAGTAAAACAATTAAGACCCATGTTAACTCATTGATACACACTTTAACTGAAGTAACCTCATCAAAAATTCTTTTTTTACACCGATTCACACCCACAGGAATGTTTTTGGTGGGTTCATAGCTGCAAGGCAGCACAATTATCTTACACATATAAGAATGTAAATTTCCTTTCTCTTTTATGTATTTGCTGTTTGGGTCATTTTAATTCTTACATTTTCTTTATGTCCATTTCATTGAATGGGACATAAAGAAATAATTCCACAAGCAATCCATTGAAAAACTTAGCACTACAAATATGCAATTGATTTTAGTACCATTGATATTATATATACTTCATTTTCTAGCCTCAGAGAATTTAAAAATCAATTGTTCTACCCAGACCAATGGATAAAATAAATGACTCTGGTTTTTAAGTTTTTGTTGCTGGGGGCATTCCAATTCTTTAGAAAATGAGAGTTTTCTCAGATTGATATTCTCCTTTCTCTATTTAAGCATTATCTTAGGAAACCTTTTTATCTTGTCTTTGGTGATTTTTTATTCACAATTACATTCCCCTGTGTATTTCCTTCTTGCCAACTTGTCCTTCATTGATGTGGACTTTTTCTCAACTACAGTCCAATGATGATCGCAGACATTTATGTGACTAGAAATTGATTTGTGCAGTGGAGATGGTGCTCCTCATAGCCATGGCCTTTGATACCCAGCAACCTGAAAGAAGCCTTTTCTCTACTTGAAAATCATGAGCCTTAAAATACGTGTTTCATTTGTGGTCACTGTCTGTGTACCTGGGGTGATCCATGCCATGTCTCAATTTGTTTTTGTTATAAACTTGCCATTTTGTGTCCCTAATGAAATAGACAGCTTTTACTGACACTTTCCCAGGATTATAAAACTTGCATACACAGATGGAGCCAAATATGAGTTTATTATTGTTGCCATCAGTGGGATCAAGTCCCTGGGCACCTTCTTCCTCCTGATCCTTTCCTATGTCTTCATTTTGGTCACCATCTGGAAATGCTCTTCAGGAGATTTATCCAAGGCATTTGTCCTTTTGTCAGCTCACATCACTGTCATCACTGTGGTTGTTTTTTTTTCACTCCATGTGTATTTCTCTATGTGTGGCATTTCTTCACATCATCATTGACAAATACTTGTTTATTGTTGACTTTGCTATTACCACTGCCTTGAATCCTTCCATGTATACATTAAGAGCAAAGGCATGAAGAAACAACTAGAAAATTGAACCAGAGAAAAAACTTGATTGAAGGCAGTTTATATAGAAACAATTTCTTGGAATACCAGTTGAGACAGAAAAGGGACAGATGTGGGTACAATGATATCAGGGATAACTGAGAGGTATTCCAATTCTTTAACACTTAAGCCCAGTTAATTTCTGCTGATAATATCCCATATCCTGAAAGTGATGACTGTTTATTATTTCAGAAATAAAGGCTTAGAAAAAGAGCAGTAGTAGGACAAGTTATACTCACTTTTTGTTCTTAGTCCCAAAATTTTAATTGATACTCATATCAGTCAGGGGTCTCTAGAAAAACAAAACCAAAAGGAGATATCTGTAAATATGAGCTTTATAAAGGTGTCTTACCCAATCATGGAAATGGAAGAGCCCAAAATCCATAAGACAGGCTACGAAGCTGGCAGCTCCAATGAAGAGTCTGGAAGAAAACTGGTGGCTGAAGAAGCAAGAAAAGAGTTTCTCTTCTTCCTTAAAATTGTTCAACTGATGGAATTATCTCAATGGTGGTAGTCACCTCTTTGTTGCTTGCACATGTAATCAGCCACACATGCAATCAACTGACTAATGATTTAATATACCAACCTTCTAGTTTATCAACCAGCTATGAAATATCCTTGCGGCAACTGTCAAGCCAGTACTAGCCTGACCAGACAACTGGTCATCACCACTTGACCAATTCAACACCAGAACCTGACCATCACAGTCAACATCTCCCACTTCTACCACTCATGCTAGATTTTCCTCACCCACTGACATCATTTTTGTTGGTCTGTGTTGTTTATTCAGTGAGGTAACTCAGGTTATCATTCATGAGTACTTCATGAATTCCTGGTTAAAATATTCTTGTTCTGCAAAAGGAACTATTAAAAGAATAAAATGTGAGCCACTAACTAATATGAGAAAATAATTGCAACCCATATATTTAACAGAAGAATTGTATCCAAAATACATAAAGACATCTTAAATCTCAGCAATAAGAAAACAAACAACTCAATTAAAAATGAGCATGTGATCTGAACAGACTCCACACCAAAAAAATATACAGATGATAGAAAAATATATGAAGAGATGCTCACCATCATATGCTGCAAATGAATTTCAGATCAAAGCAATGAATATTACTACACATCTATTAGGATGCCTAAAATCCCAAACAGTAAATGTTGGTGAGAAGGTGGAGCAACAGAGCTCTCATTCATTGTGGGTAAGAATGTGAAATGGCACCGCCCTTTGGGAGATACTTTGGCAATTTCATACAAAGCTAAAGATAGTCTTACCACGCAACTCTAGGTATCTACCTGAATGAGTTGAAAACATATATCTATGCCAAATACTGTATGCAATTATTTGCAGCAAATTTATTCATAATTGCCAAAATTGGAAGCAACCAAGATTTCCTTCAATAGGCAAATGAATAAACAAACTGTGGTGCATCCACACAATGGAAAATTATTAAGTGATGAACAAAAATGAGCTATCCAACTATGGCAATACATGGAGGAAACTTAAATACATACTGTCAACTGAAAGAGACCAGTCTGAAAAGACTACATAATATATGATCTCAATGATATGACATTCTGGAAAAGGCAAAACTACAGAGATTATGAAAATATCAATGTTACTGAGTGGTTCAGTAAGAGGGAGGGAGATGAATAGGTGGATCACAGGGCATTTTTATAGCAGCGAAACTATTCTGTATGATACTAACAGGGTGAGTCAATGGTATAAATTTGTCAAAACCCATAGAATTTTAAAACAAAAGGACTGAGCCTTAATCTAAACTGTGGTCTTTAATCAATAATACATCAATATTGGTTTATCAATTTTAAGAAATGTTTCATATTAATGTTCTTCTATGCACCTTTTTCTATTAAGAATCATGGGAGGACAACATTTCATGAAAAATAAAAATATTAAGAAATTTAAAATATATGGTAGAAGAGTATAGCAAAATCCACAGTGGCTATAACTTAACACCAGACCTAGTAGAAATTTTTTTGAATGATTTGAAAACTTAATTACAAGGAAAAGAAAGGAACAAAGAAAAACCAGCCTACAAATATACTTCCATTCATGAAAACCTTTTCTTGAAAATCTTGGGTACAGTTTGACAAAAGGTGCTATGTGACTTTGCCCCCTTTCAGTATAATAGCTAGAATTTGCATGTTTTCCTTCCTCACATTTCCTGGCATATTCAGTCAGTGGCACCTGAATAAAATAGCTTATTTAGTGGTCTATCCATGGTTCTTTCTTTTAAAGATGATAAACTAAATTTTTATGTGAATTGGCACTGGGGCAATTCCCAAAACCCTGGCTATTCTCCCCAGACAAGACCTTATCTTCACCCTGACTGTCCAGCAGACACTCACTCATTGACACAAAATGTCAAGCCCCAAATTTCACCCCTGCCCCTTATTATGATCTCACATTTGGCCTCCAAATTCTAATAATCAATTTCAAAAGTGTAATGGAGCAATGCAAAAAAAATACTCTGTACTTTATAACAACCCACATTTTTGTTTTATATGCTCCCAAATACATAAAAAAGAGACCTATATTTAACTATTTTTTATTTATCTAATTGTAGGAAATTTAAAATAGTCTAACATGTAACCACTATATTTGATTAAATGTAAAACTTTGATATTAAAAATAGAATTAAAATGCAGCCTTCCATTCCTTATCTACCAAAAAAAAACTGGAAATGTGCCATTAAGCACATTAATGATATAGATTCTAAGAGTGAAACTGCTTCAAATTATTTAGGGTGGTATATAGACGTAAAGTTATACAATTGTTTAGAAAGAAGACTGAATAAATACATTCAGAACTGTGGACACCTGTTATTTACTTTGATTTAAGTAAGAAGAATAGGATTTTTGAGGAGTTTTATATTTGTCTCATATGCATATATTATTTTTTAATTTGCACAATTGTTATGAAATTCATGTAATATAGTAACATAAACTAAATGGGAACTTTTCAATATTACTTTGTTAAATAAATACTCATGAGGCAGTTAAGAAGAAAAAAATAAGATAAGACATATAAATTAAAAGACAAAATGGTAGAGGAAGGTATTGCCTTTTCAGAGATAACATTAAATGTTAATGGATTAAAATTCCCAATCAAAAGAAATAGACTGGCAAAACGATTAAAAAACAGCACCCATCTATATAGTATCTATTTGTGACAAGGACAAAAATAGACTGAAAGTGAAAGGTTGCTAAAAGATATTTCAGGCAAACACCAACCAGAATAGAGTGGGGGTAGCTATTCTAATATCAGACAAATTAAACATCAAATGTAAAACAGTTAAAACAAAGAAGGACACTAGGTATTATTAAAAGGAGCAATTAATTAAGAAGACACAACAATCAGAAAAAATCATAAATAATTTTGCACTGAGCCAGAGAACCCTCAAATACTATGGCTCACACTGATACATTTATTTGAATAATTCAATAAATTAACTAGACTTAATAGGCATTTACAGAACATTATACCGCACAGCAGCTTGCACACATTTTTCTCAAGTGCTCATGGATCATTCTCCAATACAGACCACATGTTGGAGGTGACAAAGAAAATCTCAACAAATTTCAAAAGAGTGAAATTATACAAAACCCTTGTATTAGGCCACAATGAAATAGACTTGGAAATCAATAACAGGGGAAGGCTAGAAAATTCACAAATATCTGGAGGCTAAAGAATATACTCTTAAACAACCACTGAGTCAAAAAAGAAATTAAAAGAGAAATCAGTATGTATCTCAAGGCAAATTACGATTAAACAGAACATATCAAAATTTATGGAATGCAGCAAAGGCAGTACTGAGTCAGAAATTTATTTTATAATGTCTATATTATAATTTCTTATAGACATTATAATAGACATTATAAAAGAAGAGTGAGCAAAAATCAAGGAATTAACTGCATACCTGGAGGAACTAGAGAAAGAACAGCAAACAAACTCTAAAGCCAAACAAAAGAAAGGAATAAAGAAGATAATAACATAAATAAATGAAATTGAGAATATGAAAATAATACAGTCAACAAAACTGGAAGTTGGTACTTTGAGTAAGTCAATAAAATTGATGGACTCTTGTCTAGACTGGAAGAGAGAGAGAGAGGATGCAAAAAAATATATATCAGAATTGGGAGAGGAGACATAATTAGTGACCCCATAGGGATAAAGGAGATAATGTGAGGATACTATGAACAACTTTATGCTAATAAACTAGACAACATGGATGAAATGGACAACTTCCTAGAGAAATATGAACAACCAAATTGACTTGAAAAGAAATACATGACCTCAACAAACCAATCACAAGTAAACGAAATTGAATCAATCACCAGGAAGCTCCCAAAAAAGAAAAGTCCAGGACCCAATGGTTTCACATGTGAATTCTGCCAAGCATTCAGGAAATAATTAAGACCAATACTTTTCAAAATCTTCAAAATAATTGAAGAGGAGGGAAAGGAACTTAACTCATTCTTTGAAGCCAAAATCACTGATACCAAACCCAGACAAAGATACTACAAGAAAAGAAATTACAGACCAATAATTTTAATGAATATGGCTGCAAAATATTCAGCAAGACACTCACAAATTAAGTCCAGCAGCATATTAAACGAATTATTCACCACGACCAAGGGAAATTATTCCAGGTAAGCTAGGTTGATTTCACACAAGAAAATCAATTAATGTAAAACACAATGTCAATAAATCAAAGTGAAAAAACCATGTGATCATCTTGATTTATGCAGAACAGGCATTTGATGAAATTCAACATCATTTCTTGATGCAAACACTTCAAATATAGTAATTATAAGGGAATTTCCTCAACATGATAACAGGGACTATATGTGCTGTTAGTGAGAGAACTGGTGTATCCCCTTCTCATGTTACTGTTGTCTTGCTTCATACCTGGCCACCTGATAAATGCTACCTTCTTTTTGGGTTGAATGGAAATATGAAGCAATCCTCAGACTCACACCATAATGTCTTCCTGTGGCTCCCCATGGTCCACAAAAGAATCACACACAAACCCTTCATGAGGCAATTAGCTCTTACCTTCTCCCACTCTATCTTCCACCACTGCCACGGGCAACACCTCAGTCACTGATTTTCAGGATTCCACATGCCAATGCCTTCATTCCTTTGTGCTTTTTTCACCATCTGCTGGATATTTCTTCCTTACCTCCACACTTGCCTTATCTAAAGAAATCCTTTTCAACTTATGAGACTTATATTGGGCCTTATAGAGGAAGTCTGCCAAGGACCCCATTCCCATTTCTTCCAACTTTTCTTGCTTTTTTTTATTGTATAGTGTAATATATATACAAAGAAAAGAAAGAAAAAAGCAATAGTTTTCAAAGCACTCTTCAACAAGTAGTTACAAGACAGATTCCAGAGTTTGTCATGGGCTACCATATGACCCTCTAAGATTTTTCCTTCTAGCTACTCCAGAATATAGGCTACAAGGCTTAAATACGGTTTTATCACCACAGTCAGCTTTTTTTTCTCTTTTGTGAAAAATAACATATAGACAAAAAAGCAACAAATTTCAAAGCACAGCACTGCAATTAGATGTAGAACAGATTTCAGAGTTTGGCATGGGTTACAATTCTACAACTAGAGGTTTTTAATTCTAGCTGCTCTAAGACACTGGAGACTAAAATGTATCAACTTAATGATTAAGCAATCATATTAATTTGTTAAATCCTATCCTCTCTGTATAACTCCACTATCACCTTTGATCTTTCTAGTCCTCTCTTTAGCAGTGTTTGGGCTATGGCCATTCTAAATTTTTCACATTGGAAGGATCTGTCAATATGGGGTAGGGAGATGGAACTATCTGATGTTCTGGAGAGGCTGGGCCTTCTGTTTCAGGACTTATCTAGTCCAGGGACACATCTGGAGGTTGTAGGTTTCTGGAAAGTTACCCTAGTGCATGGAACACTTGTGGAATCTTATATATTGCCTGAAGTATTCTTTAGGATTGGCACGAATGGTCCTGGTTGGGGGTTGGCAACTTATGACAGGCAGCAACATTTAACTGAAGCTTGTGTAAGAGCAACCCCCAGAGTAGTCTCTCAACTCTATTGAACTCTCTCTGCCACAGAAAATTTATTAGTTACCCATTTTTCCCCCTTTTGGTCAGTATGGAATTGTTGATCTTAGAGTGCCAGGGCCAGATTCATCCCTGAAAGTCATCTCCCACATTGCCAGGGAGACTTTTACCCCTGAATGTCATGTCCTATGCAGTGGGGAGGACAATGATTTCACTTGCAGAATTGGGCTTAGAGAGACTGAGGCCACATCCGAGCAACAAAAGAGGTCCTCCAGAAGTAACTCTTAGGCATAGCTATAGCTAGTTTAAGCTTCTCCACTACCAAAATAAGCTTCACAAGAGTAAGTTTCAAGATCAAGGCCTTGGACTATTGATTTGGGTGTCCCTAATGTTTGACATAATATCAGGGGATACCCTGATGGTAAAGTTTAATAGTTCCATATTTTTCTCACATTCCTCAAGGGACTTTGCCAATATTTTTTGATTATCTCCTTTTCTAATGATGTATCCACAAGTTACACAAAGTTATATAGGATTAAAGGATCTCTTTATTATCCTTGGCTCCCATATTTCCATTCTTCAAATGAGCTATGCAGACAGCTTGAGTTAGATTGTGTATTACAGAAAATTTAGGTTCCAGACCAAGTAAACCTTTCTTCCTTTGGTCTCAAAGAGTACGTGTGGTTCTAAAATATAGACAATATCTTCCTTATCCCTGTGTTTGAATTACTTTAACCCCGACCTTATCAGCTTCATTCTTATTTCTAAAAAAAATATATATATACATATATATACATATATATATATATATATATATATATATATATATATATATAAAACAGCCTCTCCAAATCCAGAAATAATAATTACCACTACAGATGAAATGTGTCTGCTATAAGAGCTTACAGTCTAGGCCCCTGTTTTGTTATAAGCATTTTCTAAAGGAGACCATGCTAGAATTGCTCTTTCGTTTCTGGCTTAGTTTGCCTCACCAAATGTCCCACACATTCATTCACATTGTTGCATGCCTCAAGATTTCATTCCTTTTTGTTTCAGCACAAAGTTCAATCATATGCATATAACATCATTTGTCAATCTACTTCTCAGTCATAAGAAGTGCCTGAAGGATGCCTGCAGCCACAGTGGTCGAAAGAGCATGGTACGGACAGAAAGATAGAAGTATTGGTCAATGGCACTGAATTGAGACAGCAGAAACGGACCAACAAAGTTATGGTCAACTGATCTTTGACAAGGACCCCAAATCCACTTAATGGGACAAAATAGTCTTTTCAATAAGTGGGCATGGAAGAACTGGATATCAATAGCCAAAAGCATGAAAGAGGACCCATCCCTTACACCCTACACAAAAATTAACTCAAAATGAATTAAACACCTAAATACAAGAACTATCACCATAAAGCGCCCAGAAGAAAATGCAGGGAAACATATTCAAGACCTAGTTGTAGGAGGTAACTTCCTAAATTTTACACCCAAAGCACAAGCAACAAAAAAAGAAAATAAACAAATGGGAACTCCTCAAAATCATATGCTTCTGCACCTCAAAAGACTTTGTCCAAAAAGTTAAGAAGCAGTTAACTCAAAGGAAGAAAATATTTGGAAATCACATATCAGACAAAGGTTTGATATCCTATATATATAAAGAAATCATACAAATCAACAACAAAAGAACAAACAACCCAATTATAAAATGGATTAAAGATATGAATACGTATTTTTCTGAAGAGCAAATACAGATGACTCAAAAGCACACGAAGAGATCTCATTTTCATTGGCTATAAAGGAAATGCAGTTCAAGACTACAATGAGATACCACCTCAAAGCTATAAAAATGATTGCTGTTAAGCAAACAGGAAACTATAAATGTTGGAGAGGATGTGGAGAAATTGGGACACTCAAGCACAGCTCGTGGGCATATATAATGGTGCAGCCACTTTGGAAGAGAGTCTGGCCATTCCTTAGCAAACTAAATATTGAGTTTCCTTATGACCCAACAATGGCACTACTCGGTATATACCCAGAAAAGTTTAAAGCAGTAACATAAACAGACATTTGCACACCAATGTTCATAGAAGCATTATTTGCAATCACCAAAATATGGAAACAAACCAAATGCCCATCAACAGATGAGTGGATTAACAAAATGTGATATATACATATGATGGAATATTATGCAGCAGTAAGACAAAATGATGTCCTGAAGAACATGACAAGATGTATGAGCCTGGAGGACATAATGCTGAGAGAAATAAGCCATACACAAAAGGATAGATACTCTGACTTCACTTTTTTTGACCACGGTAAAGGTAAAATTAAAGGCTTATAATACAGAGCATAGGAAACTTAGAGATACATAAAAGCTAGAGATGGGTGAATGGTTACTTAATGAGGTTGAACTCTTTCACCTTTTTGCCCTGTGTATCAATCAGTGCTCTCCAGGGGAACAGACCAGACAAGAAATAGATAGATACAGATATGATACAGGTATAGATATAGACACTGTAAGTGTACAGACAGAATGCAATTATTATGAGATTTATTATAGGAATGGTTCAAATTTCATATAGTTATAAGCTGGGAGCTCTGATGAGGTTTTTCAATTATTTGAAAACCTGGGAGACACTGGTTGGCTGAAATAGAGATGGAAATGCTTCCTTCTGACTGCTGGCAGCCTCATTTCTCCTTTTTAGGGCTTCACCTGGTTGGATGAAACACCTTCCATTGTTGAAAGCAGTATCCTCAGTTGATTACAGATGTAATCAGCCATAGATGCAATAAGCACAAAAAAACTACAAAATAACATCAGCCCACCAATTATTTAAATCCATGAAATATTCTGAGTAACTATCAGGCCAGTGCTTGCTTGATCAAACAACAGAATACATAACTAGGCCAACTGACATGTGAATGTCACCATTACACCCGCTAATGCCTTCAGTGCTATATTATTTACCTGTATTGCACCATTTGTTTTTCTGCCTGACTCTCCTAGGGGCCTAGAAATGCCTTGAGAGCAGGGACCGTGTCTTCTTTATCTTTGCATCCCAGCATCTAGGACAGGCCTGGCACATAGCAGGTGTTCAATGGATTTTTGTTAAATGATTGAACAAAGCAAGGTGACTTCTCCAATGGCCCTAAATGCTGATAAACAGCTGTCTTATACCTCTGTCTTTCTAGGTTCCTAGATTTCCATTTGTCCTAGGCATTGATAAAACCATGCATATGCTCCACATACGTGCACAACACACATATCTACAAACACATACCCACATATACACACACATTATACACAAGCATGTAAATACATACACACCCCACAAGCACACACCCAAGCACACACCAACTCACTCATGTATACAAACATCACCACACACAACTCACACAACTCACAACATAAACCCAAAAGCACACACACAGATGCACAAATGCATGCATGGCTGTGCTCCCTTCTGCTTTCACTCTAGCTCTTCACTACTCATAGAGTAGCCTCTAATCACATGTGCTCTTGAGCAGTTGAAATGTTGCAGGTCTGTTTTGCAATGTGCTTAAATGTAAAATAACGCACTAGCTCAAAGAAAAGAATATAAAATAACTCAGTTTTTATATTGATGATTTGTTGAAATGACAATAGTTTACATATACATATATACATTTAAATAAAATATAATATTGAAGTAAAAAATACTAAAAAATTAAAGGTAATATATGAAAACAAACAGTTAACATCATACTCAATGGGGAAAGACTAAAGGTTTTCCCTCTAAGATCAGGAACAAGATGGGCGCCCACAGTCACCACTGTTATTCAGCACTGTGCTGGAAGTTCTAGCTAGAGCAATTAGATAAGAAAAGCAGTATAAGGCATCCAAATTGGAAAGAAAAAATTAAACTTTCAATCTTTGCAGATGACATGATATTATATGTTGAAAATTCTGAAAAATCTACAGCAAAGCTATTAGAGCTGGAAATGAAGTACAATGAAGTGGCAGTACAAGATCTACACCTTAAAATAAGCAGTGTTTATATATAATAACAATGAGCATTCTGAGGAGGAAATGAAGAAAAAATTCCATTTACAATAGCAACTAAAAAATTAAATACATAGGAATCAATTTTACAAAGGTTACAGAACATGTATACACAGAAAACTACAAGAAATTGCTAAGGGAAATCAAAGGAGACCTAAATAAATGAAAGGGCATACCGTATTCATAAATTGGAAAACTAACTACAGCTAAGATGTCAATTCCACTAAAATAATTTATAGTTTCAATGAAATACCAATTGAAATCACAACAAATTGCTTTGCAGAAATAGAAAAAATAATAACAACATTTATTTGGAATATCAGGATGCCCCAAACATCTAAATTATCTTGAGAAAGAGGAATGATGTATAAGGTTTCATACTATCTGATGTAAAGGCATATTACAAAGCTACAGAGTACAAAACAGAATGGTACTTGCAAAAAAGAATAGATATATTGACCACAGTAATAGAGTGGAGTGTGCAAAAATAGACTCACTTATATACAGACAATTGATCTTTGATAAGGTGGTCAAGCTAACTCAACTGTGGCAGAGAGTCATCTTCAATAAATGGTGTTTGGAGAACTGGATATCCATAATGAGGAGAATGAAAAGGACCCATATCTCAATCTTATTAAAAAGTAACTCAAAATGAATCATATTGTCTTTGTTACATTTAATCACTTAGCTATGCTTTGAGTGAACAATGATAGTGGTTAAATATACAAACATAAAAATATTTTCACATGCAGGAGAAGAAATGAATGTCAACATTGCGAGGTACTGAAATGGGATGGTACCTGGGAAAAAATACAATCAATACAAACTAGAGTCTATTTATAATATACTTTCATTGAATTTAACAAAGACAACATGCTAAAGCCAAATGTTTAAGCTGAATATATGGGAGAAGGGTTAGGGGATGGGATTCTTTGCAGAAGAAATGGAAATGTCCTCACACAGATTGTGAAGTCATGGCTATGTGACTAAACTGGGAAGCCTTGATTATTTTTACTTCTGTTGGATTTTATGATGTGAGAATTAAGCCATTTAAAAATGAACAGAAGGCAGGTCATGGAGGCTCAGCAGGCAGTGTTCCCCCCTGCCATGGTGGAGATACAGGTTCGATTTCCGGTGCCTGCCCATGCAAAACAAAAAACAAAAAAACAGAGACTGCCCCCCGAAGTGGGACATGACATTCAGGGGTAAAAATCTCCCTGGCATTGTGGGATTGACAATGCCATCAAACCAAAAGGGAGAAATGAAGTGTAACAAATAAGGTATCAGTGGCTGAGAGAGTTCAAATAGATTCAGAGGCTATCTGGGTGCAACATTTATGCAAGCTTCAGCTAGAGAATGCTACTATTACAGTTTGCAAACCGCAGCCAAAACCATTCCTGCCGACCCTAAAGAACACCTAGGGTTTTATCTTAGATTCTACAAAGGTTCCAAGCACTATGATTACTTTCCACAAACCTACAACTTTTAGAGGGTTTCCTAGGCCAGATAAGTCCTAAATCCCAGAGGGGCCAGCCTCTCCAGAACTCAGATACTTCCATCCCCCATTCATATTATTAACAGCCCCTTATTATGTGAAAAAGTTAGAATGGGCATGCTCAAATAACCCTAAAGATTGGGAGAAAGCTCAAAGGAGAGGGTAGAGTTATACAGAGAAGGTCGGGTTTAACCATAGAGTATGATTGCTGAATAATTACATTGATATTTCCTTAGGTATCCAGTGTCTTGGAGCAGCTGGAAATAAAAACCTAAAATTGTGAAATTGCAACCCACTTCAACTCTGAAATATGTTCTATGACTAATTGTTGGAGTGTGCTTTGAAATGTACTGCTTTCTTGCATGTATGTTATTTTCACAACTTAGAAAATGAACAGAGAGACACAAGTGCTGGAGAAAAGATGGAGAAAGTACTGTACTTAGACACTGTCAGGAAGCAGAGAGGTGTGGCTCCTTGGGAGGGCAGTGTGGTGGCACCACAGAAGGCTAGGCCTGGGGTTGCTGTATGATCTTGCAACTGTGTAATTAAAAGGTTTGCACTTGGAGGACCTAAGAGCAGGGGCACAAATGGGTTGAACACATTGTGGCCCATGGTGGCAATGTTCATGATTTGCAATGGTTGGGGGAGTTGTCCTAATGGTACACCTACTGATGATGTAAGTGGGAAGTGTGGTGTGTACATACAATGGAATATTAAGTGGCTGAAAGAAGAAATGAAGTTATGAGACATGCAAAATCTTAGATTAGCTCTTTGCGTATAACCTGGTCATTCCCTGGAACTATGGGTATTTTTGTGAGATCTGAGACACAGACCTCACAATGCTGAGTAAAGTCAGCATTACTCGATATTCAGCAGCTGTTACAAACACAGAAAAAGTGATCAGACTTGAATAGAGGCATGAATGAAGCTAATCTGGGTAGAACTAAGGTAAATCAGATAAAAAATTCAACTTCAGTGAAGTATTTTAAAACCTCAACTTCAGTGTGAGACCGAAGAAGAGATGCTTATTTGGTGCAATATTTATATTTTTGGTAGCACACTACCTAATTTAACTTATATGGTCAGCTTATTCAAATACTAAAATTCCATGGAAATTGGAATAGGGAGGGGCCTTGTTTGTTTTTACAAGTTGATATGATGCCCTGATAAATCCCAGTGTAATCAGGGCAGATATTTTAAAAGTATTTGCAAAGTCCCCTTGAGGGACTGGGGAAATAAGTGGAAATATTAAACTTCCCCACCTGGGGAATTCCTGATATTTTCACAAGCAGTACTGTCAATTTGACAGGCCAGGCTCTCGATCTTGGGGCTTGCCCTTAAGAAACTTATTCGTGCAGAGGAGAACCTAAGCTTACTTAAAATTAGGCCTAAGTGTCACCCCCAGAGAACTTCTTCTGTTGCTCAGACACGCCCTTTCTCTCTAAGCCAGTTTGGCAGGTGAACTCACTGCCTATCCCCCTACCTGGAACATGAATTACAGGGGTGTAAATCTCCCTGGCAATGTTGGACATGACTCCCAGAGATGAGACTGGGCCTGGAAATAAAGAAGTGAAAAGCCTTCTTGACCAAAAGGAGTAAGAGAAATAAAACAAAACAAAGTTTCAGTGACAGGGATTTCAAATAGAATTGAGAGGTAATTCTGGAAGTTTTTCTTATGCAGTACATAGATATCCCTTTTCAGTTTTTGGTTCATTGAAGCAGCTAGAGGGAAATACCTGAAACTGTTGAGCTGTAATTCAATAGGCTTGATTTTTGTTGATGATTGAATTACTATAGGGTTTTTTAACGTGTGTCCATGTGATGATGAAAACTTTGTGACTGACACTGCTTTTATCCATCATATAGACAGAAGAGAAAGAAAAGAAAGACAAAATAAATAAATAATAGGGCAGATTGAGGTATATGATCTTTTTTGTTTGTCTGTTTTTTGTTTTGTTTTTTAAAAAATATTTTTATTAATAAAACTACATACAAACACAAAAACATTTTAACACATAAACATTCCATACATAGTATGCAATCAATGGCTCACACTATCATCACACAGTTGTGTATTCATCACCATGATTATTTTTTTGAACATTTGCATCACCCCAGAAAAAGAAATAAAAAATAAAAAAGAAATAACTCATATACCATACCCCTCACTCCTCCCTCTCATTGACCACTAGTATTTCCATCTACCAAATGTATTTTAACCTTTGTTCCCAATATTATGTGTTTATTTTTTATCCATATTTTTACTTATCTGTTCATTCCCAGTTAAAAGGAGCATCAGACACAAGGTTTTCACAATCACACAGTCATATGGTAAATCTATATGATTTATACAATTATCTTCAAGAAACAATGCTTCTGGAACACAGCTCTACGGTTCAGGTACTTCCCTCCAGTCACTCCAATATACCATAAACTAAAAAGGGGATATCTATATAATGTGTAAGAATAACCTCCAGGATAATCTCTCAACTCTGTTTGAAATCTCTAAGCCACTGACACTTTATTTTGTCTCATTTCTTTCTTCCCCCTTTTGGTCAAGAAGGTTTTCTCAATCCCTTCATGTCAGGTCCCATCTCATCATAGAATTTCTGTCCCTTGTGGCCAAGGAAGTTTACACTCGTGGGAGTCATGTCCTACACAGAGGGAGAAAGCAATGTGTTCACTTGCTGTGTCAGCTTAGAGAAAGAGGCCACATCTGAGTAACAAAAGAGGTTCTCTGGGGGTGACTCTTAGGCCTAATTTTAAGTGGACTTAGGCTATCCTTTGCAGGAATAAGTTTCATTAGGGTGACCTCCAAGATCAAGGGTTTGGCCTATTGATTTGACAGGCCCCACTCCTTTATTTATTTATTTATTTCATTAATTATTTTATTTATTTGTAACTTGGGGTTTAGATTCTTTTTAAAACTTTTTTTTGACTTTTTTCTTTTTTTGTGAAAAGTAACATGCAAAAAAAGATATTTTTTAACATTTATTTTTCTTATTTTTTTGAGTAATGAAAATGTTAAAAAATCAACTATGATGAATGCACAGCTATTTGATGATATTATGAAACACTGTATATTTTGGATGATTCTATGGTATGTGAATATATAATAATCTCAATTGAAAACCATACAGGTATTAGCAAGGAAAATACTTATTTTCTTATGAAAAACCAAAAGAACCATCAAAGGAAATAGAAAATGAAGGCTTCAAAAAAATAAAATGTGCTCTCTAAGAGGAAGGGAATATCTAGCACTGTAATAACCTCCAGGCAGCACAGGTTATTGGTCGACGCTGGTTGTTAGACTTGAGCCTCAGGTTGACGATAAACATATTTTCAGTAGTTTCTATAAGTATAAATAATTTAATGAACATCTAAAATGAACAGCTAATATATTGAAATTGGAGGAAATATTGTCACAGCAAGAAAATCAATCACCATCTGCTAAATTGCTCAGTTTTCACTATTACTCTATTCTGCATGACACATGTCCCCTTGGAAAAACTGGTGTGCATCAAAGACATAAAGTCTGTAGAAAGCAAATAATGGAGTAAGACAGTGGTCATTAATACCGATTCTCACTAATTGGTTTCATTCCCAATTGTGGAAACTATTTAAAACTCTTAATCTTGAGCAATGATAGTGAATGTATAAAGGGATCAGCATCTCTGTCTCTCAATCCTTGTCATGTTGCAGTGGTGCCTTAGCCTGAGCAGACAGGTGAGAAACCCACTCTTCAATTCTCCAGCACTGACTTGCATAATTACCCACCTTTTCTTTATTGCTCCCCACAAGCATTCGATTTATCTTTAGTCTTCCTCTTCCTCTCATTAGTTCTCTTTATTTGAATGATTTTTATGCATGTTATTTTATATCCTTGGTCTGTCTCTCCTCGTTTTCATTGAATATAAAATATTCTTCAAAACGCTCATCTCTTTGTTAAAGTAGGATGTGAGATATTGTGAATAGTCTATCCTTTTTCTCTCTGAAAATGAGGACCATAAACGTGTAATGCTTATTATCATTTCATTCCAACTGAATATAACATGAAGAAGTATGCTAGCTTTATGTTTGCCAGGAGAATATAAAATCTATTCCCAATCTGAAGAATTCTAGATTTGTTTCCTAAAAATCATCAAAATAATCTTAACAGATTACACTTTGAGCACTTATGCTACATGCCAGAGCATTTTTTGATGATGTTTTTTATTTAAAATCATTTAGAACTGAACACAAACATGTGGGCCAGATGCTCTTAGTTTTTCTTCTGAAGAAATTGAGGTACCAGGCAGTTAAGTAACTCACACTAGAAGGATGTGGGATTTAAACACTTTGGCCACAGTGTCTATGCAAGAAACCATTATACTACAAATTGAAAATAGCTTACGTATGAATTTTCCTATTCCTTTCATTAATTTTGATATTATCTTGCTTTTAAATTAGAAAAACAATTAATGACACCTCTAAAAATACAGCAATCAAGTTGAAGATAAAATTATTGAAAATCCCTCCACCTATAGCACTTTTGGCTAAATCCTAAATATTTATTCATATGAAATGCCATGTGACACTACTAAAAATAAAGAAATGAAATGATTTAACTATATTTCCATGACTTATTAATATCTTTCCATGCTTACTAATATAAACTTGCATAATAACTTTATAGTTTATGGTATATTACTGTATGTATTTTTAGTTATTTAATAATTCCCTTATTTTTGGTGGGATAATTTTTTTCTAAAAAGTTAGTAATATAAAAATTAGTGACAAGTAAAAGTACTTTGCAAACATACTTTGTCCATTATTTAAATACTTCCCTATAATTACTTCTTAAAACAGGATTCCTGTGTCACAGTTAAAAAATTTTCACTTCTATAACCAAACCGTACTCTGGATAATTGGACTACCTCCCATTCTTGACAGCTGAGAATTAGAGGAGCTGCTTCCCAGTTGCTCAGCATTCACTGAGAAGATAAACATATAAAAGAAATAGAGTTCTGAACTTTGGGTAAATTTAGAAAGGACATTAAATCTCAAGTTAATTCATATATATTTTATTAAGTTTTTAAATATTACTTTTACATTTAAATCTTTGAATCATTCTTCTGATATGATATATAATGTAAGATACTTTCAATTTTATATTTCTAATACAGCTTTTGAGTGTTATGAGTTTATTTTATAATCTTTCATTTACCTACATAATTTTAGTGTCCTCTTTAACGTACACTAAATTTTTAAAAAATGTATCTAATTCTTAACTCCGTGTTCTTTCCATTTATTTGTTCAATTTTAGTGAAATTAAGTCAGTGGTTAATTAACTGTACATTTTTTTAATATATTCTAATACCTTTATGGAAAACTATAAATCCTCAGCCCTAAAACCAATTGTATCTCCTTTTCAAAACCATTCCTGGTTATTGAAATACTCTACTGAATCACATTATATGGGTGGGAAAATATTCACTGGACTTTGATGAGTGCTAGAGTTATTGTTTAGATTAGTTCAGTCAGAATTCATATTTTTCATGTAATTTTGAGGGTTCTTTTCCATTAGTTTAGTTGGATCTCTTTTATTTAGGGCTTCAAATATAATAAAACCAATTGATATAATTTTCAATAAGTTCTACTCATATTTCTATTTAGTGCTAACATATGAGATCTCTATCATATTTTAAGAGGTTAAAACTGTGTATTAAAATGCTTTCAGCAAATTTAATATTCTCCATGAAGGTATCTTAGGTTTTTCAAGTAGATGATTGTGTGGTTGATATATTTTGGTAGCTTTGATATCACATTTTTTATTTTTATTTTTTTTCACTTGTGCAGGCACCAGGAACCGAACCCTGGTCCTCTGGCATCACAGGAAAGCATTCCTGCCTGCTGATCCACCATGGCCCACTGAATCACATTTTAATAATATTACTTTATTTAATATTGTAGTCTTCTTTATAGTGCATTTTTAAATCATAGTACTCCAGACATTGTCATGCCCTTAATTTTTGTTGTTGTTAGTCTTTTAAATTTTATTTAGGTCCTTTACTTTTACTGTGTTATATATATTCAGTAATAAAATATAAATGAAACATAAAATTTGCCATTTTAACCATTCTTAAGTGTACAATTCTATGGAATTAATTACATTCACATTATTGTGCAACCATCACTACCATCCATTGCCAAACTTTTTCATCACCTTAAACAGAAACTCTATCCCTTAACTAATAATTCCCCATTTCATCCTATCCCCCAATACCAAGTAACCTATAATCCACTTTCTGCCTCTCCAAATTTGTTTATTTTCCATTTTCCATAGCATTTTAAATAATTTTATTGATAAAACAACAAACAAACACAAACATTCTTAACATGTAAACATTTCATACATGGTGTGCAATTGGTGGCTCACAATATCATCACATAGTTGTGTATTCATCAGCAAGATCATTTTTTGGAACATTTGCATCTCTCCAGAAAGAGCAACAAAAGAGGTTTGCTGGGGGTTATTTTCAGGCCTAATTTTAAGTAAGCTTAGCTTATCTTTGCAGGAATAAATTTTATAGGGATGAACCCCAAAATTGAGGGCTTAGCCTTTGGATTTGTTTGTCCCCACTGCTTGTGAAAGTATCAGAAATTCTCCAAATAGGGAGTTGAATTTTTCCCTTTCTCCCCATTCCCCTAAGGGGTCTTTGCAAATGCTTCTTTATTTACTGTCCAGATCGCTCTTAGATTTATCAGGGCATCACGCTGACCTGGACAAACCAACAAAATCTCATGCTCTATTTCAGATTCCCTGTATTTACAGTGTTCGACTGAACTGACCATACAAGTTAATTTAGGAAGTGTGTTACCCAAAATACAAATTTTGCACCAAATCAACATCTCTCTTTTTAGTCTCACATGGAAGTTGAAGTTTTAAAACATGGACAATATCATCCTTTACCATGTATTCTGATGTTCCTTAGTCCTATCCAGATCAGCTTCATTCATATCTCTACTTGAAGTTTGATTGCTTTTTCAACTTTTTAAACAGTTCCTGTATGGGGTAATGCTGAGTTCTATAGCTTCAGAGCACTGACTCTGAGCCTCAGATATCACATAAATACTCAAAGTTTCTGGGAAAGACCTTGTTATATACAAACAGCTCAGTATCTCAGAATTTAGAATTAACAGTTACACCTCCTGTATATATGTGACTGCAAGAAAAGCTTACCAATTTAAGACCCTTTACAATAAGCCCCAGCCTGCTAACCCATACTCTGGACTTTAGTTCACAGATTTTTACATTATAGTTAGTCCATATGATTGAGACATGATAATATTCATCTTTTTTTTTCCTGACATTTCATTCAACATACATCTCTCAGGGTTCATGAATCTAGTTCCATGCCTCACAGCCTCATTCCTTCTTGCAACTGCTCAATAGTCTATTATAAATATACACCAAAGTTTCCCCTTCCATTCCTCTGTGCTTGCATCCTTAGGCCACCTCTTTCATTATGGATCATGAACACCCCACCAGAAATAGCAGTTTGCAAATGTCCATTCATGTCTCCACATTCACCCTCTCCAGGTATACACTGAGCAAAGGGGTTTCAGGATCATATGGGAAAACTACGCCTTGCCTCCTATGGAACCACCACACTGATTTCCAAAGGGCTGCACCTCTCATTTTCCTACCAACAGTGAATAGGTACCTCTCCTTTTCAGCATTTTCTCTAGCACTTGTTTCTCTTTGATCATCTTAAAATAGTTTGATTCACACATCATACAATCCAGCTTAAGTGTGTAGATATGCCCTCACCACCATACTCTCTGTGAAGACATTTCCTTCTCTCCCACAAAGAATCCATACCCCTTTCCCAATCTCTTGCCTGTTCACATTTAATTTTGGCATAATGTTTTTGTTACATTCAGTGGAAGCATATTACAATGTTACTGTTGACTACAGACGCTAACTTGCATTTATTGTACTTTTTCCCATATACCAACTATTTTCAACACCCTGCAATATTGACATTACTTTGCTTTTCCTTCTGCAAAAACATTTTTAATTTGTATATTTAATCACCATTATTGTACACTTCAGGCATTCCTAAATTATACTATCTCAGTTTTTATCTTTATCTTACCTTCTGATTTCATACGGACGCCCAGCCCTTCTCCCTCATACTCACATTCAAATTTATTCAGTGTATTTACATTATTGTGCTACAATCAGGTAGTATTGTGCTATCCATTTCTGAATTTTTACAATCAGTCTTACTGTACAATCTGTATTCCTTCAGCACCAATTGTCCAATCTCTATCCTATTTCTATCTCCTGATAACCTATGTTCTTAACTTAAATTCTCCAAGTTAGTCATTATTATTAGCTTGTATCAGTGTTTGTATTGTATACAAATACAACATTCGTATTTTTGTTTCTGGCTAACTTCACTCAGTGTAATGTTCTCAAGGCCCATCCATGTGCCTACATGCTACGTGACTTTATTCTGTCTTCCAGTTGCATAATAGTCCATCGTATGTATATAACACAGTTTGTTTAGGAACTTATCCATTGATGGAAATTTGGGCTGCTTCCATCTCTTGTGTGCTCTTGATTTTAAGTTCTCATCTATAATCAGATGCTACTGTTGGTTTAAAATTCTGTTAAAAAAAAGAAGTATGTTCAAAAATGTCTGATCCTTCCTAACAGTTTCCTTAATTTATCCAATAAATATTCAGTACATCCCTTCCATAATTTTTAAGGAAATTCACTCTGAAATCAAATATTGTTGATTTCCTCCAGTGTCTAATATGATATGCCATGAAATTTCATCAGTTTTCATTTGAAAGATCCAATAAAGGTGTAAAGTTGGGACATCAAAAAGTTATATTTCATCATTAGTTAGACAATTCTGGAAGCAAAATATATTGGGCTGCATTTGGTTAAGGTTGGAAGCAGCAAGATGTCATAGAAGCCTTAGGAAGTGCCAATGTGAAAAGTTTGTAGCAGGTGAGCAAGAAAAAAACAAGCAGAAAAAAGGCAGGAATTTTAATGTTTGAGAGTGAGTATTGTGCAACTAGACATGGAAGGTAAAAGAGGAACAAGATTGCACCATAAGTGTCTATACCTAGCATCTGGGAGTTTGGTAATTATATTCATTAAAGCATTGGAATAGATTATGAGTCCAGTTTTGAAATATTAACCTGAAGTGGAGGTAGAATTTTATTTTTGTGTAAGACATTCAGCACTGGATATATTCTTCTGAATTTCAAAGATAAGCTACATAGTTAGAAGCCATGCCATGTAGGCACAAGTTAAAATGAGTAAATTGGTGCTGAATAAAAGCAAATACACAGTCAAATAGTAAAAAACATGAGTCACATGACAATAAAGCGTGAAATGAGAAATAATGATCATTATGTCAGTGAAATATATAAAGAAAAAGAAAGAAAATTGCAGCATAATTCAGACAGTGCTGTTATATAAATGCTAGGAATGCATTCATCTTCAACTGTAAGTTACGTTAAACCTGATGTACAGGGGCTTAAATAAATAAGAGTTAATATTTCTCACATTACAAGAAATGAGAAGGGAAACAATTGCTGGCTTTTGTTAGGTGGCTCAACATGCCCTTTTGGCCCTAACCTTTTCTAGCTTTTCACTTTATCATTTCAGGTTTGTAGGCTATAGAATATCATGATTTCTGCATTGTAAATATAACATTACTATTAAATGCCAGAGAAAGGGGTGCAGGAAAATTATTTTCTCTACCCGAAGATTAATTCTTCTATTCAGAGAGGAAACTCTCCAATAGGTGACACTGCTTTATGGCTCATTAAACAGTTCTGGGTCACATGTCCCATCTTAGGCCAACTCATAACCAAGTGAAAGGGCATTAAACTAACTGATTCAGAAAAAATCATGTTTCATCTGCTTGGGCTGTAATACAGATACTTACTGCTAAATGGAGAGCTTTTTAACTTACAACCTAAAAAATATAATTTATTGGAAGCCCTGGGAATGGGAATGCTTTTAGAAAAGTCAAGAAACCAAGAATACAGGGAGTTATAGAAACAAATCAATGAAAACAGTGTCAAATCATGAAGCACGATCAAGGGAAATAATTATGGAAAAGCAAGTTTTGAATGGAATTGTCAAAATCCAGAGTTGCTTTTCAAAAAAATAAAAAGGATGTGGAAATGAAATTGCTTTAGCTTAGTGAATGAATAAAAAGTGAGAAAAGCTTCCCAATCAAGGGTTGGGCAGAGAAATAAGTAAGTAGAAATGAACACAAAATTCAGAGATTTTGTTTGCCTGGAAAGAAATTTGAGTCATAAAAAAATGAAGAAAGTTTCATTGATGAATACTTATGGAAGGTCAAGGGATAATTGAAGGAATTGTTGAAGTGCATAATTTTGGGGATAAAAGTGAAGAGAATGATGTCTTATTAATCTGAATACAACTGCTAGCTCTGATACTGGATCACTCTTAGATTCAGTCTTCATTTCTAAAATGAGTCTAATAAAACTGTATCTGTTATGGAAATTTGTGAGTTTTAAAAGAGAATGTGCTTAGTAAAATCTCTTGCAAGAAGGAACCATTTAATAAATGTTATCTATTACTTTGATAATTAAATACACTAGTAATATCTTTATTATTAGCATTCTACTGTTTGGCATGTAGGCCATCATTTTTTGGCTAGGTACCCGTCCTTACAAGATCTTTGTTGTTAAAATATCTTTATTCTAAATGATATAATTTATAATATTATAAATAATGTATTAATAAATTACTAATAATATCTTTATTAGTCATATCTTTAAATGCCATCTGTAATTACTAACTTGCATTAAATCATGAATCAAAATTTTTTTGGAGAAAATGGCACAATAGTAAAATGTGCCATAAGCCATACATTAGGAAAAATCTAAATTAGGGAAAAGGAAAGTAATCAACACTTTTGGCCTTATAATCTTTATTTACCCAGTGAAATAAGAAATTCAGCCAATGAGAAATAAGTAACAGTGACAGAGTCAGTGTGAAGGCAACGGAAAAAGCCTAGGCTTACAGTGGTGGGAAACACCTAAGTAAATGGTCACAAAAAAGTTCTTAGAAATTTTGGAAGGACTTTTTAAAAAAAAGATCTGCTAATGCTATAAGAGGAAAAGCAAACTTATTTGACTCTATTTATGATGTCCATTATATACACAAACATAAATATATCATATATCTATCCCTTGAAAAAATAACAGAAGAAACAGGAAATCTATTTTAGTGCTATTGATACTGACTGTAGCACATGTTCTGAACTCAGATCATTTGAAATTCAGCTCTTTGGTACCAGACAATGGGTGGATTAAATGACACTGTGGTTTCTGAATTTGTGTTGCTGGGACTCTCTACATCTTGGGAAACTAAATTTTTTCTCATGTTGATATTCTCCTTACTCTATTTTGACATCATCCTGGGAAATCTTTTCATTTTGTTTTTGGTGATTCTTGCTTCTCACTTGCATTCCCCCATGTACTTCCTATGGGCCAACCTGTCCCTCATTGATGTGGACCTTTCCTCTACCACAGTCTCCAAGATGATCAAAGACCTTTTACGTGAATACAAGATGATTTCTTTTCAAGGTTGCATAACACAGATATACTTCATTCACATCACAGAAGGAGTGGAGATGATGCTCCTCATAGCCATGGCATTTGACAGGTACACGGCAATCTGCAAGTCTCTTCACTACTTAAAAATCATGAGTCCTAAAACATGTATTTCATTTGTAGTCACTGCCTGGGTAACTGGGGTGAGCCACGCCATGTCTCAGTTTGTTTTTGTTATAAACTTGCCATTTTGTGGCCCTAATGAAATAGACAGCTTTTACTGTGACTTCCCCAGGATCATAAAACTTGCACGCACAGATGGAGCCAAATATGAGCTTATTATTGCTGCCAACATTGGGTTCATGACCATGGGCACCTTTTTTCTGCTGATTTTTTCCTATGTCTTCATTTTGGTCACCGTCTGGAAACATTCTTCAGGAGACTTATCCAAGGCATTTGTCATTTTGTCAGCTCACATCACTGTGGTTGTTCTTTTCTTTACCCCATGTATATTTCTCTATGTGTGGCCTTTCCCAACATCATCACTTGAAAAATACCTGTTTATTGTTGACTTTGCTATCACACCTGTCTTGAATCCTGCCATCTATACATTAAGGAACGAAGACATGATGATAGCAATGAAAAGATTAAGGAAAAAGGGATGGTTTGCACAGTTTCGCTGATCAGAACACTTTCTGGAGTTCTAAAATTATTTTTCCCCCACTGCCTGTTTGATACCTTCACTTAGGCATCCTAAATTTGATATGTCCAGAACCTGAACATTTCATCTGCTCCATAAAACTGTTTTACTACTTCTATGCAATCTTTTCTTAATACCTTTATTAACCTTGGAAATTGTACTATTATGAAAGAATTATATGAGAGCCGGCAGAAATACCTACTAAATAATATCTTATGATTAAAATTGTGACCACTTATCAAATAATGAATAAAATGACATCCCTTCTGATTTTCATAAGGTCTGAAAACCAACTGGAATACTGCTTTGGTGAATGTTAGGAATCTTCACTTTGAATGGTTATTCATGTAGAACTAATAGCATTACATAGGTATTATAGATTGGATTTCCTCAAAGCAGAGCCAGAGACAAAATTTCATTGAAGGTAATTACGTGTAAGCTATTTCCTGGATGCATCAGTAAGTAGGCAAGAAAGTGATACAGGCAAGGGAAGCATGATAAGCGTAACTGGGATGAAAGTTTACCGTGGGTCACTGAGAAACTATACAGCTATCATAACATAGATTTGTCTCAATGAAAGGGTAGGAAGTTAGGGTATTTCTTTAGTTTTACGGGGCTTATCTGGAACTTTATCCCCTGGCATATCCAGCCTATCTGACTCTGGAGATTTAGCATATTAGAAAAGTCAATACAAACTATCAGACATGATTCTAACAGTAGAGAGCCATGTCCTTGATTTGAAACAATATATGCAAAGATATATGAGTGAGGTGATATGAGTGGCAACTGAAAGTACTCCCATCTCTTAAAACCACACAGGCCCATACTTTTCTAGGAACTTGTCCATTTCTTCTAAGTTGTCTAGTTTGCTAGATATAGTTGTTCATAGTATCTTCTCATTATCTCTTTTATTTTTGCAAGTTCAGTATCATCTGCTCTCCCAGTTATGATGTTATTCATTTGGATCCTCCCTCTTACTTTTTATCAGCCTAGCTAAAGATACCTCGATTTTATTGATTTTATCAAAGGACCAATTTCTGGTTTCGTTGATTTTCTCAATTGATTTCATGTCCTCAATTTCATTCAGTTTTCTTTAATCTTATTATTTATTTTCTTCTGTTTGCTTTGGGGTTGGCTCCTGTTCTTTCTCTAGTTCGCTTTTGCTGGTCTAAGCTAGTAAGTCAGTAAGGTGAGTCAGGTGTTCATTCATGAGCAATAAAAGCCCCTGTTTAAAATATTCTTTTAACCTGGTTAAAATGTTCTAATATGTGTCACTACATTGTCCTTTGGAGTTATTATCCACCATGAAACCACCATGTAGTATAACAGGTTATTTTAATTTTTAGACAAACTTTTCAACATTACCTATTATGAAGCAGCAATTTTTTTCTCTTCAAGATAATGAGTATAATTATACCTGACCTTGAGGTAATTAAATACTTGGTCCAGTCAATGTCATATCATCAATGTAATGGGCCTGAATGACAAGGAATAAAGCTTGAGAAAGTTGATAGATGCCTGAAATAGACCAGTGAACGTATATTGCTAGACTTGACAGCCTATTGTAAAATGCTCCTGAATGTCTTTATAACACATATAAAGGGGAAAAGCATTTTCTCGTCAACAGCTATATACTCATTAGCAGAAGAAGATTGATATGCTCCATCAATGGAAAGATATCTGGAAAATAAGTATGATAAAAATCACAATTTGGTTAAGTTTAGCATACCTCAAACATTCTAAAAGATCCATCAATCTTCTGAGCAGGTCAACTAGGCAGTTGGGAAAATATATCAGGAATCAAAAGCTCTGTATCTTTCATGCTCTTGGTTGTAGCAAAGATGTCTGCATTCTTTGTTAACTACAATATACTTTGGCTTGTTATTTTGGAACGTAGAGAACTGGTTTCTATTTGTCTTGCTCAGGTCACTGATGTGAAATTTTTGCCAACATATGCGTATGTCTATGTCAATTTTGTATTATGGAATTATGAAAATTATGAATGGGTCCCCCAGAGACCACTGTCAAATGAATACAGCCAAAACTGCATCAATCACCTGACCTCCATAAGCTCCTATTGTTACTGATGGGCCACAAAAGCCTGTTATTTTTCAGAAATTATTGATACTTCAGAGACACTGTCCCACAATACTCTCAATGTTTCGTGATTTTGGAGTTCCTTTTGAGAAAGATAAGAGGAGGATGTATTGAAAAAATTTTAGATGACTTGCAATTTATTCATTCTGCAGTGAAATATCTTGGACCTCACCACTAATGTTCTAACAAAAGGGGAAAAAGATGAACCGACTAAAAAACAATAACACTTTTTACATCCATTACAATATTGAAGTCTTAAAGTCATATAGTCAGCTGCCACCACCCCATAACTGAAAACAGTAGCAGGGACAGAATCTGTTGCAAAGACCTAGGAGAAGAAATTTTTCCTAGAGTCAACACGCATTGTATTGTAATTGTAAACTGCAATTGTAAACTATGATTGATAATTCCTAGAGGGTTGGTGTGGATACCACAGGAATTAAAATTTCTGGGGTATCAGACTGGAGATCATCCCCATACATTCCTGATATTTGCATCTAGGAATGTAAAAATCTACCTAAATGTAAAAGTCTGAGAAAAAATCTGTTTCAGCTTGGATGGTGATAAGTAATTGTGCCAGTTTGAATCTATTATTACCCCAGAAAAGCCATGTTTTAATCCTGATTCTGTCTTATGGAGGTGGCCATTTCTTTTAATCCTCATACAATAATGAAGTTTGGAATCTTTTGAATATTATCTCCATGGAGATGTTATACCCAATTGTGGATATGATCTTTAGTAGATGGAGATGTGACTCTACCATTCAGGTGGCTTTTGATTAATTTACTAGTGTCCTTTAAAAGGAACATTTTTCAGAGATCCAGAAATGACAGAAGCCTCAGACTGACAAAGCAGAGCTGACAGAGAAAGAGATGGGAGAGGTGACACAGATGCAGACACTTGGAGAACAGAGACACAGATGTTTGGAGATGCTTGGAGTCAGCAGGTATCACCATGAATGTTAAGCAACCAGAACCTGAAGACAGCCAAGGGAAGCCAAGAGATTAAAGCCAGCCTGGAGAAGCACACTGAAGAACCCTCAAGGGACAGAGGCTGAAACTAGCATAGCCTAGGAGCAAGGGGCAAGCAGATGCCAGCCACGTGACTACCCAGTTGACAGAAATGTTCTTGACCCATTCTTGAGCTTAGATATCTTTCCCTGGATGTTTTAAGTTGGGCATTTTTATAGGCTTAGAACTATAAACTTATAACTTATTAAATTCTCCCTTTTAAAAGCCATTCTAGTTCCAGTATATTGCATTCCAACAGCTTGCAAACTAACACAGCAATCATTTAAAAATATGCCTACATCTCTCCTTCTCCAGAAACAAGGGAAAATCAATTTTATCAGAGTCTGGCTGACCTGGGAGTAAGCAAGTACCCATATCCAATTCCTTCCAGCCTTCAGAGAGGGGATATACAGAACTCCAGCCATCCTGACCATCTATATATATAGGAAGGGAATCCAGTCTCCTTTAGCCTTCACAATACATGTAAATGTTGGGCGAGGGTAGCTTAGAAATGCTTGTGAGGTTCACAGCCTGAGGGTACATGTTCACTAAAAGACTGAAATATAATCATAAGACTACAGCACATTTCTTCTCTCTCCACACCTTATCTCCACATCAATCAGCCTCCTCTATATTAGGAGATTACAACTGAAAGAACTGCAAGGTTCAGATATTATTTAAGAAGTTCTATGAAAATGAGAGCATGAGGAGACAAAAAAGGAAAAAGACACTAGAAGAAATAATAGCTTTTGACACTTATAAATTCACCAGACAGTAAACATAACATAGGGATTAGCCAGAAGCATAAAATATATGCCGTTCCTTTTATCCCATATCTTATAGGCAAGTTTCAACAAAAAATAATGATGCACACTAAAAGGCAAATACCAGTCTGGAGAGGCAGAACAAGCATGGAATAAGAATAAGATATGAGAGAGATTTAAGATTATTTATTTGGGAATTTAAAATAGCTATGACTTAAATCCTTAGGACCATAAATGGATAAAGTGGCCAACATGCAAGAACAGATGGGTAATTTAAGCAGAGAAACAGAAGCTCTAAGAATGAATCAAGGGGAAACACTTGAAATTAAAAACACAGTAACAGAAATAACGAATTCCTGTGTTGTATTCACCGGTAATTGGACACAGTAAAGTAAAGAATCAGCAATCTTAAATACATGGCAAAAAAACTTCCAAAACTGAAAAAAAACCTGAAAGCTATAGAATAAATATCTAAGACCTGTTGGATAATTAGAAAAGGTGTAACATATGCATGATTTATATGATGGAATGAATTCTACCAGAAACTGTGCATGCAAGAAGTGAGTGGAGTTAAATATTTAAAGTGATGAAAGACAAAACTCCATATTATAATGCTGTGTCTTATGAAATTTCCCTCAAAAGAGAAAGATAAATAAGACGTTCTCTGACAAAAAGAAAAAAATAACAGATTTGTCACTAGTAGAAAAATGCCTTGAAAGAAATGTTAAAAGAAATTCTTCACTGAGATGGAAAATGATACACATGATAAAATCATAGAGATATAAAAAATAAGAATCATATAGAGAGAATAAATTAAGGTAAACTGCACCAAGCACACCCAACCTGCACTCTGTGCATGCACACAAATGTGCATCCACACCCAGACCTCCTGTGCCCTGTGCACCTGCACACCCATGTCCCGCTGGCCACACCTGCACACCCACCCCAGCACGTGCTCATGTGGCATCGGGCCTCACCCCACAGCATGCACCCGTGCCAGTCTGCACATGCTCCCCACCCATATGACACACATCATACTCCCAGCCTCTCGCATACCTGTGCACAACCCCTTGACCCTGTATCTGATCCTTGCCCATGCATGTGCAGTAATGAGCCCTACCTCCGTGCATGGGACAGATTCATCCACATCCCAACCTTCCTGTGGACATTCATACCTGACTCCTGTCACCTCTACATCTGCATCCTGACCGCCAGTACCCCCATACCCCACTCTCTGTGCACACTTGGACCAGCTTCCCGACTCCTGTGGCCCAAGCCCCATGCATCAAACCCAGTGCTCCAATCCCCACACACCCCCACACCCCTGCTCCATGCCCTGCCTGCACACCCATCCCATGTACTTATAACATACCTTCCAATTCCCCACAACTTGCCCCCCATACACCAGCACCCTGCCCCCTCTGTGCCCCCATGATCCACCTCTTGTTGTCTTCCATGAGCTGCACCACCCACATGACCAGTCATATTTTCCTAGACCAGGCTTACCTCCTCGAAGAAGGAAAGAGTCACCAGAATCAATTTTCCCTGAGAGTAAGACCCAGCAGGAAATCTGAAACCGTCAGAATTTCATTTGAAACCTCTAGTTTCTGTGCTTTTTATATCCTGCCCAGCATGTGGCACTTTTCTGCTCACTGCTTCCCAGCAGCATAAAGTTATGTGGTACCTTTAATTTCAGCAGACCTTCCCTGCTGGGGACATGGTTGAGACGGAGGTGAGACTGTAGGTTGACATTAATAAACTTTAGTGCACATTCCAGGTTTACCTGTGCTGGGGTCCTATTTTCAGTAACTAGAATCTGTTAATTAAACAAACAATTAGTGCTTAGTTGACCTAAACCTTTGCTGCTAGTAAAGTCTGTTTCTTTTCCCTCAGGGAACCATCCTGCCATGTCTGGAGGAGGGATACCAACCTCTGCAGCATTGGAAACTTACAGTTCTTCGTGGAGCCTCAGCTTTTCTACCTGATCCAGACTGCTGCTCCTGGCTATTTACTCACTTCTCTGGAGAACAAACTAAATTCCACACCTCACTATGCTGCCATCTTGCCCTGCCTACCAAGACCCTTGCTCTTATGAAGCATATTTATGTAGCAGAGAAGCTAAGTCTACCTATAGTCATACCTAAGAGTTACTTCCAGAGGAACTCTTTTGTTGCTCAGATGTGGCCTCTTTCTTTTGTGTTCAAATCTGCAAGTGAAATCATTACCTTCTGCCAATGAACATGACATCCAGACATGAAAGTCTCCCTGGCAATGTGGAATATGACACACTCAGGGATGAGCCTGTACATAGCATCATGTAATCTACAATAGCTTCCTGACCAAAAGAACGGAAAGAACTGTAACAAGTAAGGTTCAGTGGCTGAGAGAGTTCAAATAGAATTTAGAAGCTACTCTGGAGGCTACTCTTACATAATCTTCAGGTAGGTATTGCTATTTCTCATAGCTTGCAAACCCCAGTCAAAACCACTCCTGCCAACTTTAAAGAACACTGAGGGATTCTACAAATTTTTCATGCACTATGAAAAATTTCCAGAAACCTACAACGTCCAGATGGATTGCTGGACCAGATAAGCCCTGAAACACAGAGAAGCCAGCCTCTTCTGGACATTCACTAGTTCCACCCCCCTATCCCATATTATTGACAGCCCTTTGCAACATGAAAACATTAGGATGGACATAACCTAAATACCCCTAAAGATTGGGAGATGGATCAAAGGAGAAAGTGAGTTATAACAGAGAATATGGGACTTAACAAATGAGTATGACTGCTGTATCATAATATTGATATTACTTATAGACTCCAGTGTCTTAGAGCACTAGAAGGAAAAACATAAAATTGTGGAACTGTACATCATACCAAACTCTGAAATCTGTTCTATAACTAATTATTCCAGTGTGCTTTGAAATTTATTGCTTTTTTGGATATATGATATTTTTCACAATTAAAAAAATGTGAATGGCCTTAACACACCAATTAAAATACAGAGACTATGCAAGAGGATTTTTTTTAAAAGTTCCAACTATATGTTGTCTATAAGAAATCCCCTTAAAATAAAAAACATAAGGGAATAAGCAATTGGATAAAAAAAGACATACCATGATAGCATTAATTAAAAAAATTGATGTATCTATATTAATTCAAGAACAGGAAGATTTCAGAGCAAGTAATATTGCAAGGTAAAGAGGGCCTTTACATAATGATTAAGAGTTTAATTTGCTAAGATGATATGGCAGTCTTAAATTTATATGTATCCAACCTGGACATCAAAATATGTGAGACAAAATCTGGTAAAACTACAAGGAGGAATTAACAAATCCAGTATTTCAATTGGAGACTTCAATTTCCATCAAGGAGGAATTGACAGATCTAGCAGGAAGAAATCCATAAGAATATAGTTGAACTGAATTGGACTATCAACCAACTGTGTGTTTACAGAATACTTCATCCAACAATGATAGAAAAAACATTCTTCTTTAATTCATGTGGAGTATTCACAAAGACAGACCAAATCCTGCTCTGTATAATACACTTTAAATACTTTAAAAATATGTCATGCATAGTACAATCTCAGACAATAATTCAATTAGACTAGAAATGAATAAGAGAAAGACAACTTAAAACCACAAGGATATTTGAAGATCTTACAATTCACTTCTTAATAACACAAGGGTAAAAGAAAAACTCTAAATAAAAATTGAAAACTATGTTTAAGTGCAAAATAAAATACAACTTTTCAAAATTTCTGAGCTGCACCAAAGGTATGTAGTGCTTAGAGGGAAATACAGAGAATTGGATGTATGTATTACCAAAAATACATATCTAAAATCAATAACAAAAGCTTCCACATCAGCACACTAGAAAAATTAGACCAAATCAAATCCAGTTTAAGCATAAGAAAAGAGAGAGTGTCAATCAAAGCATAAATTAATGAAGTGAACTACAGGAAATAGTAGAAAAAATTAATGAAACCAAAATCTGGTTCTTTGAAATGATCAATAATACTGATAAACATCCACCCAGCTTAACTAATCCTTAAAAATGAAATATAGGGAAGCCCAATAAGACTATGGGTAGATTTCTCAGCAGAAACCATGGAAGCTAGGAGACAGTGAGATGATATATTTAAATTACTAAAAGAGAAAAACTGCCAACCAAGACTCCTATATTCAGCAAAACCGTCCTTCACAAATGAGGGAGAAATTAAAACATTCTCAGACAAAAAGTCACTGAGAGAATTTGTGACCAAGAGACCAGCTCTGCAAGAAATACTAAAGGGAGCACTAGAGTCAGATACGAAAAGACAGAAGAAAGAGTTATGGAGAAGAGTGTAGAAAGAAGGAAAGTCAAATATGATATATATAATACAAAAGGTAAAATGGTAGAGGAAAATATTATCCAAACAGTAATAACACTAAATGTTAATGGACTGAATTCCCAATCAAAAGACATAGACTGGCAGAATGGATTAAAAAACAGGATCCTTCTATATGCTGTCTACAGGAAACACATCTTAGATTCAAAGATAAACATAGGTTGAAAGTGAAAGGTTGGGAAAAGATATTTCATGCAAATAACAACCAGAAAAGAGCAGGAGTGGCTATACTAATATCCAACAAACTAGACTTCAAATGTAAAACAGTTAAAAGAGACAAAGAAGGACACTATATACTAATAAAAGGAACAATTAAACAAGTAGACATAACAATCATAAATATTTACACACCGAACCAGAATGCCCCAAAATACATGAGTAATACACTGCAAACACTGAAAAGGGAAATAGACACATATACCATAATAGTTAGAGACTTCAATTCACCACTCTCATCAATGGACAGAACATCTAGAAAGAGGATCAATAAAGACATGGAGAATCTGAATATTACTATAAATGAGCTAGACTTAACAGACATTTATAGGACATTACATCCCACAACAGCAGGATACACCTTTTTCTCAAGTGCTCATGGATCATTCTCAAAGATAGACCATATGCTGGGTCACAAAGCAAGTCTTAACAAATTTAAAAAGAATGAAATCATACACAACACTCTCTTGGATCATAAAGGAATGAAGTTGGAAGTCAATAATAGGCGGAGTGCCAGAAAATTCACAAATATGTGGAGGCTCAACAACACACTATTAAACAACGAGTGGGTCAAAGAAGAAATTGAAAGAGAAATTAGTAAATACCTCGAGGCGAATGAAAATGAAAACACAAGATATCAAAACTTATAGGATGCAGCAAAGGCAGTGCTAAGAGGGAAATTTATTGCCCTAAATGCCTATATCAGAAAATAAGAAAAGGCAAAAATGCAGGAATTAACTGTCCACTTGGAAGAACTGGAGAAAGAACAGCAAACTAATCCCAAAGCAAGCAAAAGGAAAGAAATAACAAAGATTAGAGCAGTAATAAATGAAATTGAAAACATGAAAACAATAGAGAAAATCAATAAGACCAGAAGTTGGTTCTATGAGAAAATCAATAAGATTGATGGGCCATAGCAAGATTGACAAAAAGAAAAAGAGAGAGGATGCAAATAAATAAGATCAGAAACGGAAGAGGAGACATAACTACTGACCTCACAGAAATAAAGGAGGTAATAGCAGGATACTATGAACAACTTTATGCTAATAAATACAACAATTTAGATGAAATGGATGGGTTCCTGGAGAGACATGAACAACCAACTTTTACTCAAGAAGAAATAGATGACCTCAACGAACCAATCACAAGTAAAGAAATTGAATTAGTCATTCAAAAGCTTCCTAAAAAGAAAAGTCCAGGACCAGACGGCTTCACATGTGAATTCTATCAAACATTCCAGAAAAAATTAGTACCAACTCTCCTCAAACTCTTCAAAAAAATCGAAGTGGAGGGAAAACTACCTAATTCATTCTATGAAGCCAACATCACCCTCATACCAAAACCAGGCAAAGATATTACAAAAAAAGAAAACTACAGACCAATCTCTTTAATGAATATAGATGCAAAAATCCTCAATCAAATTCCAGCAAATCATATCCAACAACACATTAAAAGAATTATACATCATGACCAAGTAGGATTCATCCCAATTATGCAAGGATGGTTCAACATAAGAAAATCAATTAATGTAGTACACCATATGAACAAATCAAAGCAGAGGTATCACATGATCATCTCAATTGATGCAGAGAAGGCATTCGACAAGATTCAACATCCTTTCCTGTTGAAAACACTTCAAAAGATAGGAATACAAGGGAACTTCCTTAAAATGATAGAGGGAATGTATGAAAAACCCACAGCTAATATCATCCTCAATGCAGAAAAATTGAAAACTTTCCCCCTAAGATCAGGAACAAGACAAGGATGTCCACTATCACCACTATTATTCAACATTGTGTTGGAGGTTCTAGCCAGAGCAATTAGACAAGAAAAAGAAATACAAGGCATCAAAATTGGAAAGGAAGAAATAAAACTATCACTGTTTGCAGACAATATGATACTATACGTCAAAAACCCGGAAAAATCCACAACAAAACTACTAGAGGTAATAAATGAGTACAGCAAAGTAGCAGGTTACAAGATCAACATTCAAAAATCTGTAGCATTTCTATACACTAGCAATGAATAAGCTGAGGGGGAAATCAAGAAACGAATTCCATTTACAATTGCAACTAAAAGAATAAAATACTTAGGAATAAATTTAACTAAAGAGGCAAAAAAACTATACAATGAGAACTACAAAAATATGTTAAAAGAAATCACAGAAGACCTAAATAGATGGAAGGGCATACCGTGTTCATGGATTGGAAGACTAAATATAGTTAAGATGTCAATCCTACCTAAATTGATTTACAGATTCAATGCAATTCCAATCAAAATCCCAACAACTTATTTTTCAGAAATAGAAAAACCAATAAGCAAATTTATCTGGAAGGGCAGGGTGCCCCGAATTGCTAAAAACATCTTGAGGAAAAAAAAACGAAACTGGAGGTCCAGCACTGCCTGACTTTAAGGCATATTATGAAGCCACAGTGGTCAAAACAGCATGGTATTGGCATAAAGATAGATATATCGACCAATGGAATCGAATAGAGTGCTCAGATATAGACCCTCTCATCTATGGTCATTTGATCTTTGATAAGGCAGTCAAGCCAACTCACCTGGGACAGAACAGTCTCTTCAATAAATGGTGCCTAGAGAACTGGATATCCATATGCAAAAGAATGAAAGAAGACCCATCTCTCACACCCTATACAAAAGTTAACTAAAATGGATCAAAGATCTAAACATTAGGTCTAAGACCAAAAAACAGTTAGACAAAAATGTAGGGAGATATCTTAGGAAACTTACAATTGGAGGCGGTTTTATGGACCTTAAACCTAAAGCAAGAGCACTGAAGAAGGAAATAAATAAATGGGAGCTCCTCAAAATTAAACACTTTTATGCATCAAAGAACTTCATCAAGAAAGTAGAAAGACTGCCTACACAATGGGAGACAATATTTGGAAATGACATATCAGATAAAGGTCTAGTATCCAGAATTTATAAAGAGATTGTTCAACTCAACAACAACAAAAAGACAGCCAACCCAATTACAAAATGGGAAAAAGACTTGAACAGACACCTCTCAGAAGAGGAAATACAAATGGCCAAAAGGCACATGAAGAGATGCTCCATGTCCCTGGCCATTAGAGAAATGCAAATCAAAACCACAATGAGATATCATCTCATACCCACCAGAATGGCCATTATCAACAAAACAGAAAATGACAAATGCTGGAGAGGATGCAGAGAATGAGGCACACTTATGCACTGTTGGTGGGAATGTCAAATGTTGCAACCATTGTGGAAAGCAGTTGGGCGGTTCCTCAAAAAGCTGAATATAGAATTGCCATACGACTCAGCAATGGTATTGCTGGGTATCTACTCAAAGGACTTAAGGGCAAAGACACAAACGGACATTTGCAGACCAATGTTTTTAGCAGCATTATTTACAATTGCAAAGAGATGGAAACAGCCAAAATGTCCATCAACAGACGTGTGGCTAAACTGTGGTATATACATACAATGGAATAATATGCAGCTTTAAGACACAATAAACTTATGAAGCATGTAATAACATGGATGGTCCTAGAGAACATTATGCTGAGTGAGTCTAGCCGAATACTAAAGTATAAATACTGTATGGTCCCACTGATGTGAACTGACATTTGAGAATAAACTTGGAATATGTCATTGGTAACAGAGTCCAGCAGGAGTTAGAAACAGGGTAAGATAATGGGTAATTGGAGCTGAAGGGATACAGACTGTGCAACAGGACTAGATACAAAAACTCAAAAATGGACAGCACAATAATACCTAATTGTAAAGTAATCATGTTAAAACACTGAATGAAGTTGCCTCTGAGCTATAGGTTTTTTTTTGTTTGTTTGTTTTTTACTATTATTATTCCTTTTGTTTTTTTTCTCTATATTAACATTCTATGTCTTTTTCTGTTGTGTTGCTAGTTCTTCTAAACCGATGCAAATGTACTAAGAAGCGATGATCATGCATCTATGTGATGATGTTAAGAATTACTGATTTCATATGTAGAATGGTATGATTTCTAAATGCTGGGTTAATTTTTTTTCCATTAATTAATAAAAAAAATGAAGTATACAGAAATTGGGATCAGAAATGAAAGAGGAACATCACTATAATCCCATGAAAATTATAAAGATAGCACAAGAATATTATGGGTCAGGCTATGCTCACAATTTTGTAACTTAATTTAAATGGACAAACTCTTTGAACAACCAATCTATAAAAACACATGCAAGAAAGAATCAGTACTATAAAAATTTAATCAACAATTAATAATATACTAAAGAAGATATTACCAGGTCCTCTTCATTTCACTTGTGAGTTCTATCAAACATTTAAAGAAGAAACAATAACAATTTTCTGATATTTCTCGCAGTAAATAGAAGCAGAGAAAATATTTCTTAATTGATTTTATGAGGCAAGCATGTCACTATTACCAAACCCAGAAAATAATATTAGGAAAACTTTAAAACGAATATCTCTCAAAAAGCAAAATTGAGAAGAAAGAAAGAAAACTCTTTTCACAGAGGATATGTCAATTCTTTATTGACAATCATCAAAATTGTGGAGCTAAAATTTAATAGCTAATGTAATAAAATATGGACAAAAACTGCATGAGGAAAACTATGAAATCTGATGAAAGAAACAACAAAAAAGCCCCTAAATAAATGGATAGAAAATCCATATCCATTGATTTATCTTATTATTGATAAGAAGTATCAATATTATTAAGATTCCAATTCTTCCTAACCTGATGTATACATTTAAAGCAATACCAATGAAAACTCCAAAAATTATTTGTGGATTTCAACAAACTGATTCTAAAGTTCATTTGCAAAGGCAAAAGAATTATAGTAATCAACAAAATGCAACAAAGAAAGAGGACTGACATTATTGGCTTCAAGATTTAACTATAAAGCTTCAATGATCAAGACACTTTGGTAAATATCAATGGAACAGAACAGAGATCACAAAACAGACCCACGCAAATATAGTCAACCAATCTTGATGAGAAACAAAGCAATTCATGGAGAAAAGAAATTCTATTATTAAATTATCCTTTCATTCATTTATTCTTTAATGCAATTTCCTGAGATATATTTGTACACTATACAATCCATTCAAATATACAATCAATGGCTCACACTGTCATCACACAGTTGTGCATTCATCACCACAACAAATTTTAGAACATTTCACTATTCCAGGAAACAACAACAAAAAAGAGAACACACAAAATATCCTGTGCTTCCTATATACTTACCGTCATAATTGAACCCTAGCATTGGTACAGTGCATTTATTACTGTTGATGACTAAGTATTAAGTATTACTGTTAACTAGAGTCCATAGTTTGTAGTTGGTTCATTTTTCCACATATACCACTCTATTATTAACTCTTTGTAAAAGTTTCATACATTTGTTCTAGTTCATGTAAGAAATGTTTATATTTGTGCTGTTAAACACAGTTGTCATCCAGCACAAGCTTTACTAAGTTATACATTCTCATGTTCTAACTTCTGCCTTCCCTCCTGTTGACATATATGATTCTAATTTCCCCGATCAACCACATTTACTCACAGTTCAGTACTATTAGTTATACTCACATAAAGTGCTACCATCACCTCTATCCATTTCCACTCATTTATATTCAACTTAGTTAAAATTTGGCATATTTTAAATAACTTCTCCCCATTCTCTAGCCTCATTCTATCTCCTAGTAATCTATAGTCAAGATTCTACATCTATGAATTCAAATAGTATAGTTATTTCATATTAGGGAGATCAAATCATACACTATTTTTGCTTATACGCTTGACCTATTTCACTCAATGTCCTCAAAGTTCCTATAAGTTGTCACATACATCAGGACTTCATTATTTCTCACTGTAGAATAGTTCCACTGTATGTATATAACAGATGTTATTCATTCATTCCACAGTTGATTGACACTGAGACTGTTTCCATATTTTGGAAATTGTGAATAAGTCCACAGTTACCATCTGTATACAAATGCCTGTACCAATCACTTCTTTCAATTCTTTAGGGTAATTACCAAGTAACAGGACAATTCTATACTTAGCTTTCTGAGGAGCCATTGAACTACCTTCCATAGTGTCTATATAATTTTACATTCCTACCAGCAAAAAATAAGTGTTCCAATTTCTCCAAATCTTCTTCTATATTTGTAGTTTTCTGTTTGTTTAGTAGTGGCCATTCTAGTAGATATCTCAATGTGGTTTTTCTTTGAATTTCCATAATAGCTAAGTGAAAATGAGCATCTTTTCATATGCTTTTTAGCCACTTGTTATTTTATCATCAAAAAACTATATATTCACACACCGTACATATCATCCAAAGTACACAATGACTATTTCTCAACATCATCACATAATTTTGCATACAACCTATGATCAATTTTAGAACATATTCATGATTCCAGAAAAGATATAAAAATAAAAAAAAAAAAACAAATCCTGTTGGGTGTATTTTGATGACTGATTCAATCCCTTTACTTGTGATTGGATTGTTGAGGTCTTCTGTTTCTTCTCAAGTCAGTGACAGTTGTACATGTGTTTCTAGGAAATTAACCATTTCATCTCAGTGGTCTAGCTTGTTGATGTGCAGCTGTAGTATCCTTTTATAGCATATTTTATTTCCTTGGGGTTTTTGGTAATGCCCCCCTCACATTTCTATTTTTATCTATTTGTATCTTTTCTCTCTTTGTCTTTGTCAGTCTAGCCAACGGTTTGTCAATTTTTTTAATTTCTCAAAAAAGCCAACGTTTGGTTTCATTGATTTTCTCTATTTTTTTTATTTATTTGTTTCATTTATTTCCATTTTTAATTTATTTCCATTTCAATCTTTGCTATTTATTTCCTTCTGCTTGCTTTGGGGTTAGTTTGCTGTTCTTTCTCCAGTTTATCAGTGTGTACAGTAGGGTCTTTGATTTTAGCTCTTTCCTCCTTTCTAATGCAGATGTTTAGGGCTATAAATTTTCTTCTCTGCACTGCCTTAATTGGATCCCATAAGTTTGAAATGTTACCTCCTCACTTTCATTCTTCTCAAGATACCTGCTGATGCTTCTTGCAATATCTCCTTTGACTCACAGATTGTTTAAGACAATGTCCTTTGTATAATTTCAATCTTTTAAAATCTATTAGTACCAGTTTTGTGCTGCAGTATGTAGTCTATCCTGGAGAATGTTTATGAGCATTTGAGAAGAACATATATCTTGTTGTTTTAGAGTGTGATGTTCTATATACGACTGTCAGGTCTAGTACATTAATCAATTTATTAGGAGTTTGTTTTTCATTATGGATGCTCTCCCACTATTACTGTAGAGATGTCTATTATGCCCATCAGATTTGCCAGTGTTTGCTTCATGTACTTTGAGACATCTTGATTAGGTGCATAGATAGTTATAATTGTTATTTCTTCTTGGTTAAATGCCTATTTTAATGTAGAGTGCTTTTCTTAGACTCATACAACATTTTTGCATTTAAATTCAATTTTGTCTGATATTAGTATAACTACTCCAGCTATTTTTGGTTACTGCTTGCATGGAAAATGTTTTTCTGCCACTTCACCTTCAATGTTTTGTACCTGTTCTATCTAAAATGTGTCTCTTGTAAACAGCATATAGATGGATAATATTTTATCCATTCTTCCAATCTTTCAATTGGGAGTGTAGTTCATTAATATTCAATGTCATTACTGTAAAAGCAGTCCTTGCTTCAACTATTTTATTTTGGCTTTATTTGTCAGATCTGTTGTTTCTCTTTTTTTCTCCTTTTAGTTGCCCTTACTGATTTTCTTTATTTCTATACTCTTCTTTGAGTGTCTCTTTCTTGTCTTCATTTTTATACTGGCAGAACTCTCATTAGTATTTCTTGCATGGCAGATCTATTGTTAACAAATTCTTTCATCTCTTTTTAACTGTGAGTATTTTAAACTATCCTTCATTTTTTAACCAAAAGTTAGCTGGATATAGAATTCTTAACAGGTAATTTTTCTCTTTCAAGGTATTAAATATATCATACCTGTACCTCCTTGCCTCCATGGAAACATTTTCCCCGTAGCTCTAAAGCAGTAAAAAAATTTTGACTCTGTCTGTTTCTGAGGCAGATGGAAATAATGGGAAGTCAGCACTTAAACTTATGTGGGTTCCTTTGTACGTGTTGAATAGCTTTCCTATTGTTTCTTTTAAAATTATCCATGCCCCCTTTTTTTCAGCATTTGGCAGTCTGATTACTATGTGTCATGGAGTGGGTCTATTTGGATTTATTCTTTTAGACTACGTAAGCTCCTTCAATTTGCATATATATGTGTTTTTTTTATAAGGACTAGGAAGTTTTCAGCTGTTATTTCCTCAAATATTCTTCCTTGATCTTTTCCTTTCTCTTCACCTTCTCATACACCTATGATGCATATGTTTGTGTGCACTTCAGGTTGCCAATCATTTCTGTGACACAAAGCTCAAATTTTTCATTTTCCTCTATTTATTCTTTAGTGCATTCAAATTCAGTTCCTTAATCTTCTACTTTTCTATTCCTTTATTCTGCTTCTTCAAATTTGCTGTTGTTTGCCTCTTACATTTTTAATTTCATCTAAAGTGTCTTTCATTTCCATAATATCTGCTATTTTTCTATATATTCTTTCCAATTCCCCTTTATGCTTTCCTAGTGTCTTCTTAGGGTCTTTTATTCCTTTGCCATCTCATTGAAATTATTTAGAGTTGTTCAAACATCTTTGGTTACTTTCAATTTCTGTACCTCCTCTGATTTTTTCATTTGATCATTTGGCTTGATCATAACTTCTTTTCACTTGCTATGCTTTGTAATTTTTTGTTGTATTTGTGTATGTGATTATCTGGATATGATTATTTTGAAAGCTCTTTTTCCTTTCTTGTATAAGATTTGTTATAGAATGTTTTCAGGTTAGAAGTCTTCTTTGGCACTTGGGTTGATTGCATTTCTCAGCCAAAACAGGCCAGAGTCCAATGCATGGGGTGCAGATGCATGCACATCCAAAATGTCCTAGAGGAAAGGTCAGGAAAGTAGCTTCCCAAAAGTGCACTTTTCCAGACTTCCCAGTACATGGTGTACTTCAGCAACATATTCCCCACAGTGCTAAAATGATAAAAAAAAAATTCCCTCTGACCCTCTGTTTCTGAGGTAGCTTGGAATTGTGACCCCAAAGTGCTATTGTGTCTGTCTAGGAAGAACTAATGCTGTAGGTCCACATTGCCCAATTTTACTTGTCAAGAGTTATATCAAGACTGTGCTACACTCCTTTTTTCCCTAATGGGGGAGACTCAAACTTTTCCAGACTGCAACAACTTCCCAGGTAAGAATCAGGTGGGCATGAATCTGGGAACAGCTATAATGGCTTTCAGGCACTTGCTGTAGCTTCTCTGTCTGTGGATATAGTGAGACACAAGTGCTTTGGGCTCCTTTGTAGAATGGTTCAAAGCTGCAGGACCCAGAGGCTGAGAAACAGTTAGATCAGAACAGTTTCATTTCCCCTTTTTACCAAGGGGAGGCCTCCATATCTATCCTAGATCACAGGTGCCAGCCAGGTGGGAATTGAGCAGGATCACACCTGCCAACCTTGTGGTGGAAGGTATACACTGGAGCCACAGAGATATCAGTCACTGGCCTCTGTCTTGCTGTTTGTGAAATAATGGAGCTCTGAACACCTCAGGCTCCTGAATGGAAATGATCAAGTCTCTGAGACCCAGTAGGTTAACTTTGCTGGTCAACAGTTGGTTCAGGACTCATACATATATCATCAGCTGGGTGAGAACTAGGCCAGTCCACAACTCTCAACCTTATGGGTGAAGATGGGCAGGGGGAGCCATAGCTGAATTCATGCAGCACAATTTCTCAGTCATAGTTTCTTTATTTTTTCAATCTTCCTTGTATGTTGCAATAGTCCTCCCATGGTCCCTAGACCCAGAGCCACAGCTTTGGACAGTTTTGTCCTGTACTCTAGGTGTTTTTCATGGAGATGTGAGACCTGCCTTGCTTTATGCCACCATCTTCCCAAAAGTCTGACTAAGTGTTTTTAGTAAATGATGCTGGAACAACTGGACATCTACATTCAAATATATGAGTTTAGTCACAGACATCATACATCTCAAAAACATTGACTCTAATTGGAACACAGATCTAAATGTAAAACACAAAACTATAAAATCACTAGAGGATAACAGAAAATCTAAGCAACCTTCACCTTGGTGATTATTTCCTAGATACAACATCAAAACATGATCCATGACAGAAAAGCATTGATGAATTTGACTTCATTAACATTAAAGTTTTATGCTATGTGAAAAATGCTGTTAAGAGAATGAAACAAAATCCACATATTAGGAGAAACATTTGTTAACAGATCTATCAGATAGACTTGTATCCAAAAAAAAACCCCACAAATAATTCGTAATATTATGCAAGAAAAAAAACAAACAATCCAATTTTTTTAAGTGGGCAAAAGATCTGAGCAGACACCTCAATAAAAATATATACAGATGACAGTAGGATATAAAAAGTGCTCTAGAATGATTGAAATTCAAAACAGAAACTGTACCAAATACTTGTGAGGATATGAAGCAACAGAGACTCATTCATTGTAAGTGGGAATGTAAACTAGTAAAGTACCTTGGAAGAGTTTTTGCAATTTCTTAGAAAGGTAAGATCCAACAATCATGCTTCTAGGTATTTACCCAAATGAGATGAAAATGCATATCTGTGCAAAAAAAAACCAAAATATTGTAATAGATTTATTCATAAATGACATGACAAAAGGTGGAAGCAAATAAGATGTCCTTATGCTATACCAAAGATGAATGTCAATAACAGGGGAATACAGGAGTCTGTGATTTTTGTTTGTCTCAGAAGAAATGAGAATATTCTCCTGTTGACTATTGTGGTGAATATATAGTAAGATGGATTGTACAGTGTGTGGATAGCACTATGTAAATAATAATTAAATAAAAACATGAAATACAGAAAGAAACAAACAAATACATAAATAATAAGATGCCCTTAAACAGGTGAATATGTAAACAAAGTTCGGTGCAACTGTAGAATGAAATATTATTTTAACAATAAAAATATAACCCCTATACCATGGATATACATGGAGAAATCACGAATTCATACATTTAAATGAAAAAAGCTCCTTTGCAAATAGTAAATATTGTATAGTTACAATGAAATCTCATTTTGGAAAAGGAAAAAGTCTACAGAGATAATATAAACACCAGTCATTTAAGGCAATTCAAGGAGAAGAAGGGAGTGAAGAATAGGTGGAGCACAAGGCATTTTCACAGCAGGGAATCTACTCCATATTATATTTTAATGATGGACGATATGCATGGGTCAAATCCCATAGTACTCTATAACACAAAGACTGAACTTTAACATAAATTATAGACTTTAATCAATTATAATGTGTCAATATTATAATCAAATATAATGAATGCATAATACTAAAACAATATGTTAATACTGGAGGAAACAGTGTGTGCAGGAAAAGGGGGTTCAGGGGAACTTACATATTATTTGCACAATTTTTCAGCACATCTAAACTATTCTTTTAAACAAGTGTATTTTTTAACTGGGAGTATAATGGGTCCATCATCAGGAGGATCCAACCTTCCCCTCATTCACAGGGGCTTTATGTTGTAAACTGAACCAAGTATAACAATTGTTTGTGGGGCCACAACTCTGTTATCGTGACTGAGGTCAGCCTTATGTTGACCAGACCTAGAAATTTTCTGCTCGTACAAATCGGAAAGACTTTAAATCTGCACCTCCATTTCAGTTCTGGGAACACTCTGAACATCAAGCCAATGACAAATATCTCAGTACCTCAGACCATTCTGATTACTGCTAAGGTGTTATTTCTGTTACAAGAAAGCATGGCTAACTTGCCATTGCACTTAAGTATCACTACTTGGACCCTGTCACTCTGGAAATCCTATTAGATTCAAAGAGATAAGGATACTTGAACAAATCTCACTGTAATTTCTGACCATCTCAGAGCTCTTCATGGATGCCAGGATTTTTCTTAAGAATGTATTTCTGGAAGTCTAGGAGAAGGGAGTGTTAGCTCGACTCACTAATGACACATGGAAAAGTCGGAGGGTGAATAGATCTCATGTGATAAATCCATTCTAGCATTCAAGTATTTATAAACCTTTCAGTATCATCTTCAATAGTATAACAATGAAGTTTAAATTTTCACCTCAATTTGGGGAGTCCACCTTTGCACCCAGATTGTAGTAGATCAGCCAAGCAAATCAATTCAGGCAATTCCAAACCTCTGAGGTAAAACAGAGTCTATAATCTCTGCCCAGAGATTCCAAGTTAAAATTTCAGCTTAATACAACTTTGTATTTCTTCTACCCTGATCCCACCTCCTTAAAATTCCCATATATGTTCGCCAGTTTTCTACTGATATCTTTTGACAAAAATGTGGTTCTTTGGTATTGCACTTCCTCATGAGTCACGCTCTGTATCTCACCATATGAGGCATATTTTAATCCTGGATACAGGTCTAGAAGTGATGAGAGATGATGAAGGTAGAACCTTAGGAGGATCAGGAAACTTCTCAAGCAATTTACCAAAAGAAAACCATTATGCATTCTTCAGAAAATTTTATCAGACAATGCTAGGAAGTTTGTTTCTATTGAGAAAAAGTCTCAGAGGAATTCAAATTCAGAGATTAAAGGTTCACAGCTTCATCACAATCTGCCCAGATGACTCCATTCCACTTTGCAGGGTACCACTCCATTGTGATAAACACCCTCAGTACAACATAAGAGAACCAGAGAGGTTGCAATTAAATTGTTCAGCAATTCAACAGCCTACATACCTAGAATTTGTAATTTATTTTCAGAAATAGCAACTCTCAATCTATAGAAGAAATGGATTTCTTTTCAGGCAATGATAGAAGCTTTTAGTTCCCTTAAGTGAAGCCACATACCGAAAAATGTGGTACCCAAAAGCATCATTTTCATTCTTCTACTTCTCATGAACACTTTTAAGCCCCAGCTAACTCCATTATATTCTTAATTTCCACTAAACTATACAGTGACATATATTATCTATTGATACGTATATTAATATTGATTTTTATATTACATATTTATATTACATATTGCTGCTGTAAGAATTTGATCGCAAGTGTCTACAGTAAAATTTTAGTACCTATTTTGACAAAGCATTCTATAAAAAACCAATGTCCTTTTTAATATGAAAACATGTTTATTGATACCTTTATAACTAAATAGTAGTCCAGCATGAAGTGCATAACCTAAAAATAAACATAAGGAAATATCAGACAAACACCAAATTAAGTTGTTCTATTAAAAAAGGGATGCTAATATCCAGAATATATAAAGAACCCATATAACTTAACAATACAAAAAGAAAACCAATAGAATTAAAAATGCCCAAAGGACTTGATAGACATTTCTATAGTGAAGATATACAATTTGTCAATGAGTTAATGTAAAGATCCTCAACATGATTAGTCATTAGAGAAATACAAATCAAAAGCATAAAGCCATTTCATACCAACTAAATGACAAATACTTAAAAAATGGAATGCAACAAGTGCTGGAAAGGATATGGAGAAATAAAGAGATCTGTTAATTATTCATCAGCATTTGAAATGCTTCAGCATCTATGGAAAACAGTTAGGCAAACCTTTGAAAATAAACAAAAGTATTCCAATATGATCCAGCAATGCCACTTTTAGGCATATCCTCAAAAGAATTGAAAGCAGGAACTTGAAAGTTATTTGTAGACCAATGTTCATAGCCCCATTTTTACAATTATCAAAAATGGAAAAAAAATAGAAGCAAGCCAAGGGTCAATCAAATAATGAATGGATAAACAAAATGTGTTATAAATGTATAATGAAAATTATTCAGCCATAAATAGGTATGAAGTTCTGATACATGCTACAACATGGATGAACCTTGAAGGCATTGTGTTGAGTGAAATAATCCATATACAAGAGGACAACTATTATATGATCACACATATGAAATAATTAAAATATAAACATTTATAAAATAGGAACTTAGAATATAAGTTGCTAGTGGCAGGGGTAGTATATGGAAAGGGGATTCAATGCTTAATTGACCCAGATTTTTGTTTGGGGTGATAGGAGACATTTGGTTAGGGATCAAAGATTTCATTGCACAGCAGTATGAATATAATTGACACTATTGAATTGTACATTTAAAAGTGTTTAAAATAGGCAGTTTAATCTTGTGTGCATGTTATAAGAACAGCAATTTTAAAAACCATAACATTGAACACAAACAGTGAACCCTAATGTAAACTGTGGACTATATATAATAGTGCTATTATAACATTGTTTCATTCATTGTAACAAAGTGTCACACCAATAGAAACTGTTAATAATATGGAAAACTGTGCATGTAAGCTTTGGCATATTGTGATTTTTTATCTCTGCATCATTTTCCCATAGGCTTATACTTTATCTAATTAAAAACATATATTAAAAATGAGATACCACCTCCTCATACTGAAATGGACAGTATCAAAAATCAGGTCAACTAATATTGTTGATGAAGAGTTGGAGATATCAGAACTTTCACATTACTAGTAAGAATGAAAGTATGCAGCTACTTTGGAAAACAGTCTAGCAGTTTCTCAAATGATTTAACAGAGACTTACCATATGATGCAGCCTTTCTACTCATATGTATATACATAAAGAATTGAAAATAGAGACATAAACAGATACTTCTACTCAAATGGTAATAATAGCATTATTCACAGTAGTCAAAGTGCACACAAGCCATAGTTCTATCAACAGCTGAGCAGATGAACAAAATTGGAAACACATATAATTAAATATTATACAGCCATTAAAAGAACCAAAATACTGATAAATACTACAGCATGCTATTGGTCCATGCTAGTTCATGGGCTTGAATCTGATATTGATAATAAACATATAATATTTGTAGTTCCTATACCTATAATTTAATAAATGTCTAAAATGAGCACTTAACATTCTTAAATCGAAAAATAAGATTGTCACAGCTACAAAGTTAATCACCATCACACTCGGTTACTCTATTTCCCTAATGCTCTTTTCAGCAGGACACTTGGCCCTTGGGAAATCCAAGGTGCATCAAAGACCCAGTTTCAGTGGAAAGTTAATAATGGAGTAAAGCATTCGTCATTATTAATACCCAGCAGTCTTAATTGGTTTCATTCCTAATGGTAGGAACTATTTATACCTCAATATTGAGCAATGTTGATAAATCTAAAAAGGAATCAATATCTGTCTTTCAATCCTTGACGCTGTAGCAGTTCAACCTGAGCCCGAGCAGCTAGGTAGGAAACCCATTCTTTCATTCTCTAGCACTTACTTGGATAATTAACCACTTCTTGTCTTTTGTTTTTTGAACCCCCAACACGCATTCTATTTCTTTTTGGTTTTTCTCTTACTCTAATTAATTCTCATAAATTAACAATTTTCATGCATGTTATTTTACATTCCTGGTCTATCTGTCCTTAGTTTTCATTGAACATAAAATAGTCTTCAAAGCATGAATCTCTTTGTTAAAGTGGAATGTAAGATATCTTGAATAGTCTATCCTTTTCTCTCTGAAAAACAGGGTCATAAAAAGTTGTGTTTATGTCTTTGCTATTTCATTCCAGCTGAGCACAACATAATAAGGTGGGCTAGTTTTAGTTTTGCCAAAACAATGCAAAAACTACTCCTAATCTGAAAAAAATTCTAGATCTGTTTCCTAAAAATCATCAAAATGATCATAACAGATTACAATTTGCACACTTACTATTTGCCAGAGCATTTTCTGATATTTTTTCTTGTTCCACAGTTGTCCTGAAAACAACTATATCAGGTAGATACACTTTATCTGTCTTTTACAGATAAGAAATTGAAGCACCAGGCAGTTAGTAACCCAGCCCAGGAGGACCTGGGGATTCAAACACTTTGGCTATACATGAAACCATTATATTGCATATTAAAAATAGCTTTAATGCAAATTTTCTAATCTTCTAAATTAATTTTGATACATCTCATTCTTTTCAAGAAACAATAAATAATACCTCTAAGTATATAGCAACACAGTTTTAAATAAATAACATTATTGAAACTTCCTCTACCTATAGCACTTTTGGATAAATCCTAAATGTTTACTCAAATGAAATACCATTTGGCAAATTCAAAAATTAAAAATCAAAAGGTTTATACTCAACATCTGTTTCATTGGCTAATTAATATATTTCCATGCTGGTATTAGTAATATAGACATACATAAGAACCTTATAGTCCACAGGCATTACTGTGTGTACTTTTAGTTATTTTGTAATTTCCTTACTGTTGGACAGTTACGTTTTTCTCTTTAGAAATAGTGATAAGTAAAATAACTTTGCAAACATATTTTGTCCATTGACCAAATTACTTCCCTATAATTAATTCCTGAAATAGGATTCCAGTGTCACAGTTAAAAACTTTTTACTTATATTTCCAAACTGCTCTCTGGAGTGACTGGACCACCTACCATGCCTAACAGCTGAGAATGAGAAGTGCTGCTTCTTCCAATTGTGTAATGGGTGGAAAATACAAAAAATAAATGTAGTATATGAATTTAGGGTATACTTAAAAAAGGCTTCTTAATGTCAAGTTTGCAAAATTCAATACATATATCTCTTATTAAAATATACAATTTTACCTCTATATTTAAATCTTCAAATAATCCAGAATTTATTTTTCTGTAATACGTATGGTAAGATACTTACAATTTTATGCTTCTAATTGGGTTCCCTGATTAACAACTTTTGAATATTAATAATTTATCTTATAATCATTCATTTTCCTACATAATTTTAATGACTTCTTTATCATATGCAATATTTCCTAATATGAATCTAATTCTTAACTCTATGTTCCATGAATTTGTTCAATTCTAGTCAAATTAATCAGTAATTACTGGAAGTTTTTGATATATTCTAATGCCTTTTAAGAAAACATTGTATTCTCTCCTTTAACTACAATTACGTCTTCTTTTCAAAACTTCACTGCTTATTGACATATTCTTTTGAATCATATTTTATGGTTCCAAAAATATTCACTGAACTTTGATGAATGCTGCAATTGTTTAGATTAGTTCTGTCAGAAGTGACCTTTTTTTAAAAATAATTTTGAGAGTTTTTTCCCATTAGCATGGCTTGATCTTCCATTTTATTAAGGGTTTCAAGTATTTCATACAAATTTATATCTTTTTCAATAGATTCATGCATATTTATACATCTATTTTAATTGTAAGTGAGATTCCTTTTATTATACTGTAAAAGTTACAACATTGTTTATCAAAATACTTAGATTAAAAATTTTCTGTTTATTACCTTAAGGTTTTCAATTAGTTAATTCTATTGTTGGCAAATGATAGTAGCTCTTCTACCTCATTTTTAATAATGTTTACAGTGCATTTATGAATCATAGTACTAGAAAATTTGGTTGTATTCTTGATTTTAATGCTTTATCATATAATCATGTTGATTAAAATTTCTTAAAAGCAGAATGTTTAACGATGTTGTCTTATTCTTCCTAAAAGTTTCCTTAATTTTTCCAATAAATGTTCAGTACATCCATAACCTATTTTTTTAATTCTCTCTGAAATAAAATATTGCTAATCTTCTCTGCTAAGTGTCTTAAATGATAAACTATAAGATAGCATCAGTTCTCTTTTGATACAACCACCAAAGGCTTAAAGTTGGAGTATCACTATATTTCATCATTGGATAGGCAGATCTTGAAGGAAGATATGATGAGCTACACTGGATAAGGTTGGAGGCAGAGATATATTTCAGGAGCCTTTGAAATTGCCAATATGAAAAGAATGTACCAGGAGAGCAGGAAAAACACAATAGAAAAAAGAAGAGGAAACTATAAGAAATATTTGGAATGTGCAATCAGGGATGGAAGGTGAAGTAGGAACAAGATTTCCCCAAAAGTGTCTATACTTAGCATGTGGGAGATTGGTAATGATATTCACTTAGGCATTGGAATAGATTATATGAGCAATTTTGAAATACTAATCTACAGTGGAGGTGAGATTTTCATTTGGGTATACCACATTCAGCTTTGGACATAATACTCTGAATTGCAAAGATAACCTATGTAATTAGAAATCATCCCATGTAGGTACTAGTTAAAATCAGCAAACTGGAACTTAATAAAAGCAAATACTTAGTCAGAAGCATGAGTTACACAAAAAATTAGGGGTGATAGAAGATAAACGATCATTATGTCAGTGAGACACATGAAGAAGAAGTAAGAAATTTGGAGAATAACTCAGGAAGTACTGTTGTAGAACTGTTAAGAATGAATTCACCCTGAACTGCAAGTAACATTAAACCTGATTGACAGTGCTTAAACAAATGAGAGTTAATTATTCACATATTACAAAAATTGGAAGGGAGAAAATGACTGACTTTTCTTGGATGGCTCAAAATGTCCTTTAGGTCCTAATCCTTTCTAACCTTTCACTTTATCATTTTAAATATGTGAGTTGTAGAATATCATGATTTCTGCATTGTAGATAAAACATTAATATTAAATGCCAGAAAAAGGGTTTGGGGAAAAGTACTTCTACATGAAGCTTTGTTCTTTTACTTGGGAAGGAATCCTCCCAATAGCTCACACTGCTTTACAGCTCATTAAACATCTCTAAACCACAGTTCCATTTTTTTAAACAATTCATTGCCAAATAAAATGGAATTATACTACCTGGTTCAGAAAAATCATGTTATGTCCCTTTGGCCAAAATACGGGTACTTACTACTAAAATGGAGAAATGTTTAATCTTATACTTACACAAATATAATTCATTGAAAGAATTTGGAAGGGGAATGACTTGATAGATGGCAAAGGGAAAGGGTGTTACAGAAACAAAACAATGATAAACAATATCAAATCATGGAGAGAGAACAAGAAAAATGATGGTGAAGCAACTTTTTAATTAGATTGTCAGAATCCAGAGTTGCTTCTCAAAAAAGAAAAAAAAAAGATCTGTGGAAACAAGAATAAATTCTGGTTGAATGAATAAAATGTGAGAAAAGCTCATCACTGTAGGGTTTTACAAAGAAATGAGGAATTAAATTAGAAAGTAACAAAGATTTAGAGACTAGACTTTTTGTAAAGAAACTTGACTGTTAATAGGTCAAGTCATGAAAAACAGTTCAAGAAAATTAAATTGATGGAATCTTGAGGAAGATTCAAGGACACTTGAAGGAATTATTCTTGAAAATCATACTTTGGGGATAAAAGCAAATAAGGTACTTCCCTATTAACTACAAATTCGGGCTCTGATACTGGATGTTTCTTAGACTCAGTTTTTTAATTTGTAAAATGAGTCTAATGGAACTGCTTCTATCTGTGGAATTTTTGTAAGTTTTGAAATGAAATGATTTCATTTGAGATACCCAAATGAAAATCTCACCTCCACTGTAGATTAGTATTTCAAAACTGAACTCATTTCAAAATTAACTCTCATTTGTTTAAGCCACAAGTAACTTCCTTTTGTAAGAAGGAAGCATTTAGTACATGTTATCTATTATGACTATCTTTCTGTAATTATCATCTATACTTACAAAAAGGTATTCAATCTTGTATTCAATGTGCTATTAGAGGTAACATCCCAATAATAAAATGTGCCATGAGCTGTGCAATATGAATAATCTTAAATTTATATACCAGAATTCCACTGAAATTTTTTTCAAAGAAAAATATTAAACACTTTTGGCCTGATAATCTCTATTTAGCCAGTGAAGTAAGACATTCAGTCAAAAAGAAACTTAAGTTGAGTGTAAGTGTTAATTTGAAGGCAACTGAAAGTGCCTCAGCTTAAAGAGGTGGGAAACACCTATATAAAGGATCACCAAAAAGTTCTTAGAATTTCTGGAAAGATTAAAAACAGATCTGAGAATCATATAGGAAGAGTAAAAGTCTTATTAGACTTCATCTATAATATTCATGATAACCATTTATTTTTCTTCTTGTCCTGCTCAAATACATAAAATGATATTACATTTATTATTTGGGGAAAAAATAAACAGGAAATGTACTTTAGTGTCACTGATACTGACTCTACCACAATTTCTACCTCCAGATCATTTGAAATACAGACATTTCTGTACCAGACAATGGATGGACTAAATGACACTGTGGTTTCTGAATTTGTGTTGCTGGGCCTCTCTATGTCTTGGTAAACTGAAGTGTTTCTCACATTGATATTCTCTTTACTCTATTTAGGAATCATCCTGGGAAATCTTTCCGTTTTGATATTGGTGATATTTGATGCTCATTTGCATTCCCCCATGTACTTCTTGCTGGCCAACCTGTCCCTCATTGACGTAGGGGTTTCCTGTACCACAGTCCCCAAGATGATCAAAGACCTTCTGAATGAATACAAAGTGATTTCTTTTCAAGTCTGTCTAACCCAAATATGCTTCATTCATATCACAGGAGTAGTGGAGATGGTGCTCCTCATAGCCATGGCATTTGAAAGGTACATGGCAATCTGCAAGCCTCTTCATTACTTGAAATTCATGAACCCTAAAATATGTGTTTCATTTTTAGTCACTGCCTGGGTAACTGGGGTGATCCATGCCATGTCTCAATTTTTGTTACAAACTTATCATTTTGTGGCCCTCATAAAATAGACAGCTTTTACTGTGACTTCCCCGGGGTCATAAAACTTGCATGCACAGATGGAGCCAAATGCGAGTTTATTATTGCTGCCAACAGTGGGTTCATGTCCATGGGCACCTTTTTCCTGCTGATCTTTTCCTATGTCTTCATTCTGGTCACCGTCTGGAAAGGCTCTTCAAGAGACTTGTCCAAGGCATTTGTCACTTTGTCAGCTCACATCACTGTGGTTGTTCTTTTCTTTACTCCATGTATATTTCTCTATGTGTGACCTTTCCCAACATCATCACTTGACAAATACCTGTTTATTGTTGACTTTGCTATCACACCTGCCTTGAATCCTGCCATCTATACATTAAGGAACAAAGACATGAAGATAGCAATGAAAAGATTGGGCAAACTCCTATATTATGTTCAATTTTGCTGACCAGAATTCTTTTTGGAGTTCTAAAACTATACATCCACTGCCTGTTTGATATCTTCACTAGACATCCTTAGTTTCACACATCCAGAACTGAACATTTTATCTACCTCCATTAAACTATTTCTACTACTTTTATATAATATTTATTTAGTGCCTTTATTACCCTGGGAAATTTGAATCCACTGTTTACGAGTTCATATGATGACAGCCAGCAGAGATATCTACTAATTATTGTCATATGGTTAAAAGTGTGAAAACTTCTACAATAATAGATACACTGAAATCCTTTCTGATTTCGATTGGGTCTGAAAACAAACTGGAACCCTGCTTTGGTGAATGTTAGGAATCTTCACTTTGAATGGTTACAACATGGAAAAGTTACAGCACTACTTAACTATTGAGTAGGTTGCATTGCCACAAAGGAGAGCCAAAGGCAAAATTTCACTGAAGGTAGTTTATACCTAAGCTGTTTCCTGGAAGCATCAACTAGTAGGCGAGGAAGCAAGACAGACAATGGAAGTTTGTTTATCTTGATAAGTATAACTGGATGAAAGCCTACTGTGGCCTATTGAGAGATTATATATGCTCTTTATTGAGACAATTGTCTCAATAAAAATGCAGCAAGCTGGGGTATTTCTTCAGTTTTAGAGGACTGATTTGCAGCATTAGTTCTTTGCATATTAAGCCTGCACATTCTGAAGATTTAGCATATTAGGAAGGTGAAAAAAGTCTATCAGATGCTCTGATCCTGACAACAGAGAATCATATTGTTTGATGAAAACAATAAATGCACATGTATATGAGTGAAATGGACATTGATAACTAAAAGTACTCCCAAATCCTAAAATCACACAGGCACTATTAATCTCACTCAAATGCATCCTTTATTCTTTAAAATATTAGCTGTTCGTGGCTTCAAAGAACAAATGTTTAGAAAAAGGGGAATAGGACAAGTGATACACACACTTCTGCTTCTTGTCCCAAAATGCTGATTAATACTTATCTCCCTCTTCAACCACTCATTATAGATTTCCCTCACCCTCAAATCTCATATTTTGGTCGTCAAAGTTATTTACTCAGTGAGGTGACACAGGTTTTCATTCATGAGCAGTATAAATCCCTGTTTAAATGCTCTGCCAGTCTGTTATTGATACAATTACACTTTTGAAATTATTATCAATGATGAAACCACCATGTGGTATCCCAATGTCTCCTAACTTGTAGATAAACTTTTCTTCATCAACCATTATGAAGTAGCAATTCCGTCTCTTCATGGTAATGATTGTAATTATACCTGACATTGAGGTAATGAAGTAACACATCCAATCAGCATTATATCATCAATGTAATCTACCTTATTGATTTGGAGTGAAGAATGAGAGAGTTAGTAAAACCCTGAGATAGACCAGTGAATGTATATTGCTAGACCTTACAGCTGAAAGTAAATTGCTTCTGAAAGTCTTTATAACAAATACAGAAGGGGAAAAAAGGTATTAGTTTGGTCAATAACTAAATACTCATTAGAAGTGTTGATTTGCTCCAGAAATAAATTAATATCTAGAAATAAATATGATAAGAATCACAATATGATAAAGTTTAACAATCATTCTAAAAGATCCATCAGTCTTCTGACAGGTCAAATAGGCAAGTGGGGAAAAATGCTTTCAGAATCAAAGTCTCTGCATCTTTCATGTCTGTAATGGTAGTAAAAGTCTGCACAATTCCTTGTGAAATACAGTATAACTTTGGTTTGTCATTTTGGAAAGTAGAGTACTAGTTTCCATTTGCCTTTCATGTCATACCAGTCATTGCTTGACTCAGGTAACCGATGTGAAAATTTTGCATCTGGGTAAGTCCATTCCAATTCTGTATTATGGAATTATGAATATAATTAAGGTGACCCACATTGTCCACATCAGATGAATGTAGCCAAAACTACATTGTTTGTCTGAGCTCTGCAAGCTGCTACTTGTCACTGGTGGGCCCCCAAAGCTTGTTGGCTTGACAGAAATGATTGATATTTCAGAGACACTGTGCCATTATTCTCTCAATGTCTGATTACTCTGGAGTCCCTTTAGCAAAAGAAAAGAGGAAGATTTCTAGGAAAATTTGGATGGGTTTCTGGGTTTCCACGCAGAAACAAAGTATCCTGGACATCAACACTCCTATTCTAACAAAAGGAACATAGATGAATTGACTGGGAAATGCAACTCTTCTGACATCATGAAAAGATTGAAGTCTTAATGTGATACAGCCACCTGTTTACCCAAAAGTGGAAAGAGAGTCAGGGACAGACCCACAACTTATTTGGTGCAGATACCCAGGACCAGAAGCCCTTTCCTAGAGATAATTTCCCTAATACCATTTAAATTGTAATTGACAAGTGCTAGAGGCTCAGTGTGGACTACTATGTGAAATAAAACTTCCATGTACTTTTGACTGGGGTTGTCCCCTACTTTCCTGACATATGCTTCCAGGAATCCTATATCAATGCTAAGATTTTAGAAAAACTTTAATATCTTTCTAGCTAGAAAGATGATAAGTAATCATCTTAAAACTTGCCCCAGAGCTGTCCTTCTCTTTAACCAGGAACAAATCAATTTTATCAGAGTCCAATTGACCTCAGGTAAGGAAGCACCCAACCACAAACCCTTTTAACCTTCAAAAAGGAGATAAAACTAAATTCCAGGCATCCTGGCCTTCTGTGTGAAGGAACCAATTTCTTTACTCTTCAAAACATATCTAAGGGTTCAGTGGGTGTAGCTGAGAAATCCTTGTGAGTTTCACAGCCTGAGAGTGATCACTAAAATACTGAGACATAATAATAAGATTATAGAGCACTTCTCCTCTTTCCACACCTTACCTCTGCTTCAATAGAAAAACCTGTATTTTACAGGAGATTACAATTGAAAGATCAGAAGGTTTTATATACCAATTAAGACGTTCTATGAAAATGACAGCATAAGAACAAAGTAAAGACATTGAAGAACTGTTAACCTTTGATTGTGAATTTAAAATAACTATGATTTATATGCTAAGAATCATAAATGGAAAAAGTGGCCAATATGCAAGAACAGATAGGTAATTTAAGCAAAAACATAGAAACTTTAGAATGAATCAAGATGAAGAGCTAGTAATTAAAAACTCTGTAATTGCAATATGGATTTCCTGTGGTGGGTACACCAGTAAAGAAAAATAGTCAAAGGAAGTATCACTAAACTTAAAATATGTCACTAGAACTTTCCAAACTAAAAAGCAAAGTGAAAAAAAACACTAAAACTAAGACACAGACTATCTAAGAACTCTTGGACACTTACAAAAGGTATAATAAATGCATAATAAAAGGAGTTGAAACAGAAAGGAGCAGAAACAATAGTTGAAGTAATAATGATTGAAAGTTTTCCAAAATTAATGACAGACACAAAATTACAGATACAAGAAGCGCAGAGTATGGAACATGTTACATACTAAATAAAAAAAAACTATACATAAGTATATCATTCTAATTGCAGAAAATTGTTGAAAATCTTAAAAGAGGAAAAGAGGTAAAACATTTTAGCCATGTTTTACCTCTTTTAAGAGATTAAACCTTTAATCTCTTTACACCTGATGGCATGAACTTCTCTCTAGAAACAATGCATGCAAAAAGTGAGTTGAGTTCAATATTTAAAGTGAAGAACTAAAAAACACTGGATTATAATTCTGAAATTTCAGACTATAATTCTGAAATTTTCTTCAAAAGTGAAGAATTAAAGAATTTCTCGTACAAACAAATTTGAGAGTATTTGCCACCAGTAGACAAATGTCCTGAAAGAAATATTGACAGAAATTCTTCACAAAAATGGAAAATGGTACAGGTAAGCAAATCATAGATACATAAACAAAGGAAAATAATTACACAAGGAATAAATGAAGGTAAAATACAATCTTTTATTTTTATTTTTCTATAATAGTATAACAGATAATGCCTTATTTAAAGTAATTATAGCAAAAGCATATTGGATAAACTACAGCTTACAGATATTTGTAATAAATGACATTTATAATAAAGGCTAAAAAGAACAAGAAGGAACCAGAACTCTCTGTTACATGCATTACTTGTATCTCTGTTACAAGTATGGATATGTTACTTTCCATAAGCAGCTTGGTCTTAATTAAAAGTAGATATAAGTTAGTTACAAATGTATGTTGCAATATCTAGAAAGCAGCTAAAAATAGTCCAAAAGAACTGTCATTAATATGTAAAGAAAAGAGAAAAATGGAATCATATGAAATGCTTAACTAAACCCAAAGAAGGCATCAAAGAGTAGAAGGCAATAAAAGAAGTGAAGAAAAATATAAAGAATAGAAAAAAGTCACAATATGGAAAATGCTAACAGATTCATCAATAATCACTTTAAGGAGAGTAGTCTTAATGCACCAATTAAAAGACAGACTGAAAGTGGATTTTAAGAAAAAGATCCCATTATATGGGGGCCACAAGAAATTCCCTTTAAGTAAAAAGACACACAAGGGAAAATTAAATGGAAAGGGAAAGACATACCACGATAACATTAACTTAAAAATCTGATGTACTACATTAATTCAAGGAAAGATTTCAAAGAAAGAAATATTATCAAAGCATAAAAAGAGGCTTTACATAATGATGAAGAGGTCAATTTTCCTAGATGGCATGACAGTCTTGAATTTATATGTACCAAGCCAGGGCATCAAAACACATGAAGCAAAAGCTTATAAAATTACAAGAAGAAATAAACAAACACTATATTTTAGTTGGAGCCTTCAGTACCCCTCTATTGGCAGTTGCATGATCCAGCAGGCAGGAAATCCCTAAGAATATAGTTGAACTGAACTGAACTATCAATTAATTGAATCATATAGAATACTTCATCCAGCAATAATAGAAGCAACATACTTCTTAATTCATGCGGAATATTCACTAAGACAGATCAAACCCTGCCCCATATAATGCACCCTAACTACTCTAAATAATATAAATCATGCATAGTACAATCTTTAAAAATAATTCAATTAAATTAGAGATCAATAAACAGAAAGACAGCTGAAAACACTGAACATATTTGAAGATCATATAACACACTTCTTAACAACACAAGTGTCAAAGAAAGAGTCTCAATAAAAATTTTAAAATATGTTTGCTAGTTTGAAACTGTTGTGTACCTCAGAAAAGACTTTGTTCTTTTTTGTTATCCAATTTTGTGAAGGCAGGGCCTATTGTTTAGGGTAGGGCCCTTTGATTAAGTTGTTCCATGGGGATCTGACCCATATAATTGTGGGTGGGATCTTTTGGATTAATTCATTTTCATGGAGATGTGGCCAACCCCACTATAAATGGGACTTTTTGATTAAGTGGCTTCCATGCAGAAGTGCCTCCACCCATTCAAAATGGGTCTTAATCCATTTAATGGGTTCTTTAAGAGAGAACCATTTTGGAAAAAGCTCAGAGTCAACACAGATACATTTGGAGAAAGAAAACACCCAGGGGAAGCTATTTGAAACCAGAAGCCAAAAGACCAGCAGATGCCATCATGTGCCTTCCCAGAACTGAGGTTTCCAGACGTCATTGGCCTTCTTTTAGTCCAGGTATCTTTCTCCAGATACCTCAGTTTGGACATTTTTCTGGCCTTAGAACTGTAAACTTGTAACTTAATAAATTTGCTTTATAAATACTAACCTGTCCCAGAGTATATTAAGCAGGTAATCAAAAAGTAGTGGCAAAGTTCCTTGCGGTATGGGAAAAAATATATGAACTATTAAATTTTGCTACCAGGAAAACCCCTGATACTATGTCAAACACTAGGAACACCCAAATCAATAGGCTAAGCCATTGATCTTGAGGCTTGCCCTTGTGAAGTTTATGTATGTAGTGGAGAAGCTTAGCCCACATATAGGTATGTTGCTCAGTTGTGGCCTCATTCTCTCTAAGCCCAACTCTACAAGTGAAATCATTGCCCTCCCCTCAATGTGGGACATGACATCCAGGGGTGAAAATCTCCCTGGTGGCATGAGAGATGTCTTCAGGGATGAGTTTGACCCTGGCATGATAGGGTCCTGACCGAAAGGAAAAAAAGAAGTGTAACAAATATGGTATCAGTGACTGAGAGAGTTCAAATAGATTCGAAAGGCTATGCTGGAGATTGCTCTTATGCAAACTTGAGTTAGACATTGCTACTTATCATAACTTGCCAAGCCCCAACCAAAACCATTCCAGGGAATCTTAAAGAACACCTACAGCAATACACAAGATTCTACAAAGGTTCCATGCACTTGGGTAACTTTCCAGAAACCTAAAACCTCCAGTTAGGTCCCTGGACCAGATACGTCCTAAAACCTAGAGGGGTCAGCCTTTCCATAACATCAGCTAGTTCCATCTCCCTACCCTTTATTAGAGACAGCCCTCCCAACCTGAAAAAGTTACAATGGGCATAGTCCCAATAACCCTAGTGAGTCGGAGAAAGATCAAAGGTGAAGGTAGAGTTATACAGAGAAGGTATGGTTTAACAAACAAGTATGATTTCTGAATCATTATATTGATATCTCTTTTAGTCTCTAGTATCTTAGAGCAGCTAGGAGTAAAAACCTAAAATTGCAGAATTGTAACCCATACCAAACTCTGAAATCTGTTCTGCAACTAACTGTTGTGTTGTGCTTTAAAATTTATCATTATATATTTATATATATGTGTGTGTATATATATATATATTATTTTTCATAAAAAATAAAAAAGGAGTGATGATAAAAATATATAGTCCTTCTAACCTCCAGTGTTCTGGAGTAGCTAGAAAGAAAAATCTAAGATAGTATGGTAGCCCATAACAAACTATTGAATCTGTCCTATAAGAACAGTGCTTTGAAAACTACTGCTTTTTTCTGTCTTTGCTTTGTATATATGTTACATTATACAACGGAAAAAGTTTTTAAAAAACCCAACCTACTTCTCATATATTGCACTCCAGCAGCTTTAGCAAACAAAACAATACATTTAAATGCAAAATAAAATACAACTTTTCAAAATTTGTGAGATGCAGCAAAAGCAAGCAGTGCTTTGAGGGAAATATAGAGCATTGGATGTATGTATTAGCAAAGAAAAAATATCTAAAAGCCAACATATAAACTTCCACACTAACACACTAGAGAAAGTAGACCAAATCAAATCTTAATTAGGCAAAATAAAAAAGTGTTATAATCAGAGCATAAATAAATGAGATGGACAACAATAAACAGTAGAAAAAAATAATGAAACCAAAATCTGTTTTTTTTGAAATGATCAATAATACTGATAAACTTCTAACCCGCTTAAACAACCCTTAAAAATGAAGTATACAGAAATGATTAAGATCAGAAATGAAAATGGACTGGGTTATGCCCAGAAATTTAGTCACTTAGGTTAAATAGACAAAGTCCTTGAACAACCAATCTACAAAAACATATACAAGAAGAAATAAATATTAAGAAAATTGCATCAAAAATTAAGAACATACCAACGTATATATTACCAGGTCCACTTCATTTCACTGGTGACTTTTAGCAAACATTTAAAGAAGAAATGATACCAATTTTCAGAAAGTTCTCCCAGTAAATAGAAGCAGAGAGAATATTTAATTCATTCTATTAGGTCAGCATTGCACTATTACCAAACCCAGGCAATAATATAACTGGGAAAAAATTCAAAACTAATATCTCTCAAGAAGCAAAATCAGGAGGAAAAAAAAAACTATTTACAGAGGATATGGTTCTGTAGAAACAAAAACAAATGATCAATAAAAAAAGAATCTTGGAACTAAAATCTGATAATAAATGTAAAAAAATGTACAAGAACTGTTATAAGGAAAACTATGAAATCTGAAGCAAGAAATAAAAAAAACTTAAATAAATGGAGAGAAATTCCATATCCATAGATAAGAAGACTCAATATTAATAGAAAGTCAATTCTTTCTAATCTGATGTATACATTTATGCACTCCCAATCAAAATACTGGCAAGTTATTTGCGGATTTCAACAAACTGATTCTAAAGCTTACTTGCAAAGCCAAAATAATCAGAATAGTCAGCAAATTACAACAAAGATGGAGGACTTACATTAAGTGAATTCAAGATTTAACTATAAAGTTTCAGTAATCAAGACACTTGGTAAACATCAATGGAACAGAATAGAGATCTCAGAAACAGACCTGCACAAATATAATCAACTGATCTTTGATAATAAAAGAAAGCAATTCATAAGAAAGGAAAGTATATTATTAAATTTATTAAATTCTGTATTTGTTCATTCATTCATTTCTTACTTCAATTTTACTGGTATGTATTCAACACACAATACAATCCAGCCAAAGTATAAAATCAGTGGTTCAGCAGTATCATCATATAGTTGTGCATTCATCAACACAATAAGATTTTAGAACATTTTCACTACTCCAGGAAGAAAAAAAAAAAGGAACAGAGAGAACAAACAAAACAAATTGCACTTCCTACCTTGCCCCCTATTATTGATCTCTAGCATTGGTACACTACATTTATTAATGTTGATGAAAGAATATTAAGGTGTTACTTTTAACATTAGTCCATAATTTGCAGTAGGTTCATTTTTTCCACATATACCACTCTATTATTAATTTCTTGTAAAATTGTCATACATTTGTTCTAGTTAATGGAAGAAATACCTATATTTGTAATGTTGAACACAGTACATGTCATCCAACAAAGATTTACTAAGTTATACATTCCCATGTTTTAATCTCTGGCTTTCCTTTTGCTGACATATATGGCACTAAATTTCCTCTAACAACCATTCTCACACAGTTCAGTACTATTAATTATACTCACAATAAAGTGCTGTGATCATCTCTATAATTTCCATTTATTTTAATTCAATTTATTAAAAAATTTTGCACATCTTAAGCAACTGCTTTCCATTCTATTCTTTCTCCTAATAACCTATATTCTAGATTCTCTGTCCATAAATCTGCATAGTGTATTTAGTTATGTTATTAAGAGCATACAGTATTTGTCCTTTTTTTTTTTTTTTTTTTTTTTTTAAAGGAAAGACAGAGAGAAGGAAGGAAGGATAGAAGGAAGGAAGGAAGGAAGAAAGGGAAACATTTTTTCTTGTTTTATTGTATTTTTGTTTTTCCGTTTTTTGTTACATGGGCTGGGGCCGGGAATCGAACCGAGGTCCTCCGGCATAGCAGGCAAGCACTTTGCCCGCTGAGCCACCGCGGCCCACCCCTATTTGTCCTTTTTTGAATGACATTTCACTCAATGTAATATCCTCAGTGTCCCCACATGCTGTCACATGCTTCAGGACTTGGTCACTTTTTCACTGCATAATAATATTCCATCATGTATATGCCACAGTCTGCCTATCCATTCATCAGTTGATGGACACTTGTATGTTTTCATCTTTTGGCAATTGTGAATAACTGTACCAGGAATATCATTGTGAAAATATCTGTACATGTCTCTTCTTTCAGTTCTCTTGGTATATACCGAGTAACAGGACTGTGAAATCATACAACAACTCTATACTTAGTGCACCAGCTTGAAACTGTCATATACCCCAGAAAACCAATGTCCTCATTCGATGTTGCTGTGTGGGATCCTTTTTATTATTTCCATGGAGATGTGACCCACATAATTGTGGGTGGTAACTTTTGATTAGTGGTATCCATGGAGATGTGACTCCATCCATTCAAGGTGGGGTTGCTTACTGGAGACTTTTAGGAGGGACCTTTTTGGAAAAAGCTTTAAAGCCAACAGAGCCCACACAGCCAAAGATCTTTGGATATATGGAAGGAAAGCACCCATGGGGAAACCTTATGAAATGAGAAGGGAAAGCTAGCATGCATCTCTGTGTGTCTTCCAAGCTGAAAGAGAAACCCTGAATGTCAGCAGCCTCCTTGAGCCAAGGTATCCTACCCTGGATGCCTTAGTTTGTACATTTTCACAGTCTTAGAACTGTAAACTTGCAACCTAATAAGTTCCCATTTTAAAACCCATTCCATTTCTGGTATATTGCATTCTGACAGCTTAACAAACTAAAACACTCAGGTTTCTGAGGACCACCAGACACCTTCCACAGTGGGTATACTATTTTATATTCCCACCAGCAATGAATAAGTGTTCCAATTTCTCCACAACCTCTCCAACACTTGAAATTTTCTATTTGCTTAATAGTGGCCATTCTAGTAAATGTGAAATTATATTGCTTAGCGATTTTGATGCGCATTTCTGTAATAGCTAATACAGATGACCACCTTTTCATATACTTTTTAGCCATTTGTACTTCCTCATTGGATAAACATGTATTCACATCATGCAGACCATCCAAAGTACACAATGAGTGGCTCACAGTACCTTCATATAGTTTTGCATACATTCTGATGATCAGTTTTAGAACATTTTCATGACTCCAAAAAAGAAATCAAAATTTAAAAGAAAGCCCAAATTCTGTTGGATCGTTCTTGATGACTGAATCAATCCCTTTACTTGTGATTGTATTGTTGAGGTCTTCAATTTCTTCTCAAGTCAGTGAAAACACATGTCACTATACATATGTTTCTAGAAAATTGGCCGTTTCATCGCAGTGGTCTAGTTTGCTGACATAGAGTTGATCATAGTATACTCACAGTACATTTTATATTCTTGGGGTTTTGGGAAATGGTTCCCCTCATATTTCTGTTTTTACTTATTTTCATCTTCTCTCCCTTTGTCTTTGTTAGTCTAGCTAAGGGTTGTCAATTTTATTAATCTCAAAGAACCAACTTTTGGTTTTATTGATTTTATTGTTTTTCATTTCTCTGTCTTATGTATTTACATTTTAATCTTTGTTATTCCTTTCTTTCTGCTTGCTTTGGGATTAGTTTGTTGTTCTTTCTCTAGCTTCTAAGTGTGTACACTTGGATCTTTGATTTTAGGTCTTTCCTCCTTTCTAATGTAGATATGTAGCACTAAAAATTTCCCTCTCAGCACTTCCTTCACTGAATCTCATAAGTTTTAATGTGTCGTGTTCTCGTTTTTATTAACCTCGAGCTATTTATTGATTTTCCTTGCAGTTTATTCTTTGACCCAAAGATTCAGAACATGTAATTTAACCTCCACATGTTTGAGTTTCCCAGTTCTCCAGTTGTTATCGATTTCTAGCTTCATTCCATTATGAACAAAGAAAGTGCTTTGTATAATTTCAATCTTTAAAATTTATTAGGACCTGATTTGTTCCATAGCATGTGGTCTATCCTGCAGAATGTTCAATAAGCACTTGAGAAAAATACATATCCTGCTCTTTTAGGATGTATTGTTCTATATACAGCTGTTAGGTATAGTTACATTTATCATATGATTTGTGTTCTGTTTCCTTATTGATTCTCTCCCATTATTACTCTAGAGATTACTATTATTTATTCCCTTCAGTTTTGCAAGTGTGTGCCTCATGCACATTGGGGTAGCTTGACTATTTGCACAAATATGTATGATCATTATTTCTTCTTAGTGAATTGCCCATTTTATTGATATAGAGTGTCTTTCTTTGTCTCATAAAAATATTTTGCATATAGAGTCAATTTTGTCTGACACTAGTATAACTTCCCAGGCTGTTTTTGGATATTGCTTCCACAGAAAACCTTTTTCTACAATTTCATCTTCAACATTTTTGTGTCTTTCATTCTACAATAGATCTCTTGTTAACATTGAATTTTAATCCATTAACATTCAACATTAACTGTAAAAGCTGTCCTTACTTTGACTGATTTGTCCTTGCATTTTACTTGTCAAGTCTATTATTCTCTCTCCTTTTATCTTTTTATTTACCCTTACTGATACTCCTCATTTCTATACTCTCCTTTGAGTCTCTATTACCAGTCTTTTTTTTTTACATCTGGCAGAACTCCCATTAGTATTTCCTGAATGGGATTTCTCTCATTGTTTGTTTATCATTGAGTAGTCTATACTCCCCGTCATATTTATACCATAGCTTTGCTGGATAAAGTATTCCTGGCTGGCACTTTTTCCCTTTAAATACCTTAGATAGGTTGTACTTCCTTCTTGCCACCATGATGTCTCAGGGGAAGTCAGCACTTAGTCTCACGTGGCTTCCCTGTATATGGTGAATCACTTTTCTCTTGCTGCTTTCAAAATAATCTCCTTCTCTTTGGCATTTGACACGCTGATTAGCATGTGTCCTGGAGTGAGTCTATTTAGATTAATTCTATTAGGAATATTTTGAGGTCCTTTGATTTGCATATTTATGTCTTTTATGAAGGTTGGAAATTTTTCAGCCATTATTTCCTCAAATGTTCTTCTTGGGCCTTTTCCTTTCTCTTTTCCTTCCTGTAGACCTATGATGCATATGTTTGTGAGTTTGTTAATTTTATGAATCTCAGAGAATCAATGTTAGGTTTTATTGATTCTGTCTATGACTTATAGTTCATTGATACTTTCCTCTGACTTTCAAATTTGCTGTTGAGTGTCTCCAGCATATTTTTAATTTCATCTACAGTATCTTTCATTTCCATAAGACCTGTTACTTTTCTATGTATTCTTTCAAATTTCCCTTTATGCTCTCCTGCTGTCTTCTTAATATTCTTTATCTCTTGCCATCTTATTGAAATATGTAGATTTCTTCGAACATCTTTGATTAGTTCCAAATTCTGTATCTCCTCTGACATTTTAATTTAGTCATTTGGCCTGTCCATGTCTTCTTGTTACTTACTGTGACTTGTAATTTTTTGCTGGTATCTAGGCATCTGAATATATTGATCAGATTATTATTTTGAAAGTGGTTTTCCTTCTTCTGTCTAAGATTTCTTATTGATTAGGATTATATTAAAGGTCTTCTTTGGCATTTGGTTTGTCAGTAATTCCTGATCAAAATAGGTTCAGAGTCCCAAGAAGGGAATGTCTTGTAATTGTTTTGTTGGCATCTGGGTATCTGATGATCTTAATAAGATTACTTTGAAAGCTGTTTCCCTCTCGTGTTTAAGATATATTGTTGATTGGTATTTGGTTTGCTAAAGCTGTGAGAATTCAATATATCAGAAAGAGGTTCACTTTTACAAGGGTAGCTTAGTAGCTTGCAAATTTGAATTCCTAAATCTATGAAAATATCCAAATTAAGACATAAACAGGGTGATACCTTTTCTGAAGACAGGCTGCTAGCATCCAGTGTTTCTCACTCAACTGAGAAGACATATATGGTCATTGTCTGCTGGTTCAGCTTCCATGTATCCTTTTCTGGTCAGCTATCTCTAAATTTCTGTCTTTTATTCTCTCTGAGATGACTCTAGTAAAGATTTAAGGCACACCTTGAATATAATGGGTCACCTTTCAATTGTAACCACCTAATCAAAATGTCCCAACCAAAATAGGTCTGCCTCCTATTTAAGGCAGGCATTGAAAGTTCATGATCTTTTCTGGGGAAAATAACAGTTTCAAACCAGCACAATTGAGTTCATGCTAAAGGTCTTCCTTGGCAATTGGTTCAATACCATTTCCCAGCCAAAACATGACAAATGCATGCTGCGCAGATCCATCCCAAATTGTCCTAGATAGAGGGTCAGGAGAGCAGCTTGCAAATAATGTGCTTTCCCAACCTTACCAGGAGATTGTACACTTTGGTAATTTATTTCACACTGCCCTGAAACTGTAAGTGATATTGTACCCTCTGTCCCTCTGTTTCTGAGGCAGATATGTATAGTGTCTCCACAGTGCTATAGGTGCCTGTCCTGAAAGGACCAAAACTATGGAACCCACTGCCACAATTTCCCAGCTATTATTTGTATCAGGACTGTGCCACATCCCCCTCTTTTCCTGGGGAGAGTGAGTCCCAATCTCTTCCAGACTATAGCAATAAGAAAACTGAGAACCAGGAGGGTCCTTCATGGATGCCAGAACTTTCCTTAAGAATGTATTTTTGGAAGGCTAGAGAAGGAAGTATTTGCTGAACTAGCCAATGGCACATGGTAAAGTTGAAGATGTATAGGTTTTATAAGATAAATCCATACTAATGTGCCAGTATTACAAGACTTTCAAAGTCTTCCTCAAGAGCATAACAATGAAGCCTAAATTTTCAACTCAATTTGGGTAGTCCACCTTTGATCCCAGGCTTTAGTAAATCAGACAAGCAAATCAATTCAGTCAATCCAAGCCCCTAAGGTAAAACACTAAGTCTATAATTTCTTCCCAGTGATTCCAAGTAAAAGTTTCAGCTCGATACAACTTTGTATTTCTCCTAACCTGATCCCACTTCCTTAAAATCCCCATACATGTTTTCCAGTTTTCTATTGATACCTTTTGACAAAACTGTGATTCTCTGGTATTGCACTTCCCCAGGATCACATTCTGTACTCACCTTATGAATATCTTCTAATTTTGGATATAGGTCTAGAAGTGATGAGAGATGATAGACATAGGAACTTAGGAGGATCAGGAACCCATTTCAAGTCAATTTCCCCAGTAAAAATCATTGCAGATTCTTTGAACAACAGGAGAAAAACCTTATCAGACAATGCTAGAAAGTTTGTTTCCATCAATAAAAAAGACTCAGAGTAATTCAAATTCAGAGATTAAATTCAGAGGTTAAACATTCACAGCTTCATTAGAAACTGCCCATATGCTTCCATTCCACTTTTCAGGATGCCACTCCATTATGATCAATGCCCCCACTACAACATAAGAGAACTTGAGAGGCTGATAATTAAATTGCTTAGTAATTGAATGACTTACATAGAATTTGTAATTTGTTTTCAGAAATAGCAACTCTCAACCTACAGATGACAAAGATTTATTTTCAGTCAATCACAGATGCTTTTTGTTCCCTTATATGATCTACAAAAATTGTTGAATTTGAAAATAGAGACTCAGATACTTTTACTCAAATGTTAATGACAACATTATTCACAATAGCCAAAGTGCAATAAAAACATGGGTCTATCAACAGTTCAATAGATGAGTAAAATGTTGTACACATGGAATTAAATAGTATAGAGCCATAAAAGGGAAAGAAATACTGATTGCTTTAAATACTGCAGCATAGAGATCCTTGAAAATTTTCTGCTGAGTGAAATAATCTAGTCACAAAAAAACCACACATATTGCTTCTGTTCATATGAAATGTCCAACAGGACAATCTATAATGATGGAAAGTAGATTAGTAATCGGGGCTGTGTACAAGTAGGAATCATTAATAGCTAAATGATGTAGGGTTTCTTTTCAGGTAAAGTACTCCAATATAGATTCTGGTAATTGTTGTGCATATACATTAATATATTTAAAACCAATTTTTAAATGGGAGAATTGTCTATTTTAAAACAGTTAAAATGCAAACTCAATTGTGTTTAATGAAATTGCTGTTATTCATTTCTGGTTTAATAAATATTATATCAAGTTTGTCATAAACCCTAAGCTGGGGAGTTTGTGAGAAGTTGACAAATTTGTTGAGTTAATTATTTAAAAGTCTAGCAGACAGAACATACACATAAGTGAGATTCTTTTAAACCATACTTGTACACAGTGATGAACAAATGTATAATTAATAACAGAAAATAACCTGTTGCAAAATGATTGAAAACTGTTTTAAAATTAAACAGAAAAATGAATGATTGATGTAAGTATAGAGTATACATATTTCAGCTTCTAAGCTGAAATTTAACCATCACACAGTTAGGAAGTGAGCCTTCTATCAATCCAAGAAAATGTGTACATGGATCATCATCTGTCTGAATTGCATAGGAACACTTTATATACCCTTAATTCTTAGTCTTTTGAGATGAAAGTGTTTCTGCCTCATTAACATAACTTCTCTTTTTGTAGTCTGATTTTGAAGTGCAAGGAATATATTAATTTTCATAATTATCAAGCTATAAACTACAATTCAACACTCAGTAATTTAAATAATACATTGCCAAATCAACTTAATTGGCACTGTCTTATAATGTATCCATCAGTACTAACAGGAACAAGGCAAAAGTAGAACAGCTAGTAAATAATACAACTCTTTGATTTTCATGATGCTAAATCAGATATTCTATATGAATGAGTAAGTTGGCATGGGATTGTGAGGGCAAACCTAATCTTAAGCGGAATTGCTTGCCTATGCATTTCAGACTGAGAAATGTCAAAGATTTGAGCACAACCAATCATGAGCAATAATCAGTGCTATGCACAAGTGGGAAACATGCGATCATTATTTTGATTGTTAATGTATAATGCAAATCTTTTGATTGTTAAATTAGTAAGAACAGAATTGTTTGGAAGGTTAAACTCTCATACCTTCTTTTTTTTTCATACCTCCTTTTAAAAGGGTGTCAATGAAGGAGGCCAAATCTATGCTTTCATGGTTTGAGGTCTTGAAAACGTTGCCTGCTCAAAATTCTATGGCCTATTGAATTGAAATACACCTGATAGTTGTATGATAAAAGTTGCTTCTTTACAGTTTTATGACAAGTATCCAAACTAAAGATATAAGCATATTACTTTGAACATATCTCTTTTTATTTGATAGTAATTCTTATATGAGAAAAGAATTTCAAGAAGACTGTGTTAAACTCCTTCTCTTTTCCTAGTTCTTTTTCTTTTGCATATATTGAAAATATCCCCTATATGTATACTGCATCTCTTTTAGACACACATAAAAGATCATAATATATATGAATTCTAGAATGTATTTTAACAAATTTTTCTAAGAAGCTGACCTTGGTCAAGATGGGAAGCCAGAAATTTGAGGCATGAAATTCTAAGATTTCTTATAACAGGAGCAGAAGCATTGTATATTTATCAAGCACTCAGAATCATATTAGGAACCCATGGTATGGGTAAAGGCAATTTTTTAATGTAAAAGCTATACAGAGGAGATCAAAGTCTCAGCAAACAGCTTTCTAAGTAACTGTGTAATAATAGGAGAAGAATAAATAAGTGAAAGATTATTTACAGTCTAGCAGTAAACTTTGAAAAATACAAGCCTGGATTATCAAAGAAAACTGTTGGAAATGATGTTGCACTTTATCTATTTCTAAGGCCTCAGACATGCACATGTCCCTGAAATGATGGGTCAATTTTCTCATTTACAATGGTACTTTCTGCACATCAGGAATGCCTTGAATTTCAGTGCCACTATAATTTATAGAAAATTAATTTGTTAATGTTGTTTTCTCCAGATTAATGGGTCTGTTTTTTTTCTGTTTTAGAAAATGACTTCTAGATTCAGTTTTGGTAATACATATTTTCTTTTATAGTTATCAGTTCAATGTCATACTACTATTTTAATTATAAAACTCTTTATATAATTATCTTAAAATTCATCTATGCCTGACATGATCTGTTAAAATACTGTGGTTCTATTTTCTTACTGAAAAATACCAGCACTCTTCCATGCAGGAGACTCAGGTTCTCCAGAGGGGACACAGACTATGGGACAACTAGTCAATAATATTTATAAAGAAATAAAACATGTCATATAGACACCAGAAGAGCATAAGGAAAAATTCAAAAGATTAAATAGAAAAATAGTGGACCTCACAGAGAGGAAATGTACAGTAGACCAAATTAGAAGTATACTAGAAACATACACTAGCAGACTCAAGGATGCAGAAGAAAGAAAAAGTGACCTAGAAGGCAAAATAATTGAACTAGAGCAAGCAAGAGAATAAATGGCAAGAAAGATGGAAAAAATGAAACTGGATCTTATGGAAATGATGGATGACAAGAGGTGAACAAATATAAGGCTCACTGGTGTCCCAGGAGGAAAAGATAAAAGGGCTTGGAAAGTTAGCTGAAGATATAATCGTGGAAAACTTCCCAACCTTTATAAAATACCTAAATACACAAATAAAGAGTTCCAATGAACTCCAAATAGAATAAATCCAAATGGGCCTACCCCAAGACACATACTAATCAAACTGTTAAATGTTGAGGAGAAACAGAAAGTCTGAAAGCAGAATGAGTAAAACAATTTACTACACAAAAGGGAAAACACATGTTTGAATTTGGACTACCCAACAGGTAACATGGAAGCATGGAAGCATGATATATTTAAAATCCTGGATGAGAAATCTTTCCAGGCAGGAATTCTTTATCCAATCAAGTTGTCCTTCAAAATTGATGGAGAAATTAAAATCATCAAAGACACATAAAGACTTAGAGAACTATGCAAACAATAGGCCTGCCCTATAAGAAATACTGAAAGGAGTCCTGTTAGCTGAAAAAAAAGGAGAAGGAGGTATGGATGGGGACACAATTAATTGAACAGCATTGCTAAGTAACTTCAAGGATAAAAAGAAAGAAAGCATAATCAATTTATAGATCTGACTATTAACACCTAAGGATAAGATGGTAGATTTAAAAACAGCTAATACAGTAATAACTTTGAAACTTAGCAGTCTAAACTCACCAATTAAAAGATGCAGATTGGCAGAATAGATTTAAAAATGGAATCTATCTGTATGTTCTTTACAAGAGATGCACCTTAGACGCAAGGACAGAAGTTAATTTAAAGTGAAAGGATGGAAAAAGATGTTCTGTTCAAGCTGTAACCAAAAAAAGCTGAATAGCTATATAACATCAGATAAAATAGACTTAAAATGTGAAGATGTCATAAGAGACAAAGAAGGATACTACATATTAATAAAATGGACAATTCTCCAAAAGAAACTAAATATCATAAATGTTTATGCTCTCAATCAAGGTGCTCCAAAGTACACACAACAAATATTTGCAAAACTGAAAGGAGCAATAGACATTTCTACAATAATAGTGGGAGGCTTCAGTATACCACTCTCCATTATAGATAAAACAACCAGACAGATGATCAACAAAGAAAACCAGAAACTAAATAATATGATAAATGAATTAGACCTAAATAGACATATATGGATCATTATACCCAAAAACGCCAGGATATGCATTCTTCTCTAGTGCACACAGAACATTCTCCAGGATAGATCATATGCAGGGAAACAAAATAAGTCTTTATAAATTTAATGTGATTAAAATTGTCCAAAGCACTTTGACCCCACCAAATAGAGGCTTGAAATTAGTAATCACCAAAGAACCAGAGCTTTCACAAATATATGGAGATTAAACAAGAAACTTTTTTATTATTTATTTATTTTTTATTAATTAAAAAAATTAACTAACACAACATTTAGGAATCTTTCCATTCTACATATACAATCAGAAATTCTTAATATCATCACATAGATGCATATTCGTTATTTCTTACTACATTTGTATCGATTTAGAAAAAGAAATAGAAAGACAACAGAAAAAGAAATAAAACGATAATAGAGAAAAAATAAAAAATATATTAAAAAAAACTATAGCTCAGATGCAGCTTCATTCAGTGTTTTAACATAATTACATTACAATTAGGTAGTATTGTGCTGTCAATTTTTGAGTTTTTGTATCCAGTCCTGTTGCACAGTCTGTATCCCTTCAGCTCCAATTACCCATTATCTAACCCTATTTCTATCTCCTGATGGTCTCTGTTACCAATGACATATTCCAAGTTTATTCCCTAATGCCAGTTCACATCAGTGGGGCCATACAGTATTTGTCCTTTAGTTTTTGGCTAGTCTCACTCAGCATAATATTCTCTAGGTCCATCCATGTTATTACATGCTTCATAAGTTTATTCTGTCTTAAAGCTGCATAATATTCCATCGTACGTATATACCACAGTTTGTTTAGCCACTCATCTGTTGATGGACATTTTGGCTGTTTCCATCTCTTTGCAATTGTAAATAATGTTGCTATAAACATTGGTGTGCAAATGTCCATTTGTGTCTTTGCCCTTAAGTCCTTTAGTAGATACCTAGCAATGGTATTGCTGGGTCATATGGAAATTCTATATTCAGCTTTTTGAGGAACTGCCAAACTGACTTCCACAGTGGTTGCACCATTTGACATTCCCACCAACAGTGGATAAGTGTGCCTTTTTCTCCACACCCTCTCCAGCACTTGTCATTTTCTGTTTTGTTGATAATGACCATTCTGGTGGGTGTGAGATGATATCTCATTGTGGTTTTGATTTGCATTTCTTTAATGACCATGGACATTGAGCATCTCTTCATGTGCCTTTTGGCCATTTGTATTTCCACTTCTGAGAGGTGTCTGTTCAAGTCTTTTTCCCATTTTGTAATTGGGTTGGCTGTCTTTTTGTTGTTGAGTTGAACAATCTCTTTATAAATTCTGGATACTAGACCTTTATCTGATATGTCGTTTCCAAATATTGTCTCCCATTGTGTAGGCTGTCTTTCTACTTTCTTGATGAAGTTCTTTGATGCATAAAAGTGTTTAATTTTGAGGAGCTCCCATTTATTTCTTTATTTCTTCAGTGCTCTTGCTTCAGGTTTAAGGTCCATAAAACCACCTCCAATTGTAAGATTCAGAAGATATCTCCCTATATTTTCCTCTAACTGTTTTTTGGTCTTAGACCTAATGTTTAGATTTTTGATCCATTTTGAGTTAACTTTTGTATAGGGTGTGAGATACAGGTCCTCTTTCATTCTTTTGCATATGGATATCCAGTTCTCTAGGCAACATTTATTGAAGAGACTGTTCTGTCCCAGGTGAGTTGGCTTGACTGCCTTATCAAAGATCAAATGTCCATAGATGAGAGGGTCTATATTTGAGCAGTCTATTCGATTCCATTGGTCGATATATCTATCTTTATGCCAGTACCATGCTGTTTTGACCACTGTGGCTACATAATATGCCATAAAGTCCGGCAGCGTGAGACCTCCAGCTTCGTTTTTTTCCTCAAGATACTTTTAGCAATTCAGGGCACCCTGCCCTTCCAGATAAATTTGCTTATTGGTTTTTCTATTTCTGAAAAACAAGTTTTTGGAATTTTGATTGGTATTGCATTGAATCTGTAAATCAATTTAGGTAGAATTGACATCTTAACTATATTTAGTCTTCCTATCCATGAACACGGTATGCCCTTCCATCTATTTAGGTCTTCTGTGATTTCTTTTAACAGTTTTTTTGCAGTTTTCTTTGTACAGGTCTTTTGTCTCTTTAGTTAAATTTATTCCTAAGTATTTTATTCTTTTAGTTGCAATTGTAAATGGAATTCATTTCTTGACTTCCCCCTCAGCTTGTTCATTGCTAGTGTACAGAAACACTACAGATTTTTGAATGTTGATCTTGTAACCTGCTACTTTGCTTTATTCATTTATTGGCTCTAGTAGTTTTGCTGTGGATTTTTCAGGGTTTTTGATGTATAGTATCATATCATCTGCAAACAGTGATAGTTTACTTCTTCTTTTCCAATTTTGATGCCTTCTATTTCTTTTTCTTGTCCAATTGCTCTGGCTAGAACCTCCAACACGATGTTGAATAACAGTGGTGATAATGGACATCCTTGTCGTGTTCCTGATCTTAGGGGGAAAGTTTCCAATTTTCCCCCATTGAGGATGATATTAGCTGTGGGTTTTTCATATATTCCCTCTATCATTTTTATGAGGTTCCCTTGTATTCCTATCCTTTGAAGTGTTTTCAACAGGAAAGGATGTTGAATCTTGTCAAATGCCTTCTCTGCATCAATTGAGATGATCATGTGATATTTCTGCTTTGATTTTTTGATGTGGTGTATTACATTAATTGATTTTCTTATCTTGAACCATCCTTGCATACTTGGGATGAATCCTACTTGGTCATGATACATAATTCTTTTAATGTGTTCCTAGATTCGATTTGCTAAAAATTTGTTTAGGATTTTTGCATCTATATTCATTAGAGAGATTGGTCTGTAGTTTTTTTTTTTTTTTTGTAATATCTTTGCCTGGTTTTGGTATGATGGTGATGTTGGCTTCATAGAATGAATTAGGTAACTTTCCCTCCACTTCAATTTTTTTGAAGAGTTTGAGCAGGGTTGGTACTAACTCTTTCTGGCATTCTTGTCAGAATTCACATGTGAAGCCGTCTGGTCCTGGACTTTTCTTTTTTTGGGGAGGGGGAAGCTTTTGAATGACTGATTCAATTTCTTTACTTGTGATTGATTTGTTGAGGTTATCTATTTCTTCTTGAGTCAAAGTTGTTTGTGCATGCCTTTCTAGGAACTTGTCCATTTCATCTACATTGTTGTATTTATTAGCATAAAGTTGTTCATAGTATCCTGTTTTTACCTCTTTTATTTCTGTGAGGTCAGTGGTTATGTCTCCTCTTCCATTTCTGATCTTATTTATTTGCATCCTCTCTCTTCTTCTTTTTGTCAATTTTCCTAAGGGCCCATCAATCTTGTTGATTTTCTCATAGAACCAACTTCTGGTCTTATTGATTTTCTCTATTGTTTTCATGTTCTCAATTTCATTTATTTCTGCTCTAATCTTTGTTATTTCTTTCCTTTTGCTTGCTTTGGGGTTAGTTTGCTGTTCTTTCTCCAGTTCTTCCAAGTGGACAGTTAATTCCCGAATTTTTGCCCTTTCTTCTTTTTTGATATAGGCATTTAGGGCAATAAATTTCCCTCTTAGCGCTCCCTTTGCTGTGTCCCATAGGTTTTGATATGTTGTGTTTTCATTTTCATTCGCCTCGAGGTATTTACTAATTTCTCTTGTATTTCGTCCTTGACCCACTAGTTGTTTAAGAGTGTGTTGTTGAGCCTCCACATATTTGTGAATTTTCTGGCACTCTGCCTATTATTGATTTCCAACTTCATTCCTTTATGATCTGAGAAAGCGTTGTGTATGATTTCAATCTTTTTAAATTTGTTGAGACTTGCTTTGTGACCCAGCATATGGTCTATCTTTGAGAATGATCCATGAGCACTTGAGAATAAGGTGTATCCTGCTGTTGTGGGGTGTAATGTCCTATAAATGTCTGACAAGTCTAGCTCATTTATTGTAATATTCAAATTCTCTGTTTCTTTATAGATCCTCTGTCTAGATGTTCTGTCCATTGATGAGAGTGGGGAATTGAAGTCTTCAACTATTATGGTAGATGTGTCTATTTCCCTTTTCAGTATTTGCAGTGTATTCCTCACGTATTTTGGGGCATTCTGATTTGGTGCATAAATATTTATGATTGTTATGTCTTCTTGTTGAATTGTTCCTTTGATTAGTAGATAGTATCTTTCTTTGTCTCTTTTAACTGTTTTACATTTGAAGTCTACTTTGTTGGATATTAGTATAGCTACTCCTGCTCTTTTCTGGTTTTTATTTGCATGAAATATCTTTTCCCAACCTTTCACTTTCAACCTATGTTTATCTTTGGTTCTAAGATGCATTTCCTGTAGACAGCATATAGAAGGATCCTGTTTTTTAATCCATTCTGCCAGTCTGTCTTTTGATTCGGGAATTCAGTCCATTAACATTTAGTGCTATTACTGTTTGGGTAATTCTTTCCTCTACCATTTTGCCTTTTGTATTATGTATATCATATCTAATTTTCCTTCTTTCTACACTTTTCTCCACACCTCTCTCTTCTGTCTTTTTGTGTCTGACTCTAGTGCTCCCTTTATTGTTTCTTGCAGAGCTGTTCTCTTGGTCACAAATTCTCTCAGTGACTTTTTGTCTGAAAATGTTTTAATTTCTTCCTCATTTTTGAAGGACGATTTTGCTGGATATAGAATTCTTGGTTGGCAGTTTTTCTCTTTTAGTAATTTAATTATATCATCCCACTGTCTTCTTGCTTCCATGGTTTCTGCTGAGAAATCTACACATAGTCTTATTGGGTTTCCCTTGTATGTGATGGATTGTTTTTCTCTTGCTGCTTTCAAGATCCTCTCTTTCTCTTTGCCCTCTGACATTCTAACTAGTGAATGTCTTGGAAAACACCTATTTGGATCTATTCTCTTTGGGGTTCACTGCACTTCTTGGATCTGTAATTTTATGTCTTTCATAAGAGTTGGGAAATTTTCAGTGATAATTTCTTCCATTAGTTGTTCTCCTCCTTTTCCACTCACTTCTCCTTCTGGGCCACCCGCAACACATATATTTGTGTGCTTCATATTATCGTTCAATTCCCTGAGCCCTTTCTCAAATTTTTCCATTCTTTTCCATATGGTTTCTGTTTCTTTTTGGATTTCAGATGTTCCATCCTCCAGTTCACGAATTCTAACCTCTGTCTCTTGAAATATACCATTGTAGGTTTCCATTGTTTTTTTCATCTCTTATACTGTATCTTTCATTCCCATAAGTTCTGTGATTTGTTTTTTCAGACTTTCCATTTCTTCTTTTTGTTCATCCCTTGCTTTCTTCATGTCCTCCCTCAATTTATTGATTTGGTTTATGAAGAGGTTTTCCATTTCTGTTTGTATATTCAGAATTAGTTGTCTCAGCTCCTGTATCTCATTTGAACTATTGGTTTGTTCCTTTGACTGGGCCATATCTTCAATTTTCCTGGTGTGATTTGTTATTTTTTGCTGGCGTCTGGACATTTAATCAGATTTCCCTGAGTGTGAGACCCAGCAGGTTGAAAGACTTTCCTGTGAAGTCTCTGGGCTCTGTCTTTTTTTATCCTGCCATGTATCTGGTGCTTGTCTGTCTGTGGGTCCCACCAGCAAAAAATGTTATGGCTCCTTTATTAATGCCACTATTGGTGTTTGGTGGGACCCAGTCCCTGCCACTCTTGGAGACTCCCTCCTCTCCCTCCAGGCAGCTGCCTGTGGGTGAGGGGCACTGGCCGCCAGCCGCCACGTCTTGGGGAACTCGCTGATCCAAGTACGCTGTGTGTCCGGTCCCTGCCGTGGCCCTGGGAGCTGTTCTGCACTATTTCTGGTCACCTAATAGTTGCTCTGGTGGACGAACTAAGATGCACATACCTTACTAAGCCACCATCTTGGCCTCGTCTGAACAAGAAACTTTTAAATAATCATTGGGTCAATGCAGAAATTACTAGAGAAATTAGTAAATATCTGGAGACAAATGATAATGAGAATACGCCACAACAGAACTTATGGGATGTGGTAAAGATAGTGTTGAGATGGAAACGTATTGCCCTGAATTTCAATATTTAAAAGTAAGAATGGGCAAAAATCAAGGACTTAAAACTCCTCTCCTGGAGAAGTAAGAGTAAGAAAAACAAACTAATGCCAGAGCAAATAAGAGGAGAGAAATAGTAAATAAACAAACTGAAAAGCAATAAACAATAAGAAAAATCAATAAAACCAAATGTAGGTCATTTGAGAAACATCAATAAAATTAATGGAACTTCAGCTACACTAACAAAGAAAAAAGAGAAAGGACAAAAATAGGAAGGATGGGGGGTCACTACCATGGATCCTGAGGAAATTTTTAAAATCATAAGAAAATATTATGAGCAACTATATCCCAAAAAACTACACAATGTAGAGGAGATTGACAAATTCCTAGAAACACCACAAACTACCTATACTGACTTGAGAAGAAATTGAAGAGTTCAGCAAACCAATTACAAGCAGAGAGTTTCAATCAGTCATCAAAAGTCTTACTGAAAAGGAATGTCAAAGACCAGATGGCTATACAGGGGTATTTTTTCCAATACACTGAAAGGAACTAATACCAATCTTGCCAAAACTTTTCCAAAAATGTAAAGAAAAAGGAATGCTATGTAGCTCATTTTATGAACCTAACATCACTCTAATAGCAAAACCAGATAAAGATGTTAAAAGAAAGGTAAACTACAGACCAAATTGCCCTAATTAACATGGATGCAAAAACTCAAGAAAATACTAGCAAATCAAATCCAACAACACATTAAAATAATTATATGTAAAAATCTAGTGGACTTTATACCAGTAATGCAGGGGTATTTCAACATGCACAAAAAAAAACTCAGTCAAGATAATGCAGCACATTAACTAATAGGAAGGTAAAATCATATAATCCTATCAATTGAGGCTGAAAAAACATTCAACAAAAATTCAGCATCCGTTCCTGATAAAAAAACTTCAAGAGGTAAGAATCAAAGGAAACTTTCTCGATATCATAAAGTGCATATATGAAAAATCCAGAGCCAGCATCATGCATATTGATTAAAGACTGAAAACATTCCTCCTAAGATTGGGAACAATACAAAGGTGCCTATAATCACCACTGTTATGCAACAATGTACTAGAAGTCCTACCTGAAGCAACTGCACAGGAGAAAGAAATAAAGCACATCCAAATCAGAAAAGAAGTAAAACTTTCATTATTTGCAGATGATGTCCCAATTAAAGCAAGTCTATAGAAATGTCCAATCAAAGGCATCCATCCAGGGAAAGATACTGTGGTTCAAGAAGACCAATGAAATTCAGGGTTTCTCTCTCAAATAAGAAGGCACATGGCGAACACAGTCAGGGTTTCTCTGTCAGCTGGATGGGCACATGGTGAACACGGGATCATCTTCTAGTTTTCTGTCGTGCTTCTGGTCTCATGAAGCTCCCTGGGAGGCGTTGTCCTTCTTCATTTCTAAAGGTTGCTGGCTGGTGGACTCTCTGCTTCTTGGTGCTGCAGCATTCTCTGCTCTCTCTGAATCTCTCATTCTCCAAAATATTTCTTCTTTTATAGGACTCCAGAAACTTCTCAAGACCCACCAAATGGGTGGAGTCATGTCATCACCTAATCCAGCTTAACAACCAGTCTTGATTAAATCACATTTCCAAGGAGATGATCTGACTACAGTTTCAAACATATAGTATTGAATAGGAATTATTCTGCTTTTATGAAATGGGATTTAGATTAAAACATGTCTTTTCTAGGGGACATACATCCTTTCAAACCAACACAGCTTGCTTTCCTGGAGCCCATAATTCCCAGAGAGTTCCTAAGTCAGATAAATTCTGAAACTAAGAACTCTAGTCTCTCCAAAATTATTGATTAATTGCATCTCCCTATCCTGTAATGCCTACACTCCTTGCCAATGTGAAGAAATCAGAATAGGCATTTCCTAAATACCCCCATAGATTGGGAGAAGAATCAAAGGAGAAACATGAGGTATAACAGAGAAAACAGGATTTAAAAAATGAGTATGACTGCAGCATCATTATATTAATATTCCTTCTTGCATCTAATGTTTTGGAGAAGCTAGAAGGAAAAATTTTAAATGGCAGAATGGTAGCACATGACAAACTCTGTGATCTGTTCTGTAACTACTTTTTGAAGTGTGCTTTGAAAATTATTTTTTTCTTTTCTTTTTATATATGTTATATTTTACAATACAAAGTAAAAATCAAACACATAGACAAAAATATTAGCACTGTAACTTACTTACTGAATTTTCCACTGAGAAATAATTGTGGATATATTCATCTATTCTTTTATATATCTGTCTTAATAGATTAAATTAACAGATATGCATCCTATCAACTTCGCAACTCTAGGAAACTATCCCCTCATAATAACATCTAACACACTATTTTGCCTGTTTGATTTCTGTTTTCCTCAATAATTGGTGAGCTTGACAATGGCAAGAATGGTTGGTGAGTTTTGGCAAATATAAAGTTAAATTTAATAGTGTTGTAAAAGTAAATAAGTATTAGAAATGAAATAATGGGCCTCTTTCAATGAAAAACCAAAAGAACTATTCAGGAGAATATAAAGAAGAATTCAAATGAAATGAAGTATTCTTTCTAAGAGGAAGGGTGAATACCTAACACCTAACACTGTATTAGCCATTGGACAGCACCACTAATTGGTCTATTCTGGTTTTGGAATTTGTGTTGGTTTGAAATTGTTATGTAGCTCAGAAAAGTCTTGTTCTTCTAGTCCTGATTCAATATTGCATGGTCGGACCTTTTGATTAGATTAGTTCCATGGACAATGAGGCACCATTTTTGGGTGCGACCTTTAGCTTAGATGTAGATGTGACTCCACTCATCCAAGGTAGGTCTCAATTAGTTTATTGGAGCCCTTCAAAAAGCTGACATAGGGAAATATCTAGGAGAAACCTTAAACACAGACGTTTTGAAAGGCAGATGTCCCAGGAAATGCCAGGAGCTGAGAGAGCTGACAGAAACCAGACATGAACCAGAGCACAGCAGGTATATCACCATGTGCCGTTCCAATAAGATAATAAGAAAATAGATGAAACCCAGAGTTTTGCTCCAGAGAAGGTAAGTCAGGACCCACAGATGCCTAAATAGAAAGCCACTAGAATCAGAAGATAAAAGCAATGGAACAAGGAACAAGGGCCAGCAGATACCAGCCATACGTCTTCCCACATGACAGGCATCAGTCTCTCTTGTGAGTTAAGTTATCTCTATCTGATGCCTATTTTGGACATTTTTATGGTCTTAGAACTGTGAATTTGTAACTTAATAAATCCCATTTATAAAAGCAACTCCATTTCTGTATGTTTGCATTCCAGAAGCATTAACATACTAAAACAGACCTAAACATAATATTGAAGATAAACATATTTTCAGTGGTTCCTTAGGATAAATAATTTAATGAACATCTAAAATGAACAACTAAATTTCTCAAATTGGTAAACATGTAGTCACAGCTACAAAATTAATCGGGATCACACTGGCTTGTTCAATTTTCCTATTACTCTTTTCAGCATGAAACTTGGCCCCTGGGAAAACCAATGTGCATCTAGGACCTAGTTTTGGTAGGAAGTTAATAATGGAGTTAAACATTTGTCATTAATACCCAGTCCTGCCAATTGGTTTCATTCCTAATGGTAGGAGCTATTTATAACTATTAATCTTGAGCAATGAAGATGAATCTAAAAAGAAATCAATATCTGTCTCTCAATCCTTGAAGCTGTTACAGTTGAAACTGAACCTGAGACTGAATTGATAGGTAGGAAACCCATTCTTTAATTTTCCAGCACCTACTTGCATTATTATTATTCACCTTTTCTCTTTACTCTCCACATGCATTCTAATTCTCTTTTGTCTTCATCTCATTATGTCTCTTTATTTGAATGATTTTCATGCGTGTTATTTTATATCCTTGGTCTGTCTCTCCTAGTTTCATTGACCATAAAATATTCCTCAAAGTGCTTGTCTCTTTGTTAAAGTGAAATATGAGATATCTTTAGCAGATCCTGGAAACCAGGATCATAAAAAAAGTAATGTCCTGCCTATACATTTCAACTGAGTATAGCATGAAAATCATGCTAGATATATTTTTGCCAGAAGAATGCAAACATTATTCCCAATCCGAAAAAATCTAGATGCTTCCTGTGAATCATCAAAATGAACTCAATAGATTACAATTTGAGCATCTAAAATATACCAGAACATTTTCTGACATTTATTTTTTCTGTTTCGACTCATTTAGTCCTGAAAACAATCATACGAGGTAGATACCTTTTACATGCCCTATACAGATAAGAAACTGAGGCAACAGTGAACTCAGTTCAGAAGGACACAGGAACTCAAACACTTTGGCCCCACTGTCTATGAATGAAATCATTATACTGCACATTAAAACTAGCTCTTATGTACATTTTCTTATTACCATCATTAATGTCTATACATCTTGTTTTCAAAACTACAGAAACAATGAATAATTTCTCTGAAATCATGGCAAGCAATTGAAGATAAACAAAATTATTGAAAAACCTTCCACTGGTAGCACTTTTGGATTAATACTAAGCATTTACTCATATGAAATACCATTTACCACACCCAAAACTTAAAAAAAAAAAGATTTATACTCTGTACCTGTTTGCTTGACATATTAATATCTTTCCATGCTGGTTAATAGACATTTACATAACAACTTTATAGTCTACAGTACATTACTGTGTATACTTTTAGTTGTTTAATAATATTCTTATTGTTGGAGAGTTAAATTTTTCTAATTAATATTATATGAAATAGTTATAAGTAAAATAACTTTGCAAACATATTTTCTCCATTGGTCAAATTAGTTCTGAATAATTAATTTCTAAAATAGGATTCTAGTGTCACAGTTAAAAAATTTTGACTGTTGTTACCTAACTGCTCTCTGGAGTGTCTTGAACCACCTCCCATTCCTGACAGCTGAGGATGAGAGATGCTGCTTTCCCAGTTGCTCAGAATTCAGTTGTAGTAAAAGTATAAAAAATAATTGTCATTTCTGAATTTAGGATAGACTAAAAAGACCTTCTTAATCTCAGATTTATAAAAGTTAATTCACACATATTTTATTAAAATGTATTATTTTAATTTTGCTTTTAAATTTTCAAAATATACACGATTTATGGGCGGGCCACAGTGGCTCAGCAGGCAAGAATGCTCGTCTGCCATGCCAGATGGACCCAGGTTCTGTTCCTGGTGCCTGTCCACGTAAAAAACAAACAAACAACAACAAAATATATATATATAAATATATACATATATATATATATATATACACAATTTATTTTTCTGCATTATGTATGGTAGGATACTTACAATTTTATATTTCTAGTTGGGTTCCCTGATGAACAAGTTTCAATATTAATATTGGGTATTAAAAATTTATCTTAAAAGCATCCATTTCCCTACATGATGTTAATGTCTTTTTTGTCATATGCAGTATTTCCTAATATGAATCTAATTTTAACTCTATTTTTATTCCAATATCTGTTCAATTCCAGTAAATTTAATCAGTTATTAATTAGTGAAAGTTTTTGACATATTCTCATACCTTTTTAGGAAGCATTATATTTGCTCCTCTAGAGCCCATTAGGTCTCCTTTTCAAAATTTCCATGGTTATTGACACATTCTCTTGAGTCACATTTTATGCTTCCAAAACCATTCACTGAACTTTAATGAGTACTACAGTTGTTGAATAGATTAGTTCAATGGGAATTGATTTTTTTTTATAATTTTGAGGTGACAGCTTTTTTCCATTAGCATGGTTTGATCGTCCATTTTATTAAGGATTTCAAACATATTATGAAAATTTATATATTTTTCAGCAGATTTCACACACCTTTTTACTTTTTATTTTTTTTGGTAAGTGAGATCTCATTATATTTAAGAGGTTACAACATTTTTAATAAAGTGCTTAGATTTGATTTAATATTTCCATTTACTTGAATTTTTCTAGTAGATAATTGTGTGGTTGGTAAATGATAGTAGCTCTCCTATCACATATTTAATATTACTTTATTTAATCTTCTTGTCAAATTTATAGTACTTTTCTCGACGTATAGGACTAGCAGACTTTGATGTTTACTTAATTTTAATGTTTCATCATATATTATTGTTCATTTAAAATTCTCTTAAAAGCAGTATGTTTAAGAATGTTCTCTGATCCTTCCTAGCAATTTACTTAACTTATCCAATAAATATTCAGTAGTCCATTCCCTAATTTATGGATATTACCTTTGAAATCAAATATTCCTGATCTCTTCCACTCAGTATCTATTATGATATGCTGTGAGATTTAATGATTTTTCTTTTGACAGAGCCATCAAAGGCTTAAAGTTGGTGTATCACTGTATTTTCATTATTAGGTAGACATGTGGAAGCAAAATATGATGTGCTGCATTTGTAAGATTGAAGGCAGAGAAAACTTTGAGAAATCTTTGGAATTGCTACTATAAAAAGTATGTAGCAGGTGTGCAAGAAAAAGATAATAGAAAAAAGAACAGGGAACTTCAAGAAATATTTGAAAGTGAGTAGTGTTCAATTCAGAGATGGAAGATGAAAGAGGAACAAAAATGCATCACTAAGTATCTATACTGAGCATGTGGGAGGTTGGTAATGATATTCATCAGGGCATTGGAATAGAGTATATGAGTCAAGTTTTGAAATATTAACCTAAGGTGGAGGTAGGACACTCATTTGGGTATAAAGCATACAACTTTGGATATATTACTCTGAATTTAAAATATAAGCCATATAGTTAAAAATTGTTCTATCTAGACACTAGTTAAAATGAGTAAACTGGTAACTACATAAAAGCAAATATTTAGATAGAAGCATGAGCCACACGAAAAATTAAGGGTAATAGAAGATAAATGATCATTGTCAGTGAAATATATACAGAAGAAGTAACGAATTAGGAGAATGACCCCTCACCTCCACCCTGTCAATAGCTGACAGTGCATTTTAGCTCCTTAAGCAGTTCTGGGTCACACATCCCATCTTAGACTAATTCACAGCCAAGTCAAATGACACCAACTGGTTCAGAAAAAAGTCACCCCCTTGTTGATTTCATCCTCTTGTTTTCATCTCCTTGGAGTGAGATAGGGATATTTACTCTAAAAATGGAGAGATATTTAACCTTCTAAGTAAACAAGTATAATTTGTTCAAAGAATTGGGAAGTGAAATGACTTCACAGAAGTCAAGAAACCAAAGGCAAAGGGCTTTACAGAAAAAGGCAATGATATATAGTGTTAAATCATGAAGGGTGATGAAGGAAAAAAATGATGGAGAAGTAATTTACGAATGAGTTGTTAGAATGCAGAGCTTTTCCAAAGGGAAAAAAAAAGGATCTGTGGAAACCAGGTTGTTTTGGCTTACTGAATGAACAAAACATGAGAAAAGCTTACCAATGCAGGGTTGGACAAAGAAATGAGTGATTAGAAAGGAACAAGGAATTCAGAGACTTGATTTTTAAAAAAAAAGATATTTGACTGTCTTAATAGTCAAGTTAAAAAGTTGAAGAAAGTTAAATTGATGGATTCTTGGGACAGATGCACACATACATGAAGTAAATGTCTTTGAAGAGCATAGTGCTGGGATCAAACCAAAGAGTATGAGGTCTTATTAATCTGAAAATAAGTCCTGGCTCTGATATGAGATTTCTCTTAGACTCAGTTTTTTCTAATGAACTAGGTTTTTTGTGTGTGAATTTTAAAAGAAAATGTATTTAGTAAAAATCTCTTGCAAGAAGAAACCATTTAATTAATGTTACCTATTAGCAGTATGCTTCCTTAATATCTGTACTTATTAACAGGTATTCAATCTTTTGCATGAAATATTTTATTACAGATAACGTCTCTATAATAAAATGTGCCATGAGCTGAGAAAGGTGAATAATCTAAATTAATATACCAGAATTCTGCTGAAATTTGAAATTCAGCTCTTTTGTTTCAGAAAACGGATGGACTAAATGACACTGGGGTTTCTGAATTTGTGTGGCTGGGACTCTCTACATCTTGGGAAACTAAAGTTTTTCTCCTTGCTCTATTTAGCAATCATCCTAGGAAACCTTTCCATTTTGATATTGGCGATATTTGATGCTCACTTGCATTCCCCCATGTACTTCCTACTGGCCAGTCTGTCCCTCATTGATACGGGAGTATCTTCTACCACAGTCCCCAAGATGATCATAGACCTTTTATAGGAATACAAGGTGATTTCTTTTCAATGCTGTCTAACCCAGATATGTTTCATTCATATTACAGGAGGAGTGGAGATTGTGCTCCTCATAGCCATGGCATTTGACAGGTACATAGCAATTTGCAAGCATCTTCACTACTTGAAAATCATGCACCCTAAAGTGTGTGTTTCATTTGTAGTCACTGCCTGGGTAATTGGGGTGATACATGCTATTTTTCAATTTGCTTTTGTTATAAATCTGCCATTTTGTGGCCCTAATGAAATAGACAGCTTTTACTGTGACTTCCCCAGGATCATAAAACTTGCATGCACAAATGGAGCCAAATATGAGTTTATTGTTGCTGCCAACAGTGGGTTCATATCCATGGACACCTTTCTCCTGCTGATCCTTTCCTATATCTTCATTCTGGTCACCATCTAGAAATGCTCTTCAGGGGACTTATCCAAGGTATTTGTCTCTTTGTCGGCTCACATCACTGTGGTTGTTCTTTTCTTTACTCCATGTATATTTCTGTATGTGTGGCCTTTCCCAATATCATCACTTGACAAGTACCTGCTTATTGTTGACTTTGCTATCACACCTGCCTTGAATCCTGCCATCTCTACATTAAGGAACAAAGACATGAAGATAGCAATGAAAAGATTGAGCAAACACATATATTACATTCAGTTTTGCTGACAAGAATTCTTTTCAGTTTTCAAAAATTTCCACTGCCTGCTTGTTATGTTCAGCTAGACATCCTAAATCTGACACGTCCATAACTGAACACCTCATATACCATCATAAAACAGCTTCTTCTACTACTATACAACCTTTACTTAGTACCTTTACTAGCCTGGTAAATGTGAGTCCATTGTATAATAGTTCATATATTGGTAGCTGCCAGAATATCTACTAATTACTGTCTTGTACTTAAAAGTGTGATGACTTTTTCAATAACAGAAATACAATGACATCCTTCTGATTTTGATTAGGTCTGAAAACAAACCGGAATCCTGCTTTGGTGAGTGTTATGAATCTTTGTTTTGAATGATTACACATGTATAAGTAACAGCACTACTTAACTATTGAAAAGATTGGATTGCTGCAAAGCAGAGCCAGGGAAAAATTCCATTGAAGGTCATTTATGGCTAAACTGATTCCTTGGAATATTACTAAGTAGGCAGGGAATTGAGACAGATAAGGAAAGTTAGCTTATCTTGATAAGTAAAATAGGATGAAAGCCTATTGTGGTCCATGGAGAGACTCCATATGTTCTGAGACATAGAATTGTCTCAGTTAAATTGAGAAATATTCAGCTATTTCTCAATATTTGAAGAACATTAAATATCAGTATTAAATATGGGTATGTCTTTAGTTTTGAAGTATTATCTGGAGTATTAGTCCCTGACCTATCCAGCTTGCCCACTCTGAAGATTTAGCATATTAGAAAGGTGCACACACACCGCCAGGTAGATACTCAGATCCCGACAACAGAGAACCATGTCCTCAATTGGAAACAATAAATGCAGAGGTATATGGTTGAGATGATATGGATAACTGAAAACATTCCTATCTCTTACAACCACACAGGCAGTATTAATCTCACTTAATAGTCTCATTCATTCTCTAAAGTAATAGCTGTTCACAGTCAAAAAACAAATTTAGAAAAAGAGGGATAGAAGGACTACTGATACACGCGCTTTTGCTCTTAGTCCCAAAATGCTAAATAATACTCATCATTTCCTCTTCAACCACTCAGTTTAGATTTCCCTCAATCTCAATTATCACTTTTTGCTGGTCTAAGTTACCTTCTCAGAGATGTGACATTGGACTTCATTCACAAGCAGTATAAGCCATTGTTTAAATGCTTTGGCTTGTCTGCTGTCAATACAATTACCTTGTTGAAATTATTATCAATGATGAAACCACCATGTGATATCTGTGTGTATCCTAACTTGCAGACAAACTTTTCTTCACCACTCATTATGAAGCCGCAATCCTTTCTTTTCATGGCAATGAGTATAATTATACCTGACATTGAGGTAACTAAATACTACATTCAATCAGCTTCATATCCTCAATATAATGGACCTTAATGATGTGGAATGAATAATGAGAAAGTAGATAAAACCTTGATATAGACCAGTGAATGTATATTGATAGACATGACAGCTGAAAGTAAACTGCTTCTGTAAGTTTTTGCAACAAATATAGAGGGGAAAAAAGAATTTTCTTGGTCCATAACTGTGTACTCATTATCAGGAGAAGTGTTGATTTGCTCCAACAATGAAACAATATCTGGAGATATGCATGCTAAGAATTAAAATATGATTGAGTTTAACATTTTGCAAGCATTCTAAAAGATCCATCAGTCTTCTGAACAGGTTAACTAGGGAAGAGGAAGAAGACTGTGTTAGGAATCAAAATCTCTGCATCTTTTGTGTATCTAATGGTAGCAAAAATTTCTATAACTCCTTGTGAAATACAGTATAGCTTTGTTTTGTTATTTTGGAAAGTAAAGTGCAGGTTTTTATTTACCTTTAATACCATACCAGTTATTATTTAGCTCAGGTAAGTGATGTGAAAATTTTGCATCTGATTAAGTCTATGCCAATTCTGTATTATGGAATTATGGAAATAATGAAGAGGACCCACACAGTGCACTGTCAGATGATTATTGAGACTTCAGAGACACTGTCCTATAATACTCTCAACTGATTACTTTGGAGTCCCTTTGGTGAAAGATAAGAGGAAACTTTACAGGAAAATTTGGACTGGAGTTTTGGTTTCCATTAAGGAATGAAAGGTTTTGGAAGGCATCACTCCTATTCTTACAATAGGAAAAAAGATAAATCAAGTGAAAACCAGCAACTCTTCTTACATCCATCAGAGGATTGAAATTTTGAAGTCATTTACTCAAAATTGCCTCTCTAAAACTGGAGAGGGAGACAAGAACAGAACCACAGTTTACCTGGTACAGAAACCTAGGATCTAAACCCCTTTCTAGAGTCATTTTTCATAGTAATATTTAAATTACAATTGCTGAATACTAGAGGCTCAGTGTGGACTATTGTGGGAATTAAAATTTCTGTGTATTCATGACTGAGGTTACCCCCACACTTTCCTGACATTACTTCCAGGGATCCTACCTCAGTGAAAAGATCAGAGAAAAAAATCTATGTATTTCCAGTTAGGATGGTGATTAGTAATCATCTTAAAACATATCCAGAGCTACCCTTTTTCTTAACCAGAAGCAAACCAAAGTTATCAGTGTTCAACTGATCTGAGGGTAAGGAAGCACCAACTATAATCCCTTCTAGACTTCAAAGAGTAGACATACCCAACTCCAGGCATCCTAACTTTCTGAATGGAAGAAATACATAACCAACTCCACCTTTCTAATCTTCATGACATATCTGATGATCAGGTGGAGGTAGCTTAGAAATACTTGTGAAGTTCACAGTCTGAGCGCATAGGCTCACTAAAAGATTAAAAGATAATCATAGCACAATAGAACATTTCTCCTCTCCCCATAACTTACCTCTACTTCAATAGGGATTCTGTGTATTGCAGGAAAATACATCTGAAAGACTTTCAAGTCATATATATTATTTAAGAAGTGCTATGACAATGTCAACATAAGAAGACAAAAGTAAAGACATCAGAGGAAATTTTAACCTTTGTTTGGGAATTTAAAATAGCTACAATTTAAGGCAGACAATTGTGGCACAGTGGCAGAACTCTTGCCTGCCATGCTGGAGACCTGGCTTCTATTCTCGGTGCTTGCCTATGCCAAAAAAAAAATAAAAAGCTTTGATTCATATGCCAAGAGCCATAAACCGAAAAAGTGGTCAGCATGCAAGAACAGATGGGTAATGTAAACAGAGAGATAGACTCTCTAAGAATGAATCAAGATGAAATGCTAGAAATTAATAACCCTGTAATTGGAATAAGAATTTCCTATGGTGGATTCACCAGTAGGTGGAAACAGTCAAGGAAAATATCATTGAGCTGCCAATATGTCAATAGAACTTCCCAAACTAAAAAACAAAGAGAAAAAATCACTGAAAACTATAACACAGAATATCTAAGAACTGTTAGACAATTACAAAAGGCATAATAAATCCATAATTAACATAATAAAAGGAGATGAAAGAGAAAGAAGCAGAAAGAATATTGGTAAACTGTGGTTCTGTTCTTGTCTCCCTCTCCAGTTTTAGTAACAATGGTTGAAGGTTTCACAAAATTAAGGACAGACACAAAACTAGAGATCCACGAAGCTCAGAGAATGCTGAACAGGATAAATCCTGCCCCCACCAAAAAAAAAACACACACAAAAAACCCACACTTATGTAAGTACATCATATCCTAATTGCAGAAAATTATTGAAAGTCTTGAAACAGCAAGAGGGGGGAAACACTTTTCCAACATTGCACTGTTGAAGCTCTTTATATGATAGTGCAAACTTCTCTCCAGAAATCATACTTGCAAGAAGTGAGTGGTGTTAAATATTTAAAGAGATGAAAAAAAAACATCAGATTATAATTCTGAAATTTCCGACTGTATTCTGAAATGTTCTTCAAAAGTGAAGGAGAGGGTGGGCAATGGTGGCTCAGTGGCACTTTCACCTGCCATACTGGATACCTGCGTTTCATTCCCAGAGCCTACCCATGACAAAAAAAAAGGGGGATGGGGAACTAAAGAATTTCTCTGACAAACAAATTTGAGAGAATTTTCAGCAAAAGACAAATGTCCTGAAAGACATGTTAAAAGAAATTTTTCAAAGAGATGGAAAGTGTTATGAGTAAGCAAATCATACATACATAAATGAAGAGAATTATAGAAGGAATAAATGAAGTTAAAATAAAATATTTTATTTTTATTTTTCCAAACTGAAAAAACAGATAACTATTTATTGTGAGGATGTGGACCAGCAGGGGCTCTCATTCATTTTTAGTAGGAATATGAATGGTACAGCCACTTTGTAAGAGTTTGGCAGTTTCTTTAAAGCCAAAATCCAGCAGCCATGCTGCAAAGTATTTACCCAAATGAGGTGAAAATGCAAATACACACACACAAACACACATAAATAAAAACACACAAAATATATTTACACTAGTTTTATTCATATTGACAAAAGGTGAAAGCAAATATGATACCCTTAAATAGGTGAATGGAAAAACTGCAGTACGTCCATACAAAAGAATATTAATCAGCAGTAAAAAAAATGAGCTATGAAACCATAAAAATGCATGGAGAAACCATTAATGCATGTTGTTAAATGAAAGATGCTAGTCTTGAAAGGCTAAATACAGTGTAATTACAGTGATACAACATTCTGGAAAAGGCAAAACTATAGAACTAATAAAAACAACAGTGGTTTCAAGTGGTTCGAGAGGAGGGAGAGAGGGATTAATAAATAGTGCACAGTGTGTAGTCAAGGCAGCAAAACTACTCTGTATTACATTCTAATGATGGATACGTGATATTATGCTTTTGTCAAATCCTGCAGAAGTACACAAGACAAAAATCAAATCAGAATGTCAACTATGAACGTTAATAAATTATAATGTGTCATTATTAGTTAATCAAATGTAACAAATGTACAACACTAATACAAGATATTAGTACTAAAGGAAGCAACGGCTGGGGGAAAAGATGATATATGAGGACTCTCACTATCTGCACAGTTTTTCTGTAAATCTAAATCTAAATATCATGCCAAAGTTTTTCATAAACTTTAATCTGGAGAGCTGGAAAGAAGCTAAGAAATTTTATGAGTCAATTTAAAACTCTAACAGGGTCTCTGGTCTCCCCCTCCCCCACCCCCACCCAGCCACTCTATGCTGAGACTCTCTGACACTGCTGGAAGAACCACTGCAGGAGGCCGGTGCTGTCATGACCAAGAATCCTGGCTTGGAGAACGACTGCATCAAGAACTTCAAGAAGCAGAGGGGCGATTTGGAGACAATGCAAAGACAGAGAAATGAAGTGACAGTTGAACTGTGGTAGAAGAAAAAGAGATGAACCCTTATTGAAAAAGAGAAATGCTCTCCAAGGAGAAAGTTTAGAAAATTCAGGGGTTGATACCAACTTTAAACCACAAAATGTTACACTACAGGCTACATCACAGAAAGCCACAAGTGATAAACCAGTGGTCCAGTTCAGTGTCATCCAGGCTGTAAGAAAGCTTTTGTCCAGTGAAAGAAACCCACTGGTTGATGACCTAATAAAAGCTGGTATTTTACCAATTCCAATCAAATGTATTGAAAGGGATGATAACATTCACTGATGTTTGAAGCTGCTTGGGTGCTAATTAAAATACTATCAGGAACTTCCTACACAGATTTAAGCTGTTGTACAGACTGATGCAGTGCCTCTTTTTCTGAGACTTCACCATTCACCACATCAGAATGTTTGGGAAGAAGCAGTATGGGCTTTGGGAAATATCGTAGGTGATGGTCCTCAGTAAAGAGATTATGTCATATCACTGGGAGTTGTCAAATCTCTTCTGTCCTTTATCAATCATTCCATTCCTATCATCTTCCTTCAGAAGTCACATGGGTATTGTCAATTTCTGCATGAATAAGGACACTACATCACCTGTGGAGACAGTTCAGGAGATTTTGCCAGCATTGTGTGCCCTCATATACCATACAGACATGCACATTCTTTAGACACTGTGTTCTATCATACCTGACACATGGAGACAATGAGCAGAAACAGATGGTAATTGATTCAGGGATTGTGCCATTTCTCAAGCCCCTTCTGGGCCACCAGGAAGTGACAGTTCAAACAGCAGCACTCAGGGTTACTGGCAACATAGTGACAAGCACCAAGGAGCAGTCCTGGGCCATTCTTAATGGTGAAGTCCTATTCCACTTCTCAAATCTCCTGTCACACCCGAGGGAAAGTAAGAAAGCAGTGGGTTCCCTTCCAATATAACAGCAGGAAACCAGCAAGATATTCAAGATACAATAGATGCTGGATGAATCTATATGATTATTCATCATCTTGCTAAGGGGAATTTTGGAACACAGAAAGACCTGCTTTGGCAATGAGCAACTTAACAATAAATGATAGAAAAAATTAGGTTGATTTTTATATAGCAGAATGTAATATCACCATTCTGTAATTTACTCTCAGTAAAAGATTCTCAAGATGTTCAGGTAGTCCTAAATAGTCTGAAAAATATTTTGATAATGGTTAGTGACAAAGAAAAGCGCAATAACTGAAATAATAGAAGAATGTGACAGTGTGAGGAAAAAATTGAAATTTTACAGCAACATGAAAATGAAGACACATAAATTAGCATTTGAAATCATAGATCGGTATTTCTCTGGTGATGATGTCAATGAAGATCCAAGCCTCATTCCTGAAGCAACACAAGGAGGTACTTAAAATTTTTACCCAACAGCCAACCCTCAGACAAAACAATTTCTAAGTTCAATCGAGTGCAGCATTTTTCCCACATTCTATATGAAGTCCCACCAGATGGTTACCAAATGAGAACAACCACAACAGCAAAAGGCTCCAAACACACAAGGCTCTTTGTTTCCATGCTTCTAATGCAAGCCACGTCTCAGTCACTTTGCAGTTAATAAAAGTCACTCTCACATGGACTTTAAATGCATCTGCATGATTTCCTAAACTGTTTTAGAATTTCCCTTATCAATCTTAAGCACCCCTTTTCTCCCCACCTCTGGTGGCACACACTGACAACTGCAGTCACCAGTTGAGAATGCTCCATGGCAGTGGCATGTCCGTGCCAACTAGTACTCCTGTGGAAACTGGTGCACGGTGGATCAGGACAGTATAATGTGACACATACACATGTATGAAGATTTCAGAGAGGTGCAGTCTGGTCTGAACCTAAGCATTGTCCTCTACAAACATATTTTCATACTTTGTATGTGGAAGAACTGATTTTAAAGTACAAGCCAAATGACTTTCATTTGGGACTGACACAAAAGTAACAGTGAAAAGTAACTTGGTTATTGATTAAACCAGCAACTTTTAAAAAACTGTCCTTCATCAGCCAGTCATTGATGTGGTTATTGTCTGCCTCAGAAGCCAGGGTTGAATGAAGAAGTTATAGCTATGGATCATAATACTTTCACCATCATACCTAATTTTTGAGAGCATCAAGCCTTCTTTCACCACTAATTCCAGCCTGTGTGCTCCTGCTAGTAAAGTAATCTAAAGCTGTGCATGTTATTTTACCTGAGCTGAAACCTGTTAAGGACATGAACTTATGTTGAAGTTGAAAGCAAGAGTCCCTAACTATAAAGAAAAACAAGACAAAGATCTAAAACCCCCATTGATGATGTAAAACGAAACAAACTCTTGCTTTCAACTTTCAGTACTTAGTTTCTCGTTTTACATTTTTTTTTGCATGGGCAGGCACTGGGAATTGAACCTGGGTCTCCAGCATGGCAGGCAAGAATTCTGCCACTGAGCCACTGTCACAACACTGTAATTTTTGTTTTTAATCAATAATTGGATATGGTTGATATAAGTTAAGTTTAACCTGCAGAGTACATTTTAAACATGTACTAAAGTACATGTTTACTGTAATTTAGTCTTAAAATACACCTTACTTAACAACCAGATCTTTTGATAATGTGGTTGGCAACAAACCAGCAACTCTTTAGAAGTGTCATGAAACTTCACTCTTTGAGTATTGGGAAAGGTCATTCAAATTCTACTCTAAAAGCAGATTAACATTTAAAAATATTCTGCCAAGGATCTATGTAAAGGTATGATTTTCAGTTGTTTCACATAAACCTGATTTGCACTAATTTTTAAATAATTCTGCAAAATATGATATTACTATGTAAAGTCATGGCTTTTCTAGCTTGTTTGACCAGTTATTAATGAAAGAACATGGATTTGAACGTATTTAAACTAAACAATTTATGTTGCCACAAAAAATGGTTTTGGCACTATCATTTACTGGGTATAATTTCCCAGTGCATTGGTGTGTACGGATACAAGATCTAAACTAATTCAGTTACCAGGTGGGGCATGTATTTCCTGTGATGAAGATGAGATAGATATCATCAGAGCTTTGTGAACCAGCTGAGGTTTTTACACTGATAAATAAAGCATAGTAGATATGCATTCATTAAAAATATGCCAAGAGTGGAGCCACCTTAAAGGGTTAGTTTTGTCTTGTATCTAAATTGGATAAAAGCATATGTTTAAACTGTAAGATTTTTGCAAACTGTGGAATTTGTTTTAGTATAGTGGTTTGGCCTCTAATTATTTATGAGTTATATAAATTTTAAAATCAATTTCTCTTTGAGGTGACTCCAAATTTTTACCTGTTGTGTACATAAAATTGAGTTAAAGTTTCCTGTGCTTTTTTTTCTTCATCCAGTTTTTGAGTTAAATCTTCATATGATAACTGCATCCTGTTTTAACACCATAGTCTAAATTTTTGAAAGTGTGTGGTGTTCACTAAAAGTACAAATAATAAAGTCAAAATTAATAAGTCACAAATTTTGGTAAGACCATTAAATTCCAAATCTTCTTGATGTTTTGAATTGTACCACTTCCACTTTCGTTTCTACTGGACTCTCCATGCTTATTCATAGTTACCCTTAAGATTTTGCACACAGTAAGGTAAAAATTGGCCTATGTTGTGAGATTCACCTTTACTCTTGCATTCTCGATACAGACGGACATTTTTAGATGAACATCAGCATCATGTAGTACAGAATTGTGTGTGCATTTGCTTGATTCAGTTTGTTGTGACCTTATCAGTTTTGAATTGGAATTGAGCCATTTCATAGATAAAGGATGCCATATTGATGCACTTCTACATTTTCAAAAGTGTTAAAAATTGCATTGTTTGCATTTTTTCTGATTCAGTTAAATAAAGACTAAAACATTCTTTCAAAAGAAGCATCTAATTGTGTTCCTAATGTTGTATATACATTTAGGTTGTGTAACCAATAAAAAAAGCTGCTATCAAAGCAAAATAGTCTAGCAAGCACTAAGAAGACACATAAGTGAGATTTTTAAAACCATGCTTGTCCACAGTGACAAACAAATGTATAAAAAATAGCAGAAAATATTGCCCCCCAAATGGTTAAAAAAATCTATCTTAAAATTAAATTTAAAAAACTTTGATAGCTGAAAGAATAGAGTGTATGTATTAAGCTTCAAAGGTAATATGATCATGTAACAACTGAATGTTTAGGGAGTGATCCTTCTACCACTACAAGAAAACACAAAAATGAATCATCATCTGTCTGAATTGCCACAGGAAAAATTATATTCCATCAATTTCTAAAGTCCTTTCATATGGAAGAATTTTTAACTCATTAATATAACTTCCTTTTTGAAATCTGATTTTGAAATTCTAGGAGTCTATTCACTTTCCTCTTATTAAACCACAAACTACCTTTCAAAACTCAGTAATTTAAATTAAGCTTTGCCAAATTAATTTAATTGGCACTGTCATATAATGCACCCATCAATACTAAAAGGAACAAGGCAAAAGTGGAAAAGCTAGTCAATAATGCAACTCTTTGATTTCCATGACATTAAATCAGATATTCTGAATGGATGAATAAATTGGCATGGGATTGTGAGGGCAAACCTAATCTTACAGCAGAATACATGCCTATGCATTTCAGACTGAGAAATGTTGCATCAAAGAGCTGAGCACAACCAACCATGTGCAATAATCGTGCGTGGGCAACATGAGGTCATTATTTTAATCATTAATGGTTATTATCTACCTTCTATTTGTTAAATTAGTGAGAACAAAACTGTTTGGGAGGCTAAAACTCTCAAACCTCCTTTAAAAGGGTGCTCATGAAGGAGACCAAATCTGTGCTTTCATGGTTTGAGGTCCTGCTCAAAATTCTATGGCCTGTTGAACTGAAAAGATGCCTGATATTTCTATGATAAAAGTTGCTTCTTTATAGTTTTATGACAAGTACCCAAACTAAAAATCTGAGCATGTTACTTTGAAACATATCTCTTTTTATTCAATAGTAACACCTATATGACAAAGGAATTTCAAGAAAAATGAGTGTTAAACTCCCTCTCTTTTCCCAGATTACCTGAAGTACCCACTAGAAATATTTTCTTTTGCATCTATAGAAAATGTCTTCTGTACATATACTATATCCCTTTTGTAAACACATAAAGGATATTAATATACATAAACTGTAGAATTTATTCTAAGAAATTTATCTAAGAGACTGTTCCTTGTCAATATGGGAAACCAGCAGTGTGAGACATCAAATTCTAAGATCCCTGAAAACATGAGGGTAAACACTGTATGTGTGATAAGGTCTCAGCATCATATTTCAGACCCAAACTAAAAAAAAAACTGTACATAGGAGAATAAAGTCTTAACACCCAGCTTTCTAAGTAAATATTAACAATAGAGGAAGAAGAAATAAGGGAATGATTACTTACAGTCCAGCAGTCAACTGTGAAAAACAGGAACCTGGATTATCAAGGAAGACAGTTGAAAATGATGTTGCACCTTATCTACTTCCAAGATCTTCAGACATTTATATATCCCTGAAATGATGGAACAATTGTCTCACTTAATTGGGTGTTCAGTACAGGCCAGGAATGCCTTGATTTTTCTGTAATGCTGTACTTTAAAAAATATTGGTTTGTTGATTTTTATTATAGAATAAGGGTTTGTTCTGTTGTTTTTGTAAATAATTTCTAGAGTTAGTTTTGGTAATACATATTTTCCCTAAAGATATCAATTTAATATCATATTATTATTTCAATTTTGACACTAATTATGTAATTATTTTAAAATTCCTTCTGTGCCTGGGATGATTTATTCATCCTGAATTAAAATACTGTAAAAGTATTTTTTTCTTTATTTAGAAATACTAGCACCGTATTTTACTTTCCATTTTACAGAAAGAAATAATCTTGGATTTATCAATTTTATGTCAGTGTTTTAATTGATAATATCTAATTTTCTATATATCATTTGCTGCCATTTTGCTTGAATTTAATACATTTTTATTAAATAAATTTAAAAATTGATAAAAAAATTACAATAGCTTTTCATTCTTATTTGGTGTGTAAAAGCCTAAGTCTATAAAACTTTCACTGAATTTCTTTTCAACTATAAACTAATAAAAGTTCTGATTTCTATTATCATTATTGTATACTAGATTACTTGAAATTTTTAATTTGATTTCACTCCAACTAAACTGTGAAAGAGTATTTTCTGTGTATTATTTTAACAGGTAGTTTTTTTTCATTTTCTATGTTTTCAGTATTTACTTATTTTAGGTCATTATTAATAAACAATATGGCCGATAGCATTTCTACACTTAGATATTTTTGATAATCTGATATATGAGAACATCTGTCCTTTTCAGGATCTTATAAATGACTTTTGAAGACTGGTAAATGATTAGGATTTGTAAATAGTGCGTGTATATGAACAGAGTTCTGTTTTCAAAGGCCAAATATTCAATTTTATTAGAGATGTCAAACTGCAATGTTCATTTTGATTTTGGCATGTTTGTACACTTCTATATCAGGGGCTGAAGGAAATAATTAAATTCTAATACTAATGCTTTACCATCTATTTCATTCATTATCTCCTGTAGTTTATATTTTAGGTATTTTGGTTGTAAATTATTTAGTACATAATTCATGACAAATTTTCACTGTGGATCATTTTTTATCACAATAAAACACATTTCTTATTGTCTTTTAGTGTGTTTTAGGAGGTTATTAACTATTGATTCAATGATTTTAATTGATACAAGGCTACTTGAGTCATCTTTTCTCCTTGTATGAGTTTTGCCACTTTGTGTCTTTCAAAGAATGGGTCCATTTCACACCTAAGTTATATTTGCGGGCATTATACTTTTAAGCTACATGGGTACAATATTGATAACCTTTCAAAATTTCTGATGTTGGCCATTTATGTTTTCTTTCCTTTCTGGTTAGCCTAATTAGAGGTTTGTAAAGTTTATTGATTTTTTTAAAGACTTAGCTTTTGGTTTCATTTTCTCTTGATTTCAAATTCTCAAATTTGTTGATTCAGATGGAATTATTATTATTTCTTCACTAGATATAATTTTCTTTATCTAGCTACCTAAGGTAGCAACATACTTTCTGGTCTTATTTTTTATTCTTTCTAAGATATGCATTTAAAACTATGAAATTCTAAACTTTAGCTGCATCCCACCAATTTTGATCAATTTTACCTTCATATTCATTTAATTCAAAGTATTTTTAATATTTTTGAGACTTCCTCTTTGACACATTGTCTTTTTAGAAGTATGTTGTTTGATTTAAAAATATTTTGGGATTTACTGGATATCTTTTGGTTATTGGTTTTCAGTTTAATTTCATTGTGGTTTGAGAACATACCTTGTGAATTTCTATTACTTTCAAATTTGTTATACTTTTGTTTTTAATGGGCTACAATGTGAACTACCTTGGTGACTGTTCTATGTGACCTTAGGAAGAGTGTATTTTGCTATTTTGGGATGTAGTACTCTATAAATGTCTGTTAGATCCAGTTGATTGAAAGTGATATTCAAATGATTTGTATCCTTACTGATTGACTTCCTTGATAAATCTATCACTATAAGACATATGGGTGTTGAACTCTCCTTTCAGTAATATCAGCTTTTGGCTCGTGTACTCTGCTGTTCTGTTATTAGATTTATATACATTCAGAATTGCAATGTTTTGGAGAGAATGGAGTCATTTCCTTGCATTGAATTGAAAGTGGAACTTTAAGTGATGACCTTGCATATTTATCTGAGGACATTTCCAAGCTAAGAGTGGAAGCTGCAGTTGCTTCTCCTTGCAGCTTATAGTAACATATAACAGAGAAGGGTTAAGCTGAGAATCAATTTCTAAAGCACAAAAGAATCAGAAAATGATAATGTGGAAAATTCTCAGCATACCCAGATAGCAGGCTCTGAAACTAGGGACAGAAATATTTCCCTTAGGGCTCTCCTTGAACTTATGGGAAGTGAGCTCATAAACCACCATGCTCCATTTGTGAGTTTATCTAAATAAGTTTTTGGTAAGAGGGTGTGGCAGAATATGGATCCATAGCAAGGCAGGCTGGAAGTGAATTAACCAGAAAGCAGCTGGAGAAAACTCTTTTATCAGATGGTTCAGACCCCCTTGAGCTATACACAGAGCTGACAAGGTTTTTACAAAATTTGTATAAGCAGACTGGATTTGCAGACTGGACTTAAAGAAAAAATTACTTCAAAGGCAGAACCATGGAAGCAAAGGTCATGACCAAAAAAAGAAAATCTCTTCCGACTAAGAGACAGGGTCTTCTCATGTCTATGGAAAGGGCAGATTCACCCTTGCACTTGGGCGGGGAGGGCAAGCCAACAGCGCTGGGACTTGGGGGGGGCATGGCTCCCATTCCATTGGAGGGTTTGTCCACACCACAGTGCTCAAAAAGCATGTGACCTATTCCCAAGTGTGTTAGGAGAATCCTATTCCTATCCTACCATTGTATTTTGGAAGCAGGTAATTTGTTTTCTAGGTTTCACAGGACCACTAATGGAGAGGAATGTTGCCCCAGATGGACCATGACCATAACTCATTTTGGTGAGACCTTTTTTAAAAAATATTTTTATTGACAAAACAGCATACAAAAAACGTTCTTAACATATGAAGGTTCCATACTTGGTATACAATCAAAGAATCACAATACCATCACATAGTTGTATATTCATCACGATGATCATTTCTTAGAACATTTGCATCAATCCAGAAAAAGAAATAAAAAGAAAAAAACTCATACATACCATACCCCTTACCCCTCCCTCTCATTGACCACTATTATTTCCATCTACCCAATATATTTTAACCTTTGTTCCCCCTATTTTTTTCCTGTACCCCTTCCCATTCCCTTCCATTGATCACTAGTATTTTAATCTACTCAATTTATTTTAACATTTGTTCCCCCATTATTTATTTTTTATCCATATTTTTTACTCATCTGTCCACATTGTAGATAAAAGGAGCATCAGACACAAAGTTTTCACAATCACACAGTCACATTGCAAAAGCTATATCATTATACAATCATCTTCAAGAAATATGGCTACTGGAACATGCTCTACAGTTTCAGGCACTTCCCTCTAGCCTAATACACCTTAAACTAAAAAGGGGATATCTATATAATACATAAGAATAACCTCCAAGATAATCTCTCAACTTTGTTTCAAATCTCTCAGCCACTGACACTTTGTTTTGTCTCATTTCTCTCTTCCCCCTTTATGTTGAGAAGGTTTTCTTAATTTATTTTTGCTGAGTCCAAGCTCATTCTAGAATTTCTGTCCCATGTTGCCAGGGAGGTTTAAAGCCCTGGGAGTCATGTCCCACATAGAGATGGGGAGAGCAGTGAATTTGCTTGTCATATTGGCTGAGAGAGCGTGAAACCACACCTAAGCAACCAAAGAAGTTCTCTGGGGGTGCCTCTTAGGCTTAATTTTAGTAAGCTTAGCCTATCCTTTACAGAGATAAGTTTCATATGAGCAAACCCCAAGATTGAGGACTCGACCTATTGATTTGGTTTTCCCCACTACTTGCAAAAATATCAGGAAGTCTCCAAATGCGAAAGTTGAATTTTCCCCATTTCTTGCCATTCCCCCAAGGGGCTTTTCAAATACTTCTTTATTCACTGTTCAAATCATTCTGGGATTTAATGGGGCATCACACTAACCTGGACAAACCTACCAAATCTCATGCCCTTGTACTCATGTTCCATGTACTTATGGTGTTTAATTAAACTATCCACATAAGTTAAATTTGGAAATGCACTAGTCAAAATATAAATTTCGATTGGTGAGACTTTTTTTTTTAACATGGGCAGGCACAGGGAATTGAACCCGGGTCCTCTGGCATGGCAGGCAAGTGTCCTTGCCTGCTGAGCCACCGTGACCTGCCATTTTTTTGTTTTGTTATGTTTTGTTTTGTTTTGTTTTGATTGGTGAGACTTTTGATTTAAAGTTGTTCTAAGTTGGATTAAGGCCTTTGGTTTGTTATAATGGAATGAATGTATTTTGCATGTGAATGTATTTAACATGTTCTTTTGGGGTCTAGAAGGCCAACTATGGTAGACTAAATTATGTACCCTAGAATAAACAGGTTCTTAATCTTAATCTTTTTCATATGAGTGTGAACCTAATGCAGTTACCAGCTATTTTTTTTACTGTTACTTAAGGTGTGGTCAGCTGAATTAGGATGGATTTTAATCTTATTACTGGAGGCCTTATAAAGAAAGGCTGGGGAGGAGCAAGAACCCAAAAATCAACAGGAACCTGGAAGAGAAAATTCAGGACATCACCATGTGATAAGGAAGCCACAGGACCCAAGAATTACCAACCAACCAGATTGCTATAAACTCCAAGAAGAAGCAATTCTCTGAAACTGTGAGCCATAAAGTCTTGCTGTTTAAACTAACCAATTACATGGTATTGGTTACGGAAGTTGGAAACTAAAGACAGAGATACATCTTATACTCCATAACAATATCTTAACGTCTCTATTAATTCCATTCCTGTGCTGGTTTGAAAGGATGTATGTACCCTAGAAAAGCCATGTTTTAATCAAAATCCCATTTTGTAAAGGCAGAATAATCCCTATTCAATACTGTATGTTTGAATCTGTAACTAGATCATCTTCCTGTAGATGTAACCCGATTAAGAGTGCTTGTTAAGCTGGATTAGGTGATGACATGTCTCCACCCATTTGGGTGGGTCATGATAAGTTTCTGGAGTCTTATAAAGGAGGAAACATTTTGGAGAATGAAGGGATTCAGAGAGAGCTAAGCAGAACAACATAGCCGTGAGAAGCTGAGTCCACCAGCCAGTGACCTTTGGCTATGAAGAAAGAAAATGCCTCCCAGGGAGCTTCATGAAACAGGGATCCAGGAGAAGAAGCTAGCAGATGATGCCATGTTTGCCATGTGCCCTTCCAGATGAGAGGGGAACCTTGACTGTGTTCACCACATACCTTTCTAGATGAGAGAGAAACTCTGACTGTGTTTGCCATGTGCCCTTCCACTTGAGAAAGAAACCTTGAACTTGATCGGACTTCTTGAACCGGGATATCTTTCCCTGGATGCCTTATATTGGGCATTTCTATAGACTTGCATTAATTGGGACATTTTCTCAGCCTTAAAACGGTAAACTAGCAACCTATTAAATTCCCCTTTTTAAAAGACATTCTGTTTCTGGTATATTGCATTCCAGTAGCTAGCAAACTAGAACATGTCTTTTAACACAAATGTAATGGTATGTAAATATCAAGTTTCCATAGATACTCAGAGGTTTTCAGGAGGTTTTACAAAATTTCCAGAACATTAAAGAATTCTTCTACTAACTTATACCTGGGGCATCTGGACTCCTTATGGCAAAGGCAAGTCAGCACCAGATGGAATTTCTTTTATATTGTCTCAGTGCTTCCAGATGCCCAGATTAGAAATGTCCTGCCCTTCCCAATTCACAATCTGGTATCCTCATAAATTAAGGGACAAAGTCAATCACAGCTACATAGATATATGACTGTAATTAATAGGAATTTCCTAATGGAAATTGGTTGTTAACAGTATTGGTTGCTAAAAGCTTGTGCCAGTAGGGACCTAAATGAACAATATGGAGGGAAAAGTTTCCCTTTCTCTGATTTCATGCTTCCATGTGTTTCCCTGCTCTTAAGGGGGAGTTCTGCCTTGAGCTATTTGATAAAATATAAACTTTTGGAATCTGGAAATTTACTAATCCCAACCTGAATATCATGTGCTTTGAAAATTACCACAGTATTATTAAACTGGTTATTAATATGAATTAATTAACATGATGCTATGACTTCTTTGTCATTTGTTAACAACAGAAACTATCAGAAGCAACTTTCAAGGTAAGCAGTCAGGGTAAACAGGAATGAGCTTTGGTATAGCCCACAGTACTCAGTTCTCCTTCATTTAAAGAGGCCCACAATGAATAGAATATCTAGTAAAGAAAAGTTCAATAAAAAGCTTTTGACTTCATTGGAGAAAATTAGGTCTTTTCAGCAACTGATGCTTTGTAATTATACTCTCACTTTCCATAATTTGTCATACATCTGTCAGCACTTTGGAAGGGGGAAAACTTATACCTTCATGTGCTGTGAGTGTGAGCCCAGAATAAATTACAGAAAAATTCCAAAAGCAACTTACAGCAATGCTAATGATAAGTAGGCTTATAGATCATATTTTCACATAGTTATTAGGCCTTATTTAATGTTTTATCAAAATAATATTTAAGAGTAATGAGTTCACTAAATGCACAATTAACCATGCAATCCAACAATCCCACACTTATATATTTTTGCTCTAGTGAAATGAAAACTTGTATTAAAGGAATGTTTATAGCAATTGTAAATCTAATCACCAAAAACTGTAAATAACCCAAATGTGCCTCAACTGGGGAGTGGATCAATAAATTGCAGTATGTCCATACAGTGGAACACTTCTTAGCAATCCAATAAAGGGACCACTGACACACAAAGTAACATCGATGAGTTTCTAGCACATGATAGTATCTGGAAAAAGCCAGACTCACAGGATAAGATATTATAAGATTCCATTTTGTGATTTTCTGACAAAGCAAAACTATAAGGGAAGAATAGAGATCAATGATTGCCTGAAGCAGAGATTGTGTCATTGGATGACTATAGATATTTATGGCCAAAGAGAATATTGGGAAATGGTACTATTCTATATTCTGATGGTGTAGTAGTTACCCAGATGTATGTATGTAACAACAGAAATGTATTCTTAAAAGCTGAAATTTTAATATATGCCAATTATACCTAGTTAAAAATAGCAAAATATTAATTTATAAGTTATAAACTTTCATAAAATGAAACTTTTACTTTATTACATTACAAAGACTCATTTTTTTTACATTCATAGAAATCATATATTCACTCAACCAAAACAAATACTTATCTAAACCAATGTCTTCCCTGTATGCTGCTTTTCGTAGTTCTTTGCTTATTGGCTATGTAACATGGAATAATCGATTAATCTGTTTTAACCTCTTTTCTCATCAGTGAGTAGATATAAGTATAATGATTATATGACATAATGCCTGAAAAGGGTGTTGTATCAACTAGGAAAGTAATTTTACATTGAACCTTTTTATGTCTAGACTGAGACCATTATAAATGCTCGAGTCCAGGTCACAACAATGGTTGGTACAGTGAATACATTCATTTAAATGCTTGTAAATCTATAAATGGAATGGATAGATAAAAACTGAGAGGGAGACACACGAAGAGAGATGAGAAGGGCAAGGTTAATAAAGGACCAGATAAAAGAAAGAAAAGGGGATTAATAATAGTCTTCCTTATCTAATGCATTTAAAATCAAAATAAGAAACAAACAAACAAAAAATGACTCTCCAGTGATATATGTTGGTATATATGCTCAACACTATCACCTGAAACAGTAATAGAATTCACTCCAAGGTATTGATATTATTATATTTCAATAAGCATATAAAACGGGAGTGGGTATTTGAAGTAATCTTAAAAACTGCTCAAAATATGTGTACATATTGTTTGAATATTAGGAAATCATGGGCTTTCATATATTATTTATTTAATAAAGTCGTGTATTAGAACATATCTTCCCATTACCTTTTCACTCAAATAAGTGCCATCAAAGTTGCTATAATCAAACTGTTTATTTGGGGACTCTGCTGAACAGCACAGAGCGTGCTGAGAGCTAAATATTCCTCTTTAATCCTAGGAACCAGAAGATTCAAGGTTGGACTTTAAGTTCTGAGTAGAGATGCAATGAGCCAATCAATGATCAGTTGACTGACATATGCCCATCTGCAAAACTCACTGAACTTCTGCTTGCTGGGATTGGAATGAACATCTTAATTCAATGTAATGACATGATAAAAACAGACCAGAAGAAAGAAAGTTATATCCTTCTAGCAAACCCAATGATAGAAATATATTTTCCTATTACGATTATATTTACCTTTTTAAGTTGCATTTTTCTGGCGAAATTTGAATCTAGCTTTTAAAAGGCTGCATTCTTAGATGATGCTGTCAGTTCAGGGAACACTGGAAGCTAAGGGATCCCCAAGGAGTTTGACATGAAAATTATTTCCACATGCTTTGCTCTATTTTAAGTGCAGACTGGAAAGTTTCCAATCTAGAGCTTATTCCCTGTAATGTATATATGCCCCACTGAGGAGGAGGAACACACAACTACACTGAACAGAATGGAAAATAAATTGGACTTCATTTCAGACTTAAGATACAATCCAGAGTAAGGCTTATCTGTGAAGCAGAATTCGGTTTCAGAGATGCTTTCCTTAAGGTAAGTATATCCCAAGCTATATGATTTTTGAATTTTTAAATGTAATCAATCCCCTCCCCAATTTAAGAGGAAATTGTTCTTCTTGGCATTTTTTATTCTGGGACATCTTTCCCATACATACCTATTAAGGTTAGAGTTCTGAATTTGTCATTTAGTTGATGTGCTCACAAGGAAGACCAAGGTTTTTCTCCCCAACTAATCTCTGCCAGAACTCCCTATAGCAAAGATTCAAACAATAAAAATCGCATTGTTCTCCTACTATCTGAAAAGTTCCCAGATACCATGTTTTGGGAATATCTGTCTTTATTGATGCTCCACCTGTTCCTGCTTTCTAAATCCTTTTGGATTTTGCTAGTTCTACCATTTTTTTCAAAGTAGCAAATACAGAAAAACCTCAGTCATCAACATTGATCAGGCTAAGTCCAGTCAAATTTGAAGACAATGAAGTTGAAAAGATTATAATATGAACATGAATTTTTTTTCTGATTATCGGCCATTCTTATTTAATTATAAGTACCTTAACATAGAATGAAATGCCTTATTTCTAAAATCTGATTCATTTTCTTAGCCTTCTAAAAATCAACATTTTTACCAGACATTCAAGTAAGAAAGTTGGCTTTCAGGTCAAATAGTTCTAGTTTATATTCTAGCTCTGCCCACTTTCTAGCTGTATGATTTGAAAAAGTTAAGTTTTCTCATCTATCAAATAGCAATAAATGTAGTAATTAGTAAAATGATATGTTTGTAAGGTGCTTTAATAGCACCTTATACATAAGCCAACTTTCAATTTCAATTTCTTGCTTTCCAGCCTGAAAAGTTTATTGGAAAACCATGGAAATGCAGAGATGAAGAGATATGAGGAAGAAAGTAGGGGATACAAGTAGGAAGAAAAGGAGAGAATGAAAGCTCAAAGGAAAGAAGAAGGGTGGGAAGAGGGAGAACGGGATAAAGAAAAGAAAAGAGGAAGAAATGATAGATGGTCTGAAAGGGAGAAAGAAAAAGAAAGAGAAAGAAAAGAAGGGAGGGAAGGAAAGAATTTTGCAAAATTTCTGAATTAGGGAAAACATATTTTACTGCAGTCAACTTATTAGAGATGAATAGTTTAAGAGCAAATGAACTTTAATTATATGATTCCTCCTGCTGACAATTAAGAATAAAATTAGTTTTCATGTATCTGTCATTTAAGCTATGAAATCCTTTCCAGTGAGGGTCAATGACCAGCCTCTGTATGCAAATAATTCATGTTTCTGGATGAAGAAATAGGTTGTTATATTGAAATATCCTTTCACAAGGTAATTGAAAATGCAGGGAAATATCTAATACTAGAGGTATGTAGTCATTATCTGGGGTCTCCTGTGGAATATAAACAACTTTTCTCAAATTATTTGGTGAATACTTTTCCCAGAGTGTACAATAGACTTTGTTTCAATTCATTCTACTCATATATTTCCACTTACAAATAGATATGTTTCTGAGAAGTGTGTTTTGTATCAGAGATTTTATTTTAGATAATGGTTTTGGATTAACTTTGATAAAATAAAAAATTTCAGGTATGTTTTAGATCTCTGCATCCATGACACTTCCCTCTGATTCACACCAAGAGAGGGAGATTCAAGGTCAGAGAAATTATTTATGAATTACATTGCCTCTCACATTTTAACTGAATATTTATTATTGATATGTATAAGAAATGTACTTCTTATGGGTAATGCATTTGACCTGTCCTACACTTAATTAACTCCCATTCTTGATCATATGGCTGTGTACTTTTGTAAATTCAAGAAAATTATTTTCCATTTTGAACTTCGTACAATACTGAGATTTACATTTTGCATTTTAGAGGTACTTGTCTGCTCTCTAGTGCCTAAATATTAAGTTTCCCTTTCCATTCTAGAAGTGCTTAAATCATCACTTTCTCTCTGGGTCACATTAGAACCAACTGGGCTAAATGGAAGAAGCAAACCTATCTGTGGTGACTGAGTTTATTTTTCGTGGACTTTGTAATTCAAAGGAGCTGCAGACCTTCCTCTTAGCACCGTTTTCTATACTTTACCTAATGACTGTTGTGGGCAACTTTCTTGTTGTGTTCTTAATCATATCTGATCCCCATCTCCATTCCCCCATGTATTTCCTCTTAGCCAATCTCTCCTTTGTGGACCTTTGTATTTCCTCAGCCACTACCCCTAAACTTACTACAGACTTCCTAAAGGATAATAAAACCATCTCTTTTGGAGGTTGCATGAGTCAGATCCTCTGTGTGCACCTCTTTGTAGGAGATGAAATGGTGCTGCTTGTGACAATGGCCTATGACCGTTATGTGGCTATATGTAAACCACTCCACTACTCCATCATCATGGACAAAAAAAAGTGCCTCTGGCTAGTTTCACTATCATGGATCATTGGCTTTGTGCATGCCATGAGTCAATTGACAATGATTTTATATCTACCTTTCTGTGGACCCAGAGTAGTGGACAGTTTTTTCTGTGATATCCCTTTGGTGATCAAACTAGCCTGCATCGATACTCACACTGTGCAAATATGGATAAATACTGACAGTGGGTTGGTGGCTATATCCTGCTTCATTCTCTTGCTGATTTCTTACACCTCTATCCTATTAACTGTGCGCCATAAGTCTAAGGACGGAGTCTCCAAGGCTCTCTCCACCTGCACTTCCCACATCACCGTGGTGGTGCTGCTGTTTGGTCCCTGCATCTTCATCTATCTGTGGCCACTGAGCATCACCTGGGTGGACAAGTTTCTTGCTGTGTTTTATACAGTAATTACACCTCTCCTGAACCCAGCCATTTACACACTGAGAAATAAAGAGATTAAGAATGCCATAATGAGACTGATAAACCAACATAGAGGTTCAGGAAATACATTTTAGATCTCTTTTATAATCATTAATCTACTGTTTGTTCTACAGTTTTGACACATATTGACCTGTAAACTGAACTGAAAATATGCCCTTTTCATATGAGAAAACTAAGAATATTCCAAGATATATGGTTGTGCTTATTTTCTTATTGAAATATGTTTAAAAACCCCAGTGCTTATATTACTTCCTTTTAGAGAGAATCATAACTGCATACACATTCAGTTGTGTATATTCCAAGATTACTAGATAATAATGCTAAAAATGATATTTGCTATCATTTGTTAAACACATCTTACCTGATTATGTATTTGTTAAAAAGTCACTTTGGGGCAGGCAACGGGGGCTCAGTGGCAGAGTTCTTGCCTGTCATGCCAGAGACCTGGGCTCGATTCCTGTTGCATGCCCATGTACTAAAAAAAAAAAAAAGGTCACTTTGTGTTTGTTATTACTATTCCCATCTTTTAAATGCATGGTTTACCAACCATAATCCTCACTTAGCTAGAAAGAGTACTAAAGATCTTTGAATGATCTTCAACAACTTGGAAAAAATATAAATATATTTAACCATAATATATTGCCTCTGTACGGCACAAGCTCAATTCCTTTAATTGACACTTTCAGGTTTTATCAATTTATTTAAAGGTTGAATCATCCTTAAAAATCTTTCCTTAAATACACAGGTATTGTTCCTTCTCCCTTGTTAATAAATAATTTTTATTATAGATTAATCTTAAATAAAGAAATAGAGAAATTGTGTAAAGGGAAACCTAAGGTTGGGAAAGTATGGCTTGCTTCAAAGCAAAAAAAAAAAATACCGATGAGAAGAAAGTCAAGGGGAAACCAATAGTAACAAAAAAAAGTTTCCATATTTAATGCTCAAATATTCTTCATGTTGCTGGTTTTATACCAACAAATTTTTTACTCTCTAAGGAAATTCTCACCTCGCCTCAAAAAACACAAAATTCATATATATTCATACCTAAATATATCCACACACATATCCTCATATGTTTAAAATGTTGTGTATGGGCAGTTAGTGCTATTGTTACTAGGGTGAGAGAAGGCAGTGCCAGTTATATCAGCATTGTGTGGTCTTTCAAAGAAAGTAGCCTTTGTAATATTACATATTTGACACCATTTGATGATGCATATCTTTTTTTAATAAAATTATACTTGTGCACTTTGACAATATCTTAATTTCCATGTTACATCCATGAACAGAAGAATGCCATAATTTCTGGGAGTGTGAACACTATACTTCACCCTAATAATTAATACAGACATCAATATTTACTTCTTTGCCAATAAGTAAAGGGGTTATAATGACAATATTCCCAATACAAGATGCTTCAGGATCAGCTTTATGGCTTTTAATTTTCTAAAATGTACAAAACAAGAAATGCAAACTAGTTTCTGAGCATTTGAATCTGATTCATTTTCAAATAATTTTCATGATAAAACTCAGTAAATTCATAATAAAAGAAAACTTTTCCATGCAATTCAGGATTTCAACGCTTTCTTGACCAACTCATGAATTGGGCAGTTTTCCATTCAGAACGTAGAAGATAGCTCTGTAGAGGGAATGGCAGGGACACGCTCCTATGAGGGAAAACAGAATCAAGTGAGTAATGTTCTCATTCGCTGATATAAAGCTTCCATTTTGCCTAAAGAAGCCATACTAAGTTGAGAGCAGAAATACTTTTATTAATATGGTGTGCTTGTCAATTCTGCTGAGCTATCTCTAGTGAATCTAAACTAGTTTCATCACCAGGTGTTGATTATCTGCAACCTTGTAGGGTATTTTCCATTTTCTCAGAAAATCTTTGTAGATAAATTGTTTCTGGCTTCTGAAAAAGCCTTCTTGGAAAAAGAGTCACTCTGGCAATGCCCAATGCAGGTGGTCATTTTATTTTATATAGCATTAAGTGAAGAATGAGAATTACTCAAGCTGATAAAGAATATTTACACAATTTCTCTAGTACAAGTTATAATTAATGATGAAATGTTGGAAGCTTTCCCCTAATTTTAGTAATGAGAAAAATCGGCTTCCTAACACCACAAGTGTTTCCATTTCATTGAAAAGCCTGGCCAGCAAATGATGCTAGAAAAATAAATAGGATGCATAAGAAGATAGAAATAAACTGTTATTCTTTGTAACCAATATTTTTGTTTAAAAGTTTCATGTCCTATAAACTCCTTAAATCTTGGAAAGTCTTTCTCCTCAAATTGCATTCAACAAAATTCATTGCCTATTTCATTTCTGTTTTCTTCAATAGATGGTATGCTTGAGAGTACAAAATTTGTCCCTTAATAAAGATTAATATACAGGTAGATTTAATAGGGTGTTAAAATCAAACAGGTACCAGGAAATAAACAGGACTCTGTCAATGAAAAACAGAAGTACCAGATCAACTGAACATCAAATTAAATCTCTAAGTGAAATGAAGTGTACACTATCAGAGGAAGGACATGCCTAACACTGTACTCCTACCATCAGAGAACACCAGTAAGCTCTCTCTTCAAGAGAGTACTTGCATTGAGAAGATGACTTAGCTGGCAGCTTCCCGCTGTGGTGACCTCAAATCACATTGCAGCATCCATTCTATAGTCACAGATTCCTATAAAGATACTTCCAGCTAATGACTGACATGTGTGAACATACCAGAGCCATGCCATTCCTACCCAATGTCAGATACCTCCAATGGTCAGTATTTGCTCTGGGGTCCCCCATTAACCTGTTTAAGACTTTCTCAGAGCTACGCTATAGTCTGAGTCTACAATGCCCAATTCTCCTTCTTTCCTTTTCTTGTTTCACAGGAGGCATCATGTTCTGAAGGCGTTCACTGTTTGCTTCTGCTTTGTTTATATTTTTCCTTTACCCCATATTTCCCCAAAGAAAAACATTATAATTATGACATGGTTGTGTGAGTGCTAAATTGATGCAAATATATGCTTGTTTTATTTCTAACCACAAAATAATTTTTAAAAGAAAAGGATATGTGATTACAATACTGAGATAGGCCCAAGGTTTTTATGGATTATTGAGTTATTGTCAAAAATTGGCCAATCAAGCAGCATACAATCTTGCTGCCAGCGTTGTATCACCTACCTTAGCCCCAGTACAATACATGGTTGTAAATATAGATCTACTGTTGTCTGAGAAGATGATAATGTCAAACTACAAGCAAAAGGAAAATAAGTGTTTATTTTGTATTAATATATAAATCCATGTATCTAAACTGTTATCTACAGAAAATCTATAACTTCCGATTTTGTTCATGTCTGACTACATAATAAATTATGTAACTGTATATTCACATTGTCACATTGCCTCCTTTCCTTAGAGTTTGTATTGCCAAGAGAGTATGAACAGTGCTCGCTGCGGCAGCACATATACTAAAATTGGAATGATACAGAGAAGATTAGCATGGCCCCTGCGCAAGGATGACATGCAAATTCGTGAAGTGTTCCATATTTTTAATCTATTGCTAAATAAAGTTCATGTTAGTCTTCAAAAAAAAAAAAGAGAGGATGAACAGATAGTCAACTGGAATAAATGTTCTTTGTATCCTTAGTGCTGACCCAATGATCTGGTGTACACACCCATATACACTCATACACACACATTTAATAAGTGCAAATATATTTTTGTTGAATGAATGAATTACTCTCATTCCCTATTTCTCAAGAATCTATTAGTAGACCAGTCTAGGAATAATAAATATATCTGGGTTCAATTTTGCAAAGAAAAGATAATCTATTTTTCATACTGTATTTCTGCACGGAATTCTTGCCCTGCTTTATCTCATCTATACATAGCACACTGCACATATTGTATACATTCTCAGCATTTTTACACTAATTATATACTCATTATTTCAGTTCCACTATTTTTCTTTCCCAGGATCCTAAAATTTGGATGCCCAAATGGGAACAGATAAGAGTTTATTGTTGCTGCCCACAGTGTGTCCATGACCACAGGCACCTTCCTCCTGCAGATCCTTTCTTGTGTCTTCATTTTGGTCCCTGCCTGGAAGCATTCTTCAAGAGACTTACCCAAGGCATTTGTCACTTTGTCAGCTCACATCACTGTAGCTGTCTTTTATACTCCATGTATGTTTCTCTATGTATGGCCTTGCCCCACATCATAACTTGACAAATATTCTTTATTTTTGATTTTACTATCACCTTTCTCTTGAATTCTGCCCCACAAATAAATACATGAAGGAACAAAGACACAAAATAGCAGTACAAATAATGAGGAAATGGGAATTTTATACCCAATTTCTCTGACACAACCTCTATTAGGAGTTTGGAAATTGCATATCCACCTGCTTGTGGGCCTCTTCAATTAGATATCCTAAATTCAGCATGTCTAGAACTGAACATGTCATCTATCTCCTTAAACCTATTTCTACTACTTCTATAAAGAATTCACTCATTATCTTTATCACCATGGGAAATGTGATTCCTTTGTGCTAAGAGTTGATATGTTAGCAGCCAGCTGTAATATCTACTAAATAATATCTTATGAATAAAATTGTATTCACTTTGCACATAATAAAAGATATAATGTCATCTATTCTACTTCCCATAAAGTTTGAAAACAAATTGGAATCTTGCTTTGGTGAATGTCAGGAATCACCACATTGCATCATTATATAGGTGAAACCAAAAGCTAATCTTAATTACTAGGTTAGATTGCCTCTAAGAAACCTAGAAACAAAATTTGATTGAAAGTACTTTATGTGGAAACTGATTCCTAGAAGGATCTGTTAGGAGGTGGGGAAGTGTGTCAGAGAAGTGGAGGATAATTATTTTGATAAACTTAACTGGGATGCGAACCTAATACAGTCCACTGAGAAAATCTATAGAAACTGTGCCTTCGAATTTACTCAGTTGAAGGGCAGAAAGCCAGTATATTTTTAGAGGTTTAGTTTGGAGAATTAAGTCCCTGGCATATTAAGTCTGTTCCACACTGAAGATTCATCATGTTAGAAAATTTGAGAAAATCATCAGATAGATACTCAGGTCCTGGCACGAGACTAAGTCCTTCTCTGGAAACAACAAATGCAGAGATGTATGACTGAGTGATACGAGTAACCACTGAAAGTTCCTCCAGCTCTTTAAACCACTTATGCCCTCACGAATTCCCCATGATGCTATCACACATTCTTTAAAGTGATGGCTGTTTACAATTTTAGAAAACAAAAACTCAAAAGAAGAGAGAGTCAGCGAGAACACTTATACCTGCATGCTTTCTTCTGCTCCCAAAGCCCTCATCAATGTTCAATACATCATTTATTATGAACAATTCTATATTCCCATCATCGTTAAACAAAATATTTGTTGCTCTAGGTTTCTTACTCAAAAGAGGTGGCCCAACTTTATCCATGAGCCATACACTCTCTGGTTTAAAATATTATTTTCAGTCTGTTGTTGCCTTTCTGTCACTATATCTTCATTTATAGGTTCACTGTGCAAGTGTTAGGCTGACTGAGTCGAGGTTACCAACTATTTATCTTTTGGGATGTCCTATTCAAATTCTCTATACCTAGTTAGTGAATTAAAATTTTATTGTCCAAATAAATGGACTGGTTTCTTCTCCTGGCTGAAACCTGACAGCCACTCCCAAAATGAAAAGAATAAATTAAGACTTAAATAGTTCTCCAGAGAATTATTTCAAATATTTAAGGGGGGAAAATATACTCCTTTATAAAAAATAGGGAAAGAATAAAATGTCTATGAAGCTGAAATAAAATAAAAGATCTGATTATCAAATCAAGCACACATGAAATAGAGTTCTTACTCAGATTCAAATGTTTCTAATAACCGAAGGGATATGTGAAACTGCACATGACAAGTGAAGAAGTCTGAGACTGTCAACATAGTACCACAGGAACTTGTTGCATTAGAATACATTCTGGCCTAGATATAGCAAATGAATTATCTGATCCTGAAATAATTCAGTTCTATAAAGGGAGCATTTTGGGCCAGGAAAATCTCCATTTTATACTCCTGTAATAATGCAAGCAGGAGTTGATATTTTCCTGGATTGCATCCCATTAACCATAAACCCTAAGTTCACTTACCGTTAGCAAACTAAGAGGCCCAAATATATGCTGCAATCAGCAGTCCATAGATAAGGACTCTATATAATATACCTTCTAATAAATGTCATCCAGAAGAGAATCAGTGATCATGTTTTCACAAAGATGTAACCAGATAATTTTTTCATGTTATTCTTTCATTTCTGTTCCTCTTCTATGATCTCACTCTCTCTTTTGCTCTTTCTTTCTCTCTTACCAGGAAAGGAAGAATGGGTTTCAGATGAACTTTTTCCATGAAATGGACAGAACAAATTTGACAGAAAAAGATACTAAAATTTAAGAAAATAAAATTGCAGAACAATTTCCTTCTTGAAATCTGTAGAAAATAACAATCCAATTCCACTCATGTAACGGACATAAAAAAAATATATCTCATGTTAAAGTGATCTTACTCCCAAAAGGAAGGTGTTTAACATTTGGACATCAAGAATATGGGAAAAAAGCATACAAATATCTTGATACAGAAAAAGAACTTAATAACATTGAATACCAATTCATCATACATCTCTTTGCAAACTAATCACAGAAGGAAACTTAATCCAATAAGGAGTGTTTACACAATATTTACAGCATAGCACACCTGTAGGGCCTGTGAAATATGCATTTTTTTAAGGAAAAACCTAGCCAGAAAAAATAAGGCAAGAAAATGTAGTAAAAGATTTAAAGAAAAGAAGTAAAAAATATAACTGATATTCCTCCTCTACAATTTAGGTACACACCAGTTATATTCCTTTGTCATAAGCTCTAACAGCATATTACTCCTCCTCATTTTAGTACTTAGCACATAATTTTTCCAGTTTCATTTTTGTTTGCAATGATAAATGATAACATATATGAGTGCAGAACTCTTGAGGAGTATATAAAATTATAAAAGTATTACCATAGAGTCTACAAGCAAATTGATTTAAGCCTAAACCACTGGGCTTCTCTCAAAGTGAAACCAAAGTTACAATATTCATGAAAAACCAGACTTCAAGGCTTGAGATAAACTTCTATGAACCAAGAAAGAATTATCCAGCACATTTTTTATCACAAGGTTTAATATGATTTTCCAAACAGTAAGAAATATACCAGCTAGTTAAGGCAGGGTTTTTCAAACACAGCACTATTGATATCTGGGGTGAAATAACTCTTTGTTGTGGAGATTGTCCTGTGCATTGTAGAAATTTTAGCAGCAACCTAGGCCCTTCCAAATGGATGTCAGTAGTGGCAACCACCCCCAAGTTAAAACAATCAAATATATCTCTAGATGATGCCAAGTGTCCACCATTGGGAAAAATGGCCAATTAAAGGGTCACTGTTTTAAGGATCCTTATGGATTTTCAGGCAGTTCAAGATGTGCACCCCCAATCACATTCTAACTTGGTTGCCCATCAAGTTTACTGAGGACTAGGAACAAACCAGAACTTGTGTCTTCTTATAAGAAACAGTTTCTATGTATATGGGAAGGAAGAGATTTGCCCTAAAATCCCAAAACCCTACACTGTCATTCATCTGTCATTCATCTATAAAGGCCTGAAAATAATATCCACCAAATATCCATTCATGACTCAGAAACTTCAGGCCTTATCAGTCTATGCAAGACCCTGATCTTCTGGAAATTATAACTTTATATGTTTGTGAATTTCAGGGGGATATACTTCCCACTCTTTATCAGGAATCTGTGTATCAAAGGTATCTATGGTTTTGCTACTCTCTGATGACAAAGTCCAAATAGCATTACATCATCAGTGTAATATACCTGAATGATGTGGAATGAAGAAATAGGGTATCAACAGACAACTCAAAATCAAAATATTTGGTAATTAGACAACACATTTATAAGGAATATATGAGTCAAAGTAAAATATAAATATAAATTTAAAAATATGTTTCAATGCAAATTAAAATACAACCTATTAAAATTTGGGCTATATAACAAATGCAAAAAGTGCTTTGAGGGAAATTTATAGCATTGAATGTATATAAAAGTAAAGAAAAAAATCTAAAAGTAATATAAGCTTCACACTAGGAAACTAAAAGATAAGAGCAATTTAAATTCAAATTAAGAAGAAAATAAAAATAAAAAATAGAACTTAAGTAAATGCAATTGTAAAAAATAAAACACTAGAGAAAAGAAATGAAACAAAAGCTGTTTCTTTGGGGGAAAAATCAATAAAATTGATAAACCTCCAGGCAGGCTATGCAGGAAAAGAAAAGTGAAGATCATAGAGGACTATAAAAAATAGAGGGACAATCATTATAAACCTATGAACATTAAAGAGATATAAAAAAAAACTGAATCACTCTAAGACCACAAATGTAGTAACTTGTATTAAATGGGCAAATTCCTTGAAAGATACAATTTCTAAGAACTCACAATAGAAAAGTTGAATATTTAAAAATTGAATAAACAATTGATAACATTCCAAAACAGAAATATCCATCTCCATGTTGTTTAACTGGTGAGTTACAGCAAGTCTTTAAGAAGGAAATTATGAAGATGTACCTGGGGAGGGTTCTGGAAAGATGGCAGAGTAAGAAGCTCCTGGATCCAGTCTTTCTACTACAAAAACAGTTAAACAGAGACAGTCTGAAACAACAATTTTACAACTCTGGAGGCTAAAATAACATAGTACAGGAGCTAAGTAAGAGCAGGAGGATGTGGCAGATAAATTATTGGAAACACCAGTAAATTGATCTCACTATAATGCAATTACTGGTTCCCATCCCCATTTTCACTGTGGGATATGACTACTGCCTAGCTCACTGGGGAAAGAGAGGGACGAAAATATCCTCTTTCCCAATAACAGGTGTGGGCATGGAAGATAGCTGAACACAGCTTCTGATTGCTGACTTCCACAAGGCTACTGGGGAAATTTCAAGAGCTACATTTTCTAGGCAGTTCAAGGAAGCTTTGCTTTGGGGAGCCATGTAACAATCTTCTGGTGCCAGTACTGATCCCCTCAACAGAATAGCTTGGAGACAAGCTGTACCCCCTTGTCAGGTCCCAGCTCAAGGTTCGTTCATTACAGCCTGGTAGTGAATTGAAGGAAAGCACAAGGAGCTGCCAGTAGAGTGGTCAGACTTTAATCATCCCCTCTGTGTTGCAATCTATGCAGAGACAGAGTTTTATACCATTGTTACACAAAGGTGCCAACATGCCTAAAGTTAACATAATATGTGTGGAACTATGGTTATGTAACATAAGCCAAAATCATTCTCTTCCAGAACTTCAGAAGCTCTTAAGGCAGCCATTTTTACAGCAGGTTGATTACATATTCAAATACCCTGGGCCCCACACTTCACTACTTAAATGACTGCATTTTGGGGGATACCTTGTCCCACAGGTGGCACTTTGGGCCCACAGATCACAACAACAATAGAGGAAGCAACAAGAGACTACCAAAAACCTGTCCAGACAAGCCAAGGCAACTATCATCCATGGGAGTTCTTCTGGCTGTACCTGCTCAAAGTTCAATAGATATATACCCAGGAGAGACAAGAGACGTGCTAGACCCTTGCATAGGTGTGGGCCCATGATGCCAGGCTGTTAGCCACAATCAGGCTGGTGGAAGAGATAACAAAGCATTAGAAACCATTATAGGCAAATCTTGTCCCTCGGGCAGAACACAGGTCAACTGCTCAAAAGGATAGTGGGAGCCAGGGGGTTCTGCCCCAGGTGGGAGTATCAAACCAGGTCCCCTCAGGCCATGCTGGCATGATCAGAATGAAGCTCTATAAGCATGAGGGTTATAGGCCAGAAATGCAAGACATAAGTTACTCTAAGCAGAGAGCCTTTCCCATTATTAGAAAAAGACATGCACATGGGAGCTGGCCACTTTACAATCCAAGATTGGGTATGCAAACCTCAGGCTATCCCATCTCCCCAAGGTAAAAAGTATACCACCCAGGAAGAGGCCTCTGTTAGCATTTACCACAGCCAAGTCCATTCATCTGTTGTACCTGGTTGCAAAATATGGGGGAGGGGATCAGGTAAGAATAGCCCTCCTTCTCACACACTGGTCTTTCCAACATATCACTTTCTTCCACTTATATGTGCAAGCGCAATGCTCATCCCCTTATTACCAAGTCTAAAGGGGAATAGCATGTGCTAATCCTGAAAGGTTTAATGCAAGAGTGATTAATCCTGTTTCACCACGAGATGAAACTGCAAATGAATGCCCTGAAGCAATTGGCTTGGAAGATACCTCTAATTATTTTCATGACACACCCCCACCACCCCTCATTTCTTCCATACCTATAACTAGACTAAAGTCCCAGCAGGCCCCAAAAGGTGAGGTACAATGTCACCCAGGAGAGATACATTACAATCCAAAAGAACTGCATTAAATTTCCAATGTATATGGACAGAAATCAGAATATGTGTGACAATGGATTTTACGTGTGTGGGATAATGGTGGGAGGAATATAAAGCTGAATAAGGATGAATTTATTGATATGGGACCACTAAGCATAGTGGTATATAACATATACATTCTACATTCAATGTTATAGCTTGAGGGGTTAGAAGAGGCATTAACATTTTGTTTGGATGGTTGGCTGAAACAGGAATCAAAAGGTGGCTGACATTACCTGAGATTGAAATGCCAGAACTGCCCTGGCATAATGTAGATGAGGGGATCCAATGGCTTAGAGAGACTGGGATGATAAAGTTGACCTATCATGGAAAGTCTGCTCTTACACCCCAGGAATGTCTGGAGAATTCACCTTTTACCAGAACTGTGAGAAATAAATTTGTGAGACTAGCTCCATCATCCCTGAAGGGCTCTGTAGTTGCCCTTCTCTGTAGGTCAGATATTACTGTGGGAGCTGCTGTCACTGAACTGGAATCCTTAAACATAATAAGGATGATCAGATCCTGAGTTGGCAGAGGCCAGGTGGCAGCACTTAATCACCAGAGACGAGGTGGACATGACCATTACAATGAATAGCAGACTCAAAGCAGGAGTCAAAATAATCTGAATCTCAGAGACTTGTGGCATTGGCTAGTAGATCATGGGGTACCTACAAGTACAATAGATGGGAAGTCTACTAAATTCTTGCTTGAGTTATATAAGCAAAAGTGTCCTAAGTCAAGTGAATGCAGGCCTAATTTGAATTACAAAAACTTTTTTTTTACATGGCCCTTTGATCAATTTCCAGACTTAAGATGGTTTACAGACCCAGAGTTCCTTGAATGAGGGAGAGGCCTTTGGAGAAGGACACTCTTACACTGCTATAAGTTTATAGTGTTAATCTTCCTCCAAGCCTTCCCCAAGGAGACCAATAGCCTTTTACCAGGGAAACTGTGCATTGGGGAAAGGAAACTATCAGATATTTTTGAGATTATTAGACGCTGATTCAGAAGTGACATTAACTCCAGGGGACATAAAAGTCACTCTGGTCCACCAGTCAGAGTGGGGGCTTATGGAGGTCAAGTGATCGATGGAGTTTTAGCTCAGGTCACCTCACACAGAGGTTACTGTGGGTCCTCAGACCCATTCCGTAGTTATTTACCCAGTTCCAGAATGCATAATTGGAATAGACATACTGAGCAACTGCCAGAATCCTCACATTGGCTCTCTAACCCATGGAGGGAAAGCTGTTACAGTAGGAAAAGCCAAGTTGAAACCACAAGAACTGCTTCTAGTAAATGAGAAGCAATATCAGATTCCTGGAGGGATTGCAACTGCCACTCTTAAGTACTTGAAGGATGCAGGGGTGATTATTCCCAGCACATCCCCATTTAACTCTCCTATTTGGCCTGTGCAGAAAACTGATGGGTCTTGGAGGATGACACTGGATAATTGTAAGCTCAACCAGGTGGTAACTCAAACTGAAGTTGCTGTTCCAGATGTGGTATCATTGCTTGAGCAAATCAATGTATCCCTTGGTACCTGGTATGCAGCTATTTATCTGGTAAGTATTTTTTTTCTCAATAACTGTTAGTGAGGACCACCAAAAAGTTTTCTTTCAGTTGGTGATGTCAGCAGTGTACTTTCACTTGCCTTCTTCAGAGGTATATCAATTCTCCCTGTGTCATAATCTTGTCCACAGGGAACTTGATAATTTCTCCCTCTCACAAGACATCACACTAGTCCATTATATTGATGATATCATGTTTGTTGGGCCTAGTGAGCAAGAAGCAGCAACTACTCTAGACTTGGTAAGGCATTTGTGTGTCAGAGGATGGGAGATAAATCCAACAAAAATACATGGGTCTTCCACCTCAGTGAAATTTCTAGGTATCCAGTGCTGTGGGGCATGTCAAGATATCCATTGTAAGATGAAGGATAAGTTGCTACACCTGGCCCCTCTCATGACCAAAAAAAAAAAAAGAAGGACAATGCCTAGTTGGTCTCTTTGGATTTGGGCAATTTAATCAATTTCTAGACTTGAGACAGTTTACAATTGGGTGGGCTACTCCAGCACATTTATTGAATGTCCAGAAAAGCACCTAATTTTGAGTGGAGACCTGAACAAGATGAATCTCTGTGACAGGTCCAGGCCCTTTACACACTGCTGTGCCACTTGAACCATATGATCCAGCAGATCCAATGGTGTGGGAAGTATTAGCAGCAAATAGGGATGCTTTCTAGATCTTTTGGCAGGTCCCTTTAAGAGAATTACAATGTAGACCATTAGGATTTTGGAGCAAAGCCTTACCATCTACTGCAGATAACTACTCTCCTTTTGAGAAACAACTTTTGGCCTGCTACTGGGCCTTAGTAGAGACTGAACGCTTAACCACGGTCCAGCAAGTTGCCATGGGACCTGAGTTGCCGATCATGAACTGGGTGTTGTCTGACCCACCAAGCCGTAAAAATTGGGCATGTGCAGTAGCACTCCATAATAAAATGGTAATGGTATATAAGAGATAGTACCAGAGCTGGTCCTGAAGACACAAGTAAGTTATATGTGGAACTGGGCCAAATGCCCATGGTCTGTACTCCTGCCACATTACCTTCTCTTTCTCAGACCAGAACTCTTGGGGAGTTCCTTACAGTGAATTGACTGAAGAAGAGAAAACTCAGGCCTGGTTTATAGATGGTTCTGCACAATATGCAGATACTACCTGAAAGTGGGAACTACAGTACTATAACCCCTTTCCAGTATGTTCCTGAAGAGCAGTGTTGAGGGGAAATCTTCCCAGTGAGAAGAACTTTGAGCAGTGTACCTAATTGTTAACTTTGCTTGGAAGGAGAACTGGCCAGAGGTGCATTTGTATATTGACTCATGGGCTGTTGCTAATGGTTTGGCTGGATGGTCAGGGACTTGGAAAGAGAATGATTGGAAAATTGGTCACAAATAGGGCTGGGGAAGAGGTATGTGGATATACTTTTCTGAGTGGGCTAAAAACATGAACATATTTATGTCTCATGCAAATGCACACCAGGGGGTGACTTCAGCAGAGGAAGGTTTAAATAATCAAGTAGATAAGGTGGCCTATTCTGTGGATACCAGTCAGCCTCTTTCCCCAGCAACTCTTGTCATTGACTAATGGGCTTATGAAAAAAGTCTGGTCATGGTGGTAAGAATGGAAGTTATGCATGGGTTCAGCAACATGGACAGCCACTCACCAAAGTTGACCTGGTTACAGCCACTGCTGAGTTCCCAATCTGCCAACAGCAAAGACCCACACTCAGTCCCCAATATGGCACCATTCTCCAAAGTGATCAGCCAGTTACATGGTGGCAGTTTTATTACATTGGACCATTCCCATTATGTAAGTGGCAGTGATTTGTTCTAAGTGAAATAGAAGCATACTCTGGATATGGGTTTATTTCAATGCTTCTGCCAAAATTACATCCATGGACTTACAGAATGCCTTATCCATCATCATGGTATTCCACACAGCATTGCTTCTGATTACAGCAAATGAAGTGCAGGAATAGGCATATGTTCATGGAATTCTCTGGTCTTACCATGTTCCCCATCATCCAGAGACAGCTGGATTGAAAAAACAATGGAATTGCTTTTTGAAAACTCAATTACAGTGTTAACTAGGTGGCAATACCTTGCAGGACTGGAATGATGCTCTCCAGGAGGCAGTGTATGCTCTGAATCAGCATCTACTATATAATACTGTTTCTCCTATAACCAGGACCCATGGGTCCAGGAACCAAGGGGTGGAAATGGGAGTGGCACCACTCACTATTAACCCTAGTGATTCCCTAGGAAAATTTTTGTCCTGTCCCTACAACGTTGAGTTCTGCTGGTCTACAGGTTTTAGTTCCAAAAGCAGAAGGGCTTCCACCAGGAGAAACAACAATGATTCCATTGAACTAGAATCTAAGATTGCCACCTGCTCACTTTGGGCTACTCATGCCCCTGGATCAACAAGTCTAGAAGTGGATTAGTTTACTGGCCAGAGTGATTGGCCCTGATTATCTGGGGGAAATAGGACTGCAACTACACAATGGAGGTAAAGAAGAGGTTTCCTGGAATATAGAATATCCCCTAAGGCATCTCTTAGTACTACCATGCCTTGTGATTTAAGTCAATGGAAACCTGCAACAACCAGGCAGTACTAGGCAGTACTACCAATGGCTCTGAAATTTCAGCAATGAAAGTTTACATCACCTTACCAGGCAAATAACCATGGCCAGCTGAAGTGCTTGCTGAGGGTAAAGAGAATATGGAATGGGTAGTGGAAGAAGATAGTGATAAATATGAACTATGACCAAGTAATCAGTTACAGAAATGAGGACTGTAATGATGATTTGTTCATGTTATATTATTTAAGTTATAAGATATCAAATTTAAGAAAGAATATTACCCAAGGACTTGCACTCTATTCTGGAGAGATTTAATGTGATTCTGGTTCTACAGAGGATAGTTGAGTATTGTTAGGTGAAGAAAAATGTGTCTGTTATGGTTTTCTATTTAGAAATTAAGTATGGTTTAAGGTAATGTGTATAGTTGCCAACTTGACAAGGGGTGGACTGTAATGGTCAGGTTCATATGTCAACTTGGCCAGGTGGTGGTACTCGGTAGTCTGGTTAGGCAAGTGCTAACCTATCTGTTGCTATGCAAACATTCCATGGACTTAAATCATGAATATGTTAGCTGCATCCACAGCTAATTGCATTTATAATCAGCTAAGGGGAGTGTTTTCTACAATGAGTGACACTTAATCTAATCACTGGGTGTCTTTTAAGGAGAATTAAGAAGAGACAGTCACTGTTCTTCCAGCCTCAGCCAGCCAGCCTCTCCTGAGAGTTCACTGAGAACCCTCACGGAAGCTTCCAGCTTGCAGCCTGCCATACAGATCTTGGAACTTTATATCCCAAAAGTTGCCCAGTCAGCCTCTCCTGAGAGTTTATTGAGGACCTTCATCAGAGCTGCCGCCTTCTGGCCTGCCCTACAGATCTTGGACTCTACATCTCCATGCTTACATGAAACGTGTTTATAAATTTTTTATTTATGAATATTATATGCTGATCCTGTTTCTCTAGAGAACCCTAGCTAATACATTTTCTCATTTATTAATTTCTCCTTTTCCTTAATATTTTCATCCTCCTGCTTTTTTTTCAAATTCTGATTTTCTAAAACCCCTTTAATTGTCAATTAGCTTTCATTCTTTCTTTGTTGATAATAAGAGCAATATAAATCCATCCTGTGTGTTTTGGAAACCTATTCTTGTTATTATAATATTTGAAATAATTTAAGCATTATCTCTTGATTCCTTCTGGACTTAATGGCTACTAAGGTGCATAGGGTGCATACTTTAAAATTTCCAATGTATTTGTTTTTAATCTTTTGTTATTAATTTAAAATGTACTTTAGCTAGAACAATGACTTACAGGATTTACAATTTTTCTACACTTAATTGAGGTTTTCTTTGCATCTTAAGTTACAACCAACTAAAATAATATTCCTTACCAATACAGAGAATATATATTCTTTGTAGAGCATAAATGTGTATTTTATGTAGGTTATTGCAGTTAGATTAAGGTTCATGATTGCACTAGTCTTTCCTTACTATATTAATAGCTAATTTGTCAAAACTAAAAGAGCTTTAACAGTCTTTCAGAATGAGTCTTATATTTAAGCTCTTGTGACTTTCTTAAGCTTTTTTCTAAAATTCTCTCAGCTATAATAAAGCTAATAAAATTAGCTTCAATGTGAAATCTGTATTTGAACCATAACTTTTGTATCTACGTAATGTTTTTAATGTTCTTTATTTGAATTACACTTTTCTATACAGTAACATTAAAAAATGGGCTGCTTTAGGGTGGTGTGATGGTGGTTCAGTGGTAGAATTCTCGCCTGCCATTCCAGAGACCTGGGTTTGATTCCCAATACCTACCCATGCAAAAACGAAAAGGTTGTTTAACTGTAGTACACTGTATTATTAATACCCCAGGCTTTAAGTTTGAATAGGTTGTATGTCTCACACAGAATTTAAGATTCTGTGTGAATCTGAAATTACTTGATATTTTTGTATCTTTATATCTTTATTTGTGAGACTTCATACTCATGAGTAAATGGCAATTTAAAAAGCTTAGCACATGATAATCACTAATATCACAATAGTGGTTAGCTATTATGTTAGTTTGCAAGCTACTGGAATGTAATATACTAGAACTGGAAAGGCTTTTATAAAGGGGAATTTAAAAAGTTACAAATTTACAGTTTTAAGGAAATGAAAGTATTCAAATTAAGGCACCAAACAAGAGACTTCCTTTATTCAAAAAAGGCCAATGGATCTTTTCCTGGTTTGAAAAGATATATGTATCCTAGAAAAGCCATGTTTTTTATCCTAATCAACTTTTCAGGAGTGATGGTTTCTTCTAATCCATATTCAGTATTGCATGTTGGAAACTTTAATTAGCTTACCTCCATGGAGGTGTGACACAATCAAGTGTGGATATTAAACCTGACTAGATGGAGACATGTTTTTACCCATTCCAGATGAGTCTTGATTGGTTTTACTGGAATCCCATAAAAGAAGAAGCACTTTGGAAAAAGCTAGAAAACGAGAGAAAGCCATGATATTTTGAGAGAGCAGAGAATGCTGAAGAACCACGAAGCAGAGAATCCACCAGCCAGTGACCTTTGGAGATTCTGAGAGCAGAAAAGCATGACAGAATGACATAGCTATGAAGCAGCGAGTCCACCAGCCAGCAACCTTTGGAGATGAAGAAGGAAAATGCCTCCTGAGGAGCTTCATGAAACAGGAAGCTGGGAGAGAAAGCTAGCAGGATGGTGCTGTGTTCACTGTGTGCCTTTCCAGATGAGAGAGAAGCCCTGACCATGTTTGCCATGTGCCTTTCCACTTGAGAAAGAAACCCTGACCTTCATCAGCCCTCTTGCATCAAGGTATCTTTCCCTGGATGCCTTAGATTGGACATTTCTATAGACTTTTTCTGATTTGTACAATTTCATGGCCTTAGAACAGTAAACTAGAAACTTATTAAATTCCCCCTTTTTTAAAGCCATTTCATTTCTGGTATATTTTATTCTGGCAGCTAGCAAACTAGAACAACTCCTACCCAGGGACATCTCTGTCAGCTGGGTAGTCACGTCTGGAATTTGCTGGTCCTTTGCTCCTGGACTTCATTTCTTTTCACCTTTGTTCCTGTGGGCATTTCTCATTTTACTTCTCTGGGACTGGCTTTCACCTCTTGGCTTCCCTGGCTCTCTTAAAGTTCTGGCTTGCTTAACATCTCATGGGAAGACACAGCAATGTGTGCTGAACTCCAAGCATCTCCAAACATCCATGTCTCTGCTCTGTCAACTGAAGTTTCTGTTGGCTCTCTCTTTGTTTGCTCTGTTGTTTCTGTCATTTTGGAGGGTTCTCCAATATGTTTCTTCTTTTAAACACTCTAGTAATTTGATTAAGACCCACTTAGAATGGGTGAGGTCATAGTCCATTTAATCAAAAGATTACACCCACAATTGGGTGTATCATATCTCCATGGAGATAATATAATCAAATTTTCCACCCTTAGATATTGAATCAGGATTAGAAGAAATAGCTGCCTCCACAAGATTGACTCAGGATTAAATATGGTTTTTCTGGGATTCATAATACTTTCAAACCAACACAGCTATTATTATTACTTCTCTTTCATATTTGTCATTTTGTTTTGGCTCACATTTCTATTTGTGTGATTCAAATCCATTGAAAAATCTTGAGATCAAAAGGGCAAATATAAGAAATTATTCTTCCTTATTCATGTAGCAAAACTGCTTTCAGAGAGACTCTGATTATGAAAACTACACTGTTGTCATGAATTACTGAATTTCACAAACCAGGGCATGGACAATGGTGTCAAGTTCAGCATGGTTTCAATTAAAATAATGGCTAACTCATTTTGGAATATGATACTTTTTATATGTGGCCTATCTTGTGTTCTATCCCTTATGACTTCATCAAACCGGTATTCTGGGGTGGAAGCTAGATTGTTTTATCTGTTTGACAAATGATAGTTGTAAAACTTAAGATAAACTTGCTCATGAAGTGTTGGAGAAAGAAAGGAGAAATCCTAAGAGTATTCTCCTATTCCAGAGATAATTTGATTTTTTAAAGGAAAATGTCTGTGTTACAGAGCAAGAGAAGTGAAAAGTTGAAGAAAAAGGAGAAGGTTTAATGTATGCATTGGAGACCTTTGGGGAGTGTGGTAGTTAGGTTCAGGTGTCAACTTGGCCGAATGATGGTGCCTAGTTCTGTTGCTGTGGACATGAATCATTATCATGTGAAACTCATTTATGGCTGATTGCACCCGCAGTCAGCTAAGGGGAGTGCCTTCACAATGAATGATCGTTAATTTAATTAGCTGGAGGCTGCAAAGAGAGATATCATAAAAGAGCTCAATGCAGCACAACCCAAGGAACCAGCATATCTCATCTCAGCACTCACATCACCCAGACGTTTGGAGATGCAGAAGGGAACCGCCCCAGGGAAGGCTGTTAGAACATAGAAGCCAGGATAGAAGGCCATCAGATGTCACCGTGGGCCTTCCCATGTAACAGAGACCCTCAGATGAAAGTGAGCTGCCTTTCCTCTGAAGAACTATATGTTTTTAGAAAATAAATCCCCTTTTACGAAAAGCCAATCTATCTGTGGTGTGTTGCATTCTGGCAGCTTTACAGACTGAAACAGGGAGATCCAGGGTATACTTGGAAGTAGGTATTGTTCTTACAAAACATAAAGCAATGGTAAATATTCTGGACTTCTAAAGCCCTTGATGAAAGTCCTAATTCATCTCTTTGAGATACAGTTTCTTCATTTGTGATCTTGAGATAGTAAAAATTGAACCTATCTTAGAGTGATGACAAAGTTTAAAAACATAACTACTTTGTACTATGCTCTTCATGTAGGAGGCACTAAGTAAATGTTCTCTATGATTACCGTTGATTAATTATCATTGTTATGATACTGTAATCTTTACTCACAGATATGCTGCTTTATTTTTAAAATAGTCATTAAATAACCTATTAATGAAAAATGTTTTGATTAATTATGCCACAGAATCATGTATCTGAACATGGTTAAAAGGGGGAAATTTAGGCAATATATGTGTTTTTAAAACAACAACAAACAAAATCAGAGGGATGTGCAGCCCAAACAGTGAATTATAAACTCAATTATGAGCTGACTATATTCTAATCATTCAATTATAATAGTTTCTCATCAATCATAACAAAGATTAAGCACACTAATACAAAATGCTGAAAGGGGTTAGTATATGGAAATTATGTATTTTCTGCAAGATCTTTCTGTACATCTGAATCTTCTCTAATAATAAAAAGAAAAAATGGTTATGAACTGAAGATGATATTTTGTCATGAAACAAAAAATATGATTAGTATTTACTGTGTGCCTGAATTCCTGTGTTCAAGTACTTTTGTCCTGGTGATATCTATATGCCACAGTGGTAAGAGATTAGTAGGCTAAGAAAGGTTCAGCTGAAGGTTATATGATCTAATGTGAAAATATTAATGATGTTATGGAAAAGATAAAATTGATGTAGTGAAGGACAACTAGGAAAATGGTCAGTTAAAAATAATCAAGAAATCGTTAAAAGAAAGAAGAACATAGTTTAACTATGGGCTGAAAAGTACTGGAACTATATTTGTATTGCCACATAATTTTCCATCAAGTATCTGCTTTATAATAACTCTAATGCTAACTTTACTTTCCCCATATTCTTGATTTCTCCCTCATAGACTAATAGGACATCTAGAATACAGCTTAGTGTAATTAACAGGTAAAATAGGGAAATCTCTTGCCAGTGATATATATATTTTTTTCATTTCTTCCTCGGTTTACTTGAATATCAGTACTTTTGTTCCAGTCAATGGATGGACTAAATGACTCTGTGATTGCTGAGTTTGTATTGCTGGTCTTTTCTTTTTTTTCACTGACAAAATCTGTCCTCCTCTTGATATGCTGTTTACCCTGTTTGGGGATGTTCCTGGGGAACTTTTTCATCTTAGTTTTGGTGATTTTTGAAAATGAAACTCTTAAGCACAAAAGAAGCAGAAAATGATGATTTGAAAAATTCTCAGCATGCCCAGATAGCATGCTTTGAAACTAGGGCCAGAAGTGGCACCCTCAGGGCTCGACCTGAGTATTAAGAAGTGAGCTCACAAAGAACCATGCTCCACAGGTGGGTTTACCTGAACACCCCTTTGATAAGAGAGTGTGGATGAATATTGATCCAGAGGAAAGCAGACAGGAAATGCAGTTAACCAGGAAGGATCAGGAGAAAAGTCTTTTTATCTGATGGATCAGACTCACTTGAGCTCTTCAGAAAGCTGTCAAGGTTTTACAAAATTTTTATAAGCAGAACCACTTGCAGACTGGAAAAATGACTTCAAAGGCAGAGCCATGGAAGTAAAGGTCTTGACCAAAAAAAATCTCCATTGTCTAAGAGACAGGGTCCTCTCATGTGTATGGAAAGGACAGGTCTACCCTTGTGCTTGAAGGGGGCAGGCCAACGGCACTGGAACTTGGAGGAGGCATGGCTCCCACTCCATTGTAGAGTGTGTCCACCACCACAGTGCTCAGAGAGCATGTGTTCTATACACAAGTGTTTGGGAAAGAACAGCCACCACCCCAAAATTGAAAGATGGGAGACCCTACACCCCAGTGTTCAGGCAAAGCCAAGCTGCCACTCCAGAGCTCAGATAAGGTGAGGCCAAGGCTTAGACCACAGCATTTCAGGAAACATGTCCACTAGGCAAGGCTTGGAAAGGGTGGGACTGCCTCTCCAAGAGGCTCAGAGGACAAAGTATCATCCAAAGATTATTCTCAGGCCCTAAGTTCTAATGTAGTTTACCCTTGTGAGTTTTGGCCTTGCTTGGGACATTTAACCCATATTTTGCTTTTAATTTATCTTTTCTAGAATGGAAATGTCTATCCTATTCTTGTCCTACCATTGTATTTTGGAAGCATGTAATTTCTTTTCCAGGTTTCACAGGACCACTAATGGAGAGGAATCTTGCCCTAGGTGGGCCACGCCCTTAAGTAATTTTGATGAGACTTTCATTTAGAGTTGTTCTAAACTGGATTAAGGATTTCGGGGTGTTATAATGGAATGAAGGTATTTTGCATGTGAATGTATTTAACATGTTCTTTTGGGATCTAGAAGACCAACTATGGTAGATTAAGTTATGTACCCCAGAATAAACAGGTACTTAATCTTAACCTCTTTCTTGTGGATGTGAACCCAATGAAATTAGAAGTTTTGTAAAGATTACCTTTCGTTGGGTGTGGCCAACTGAATTAGGATAGATTTAAATCCTATTACTAGAGGTCTTATAAAGAGAGAGGCAGGGGAGGAACAAGATCCGAATGTAAGCAGGAACCTGGAAGAGAAAGGTGAGGACATCACCATATGATGAGAAAGACAAGGAACACAGCCAACCAGAGTGCTGTGAGCCCCAGGAAGAAGCAAGTCTCTGAAACAGTAAGCCATAAAAACTCACTGTTTAAGGTAACTATATATGCGGTATTGGTTATAGAAGCCCGGACATCTAAGACAGAGATACATCCTATACGCTATAACAATTTCTTAACTTCTTAGCTAATTCCTTTCCTTTCACACAAATTTCATGATATGTAAATATCAAGTTTCCATAGACACTCATTGAGGTTTACAGGAAATTCTGCATAGTTTCCAGAACATTAAAAAATTCTTCTGCCAACTTATACCTGGGACATCTGGACTCTCTCAGGCAAAGGCAACTCAGCACCAGATGGAATTCCTTTTTTACAGCCTCAGCACTCCTAGATGTCCAGGTTAGAAAAATTCTGCTCTTTCCAATCCACAATCCTGTATGCTCATAGATTAAGGGACAAGCGTAGGCACAGCTATGTAGATATATGACTTAATTAATAGGACTTTCCTAATGAGAAATTGGTTGTTAACAGTATTGGTTGCTAAAAACTTATGCCAAGAGGAACCTAAATGAACAATATGGAGGGAAGCCATTCACTTTCTCTGATTTCAGGTCTCCATGCATTTCCCCCCTCTTTAGGGGGAGTTATACCTTGAGCTATTTGATGATAAAAATATAAAATTGGGAATCTGGAAATTTACTACTCCCCAACAGGAAGAACACATGCTTTGAAAATTATCACAGTATTATTAAACTGGTTATTAATATGAATTAATTAACATGATACTATGACTGTCATTTGTTAACAACATAAACAGTCAGGGGCCACTTTCAAAGAAAGCAGTGAGAGTAAACAAGAATGAGCTTTGGTGTAACCTGCATCACTCAGGTCTCTTTCATTTGAAGTGGACAAATCGAATAGAACATCCAGTAAGAAAATTTTCAATAAAAACCTTTTGACTTCATTAGAGAAAATGAGATCTTTTCAACATCTGATATTTTATAATTATACTCTCATTTTCCAAACTTTGTCCATCTGTCAGCACTGTAGAAGGAAGCAAGCTTCTACCTTTACAAGCTATGAGGGTGAGCCTACAATAAATTACAGAAAAGTTTCAAAAACAACTTACACCAAATCTAGTGATAAGTAGGCTTATGGATCTTATTTTCACATAGCTATTAGACCTTATTTAATCTTTTTTCAAAATAATACTTAGGAGCAATTAGTTCACTAAGTGCACAATTAACCATGCAATCCAGCAATCCCACACTTATATAATTACTCTAGTGAAATGAAAACTTATGTTAATACATAGCATTAAAGGAATGTTTATAGCAGTTATAAACCTAATCACTCAAAACTTCAAATAACCCAAATGTGTCTCAACTGGGGAGTGGATCAATAAATTGTAGTATGTCCATACAGTGGAACACTTCTTAGCAATCTGATAAAGGAACCACTGACACACAGATGCTATGTGGAAAAAGCCAGACTCAAAAGATAATATGCTGTAGGACTCCATTTTGTGATTTTCTGACAAAGGAAAACTATAAGGAGACACAAATATCAGTGATTGCCTGAAGCGGGGATTGTGTCATGGGATGAATATATATGACAAAAGAAAATACTGGGAAATGGAAATATTTTATATTCTGATGATGTGGTGGCTACCCAGATGTATGTATGTAATGGCAGAACTGTATTCTTAAAAGCTTAAACTTTAATATGTGCAAATTATACCTATTTAAAAATAGCAAAATATTAATTTGTGAAATATAAAACTTTCATAAAATGAAAGTTTTACTTTATTGCATTATAAAGATTTTTATTGTTTTTCTACATTCATAGAAATCATATATTCACTCAATCAAAACAAGTACTTATCTAAACCAATGTCCTCCCTATTTGCTACTTTTCATAGTATGTAACATGGAGTAGACAATCTCTTTTAGCCTCTCTTCTCATTGTAAGTAGATATAAGTATAATGGTTATATGAGATAGTGCCTGTGGAGGATTTTGTACCAACTAAAAAAGCAATTTTGCACGGAATTTTTATATATCCAAACTGAGACAGTTATAAATACCCAAACCCAGGTCACAATAATGACTGGTGGAGTGAGTACATTCTTTTAAATGCTTGGAATTTTATAAATGAAATAGATAAAGACTGAGAGGAAGGCAAATGATGTGAGAGAAGGACAAGGTTAGTATGGGGCCAGATAAAAGAAAAAACTGAGGATTATTAACAGTCTTTCTTACCTAATTAATTTAAAATCAAAACAAGAAACAAGCAATCAAAAACTGACTTTCCAGTGATATAAGTTGGTATGTATACTCAATACTATTACCTGGAATGGTAATAGAATTCATTCCAAAGTGTTGATAGTTTTATATTTCAATAGGTATACAAAATGGGAGAAGGCATTTGAATGGATCTACCAAAATTTGCTCCAGGGTGCATGAGTGGTTCAGTGGTAGAATGTTCACCTTATATGCATGAGACCCAGGTTTGATTCCTGGACCACGCACCCCCCCAAAAAATGCTCCAAATATGTATATACATTGTTTGAACATTAGTAAATCATGGGGATTCATATATTATTTCTTTAATAAAGTTGAATCTTCCCATTATATTTTCATCACTCAGATAAGTGCCATCATGATGTGTTATGATCAAACTGTTAATTTTTGGGACTCTGTTCAAAAGCACAGAGGGTGCTGAGAGCTAAATATTCCTCTCAAATCTTAGGAAACAGAAGATTCAAGGTTGGCCCTTACATCCTGTGCAGAGATACAATGAGCCAGTCAGTGATCAATTGACTGACAGGTGCCCATCTATAAAACTTCTCCTGGGATTGGAAAAAACATCTTGATTCAATTTAATGATATGATAGCTACAGACCGGAAGGAAGAAATCTGTATCCTTCTAGCACACCTGATGATCGAAATATAGTTTCCTTTTACATTTTTATTTACCTTTTTTAGTTGTATTTTTCTGGTTGAATTAGAATCTATCTTTGAAAAGGCTGCATTCTTAGATGACACTCTCAGTTCAGGGAATACTGGACGTTAAGGAATCTCCAAGGAGTTTATGAAAACTCTTTCCACATACTTTGCTCTATTTTAAGGACAGACTGGAAAATTGCCAACTGAGAGGTTATTCCTTATAACACAGATACATATATATGCTATATATATATATATATTCCTGCAATATATATATGCCACACTGAGGAGGATGAACTCACACCTACGTTGGACACAGTGGAAAATCGATTTCATTTCAGATTTAAGGTACGATCCAGAGTAAGCCTTACCAGTGAAGCAGGATCTAGTTTCAGAAATGTTTTCCTTAGGGTATGTATACCCCAAACTATATGATCTTTGAATTTTTAAATGTATTCAATCCCCTCCCTACTTTAAGAGGAAATTGTTTTTGTTGCTATTTTTCATTCTGTAACATTTTTTCCATACATACTATTAATGTATCATTGAGCTGTTATGTTTACAGGGAAGATTAAGAGTTTTCTCCCCAACTAATCTCTGGCAGAGCTCCCTACGGTACAGTTTTAAACATTGTCCTCTACTATCTGAGAATTTCCCAGATGCCAAGTTTGGGGAATATCAGTCTTTACAGACCCTCCACCTTTTCCTATTTTCTAAATCCTTTTGAGTTTTGCTTGTTCTACCATTTTTATCAAAGTAGTAAATGCAGAAAACCTTCAGTCATGAATATTAACAGGGCTAAGACCAGTCAAATTTGAAGACAATGAAACTGCAAAGATTGTAATACAAGCATGAATATTTTTCCTTATTTGTTATTGCTCATTTATATTTATTTCTAAATACCTTACCTTAGAATAAGATTTATTTCTAAAGTCTGATTTATTTTCTTAGTCTTCTCAAAATCAACATTTTTACCAGATATTCCAGTAAGAAAATTATATTGTGGCTTTGAGGTCAAATAGACCTAATTTATATTCAAGCTCTGCCACTTTCTAACTCTATGACTTGAAAAATTTAGTCTTTCTCACCTATGAAATAGTAATAACTGTAGTAATTATTAAAATAGATAATGTTTATAAAGTGCTTCAATAGAATCTTCTACAAAATATGTGCTAGTAAGTGAAATTTCATTTTCTCAGTTTTCAGCCTGGAAGAATTATAGGAATTAAACATAGAAATGGAGAGATGAAGAGAGATGAGGAAGAAATTAAGGGGTAGAAGGAGGGAGGGGAAGGAGAGAGGGAGAGGGCAAAGAAAAGAGGAAAGGAGGCAAGGAAGGAGGAAGGGATAAAGAAAGGAAGGAAGAAGGAAGAAAGGAAGGTAGGAAGGAAGGATAAATAGACTGAAAGGGAGAAAGTAAAAGAAAGAGAAGGAAAAGAAGGGAGGGAGGGAGGGAGGGAGGGAGGAAGGGAGGGAGGGAAAGAATTCATCAGAATTTCTGACTTCTGGAAAACATATTTTACAGCATTCAACTTAATATAGATGCATAGTTTAAGAAAAACAAATGAGCTTTAATTATATATTTCTTCTCACTGGAAATTAGGAATGAAATTAACTTACATGTATCTGTCATTTAAGCTAGTCTCAAAAATGAAACACTTCTCACCAGTGAGGGCAAAGACCAGTCACTGTATGTAAATAATTCATGTTTCTGGGTGAAGAAATATCCTCTCACAAGGTGATTTAAAAGTGCAGGAAAATATCTAATACTAGAAGTGTGCAGTCAACACCTGGGGTCTCCTATGGAGTATAAACAGCCTTTCTCAAATCATTTGGTGAGCATATTAAGACTTCGCAATAGACTTTGCTTCAATCCACTCTACTCATACATTTCCACTTACAAATAGATATATTTCAGAGAAGTGTGTTTTGTATCAGAAATTTCACATGAGATTATGATCTTGGATCAACTCAAATAAAATAAAATCTTTCAAATATGATTTAGATCTCTGCATCCAAGACATTTCCCTCTGATTCACACCAAGAGAGGGAGATTCAAGGTTGGAGGAATTATTTATGATGTACATTGCCTCTCAAATTTTTAACTATTTATTATTGATATATATAAGAAATGTACTTCTTATGGGTAATGCATTTGACCTGTCCTACACTTAATTAACCCCCATTCTTGATCATATGGCTGTGTATTTTTGTAAGTTCAAGAACGTTACTTCCATTTTGAGCTTTGTACAATACTGAGGTTTACATTTTGCATTCTAGAGGTATTTGTCTGCCCTCTAGTGCCTGCATATTAAGTTTTACTTTCCATTCTAGAAGTACTTAAATCATCACTTTCTCTTTGAGTCACATTGGAAGCAACTAGGCTAAATGGAAGAAGCAAACCTGTCTGTGGTGACTGAGTTTATTTTTCGTGGACTTTGTAATTCAAAGGAGCTGCAGACCTACCTATTAGTGCATTTTCTATACTCTACCTGATGACCATTGTGGGCAACTTTCTTGTTGTGTTCTTAATCATGACTGATCCCCATCTGCATTCCCCATGTATTTCCCCTTAGCCAACTTCTCCTTTATTGACCTTTGCCTTGCCTCAGTCACTATCCATAAACTTACTACAGATGTCCTAAAGGATAATAAAACCTTCTCCTTTGGAGGCTGTATGAGTCACATTATCTATGCATTTATTTGCAGGAGGTGAGATGATGTTCCTTGTGACAATGACCTATGACCATTAATTGGCTATATGAAAACCACTCCACTACTCCATCATCATGGACAGAAAAAAAGTGCATCTAGCTAGTTTTACCATTATGGATCACTGGCTTTGGGCATGCCATGGGTGAGCTGGCTTTGATTTTGTATCTACCTTTCTGTGGACCTAGAGTAGTAAACCGTTTTTTCTGTTATATCCCTTTGATGATCAAACTAGCCTGCAAGGATACTCACACTGTGCAAATATGGATAAATACTGACAGTGGGTTCTTGGCCATATCCTGCTTCATTCTCTTGCTGATTTCCTACACCTATACCCTATCAACTGTGCACCTTACCTCTAAGGAAGGAACCTCCAAGGCTCTCTCCACCTGCACTTCCCACATCACCGTGGTGGTGCTGTTGTTTGGTCCCTGCATCTTTATCTTTCTGTGGCCACTGAGCATCACCTGGGTGGACAAGTTTCTTGCTGTATTTTATACAGTAATCAGAGCTCCCCTGAACCCAGGCATTTACACACTGAGAAATAAAGAGATTAAAAATGCTATAACGACTCTGGTAAACCAGCATAGAGGTTAAGGAAAAACATTTTAGATCTCTCTTACAATCAGAAATCTACTGTGTACACTAAAATTTGGACACACATTGGCTTGTAAACTGAACTGAAAATATGCCCTTTTCCTAAGTAAACTAAGAGCATTCCCAGATATATGGTTTGAATTTATTCTCTTATTAAAATATATTCAAAAATCCAATGCTTATACTACTTCCTTTTAGAAAGAATCGTAATTCTGCATACATATTCATTTGTATATGTTCCAAGATTACCAGATAATAACAATAATGATAAAATGATAATTGCTACCATTTGTTAAACACATTTTACCCAGATTATGGATTTCTTGAAAAGTCACTTTGAGTTTCTTCTCATTATTCCCATTTTTAAATGCATGATTTATCAACTCTAATCCTTGCTTAGGTAGAAAGAGTATTAAAGATCTTTAATGATCTTCACCCACTTATAAAAAATGATAAATGTATCTAACTATTATATGTTGCTTCTGTACTCCTCAAGCTCAATTCCTTTAATTGAAGCTTTCAGGTTTTCTCAATTTATTTAAAGGTTGAGTCATCCTTGAAAATCTTTCCCTAAATACACACGTGTTTGCAACCCTTTGAAATACTATTTCTTCTCCTTTGTTAATAAAGAAGTTTCATTATTATAGATTACTCTTAAAATAAAGAAATAATAAAGGGGAACCATGAGAGTGGGAAAGTATGGCTTACTTCAAAAATAATTTATACTGATGAAAAGAAAGTCAAGTGGAAATAACCAAAAAATATGTATAATTTTCCATTCCTTCAATGCTCAAATATTCTGCATGTTGCTGGGCTTTATACCGAACCAATTTTCTACTTTCTAAGGAAGTTCTCACTTCATTCTAATGATGCATAAATATTCATTCATAAATATATCCACACACATATCTTAACATGTTTAAAATATTGTGTATGTGCAGTTAGTGCTATTGTTACCAGCCTGAGAGAAGGTAGGGTCAGTTATATCAGCATTGTGTTTTCTTTCAAAGAAAGTCACCTTTGTAATGTAATATATTCTACACCATTCGATGATGCATATCTTTTTCTGAATAAAATTATACTTGTGCACCTTGACAGTATGTTAATATCTATTTCACATTCATGAACAGAAGAAAGTCATGATTTCTTGGGATTTGGATGCAATACTTCACCCTAAAAATTAATACAGAAAAATTCATATCTACTTCTATGTTAACAAATAAAAGGCTTATAATGACAATATTCCTAATCCAAGATGCTTCAAGAATTGCCTTTATGGTTTTTAATTTTTTTTAAATGTATGAAGCAAGAAATGCAAACTAGTTTCTAAACATACGAGTTTGATTCAACTCATAATCAATTCAATATAATTCACTTCTAAGTAATACATATTTTTAAAAGAATCACACTGAAAATTTTTTTAATTTATACTGAATGCTAATAAAAATAGAATACATAGAACATATGGAATGCAGGTAAAGCTATGAAAGCAGGGACAAATGCACACATATTTTATAAAAGAAAATTGCACATGTGTAATCCAAGCATGTGTCTCAAAAATTTAACCTATGGAGAGTAGAAGGAAAGAAACATTAATGAGACTAAAAATTAATCAAATAAAAATGAGTTAGGATTGAATCAACAAAATCCAAGTTGATTGTCTCACGAAACTACTAAAATTGACAGTAAAATTCCAAGATAGAAGAAGAAGAAAAGACAAGTTGCACATTTAAGCAATGCCAGGAAGGAGAAAGGAGGCATCTCTGTAGCTGCTACAGTCCTTCAAAAGAATATAAAAGGATAGTTTATATGACTTTATTCGAATAGATTTAAAAATTTGCATGACATGGGAAAATTCCTAAAAACTAGTTACAAATGTAAGAAAATCTTAATGGTACTATATGTATTAAAGAAATGGAATCTGTAATTAAAATATTTTCAGTTCCAGTCATTATTGTCTCAGCTAAAAATCCACCCTTTTATACTCTGCTTTTAGATGTTGGAGCTGAGACTCTGCAAACCAGACTTCTGTTTCCTGCTTGGCTCCATCTTATGTGCTAACAGAGCTACCAGCAGGAAATCACAGAATTGGAGAAGAGGAAAGTACGCTCTGACCTGTTTGTTCTTGTGGGCTTGCTGTGAAATTTCCTGTCTTTCAGCATCACCACAGGACCCAACAGCAAACCTTCCTTCCTACAGCAGCAGCTGAACACAAGATTGCATTTTTACCAACTGCAGAACTAGCCTTATCATGCCCCATCAAAGATGACAGCCAGTATCTTATGTTCAAAAATGGGAACACCCTTCCTGTGATGATGCTGTTCAGAGTCCAGGAAAAGAAAGCAGCAGCCAAGTTGCATAGCCTCAAAATGATTGCACTTTCAAATCGACAAGTCCCTTCCTCTAAATTTTCATATTTCAATAATTCCCACTTTGTCCTTTGTTTCCATAGCCCTAGGTGAAGTCATACAAAATGGGGAACAGAAATACTTTGATTAATATGGTGTGCTTGTCCATTCTGCTGAGCTGTCTCTAGTGGATCTAAACTAATATCATCACCAGGTGTTGCTTAACTGCAACCTTGTACACTGTGTTCCATTTTCTTGAAAACCCATATAGGTAATTGTTTTTGTCTTCTGGAAATGCCCTTCTTAGAAAGATAATCACTCTGGCAATGTCAAATGCAGGTGGTCATTTTCTTTTGTTTTTTAAATTTTTAAAAATTTCTTTGCTGCATGCTGAAGTCAGATTTCTTTATTCCTCAATGTGAGTATCCCATTATTGCAGCATCATTTGTTGGAATTTTGTTTGGTTGGTTCGTTGGTTGGGTTTTGGTAAGGGCATGGACCGGGAGGTCACTTTATTTTTACTTAACATTAAGTGAAGAATGATAATGATTCAGGCTGCTGAAAAGTATCTGCACAATTTTCCAGTACAAGTTCTAATTAATGATGAAAAGTTTGAAGCTTTTCCCTAATTTTGGTAATGAGAACTATTGGCTTCCTATCACCACTAGTGTTTCCATTTCATTGGAAAACCTGGCCAGTAAAATAGATATGATTATAAAAATATAGAAACAAATTGTTATTCTTCATATCCAAAATTTTTGTTTAAAAGTTACATGTCCTATAAACTTCTCAAGCCTAGGAAAGTCTTTCTCCTCAAATGGCATTCAACACAATTCACTGCCTATTTCATTTCTGTTTTCTTCAAAAGATTGTAAGCTTGATGAATGCAAGAATTGTTTCTTAATAAAAAGGACTATAAATGTACATTTAATAGGGGGTTAAAATCAAATAGGCTGGGCCACAGTGGCTCAGCAGGCAGAATTCTCACTTGCCATGCCAGAGATCCGGGTTTGATTCCCAATGCCTGCCCATGCAAAAGAAAAAAAGAAAAGAAAAAATCAAATAGGTATTAGAAAAAAAAAAAAGGACTCTGTCAATGAAAAGCATAAGTACCAGATCAACCAAAATCAAATTAAGGCTTCAAGTGAAGTGAAGTGTACACTATGAGAGAAAGATAATATCTAACACTGTATTAACCATCAGAGTATACCATTCAGCTTTCTTCAAGAGAGTGCTTGCATTGTGGAGTACAGTTAGCTGGTGTACTCCACAATGCAAGTACTTACTGTGGTGACTTCGGATCACAATGTAGCATCCATTCTATAGTCACACTCTCCTAGGGTACTTCCAGCTGGTGACTGACATGTGTGAACATACCATAGCCAGGCCATTCCTACTCAATACAGGATTCCTCCAATGGCCAATTTTTGCTCTGGGATCCCCCATTAACCTGTTCAAGATGTTCTCAGAGCTACACTATAGTCTGAATCTACAATGCCCAATTCTTCCTTCTCTTCCTTGTTTCACAGGAGACATATTGGCATTATTTTCTGAAGACTTTCACTGTTTACTTCTGATTTGTTTTTTATTAACCCCTTACCACATATTTCCCCAAAGAAATACATTAAAATAATGATATGGTTGTTGTTTTGCAGAGTACCCAAATTGATGCAAATATATTCTCTTGTTTTTAATCACAAAATAGATTTTGAAAGAAAAGAATTTGTGGCCACAATACTGAGAGGAGCTAAAGAGTATTAAGTATTATTAACAGTTACAGTAAAAAATTGACCAATCAAGCAGCAAACAAGCTTGCTGCCACCACCGTATCACCTGAACTAGCCCCAGTATCATCTACACTAGCCCCAGTAAAATCACATAGTGATAAGAAGTACTTTAAGTATGGGTCTATCATTGTCCTGGGAGGTAACACTATGTGCTGGTTTGAAAAGAAGTGTATCCCCTAGAAAAGCCATGTTTTAATCAAAATCCCATTTCATAAAGGCAAAATAATCCCTATTCAATACTGCATGTTTGAAACTGTAATCAGACCATCTCCCTGGATGATGTGATCAAGGTATCTTTCCTTGGATGAATTTGATTGGACCTTTCTATAGACTTGCTGTAATTGGGACATTTTTTCAGCCTTGAACCATAAACTAGCAACTTATTAAATTCCTCTTTTTAAAACCCGTTCTGTTTATGGTATGTTGCATTCTAGCAGCTAGCAAACTAGAACACACTATAAACTAAGAATAAAAGAAAAATAAGTGTGTATTTAGTATTAATATATACATCCATGTTTCTAAACTATTGTCCTCAGAAAATCTATAATTTCTCCTGATTTTGGTCCAGGATGAATATATAATAAATTATGAAACTGTATATTCACATTGCCTCTTCTTTGCTTAGAAATATCCATGTCCGTGTGATTTAACTCTTGAATTACAGCAACATTTAAAGAAGAAATTATGAAGACATATTTGGGAGGATTCTGGGAAGATGGCAGTGTAGGAAGCGCTCAGATTCAGTTTTTGTACTACAAAACTATTAAACAGGCACTCTCTGAAACTCAATTTCACAGCACTTGAGGCCAGAGCAACACAGTACAACAACTAAGTGAGAGCAGGAAGATGAGGCTGATAAATTGTGAAAATAGACCAGTAAATTGATCTCCCCATGAAGCAGTTATGGGTGCCCATCCCCATTTTCATGGTGGGATATGGCCACTGGCTAGCTCACTGGTGACAGAGAAGGATGAAAATATCCCCTTTCCCAATAACAGGGTGGACAAGGAACATAACTGATCACAGCTTTTGATTGCTGACATCTGCTGGTTGGGACCCAGCTCTGAGGATGGTCATTTTTCCAACCTGTCCCAGACAAGATGTCAGCAGAGAAGAACCACAGATTCTACACTTCTTCAGGACTACTGGTGGAAAGTTTAAGGGCAACATTTTCTAGGTCAAGGAAGCTCAGCTTTGGGGAGCCATGTAAGAATCCTCTGGTGACAGTCCTGATACTCTCAGAAGGACAGTTTGGAGCCAAGCTGCACCCACTTCAGGTGTCCCCAACTGTCTTTCACCTGGAAAAGAATGACTTGGGAAACTACTTTCCAGCAGTGATCCACCCTTCTGCCCCAAGCAATATTTCATATAGGCAAAAGCAGCCTGAGACAACAAAAGGAGTGTGAGGAACTACAGAGGTAGATAGCCTGGGACAAGATTTTGCTGCTTTAAACTCCTAGGAGAGGGAGGTCTGACCCCCGCAAAATGATGGGGTCATTCAAACTCCTGTAAAATTAATTACTCATGTAATTATATCTTTAAATCAAATGCAAAAAATGATTCACAAATACAAACTCAGGATAAGATGTGTCCAAAAAGGACAGGGAGGTCTCTGCATTCTGCATTTGGCTTAGGTGATACTTTCATGAGGGCTGAAGTTCAAGGAAATCTGTGTCTTATCACTAGATGGTTACAGAATCAAGACACAGACCTCTCAAGAAATAAATCCCAAATTTAACACTTTAAAATATTAAAATATACAATGTGCAACAATAGAGTACAAGACTAAGAAACAGGGACTAATGGCCCATCCAAAGGAAGGGGGTTAAAATCCAAAAAACACCAATGAAGAAGACCAGAATGTGGATATATTGAACAAAGACTTAGCAACTGATCTTAAAAATCTTCAACTGCTTAAGGTTATCAGGAAAACAATTGTTTTAGTGTGCTAGCTTCCAGAATGCAGTATTCCAGAAACAGAATGGCTTTTAAAAGGGGGGATTTAATAAGTTGCAAGTTTACAGTTCTAAGGTGCAAAAAATGTCCCAATTAAAAGAAGTCTATAGAAATGTCCAGTCTAAGGCATCCAGGGAAAGATACTTTGGTTTAAGAAGGCCAGTGAAATTCAGAGTTTCTCTCTTAAGTGAGAAGGCACATGGTTAATATGCTCAGGGTTTATCTTTCATCTGGAAAAGCAAATGGCAAAAACAGCATCATCTGCTAGCTTTCTCTCCTGGCTTCCTGTTTCATAAAGCTCCTGGGAGGCATTTTCTTTCTTCATCTCCAAAGGTCGCTGGCTGGTGGACTGTGCTTCTTGTAGTTTTGTCATTGTCTGCTCTCTCAGAATCTCTCACTTTCTCCAAAATGTTTCCTCTTTTATGGGATTCCAATAAACTAATCAACACCCACCTGGAATGGGTGGAGACACATCTCCACCTAATCCATATGACAACCACTCTTCATTGAGTCACATCTCCAGGGAGATGATCCAGTTAAAGTTTCAAACATACAGTACCGAATAGGAATTAGAAGAAATGGTCACCTTTACAAAATGTGATTAGGATTAAAGCATAACTTTTCTAGTGTACACACATCCTTTCAAAGGGTGCAACAATGAATGAGCAATATAAGAATCTAAGTAAAGAGATAGGCATTTTTAAAAGGAATCAAACAGAACTGCTAGGGTTGAAGACCAAAATAACTGAAATGAAAAATCACCAGGAGTGTTTAAAAAGCAGATTGAGTATAGCAGTAGAAAGAATCAGTGATGTTGATGACAAGATACTTGAAAAGAGTCAAGCTAAAGCAAAAGAAGAAAGAATTATAAAAACTGAAAATAGTCTAAGACACCTTTGTGGCAGCATCAAGTATACCAATCTATGCATTATGAAAGTCTCAGAAGGATAAGAAACAGGGAAAAGGGAACAATGATAGGTCAAGGGCATAATGACAGAAAGCTTCTCAAGCTTAGCAAAAGACATTAATATGCAAATACAAGAATCCCAGAGAACATCAAGCAGGTTAGAAATGTATAAAAACACATCTGATCATATATTGGTCACATCATCTATATTATTTTGCTAATGTTCCCAGAATGTAATATAGCAGAAATGGAATGGCTTTTAAATAGGAAATTTATTAAGTTACGAGTTTACAGTTCTAAGGTCATAAAAATTTCCAAACTAATACATCCAGAGAAAGATACCTTGGCTGAAGAAAGGCTGATATCTATCACATGGGAAGGCATGGGGCTGGCATCTGCTGGTCCTTGTTTCCAGTTCCATTACTTCCAGCTTCTGATTCCTGTGGTTTCCTCCCTAAGCAACTGTGGGCCTTCATTTAGTGCCCCTGGAACTCAACTCTGGTTATGGCTTGCTTAGCATCTCATCAGAAGGCACATGGCAACATTTGCTGGACTCTGCATTTCCAAATATCCCTTTCTAAGCAATCTGCACTGCACGCGATTCCAAATCTCTGCATCTCTGTTGGCTCTGAAGCAACTGTACAGCTTCTGTTGGCTCCTTCAGCTCATGGCATCTCGTGGGGCTTCTATAAACTTCTGGGTCTGCATCTGCATCTGCATCTGAGGTTTCTTCAAATGCTTCCTCTTTTAAAGGGATCCTGTAAACTAATGAAGACCCACTTTGAATTGAATGGGATCACATTTCCATTTAATCAAAAATTCACATCTTCATGAAAACAATCCAATCAATGTTTCCATCCCACAATAGTGAATCAGAATACAAGGAAACATGGCTGCCTCCACAATATTGGATCAAAAAAAGCATGGCTTTTCTGAGGCATGTTAATGCTTCAAACCAGCACATTATCAAAAACAAAAGATAGGAAAGCTGCAAGTTGCAAGAAAAAGGCAATATTTTATGTGCAAGGGAATCCAATCAGACTGAGTTCTGATTTCTTTTCAGAAACCATGGAGGCAAGAAGGTAATGCATTGAAATACTTAAAGTGCTGAGAGAAAACAACCACCAACCAAGAATTTTATTTCTAGCAGGACTTGCTTTCAAAAATGAGGGAGAGATTAAGACATTTCAGGAAAAAAAAACTGTGCAAGTTCATCACTGTTAGACACAGAGTCATTAAGGATTCCACAAGAGACAGTGAGTCAACGATGAACAGATTTATTGAAGGAATAAAGGATGGAAGAAGCAGGTGGGAGAGTGAAAAGAAGAAAGCAGGTAGGAGCCTGAAATTGGCTCGTCTCTGGGGAGCTAGTAGGAAGAAAAAGAAAATGGCTCCGGGTCTTTGTTCTGGGACCTATGTTTTAAAGGGAAAGTGATGTCAGGAGGGGAGCATGCCCACTATGTAGTGTATTGTCCCATGATTGGATGGAGGCTTGTTGACTTAGTGTATGATAGGTTGATGAGGTATTCTTTGATGTGCAGGTGCATGTATCAGGCTGGGGTGGGTGTTATCAGTAACCATCTGGAGGATACAGTACTAGCTGGTATGGCAATTGGTTCATATCTGGATCCTTGGACCTGCCAAGGATAATGAGGAGTGGACTGAGGGAGCTCTGCATCAAAAGTTCCTTTTGCTCTTCGCATGAAACCCAGCAATCACCTCTAGACTGACCTTATAAGCAATGCTAAAGGGAGTTTATCAGAGGGAAAGGAAAAACCAGCTGACAGTGGTTGAAGCAGCATAGTGAAATAAGGAGCTCTAGTAAAGGTAACATTTGAGTTATAAATACTAGTAGTATTGTATTGTTGTGTTTGGCATGTAACTACATATAGCACTTCATACACATGAAAATGCAAATAAATAAAAATAATGATAAATCTATGGTTTGGGGCATATAGTGTAAATGATTGTAAATTGCAATGATGTAAGTGATTAAAAGGAGAAAACTGGTGGTGCAATGGCAACCCAGTGGCAGAATTTCTTGCCTGCCATGCCAGAGACCTAGTTTTGATTCCTGCTGCCTGCTCATACGAAAAAAAAGTGGGGGATCTGAGGGTAATAGAAAAAGTATTTGTGTATCAAACCAAATTGCCATCAAACTAAATATAATTGTTACATTTTTAAGATGTTTAATTTTAGGCCCATGGTAATCACAAAGAAAATCGATGAAAAATATATCTGGACACAAAGCAGAAGTCATTCAATATGATACAAAGCAAAAAAAAAAATAAAATAAATATAAATGCAGGTATTAACAGAACGAAAGAACAAATAAGGTATAAGATATACAAAGTCTTAATAGAAAAATGGCACAAGAAAGTCCCATACTATCAGTAGTGACTTTAAATTTAAATGGATTAAATTCTCTAGTTAAAATACAGAAAGTGGAGGAATGGAAAAGAAGCATGACTGCAAAGACTTGCCTTAAATTCAAAGATACCAGCAGATTGAAAATGAAAGCATGGAAAAATATATACCATGAAAGTATTATTGAAGGAGAGGTGGTGTGGCTACAATAATATCAGTTAAAATGGACTTGTTGTATAAAACAGTTACAAGGGACAAAGACAGTCATTATATATCACCAAAGCATTCAATTCAATAAGAAGTAAAAATTATAAATATATATGCACCTATACTCATAGTCCTGAAATATATGAAGCAAGTACTGACAAAGTAGAAGAGAGAAATTGGTGGTTCTACATGAATACTAGGATACTTTAACACTGCATATTCAGCAATGGATAGAACATCTAGTCAGAAGATGAATAAGGAAACAGAAAACACAGAACTTAAATGAACTCTAAACCAACTAGATCTTAGAGATGTATGTAGAATACTTCACCCAACGATTTTCACATATTTCTTGAGTGCACATGGATCATTTTACAGAATTGCTCATATATTGTGACAGAAATAGTCTCAACAAATTCAAGAATATTGAAATCTTACAAGGTGTGCCAGTTTGAAGGATTTATGTACTTTAGAAGAGCTACATTTTAATCCTACTCTATCTTGTAGGAGTAACAGTTTCTTTTAACCCCTGTTCAATAATGTAGGTTGGAAACTTGATTAGGTTATCTCCATAGAGATGTGACTAACCCACTTGTGGGTATTAACCTTTAGAGGGATATGGGACTTCACCTTTCAGGAGGGTCTTGATTACTTTACTGGAATCTTTAAAAGTGGAAGCATTTTGGAAAAGGCTTGCGATTCTGAGAGCACAGAGAGTGATGATAAAATTATGAGAGCAGCAGAGACGTGAGAACTACATAGTTCACCAGTCAGCAACCTTTGGAGATGAAGGAGAATGCCCCTGGGGGAGCTTCATGAAGAAAGAGGCTTGGAAAGGAAGCTAGCAGAAAGGAGCTTGGTGTGTTCACTATTGCCTTTCTAGTTGAGAGAGAAACTCTGAAAGTTATTGGACTTCTGGAACCGAAGTATCTATCCTTGGATTCCTTAGATTGGATAATTCTATAATCTTGCATTAATTTGGACTTTTTCACAGTTTTAGTCCTGTAAACTAGAAACTTATTAAATTCCCCTTTTCAAAAGTCACTCCATTTCTGGTATATTGCATTCCAGCAACTACGAAAGTAGAACACAAGGCTTTTCTCTGCAACATGGAATGAAGCTAGAAATCAATAACAGAATAAGAAATGGAAAATTCAAAAACAGAGGGAGAAATGGAAAAATTCAGAAATATGTATAAATTAAACCTACCTTTAAACAACCAATGAGTTAAAGAGGAAAGCAGAAGGGAAATTAGGAAATTGATGATCAAAATGAAAAGGAAATTACAACATACAAAAATCTTATGGGATGAAAAAAGTACTGAAAAGCAAATTTATAGCTCTAAATAGTTATGGTAGAAACAAATTCCTAGCTCTGTTTTTGTTCCAATTTTCAGTTCTGATTAACCATTTCTCTAATTGCTGTCAATATGTGAGATATTTAACTGTTTTGTAGAGAAGATATTTCCAAGACTTCCTTTGTAAATTTTCCTGGCTATTAAAATTTTAAATGATGACTTTATTAGGATCCAAAAGAATATCATAGCAACATTTCTGGTCACTGCATTTTGGTATATCTAAGAGCCAAGAGAATTGACAATTTAATAATATTAAGTCTTCCTATCTTTCAGTCTAAATTGTCCCTGATTTAATTCAAAGTTACTACGGTGTAACTGGAAAATTTCATTCTATTGCAACTTGGATCTGTTTTCTTCAGGTTATACTGACATTTGTGTGTCATTAAAATGTTCTGCCTGGAACTAATTTAATGTTATTAAAATGCTCTGCCTGGAACAGGTTATACTGACATTTGTGTGTTATTAAAATGCTCTGCCTGAAACTAATTTTTAAAATATAGTTTCTTGAATTTTTTAATTACTTAATTTTGTGATCTGCAAATAACAATAGTTTTGTTATCTTCCCCCACCAGTATTTATTCCTACTTGTTCTAGTTTGCTAGATGCTGGAATGCAATATAACAGAAATGGAATGGCTTTTAAAAAGGGAAATTTAATAAGTTGCTAGTTTACAGTTCTAAGGCTGAGAAAATGTACCAATTAAAACAAGTCTAAAGAAATGTCCAATCAAAGGCATCTAGGGAAAGATACCTTGGTTCAAGAAGTTCAGGGCTTCTCTCTCAGCTGGAAGGGCACATGGCGAGCATGGCATCATCTGCTAGCTTTCTCTCCTGGCTTCCGGTTTCATGAAGCTCCCCAGGAGGGTTTGCTTCTTCATATCCAAAGGCTGCTGGCTCGTGGACTCTCTGCTTCATGGCGCTGCAGCATTTTCTGCTCTTTCCGAATCTCTCATTCTCCAAAATGTTTCCTCTTTTATGTGACTTCAGGAAACCAATCAAGATCCACCCAAATGAGTGGAGACATATGTCCTCTAATCCAGTATAACAACTGCTCTTGATTGGGTTACATCTCCAGGGAGATGATACAATTACATACAGTATTAAACAGGGAATACTCTGCCCTTATGAAATGGGATTTGGTTTAAAACATGGCTTTTCTAGGGGACATATATCCTTTCAAACCAGCACACTACTCTTTCATTGTCTTGTGTAATTCTTAAGACAGAATTAAATTTGGTAACAAACAGTTTTTATTTGTTGTGTTTCTGATTTTAAAGTACCATTTGTGCTTGTGCTGGTTTGAAACAATGTATGTACCCTAGAAAAACCATGTTTTAATCCTAATCCCATTTTGTAAAGTCAGCTGCTTCTTCTAACTTATTCAGCATTGTATGTTTGAGATTGTAATCAGATCATCTCCCTGGAGATGTGATTTAATCAAGTGGTTGTTAAAATAGATTAGGTGAAGGCAGGTCTCCATCCTTTTGAGTGGGTCTTGAATAGTTTCTGGAGTCATATAAAAGAGGAAGCATTTTGAAGCATGAAGGAGATTCAGAGAGAGCAGAGAATGCTGCAGCACCACAAAGCAGAGAGTCCACCAGCCAGTGCTTTGGAGATGAAGAAGGAAAACACCTCCCAGGGAGCATTATAAAACAGAAAGCCAGGAGAGAAAGCTAGCAGATGATGCTGTGTTCACCACGTGCCTTTCCAGTTGAAAGAGAAGCCCTGACTGCGTTCACCATGTGCCTTCTCACTTGAGAGAAAAACCTTGAACTTCATCGGCCTTCTTGAACCAAGGTACCTTTCCCTGCATACCTTTGATTGGACATTTCTATAGACTTGTTTTAATTGGGACATTTTCTCGGCCTTAGAACTGTAAACTAGCAACTTATTAAATCTCCCCTTTTAAAAGTCATTCCATTTCTGGTATATTGCATTTCAGCAACTAGCAAACTAGAACAGTGCTCATGAGTCTGATAGTTTAAAAATTCTATTAAAAGCACCAGGCCAAAAAAAAAATCTTCATCTACTTCTGTTCCCTTCTTAGAGAGAATTTTTGTCAAGGAAGATATGCTGAAAAATATCAGTTAATTTTTGTTTACTGTTCATTAAAATTACCTGTGAAATTAAATGTTTATGGTGCCCTCATTTTACCAAACAACTTTGCTAGTGTTGCTAATTCTGCCATTTCCTCATATCTTTCTGGTTTTCTCTTTATGCAAAATTATGCCCTTTATTGTAATAATCAAACTCTACCAAATTTTAAACCGTTATATATTTTTTTATTTTTGTTGTTTTATTTCCTCACTATGAATGTAGAATGTCTGTATTTTCTAACTTTCATCTTTGTAAGAATTGCAGTGGTTTTTTTTACATAACTGATTCTTTTAAGAAACTCTTTCTTGATGTGCTTTACTGTTTTGCTCTCTCATTTATTTAATTTCTCCTTTTCCTTAACATTTTCCTCCTCTTGCATTTTTTAAGTGTTGATTTTCTAAAACCTCTTTTAGAGCCAATTTGCTTTCATTCTTGATAATATAAATTATTGATAAAGGCAATATAAAATATAACTTTTTCTTTAATATTCATCCTGTGTGTTTTGAAAATCTATTCTTGATATTATAATTTTTGAAATAATTTCAGCATAGTTGCTTGATTCCTTCTAGACTTAGTGGTTATATAAGGGTGCGTATTTTAAATTTTTCAATTTATTTCTTTTCTTATCTTCTGTTATTAATTTTTTAGCTAGAAAAATGGTTCATAGGATTTATATTTTTTCTAAATTTATTGGACGTTTTCTTTGTATCTTAAGCTATCATCAACTAAAATAATGTTCCTTACCCATACAGTACATGTATTTCATGTCCATTGAAAAATCTTGTGATCATAAGTGCAAATATATGAACTTATTCCTATTATTCATGTAACAAATCTGTTATCAGAGAGACTCTGATTATGAAAATTATGGTGCTCTCTTCAATTACTGAATCTTTTAAAATATCTTTTGAATTTTTCCTACTCAGTCATACTTGTATAACATACTTTATGCAAATACTCCACTGTAATTTGAGAAAACTGTCATATATTCTATAGGGCTTACACACATTTTTCTAGAAAAATGGAAAAAATAAAGTTTAGACTTTCTTTAGTTGTATTTTATGTTATGTCAGGTATACTTTGAACACAGAGAAGAAACATTGCTCTGTGTGGACATTCTAAGGGAAGAAACTTCACAGGCTTCTTCAGTGGTGTCTGTTCATTAGCTCAGTGTGCAGGTATGGTGAATTCAATTTCCATAGTCATTCTTATAGTACAGATTTTCCGTTTTTCAAATTCCCCCAAATCTACCTAGGTTTATAGACCTTATTTGTGTTTAAAAGGTTTTCTTGAACTTTCTACTACAAATGGTAGTGAAGACTGTCATATATTAGTGCCTTAAATGCACCAGAAATTATTCAAAGTATTAGGGTATACAAAGGTGACTAACAGATCTTGTTCTCAGAGATCAAATCTAAAATGCAAAATTAACATGAAAAAATTACAGTACAAGACAAATATTATAAAGAATGTGCAAGATATAACCACAGTTCATAGACAGAGTTTCTTTACTCTCTTTTTCATTCTGACTCACTTGTACTTCATCATATTTCATTGATGAAACAATCCCACAATTGTACAAAACTTATAAAGCTAACCCGCATATAAAAAATAATTTAAAAGACAATATGATGAGCTAGAGTCATTTGACAACTCCCACCTGAGCTACTGCTTGCAAGTGGTTAAATATTCCATGTAAACTGAGCAAGCAACAGAGGCAAAAGTTAAAATTCTTGGGAGGACTGACTAGATTTCGAAGTCACTGTAACTTTGCCTTTGACAAATATGATTGTAATCTTGTTGAAAGCAATCTGTTTGATTATAATCAATATATCTCTATTAGATTTTGCAAAAGGACTTAGAGATTGGTTGCTATTTTTGTATTCCTCATACACACACGATAAAAAGGATATCTGTATGATATGGAAGAGAAGTTAAATATCAGGTCCAAAAACTAATCAATTAGCAATCAGGAAGGAGGTGCACCAGGAAGTCTCCGTTCCTGAAAAGAAACTGAAAATATTGTAATTAGACCAGTAAAGAAAGTCCAGAAAAAGATCTAAATTTTAACCTATATGATTTCTCAAAACAGAGATGAAAAGATCCCTATGTTGTGTTGAAATGATTCAGCATTTGATCAAACAAAAGTTTTGATTACTCAAAGATACAAATATAAGACACATGTATTTTAAGTAAATTGGATCAAAATATTTTAAATTGCAACACAAGATAACTAAAATATATAGGGTGAAATGTATAGAATCTTAGGTTAAAGCAAGTAAAGCTGTGGCAGATTGCATCATGTACTCCAGATTAAAAAAAAAAAAACAAAAAACACGCTTTTAGTCTTAATGCCATTTCTGTGGGTGTGAAGTTATTGTGAATAGAAATTTCAAAGATTTTATTTTTAGTTAAAGTGTCACCATAACTAAATCATAAGTCTTAATCCTAATACTGGAGTGATTAGAATGTAAGTCATGAGGAGGAGCCAGTAGCCACAGGTCAGCAGAAACTAGAAAGGAAAGGAGAGGACGTCACTATGAACAGCACCATGTGACAGGAAATCCAAGGAACCCAAGCATCACTGGCAGCAGCACCAGAATGCCACTGTCTTTGAGTAAGCATTGCCTTGTTGATGCCTATATTTTAGACTTCACTTTGATCCAAACCCCTGAGCCTATAAACTCCCATTGTTTAACCCTATTAATTTTCTGGTATTCTGGTTCATCATAGCATCCTGGAAACTAAGACAGAAAGCAAATTACAGCCCAGGAAGAATATCTGTACTCCATATATGACAAGGGCATTGACACTCAATAAACCCAAAGAATGTTATAAATATTTAAAACAATAAACACAGCTGTTCAAATTCAGAGATCATAAAGGTAAATGACAAAAATGACCAACACACAGACTATATCTCTCTAACTAGTAATTAAAACAATGCAAATTCTTAAAAACAAGTCACTTTTTTGCTCTTTATTTATTTATATATTTATTCAACAATTATATAACTGACAGTAAGGTGGTGTTTGGGATATAATGATGAAAAGGACAGATGCACTGCTTGCATTCATACAGTTTACAGTGGTCTAACTTGCAACCACTTGCCACAAGTGGTTTAATGTTTTGTACATTATCAATATTGTACTGGTTTGAATCTGTTGTTGTGGGGCCCAGAGTATTTGATGATGTAAACAGTCTGCTAAAATGGCCGCCTAAAGAACTGCCAGTTCTGAACTTCTGGGAGAGAATGTGTTGCATGGGTTATATAACCATGATTCAGTGGATATTTTATAATCTTTTTGACATGTTGCTACTTTTGTGTACCAATGGTATAAAAGTTCATCACTGCATAGCTTGCAGCATGGTAGGGAATGAATAAAGCTTGACCACTTCACCAGTTGCTCCTCATGCTTACTTTCAAATTGCTACTGGGCTAGAAGGACCGAAACTTGAGCATGGGATCTGACATTTAGCATTGTCAGCAGGATGCAGTGAGTGGCCCCTTTACCCCAGAGCAGCTATCTTGTTACATTGGTCTGCTCAGAGGCTGGGATCATGTGGATCCCACACCACAGGTAATTGACAATGCTTTGAAGGACTTTGAACTGACATCCAGGTTCCCCAGCATGATCTGGTGGGGAAGTTGTTTTGTTTTTTTTTTTTTTAGCCATGCTGCAAGAATAGCATAAGGGGAAACAGCCAAAATGTCCATCAACAGAAGAATGGCTAAACAAACTGTGGTATATACATACGATGGAATATTATGCAGCTTTAAGACAAGATAAACTTATGAAACATGTAATAACATGGATGGACCTAGAGAATATTATGCTGAGTGAGTCCAGCCAAAAACTAAAGGACAAATACTGTATGGTCCCACTGATGTGAACTGACATCCAAGAATAAACTTGAAATATGTCATAAAAAAAAAGAAGTGCTAAAATTAGTAGGAAAATCATCAACAAGAAATAGAATATTTGCAAAGCCTTTAAATATTAATTTTACGGTGGTTTTAACATGAATTTACAAATTATTTTATCCTCCTCCTTTCAGGAAATAGCAGTTTAATTACCCTCCCCGTGAGGATGGGCCAGTTGTAGTGATTCACTTCCAAGAAGTAGAGTATGGAAAAGAAAAAGTATAATTTTATAGTGGAAACAGTTGGAAGATACTGCCTTAAGTCAAATTTAATGTCACCAGTAATAAGTCCTGTTGGCATCTTGTGCTCCCTGGCATGTGATGAAAAGGGCACTTACCTACACTTACTTACACTTTACTTTCAGAGAAGCCCCAGGGGAGAGCATTCTGCAGAATATGGTCAAGAAAAACAAGGAAAGTCTAAGAGATTGCAATGAATGGGAAGGCAAAGGAGACTTGACAAAAAATGCAAGTAGGACCGTGGACAGGGTTCTGGATGAAAAAGGAGTAGAAAAAACTGGTGAAACACTGGTAGAGCTTGTGGTTTATTCAATAGCAAGTTTCTGATGTTAATTTATCAGTTTTGATAAATGTATCATAGCTAAGTAAGATATTAATGTTAGAGAAGCCAAGTGAAGTGTTTTCAGAACTCAAGATACTATGTTTGTAACTCTTCTTATGTCTAAAGGCCGAAATTCTCTCCAAATAGGAAGTTAAATAAAAAAATAAACCTCAAAAAAAAAAAAGAATAGCATAAGGAAGCTTTAGAAACACAAACGCATGAACAGAAGCTGCAGCAATGGCAAGAAGAATTGGAAACCTGGGTCTGAGCCCTGGAAGAGGAAGTGGCAGTGATGGGGCCTCCTGGAAAAGAGGGTATTGGAAGGGAGTCAGCACCATCCCAGGCAAGTATCACCCCCTTATTTCATGCCCACCCCATAGTAAAACAACAGGTTGAACACAACCAGCCCTTGAATCCAAGGGGTGGACTGGAGGGCCCCCGACAGGTCCATCAACAGACAACATACACAAAATATATACAGAAAAGTAAATTGTGGCCTAGTTGTAATATTTTTTGTATGCTTCTATGGTGGAGCCACATTTCATTATTTTTCCATGTGAGTCTCCTATTATTGCAGCACCATTTGTTGAATTTTTGCTTGCTTGTTGTTTTTTTTTACTGTGGTTTTTGCTTATTTGTTTGATTTTGGGGAAGGACATGGACCGAGGATTGAACCCGGGTCTCCCACTTGGCAGGCGAGAATTCTACCACTGAATTACCCTTGCACCCCTTGGCCTATTGTAATTTTATTCATATCTGCTTGAATTCTTTCTTTAATAGCACTCATCAACTCCTAAAATGCTGTATGATTTATTTTTACTACTGCTACTACATATTAACTGAATCCCTGCACTAAAAGTTAAGATCAACAAAGACAGAAATTTTGTTCATAGCACCAAGCAGTGCTTGATACATAGATGATCTGTAAATATGTGTTGAATGAGGTATTGATGAATAAATGAATGATTCTTCCCACCTGACTCTATTTGCTTAAACTGTTTCAAGCTGTTTCTGTTTACAGTTTACTTTCTAGGTAGTTTATGAGTAATTGTGCTCTTCTCTGCACAATTAATCTGTTCTTAATTTTTTATTATCTGGGATACTTTGGGGAAGCACAACAGAGAGAGAGGTTCAAGAACCATACTCGACAGTAAAGAGTCAGAAGTGACAAGATGAAGGGGTGGAGAGGGCTAGAATCAAAGCACCACCTTGCTGGTAGACATATGGGAGAACACACTGTTTTAAGCTCCTAGAACTCGATTTGGGCCTGGAGAAGCTGAGACCACCTGTATATACTCTATCTACAGAAGATGGAAGAGTTTTGCCCTAAAATCCTAAAGTCCAACATTGCACTCATTTATAAAAGCCTGACAGAATCTCCAGAAAGTATCCAAATTTGGCTCACAAACTTTAAGCACCATCAGCCTACCCAAGATTCTCGTCTCCTAGAAATTATCTCAATTTGATACATTCATATGATGTTTCATTCCTGCAGGCAGAGCAAAGGAGGGTTTCTGGGAACAGTGAGTAAGTTTCTGTTGTTGCTGAGATTAGACCAGTAGCAAAATATTTCAACAAGGGCTTTTTATGCTTAAACTAATTTAAGGTTACTTGAGTGAAGTGATTATACTGAATGTTTTTTTAGCTACTGAAGAATATACCAAGTATTTTCTGGCTAAAGGATTATATTGAGTATTTTCTCTATCTATCCAACTATCACAATGAAGGTTTAATAGACAGAATATATTAAAAAGTCCTTTAACTAAACAATGAAAGATGAATGATCCAATTTTTTTAATAGGCAAAAGATTTGAACAGATTTCTCCTCAAAGAAGATAAATAAATGGTGGAAAATCACCTGGAAAGATGCTCAAAATCATTAATTCCTTCAGGGAAATGCAAATCAAAACTGCAATGAGATTTTAAAAACCTTTAAAATTGTAGCCAATAAAAAAGGGAAAATAACAAGTGTTGTAGAACATGTGAAGACATAGGGATGCTAATTCATTGCTGGTGGGACTGTGAAATGGCACAGCCACTATGGAAGACAATTTCACAGTTCTTCAGAATATTAAGTATAGAACTACCATGTGACATGACAAACCTCACTGTTAGGGCTATACATAAAGAAAATTGAAAGCAAGGACTCGAGCAGTTATTTTCATATGGATGTTCATCCTGGCATTATTCACAACTTCCAAAAGATGGAAGCAACCCAAACGTCCATGAACCAATAAATGGATCAATAAAATGTGGTATATACACACAATGGAATATTATTCAGCCACAAAGAGGAATGAGATCCTGATACACATGATATATGGATGAACTTGAGGACATCATGTGGCATGAAATAAGCCAAACACAAAGAGACAAATATTGCATGATCTCAATGATATGAAAGAGCTAGAATAAGCAAATTCATAGAGGCGGAACCTAGAATATAGGTTAACCTGGGGGCAGGAAGGGGACTGGGAATGGGAAACTTTGACTGAATATGTACAGAGCTCCTGTATGGAATGATAGAAGTATTTTTCTAATGGATTATAGTGAGGGTAGCACAAAATTGTAGTCATAATTAACAGTACTAAAGTGTATATTTGAATGTGGTTAAAAAGGGAAATGTTAGATTGTATATATATAAACTTTCATTTATAAATATGTAAAGTTTTAAAAAAATATGGAAATGCACCACACAAACACTGAACCCATAGTAAAACCATGGGCTATAGTTAATAATACAATTACAAAAATGTGTATTCATCAGTAGTAACCAAATGTATCACATCAGTGCACAGTGTTAAAAATAGAATGGTGTAATGGTTTGAAAGCATTATGTACTCCAGAAAAGCCATGTTTGAATCTTGATCCACTCTTGTGGGAGAAGCTGTTTGCTTTAATCCTAATTAAATACCGAAGGTAGGAAACTTTTGATTAGATTATCACCACAGAGATGTGACACACAGAGATGGGAATTAAGATTAAGAACATGTTAAATTTGGTATATAATTCAGTCTGCCATGGAAGTGTATCAAGAACATATAAATGTATCCTACATTACAACAATGAAAAGAAAAACTACATAATTAAAAAATAAGCAAAAGATTTTAATAGACATTCACCAAAGAAGATATCAGAATGGCTAATAAGCATATGGGAAGATGTAAAATGTCAATATTTATTTGGAAAATGCAAATTACAATGACAATGAGATAACAATTCACATACACCTGAATGGCTGTTAATAAAAACCATTGAAAGGCATTAAAATAGCATTGAAATACACACTCATAAAGGTTCAAAAAGATGTTCAGGAATTGAAACACTCATAAAAAGCGTGTTGTAATGTAAAATGGTAAAGCCGCTTTCAAAAACAGTTTGCTGGTTTCTTAAATATTCAAACACAAATTTATCATATAATCCAGCATTCTTGGGTATTCCCAAGAGAAAATAGGACATTTGTTCAAACAAAGACCTGTACATGTATGTTCATAGTAGCTTTATTCATAATTACCAAAAATTGGAAATAATCCAAATGTCCATCAGCTGTTATATAGATCAATAAAATGTAATACATGCATAAGGGAATACTCGTCAGCAATTAAAAAGTATAAACTAGTAACATGCTACAAGAGAGATGGACCACAGAACAGTAGGCTTAAGTAAAAGTAGCCAATCCCAAAGATTCCATATTCTTTGAATACATTAATATGATATATCAGGGAAATGTAAATTATATAGACAGTAATGCAAACTAATGGTTGCCGGGTCTGGGGGTGGGACTGAGCATTGATTGAAAATTGACATAAGGGTCATTTCAGGGATGAAGGAAATATTTTCAAACTAAGTTGTGATGGTTACACCACTCTAAATTTACCAAAGATCATTGAATTATACACTTAAAAGGCATGACATTTACAATATATAATTTAAATCTCGATAACCCTGTTAAAAATGCCAAGAGAAATTCCCTCCTCTAATATTGCACTACTTTTGCAACTCCCATAATTTTTCAAATAAAACTTCCTTATTTCATGAACTCCAAACGTGACAGTTAAGCATGTGAAGCAGTATTGTTTTTACATCTGACATTGGTGCCATACAGATATTATCAGTGCTTTAGATGAATTTCAATAACTCAATGAACATCTGAAGTAAACCTAAAATTTTCTAATTTGGATAAAAAGAATTATCAAAGGGACGAAGTCCTTAATCATTACACTGCACTGTTCAATTTCCCTGTGACTTTATCTGCAAATTGTGATAATTTACATCTGGGAAAACCAAGGGTCACTGAAGACCTGGTTTCCTTGAGAAGCAATTATAGATGATGTATTGGTCACTAATATTCAGTCTTGTTAATTGGCTTTTTTCTTAATGGTATGGGCTATTTAAAACTCTTTATCTTAAGAAGGTACTGATACAAAAAGGGAGATAACTTTTCAGTGTGTCTCAATTCCTTGAAGTGCTGCTGAGTTCAACCTGAATCTGAGACAGGTACGTAGGAAACCTGCTCCTTTTTACTCATTTTAGTCTCCAAACACTTCATCCAATTGCTTTGGTTTGCACGCTTTATCTGAATTATTTTCACTTATATTGTTTTAAATCCTTCTGGTCTTACTTTCATAGTTGCAGTTCTATTGAGAGATGAATATAAAATGGTCTTCAAAGAGTTATTGTCCTTATTAAAGTGGTATGTGAAGGGTCTTAAATTTCCTATCCTTTTTCTCTCTGAAGATCAGAATCATGGATATAAAAGATCATGTCTAATTTCTGGCTATTCCATTTCAGTTGAACAAAACCCAGCAGTACAAGCTCTATGATTGGAAAGAACTGAAAGACCAGGCCTTAAAAATCATGACAATAATAATAATAATAAAAACATATTTGCAATTTACATAACCAGAGCATATCTGATATTTTTAATGTATTAACTCATTTAATCTTCACAATCATGCCATGAGGTAAGTACTAATATTATCCCTATTTTACAGATGAAGAAACTGAGGGACAGACAAGTGAAGCAACCCACCCAAGGACACATTGCTCATAAACCAAGGAGATGGATACTCAAAACCAGGTTGTCTAGCCCCAGGCACAATACTTCTTTACTAACACAGTATTTTACTGCTTTGAAAATGTCTCATATTATATTTTTTATTTCCTCCAGTACATTCTAAACTTATTAAAAATTCTTAAATCCATAAATTCTTATTTTTAAAGCATAGAAAATAAAGGTTAATATTAAGAAAAAACACAAAATCACCTAATATCCCACAATTTTGAAACACTGTGATATAAAGTCCAAACAATACATATGCACTATTTTACATTTGTAATGGTAATGACATTATAAATGCATTTTTATGGTGATGAAGAAATATCCTTTGTGAGAAGAAATATTATTGTAAATTCAAATTCATTTTCAAGGATTGTATGTAAATCCCTCCTCTATTTCTTATGTATTCATGTGACCTTTTGTTTTCTCTCACCCTATGATCAGCTGAATAATGGTCCCCAAAGATATCCACGTCCTAATCCCTGGAACCTGTGAATGTTACCTTATAATGCAAAAGGAATTTTGGTTATTTAATTAAATTGAGAATCTTGAGAGGGGGAGTTATCCTGGGTTGTTCAAGTAGGCAACCTGTAATCAGGGTCTTTATAATAGGGGACTGGATAGAAAAGGAGGGGCTGTGGCACTGGAAGCAGGGGCAGAAAAGGCCAAGATGCATGGCCCTGCACACAGGAATAGGAAAGCCTTTGAGGATGAAAGAGGCAAAGGCGTGGATTCTCCCTGTGATGCTTGATCTCCAGTGTCCGCCCGGCTAGGTGCCAGGGTCTGGTGGTTTGATCAAGCAAGAACTGGCGAGTTTGTTACCTGGAAGGCATTTTGTAGATGGATTTAAATCATTTGTCAGTTGATTGCATCTGTGACTGATTACATTTACAATCAACAGAGGATTTTGCCTTCAGCTATGAGAGTCTTCTCATCCAAACAGTTGGAAGCCTTAAAGGCTGAGAATGAGGGTTTCACAGTCAGAAAGAAGCATTTCTATCTCCACTTCAGCCAGACTGTTTTTCCTGAAGACTTCACATCTCTTTTATCGCAGTTTCCAGCTTGTGGCCTGCCCTATGGAATTCAAACTTGCCAATCCCCATGGTTGCATGAGCCAATTCAAATATATATATATATTTATATTATATATATATATATATATCCCATCAGTTCTGTTTTTTTATAAATGCATATTTTAAGTAGTTTAAATCTTATAATCATTTTAAAAACCCACATTTTATAAAGTTACCATCTTTCTTACTTAATCAATCCTCTATTCTTTAGGCAATTAATTTTTTTCCAACACTGAGGTGAATCACTTTTTTGAAATATCTTTTGTCTATTACGTACAGGAATGGTACTGGCAAATAGTCCTTTGGAATATGTTCCACAATATATTACTAATAGGTAAGAATGAGATGTATTGATTACATAAAACACTGGAATTTATTTTTCTTATCTGGTGAGGGATAAAGATACCAAAGGCATCTTTGGTATTCTGGTTTTTACACTTGTAGTGAGACTTAGAGAAGCTTTCTTCATTGCAAATTTATACAGAATTGTTCATTTTTATCATATCTTTTACATCTAGCCTTCAATTTATCTAGATTTCACTTTTTATAAGGTTTACAGTAGGATGCTAACAAAAATTTATCCAAATGTTGAATTATTTATCTAACAACTATTAATACAACTTTGAATAATCCACTTCTTTTATTTATTTGCAATGTCTCCTTCATCAGATACTATATTTCTCTCTCTCTCTCTCTCTACATAAACTCACACACACACACACATATGTATATACAGACACATCAAATTTTTAACTGTGTTTCTGTTCCAATTTTCTGGCCTATTCAGATTAATCATTTCTGTAATTATTGTAGACATGATATATTTCTCTATTTTGTAGAGAAAATATTTCCAAGATTTCAACATCCAATTATGTTTGATTTTTCTAAGCTTTCCTAGCTATTAAAATTAACATTTAAAATTTACTATTTTTCGTTTCTTCCTCAGGTCGCTTGAATTTCATCTCTTTTGTCCCAGTCAATGGATAGACTAAATGGCTCTGTGGTCACTGAGTTTGTATTGCTAGCACTTACTTGTTCTTCACGGACAAAATTTGTTCTCATCTTGATATGCTCTTTGTTCTATTTAGGAATATTTCTGGGAAATCTTCTCATCTTATTTTTGGTGATTTTTGATTCTCACTTGCATTCCCCCATGTACTTCCTGTTGGCCAACCTGTCCCTCATCGACGTGGGCCTTTCCTCTACCACAGTCCCCAAGATAATTACAGATCTTATAAATGAGTATAAAGTGATTTCTTTCCAAGGATGTATGGCACAGATATGCTTCATTCACACCATAGGAGGAGTGGAGATGGTGCTCCTCATAGCCATGGCATTTGACAGGTACACGGCAATCTGCAAGCCTCTTCACTACTTGAAAATCATGAGCCCTAAAACATGTGTTTCATTTGTAGTCACTGCCTGGGTAACTGGAGTGATCCATGCCATGTCCCAATTTGCTTTTGTTATAAACTTGCCCTTTTGTGGACCTAATAAATTAGACAGCTTTTACTGTGACTTTCCCAAGGTCATAAAACTTGCATGCACAGATGGAGCCAAATATGAATTTATTGTTTCTGCCAACAGTGGGTTCATGTCCATGGGCACCTTCCTCCTGCTGATCCTTTCCTATGTCTTCATTTTGCTGACTGTCTGGAAACGTTCTTCAGGGGACTTATCCAAAGCATTTGTCACTTTGTCAGCTCATATCACCGTGGTTTTTTTGTTTTTCATTCCATGCATGTTTCTCTATGTGTGGCCATCTCCCCCACCATCAATTGACAAAAATCTATTTGTCGTGGATTTTGCTATTACCCCTGTCTTGAATCCAGCCATCTATACTTTAAGAAACAAAGAAATAAAGATAGCAATAAAAAGATTGAACAAAAAGAAATCTATTGCTAGATTTCGCTGACACGATTTCTTTTGGGAGCCTTAAAACTTCATACTGGATATCTACATTTTGGTACCATAATTTAATATACCCAAAATAAATCCATCACCTACCATCCTAAAACTGCTCCAACTTCGTCTGTAGAGTTTGAGGTCATCACCATTATCACCATGGGAAAATAAATCTATTGTTTCAAGGATTAATGTTCCTACAGAGAGCAACACTGTCTGCCAAATAAAATTTTAGAATTTATATCTTGATTATTTTGCAAAGAAATCAATATAATGATATTGTCACTACCATCCATAAAGTCTAAAAATAACCTGTAAACTTGTTATTCCTTTTGTATTATTTATCAAAAGGCCCAGAGGCAAAATTTGAGTATTTATAAGATATGTTGGGAGGAAAAACTAAAGAAACTGATTCAGAAATATGGAAGTAAGACAGGGAATGGAAGATTGCCAATGAAGAATGCAGTAATTGGCATCTTAACACTGGGGATGACTGGGGACCAATGCCACAGTGCCCTCTAAAAGACTGTATAGATTCTCAGCTGACCCATTTGAGAGGCCTGGAAGTTAGGTTTTCATTAGCGGTAAAGGACAGTATTGGGGAATTAAGTCTGTGGCTTTTCCAACTTTCCCAAGACAGTGATTTGAGCACATGTGATATCCAAAGGTAAGTTCTCATATAGGGAATCTCAGGCATTTACCATATAAAACAATCCACAAGTGTGGGAATAATTACGTGCAGAGAAATATGTGTGAAGCATATACAGCTGATACAGTCCACACCTTCCCAGCCCTAGAGATATTCATGTTCCGTATTAGTTCAGTCCACAACTGATTTTTCAAAGTTCTGGCTACTTGCAATTTCAAAAAAGACAAGATAACACCACTATTGTGAATAAGACAAGTTGCATCCTATTGTTATACTTCTTCCTAGGATATATTTGATATTCATCATTTTTCTCCTCTACAATTCATTTTAGATCTCTCTTGCCTTCATGTAGTACTTGTCTTGATCTAGCTCACTTGCCCAGACCCATATATTTCTCCTGGGATTTGGGGGCTGCAATCACCACGTGCCTGTTAGGCTGTGCTTGCAGCCCATTTACAGTTTTCATCAATCATGGTTGATGGAAGTGTAGCAACACTTCTATTTCTTAGTGATATTTAAGGTCAATTATATAGGCCATTATAGTAACTCCTTTCTTTGCCTGCTGATCTACACACAGGAGGAAGTTCAAATAACCAAGAAACAACTAAATGATAATTTTTTGGAACACTTACTGAGTCCACAGAGAAATCATTCTCTGCATCACAGCAGACCTTTTACTTTTAAGTTAGGGAGCTCAAACTCTTAAAGGCAGTAATTGTCAGAATAGCCACTCCTATACCTATGTTTGATACCCCAGACTCTTGTGTTCTATCTGTCTTGAATACAATTCCTTATAATGCCCATTGGTTTCAAGCATATATTAAACCTTAACAACAGAATCCCAACAGTACAGGGGACCATCCCTAAACTGACCCTTTATTTAAACTTTTTAGAAGTTATCCCCATTTTGATTATGGTTGATGATCAGTATGTTGGTCGATGCAGTATATTGTAGCACAAGTGGATCATTTTCTATGTGCCTATTGTTATACTTTCTTTCTATAAAGTGTATTTCTTTGCTCTAAATGAGGTCATAAAGGGTAATAATCATTTTATGACTCATTAAGTATTTCTTCAGACTAAGATACTTCTAGTAGGGAAGACAAACCTACCCCTGGAATACAAATTTATCCCAGCAATGACAAGTTACTATTCTTCCAGAGTGGAACTACCAACAATTTTCAATAATGTAAACAACTTTCCATAACGATCCTGAATGACTGCCTCAATATATGGTACCATATGAAGGGTCTATCATCCATCTATGTACTGACAAGTCAAACATTCCACAGTGACAATAGCCAGAACTGCCTTACACATGGTGGGACCATGCACAAACATATCTTTCCCATTTTGACTACTTCACCCTAGGGTCTATTGTGCAGTATATGAGAGGTAAGCTGGATTGTCATCCTTGCTATTTAACACTATTCTTGCAGTGCAGTAAGATATAAAGTATGAGTCAGAAGTATACATGACTTCTTTCCTACATTCTTCTGCTGAAAGGAGCAATTACATCACATCTCAAACTGACTCACCTGTATTTAGTCATATGCCTATGGCGTGACAATCACACAGCTGTAAAGAAATTAGAAAAGCTAACATGCATAAAAGTAGTTAAGAAGATTCATAAATTAGAGTTATTGGACAACTCCCAGAGCTCTACTCTATGATTATCTTTTGACTGTTTTCAAGTGGTAAAATATTCCCATAAACTGAATGAGTAGCAGTGGCAAAAGGTAAAACTGATGAGGACTGATAAGACTTCCAAGTCTTTGTGACTTTGCATTTGACCAACATACTTTATAATCCTGTAGGAAACAATCTTTTTGATGCAAATCAATATATCTCTTTTAGATTAAGCTGCAAATATGAGAAGTTGACTGCTATCTTTGCTTTCCACAAATAGAAAATAGAAAGGATATCTGCATACTATGGAAATGACAAAAAAGTCATATGTGAAGTAAAGAAATTAATCAATTAAAAATCAGGAAGGAGTTGAATTAAGAACTTAATTAAGTTCTTAATTAAGTTCTTAATTGGAAGAATACTGAAAATGCAATGACTAGAATAGTATAGAAAGCCCAGAAAGAGATAGAAATTTTATCCTACATGGTTTATTAAAGCAGAGGTAAAAAATTTTCTACATTTTAATCAAATATGAGCATTTGAACAAATAAAAGGTTGAATTCTTCAAATGCACATGCATAAGATACACGTATTTTAAATAAATTAATTGGATCAAAATATTTTAGAATTGCACCACAATATAATTGTACATATAGAGGGTGAAACCAATATAATCTTTGGGTAAAGTATGACTTCTTTTTGTAAGGCAATAGAAGAAAACATTAAAAAAGACTGGTAGGTTAACTTTAAATTTGTCAAAAACAAAAATAAAGGCATACAAATTGATATATATACTACAGAAAAAAATGCATGCCTTTAATCTTATTGCCTTTCTTGTGGGTGTAAAACTATTTTTAATAAGACTTTGAGGAATTTATTTTTAGTATGGTGTGGCCGAATGAACCACAATAGGTCTAAATCCTATTACTTGAGGCCTTAGAAGGAGAGAAAGTGACGTGGAGGAGCCACAGTTCAGCAGGAATTAGAAAGGAAAGGAAAGGATGTCACTATGTGCAGCACCATGTGACAGGATATCCAAGGAACCCAAGCACCACTGGCAGCAGCACCAGAATGTCACCGTCTTTGGGAGAAGCATCACCCTGATGTTAGACTTTTCTTAGTTTCAAAACCATGAGCCCATAAATTCCCATTGTTCAAACAAATTTATTCTGTGTTGTTTATCATAGCATCTTGGAAACTAAGATAAAAGATAAATTACAACTCAGGAAGAATATCTTTACTCTATATATGACAAAGCATTGATACTCACTAAACATGAAGAATATTAAAATGTTTAAATCAACAATGCAGCAGTTGAAACTGGCATTCCAGAAAGATAAATAATGCAAATGACCAGCACACACTGGTAATTAAAATAATTTAACCTCAAACTAAATGCCACTATATCCCTGAACATGGTAATTAACACAATTGAAATTCAAATTAAGTACTGACTTTTGCTCTCTATTTATAGTTTTATTCAACCATTACTAAACAGTGAGCAACAGTAGAAGTTGGGAATTTAATAATGCAAAGGACAGCCACAGTCCTTTCTTTCAAACAGTTTGCAGTTGTTAAGCTTACAACCACTTCTCTTTTATTATATGAGTGCATTAAAGACAAGTAATCCATAACAAGTCATTTTGAATGAAAATATTCACATAATAAAAATGACTTAAGGTAAGATTTTTATAATATTTTGTGGATAAAAATAGAATAAAGAACAAAATCATAACTATTTTTGGTGTAACTTTTTAATAAGTGGGGTTGAATTTTGTTCTTTAGACGTATGTGATTTTTTATTTTAACCACCATCATTTAATTGGGTAGTAAAAGTGTTACATGGAAAAAAACAGATTGTGATATTGTGTTTTAATTGATATCTGAGTGATTTCTCTTTTCAAAACTATTTATCACCTTAAAAAATACAGCATGGGAGAAGGAATCAAGATGGCAGCTTAGCAATGTGCACGTTTTAGTTCGTCCTCCAGAACAACTACTAAATAACCAGAAACAGTACAGAAGAGCTCCTGGGGCAACATCAGTGACCGAACACACAGTGTACCCCAGTCTGGACCATCCGGATCAGCTGTGAGCCCACCCAGAACTGTGAGTTCCCCAAGCCGTGGTGACCAGTGCCCCTCCCCGACAGGCTGCTTCCCAGAGGGGAAAGGAAAGGAACCTTACCAGCAGCAGGGGCTGAGCACAACCAAGCACAAATTGTGGAATTAATTAACAAATTCTGACTACTGAAATTAGGCCCCCAGCTCAGGTGAACCTGGTCAAAGTGGAGGATGCTCATTTTTGCCCTGGTGCCAAGGGGCAGGGCTGACAGAAAAAGAAAAAAGAAGGAAACAGGTTTTCATGGCTGTGTTTCTACAAAGGCTTGACTGCCTTTGGATTCAGTGGCAGGAATTCTCAGGCTGCAACTGCCCCAGACATAGGCAGAAACAAGCTCATTTGAGGGCTTGTCTGGAGCCTGTGCCTTCCCCAGGGGATGGGTGAAGCCCAACTCAGGTAGAATCCCTCCCTCAAGGATTTCAGACACAAGGGCTTTGTAATTTGAAGCTATTAAAACCAGCCTACAACCTCTCCTCTGTCTCCACCATGCTCCCAGCAGGGAGAGTTTGCCAAAGTTAAAGGTACCGCATCACCTTATGCTGGTGGGAACTGCAGACAGACAAGCACCACATACTAGGCAGGATAAGAAAAAGAGAGCCCAGAGACTTCACAGGAAAGTCTTTCAATCTGCTGGGTCTCACCCTCAGGGAAAACTGGCGCAGATGACTCTTTCCTCCTGATAGGAGGCCAGTTTGGTCTGGGAAAATCTGACTGGGGTCTATAATACCACAGTAGACCCTCCTAAGGGTGGGGGGAAAAGGCACCATACAAGCAGGCAATAAATGAGAAAACAAGAACTGAAAAATTCCCCTCTGTTAAACAAAACCTAGAGGTCCAGAAAAAGCTGTACTGAATGTCGAAGAACAGATAAACAACAAATCCATCCAACAAGAAAACCCTAGGTAAAAGAAGTGAAAGCAATCTCCAGAATAAACTAATTAAGGTAATTAAATTGCCTAGACTCCATCAAAAAATAACAAATCACACTAGGAAAATTGAAGATATGGCCCAGTCAAAGGAACAAATAACAATTCAAATGAAATACAGGAGCTGAGACAATTAATTCAGAACATACAAACAGCCATGGAAAACCTCATCAAAAATCAAATCAATGAATTGAGGGAGGATATAAAGAAGGCAAGGAATGAACGAAAAGAAGAAATCGAAAGTCTGAAAAAACAAATCACAGAACTTATGGGAATGAAAGGCACAGTAGAATAGATGAAAGAAACAATAAAAAACTGACAATGGTAGATTTCAAGAGGCAGAAGATAGGATTAGTGAACTGGAGAGTGGTACATCTGAAATCCAACAAGAAAAAGGAAATATAGGGAAAAAATGGAAAAATATGAGCAGGGACTCAGAGAATTGAAGGACAATATGAAGCACATGAATATACGTGTTTTGGGTGTCCTAGAAGGAGAAGAGAAGGGAAAAGGAGGAGAAAAACTAATGGAGGAAATTATCACTGAAAATTTCCTGACTCTTATGAAAGACTTAAAATTACAGATCCAAGAAGTGCAGCATATCCCAAAGAGAAGAGATCCAAATTGACATACTCCAAGACATTTACTAATCAGAATGTCAGAGGTCAAAGAGAAAGAGAGACTCTTGAAAGCAGCAAGAGAAAAGCAATTCATCACATACAAGGGAAATCCAATAAGACTATGTGTAGATTTCTCAGCAGAAACCATGGAGGCAAGAAGACAGTGGATTGATATATTTAAAATATTAAAAGAGAAAAACTGCTAACCATGAATTCTATATCCAGCAAAATTGTCCTTCAAAAATGAGGGAGAAATTAAAACATTTTCAGACAAAAAAATCACTGAGATAATTTGTGACCAAGAGACCAGCTCTGCAAGAAATACTAAAGGGAGCACTAGAGAGAGATAACGAAAAGACAGAAGAGAGAGGTGTGGAGAAGAGAGTAGAAAGGAAGACTATGACTAAAGGTAAAAAGAAGGAAAATTAGATATGACATATAAAATCCAAGAAGCAAAATGTTAGAAGAAAGTACTGCTTGTACAGTAATAACACTAAATGGTAATGGATTAAACTCCCCAATCAGAATACATAGATTGGCAGAATGGATTAAAAAACAGGACCCATCTATACTCTACTCAAAGGACATGGGGGCAAGGATACAAATGGACATTTGCATGCCAATGTTTATAGCAGCATTATTTGCAATTACCAAGAGATGGAAACAGCCAAAATGTCCATCAACAGATGGGTGGCTAAACAAACTGTGGTATATACATATGATGCAATATTATGTAGCTGTAAGACAGAATAAAGTTATGAAGTATGTACTGTGTTCCAGTAGCCATGTTTCTTGATGACGATTGAATAAGGATATAGTTTTCACAATATCATGTAACAACATGGGTGGACATTATGCTGAGAAATTAGCCAGAAACAAAAGGACAAATACTGCATGGTCTCACTGATATAAACTGACATTAGTGAATAAGCTTGGAATATTTCATTGGTGACAGAGACCATCAGGAGATAGAAATAGGGTAAGATATTGGGTAATTAGAGTTGAAGGGATACAGATTGTGCAACAGGACTGAATATAAAAACTCAGAAATGGGCAGCACAATCCTACTTAACTGTAATGCAATTATGCTAAAACATTGAATGAAGCTAAATGTGGGAGATAGAGGGAGGAGGGCTGGAGGCATAAATGAAATCAGAAAAAAAGATAGATGATAAAGGTTGAGATGGTATAATCTAGGAATGCCTAGAGTGTATAACAATAGAGACTAAATGCACAAATTTTAAAAATGTTTTTGCATGAGAAACAACAAAGGAATGTCATTACTACAGGGTGCTGAAAATAGATGGTAATTAATATTTTAAAATTTCAACTTATGTGTGAGACTAAAGCAAAAAATGTTTATTTGGTACAAAATTTATATTTTGCCTAGTGCGTTTCCTAATATAACTTATGTAGATAGCTTGGTTGAACAACATAAGTATATGGAACCTTGGGTAGGACATGAGATTTTGTTGGTTTGTCCAGGGTGATGTCCCAATGAATCCCAGAGCGATTTGATCAGTGAGTGGAAAAGTAGTTGCAAAGTCCTCTTTGGGGAATGGAGAGAATGGGGAGAAATTCAACTTCCTCAAGTTGAATTCTTGATATTCTCACAAGCAGTGTGGACAACCAAAGCTACAGACTGAGCCCCCAGTCTTGGGGTTTGTGCATATGAAACTTAACCCCACAAAGGATAGGTCAAGTCTGCTTAAAATTTATGCCTAAGAGTCATCACCCCCAAGAGAGCCTCTTTTGTTGCTCAGATGTGGCCTCTCTCTCCAGCCAACACAACAAGCAAACTCACCACCCTCCCCCTGTCTACATGGGACATAACTCCCAGGGGTTTGGACCTTCCTGGCAACATGGGACAGAAATTCTAGAATGAGCTGAGACTCAGTATCAAGGGATTGAGAAAAACCCTAGAAAATGGGTTGAGACTCAGCATCGGGATTGAGAAAAGCTTCTTGACCAAAAGGAGAAAGAGTGAAATGAGACAAAGTGTCAATGGCTGAGGGATTACAAACAGAGTCGAGAGGTTACCCCGGAGGTTATTCTTATGCATTAAGTAGATATCACCTTATTATTCAAGATGAAATGGAGAGGCTGGAGGGGACTGCCTGAAAATGCAGAGCTGTGTTCCAGTAGCCATGTTTCTTGATGATGATTGAATAAGGATATAGTTTTCACAATGTGACTGTTTGATTCTGAAAACTTGCGTCTGGTTCTCCTTTTGTCTACCTTGTCAACAGATGAGTAGAACATATGGAATAAAAATAAATAATAGGAGAACAAATGTTAAAATAAATTTCGTTTGAAATGCTAGTGATCAATGAAAGCAAGGGGTAAGGATTATGGTATGTATAATCTTTTTATTCTGTTTTCATTCTATTTCTTTTTCTGTTGTGTTTTTATTTCTTTTTTTGAATTGATGCAAATGTTCTAAGAAATGATGAATATGCAGCTAAGTGATGATATTGTGAATTTCTGATTATGTATGTAGAACGAAATGATCGCATGTTTATGTTTCAGTGTGTTGTTTATTTTTTATTAATAAATAAATAAAAATACAGCATGGTTTATTTATTATTGCTCCTACATATTATGTCTCCTCCCACTAAAATATAAGCTCCTGAAAGAAAAAGATTTTGTTCACAGGACCAAGTTAATGCTTGGCTCATTGTTGATCTGTAAATATGTGTAGAATGAGAAATGGTGAGTGAATGAATGATTCTTCCCGTTTTAGTCTGTTTGCTTAAATTGTTTCCAATTGTTTCTGTTTAATGCTTATGTTCTAGCTATTTAATCAGTTATTGTGCTCTTATCTGGACTCTGATAAGAGTCCATGCATGGGGCAAGGGGGACAGAGAGAGTGACCCAAGGACCAAGCTGGACAGAAAAAGGGGGAGGTTATGAGATCAAGGAGAGGAGGGGGCTAGAATAAAGGTGCCAGTTGCTGGTAGACGGATAGGAGAACACACCGGTCAAGCTCCTGGTACTGGATTTCAGCCTGAAGAAGCTGAGGCCACCTGGACATATTGTCCATTCAGTAAGAATTCAACATGTTTTAAGGAAAGAATAACCACACAGGACATATTTTTATCTAGACAACACATTTTCAGAGCTATACAAAAAATTTTTGAAGTAGTATTAATAGATAAAATGTGTTGGATGATAAGGAATCAAGGATGCTTATGGACATACTCCCCTTGTATAAAAACTTTTGTTTATGCCTGGAAAATATCTTGACATGCACAGTTTAGTGTCCCCACACTCTTCTCCAAGAATGAAGGCATCTGAATCTTTTATGGATGACTTCTCACTCCCTCACCTCAGTAAATTTAAATACGCCCATGAACACATATTTCTTTTCCTAAGTGGAGCTGTAATTTCCCACCCACCAGCACATTTTTCTCCCAATACAGAGATATTCTTACATGCTTCTTTTTTCCTTGTATTTCATCACCAAACTCTTCTGATATTTTGCCACTTTGGAAAATATGACCCATAGATCTTGTTCCCAGGAGAAATAAAAAAGATCTGATTATTAGAAACAACAATGGGTCACTATAATTTATTATTACTCATTAATTGTATTCCCATTGGGAAAAAACTTATATACTTTTCTCTCAGAGGTGATTATACTACAAAGGAGAAATAAAAATCATGTAGCATGGTGCAGACCCTAGAAAAAAGTAGGTAAGTCATGACAATGCCCCTAATGTTAAGCAACACCACAGTGATCTTTCTCTTTGTACCTGTCCCTTCAGCTCACTGTCTTTCTCTTCCACTTGTTTACTTTGCTACTAACTCCTGTTATTATAATCCTTTAGGCATGAATCTCACAATTTTCACTAATATGTTATATTATATCTGCAGAAGGAGAAATTTCTAAGAGAATTGGCATTTATGTCTCTATCTTATGAGCTGCTATTTCAAGGATCTTGTCTGTTCCACCATTTTTCATCATCACCTTGCATGGTAAATCACATTTTTCCATTGTGGAATAAAAATATGACCATGTATTGCACATTCTATTCCCACTCATGGTCCTAATGGATTATACTGGGGGAAATTATTCCCTGACCTCATATAGGGAAAATATGGAGTCAATTTCCTAGGATTCCCATAGTTTCTGGAGCATTTGTTACCATCAGCTGATGCCTGGGTCCAGAGCTGAAGAAAGAATGGTCAAGATGCACATTGTTTAATGGAACTGGTGTCCATCATTCTGAAAGGTTATTGAGCACATGTGAGCTGAGATCATCATGATTAGAAGTAAAAAGTAAAAAGGGCTTGGGTGAAATGAGGTTGGAATAGCTGAGCTTCTTTGTGTTTCATTCTTAGGATAATTACAATTGCTTTTGGCTCCTTAAAGGAAGGAATTTTCAATTGCTTTGAAGTCAGGAGACCTGAATTTTATTTCATTGTCTGCACTATCTGCTTGAAAAGGTGAGTTATCATGCCTAAAGTGTTGAAGCCAAAATATCCAAGAGGAATAGCAACAAGGTTTTATGGGACCTAGACTCCAGAGAATTTCTGATTCTTTTAAGATTTTCTTAGAAAACAAAATAACTAAATTTCTTGTTTTTTCTTCCACCTGTTAAAAGAGCCTCCACTCACTGTTCTCAACATGAACTCAAAGTTTGAGAATTAACTAAGTGTTAGAACCAATTCCTGATATGTCTTGAACAAAAGATGGGATCCTCTGTAAAAAGGACGATACAAATAGCAGTATTTGGTGTTGTTACCACATCTGACTTCACTATACATTTTTAACTTTTTTCTTTGGATATATTGCTTCAGTCAATTTTAAATGACTGAATATGTTATAGTGAGACTTTTTCAAAATTTCCCCTACTAGGCAACAATAACAGGTACTCATTCTAAAAAAATATTGATAATAACTTTACTCACTGTCAAATAGTATTTTAATAGCATTAAGATTCAAGTATTTGAAAGCCGCTTGGCATGCTTTTTATCTTGATGACTCTGTGGATCTCTGTAGTTTTTACATGCTGTCCTTAAAAAAATTATTTTGTTTCAGTGAAGACAGCATTATTTCTCAGCTTCACATTGAATTACCAAAATCACTAACCTAGAATAGAGCTCTCAAAAGCCCCCAAATTCTAGCAAAGAACCAACATGCTCCTTGCAAATTTTGATTTAAAGTGAGTCTAATTTTGAAATATGTGTTGGAACCATCCATGTTGCAAGATATCAGAGGAGCACTCCTATGCATTTTATGCCATTGCCACTCTTCGATTCAGTGTTTTTTCACTCATTGGCTATTCTGTGTTTGATTTATGCCTGAGATTACTTAGATGTGAAATAAAAGAATGATTGAAAAGCATGGGCTCAAGAGTGTGTGCTGACTAATGTGATAATGAGTTAGAACATTCCAAATACAGTTGACTATGCATTACATGGAAAATAGTTTTTTGAATATACTATTAATGGGATTAAAGAAGCAAGAGATACAGAAGAAGCAAGTAAGGTAGCACACTGTTAAGGGAATATTCTCCCACAGGATCCTCTTTGCCTTCAATTCCTTCTTTCTACTTAGTTATCCCACCTGATTTCAACCCTTGCTCCTCTTATATAACTTCTAATTATCCTATTCATTTATCTTCCTTTCACCTTCCCAGTGTTTTTTCTAAACTCATATTTTGTCGCATGTAATCTACTCACAATATTGTTTATGGACAAACAACACATCAATGTGCAGTGCCCTCCTTTCTAAAATCTTCCTTAATTTTTGCCTTCAGCATACTTCTGTTTCTTCTCTACTGATTGAGTCAATGGATAGAACAAACGTCTCTGTGGTGTCTGAAATTATATTGGTTGGACTTACAAGTTCATGGGAGATTCATTGCTTCCTTTTTTGGTTCTTCACTGTCCTCAACGTAGGGATTATCCTGGGAAACCTCTTCATTGTGCTCACAGTTATTATTGACTCTCATTTGCATTCCCCCATGTACTTTCTACTGGCCAACCTCTCTCTTCTTGATCTGGGTATTTCCTCTACCACCATTCCCAAAATTATTTCTGACCTTTTCACTGAGTGCAACATCATTTCTTTTCCAAAATGCATGATACAGATATTTTTTATTCATTTCATGGGAGGAGTTGAGATGGTGCTGCTCATAGCCATGGCATATGACAGGTACATAGCAATCTGTAAGCCTCTCCATTACCTGACCATCATGAGCCCCTGTTCTAGTTGATTCCATGGATGAGCTCCATTTGTAGACTCAGGCTAATTTGTATGTTGAGCAAGTCTCATCTGAAACAGCTATAAAATATTAGTCTCAGCTCTTTCTGGTACTTTCAGGTCTGGTGAACTCTACATTAATAACTTCTGCTCCCATATTAGTCCAGGAAACTTCCCTGCTGCCAAGAAAACCCACGAGCCATACCCGAGGAAATAATCCTCAAATCACAGCGTGCTCTGGGCCTGACTTGCCTTTAGTTTATTCTGGCCTAGATTCTCCCTCCTTCATCTTAATATGCTGTTCTTCTGGAACTACAGTTCCCCACTGAGAGTAAACAACAGGAGCATATTGGCATGATATAATGACTTATGGGATGGTATATTGTTCACTGTATAGCAAAAAGGCCCTCTATGGGGGCAAACAGGAGAAATTTCCTTCTTAGGGTAATTGTGCTTCTCCTAAGCAACTACGTTGCTTTACCTTATCTTATGGACACTATGATTCATGTAATTGACCACATATCTTTTTCATTAATATGTCTTTCATATTTTTATAATATTTCTGCAGCTCGATTTTTCCCTATGAATTTTTGCAATGACACTACTCCTTAAAAATTAATTTGGGATCACCCATAATTCATCTACTGCTGTTGTTTTTGAGTAAATTATTCCCATTGTTTCTGGACAAGTGAAAATGAAATACAGCTCAATACAAATATACCTCTCACCAAAATAGATCCTTGACATTTTTAGGTCTTCACGATAACCAGAGATCAGATTCTCTGTATCTATATGTCAAAGATAAAGCCAAGGATGGGCCACAGTGGCTTAGCAGGCAGAGTTCTCGCCTGCCATGCCAGAGACCCGGGTTCAATTTCCCAGTGCCTACCCATGCAAAAAAAATTAAATTAAATTAAAGATAATAAATAAATAAAAAGATAAAGCCAAGTTCCCAAGAGAAATGTTCTAGGCTTGTCTCAATGGCTGGCCACAGGTTCTTTTGAATGCTTATCTCACTCTCAGGTAAGCATGCTCTCATTATAGACAACTCTAGGAAATTCCATACAGGTTTTTCTTTTACATTTATATCTGCAAACTTTTTCTCAAGTAATCTTTCCCAAAATGTTTGAGAAAATTGATGTAACGAAATACAAGTATACTTGTACCCAATCTACTCAGGAAGGTAAAGGTAAAAATGCTTCAAGGATAGGGGAGGTGCTGGGATCTGGACTCTTTGAATCTGGCACTGTATTTCAGCAGAATAAAAAGGTGATGAAAGGACTCAAGTCCACATTCTGGTATCACTTCTCATTGGCCCCCATGGGAAGTCTGACGTCCATGTGCCACAACTACAGCTGCACCATCAGCCAGGGAAAACAAGGCTACATGGGCACACAGTCTGTACGGGCATCACCTGAAGTGTGGGGAATCAAAAGGTTTTTCTGACTGCAAGTTTGGCAAATTCCCCATATGCTACTTTGTTTTTTTCAGGAATGTTCCTCTTTCAAGTTAACCAATTTGTCAACCAGGGTCACAAAAGATAATCAAGTCACATTTGTTGTGAACAGCAAAAAGATCTCAAAACTGTGCAATCATTTTTTTTATTTGCTCAGTAAATTCCACAAAAGTCATGTGCATGCACTATACATGGACAATAAACAGGGGGAAGATGCCATCAACTTAGGAACCAGTTTCCTTTTCAGACCCCTGCACAGGTTTCATAGCAACTCCTGAAAAGTGACTTTCTGGAGGCTGTGCTGTTCTCCTCTCCAGGACACATGCTGCTGAGCATAGAGTTCCTAGGATTTCTGACCTTCAATGACACCAATGAGCAGTTTTGTGATTCTTACTCAGTTGCCAAAAAAATAGCACATTCCATTTGGAAAATGTTCATACTTAACCTTCAACTGTATTCTTTTGTAGGCAATGTTGGCTTACTAGGCCGCTGGAATACTTGAAACCTCAGTATTCCTTACCTTCCCTATCTTACTTCTCTCAGATGGCTAGTCCAGGTATGTATGATGAGATAAGGCAGGTCATCATGGCTCATCTCAAGGAAATAGAGAGTAGTATCATCTACATCATATCCTGGGTGTGGATGAGCCTCCTGACAGAGGAGTTCTTGCCACTGACAGTCCCATGAGTAACACTGAGTCCCACATGAGGCCTCATTGTGAAGAACTCCACCACTGGGCCCTCCAGGATGTTTCCCACTTGGACGGTGACTACAATGGCCACAGTATCCTGAAGCTGCTGGAAAGGTGGTGGTAGGCCTGGGTGATCTTGACTGGCCTTGAGATCAGCATCACTGTCATGGACAAAGACAACATAAGGACTGCCCTTAATAAAAAGGACGCACTCAAGCCTGCCATGGTACAGCCACACCATCAGTCTTGTAGTGAACGAAACCATCAAAAGCCAGGGATGGTCCAGAACATGCTCAGCATTGTGTGCAATATTTGCAAGCGGGCACACTGCTCACCCAGGGCGATGGAGAAGCTGGTAGAACTGCAGAAGTATTAACTGCCACAATATCATCTTCTATGGGACATTCTGTCCAGGTGGAACATATTCTTCCACATGCTTCAGTTGCTTATCAAACAGAAAAAGGCATCAACAAGATGTCTTGTTGAGTGCAACTTCTGAGAATTGATCATTGTGACCAGTGGGAGGTCATGCAGTCTGTGTGCCATGTGCTCAAGATCTTGGAGTCCACCAGTCAGGAGATGAGTGTGCACATGTCCATGCTGAGCCACGTCATCCCCATGGTGCACCTGCTCACCCGCAAGATCCAGGCACTATTTAAGGAGATGCTAGCATTGACCCTTGGCTTAGCAGATATTCTGTCACTCTCTATGACTCCAGTACATCTTTGCTATGCTGTTGGACCCTCCCTACAAAGCTTTCTTATTTACAGAAGCAGAGACCAAACAGTACAAGCAGAATTTAGTCAAGGAGCTAGAAATATAAACTTCTATCTTGGCTGATAAACCTGATTCCAATGGGTGTGATGCAGGCTCACCCTCGAAGGACTCTGTTGAAGAGGAAAACCTATGATCATTCATGGCCAAAGTGAAAAAAAATCGGCAAGGAAAAAACAAGTTACCTGAAAACATGGTGCTTAGGTATTTGAAGGACAAGGTGCTCAAACACAGCTCTGGTCCCTTAACCTGATGGAACTTAGAGAAGTCCTCCTGGTCTGTGCTGGCCTCTCTGGCTGTCAGGTTTCTGGGCTGCCTCCAGGGTATCATCCCTTTGGAAATTCTATTTGGCACACCCACTGAAAGCAGTAGCTTTAGCCAGTCCATGCTCACAATGGAACATTTGAAAACCAGATCTTTAAATCTTCCCTTAATATACTTTCAGTATTGAAATGTATTGATGGTGCCACCAGACAGGAGGTGGTATTGTTTGTCAGGCCTCTACAGTGCCAGCACCCGAGGCTGCTGAACTGCTGGGATCCAGCCAAGTACCACAACAGATCAGAGATTACTTGACTTCACCGAGGTTCACTTCCAGCTCTCAGCTTAATGTCTTCAGGTGTCTTATCACTCCTGGTTCCTCAGGCTGTGCCCAGGAGACAGGTTTTTATAGAATCCACTAGAACCTATGATCTAGAAATAGTGGATTCTTTGAAATATATATGTCAAACATAAAATATGATAGGTTTTAATTAATAACTGTAAATTTTTAAAGTTGGGGGTCACTGGTTAGTGTTACCAGGATGGCAGAAGGACATAAAGGATTTTTATTCTGTAGGTCTTTTCTTTTCTTTTATCTACAGAATGTAAATCAGGCACTGAATTTTACTCAAACACTGCTTTAACCACAGCACAACAGTGTGTGTGGCTTTCCAGGGATGTCTGCAGATGAGAGGTGGTGAGAAAACCCTCCATCCCAGGCTGGTTCTACTGGCAGCTCCCTGTCCTCAGAGGGTAACAGTGGACAAGAGGGAAGGGAACTCTACCACCATAAAGACCTAGCATTTGAAAGCAAGACAGAGTTTAGATGTCTTACACAGTCTCAGTTTTATAGGTATTTGTTAAAGAGTCTGTCCCTTGTGTGCTTGCATCCAGGGTCTATGTGGTCAGAAATCTCAGAGAAACACTGCCTGTTCAACATGAGCATCTCTGAAATGTTAATCACAGTTCTTAAATTCATGCTTACTACTTCACCAGTGCACAATATGACAAGTTTACAGAGATAGTGAGTTTATTAAATCATTAAGTTTCTAATTTAAGAAATTTTTAAAAGGCAGCTCTTTTAAAAATTGTGCTGATCCTAGTTTGAAGAAATTATGTATAAAATTATTTCTTAAAGAGATAGTTCATTCACAGAGAAGCTTGTTAAATTATAGTTGTAAGAATAGTTTTAGATGTTTGCGTTTCCTTTTTATTAGGGAATTTAGAATTCTAAGGACATCATAATGAAGTATCTGTTGTCAGATTCTTTTTACAAAATGTCTTTAAAGTTGTTGCCCTCACATCTACAAAAGAACGCATTTTCCCAATTCAGACAGATTAAATATTCTGGGTGAAACAGGTCACTCACTTTCCTATGATTTTTGAGAAAGTCGTTTTGTTAAAATACTGTCCTTATACTTAATGTAAATTTGCACTGACTGTGTTTTAGTGTATTTATAAGTGGTGAACTCAGTTTCTGAAATAAACACTTTATTTGCAATTAAAAAAAGACAACCTTTCAAGGAGATCTCCAACCTAGCACTCTAAATTTGTAAACACGTGTAGCTATTCACAGATAAACATTTCTGTAATTGATATCAGGAGAAAAATCAGTTTATTCTGATTCATCTAATGAATATAGGCATTGTCCTTACGTGGAAGAGTACCTGGACTTATTTCTTTAAATTTAATTCCTGACACTGTGCATGAAGGTATGCCTGTCCACCCTAAATCTATTTTCACTCCCTCTCCTAAGCAATGTGTACCCCAAGAACCTCCACCTGAAATGTGATTATTTTATTTTACTTCAATCTTTCCTCTTCCCGTGTGCTTCACTAGACAACTTTTAAAATACTTTTCTTTTAGGGAAACCAATGTGACTCCAAGACCCAACCCCCCAGAGAAATGAATAATGGATTGGGTGCTGGTCTTGCCAGTAGCATCAGTGGGCCACTGTCCTGTGCAGCTAATTGGCTTCTTTATCATTAGAAAAAACCTTATATATAGCTTTGTCTTAGAGGTGATGACTATGTACAGAAAAGGAGACTAAGCTCTCTGAATTTACCCCTAAAAATGCACTTCTCCTGACTGATCCGGGAGGTATCCCTGCTGCCCTGACTCTATCCCTCTCAACTCCCTTCCAATTACTACTCTTCTATGAAATATTTATGTCAGATATTTTCTCCTTATTGTTAGTCCACACCATCTGTCTTCAGTACTCAATTTTCAATCATTGAATCATATTATGTCTCTTGGAATTAATTCCACACACAGCTCTTTAATACTTTTAATTAATTTCTCTAGTGTGAAGATTTTTCAAGGTTCATGTGTTTCTGATCTTTATGTTAAACTTCATTTTTTGACTCATGTTAAACTTCATTTTCCTTTGTACAAAAGAAGAAATAATGGAATTGGGAAAAGCAATGTCCAGTGAAAGAAAGCAATTGGTCTCTTAGGGGGGAAAGGCAGATAGAAATTAAAACTCAGGCAATAGAGGGTACTTTCAGATAGGTTAGAGTGACTACTTCAAAATATAAATAATTCTAGCTTTTTCCATGATTTTTTATTAAGTAGGTATATAGTATTATGGAGGAAAAAACATTAGGCTAGAAAATTAGATGTATGATTTCTGTCACTAACTAGCCTTTTAAGTTCACTGGTTTGTTTAGTTTTAGAATGAACTAAACTAGCTCTTAATCTCAAAATTCTTCTCACTTCTGTACAAAATGTAATTCTAATGTTAATCCTTTGTTTTGTTTAAAATAGTTGTCTACAATTCTTGTTTTCATAGTTGTCTCTCTGAGGCCCTGAATGACTGACAAATTTTTAATCTCTTGTCTGAAAAGATAACAAATTCTACTGCAGACTTGGGCCTCATCTGTGGTTCACAGTAGCATTACACAGCTGTGCATAGATCATTACAATAGATTATTGAACATTTGAACATTTTCAGTATTCCCCCAAAACTAAGAATAAAAGTAAGAAGAACACCCAAAACAACCCATACACCTGTCCCTTCTATTATTTATTTATTTGTCTTTTCTTTTTCTTACTCATCTTGTCTATACACTGGATGAAGGAATGATCTGTCACAAAGTTTTCATAATCACATGGTCACACCTTAAAAACTCTATAAGCATTCAATCATTTTCAAGAGTAAAGGCTATTGGATTACATTTTAATAGCTTATGATTTTCCCTCTAGCTACTACAATGCACCAAAAACTGAAAAGGGATATCTATATAGTGATATACTGCATAAGAATAACCTCCAGAATGACCTCTTAATTCTATTTGAAATCTTACAGCCACTGAAAGTTTATTTTGTTTCATTTCTCTCCCCACTTTTGATCAAGATCACTTTCTCAATCCCACAATGCAAGGGCCATGCTCATCCCCAGGAGTCAAGTCCTACATTGCTGGGGAGATTTACACCACTGGGAGTCATGTCGCACATAGTGGAGTGGACAGTGAGTTCACCAGTGGAGCTGGCTTAGAGAGAGAGGCCACATCTGAGCAGGAAAAGGGGTTCTCTGAATATGCTTTTAGGCATATTCATAGGCTTAGACTATCCTTTGCAGGAATTAGTTTCATAAGGGCCAGTCTCAAGTTCGAGGGTCTGGCCCATCATATTGGCAATTTACAATGATTGTGAGGTTATCAGGTCTTCCCCACATGAGGAAGGTTAATATTTCCACCTTTCCCTCAGTCTTTCAAGGGGACTTTGCAAGTAATTTTTACATTCCTGCCCAGATTACACTGACATGTATCAGGACATCACAACAATTCGTATAAACCTATAAGATTTCACTCCCTATTCAAGTTTCCACATAGTTATGGTGTTGAATAAGCTTATCATACACTTTAAATTATATAGTGTGTTACCAAAAATTTTTAACCAATAAACCTCCCTTCCTTTGGTCTCACACAGAAGTTGAAGATTTAAAATACAGTCAATTTTATCCTTTACTCTTTAATCCTACCCAGCTCACCTCCATTCATATCTTTAATTAAAATTCGATCATTTTTTTCAGATTTTTAACAGTTCCTGTATGGGGCAATGCTGACTTTCATAGCTAATTGAAGAACTCTAGCTCTGAGTCTCATGTGTCTCTCAATTTTAAATAATTCCATTGTTCCCAAGAGAAAGAAAATCACTAAACATGTCCTCACCAAATGATAAATTTAACCTCCTCATAACTCTTGTCCCTCCCATTACTTACCTCTGCTGTTGCTGTGGTAGTACTGATGTTTTCCTTTTGAACATAGCTCATAACATGCAATAGCAGTTTTTCCCCTGTACCCTGAAGTTAAACACTTTTTGTACACGAATCATACTGTGAAGTAATTCTTGCAAGAACTAATTTATATTTCTAATGGTAATAGGTGGGACATGTAGGTATATATAACACCTTTCAATCTTGTTCATCTTCAATATGCTAATATTACTTATAGTCCCATTAGAGAACTCCTTTCATTTCTATCTATTCCATTACATTGGAGTTCAACCTCATTGGCTAACTGTTAACTTATCTCTAGCTTTTATGTATCTCTAAGTCCCCTATATTCTGTATTATAAGCCTCTGATTATACCTTTATGGTAGTCATAAAAGTGGAATCATGCAGTATTTATCTTTTTGTGCCTGACTTATTTCACTCAGCATTATGTTCTCAAGGCTCATCCATCTTGTCATGTGCTTCAGTACATCATTTTGACTTACTGCTGCATAATATTCCATCATATGTGCATACCATTTTGCTTATCCACTCATCTGTTGATGAACATTTGGTTTGTTTCCATCTTTTGGTGATTGGGAATAATGCTGCTATGAACATCAATGTGCAAATGTCTGTTTGTGTCAATGCTTTCAGCTCTTCTGGGTATATACCAAGTAGTGTTATTGCTGGGTCACAGAGCATCCTGATATTTAGTTTCCTAAGGAACTGCCAAACTGTCTTCTACAGTGGTTGTTCCATTATACATTCCCACCAGCAATGCATAAGTGTCCCAATTTCTCCACATCCTCTCCAACATTTATAGATTCCTGTTTGTTTAATAGCAGCCATTCTTATAGGTGTGAGGTGGCATTTCATTGTAATTTTGATCTGCATTCCCCATATAGCCAATGAAAATGAGCATCTCTTCATGTACTTTTGAGCCATCTGTATTTGCTCTTCAGAAAAATGCCTATTCATATCTGTTCTAATTTGCTAGCTGCTGGAATGCAATATACCAGAAATGGAATGGCTTTTAAAAACAGGAATTTAATGAGTTGCTAGTTTACAGTTCTAAGGCCGAGAAAATGTCCCAATTAAAACAAGTCTAAAGAAATGTCCAATCAAAGGCATCTAGGGAAAGATACCTTGGTTCAAGAAGGACGATGAAGTTCAGGGTTTCTCTCTCAAGTGAGAAAGCACATGGTGAACACAGTCAGGGCTTCTCTCTCAGCTGGAAGGGCACATGGTGAATATGGCATCATCTGCTAGCATTCTCTCCTGGCTTCCTATTTAATGAAGCTCCCTGGGAGGCGTCTTCCTTCTTCATCTCCAAAGGTCGCTGGCTGGTGGACTCTCTGTTTTGTAGTGTTGCTCTCTCTGAATCTCTTTGAATCTCTCATTCTCCAAAATGTTTCCTCTTTCATAGGACTTCAGAAACTAATCAAGACACACTCAAATGGGTGGAGACATGTCATCCCCTAATCCAGTTTAACAACCATTCTTAACTAAATCCCATCAACCAGGGAGATTATCTCATTACAGTTTCAAATATACAGTATTGAACAGGAATAATTCTACCTTTAAGAAATGGGATTTATATTAGAACATGGCTTTCCTTAGGGGACATACTTCCTTTCAAACCAGCGCAATATCTTTAGCCCATTTTAAAATTGGATTGCTTGTTCTTTTGTTGTTGAGTTGTATGATTGTTTGTGTATGCAGGATATCAACCTTTGTCCAAAATATGATTTCCAAATGTTTTCTACCATTGAGCTGGCTGCCTCTTCACCTTTTGGACAAAGTCTTTTGAGGTGCAGAAACATTTGATTTTGAGGAGTTCCCATTTATCTAATTTTTTCTTTTATTGTTTGTGTTTTGGGTGTAAAGTTTAGGAAGCTACCTCCTATTACTAGGACTTGAAGATGTTTCCCTACATTTTCTTCTAGAAGCTTTGTGATGTTTATATTAGAAGCTTATATTATGCTAAGTATACCATTATATACTTATATAATTTATATAACTTATATTATTATATATAGTATATAATAGTATACTATTATACTAGAAGCTTATATTTAGATGTTTGATTGATGTTGAGTTAATTTTTATATAGGGTATAATGTAAGAGGCCTCTTTCATTCTCTGAGCTATTTGATATCCAGTTCTTCCATGCCCATTTATTGAAAAGACTATTTTGTCCCACTTCAGAGGATTTGAGTGTCTTATCAAAAATCAGTTGACCATAAATTTGGTGGTGTATTTCTGCACCCTTGATTTGATTCCATTGGTCAATGTTTCTGTCTTTGTGCCAGTACCATGCTGGCTTTACAACAGGTTTTAAAGTCAAGGAGTATTAAACCTCCTACTTTGTTCTTCTTTTTATAGATGCTTTTAGGTATTCAGGGACTCTTTCCCTTGCAGATGAATTTGGTAGTTAGCTTTTCCAGGTCTTCATGATAGGTTGTTGGAATTTTGATTGGTACTCTGTTAAATCTGGAGATCAATTTACGAAGAATTGACATTCTAACTATATTTAGTCTTCCTATCCATGAGCATAGAATGTCTTTCCACCTATTTAGATCTTCTTTGACTTCTTTCAGCAATGTTATGTCGTTTTCTGTGTGCAATTCCTTTACGTTCCTGGTTAAGTTCATTCCTAGGTACTTAATTATTTTAGTTTCTATTTTGAATGGAAATTTTTAGCTAACTGACTCCTCAGTTCAGTCATTGCTTATGTATAGAAATGTTACTGATTTTTGCACTTTAATATATCCTGCCACCTTGCTGAATTTGTTTATTAGCTCAAGTAATTTTGCTGTATATTTCTCAGGATCTTCCAGGTATAATATCATGTCATCAGCAAATAATGAAAGTTTCACTTCTTCCTTTCCAATTTGGTTGGTTGCCTTTTATTTCTTTGACCTGCCTGATTGCCCTAGCTAGAACTTCTAGCACAATGTTGAATAATAGTGGTGACAGTGGGCATCCTTGTCACATTCCTGATCTTAGGAGAAAATCTTTCAGTCTCTGCATTAGGAACAATGCTGGCTATCAGTTTTTCATATATTCCTTTATCATATTGAGGTAATCACCTTTGATTCCTATCTTTCGGAGTGTTTTTGTCAGAAAAAGATGTAGAATTTTGTTGAATGCTTTTTCAGCATCAATCGAGATGATCATGTGAATCTTCCCTTTTGATTTGTTAACATGCTGTATTACATTAATTGATTTACTTGTGTTGAACCATCCTTGTATTCCTAGTATAAACCCCACTTGGTCATGGTGTATAATTCTTTTAATGTGCTGTTTGATTCCATTTGCTCATATTTTGTTGAGAAATTTTGCATCTATGTTCATTAGGGAGATTGGCCTGTAGTTTACCGTCCTTATAGCATCTTTATCCAGTTTTGGTATTAAAATGATATTGGCTTCATAAAGTGAGTTAGGTAGAGTTTCTTTTTCCTTAATTTTTTGGAAAAGTTTGAGCAGAATTTTCCTTAATTTTTTGGAAAAGTTTGAGCAGAATTGGTATTAGTTCTTTGTGAAATGTTTGATAAAATTCCCCTGTGATGCCATCTGGCCCTAGGGTTTTCTTTGTAGAAAAATTTTTTATGACTGATTGAATCTCTTTACTTGTGATTGTTTTGTTGGAATTTTCTATTTCTTCCTGAGTCAGTATAACTTGTTTGTATTTTTCCAGGAACTTTTCCATTTCATCTAAGTTGTCTAGTATGTTGGCATATAGCTGTTCATAATATCCTCTTATGATTATTTTTGTCTTTGGGGTCTGCAGTAGTGCATCTCTTAGCATTTCTGATTTTGTTTGTTTGCATCCTCTCTCTTTTTTCTTTGTCAGTCTTGTCAGTGTCCCATCAATTTTATTGATTTTCTCAGGAAATCAACTTTTGGTTTTATTGATACTTTCTGTTGTTCTTTTGTTCTCCTGTTCATTCAACTCTGCTTTAATCTTTGTTATTTCTCTTCTTATATTTGCTTTAGTTTGTTGTTCTTTCTCAAGTTCCTCCAAGTGAATTAAGTCCTCAATTTTTGATCTTTCTTGTTTTTTTAATATAGGCATTTAGGGCAATAAATTACCCTCTCAGCACAGCCTTTTCCACATCGCATGCATTCTGATGAGTTGTATTTTCATTTTCATTTGTCTCCAGATAGCTACTCACTTCTCTAGCATTTTTTTTCTTTGACCCACTGGTTGTTTAAGAGTGTGCTGTTTAATCTCCATATATTTGTAAATGTTCTCAATCTTTGGTGACTATTGAGATCCAGCTTCACTACATCATGATCCAAGACTAAGTGCTTTGAATAATTTCAATGTTTTTTTTATATATATAAAGGCCTATTTTGTGCCCCAGCATATGTTCTATCCTGGAGAATGTTTCATGAGCAATAGAGATGAATGTATATCCTTGCATTTTGGGATGCAATGACCTATATATTTCTAATTCAATTATTAAGTTTTTTAACTTATGTTTTCATGTTGATCTTCTGTCTGGTTGTTCTATCTATAGAGGAGAGTGGTTTATTGACGTCTCCTACTATTATTGTTGAAATATCTATCACTCCTTTCGATTTTGCTGGTGTCTGTCTCCTGCATTTTGGAGCTCCTTAACTGGGAACATATACATTTATAATTGTCATATCTTCTTGGTGAATTGTCCTTTTACTTAATATATATGTACTTCTTTGTCTCTTATGAAGTCTTTACATTTAAAGTCTATTTTTTCTGATATTAGTAGAGCTACTCTTGCTTTCTTTTGGTTACAACTTGCATGGAAAATCTTTTTCCATCCTTTCACTTTCAATCAATTCGTATCCTTGTGTCTAAGATGAGTCTCTTGTAAGCAGCATGTAGCTGGATTATATTTCATAATCCATTCTGCCTATCTGTATTTTTAATTGGTAAGTTTAGTCCATTAACATTCAAAGTTATTGCTGAAAGGTGTTTCCTGTGTCCACCATCTTATATTTTTTGTTGTATTGTTAGAAATATACATTGTTTTCCCTTTATGTCTTTTTATCCTTTAAATTACCATTATGGGTACTCTTAAATTCTGTGCCCTCCTCTAGACCTTCCTCTCCTGACTTTTTTTTCAACTGGCGGAACTCTCTTTAGTTTTTCTTGATGGGCTCATTCCTTGCTGACAAAGTCTTTCAGGATTTGTTTGTCTGTGAAAATTTTAATCTTTCTCTCAGTTTTGAAGTACAATTTGGCTGGGTACAAATTCTCGGTTAGATGTCTTTCTCTTCCAGGATCTTAAATATATCATACCACTGCTCACTTGCCTCCACGGTGCCAGTGGAGTAGTCTGAACTCAGTCTTATGTGGTTTCTCTTGTATGTAGTAGATTGTTTTTCTCTTACTGCTTTCAGAATTTTCTGTTTTTCTTCACATTTGACAGACTGATTTAGTATGTGTCTTGGGGAAGGTATCCTCAACTACTCTTCCTAGCCCTTTAGTCTTCTCTTTTCTTTCTAGAACACCAATAATTTTGACATTTGTGCACTTTGTTTTGTCTATCATGTCCCTGAGATCCAATTCAAGTTTTTCCATCTTTTTTTTTGCCATTTTACGTTTTAAGTGTTCAGAATCAGTTATCCTGTCCTCTATAACATTTTTCTCTCTTCTGACTCTTCAAATCTGCTGTTGTGTGCTTCTAGCATGTTTTTAATTTGGTCCACAGAGTCTTTAATCTCTCTGATAGGTGCTAATTTTCTATTTACTCTTTCAAATTCCTCTTTCTGCTCTCCTGCTGTTTTCTTGATCTCCTTTCTGTCATTAGCCATCCAACTAATTTCATTAAGTAGAGTTATATGAAAATCTTTGATTAGTTGTTCTAAGATGTGTGTCCCCTCTTGTGTTTTAATTTGATCATTAGGATGGGCTATAACTGTCTGCTTCGTGATATGTTTAGTGATCTGTTGTAAATATCTTGATTGATTTACTTTGGGTGTTGATTTCCTTCAATAGTCTAAAGCCTTGCTTGCAGGGGTGGATTGTGGTAGGATGCAGGGTATAGGGCATGGCACAAAAGTGAAGCAATGTGTTCCAGCACAGATATAGGTGCAAGTTGGGGGTGTTAGGCTGGTGCTTGTGAATACAAGTGCCAGCAGCCAGGGAGGATATAGCTGTGAGGATTCACAGGTCTGGGAAGCATAACCCTGTGGTACACTAGTTTAGAGTGTGTGTCCTTTGTGTGCATGTGCTAAGCTATGGCAGTGGGTCAGCTTATTCCTTTGTGGGCTGGGGACAGATGTGACCTGGCTGTGCAGGTCAGTGCTTTCACAGAGCTGGAAAGTATGACTGAAGACTATGCACATGTGCAGGTCTAAGAGTGCCATAAATTGAGGTGCAGAGTCAGAGGAAGGGGCGGGGTGAAGATGTGCACCACTGTTGGAGGGGAGTTGGGTGTACCCTTGGTATGAAGGAACGCACCAGCAGTCTTTGTGCACTGATGACAGCCCACAGGAATCAGGGAGGGGAAGATAGTGCTCAGGAGGAGTGCAGGAAAGGTGGATTAGGTTGCACTTGGGGTGGGGCTGTAGGACGGGTACACACTCAGGGGTTTGGGGGGAACTTAGAATGCAGAGAGTGGGGGCAGGTAATGGTTTCCTAGTACATTGGGTGTGGGGTGAGTCATGAGTCATGGAGCTGTGCTAATGAAAGTGGTATATTCAAGGAACACAGTTTGGCTTCCTTCCTAGTCCCCATCTCCCTATCCACGCACTCCCTTGGGCTCTGTGCTTCTGTGTTAGGCTCCAGTCCTCTGCCTCTCAATTCCCCAGCTTCTGCAACCATGGTCGCCCTATATGCTGTGGAAGACTCTCCTAGGTCAACTGCACTCCTGAGTCAGTGTCTCAATAGCCTTTCTGTCCCTTCTCTAACTTTTCCTTGTAACAGGGCTGAACTCAGTCTACCCTATTCGGCCATCTTCCCAGAACTCTGCTTGTGCTATTAATTCTTGTTTAAAATTGTATATTAATGTTTCAAATATACATTAACTAAAATATTTTTAAGTTTTTAACATTATTTTGACAAGTGTGGTTTTGATAGTAATTGTGGCAAAATGTTTGCTTGAGACAGTTTCCAAAATTATTTTAATACCTTAAATATAAAAGATATGAAGGATGTGTTTTTATTACAAGGAAAAAAGAGGATAGTTTTATCTTAAGATAAAATGAATGGCTGTTACAGAAAGAGAAAATTGTAGGACAATGCGTGGATAGATATAATATATTGCTGAAGGTTTATAGAAAAGGAAATTATTGTCAAAGTTAAAAAAGATTGAATGAATCTATCTATAAATTTTTGAAAACTTTACTGTTAAATAGTATACTGATGCAAAATTAAAATTAAGCTTTCTTTCTGTTAAAGTGACAAAACTTTCTTGGACTGTTGGCCTGTTTTAGTGAAAAGTTATGTCTTTTCTAAGTAATTGGTGTAAAAAGCAGAGTCTGTGTTTTATCAAAATAACTTCTTTTATTTAGTTGGCTTTATCATGTCCTTGGCTATGGAAGAAAAATTAATCACTTACTGTTTGAAAAGGTTAAGTTTTTTCTCTCAGCTTTAGTTAAGTAAAAAAAAAACAACATTGTTTCAAACCTGAAAACTTTTAATATTTTGCTTTCTCAAAATCAAATGGATACTTACAAGCAAGCAATAAGTCCTGTTATATTCTTAATTTCCACTAAAATATACTCTGGCAAATATTAACTGGTCACAAAAACCTTTGGTTATATAAACACTCAGTTACAGTTGTCTATAATAATTGCTTATCTTGATACAACATTTTCTAAACAACCAATTGACCTTCACCATTGAAAACAATTTATTGATATCTTTAAATGTAAATTGAAAGCAGACCAAATACCAGATAACTCTTGCATTAATCAGGGTATCTAGAGAAACGGAACCAACAAGAGATATCTGTAAATACAAGATTTATTAGTGTTTAATGCAACCATGGGAATGCAAGAGTCACAAATCCATAAGGCAGGCTGTGAGGCTGCAAAGTACAATGAAGGGTCTCAGTGAACTCCGTGAAAGAAGCTTATGGGCTGAAGAAGCAGTGAAAAGTATCTCTTCTACTTTAAAATCTTCAGCTGACTGGCTCAAATCCAACTGATTGGATTATCTTATTAGCAGGAGACGTGCCCTTAGTTGTTCATAGATGTGATTAACCAAAGCTGCAATCAACTGAATGATGATTTAGCAAACCAGCCTTCTGGTTTATCAACCAGCCATAAAATATCCTTGCAGTAATGGTTAGGCCAGTGTTTGCCTGACCAGAAAACCGGGCAGCATCACTCAGCCAAGCTGACAGCAGAACCAACCATCACAACCCAGGACCAATTCAGATAAAACACCCTTAAGATTCTGTTCCTTTGAAACTCCTGCTAATATCAAAATTTGCACTACTCACAGTCTTATAAGATATACATTTATGATGAGTAGGAATCATAAATAAGGGAATTATTATGGTAGTGAAGTAAATAGGACAGGAAAATTGGAATAAAATACTGTTGCAATTAGGTGAGAACAATGATAATCTAGAATCCCCAAGGAAAATTTGCAACTCACCTTGGTCTTTCTTGTCTCCAAACGTCCAACTTGTACATGGATGACCAGAAGGAGGAGCTGACACCTTTTGTCATAAAGCTAAATGTGAACCTGCCCAAGGAGTTAGACAAGCTGAAAGAGGAGATTTAGCAGAAGTTGAAGGAGTTGTGGTCTATCAACCATTATCTCAGATTTTTCCTTCTAGCTGCTTCAGAATATAGGAGGTTAAAATAAATAAATATTTTTTATCATCACAATTGACTGTTTTTTTCTTTTTTGCAAAAAGTGACATAAATATAAAAAAAAATCAATAAATTTTAAAGCACAGTACAACATTTAGTAGTAGAACAGATTTTAGAGTTTGGAATTGTAACCCATACCAAACTCTAAAATTGTAGGTTTTTAATTCTAACTGATCTAAGGTTTTAGAGGCTAAATGAAATATCAGTATGATGATTCAGCATGCATACTTATTTGTTGACCTTACTTTCTCTGTTTAACTCCACCATCACCTTAATCTTTCTATCCCATTATTTAGGTGTACTTGGGCTGTGGACATTCGAACTTATCATGTTGGAAGAGGCTGTCTGTAATATGAGGTAGGGAGTTGGAAATAGCTGATGTTCTGTAGAGGCTAGGGCCACTAGATTTCAGGACTTATCTAGTCCAGAGATGCATTTGGAGGTTGCAGGTTTCAGGAAAGTTATCCTACTATATGGAACTTTTTTATAATCTTATATTGCACTAGGTGGTCTTTAGGATTGGCTGAAATGGTTTTGGTTGGGGTTTGGCAAGTTGTGATAGGTAACAATGTTTAATGGAAGCTTGCATAAGAGGGACCTCTAGAATGGGCTTTTGACTGTATTTGAACTCTCTCAGCCAATGATACTTTGTTACAATCCTTTTCCCCCTTTTGGTCTGGATGGAACTTTTGGACTCATCCTTGGGAGTCATATCCCATTCTGCCAGAGAGACTTTCACCCCTGGATGTCCCGTGTAGGGGGTGGGGGACAAAGATTTCACTTAGAGTTCAACTTAGAAAGAATGAGGCCATGTCTGAATAACAAAAGAGCTCCACCAGAAGTAACTCTTTGGTATACCTGTAGATAGGATAAGCTTCTCCACTTTATACATGAGCTTCACCAGAATAAGCCTCAAGATGAAGGGCTTGACCTATTGATTTGGGTGCCCTTAGTGTTTGAAACAGTATCAGGGGATTCTCTGATGGTAAAGTTTAATAGTTCCATATTTTCCTCCCATCTCTCAGGGGTCTTTGCCAATACTTTTTGATTATCTGTGTAATACATTCTAGAAAAAAAGCCATTTGAATCCATTATGGGTGACTTCTCACTCTCCCTTATCTCAGTAAATTTAAAAATGCCCATGAACACATATTTCTTGTCCTAAGTGGAACTTGTTTCCCACCCACGAGCAAATCTTTCCCCCAATGCAGTGATATTCTTACACCTTTCTTCTTTCCTTGTGTTTCATCACCAAATAGCTCTTCTGATATGTTGCCTGTTTGGAAAACACCATGACTCAGAATTTGTTCCCAAGAGAAATCAATGAAGATCTGATTATTAGAAGTAACCATAGGTCACTATAATCTGGTACTACTAATTAATTGTATTCTCTTTGGGAAGAAATTTAAATACTTTTCTTTCAGAGGTGATTACACTGCAAAGGAGAAATAAAAATCATGTAGCATGGTACAGACCCTAGAACAAAGTAGGTAATTCAAGACAACACCCCTAATGTTAAACAACAACCACAGTGATCTTTCTCTTCTTACCTGTCCTTTCCACTTTTTGTGTTTCTCTTCCACTTGTTTACTTTGAATCTATCTCCTATTATTCTAATCCTTTAGGCACAAATTTAGAGTTTTCACCAATAAATTATGTTTGCAGAAGGTAGACATATAATTTAGAAGATATTTCTAAGAGAATTGACATTTATGTCTCTATTTTCTGAGATGCTATTTCAAGGATCTTGTCTGTTTCACCATTTTCATCATCATCTTGTATGTTGAATCACATTTTCCCATTGTGGAATGAAAATACGTCCATGTCTTTCACATTCCATTCCCACCCATGGTCCTAAAGGACCAAATGAAGGAAAATTCTTTCCTGCTGTCATGTAGGGAAAGATGACACCAATTTCCTAGGTTTCTCATAGTTTTTGGAACATTCGATAGCATCAGTGAATGCCTGGGTCCAGTGTTAAAGAAGAATGGCCAAGCATCACATGGTTTAATGGAACCATTAACCATTTAGTGTCCATCTTTCTGAAAAGTGTGTTTATCACATGTGAGCTAAGGTGGTTATAAGGAGAGATAAAAAAGAAAAAAAGATTTTGATGAAATGAAGTTGGGACAGCTGAGCTTCTTTGTGTCTCATTCTTTAGAATGGTTACAATTGCTCTAGGCCCCTTTAGGGAAGGAATTTTCAATTGCTGTGAAGTCAGGAGACCTCAATTCTATTTCATATTCTGCATCATCTACTTGAAAAGGTGAGTTCCAATGACTAGAGTGTTAAAGTCAAAATATCCAAGAAGTATTGCAACCAAGTCTTATGTGACCCAACCTCCAGAGAATTTATGATTCTTTAAGATTTTCTAAGAAAACAGAAAAAATTTCTTGTCTTTTCTTCCACCATTGAAAGAACCTCCACTCACTGTTATGAACATGAACTCAAAGTTTGAGAATTAACAAAGTGTTAAAACCAATTCCTGATATGTCATAAAAAAAAAGATGGGGTCCTCTTTTAAAAGGGTAATAGCAAATAGTGGTATTTGGTATGGCTACCAAGTCTGATTTTACTTCACATTTTCAGTTTTTTTCTTTAGATATATTGCTTCAGTCAGCCTTAAATGACTGAATATGTTACACTGAGAGTTTTTCAAACTTTCCCCTTAGAGGTAACTATAACAGAATTCTAAAAATTTATTGACAGTAACTTTACTCACTGTCAAATAGCATTTTTGCAGCATTAAGATTCAAATATTTGAAGACCAATTAGCATGAACCTTATTTTGATGACTTTCTGGGTCTCAGTAGTTTTCACATGCTGTTTGTGTACTATGAATAAAATCATTTGTTTCCGTGAAGACAACCCTATTTTTCAGCTTTATGTTTGAATAACTAAGGTCACAAAAGCTAAAACAAAGCTCTCAAAAGCACCAAAACTTTAGCAAAGTACTGAAATGCCCTCTTTTGAATTTTAATTTTAAATGAGTCTAATTTTTCAGTTAGAAAGAATTGTAAAAGAACGATTGGAGGTTGTGAGCTCTAAGAGCATGTACTGACTAATGTAATAAAGGTTAGAACATTCCAAATGCAGCAGACTACCCGTGAGATAAAGTATAGTTTGTTGAACACATATGGGATTAAAGAAACCAGAGATACAGTACAAGAAACAAGCAAAGAAGCACAATGATAGAGAAATATTACCCAGTATGAACATCTTTGCCTCCTAATTCCTTCTCTCTACCTGCTTATTCCTGCCTGATCTCATTCTTTTCCCTTCTTATCTAATTTCTAATTATCTTATTTCTCCTATTCATTTATCTTCCTTTTACTCTCCCAGTGTTTTTTATAAGCTCATATTTTGCTGCATGTAATGTATTACCCACAATATTGTTGATGGACAAGCAACACATCAATGTGCAGTGCCCTTCTTTCTAAATTCTTCCTTAACTTTTGCCTTCAACATACTTCTGCTTCTTCTCTGCTGGCCAAATCAATGGATAGAACAAATGTCTCTGTGGTGTCTGGATTTGTATTGATTGGACTTACAAGTTTGTGGGAGATTCACCACTTCCTTTTTTGGTTCTTTACTGTCTTCTATGTGGGGAATATCCTGGGAAACCTCTTCATTGTGCTCACAGTTATTATTGACTCTCATTTGCATCCCCCCATGTACTTTCTACTGGCCAACCTCTCTCTTCTTGATTTGGGTCTTTCCTCTACCACCATTCCCAAAATGACCTCTGACCTTTTCACTGAGTGAAACATCATTTCTTTTCCAAAAAGTATGATACAGATATTTTTTATTCATATCAGGGAAGAGTTGAAATGGTGCTGCTCATACCCATGGCATATGACAGGTACACAGCAATCTGTAAGCCTCTCCATTACCTGACCATCATGAGCCCCCAAATGTGTATTTCCTTTGTAGTGGCTGCCTGGATAGTGGGGATCATCCATGCTGTTTCCCAATTTCTTTTTGTCATAAACTTGCCCTTCTGTGGCCCTAATAAAGTAGATAATTTTTTACTGTGATTTTCCACGGGTCATGAAACTGGCGTGTGTAGATACTTACAAACTGGAGTTTGTAATGATTGCTAACAGTGGGTTTATATCCCTGGCCACCTTCTCTTTAATTATATCCTATGTCTTGATTTTGCTCACTGTCTGGAAGCATTCTTCAAGAGATTTGTCCAAAGCTTTTGTTACATTGTCAGCTCACATCGCAGTGGTGATTTTGTTTTTTATGCTGTGCATGTGTGTGACCTTTCCCTACAACATCCTTGGATAAGTATTTAATTATTGTCAATTTTGCTGTCACTCCTGTCTTGAATCATGCCATTTATACGTTAAGGAAAAAAGACATGAAAGAAGCCATGAGAAGACTGGGCAAACAGATTGTGGGTCACAGTGCGATCTTATGACAAATGGTATAGACCAAGAATACAGGATTCTGCAACCTCAACAAGAACACTGAGAGCCACATATTTATCATCATTATCTGGTAAGGGCAACCAGTAAAGTAGATAGTGCAACAAAGAAATGCCTGTAGAAAATGAGCTTAGGGATAGGGGGCCAAGATGGTGGCTTAGTAAGGTGCACGTGTTTTAGTTCATCCTCCAGAGCAACTACTAAATAACCAGAAACAGTACAGAACAGCTCCCAGAGCTACAACAGAGACCGGACATGCAGCATACCCCAGTCTGGACCAGCTGGACTGGCTGTGGGTCTCCGCAACAGTGAGTTCCCCGAGCCGTGCACACTTCCCAAAGCTGTGGCAGCTAGCAGCTGGCACCCCTCCCCCACAAGAAGCCTCCCAGACTGGCTGCAAGTCTCTGGACCAGCTGCGAGTCTCGGAACAGTGAATTCCCCAAGCAGCGGTGGCCAGCGACTGGTGCCCCTCCCCCACAGGTGGTTTCCCAGAGGGAAAGGAAAGAGTCTCCAACAGTATCAGGGACTAAGTCCAACCAAACACCAATAGGGGCATTAATAAACAAATTCTGACTATTAAAAATAGGCCCCCAGCTCACGCGAAACTGATCAAGGAGGAAGTCGCCTATTGGACTAACTGAAAAAGAGGAAAGGGGATGAAACAGAGCCTTCTGTGGCTGTTTCTACAGAGACTTGGTTGTCTCTGGACTCAGCACCGGGATTACACAGGATGCAACTGCCCCTAACGCAGAAACAGCCTGCTTGCAGGGCTGTTTACCACCTGAACCTTTGCGACGGGAAGGGTGAAATGCAACTCAGGTGGAATTCCTCTCTCAAGGAATTCAGATCCCAGGACTTCACAATTTGAAGCCATTAAAATCAGCCTACAACCTTTCCGCTGTCTCCACCACGCCCCCAGCAGGGAGAGCCTTCCAAGGTTAAAGGAGCCACAACATATTTTGCTGGTGGGACCTGCAGACAGACAAGCAAAACATACTGGGCAGGATAAGAAAAACAGGGCCCAGAGACTTCACGGGATAGTCTTTCAACCTGCTGGGTCTCACACTCAGGGAAAACTGATGCAGGTGATTCCTTCCCCTGGAAAGGAGGCCAGCTTAGTCTGGGAAAACCCGGTTGGAGTCTGTAATACCTATATAGACCCTCCTAAGGGTAGGGATGGAAAAGGTACTTTACAAGCAAGACAAAAAACAAAAAAAATAACAACTGAAAATTTACCCTCTGTTAAACAAAACTTAAGCTACAGGCCCAGAAAAAGCTGAACTAAAGGTCAATGAACAGATAGACAACAAACTCATCTAGCAAGAAAACCCTAGGTAAGATAAGTGAAAGCAATCTCCAGAATAAACTAATTAAGGTAATTAAATGTACAGACACCAGCAAAAAATAAAAAAACCACACCACAAAAATTGAAGATATGGGCCAGTCAAAGGAACAAACCAATAGTTCAAATGAGATACAGGAGCTGAGAGCACTAATTCTGAATACACAAACAGAAATGGAAAACCTCTTCAAAAACCAAATCAATAAATTGAGGGAGGACATGAAGAAGGCAAGGAATGAACAAAAAGAAGAAATGGAAAGTCTGAAGCAACAAATCACAGAACTTATGGGAATGAAAGATACAGCAGAAGAGATGAAAAAAACAATGGAAACCTACAATGGTAGATTTCAAGAGACAGAGGTTAGAATTAGTGAACTGGAGGATGGAACATCTGAAATCCAAAAAGAAACAGAAACTATAGGGAAAAGAATGGAAAATTTTGAGCAGGGGCACAGGGAATTGAATGATAATATGAAGCGCACAAATATACGTGTTGTGGGTGTCCCAGAAGGAGAAGAGAAGGGAAAAGGAGGAGAAAAACTAATGGAAGAAATTATCACTGAAAATTTCTCAACTCTTATGAAAGACCTAAAATTACAGATCCAAGACACTTACTACTTTGAATGTCAGAGGGCAAAGAGAAAGAGAGGATCTTGAAAGCATCAAGAGAAAAACAATCCATCACATACAAGGGAAACCCAATAAGACTATGTGTAGATTTCTCAGCAGAAACCATGGAGGCAAGAAGACAGTGGGATGATATATTTAAATTACTAAAAGAGAAAAACTGCCAACCAAGAATTCTATATCCAGCAAAATTGTCCTACAAATGAGGGAGAAATTAAAACATTCTCAGACAAAAAGTCACTGAGAGAATTTGTGACCAAGAGACCAGCTCTGCAAGAAATACTGAAGGGAGCACTAGAGACAGATATGAAAAGACAGTAGAGAGAGGTGGAGACGAGTGCAGAAAGAAGGAAGATTAGATATGATATATATAATACAAAACGCAAAATGCTAGAGGAAAGTATTACCCAAACAGTAATAACACTAAATGTTAATGGACTGAATTCCCCAATCAAAAGACACAGACTGGCAGAATGGATTAAAAATCAGGATCCTTCTATATGCTGTCTACAGGAAACACACCTTAGACGCAAAGATAAACAAAGGTTGAAAGTGAAAGGTTGCGAAAAGATATTTCATGCAAATAACAACCAGAAAAGAGCAGGAGTAGCTATACTAATATCCAAAAAATTAGACTTCAAATGTAAAACAGTTAAAAGAGACAAAGAAGGATACTATCTACTAATAAAAGGAACAATTCAACAAGAAGACATAACAATCATAAATATTTATGCACTGAACCAGAATGCCCCAAAATACGTGAGGCATACACTGCAAACACTGAAAAGGGAAATAGACACATCTACGATAATAGTTGGAGACTTCAATTCCCCACTCTCATCAATGGACAGAACATCTAGACAGAGGATCAACAAAGAAACAGAGAATCTGAATATTACAATAAATGAGCAAGACTTAACAGACATTTATAGGACATTACACCCCACAACAGCAGGATACACCTTTTTCTCAAGTGCTCATGGATCATTCTCAAAGCTAAACCACATGCTGGGTCACAAAGCAAGTCTCAACAAATTTAAAAAGATTGAAATCATACACAACACTTTCTCAGATCATAAAGGAATGAAGTTGGAAATCAATGATAGGCAGAATGCCAGAAAATTCACAAATACGTGGAGCCTCAACAACACACTCTTAAACAACCAGTGGGTCAAGGATGAAATTACAAGAGAAATTAGTAAATATCTAGAGGTGAATGAAAATGAAAACACAACATATCAAAACCTATGGGATGCAGCGAAGGCAGTGCTAAGAAGGAAATTTATTGCCCTAAACGCCTGTATCAAAAAAGAAGAAAGGGCAAAAATTCAGGAATTAACTGTCCACTTGGAAGAACTGGAGAAAGAACAGCAAACTAACCCCAAAGCAAGCAAAAGGAAAGAAATAACAAAGATTAGAGCAGAAATAAATGAAATTGAAAACATGAAAACAATAGATAAAATCAATAAGACCAGAAGCTGGTTCTATGAGAAAATCAACAAGATTGATGGGCCCTTAGCAAGATTGACTAAAAGAAGAAGAGAGAGGACGCAAATAAATAAGATCAGAAATGGAAGAGGAGACATAATCACTGACTTCACAGAAATAAAGGAGGTAATAACAGGATACTATGAACAACTTTATGCTAAAAAATACAACAATTTAGATGAAATGGACAATTTCCTAGAAAGGCATGAACTTTGACTCAAGAAGAAATAGATGACCTCAACAAACCAACCACAAGTAAAGAAATGGAATCAGTCATTCAAAAGTTTCCTAAAAAGAAAAAGTCCAGGACCAGACGGCTTCACATGTGAATTCTACCAAGCATTCCAGAAAGAATTAGTACTAACCCTGCTCAAACTCTTCAAAAAAATTGAAGTGTAGGGAAAGCTACCTAATTCCTTCTATGAAGCCAACATCACCCTCATACCAAAACCAGGCAAAGATATTACAAAAAAAGAAAACTACAGACCAATCTCTCTAATGAATATAGACGCAAAAATCCTCAACAAAGTTCTAGCAAATCGAATCCAGCAACACATTAAAAGAATTATACATCATGACCAAGTAGGATTCATCCCAGTTATGCAAGGATGGTTCAACATAAGAAAATCAATTAATGTAATACACCATATCAACAAATCAAAGCAGAAAAATCACATGATCATCTCAGTTGATACAGAGAAGGCATTTGACAAGATTCAACATCCTTTCCTGTTGAAAACACTTCAAAGGATATAAATACAAAGGAACTTGCTTAAAATGATAAAGGAAATATATGAAAAACCCACAGCTAATATCATCCTCAATGGCGAAAAATTGAAAACTTTCCCCCTAAGATCAGGAACAAGACAAGGATGTCCACTATCACCACTGTTATTCACCATCGTGTTGGAAGTTCTAACCAGAGCAATTAGAGAAGAAAAAGAAATACAAGGCATCAGAATTGGAAAGGAAGAACTAAAACTCTCACTGTTTACAGAAGATATGATACTATACGTTGAAAACCCTGAAAAATCCACAGCAAAACTACTAGAGCTAATAAACGAGTACAGCAAAGTAGCAGGTTACAAGATCAACTTTCAAAAATCTGTAATGTTTCTATATGCTAGCAATGAACAAGCTGAGGGGAAAATCAAGAAAGGAATTCCATTTACAATTGCAACTAAAAGAATAAAATAGTTAGGAATAAATTTAACTAAAGAGACAAAAAAACCTATACAAAGAAAACTACAAGAAACTGTTAAAAGAAATCACAGAAGACCTAAATAGATGGAAAGGCATACCATGTTCATGGATTGGAAGACTAAATATAGTTAAGATGTCAATTCTACCTAAATTACAGATTCAATGCAATACCAATCAAAATCCCAAAAACTTATTTTTCAGAAATAGAAAAACCAATAAGCAAATTTATTTGGAAGGGCAGGGTGCCCCGAACTACTGAAAGTATCTTGAGGAAAAAAAAGAAGCTGGGGGTCTCATGCTGCCTGACTTTAAGGCATATTATGAAGCCATAGTGGTTAAAACAGCATGGTACTGGCATAAAGATAGATATATCGACCAATGGAATTGTATAGAGTGCTCTGATATAGACCCTCTCATCTATGGACATTTGATCTTTGATAAGGCATTCAAGCCAACTCACCTGGGACAGAACAGTCTCTTCAATAAATGGTGCCTAGAGAACTGGATATCCATATGCAAAAGAATGAAAGAGGACCCATATCTCACACCCTATACAAAAGTTAACTCAAAATGGATCAAAGATCTAAACATTAGGTCTAAGACCATAAAACAGTTAGAGGAATATGTAAGGAGATATGTTATGAATCTTATAATTGGAGGCAGTTTTAAGGACCTTACACCTAAAGCAAGAGCACTGAAGAAGGAAATAAATAAATGGGAGCTCCTCAAAATTAAACACTTTTGTGCATCAAAGAACTTCATCAAGAAAGTAGAAAGACAGCCTACACAATGGGAGACAATATTTGGAAATGACATATCAGATAAAGGTCTAGTATCCAGAATTTATAAAGAGATTGTTCAACTCAACAACAACAAAATGGCAATCAACCCAATTACAAAATGGGAAAAAGACATGAACAGACACCTATCAGAAGAGGAAATACAAATGGCCAAAAGGCACATAAAGAGATGCTCAATGTCCCTGGGCATTAGAGAAATGCAAATCAAAACCACAATGAGATATCATCTCACACCCACCAGAATGGCCATTATCAACAAAACAGAAAATGACAAGTGCTGGAGAGGATACGGAGAAAGAGGCACACTTATCCACTGTTGGTGGGAATGTCAAGTGGTGCGACCACTGTGGAAGGCAGTTTGGTGGTTCCTCAAAAAGCTGAATATAGAATTGCCATATGACCCAGCAATACCATTGCTGGGTATCTACTCAAAGGACTTAAGGGCAAAGACACAAACGGACATTTGTACACCAATGTTTATAGCAGCATTATTTACAATTGCAAAGAGATGGAAACAGCCAAAATGTCCTTCAACAGACGAGAGGCTAAACAAACTGTGGTATATACATACGATGGAATATTATGCAGCTTTAAGACAGAATAAACTGATGAAGCATGTAATAACATGGATTGACCTAGAGAACATTATGCTGAGTGAGACTAGCCAAAAACTAAAGGACAAATACTGTATGGTCTCACTGATATGAACCAACATTAGTGAATAAACTTGGAATATGTCATTGGTAACAGAGACCATCAGGAGATAGAAACAGAGTAAGATAATGGGTAATTGGAGCTGAAGGGATACAGATTGTGCAACAGAACTGGATACAAAAACTCAGAAATGGACAGCACAATACTACTTAATTGTAATGTAATTATGTTAAAACATTGAATGAAGCTGCATGTGAGAATGACAGAGGGAGAAGAGCTGGGGACATAAATGTAATCATAAAGAAAGATAGATGTTAAAGATCGAGATGGTATAATCTAGGAATGCCTAGAGTGTATAATAATAGTGAAATGTACAATGTACAAATTTTAAAAATGTTTTTGCATGAGGAAGAACAAAGGATTGTCATTATTGCAGGGTACTGAAAATAGATGATATCTAATACTTTAAAATGTCACATTATGTGTGAGACTAATGCAAAAATGTTTATTTTATACAAAATTTAGATTTTGAGTAGAGCATATCCTAATATAACTAATGTAGATAGTTTGATTGAATGTCATAAGTACTTGGAATCTCAGAAAACACATGAGTTTTTGTTGGTTTGTCCAGAGTGATCTCCCAATGAATCCCAGAATGATTTGATCAGTGATTGGAAAAGTATTTGCAAGCCCCTTTCGGGGAATGGTGAGACTGGGGAGAAATTCAACCTCCCCAAGCTGAATTCTTGATATTCTCGCAAACAGTGTGGACAACCAAAGCTATAGGCTGATCCCCCAGTCTTGGGGGTTTTTCACATGAAACTTAAACTCACAAAAGATAGGTGAAGTCTGCTTAAATTTAGGCCTAAGAGTCACCCCCAGGAGAGCCTCTTTTGTTGCTCAAATGTGGCCTCTCTCTCCAGTCAATATGATGAATATTCTCACCACCCTTCCCCTCTCTGCATGGGACATGACTCCCAGGGATGTGGACCTTCCTGTCAACGTGAGACAAAAATCCTGGAATGAGTTGAGACTCAGCATTAAAGGACAGAGAAAAACCCTAGAATTAACATCAAGAGACCGAGAGAACCTTCTCGACCAAAAGGGGGAAGAGTAAAATGAGGCAAAGTGTCAATGGCTGAGAGATTCCAAACAGATTTGAGAGGTTATCCTGGAGGTTATTCTTATGCATTAAGTATATATCACCTTGTTGTTCAAGATGTAGTGAAGAGGCTGGAGGGAATTGCCTGAAAATGTAGTGCTGTCTTCCAGTAGCCATGTTTCCTGATGATGATTGAACAATGATATAGCTTTCACAATGAGACTCTGTGAATGTGAAAACCTTATGTCTGATGCTCCTTTTAGCTACTATATCAACAGAAGAGTAGAACATATGGAATAAAAATAAATAACAGGGGGAACAGAGGTTAAAATAAATTCAGTTTGAAATAGTGGTAGGTGAAGACGAGGGGTAAGGGGTATGGTACGTATAGTTTTTTCTTTTTTTTTCTCTCTATTATCGTTTTATTTCTTTTTCTGTTGTATTTTTATTTCTTTTTCTAAATCGATGCAAATGTACTAAGAAATGATGAATATGTAACTATGTGATGATATTAAGAATTACTGATTGTATATGTAGAATGGAATGATTTCCAAATGTTTTGTTACTTAAATTTTTTAATTAATAAAAAAGAGAAAATGAGCTTAAGTCAGAGGTGACAAATAAAATTAGATTGACTTCATCTACTTCTACTGAGAAGGGAGACAAGAATAGAAAACTGAGCTGATTTCTAGGAGTAAACTTGATATGCAAAGAACATTTTCTAGGTGACATTTTCTGGCAGTAGCTCACAGTAATTACCTTCAGTTGGTAATAAATACCTCATAGGTGTATAAATATTTCTCTTAGTGAGCTTAGGTATCCAAGAGATAAAATGAGAACCTACATAAATCATAAAACAATTACATGTATTTTTAATTTTTTAAATTTTTATTTCAGTTCTAATTAGAATAAATACATAAAATAAACTACATGTTTCTTATGCTAAGCCCTGAAATCAGACATGGCTTTACCAGAAGCTTGGGCCCTGCTTTACTGGAAGCGTTGTCTGTAAAATATTTATCATGCTTTTTTAGTTTTGTATTGAGATCTGAGTGTTCTCAGGTGAAAAGTAAATTTCTTTAACAGTAACAGTATTTTAGACTGATACAGACAACTGCTTTTTGTGCTTTTCTGTCTTTCCCTAATATTCTAAAGCTGAAGACCTCCCAATATTCAATTAGCTTAGTTCTTTTCTCAAAAACAGGTTTAGGGAGACCAGTTATTTCACAGGGAAATAGTCACCCAAAGATAGATGTGTGTTTAGAAGGCTTGATTACTTTGAATATACTTTCCCGGTGAGGGAAGCACTTTCTTGGAGTTTATGCAGCTTGGATAACAGTAAAAACAAAATGTTGAGATAAATTCAATTTAATGAGTATTTCTATGTTTGTAAATAAAAACTTTATTGCAGTTACACATAACTTTTTAATGTATTTGTTTCTTGTATTAGTTACGGTTCTCTAGAGAAACAGAATCAACAGGGAACACTTGCAAATATAAAATTTATGAAAGTGTCTCACGTGACCGTAGGAATGCAGTGTCCAAAATCCACAGGGCAGGCTGCGAAGCCGATGACTCCAGTGGATGGCCTGGATGAACTCCACAGGAGAGGCTCACCAGCCAAAACAGGAATGGAACCTGTCTCCTCTGAGTCCTTCTTAAAAGGCTTCCCATGATTGCATTTAGCATCACTAATTGCAGAAGACACACCCCTTTGGCTGATTACAAATGGAATCAGCTGTGGATGTAGCTGATGTGATCATGACCTAATCCTATGAAATGTCCTCATTGCAACAGAGAGGCCAGCGCTTGCCCAATCAGATGAACAGGTACCACAACTTGGCCAAGTTGACACCTGTCCCTAACCATGACAGTCCACCCCTTGTCAACTTGGCACATATATATATATATATATATATATATATATATATATATATATATATAGCCTTAGACCATACTTAATTTCCAAATGAAAACAAATAAGCACACATTTTTTCTTTTACCTGACAATACTCAACTGTCCTGCATATAACTGGAAACACATTAAAGATCTCCAGAATAGGGTGCAAATCCTTGGGCAACATTCATTCTTAAACTTGATATCTTACAACTTAAATAGTATAACACAAACAAAACAGCATTACAGTCCTCGTTTCTGTAACTGATCATGTAGTCAAAGTTCATATTTATCACTACCTTCTTCCACTACCCATTCCATGTTCCCTTTCCCCTCAGCAAGCACTTCAGCTGGCCGTGGTTCTTTGCCTGGTGGGGTGACCCAAACCTTCATTTTTGAAGTCTCAGAGCCATTAGTGGTCCTGCCTGGATTGTGTTGTTGCAGTTTTCCATTGATTTTAATCACAGGGCATGGTAGTACTAATAGATGCCCCAGGGGATCTTCTATATTCCAAGAAAACTCTTCTTTACCTCCATTATGTAGTTGCAGTCCTACTTTCTTCTGATAGTCAGGGTCAATTACCCCAGACAATAATATAATCCCCTTCTTGGTGTGATGATCCAGAGGCAAAAGTAGCCCAAAGTGGCCAGGTGGCAATCTTAACTTCCAGTTCAGTGGTATCACTGTTGTTTCTCCTGGAGAAAGCACACCCCGTTTTGGAACTAAAACCTGTAGACCAGAAGAACTCAGGGTAGCAGGGACAGGAAGCAAAAATTTTCCTAGTGGATCACTAAGAGAAATACTGAGTGGAACCACACCCATTTCCACCCCTTGGTTCCTGGACCCATGGATCCTGGCTATGGGAGAAACAGCACCATACAGCGGACACTGATTCAGAGCATACACAGCTTCCTGGAGAACATTACCCCAGCCTTTCAAGTTTTTGCCACCTAGTTGGCACCGTAATTGAGTTTTCAAAAGGCCATTCCACCGTTCTATCAATCCAGCTGCTTCTGGATGATGGGGAACATGGTAAGACCAGAGAATTCCATGAACATGTGCCCATTCCCGCACTTCATTTGCTGTGTTCCTTGATCCGAAGCAATGCTATGTGGAATACCATGACGATGGATAAGGCATTCTGTAAGCCCACAGATAGTAGTTTTGGCAGAAGCATTGCATGCAGGGAAAGCAAACCCATATCCAGAGTATGTGTCTATTCCAGTTAGAACAAATTGCTGCCCCTTCCATGAAAGGAGTGGTCCAATGTAATCAACCTGCCACCATGTAGCTGGCTGGTCACCTCGGGGAATGGTGCCATATCAGGGGCTGATTGTGGGTCTCTGCTGCTGGCAGATTGCACACTCAGCAGTGGCTGTAGCCAGGTCAGCCTTGGTGAGTGGAAGTCCATGTTGCTGAGCCCATGCATAACCTCCATCCCTACTACCATGATCACTTTGTTCAGGAGCCCATTGGGCAATAACAGGAGTTGCTGGGGAAAGAGGCTGACTGGTATTCATAGAACAGGTCATCTTATCCACTTGATTATTAAAATCTTCCTCTGCTTAAGTCACCCTCTGGTGTGCATTCACATGGGACGCAAATATCTTCATGTTTTTAGCCCACTCAGAAAGGTCTATCCACATACTTCTTCCCCAGACCTCTTTGTCACCAATTTCCCAATTGTGGTCTTTCCAAGTCCCTGACCATCCAGCCAAACCATTAGCAACAGCCCATGAGTCAGTATACAAATGCACCTCTGGCCAGTTTTCCTTCCAAGCAAAATGAACAACCAGGTGCACTGCTCGAAGTTCTACCCACTGGGAGGATTTCCCCTCACCACTGTCCTTCAAGGACACCCCAGAAAGGGGATGTAATGCTGCAGCTGTCCACTTTCGGGTGGTACCTGCATATCATGCTGAACCATCTGTAAACCAGGCCCGAGTTTTCTCTTCCTCAGTCAATTCACTGTAAGGAACTCCCCAAGAGGCCATAGCTCTGGTCTGGGAAAGAGAAGGTAATGTGGCAGAAGGAGTGGAAACCATGGGCATTTGTGCCACTTCTTCATGTAACTTACTTGTGCCTTCAGGACCTGCTCTGGCTCTATCTCGTATATACCATTTCCACTTTACAATAGAGTGCTGCTGTGCACGCCCAACTTTATGGCTTGGTGGGTCAGACAAAACCCAACTCATGATAGGCAACTCAGGTCTCATGGTAACTTGGTGGCCCATGGTTAAGCGTTCAGTCTCTACTAAGGCCCAGTTGCAGGCCAAAAGCTGTTTCTCAAAAGGAGAATAGTTATCTGCAACAGGTGGTAAGGCTTTACTCAAAAATCCTAAGGGTCTGCATTGTGATTCTCCTATAGGGGCCTGCCAAAGGCTCCAGACAGCATCTCTATTTGCCACTGACACTTCCAGCACCATTGGATCTGCTGGATCATACGGCCCAATTGGCAGAGCAGCTTGCACAGCAGCCTGGACCTGTCGCAGAGCCTCCTCTTGTTCAGGTCCCCACTCAAAATTAGCAGCTTTTCTGGTCACTCGATAAATGGGCCGGAGTAGCACACCCAAATGAGGAATATGTTGTCGCCAAAATCCAAAAAGACCAACTAGGTGTTGTGCCTCTTTTTTGGCTGTGGGAGGGGCCAGATGTAGCAATTTATCCTTCACCTTAGAAGGGATATCTCGACATGCCCCACACCACTGGACACCTAGAAATTTTACTGAGGTGGAAGGCCCCTGTATTTTTGTTGGATTTATCTCCCATCCTCTGACACGCAAATGACTTACCAGTAAATCTAGAGTAGTTGCTACTTCTTGCTCACTAGGTCCAATCAACATGATATCATCAATATAATGGACCAGTGTGATGTCTTGTGGGAGGGAGAAACGATCACGGTCTCTGCGAACAAGATTATGACATAGGGCTGGAGAGTTGATATACCCCTGAGGTAGGACAGTGAAAGTATATTGCTGACCTTGCCAGCTGAAAGCAAACTGTTTCTGGTGGTCCTTACTAATAGCTATTGAGAAAAAAGCATTTGCCAGATCAATAGCTGCATACCAGGTACCAGGGGATGTATTGATTTGCTCAAGCAATGATACTACATCTGGAACAGCAGCTGCAATTGGAGTTACCACCTGGTTGAGTTTATGATAATCCACTGTCATTCTAGAAGACCCATCTGTTTTCTGCACAGGCCAAATAGGAGAGTTGAATGGGGATGTGGTGGGAATCACCACCCCTGCATCTTTCAAGTCCTTAAGAGTGGCAGTAATCTCGGCAATCTCTCCAGGAATATGGTATTGCTTTTGATTTACTATTTTGCTTGGTAAGGGCAGTTCTAGTGGCTTTCACTTGGCCTTTCCCACCATAATAGCCCTCACTGCACGAGTTAGAGAACCAACGTGGGGATTCTGCCAGTTGCTCAGTATGTCTATGCCAATTATACATTCCGGAACTAGGGAAATAACTACAGGATGGGTCCAGGGGCCCACTGGACCCACTGTGAGACAGACCTGAGCTAAAACTCCATTGATCACCTGGCCTCCATAAGCCCCCACTCTGACTGGTGGTCCAGAGTGACGTTTTGGGTCCCCTGGAATTAATGTCACTTCTGAACCAGTGTCTAATAATCCCCGAAATATCTGATCATTTCCTTTCCCCCAATGCACAGTTACCCTGGTAAAAGGCCGTCGGTCTCCTTGGGGAAGACTTAGAGGAAGGTTAACAGTATAAATTTGTGGCAGTGTAACAGGTTTCTCCCCCATAGGGACCTGGCTTCCCCTTCATTCAAGGGGCTCAGGGTCTGTAAACTGTTTCAAGTCTGGAAATTGGTTAAGGGGCCGTGACTCTGTGTTTTTGTAATTCAGGTTATACTTCTGTTCCCTTGACATAGAACTCTTTTGTTTATACAGCTCCAACAAGAATTTAGTAGGCTGCCCTTCTATTGTATTTCTAGGCACCCCATGATTTACTAGCCAATGCCACAAATCTCTGCGTGTCATATAATTTTGATGCCTCCTTTGAGTTTGTTGTCTATTATAATAGCTGCGTCTACCCTGTCTTTGGTGATTAAATGCTGCCACCTGGCTTCTGCCAACTCTGGATCCTGTCATCCTCATTGTGTTTAAGGATTCCAGCTCAGTGACAGCAGTTCCTACAGTAATATCTGACCTACAGAGAAGTGCAACCACAGAGCTCTTGAGGGATGATGGTGCTAGTCTCACAAACTTATTTCTCACTGTTCTGGTAAAAGGTGCATCCTCTGAACATTCATGGGGTGTAAGAGCAGGCTTTGCATGATAAATCCACTCTAACATCCCAATCTCTCTAAGCCTCTGGATCCCCCCATCTACGTTATACCAGGGCAGTTCTGGCATTTCAACCTCAGGTAATGTTGGCCACCTTTTGATCCATGTTTCAACCAACCACCCAAACAAGCTGTTAACACCTTTTCTAACTGCTCGAGCTATAACATTGAATGCAGAATCTCTGCTTAGTGGGCCCATATCAATAAATTCAGCCTGATCCAGCCTTATATTCCTCCCACCATTATCCCACACTCTTAAAATCCATTGCCACACATATTCCCCTGATTTCTGTCTATATAAATTGGAAAACTCACACAGTTCTTTTGGAGTATAACGTACCTCCTCATGTGTGATACTTTGTACCTCACCTTTAGGGGCCTGTTCGTTCTTTAGTCTAGTTATAGGTCTAGAAGAAATGAGGGGTGGTGGGGGTGGGTCATGAAAAGAATTAGAAATATCTTCCAAGCCATTTGCTTCAGGGCTTTCATTTGCAGTTTCATCTGGTGAAACAGGATTAATAACTCTAGGGCTAATCCCTTCAGGAGGAGGTTGGGTGGCCAATTCCTCAAGGCAGGCTGGAGGTGGGGTGGCTATGTCCTCAGGGCAGACTATTACAGGGTTATCTAAAGAAGGCTCAGCATGGTCTAGGGTTTCAACCTCACCCCCAACATCATTATCAATCCATATGTCACCATCCCATTTTTCAGGGTCCCACTCCTTTCCAATCAATGCCCTCACTTTAACGGCAGACACCATGCAAGACTGAGATTTCAGTTTACGTTGTAAAGTTGCTACTCTAACAATAAGATTCTGAGTCTGATTTTCAGAGATCTCAAGTCTACGGCTACAGGAAATAAAATTTTCCTTCAGGATACTCATAGAAACCGCTACATCTTTCAGACGGCACTTAAGCTTCTTGTTTGAAGCCTTAAGTCCATCCCCTTCACCTTTTAATGTAGACAGTGTATCTAACAACAACCAACCAACATCTCTATAACTCTTATTTCTACAAAACTCTGTAAAGGTGTCAAAAACATTATCCCCCAAAGTCTGACTTTGTACAAGCGAAGCATTAGGAGAATCAAATTATGATATTTTGACTATCTCCTTTGCCAACTCAGTCCATGGATTGGGAGTGTCATTCTGATTATGGGAATCAGAGTCCTTAGTGTCTCTGAGCCCAGTCAGAGTAGAAAACCATTCATAAAAACCCATTTTTAATATTCTGTTCCTTAAGAACCACTCCTGGTACCAAGATGTATTAGTTAGGGTTCTCTAGAGCAACAGAATCAACAGGGAACACTTGCAAATATAGAATTTATGAAAGTGTCTCACGTGACCATAGGAATGCCGAGTACAAAATCCACAGGGCAGGCTGTGAAGCCGATGACTCCAGTGGATGGCCTGGATGAACTCCACAGGAGAGGCTCACCAGCCAAAGCAGGAATGGAACCTGTCTCCTCTGAGTCCTCCTTTAAAGGCTTCCCATGATTGCATTTAGCATCACTAATTGCAGAAGACACTCCCCTTTGGCTGATTACAAATGGAATCAGCTGTGGATGTAGCTGATGTGATCATGACCTAATCCTATGAAATGTCCTCATTGCAACAGAGAGGCCAGCACTTGCCCAATCAGATGAACAGGTACCACAACTTGGCCAAGTTGACACCTGTCCCTAACCATGACATTTCTCCTGATCTACAAATAAAAGCTTCTCAATTAAAAGAAATTAATGTCCATTATTTTGTTCTTCAGTTCTCCAGCAACATTTCCAATAACTTTTCTGGCTTCTTCTGCCTAAATAAATCAATCCTGTTGCTTTTTGTTGGCTTGTGATTCATCTGAACAGAAATTTGTTCCCTTAATCATTGCTAACCATCCCCTCTCTCAAATACTCTACTTGACTTCTGAAACACACAGTCTCCTGGTTTTCCTACCACTTGATGATTCTTTTCCAGTGTGCTTTGTTAAGTTTCTCACATTTGTACAACAAGCAGTATTGGTTTTCCTCTGAAAACCATCTTTAGCTTCTTCTCACTCTATATTCTGTCTTGAGCTAATATCATCCATTCCCATGGCTTTTATTACCATTTAAACACTAGAGACTCCCAAACCTCATACTAATTTCTTGAGCTCTAGATACACATATCCAACTGCCTCCTTACTTAGATTCCTCACAAGCTCACTGCCCCCCCCCCAACCTAACAATTCTAAAACTGATCTCATCATCTCCTCCTCAAATCTGTCCACCTTTTAGGATTCCCAGTCACAAATGGCACCACCATTTACCCAGTTGCTCAATCAAAACCCTGGGTGTCAATAGATCAACAAATCCCATTAATTCTAACTTCAAACACCTCTTGAATCTGTCCCCTTATTTTCTTCTTCAAACTCCCTATCTGGTCTTTGTCTTCACATATCTTTCTTGGTATTCCAAAAATTTAGATTAAGACAACTATGTGGTCTTCCCTCCTCAAATCTTAGTTGCCTTAATTCTCATTATCTATACTTCACTAAGAGATTTTTTTAATATGTAAATCTGACTATCTGATTCTCTTGCTTAAGATACTTAACAAGCTTGCAATTGCACTTAAATTAAAATGCTAGCATTTTATTAGAATATATCAGACTTTCTAAGACCTGGTCATTCCCTTCTCTAGCTTCAAAGAATAGCATGCTTTCTCCAGGCAATACCAAAGTCAGTTTGGACTTATACTTTCATAAAAACATCGAGCTCTTTCACCTCTGGTTCTTTGCACTGGATAGTCACTCTGTCTGGAACATTAGTCCTTCTTGCTTTGCCAGTGTTAGAGGCATGATTGTTCAGCTCCCCATTTCAACATCATTTTGTCAGAGAATTCTTCCCTCAACCTGATTCCAGAAGATCTGCTTACAGTGTATATTACCATATACTCCCTATTACCACTTTTATAACATAAATGACGCTTAACATTTCTTAGTTAATGTATATTTTCATAGTTACATTTTAAATTCCATAAATGCAGGGGTTCTGTCTATCCTTTTATTGTTATAATATCAGTAACAAAAGTATATAAAATGCTCAATAAGCATGTGTTATTAAATAAATAAACCCAACATAGTAAAAATTTGCAATGTGAATTATCCAATGAATATTGTCTGGAGTTTCTTATTATGCTTCATCAAAGGGCATGTGTTTAAAGAACCTCTTCTTTTCTCTTTTCTTTTCTCTTTATTAATTTTCTCTAACACTGTTCCCCTGAAATCCTTACAGCTAAATCCACTTCTAAGCTCCATTTGTAGGCTTAGGCTAATTCATATCTTTAGCCAATCTCATCTGAAGCAGTTATAAAACATTACTCCCATCTCTTTCTGGTCGAGCAGTAGATTTAGCTAGTGAGGGATTCGAGATGGAATGTTTTGAAAAACAGGTATTTTTGAAAGTGAATCTTCCCTTAATACATTTTCAATACTGAAATTTAATAATGGCCCCACCAGACAGGAGGTGGTGTTGCTTGTCTGGCTTCCACAGTGCTAGCATCAGAGGCTGATGACCTGCTTGGACTCAGCCATGTATCACATCAGATTGGGAATTTCTCAACCTCAGCAAGCTTCACTTTCCAGCTCTCTGCTTAATGTCAGCATGTGCCTTACTCCCAGCTCTTCAGGCTGCACCCCAGAGATAGGTTTTTAAAGAATCCGCTAGAAATAGCTTGCCCTGTCAATTATAAAATATGACTTGCACTTTAATTAATAACTGCAAATTTTTTTATGTTGGGGTCAATAATTTGCTTTAGTAGAATGGCAGAAGGATGTAAAGGATTTTATTCTGTAGGCCTTTTTTTCTGTTATCTACAGTCTGTAAATCAAGCCCTGAATTTTACTTATCCACTGCTTTAACCATGGCACAACAGTGTGGCTGTTCAGGGATGTCTACACATGAGAGGTGGCAAGGAAGCCCTCGGTCCCAGGCCAGTTCCACTGGCAGCTCCCTGTCCTCAAAGGGCAACAAGTGGACAAGGGGGAAGGAAACTCTTTACCACAATAGAGACCTAACATTTGAAAGCAAGACAAAGTTTAGATGTCTTACACAGTCTCAGTTTTATAGGTATTTGTTTAAGAAACTGTCCCTTGTGTGTTTGCATCCAGGGTCTACGTGGTCAGAAAACTCAGAGAAATCCTGCCTGTTTAACATGAGCATCTCTGAAATGTTAATCACAGTTGGTAAATTCATGCTTGCTAGTTAAACAGTGCACAATATGGCAAGTTTAGAGAGAAATTGGGTTTAGTAAATCGTTAAGCCTCTAATTTAACAAAATTTTAAAACAGTGCTCTTTTAAAAATTGTGCTGACTCCCAGTTTGAAAAAATCATGTATGAAATTCGTTGTAAGAGAGATGGCTCACTTACAGGAAAGCTTGCTAAATTGCAGTTGTAAGAATAGCCTTGCAGCGTCCGGCTCTTGAAGCCGAGTCAGGAGAGGGGCGTCGAGGTTGATTTAAGAAATCAGCACTCAGGAGACAAGTATGGTTCCATCACTCAGGGCTCCCTGCTTCTTGGGAGTGAGCTCTTTATTAGTTCTTTCTTAGTAGTTCCCCATCTTAGTAGTAGTAGTCTTATGTTTTCTTGCCTCCCCTTTTGTATCCTCAGAGCTTCCCTTATCTAGCGGGTCACCACCCCCAGGTCACACCCGCTTCCTCTCTACCCCCTTGACAGGGGGCAATCTTCTCGGAAACTTCTGCATGCAATATTCCAGGAAGTTTTACTCCCTCCAGCCTTGAGGGCAAACCACAATTGCAAATCAACTGGGATATCAGTTAGTTGCTTGCTCAACGGAGCTTGTAAAGAGCAAGGACAGAACTTGAGTCAGAGCTTGTAAAAGAGCTTGCCCAATATTAACCCCATAAATGCCTGCAACTTCTCACTGATAGGGGAAATAGGGGAATTACTTTATTCCCAGGCACAGATGTCCCTCTGGCCAAGAGGCAACATAGCCTTAGATGTTTAGGAGTTTCCTTTTATTAGGGAAGATTCAGCCATTATTGGGATAATTTAGAATACCAAGGACATTATAATGAAGGATCTGTTGTCAGATTCTTTTCACAAAATGTCTTTAAAATTGTTGCTCTCACATCTACAAAAGGACTCATTTTCCCAATTCAGCAGATTAAGTATTCTGGGTGAAACAGGTCACTTATTTGCCTATGATTTTGAAAAAAGTCATTTTGTTAAAATATTGTCCCTATGCTTAATTTAAATTTGCACTGACTGTGTTTTAGTATATTTATAAGTGGTGAACTCAGTTTCTGAAGTAAACACTCTATTTTCAATTAAAAAAAACCAACCTTTCAAGGAGATCTCCAACCTAGCACTCTAAATTTGGAAACACATGTTACTATTCACAGATAAATATTTCTATAATTGATAACAGGTGAAAAATCAGTTTGTTCTGATTCACCTAATGATTACATGCACTGTCTTTACATAGCAGAGTACTTGGATTTATTTCTTCAAATTTCATTCCCGATACTATGCATGAAGGTATGTCTGTCCACCCTAAATCTATTTTCACTCCCTCTCCCAAGCAATCTGTAACCCAAGAACCTCCACCTGAAATGTGATTATTTTATTTTACTTCAATCTTTCCTCTTCCCTGTGCTTCACTAGGTAACTTTTTAAGTGCCTTTCTTTTAGGGAAACCAATGTGACTCCACGACACAACCCTCAAAAGAAATGGATAATGGATTGGGCACTGGCCTTGCCAGAAGCATCAGCGGACCACTGTCCTGGGCAGCTAATTAGCTTCTTTCTCATTAGAAAGAACCTTATATATAGCTTTGTCTTGGAGGTGATTATTTATGGAAAAGAAGACTAAGCTCTCTGAATTTCACCTCTAAAAATGCACTTCTCCTGACTCATCAGGCAGGTACCCCTGCTGCCCTGTCTCTATCCCTCTCAACTCCCTTCCAATTACTACCCTATGTGAAGTATTTATGTCAAATATTTTCTTCATCCTGAAATATTTTGTTATTTTAGTCCACACCATCTGTCTCCTATACAGAAATTCCAATCACTGAATTGTATTATGTCTTATAGAATTAATTCCATCCACAGCACTTTAATAGTTTCAATTAATTTCTCTAATGTGCAGATTTTTCAAAGTTCATGTTTTCCTGATCTTTATGCTGTCTGACTCATTTTAAATTTTATTTTACTCTGTACAAAGGAAGAAATGGAGGATTGAGAAGAGAAAGAAAGAAATTTGTCTCAGGGAGGGAAGGCAGATTTTATTTTAAAAGAAATTCAAACTCAGGCAATAGAGGTCATTTTCAAAGAGGTTAGAGTGATTCTATCAAAATATAAATAATTCTAGCTTTTTCCATGACTTTTTCTATTAAGAAGATGTATAGTTTTATTGAGAAAAAACACTAGGCTGGAAGTTAAGAGGTATGATTTCTGTTCTGTCTTTGTGAATTATTGCTCTAAACTCACTAGCTAGATATTTAAGCTCATGTTATTTAGTTCTAAAATGAAGTAATTGCATGAGTTATTCTCAAAATTCTTTGTCTTTTCTATGCTGATCTTAATCCTTTGTTTTGTTTGAAATATATGTCTACATTTTGTGTTTTGAGATGTATCTCCTTGAGGCCTTGAATGGCTGACAAATTTAAATCTCCTATATGAAAAGTCAGTAAATTCTACTGTGGACTTGGACTCATCATTATCATCATATAGCTGTGCATTCACCATTACAGTAGATTTTTGAACATTTACATTGCTCCAAAAAAAAGTTAAAGTAAAATAAAAGTAAAAAAGAACTCCCAAAACAATCCATACACCCACTCTCCCCAACTATTTATTTATTTGTCTTTTCTTTTCTTACTCATTGTGTCTATAAACTGGATGATGGGACTTTCATAATCACAAGGTTTTCATAGTCACTTGATCACACCTTAAAAATTCTATAGGAATTTTTTAGGAATTGGATTACATTTCCACAGGTTCAAATATTTCCCTCTAGCTACTACAGTACAACAAAAACTGAAAAGAGATGTCTATATGTTGCATAAGAATAATCTCCAGAATGATATCTCGACTCTACTTGAAATATCTCAGCCACTGAAACTTTATTTTGTTTCATTTCTCTTTCTCGTTTTGGTTAAGAGTGTTTTCTCAATCCCATGATATGAGGACAGTGGTCATCCCCAGGAGTCAAGTCCCACATTGCCAGGGAGATTTGCATCCCTGAGAGTCATACTCCACACATGGAGAGGGTAGTGAGCTCATCTGTGAAGTTGACTTAGAGAAAGAAGCCACATCTGAGCAACAAAACGGGTTTTCTGGGGGTGACTTTTAGGCATGCTTATTAAGCAGGCTTAGCTTCGCCCTTGCAGGAAAAAGTTTCATAAGGGCCAGCCCCAAAATCAAGGGCCTAAACCGTCAAATTGGCAATCTACAGTTCTTCCCCAGAAGGGGAATCCCAATGCTTCCACCTTTTCTCCAGTCGCTCAAGGGAACTTTGCAAACACTTTTTACTTTTCTGTCCAGATTACACTGAGATGTATCACGGCATCACACCAGCCTGAATAAACAAACAAGATCTCATTCCCTATTCAATGTTCTATGTAGTTATGGTGTTCAAATAAGCTGACCATACAAGTTAAATTAGGTAGTGTGTTAACAAAAATGCAAATTTTTCACCAAAGAAACATAGCTCTTCCTTTGATTTCACTCAGAAGTTGGGATTTTAAAATATAGTCAATATCATTCCTTACTCTTTGGTCTAATTTACCTTAATCCTACCCAGATCAGCTTCATTCATTGCTCTAATTAAAGTCTGATCATTTTTTTCAGAGTTTTTAACGGTTGTTGCATGGTGTAATGTTGACTTTCATAGCTGCAGAGCTCTAGCTCTGACTCTCAGGTGTCATACAAAAATCCAAAGTTCTAGGGAATGACCAGATTGCACACATAAACTCAACATCTCAGAATTTAGAAAAAACAGTTGCGACTCTGAAACACGTGATTGCTGTAAGAGCTTACAATCTAGAAACCTTTACAATAGGCCTTCACCTGATAATTTATAGTCTCGAATTCAATTCTCAAAGTTTGCACATTATACTTAGTCCATATTAGAGATGCATTATAATATTTATCTTTTCATTTCTGGGTTATTTCACTCAACATACTGTCCTTGATGTGCATCCAACTTGTTGCATGCCTCACAACTTCATTTCTTCCTGCAGTTGCTCAATAATCTTTGTTATGTATACTCTAGAGTTCCCCGTTCTGTTCCTCTGCTGATGTACCTTTAGGCCATCTCCATCCACTGCATAGCATGAACACTGCTGCCACAAACATGAGTGGGCAACTTTCCATACATGTCCCCACTCAGTTCTTCCAAGTATACACCTAACTACAGGGTTGCAGGATCATATGGCAACCCCACCCCTAGACTCATATGAAGCTATACCACTGCCCTCAAGAGAGGCTGCTCCACTCTTTCCTTACCAACAGTGAATAGGTACATCTCTTTCTCCACATTTTATCCAGCACTTATATCTCTCTGTTAATTTTTAAATAGTTTTATTCACACATCATAGAATTCAACATAAGTAAAAAATAGCCATGCCTTCACCACCACAACCTGTATGAGGACATTTCCACTTCTGCAAAGAATTGCATCCTCCTCCATCATATCGCCTGCTTTTTGACATTTAACTTTGGCATATTGCCTTTGTTACATTCAATGGAAGCATATTATAATGTTACCATTAACTAGGTCTTAGTTGGTATTGAATGAATTTCTCTCTCCTGTATACCATCCCATTTTCAACATCTTGCAATGATGACATTCATTTTTCTTCCTTATGGAAAAGCATTCTTATATTTATAAATTTAGCCAACATTATTGTCCACTCTAGGCATTGCTAAGCTTTACCATACCAGTCCTTGTCTTCTATCTTTCCTTCTGGTGTCATACATGCTCCCAGCCCTCCTCCCTCAACAGTATTCCCACTCTGCTTGATTTTGTGTACTTACAATATTGTGCTGCCATCAGATATTATTCTGCTATTTGTTTCTAGAATTGAAAATTATTTCTATTGAACTTTCTGTACTCCTTCAGCATCAATTATCCAATCTCTACCCACTTTGAATCTCCAGATAACCTATGTTCTTAATTATATTTAATGTTAATTCATATTAGCGAGACCATAGAGCATTTGTCCTCTTGTTTTTGGCTAAATTCACAAGCAAAATGTCCTCGTGAAAATTTCATCCATGTTGTTAAATGTTACATGAATTTATTCTATCATACAGCTGCATAACATTCCATTGTATGCATATACCATGTTTTTTTAGCCACTCTTCTGTTGATAGACATTTAGGCTGTTTCCATCTCTTGGCAATCAAGAATAATGCCACTGCAAACATTAATGTGCAAATGTCCATTTGTGTCCTTGTGAAGTTTCATATAAATATGTTTCTCCAAATATGTACCTAGTAGTAAGTTTGTTGGATAATGTGATGATTCTAAACTTAACTTCCTGAGGAACCACCAAACCGCTTTCTAGAGAGGTTGCGCCAGTCCACATTCCCACCAACAGTGAATAAGTGTGCCTCTTTCTCCATATTCTCTTGTGGTTTTCTGTTTTGCTTTTTGTTTTTTAGTGAACATTCTAGCAAGTGTGAGATGATATCTCATTGTGGTTTTGATTTGAATCTCCCAATAGCCAGTGAGGTTGAGCATCTTTTAATGTTTTTGAGCCATTTATATTTCCTCTTCTGAAAAGTGTCTGTCACGTTTTCTGTCCATTTTTTAAATTGGGTTGTTTGTCTTTTTGTTGTTGAGTTGTAGAATTTCTTTATATATTCTAGATATTAAACCCTTATCTGTTAGGTGGTTTCCAAATATTGTCTTCCATTGTGTAGCTGCCTTTTTACTTTACTGACAAAAATCTTTTGATGTGCAAATGTGCTCAATTTTGAAGAGATCCAATTTATTTATTTCTTCTTTCATTGCTTGCTTTGGGTGTAAGATCTAGGAAACCACCTTCTATCACAAGATCCTTAGGATATTTTCGTATGTTTTCTTCTAAATTTATTATAGCCTTAGCATTAATGTTTAGGTCTTTGATTTATTTTGAATTAATTTTTGTATAAGGTGTGAAATAGGGGTTCTCTTTCATTTTTATTTTTCTTTGGATATGGATATCCAGTTTTCCAAAGAAAACTGTTTGGAAAGTAAAGAGGCTGTTCTCTCCCAGGTCAATTGGTTTGACTGCCTTATCAATGATCAATTGTCCATAGATGATATGCCACATCAATAAATAATGGCAGAAAAAACACATGATCATCTAGATTGGTGCAGAAAAGTCATTTGACAATATTCAGCATCATGTCTTGATGAAAACACTTTAAAGGATATGAATTGAAGAAAAATTCCTCAATATGATAAAAGGAATATATTTTTAAAATCACAGCTAACATCATATTCAGTGGGGAAAGACTGAAAATTTCCTTCTAAGATCAGGAAAAATCAAGAATGCTCACTGCCAAAATTGTCATTCAACATCGTGTTGGAAGTTCTAGCAAGATCAATTAGACATAAAATAAATAAATATAATGCATCCAAATTGGAAAGGAAGAAGTGACATTTTCACTATTTGCAGATTACATGAAACTATGTGTCGAAAATCCTAAAAAATTGACAGCAAAGTTACTAGAGCTAATCAACAATTACAGCAAAATGGCACTTTTCTGTGTTGAACCACTATTCCATACTTGAAATAAATCTCACTTGTCATGGTGTATAATTCTTTTAATGTGCCACTGGATTTGATTTTCAAGTATTTTGCTGAGAATTTTCATATTAACCATTAAAGAAATTGGTCTGTAATCTTCTTTTCTTATAGGATCATTGTCTGGCTTTGGTATTAGGGAGATGTCGGCTTCATGTAATAAGTTATGTAGTCTTCCCTGTTCAATTTCTTTGAAGAATTTGAGCAGAATTTGTGCTAATTATTTATTGAATGCTTGGTAGAATTTATATGTGAAGATTTCTGGTCCTGGACTTTTCTTGTGTGGGAACTTCTTAATGTCTGATCCAATCCCTTTACTTGTCATTGATTTGTTGAGGTCGTCTATTTCTTCTTGAGTCTATGTTGGTTGTTCTTGCTTTTCTAGGAAGTTTTCCATTTCATCTTCATTGTCTAGTTCATTGTCATGTAGTTGTTCATAGTATCTTCCTGTTATCTCCTTTAATTCTGCAGGGTCAGCCCCCTATCTCTCTTCTGATTTTATTTATTTGCATGATCTCTCTCTCTTTTGCCAGCCTAGCTAAGGGTCCACTGATTTTATTGATTTTCTCAAAGAATCAACGTACATTTTGTTGATTTGTCTACTGTTTTTATGTTCTCATTTTCATTTATTTTTGCTCAATCTTTGTTGTTTCTTTCCTTTTGCTTGCTTTGGGGTTAGTTTCCTGTTCTTTCACTAATTCCTCCAGGTGAATAATTAATGCCTCAATTTTCATTCTTTCTTTTTTTAAATATAGACATTTAGAGGAAATGCCTATATTATAGGAAATGCCTATGCACCTTTGCTGCATCCCACAAGATTTTATGTATTGTGCTTTCCTTATCATTTGCCTTGAGATATTTACTGATTTCTCTTGTAATTTCTTCCTTGACCCACTTGTTAAAGAGTGCATTTAGCCTCCATTTATTTGTCAATTTTCTGCCTTTCCATCTGTTATTGATTTTCAACTTCATTCCATTATAATCTGAGAAAGTGTCTTGTGTAATTTCAGTCTTTTTAAATGTATTGAAACTTGCATTGTGTCCCAAAATGCAGTCTATCCTGGAGAATGAATGATTAATACTTGAGAAAAATGTGTATCCTGCTGTTGTGGGGTCTAATATTGCATAAGGGTCAAGTAAGTCAAGTTCATTTATCATCTTATTCAAACTCTGTTTCCAAATATATCCTCTAACTAGGTGTTCTATCCATTGATGAGAGTGGCATTTGAAGTCTCCAACTATTATTGTAGATATGTCAACTTCTTCCTTCATTGTTTTCATTATGTGTCATGTGTTGGTGTGCTCTGGCTTGATGCATAAATATCTATGATTGTTATGTCTTCCTGATGAATTTTTCCTTTTATTAATACATATTGTCCTTCTTTATCACTCTTTTGCTTTGTGTTTGAAGTTTAATTTGCCAGATATTTGTTTAGCTACCCTTGCGTTTTCTGATTGTTGTTTGCATGAAATATCTTTTTCCATCTTTCACTTTCAATCTGTTTTTTTTCCCTTAGTTTGATAATAAGTCTCCTTTAGACTGATTTTTAATCCATTCTGCCAGCCTATGGCTTTTGTTTGGGTAGTTTAACCCATTAAAATTTAATATTGTTACTGCAAAGTCAGTGCTTTATTTTACCATTTTGTCTTTTGGATTTTATGTGTCACATCTTATCTTTTTCCCTCTTTTTACACTAACTGAAAGTCTTCATTTCTACAATCTTCTCAAGAACTCTCTCTCCTGTCTTTTCCTATCTGCCTGTATTACTCCCTTCAGCATTTCTTGTAGTGTCAGTCTCTTAATCACAACTCTCTCATTGATTCTCTGAAAATACTTTAAATTCTCTTTCATTTCTGAAGGACAACTTTGCTGGATATAGAATTATTGGTTGGCAGTTTTCTCTTTCAAAGTCTTAAATATGTCCTTGTCCTCCATTTTTTGGCATTCATTTCAACTTAATGTAGATCTCTGTGATAGCTTCTATTTATCTGTTCAGAGTTTTTCAGCTCTTGTTTTTCTGGTTCTTTCCCTGCCTAAATGGAATCTTCTTTTTTGTGTGTCTCCCTAGATATCATTAACCCCAGTCAGATTTTCCCAGATGAGTCAGGCCCAGGTTTCAGGAGAAGGTATAATTGGTATCAAGCTTTCCTGGGGATGAACTTCATCAGGTTGTTAGAGATTCCATTGAAGCTTCTAGACTCCATGCTTTTCCTGACCTTTCCAGCAGGTGGTGCTTCTCAGCCTACAGCTCCCCACTGGCATAAAGTGGTGTAGTGCTTTTAAATTCTAACAAACACTGTAGCTACCAGGGTCAAGGAAGAGATGGAGGCTGAGGTAGGAGGTGGGCTTAGGGTTTAGCTCCTGAGGCCTGACTTCCCTGATTGATTTAAGCTACCCCACCCACTTTTCCTGGGGAAGATAAGCCCTTTAGGGAATTAACTCCTTCGCTTGAATTGTTGCTTTGTCTCTCAGGTCTATGTTTAACTCTGCCCTTGCCTGAATCAGGCCTGACTATTTAAAATGCTTGATGCTTTCCCTAATGAGCTATTTAGAATAGTTTTAAAAATCCCTTTTAAGAGCCTGTCCCCAGCTCCCAAGTATCACTTATAAATAGCTGGAGTTGGTACTGAGATCTATGTGCTTTGGGGCACAGCCCTTTCCTAGTATTCTGAGATGGATCAACTTCAAAATTCTCAGTTTTTTTGCTTTTATTTTTATTTTGTTTCTCATCAGCCCCACCTTCTGTCTGCCAGGAGAAATCTCAGGATTCCTTTCCTGCTTGCTTTCAGTTTATCTGTGTTTGGAGCTTCTATCCAGCTTTCCAAATTTGTTAATTAAGCTGCTATTGGAACTTTCCTAGGCTGTCCTTTCTTGTTCCCAGAAGAGACCTCTTCATTATCCACACAGGGAAGTGTTTCCAACTGAGTCTACCAGGCAATGGAGGAGGAGCACCAGCCTCCAAGTGTAGGGGCTTAGTTCACAGTCTTTGCTGTGATCTTGGCCCTTCCACCTACTCCAGACTGGTGAATGATCTGTGTCTGGTCACAGATGTCCACCAAATACGTGTCCCAGACAATTCCCAGTTATTTACAAGCTACTCTAGAAGACAAACTAAATTCCACATCTGCCTATGCCACCATCTTGTCCTGCTTCCCTTTGTTTGTAATTTTATGATTCTATGGACCATTTAACTGGCTCTGTAGTGACTGAGTTTGTTTTACCAGGACTTACACAATCCTTGGAAATGCAGGGTTTTTTTCTTTTCCTCATTCCATATGGGAATTATCCTGGGAAACCTCTTCATTATGTTCATGGTGACTTTTGATCCTCATTTACACTCCCTCATGTATATTCTGATGGCCAATCTATCTTTCATTCATCTGGGCCTTTCATCCACCACAGTTCCTAAGCTTATCTTTGATCCTCTCAGTGATTGTAAAGTTATTTCTTTCCATAACTGCATGATACAGATGTTCTTCAGATGTTCTTTATCCATATATGGGAGGAGTTGAGATGGTGCTGCTCATAGAAATGGTATATGACAGGTACATAGCAATATGCAAGCTTCTCCATTATCTAACTATTATAAAGCATAAAATGTGCTGGTTTCTTGTAATCATTGCTTGGATCATTGGGCGATTTATGCTCTGTTTCAGTGTACTTTTGTCATAAACTTACTACCCCTCTGTGGCCTTAATAATGTGGGGGGGCTTTTATTTTGATTTTCCGTGGGTTACAAAACTTGCATGCATGGACACTTACAGTCTAGAATTTGTGACCACTGCCAACAGTGGCTTCAAATCCATAGGCACCTTCTTTTGCTTAATGGTATCATTAATGGAATATATCTTTATTCTAGTTACTGTCTGACAACATTCTTCAAATGATTTGTCCAAAGCATTCTTTACTTTGTCATCACATTACTGTAGTGGTTTTGTTTTTTTGCTACATGCATTTTTCTCTAGATATGACCATTCCCAACTAAGTCACTGGACAAATTGTTTGCCATTGTGGAATTAGTTGTCACCTCATTCTTATATCCTGTCATCTGTACTTTAAGGAACCAAGATATGAAAATGCCAATGGAAAGCCTGAGTCAACAAGCTGCAAGTTCTAGAGAGATTACATAATGAATTTCATTGATAAGAGCACAAGGTGAATTCCATAGACCATCAAGACTACCTTCGTCACTGTGAACACTGTGGAATGTTTAAATTTTCAATTTTGCCTGAAAAGGTTGAGCAATCTGCAAAAAAAGAGATATCAAATCTAAGAGTTTCAATTCAGATTGTGTTACAACAATTATTATTAATCATAAAAAATAAAGTATTGTATATTTCTATCTAACCCACAAACCTAAATTGTGATTCACCAGAAATGACTACATTAGCATCTCTGGAATTGCTAAATATTTCTTATGAAATTACATGAATTCAATGGCTAAAATATGGGTTTATTTAAACCATCAGACATTAAAATCAAGGAAAATATAATTCTCATCCTAACTGTTAGATAAATAGGAAGATGAGCACTATGTTACAAATATCATTTTCACTCTTTGACCAATTATTACATTTTGTACAGTATTTTAGAAACAGACTCTAGTATTTTACATTTTGCAAAATTTGATGATGTTCCACTTTTTCAACAGGACAATTCTGTTGTCCTTGCAGTCTTACTCAAAGCATTTCATCAAGTTCTCCTCAACAAGGCATTAAGGGAATGACCAGTTCACCCTAAAGAAATCATGTATAATTCTAAGAGTATTTGAAGGAATTTATTTCCTAGAGAAGGTCACTCCGTTTAGATTTCAAAAGTTTGTTCTTTCTGCCTCTGATCTTGATCTTAAATGGGTTCCTTAGGACAAAGATGATTCATCTTTTAGGTTAACCCTGGAAAGTGTGGTGGTCAAGGAGCACAAAGTAGAAGTTGGTTAGATGTGTTTCTATGATTAATTTAAGGAATATTATTTGCAATGACCCAGTCTAGTTTTAATTACTGTATGGTGCTAAAAGCTGCTTTTTATTATTATTGATCAAGGTATTTTACTATATTTTCTCCACAAGTTGGTCATCAATATTTAATGCTTTTCATGAAATCTACAGCATTATTTACTGTCCTGTTAAAACATCTGGAATTTAATTTTGAAATTTTTCTTATTCAATTGTTAACATAATTCTTTAAAAATCAACTTTAAACTCAGAGAAGGAGAAACAATATCTAAGTGGGCTAAGACATTGCAGCAATAGCCCTTCACTCAAGAAGAGTTTGTGTTTCATTCAATGACCAAGGTAAAATTCGTGAGGCTATGAAAATTAGTCTCAGTACCCAAAGCTTGGGCTGACTATTCCCATATCTGTTCAACGGCTTTCAATCATTTTCATAAGGGGCTCGTGATTTCCAAATGGTTTACTACTGAGGACAGTTCATATAGATTTTGTAATCTTGGAAATTTTATATTTCAGGGCAATTAAAGGTAAATCTGCATGCTTCTTTGCTCTGAAAATTGCTGTATTCTCTTCCAGATATGAAGGATGTAAATGGAAAGCTGAAACTAAAATATATTACCAGAATGAACCAAATTGTAATAGTTTATTGATAATGTGATGCTTCTATTCAGAGTCCATTTCTCAAAATTCAATCACATGTTTATCTTCAAGAAAAATGGAAGGGCCTTGTGAAGGTGGCTTATTTAGAAGAGCTAGTGGGAGTAATGATATCAAGGATAACCCTTGATATAATATAAGAGTTTAACTGGGAATAATTGTCAAATCCTTCTCCTGAAGCTTTTGGGCAAATCTATTTTTTCCCTCTCCATTGTTGGGTATTTTCCCATCTTCCCCCAAATCCAATGTTCTTTTCCCCAACTACTTCCCTTATTTCTGAAACTCCAGTGAAATCTGGTTTGGGACATTTATTTCATACAAAGATGAAATTCATAGAGTTATGGGTATATTGAGAGTTTCTATTCCAATGAACTGATTTTAAATAGGGAAACTGAGGCCTAAGCATTTTGAATGATATGCCAAATATCACATAGTGAATTTACACTAAAAGTTAAATCTCTAGACTTCCACCTCAGTGAAAAGTATAAAGACTCAATGGTGTTTTTCTTTCAATAGGGTTTAAAAATGTGTAAGATAAAAACATATGTCATCTTCATGGCTTTTTTGTTTCTTTGTTTCCTTGTTTGTTGGGAAGTGCATGGGCCAAGGATCAAACCTGGGTCTCCTGCATGGCAGCTGAGAATTCTACCACTGAACTACCCCTGTACCCACCTCCCCAAGAATTTTATCCCATGAATTCCCACTTCTCACTCTTACATTTTATTTGCCCATTAACTCCTACACCTCGACTGAGTATGCTTGTGGCTGTGCTTCCCTTTCATGACACCATTCCATTTCTACCTCACCTCACTGCCTAAGTTCTTGAAAAAGTAGTTGTATTGTCTCTCCTCTACATACAGCTGAAATGGCTTTTACAATTCTTGTCCAACACACTTTTCAAGCTCTCATCTAGAAGAAGCAACTTACAAGAATGCCCCAACAATCTTCTACATGTCTAGAAAATACATGCCCTTCCAAATACGTTCCTCCTCCTAACATTGCTCTGTGTATTACATATTGCTATACTAGTGTTCATTATAACTGTTATCAGAGGTAAAACCATCACAATGCTCCAAAATACTCAGAATAAAAGCATGGGAATTACCTTTTTTATCTCTTACATCCTGTTGACAATTTTCCTGATGCTAATTTAATAATGACAATTATATATTGTTTATTTTCCATGTACTAGAAATTTTATATGCATCATCACATTCAATCTTCATAAAACTCTTTTGAGGTTGTTCTATTATCACTCCTTTTTTCAAGCTGGAAACAATAACACTTAGAGAAGGTAAGTAACTTGCCCAAGGTCATCTGGCTGCATAGTAGATAATCCCAGGACTTGAAGCTAGGCTACCCAGCACACAGCACACTTGTTAACAATGCTTGATGGGCCTTCACAAATCTTCCCTTTCCTACCTCACACCAGCAGTTTATTACCTCCTGTTCGGCTTGAAACAATAGCTTGATTTACTTCCAGCCTCTCTACATCCCAATTTTCAATGAGGCCAGAGTTATTTATTAAAAATTTTTATAACTCTTCAGAAGTTCCTTATTGACCTTAAAATAAATATGAAATTTTTAGTATGTATTCCAGAATTTTTTCCTATTTTATCTGCTATTAAAACTTCAGACCCTCTCCCATACAAACTTCAATTTATTTTCTCACTCCACCATTGATTTCCCTACTCCTTTGCCCTCTTTCTCACTTTTTAAATCTGAAGCATCTATTATTTCTTTATTTCTATTTTTCCTCCCTTATTTTATTTTGACATTACTTTTTTCCCTGCATGCTTTAATATTACTAAATGATAATGATAAATTATATCCTCTATAAGGACATTGAGATTCCTAGTTTCTCTTTGAGAGTCCTCATAAGCTTAAACCCTCTCTTAGGCCCAATCTCCAGATCAGTGTCTTAGATTTTATGTTTTCATCAAAGCTTCTGACAGAAAATTATTTCCCTGTAAACACCCCCCACCCTGAATGTTAAATTAACAGGGATTATGAGAATTCTTGTTCAGTGCACAAATTTGAAAAATGGGAGACTAAAATTCAATCACCTCATTTTGGTTGCTATCTGTAGCATATCAATAAAAACTTTAAAATGATTATTGGAAAACCAGCTTTTCTCTATGAATCAGAAGGTACTAAATCTGACTTAAATAATTAGGTAAATCACTTGAACACTTACTAAATTCAAAATAATGTATAAAACTTTTACATTTAATACCTCATTTGAATAACCTTAAGAAGCTTAAATAATATTTTACAAAATAAAAAAATAAGCCTTAAAGAGGTTAAAGTGTGCAAATTCCACAGATTACAAAGAAAATTCACAAACTATATTGCCTCACAGAGTAAAAGTGCAAATGAATATCTGTTTAATTTGATGGAGAGGAAGTTTCTAATGGTTATGCACAAAATCATTGGAATGCACTATATTACTAAGAATAGCTTTTCTAAAACACTTGTCATAAAAAGCTTTGTAAATATGACACCAGATACTTAAACTATTTGGTAGGACAAGACTTAAAGAAGATAGTACAGTTTTGTATATTTAAAAGCTAAATTAAGTCTTATAGAATATAAACTGTCTCAGAGTTCAGAGAGAAAGGAGATAAATGTAGATTGATGATAAAGACTTCAACTTCCAGGGTTGGTAGTATAAGCAAAGATTCTTTTAAGAATAAGCCTAGCACAAGTAGAGACACTGAAAAGATGTGGATAATGGACTATGAGCAGAAACAGGGTAGTAGTGATAAAGCACTACCTAAATATTTTAGGCAGTATTCTCTATTGGATAAAATAGAGACTTTAGATCATGTGCATTTTGAGAGCCTTTATGTGATAAACCATAGAAAAAACATTGTAAGCATGTGCAGAATGATACAAAATGAGACTTTGAATTTAAATATAAAAATTCTGACTTCTTTTTCATTCTCCTCTCCAAGGTATCTGCAGAGGCTACTTCCTGAAATAAGTCAACAAATGAGATAAATCACTCCATGGTCATTGAATTCATTTTTCTGGGACTTTCCAATTCTCAGGAGCCCAGATTTTCCTATTTGTGTTCTTTTTTGTAATCTACATAGGAATTGTGTTTGGAAACCTTGGTCATCACTAACAGTGGTCTGCTCACTGTGCTCTTTTGTGCTTCTAATCACCACCTACATCCAGTGTCATTCTTCAGACACAAAATCCAGGGCTCTATCCACTTTGACTGCTCAAATCACAGTAGTTATTTTGTTCTTTGGACCATGAGTCTTCATTTATGCCTGGCCATTCCCTATCAGTCATTAGATAAATTCTTTGCTGCATTTTATTCTGTGGTCACTTCTCTCTTGAATTGGTTATATACAAACTGCAGAACAAGTTTGTATATAACTTGAACAATGAGATGATTGAGAAAATGGAATATGAATCCTAGTGTCAAGTTTTAGGTCTTCTATAATTGTAAGAGTAATCTGAGATAAAGACATAATATTTAGTAAAGTTGACAAATTACTTACTCAAGGTCATTAAAAATGTACCTTTCACTTCCATGTCATTTAGGAATCTTCAATGAATTTTTGCATACACAGCTTCAATTTATCCTCACAGAAACTTGCCCTTATTTTTTGAAACAATTGCAAAGCTTATATTGTGCTTTGAAAATATCATCTCATCTAATTTTCAGCACAATGAAAGGCTTAAACACATTCATGTTTGTATACCCTGTCTTCTTGTATGATCCTAAGAGTATCAGAGAGAAAGAGAGAATCCACCCTGGCTCATAATTTTTTTTTAAAACTTTTGCAGCTCATATGAACTAAAAACATCATGGAAGAAACTCACTCCTACCTAGTTTAAACTTTTTGCCTAATGATAAGAAGTTTATAAATTTTTTGCTTAATGATAAGAAGTTTAAATAAACCTCCCTTCCTTGTATCATTTTACTACAGTTTACCTCCTATCATTACATAGGAGTGCATTATAGGAGTGACAGGAATTTGTAGTCTGCTAACATGAAATTTGCCTTGTATGCACTTTATCTCTTATGATACACAGCAATGGCTCATAAGCAGTAAAACGTAATTAGAGTGATCTAGGTATCTTAACATTTTCATGTCCAACACACTTTTCAAGCTCTCATCTAGAAGAAGCAACTTACAAGAATGCCCCAACAATCTTCTACATGTCTAGAAAATGCTTGCTCTTCCAAATACATTCCTGCTCCTCACAGTGCTCTGTGTATTACATATTGCTATACTAGTTTTCATTATAACTGTTATCAGAGGTAAAACCATCACAATGTTCCAATTACTCAGAATAAAAGCACTGGAATTATTTTTTTTTATCTCCTACATCCTGTTGACAATTTTCCTGATACTAATTTAATAATGACAATTATATATTGATCATTTTCCATGTACTAGAAATTTTATAGGCCCAAAGTGAATTATTCAGATCTGTCCATGTCGTATTTCCTGGTTAGATTTTAAGAGAACAGATTTTCAGAATTGAAATAATATGATAAATGAATTCGGCCTAACAGACATATGTAGAATATTGCACCCTCAGACAGCAGGGATATACATTCTTCTAAAGTGCTAATGAAACATTGCCCAGAATAGACTATACACTGGGGGATAAAATAGATCTTAATAGATATAAAAATAAGAAATTATGCAAAGAACTTTCTCTGATCATAGTGAAATGAAGTTGGAAATCAATAACAAGTAGAGAACTGGAAAATATGCAAATATATGGAGTTAAATAACACAATTTTTAAAAATTAGTGGGTCAAAGAAGAGATTGCAAGATAAATAAGTAAACATTTTGTAGTGAATATAAATGAGAACACAACATATCAAAACTAATAGTTGTAATGAAGGCAGTGCTTAGAGGGAAATTTATAGACATACACCTTCATTTAAAAGGGAAAAAAGAGCTAAAATCAACAACCTAACTGAATTACAGAGAAACTAGAAAAAGAATAACAAATTAATCCTAAAGGAAGCAGAAAGAAATAAAGATTAGAGCACAAATTAATGAAATGGAGAATAAAAAACAATAAAGAGTACCATAAAACCAAAAGGTGATTGTTTGAGAAGATGAATAAATTCAACAAACACTTAACTAGACTAACAAAGTCAAAAAGAGAGTTGTTGCAAATACATAAAATCAGGAATGAGAAGTGGAGCATTACCATGGAGCCCAAAGAAATAAAAAGATAAGAGGATAGTAAGAAAAATTATATTGCAACAAAGTAGACAAATTAAATGAAATAGACAACTTCTCACAAATACAAAAAAACCTACAATGGCCCTCAAAGAAATAGAAAACCTGAACAAACTACAGACTGAGTTAACAGCATTTTTTTATTAGAGAAGTTGTAGGTTTACATAACAATCATGTATAAAATACAGGATTCCCATACACCATCCCACCATCAACACTTGCACAGGTGTTGAAAATTTATTACAATTGATGACTTTTTTTCAATTCTACAATTTTTAACAGTAGTTACATTTATTACAATTGATGACATATTATTAAATTAGTACTATTAACTATTTAGCTAATATTAGTGCCATTAACTATTAATACTATTAACATTGCCAGATAAAATTATCCTCTTGAACGTCATGTTCATGTTGCCAGGGAGAATTACCCCCTGGAAGTCATGTTCCACATAGGGTAGTGGATTTATTTGAAGAATTTGGCCTAGAAAAAGGCCACATCTGAGCAATAAAAGAGGTTCTCTGTGGGTGACTCTTAGGCATAATTATAAGTAGGCTTAGCTTTGCCATTGCAGCGATAAGTTTCATAAGTGTAAGCCTCAAGATGAAGGGCTTGGCTTATTAAATTGGGAGCCCCTAATAGTTGAAAGAATATCAGGAATTCACCAGGTGGGGAAGCTTAATAGACCTATCTTTTTAATCCAGTCCCTTAAGGGGACTTCTTAATCATCAATTGGACAATCCCTTCCCACCTTCGATGTCCTGATAACCTATGCTCTTGAATACAATTCTCATAGTTTGCACATTATAATTAGTCCCTATTAGTGAGGACTTACAATGTTTGTCTTTTTTTTTTCTGGCTTATTTCACTTAACATAATGTCCTCAAATTTCATTGCCCCAATTCTCTTCCCCACGAATTCATTCCTTTCTGCAGCCACACAATATTCCATCATATGTATGCCCCACAGTTCATCCTTCAGCTCATAAGTTGGTGAACCCTTAAGGCATCTCTACCCATTGATAATTTTGAATAATGCCACCATAAACACTAATGTGAAAATGTCTACTCATGTCCTTGCTTTCAGTTTATCCAAGTATATACCTAATAAGTGTGTTGGAGGAACATATGGGAACCCTATACTTAGCCTCCTATGGAACAAACACACTGGTCTGCAGAAGGGTGCACTATTCTACTTCCCTATCAACAGTGAATAGGTTCATTTTCTCCAGCACTTGAATTTTTCTGTTCATTTTTTTAAACAGTTTTATTCACAAACCATACAATCCATCCTAAGTAAGCAATCAATGGCTCCCAGTATAATCAAATAGTTATGCATTAACCACTACAATCTATACCAGGACATTTCCTTTTTTTCTGCAGAGAAAGAAGAAGGAAAAAGGAGGAAAACATAGAAACACAACAACAATAAAATCCCACACCCCTCCACTGCATAGCCCTCTTTCTGACATTTACCTTTGTAGATTGCCTTTATTACATTTAATGAAAGAATATTACATTGTTACTGTTAACTACAGAACTTAGATTGCAGTAATTGTATTTCTTCAATATAATATCCCATTGCTAACACTTTCTAATGGTGATACTGATTTTTTGTTCTCCTGCATTTAAAAAAAAAAGCCTTTCTTATATTTGTACACTTAATTATCATCATTGTCCAGTCTAGGTTTTGCTAAATTATACTGCCCCAGTTTCTATCATCTATCTTTACTTCTGGTGTCATACATGGCCCTAGCCTTCCTCTTTAAACTATACTCACACTTATCTATGTCCATTATCCTTCCACTATTGTGCTACAAGAACAAAGTATTGTGCCATCCATTTGTGAATGTATAGAATCTTATTAAACATTCTGCCCTCTTTCAGCATCAAATATCCAATCTATACCTTCTTTCTTTCTCCTGAAACTGGTATTCTCAACATTAACTCTCAGACTTTGCTTTTTATAGTTAGTTCATATTAGTGAGACCATTCAGTATTCGTCTTTTTGTCTCTGGTCTGTTTTACTCAACATAATGTTGTCAATGTTCATCTATGTTGTTGCACACATCATGACTTTATTCCATCTTAGAGTTGAATGATATTTCATTGTTTGTACATACCACAGTTTGTTTATCCACTCATCAATTGATGGAAATTTTGACTGTTTCCACCTCTTGACAAATGGGAATAGTGCTGCTATAAATATCAGTGTGAAAATGTCTTTTTGCATCCTTGCTTTCAGTTCTTCTGAATATATACCTAGAAATGGGCTTGCTAGATAATAAGGCAAATTTATACTTAGCTTCTAAGGAACTTAAAAACTGCCTTTCAGAGCAGCTGCACCATTCATTTTACCTTCCCACCAACAGTGAATAAGTGTACTATTTCTCAACATTCTCTTGAGTACTAGTAGTTGTGGCATATTTCTCAGGGACTGGAGCCTAACCATGCTTAAAATTTTTTAATCCTTCTCTCCCTCTCTACATTCACTCTCTGCCCTCCGTACCTGTAACCCCCCTCTCTGTTCCCCCCTTCCCCCTCTTGTTGTAGACTGCCCATTTCCATAGCTCACCACAAACCCACAACCCTTCCTGTTTTTCTCCTCCCTTCTCTACCCCTAATTCTAGCTCTACACCTGCCTGAAGCTTAGCAACTGCCTCCTAGCTTGTGTGATTGGCTGTCCCTTCCTGACGTGTGAGCCCAAAACTCCACCCCTCCCTGAGAGTACTTAAGCCCCACGCTTACCCCGCTCTGGGTCATCCGAGCCCCGGGGTCTTTGGACCCCAGACGTCTCACTCCTCGGGTTCCCGGGTGGCCCATCCCGGAGCGTAACAATAAAAGCTTAAAACCCACATCTGGCCTGAGTGACAACTTCTCGCGACCGCCGGCTGGGGAAAGCGCCGGCTCCAGCTTACCCAGGTTAATTCCTGCGAGCTCGCCCCAAACCCACCCAGTGTACCGGTCGCGCAGCCCGGCTGAAGCTATCAGTGGCAAGTGGCGCCCGAACAGGGACCCTCTACACTTCCGTCGCTGACTGGACACTGGAGATCCTAGGACCTCTCTCCTGAACCAAGGTAAGCCTACTAGACTCTCCTGCTAAATAAACGCAGTCCTAGGTTCTACAAGCAGTGAGTAGTCCCCTCTAAATTCTGTTATGGGTCAATCTCTCTCCGACCAGGTCCCACAAGTGTGCGACAAGTCTATTGGGACCTTCTGCTACCCTTTTATCCCTGGCTTCTAACCAGCCCGCTCTGGACACCGAGCGCCTGTGACCAACTAATCGCTCGAGTCACAGACAAGATGGAGCACGAGGGCAAACGTTTCCCCCCCCCCCGGGGCTTCTCCCCACCCTCGTCACCATCCGTTCATACCTTCAAGGCTCATTGCCCCCCACAGACGGCCGGCCCTCTAAGCCCGTGGCCGCGGCTGCTGCCGACGCTCCTCGCTCCGACACTGCTTCTGACCATGATACCGAGTCCTTGCTCGAGCAAATAAAAAAGCAACTCGAGAGGCACCCGCCTTCAAACCATCATGGTGGTACCTAATGGCGTAGGGGCGGGCGATGTTCTTCCGCCTTCTTCTTCGGACCCAAAACCGGAAGGGGATGAAAACCTATACCCCACCCTCCCTAAGAGGGCGGATGTAGGGCGCCCTGAGCCCTCCCCCATTCCTTCCGCCCCTCCTCCCGCTGCCTGTCCTCCTCCCTTTAATAATGGCTCTGACCTTTACATGAAAGATTCCTCCAATTACGGTACCTCAAGCAATACTAATCTCCCGGGCATCTTTCTAAGATCTGCCTGGTGGCCCGTCCCTCCTAACGCTACCTCCCCTAATGTCACACCTTCCTCTCCCCCCGGATCCCCTTGTAGTTCCCCTCACCCAGCTAAAGTCAGAAAACCCAAGTTGCTTCCTCTAAAACTTCACTGGCATAAATGCCATCGTCCTAAGCCGCTCCGAGTTACACCTTATTATGCGCTTTATTCCCCGTCTGACGCCTCTCATTCTTCTCCTCGCCCCACAGCTGACATTTATTTTGGAACCCCTCTATTCTCCTCCTACCTCGCTTGCAGCAAACATGCATGTCTAAATCTCCGCCCTCTAGTCTGTCTTCAAGACTGCAGCCTCTGTAATGAAACTTCCAAGTACTCTTTCAGCCATCGACCAGAGCCCAAAATTGAGCAATGCATCAATATAACTACCTACCTTTTTCTCAAACCCCCATATTTCTTCCCTATGCATTTATTGTGCTTCAGCCTAGGTTACTGTGGATTCCAGTCAATGCCACCACCTGGGTGGCCCCCCAACTTCCTTACACCCCTTATACGCTAGGGACAGAAACCCACCACCGATCCAGATGCGACTTCGGCATTTCTGCTGCTATTGCCGCCGCCATCGTCACTGCAGTCGCCGCCAGTACAGTAGCAGCCATCGCTCTCACTCAAACCTCCACCACAGCTAAAGTCCTTCTCAACGTATCCCAAACGACAGCCAAAGTAGCCGGCGCCCAAGAAAACATCATTCATCTTCTGCATGCAGCTGTCTTCAATCTGCAGCAGCAAATAGACGTAACTCCTGTTCCTGTCAATCACTCCCAACCCCGCCTTAACATGCGTGAGTGGCTTTTCACTGCCTTTAATGACTCCTATTGAAATCATACACACCAGCTTCAAGCTCACATTCTAAATCTCCAAAGCACGGTGGTCCCTAAACTCTCTGCCTCTCTTTTAAACGACCTTCTATCCAAGTTTACTTCTTTCTTCAAACCTTCCAATCTCATTTTCTACAGTATAGTGCTTCTAGCTATCATCCTCCTTTTCATCATACTCAAACGTCTATGTCAGCGTCTCTCTAAACAACATCAACAAACTCAACTTCTCGCCTTGACTGCTCTAAAACTCCAACATCCCTTCGCTGATGCGGACAACCATCGGCAGGCGCAGGTTTGGCTGGCCAGTGTGGCTCACCCCCAGGACTGACCACCCTGGGGTCTTGGTGCTGCTCCCGGGACTGGTCCTCTTGTGGAGCCTGCATCATGCTGTTGTAGCTCTGGCCATGCTTACCGTGTGTTTCCGCCACTTCTGTGTCCTCTCCATTCCCCCACGGGGGCTGCACGTTACCAGAGTACGTGCATCTGGGGCCGCCGTACGGCTACCAGATGGGCACCGCTGGGTGTGACACAAAGTAGTCGCAGAAGAGGGCCAATCTATCAGGCCTCCTCTGGCTCTTCTGGGGCACATGAGATTTGCATAACGGTCGGCTCAGCACACACCCTTCTCCTGAAATTCTGAGCCTCAAGTGCAAGGGGAATCTCATCCCTACCCCTCCCAGCAAAGGTTCACGCCTGCCACTTGTCACACAAGTGTGCTCTTTTAAAAGAAAAAGGAGAGGAAGTAGTTTTCTGTTTTATTGATACATTGCCATACCAGTAGGTGTGAGATGATAGCTCAATGTGGTTTTGATTTTCATTTCCCTAATGCCTAGTGAAGATTAGCATCTTTTCATATGCTTTTGAGCCATTTTTATTTCCTCTTTGGAAAAGTATCTATCCATGTCATTTGCACATTTTTAAAATTAGGTTATCTGTCTTTTTGTTGTTGAATTGTAGGATCTCTTTATATATTCTAGATATCAAACCCTTGTCTGATATGTGGTTTCCAAATATTGTCATTGTGCTGGTTTGAATTTGTTATGTAACCTAGAAAATCTATGTCTTCTAATTTAATCTTTGGGGGGACAGACTTATTTTGGGGTGAGACCTGTTGATTAGGGTGTTTACTTGGAGATGTGATCCTGCCTATTCAAGGTGTGTCTCAATCTGCTTACTGGATTCCTTTAAGAGAGAGACATTTGGGGGAAAACACAGATACTTGAAGAAAGAAACTGCCCCAAGAGATGCTAAGCTAAGGGATGAAATCCAGAGTTTGCCCCCAGAGAACCTAAGACCCTTGGATGCTTAGAGAAAGAAATGAGTCAGAGACACTAAGAGAAGAACCACTGATGCTTAGTGAGAGAAATGACCCAGAGATATTAAGAGATGACCCACAGGACACAGAGAGAGCCCCTGGAATCAAAAGCTCAAAGTAATGAACCAAGAGCAAGGACCAGCAAATGCCAGCCATGTGCCTTCCCAGCTGTTAGAAGTATGACACATGCCAGCAGCCTTCCTTCAGAGTCCATGTATCATTTTGTTGATGCCTCAATTCAGACATTTTAATGACCTTAGATGAGTAAATTTGTGACTTAATAAATACCTTTTCTAAAATCAATGCATGTCTAGTCGTTGCATTCCAGCAGTTTTATAAACCAAAACAACCATCCATTGAGTAGGCTGCCATTTCACTTTCCTGAAAAAGTCCTTTGACTTGCAAAAATACTCAATTTTGAAGACATCCCATTTGTCTATTTCCTCTTTCATTGCTTGTGCATTGGGTGTAAAGTCAACGAAATCACCTCCTGACAAAAAATCTTTAAGATATTTCCCTACATTTTCTCTAAAATGTTCATGGTCTTTCTTCAAATATTTGGGCCTTTAATCCATTTTGAATTAATTTTTGTAGAAGGTGTGAGATGTGGGTCCTTTTTCATTATGTTGGATATGGATATCCATTTGTCTGAGCACAATTGTGGAAGAGTCTGCTCTGTCCCAATGGAGATGACTTGGCTCCTTTATCAAAAATCAACTGTCCATAGACAAAAGGGTCTATTTCTGAACTCTCAGTTAAATTCTATTGATCCGTATATCTCTAGTTATAGCAGTACCATGCTGGTGTGACCTATGTAGCTTTGTAATATGCTTTAAAGTCATGGTGTGAAAGCTCCCATTTCATTCCTCTTTCTCAAGATATTTTTAGCTGTTTTGACAAACTGCCATCCCAACAAATTTGATTATTTGCTTTTCAATTTCTGCTAAGTAAGTGGTTGGGATTTTGATGGATGTTGCATTGACTCTATAAATAAATTTGAATGAATTGACATTTTAACTCTACTTACTCTTTTAATCCATGAACACATTATGTTCTTCCATTTATTTAGGTCTTCCTTGATTTCTTTTAGGAATGTTTTGCAGTTCTCTGTGTATAGGTCTTTTGCGCCCTTGGATAAATTTTTTCCGAAATATTTGAGTCACTTAGTTGTTATTGAAAATGGACTTTTCTCTTGATATCCCTTTCAGATTTCTCATTACTAGTGTATAGAAACTCTACTGAATTTGGCATGTTGGTCTTGGATCCTACCATTTGCTGTACTTGTTTATTAGCTATAGTAGCATTGCTGTAGATTTTTCAGGATTTTCTACATCTGCAAATAGTGAAAGTTTTACTTCTTCCTCTCCAATTTGAATTTCTTTTATTTCTTTCTCTTGCCTACTTTCTATAGTTAGAACTTCCAGAAAAATGTTGGATAACAATAGTGACCGTGGGCATCCTGTGTTTTCCTGATCTTAGAGGAAAATTTCATTTACCCATTGTATATGACGTTAGCTGTGGTCTTTTATTTTTTACTTTTATCATGTTGAGGAAGCTTATTTGTATTTGAAGTGTTCTCAGGAAGAAATGATGCTGAATTTTGTCAAATGCCTATTCTGCACCAATAAAGATGATCACATGGTTTCACTTCTTTAATTTATTGATGTGGAGCATTATATTATGTTATTATATTTCTTTTGTTGTACCATCCTTGCATACCTGTAATAAAATCCACTTGGTCATGGTGTATGATCTTTTTACTGTGCCACCAGATTCAATTTGCAAGTATTTTGTTGAAGATTTTTGCATTTATATTAATTTAAGACTGTGAATTTATTTTACTGTAGTATTCTGTCTGTCTTTGGTACTTGGGTGATGTTGGCTTCATAGAATGAGTTAGGTAGCTTTCCATCATCTTCAAATTTTTTGAAGAGTTTGAGCAGGAATGATACCAACTCTTACTTGAATGTTTACTAGAATTCACATGTGAAAATGTCTGGCCCTTGACACTTATACTGGGAAGTTTTTTGATGAATGATTCAATCTTTATTTACAGTTAGTTTGTTAAAGTCTTCTATATCTTCTTGAGACATTGTTGGTTGTCATGCATTTCTAAAAAGTTCATTTTTGCTAAGTTGTCTAGTTTGTTAGCATATCATTACTCATAGTATGCTCTCATTATCTCCTTTATTTCTATGGGGTCAATAGTTATGTCCCTCCTTCCATTTCTGAATTAATTTACTTGCATCCTCTCTCATTTTTTCTTTGTCAGCGTAGCTAAGGGTCCATCAATTTTATGGATTTTCTCAAAGAACCAACTTCTGGTTTTGTTGATTCTCTATTGTTTTCCTGTTCTCAATTTCACTTATTTCTGCTCTAATTTTTGTTATTTCTTTCCTTCTGTTTGTTTGAGGTTAGTTTGCTGTTTCTTAATTCCTCCAGGTGAGCAGTTAAGTCTTCAATTTTTGCTCTTTCTTCTTTTTTCAATATGGGAATTTAGGGCAATAAACTTGCCTCTAAGAATTGCCTTTACTGCTTCCCACAGGTTCTGATATGTTCTTTTTCTCATTTTCATTTACCTTGAGATATTTACTGAATTTTCTTGTAATTTCTTCTTTGACTCACTGGCTGTTTGAAAGTTTATTGTGTTGTTTAGCAACCATATATTTGTGAATTTTCAAGGTATCCACCTGTTACTGTTTTCCAACTTCATTCCATTATTATCTGAGGAAGTGTTTTTTTATCATTTGAGTTTTTCAATTCATTGAGACTGCTTTGTGCCTCAGCATGTATTCTATCTTGGAGAATGATCCATGAGCACTTGAGAAAAATATATATTCTGCTGTTGTTGGGTGCAATGTTCTGTAAAGATCTAAGTCTAATGAATTTATCATATAATTTTAGTATCTTTGTTTCTTTAATGATCTTCTGTCTAGATGTTCTATCCATTGATCAGAGTGGCATATTGGATTCTCCAACTATTACTGTAGAGTAGTCTATTACTGCCTTCAGTGATGTGAATGCTTGCCTCATTGATTTTGAGGCACTCTTTCTCCATGCATAGATATTTATGAATGTTATTTCTTCCTGATGAACTGTCCCTTTTATTAATATATAGTGCCCTTCTTTGTCTCTTAATTATTTTACAATTGAAGTCTAATTTGCCTGATAATATTATAGCTAACCCTGTTCTTTTTTTGGTTGTTGTTTGTGTGAAATATCTTTTTCCAACATTCACTTTCAACTTACATCTGTCCTTGGGTCTAACATGAGTGTTATAGACAAAATACAGATGCATCTTGTTTTTTTTTATTTTTTAATCCATCCTGCTGGTCTATGACTTTTGATTGTGGATTTTAATCCATTGACATTCAGTTTTATAACTGTAAAGGCAGTACTTTCTTCAACCATTTTGTCCTTTGGAATTTATATGTCAGATCTTTTTTCTCTCTCTCCTTTCATCATTTTAGTTCCCCTTCTGGATAATCTTCATTTCTATACTCTTCACCAAACCTTTCTCTCCTGTCTTTTCCTATTGGCCTATGGTGCTTCCTTTAGTATATCTTATAGAGCTGGTCTCTTGTTTGCTAACTCTCAGTGTCTGTATATAAATAAATATTTTAAACTCCTGCTCATTTTTAAAGGACAATTTAGCTGGATATAGGATTCTTGGTTGGCAGTTTTACTCTTTCAGTATCTTAAACATATTAAATAAGTGCCTTCTCACCTCCATGGTTTTTGCTAGAAATCCTCACTTAGTCTTATCAAGTTTCCCTTGTATATGATGGATTGTTCTAACTTTGTTGCCTTCAGATTTCTCTCCTTGTCACAAGCAATTTATAATCTGATTAGTAAATGTCTTGAGTAGATCTTAATTCGGTGCTTTTCCTGTCTTGCCCAGAAGAGGGCATTTATTAACTTGCTGCTCACCATAGGTGTAAGGTGGTAAAGTGCCTTGAATTCTTGGCAGACTTTGTCCCTGCCAGGGCTGTGGTGAGACAGAAGCTGCTGTTGAATTTGGACTTAAACTGTTTCTGTTTTTCAACTCTTGGGATCTGAATTCTCTAAGTAATCACCAGCAGCTTGGCTTGGCCTTTCCCCCACTGTACAGTTTTTTTGGGGGAGCAGCATGTGAGGTATGAGCCACTCTTCAGTTCCCTGTTCCTACAGGCTGGAAATGTTAACAAGACTCTCAAGCAGCACCTGACACTCTTTCTGGGAGCATGTTTGAGCTTTGTTGCACTGTTTTTTTGTCAGTTGAAACAGCTGTCAAAATCTCAGCCCCTGGGATCCAAATTCTCTGAATGAGAGCTACCACTTGTGCTGAACTCTACTAACCCTTTTCTTGGAGAAAATTCACAGCTGAGGGAACTTTCTCACCCATTTGGTTAGTTACTTTGTCTCTCAGTCATTCCTTAACTCCACCTTTACCTGAAAACTGAGAATATCTGTTGCTTTCTTTAATGGAAGAAGGAAAAAGATGGGGAGAGAGAGATAGAGAGAGAAAAGGAACAAAACATCTATTCTCAGTGACAGTTTCAAACCTCTGGGTTTGCCAACCATGAGCTGGCTTTATGCGCCCCTTTTCATAGGACACAGCCCTTTTTCAGTAGTCTGAGCTCAGCCAACTCCAGAAGAATCTGTTTTGATTTGTTTGTTTGTTTTTTCTGCCCAGCCTCCTCCCTACTGGGGGCAGGGCTGATAAAAATCTCCAAGTTTCTTTCTTTTCTGTAGATTTACCTGTACTAGGAGCTGGTATTCAGCAGTCCAAATATGTTGCTCAAATCCACATGGAGCTTGGCTAATCTCTTCTTCCCTTGCTTGCAGTAGAGAGATGTTTTTGTTTCCCACTGGGGAGAGACTCTGAATCTGCCTGCCATGCCAGGAAATAGAGAACCAGGCTCCACAGTATCAAGATCATAGACAACTACAGATCAGTCATAGACATCTACAAATTCAAAATATTCAGAGATTGAATGACACATTTCTAAAGAATATATGGATCAAGAAAATTCTCAATAGACATTTTAAAATATATTTAAATGCAAATTAAAATGCAACATTAATATATGTGAGATACAGCAAATGCAAACAGTGCTTAGAGGGAAATTTATATCACTGAATACACATATAAGTAAAGAAGAAAAATCTAAAAATAATATGAACTCCCACATTAGTACACTAGAAAATAAGAGCAGTATAAATCAAAATTAGGGAAGAGTAAAAAAAGCAAAATTAGGACTTAAGTAAATGCAATTGAAAACAAGAAAACAGTAGAGAAAATCAATGAAACTAAAGCTGGTATTTCGAAAAAATAAAGTGAAAGAATAACATTGAGAAACCTCTAGCTAGGCCATGCAGAAAAAAAAAGAGAAGACAGCAGGGATTAATATAAAAAAAAATAATAGAGGGGCCATCATAATTTCATGATAATTAAAAAGAAACAAAAAGAACATTGGGAATCACTCTATACTCACAAATTTGGTAACTTCTTGAAATTCGTGAAAGATACGATCTACCAACTCTCACAATACAAAAACTAAATTTTTAAAAATTCAATCAACAATTAGTAACATTCCAAAGCAGAAATTTCTATTTCCAAATTGTTTAACTGGTGAGTTATAGCAAGCATTTAAGGAAGTGATTACAATGATTTACTTTAGTAGACTGTGGGAAGATGGCAGAATAGGAAACTCCAGGATTTAGTCCTTCCAAAGAACAAATATTAAATAAGCAAGAATTGTGTAAAGCAACTATTTTGAAACATGAATTACAACACAGCATCTAGGGAAGGGGAAGAGCTGGCAAATTATGGTAGAGAACCAGTGAAATTCTGTGTCCACTCTACAGTTTCCAGGACTCTTTACCCACTTTCACAGCACACCACTGAGGTGGATGGTCACTGACTGGCTCACTAGTGACAGAAGGGACATGAAAACCCTCTTCCCCAAGAACAGGTGTGTGTATGGATGTAGCTGATCACAACTTTCATTTGTTGACTTCAGATGACCAGGGCCCAGATCTGGGGGCAGACATTGTTCCAACCCACCCTAGAGAAAGGTGGCAGCAGAGGAGACTTAAAGATGCTACACTTCCTCAAGGCTTCAAGGGAAAATTTAAACGCTGCATTTGATGTTCAGGTCAAGGAAACTCAGCTTTGGGGAGCCATGAAATAAGTCTTAGAGCCTGTTCTGTTCCTTTCCCCAGGGAATTTACAGCCAGTCTGCACCCTCTTCATGGGTCCCTGGCCCTGTTTCTGCAGGAAATGACTGAATTAAGAAACTCCTTTATAGCAGTGGTCTCCTTCCCAGAATTTTCCCTCTAGGTGAAGGTATCTCAAGACTACAAAAGGAGTGCAACTGACTATGGAGGCAGACAGCCTGGGGCAAATTCTTGCTGCTTTAACTCCCACAAGAACAAGTCTGTCTCTTGGGAAATAAAGGGGGCTTTCACACTCCTGTAAACTCACTCCAAGTTATTTTTGTAATTCAAATGCCAAGAACAACTAATAAGCACAAACCCAGGACAAGACACATGCCAAGAAAAGAGAGGAGGGCACTGAACTCTGAATTTGCCTTTGGCAGATTTTATTGGGGCCAAAGTGCAAGAATATATCTGTCTTATCACCAGCTGGTTATAAAACCAAGAAAAAGACAGCTTGGGGAATAAATACCAGACATACCATTTGAAAATATTAAAATGTACAATGTGCAACAGAGTACAAGACAAAGAAATCAGAACTGATGACCCATCCAAACCAAGGGGATAAAAATCCAGAAAATACCAGTGAAGAATACCAGAATATAGACATCCCAAACCAGATTTAATAAGTGATTTCGAAAATACTTAAGGGGAATAATTTCGAATCCAAATGGAGAGGCAAGAAAGTTGAAACCTTTGTCCAGGGCTTCAACAAAGTAAAGGACAATTCTCACTTGTTCAGAATTCCAGGGAAGGGTGAAGTCTGGAGAATGTTGAATTGATGAAAGAGAAAAATTTCAGGTAGAAAACTTCTGTCCCAGACCAGACAGTCCTATCAACTCCTCCTCCCTACATTCCATGCAATTTGGAAGGAATGAAGAGGCAGCAGCCAGGATTCTCCCTAACACATCCCACTGGGGAAACAGACTATAAAATCTCTCTGAACAGTGAGACAGTTACCAACCTATATCCAGACACAGAGATCTAGCCCCACATGGACTTAAGCTACTGGGGAGGGCAGAATACAAAGGGGCAGCATGGAAGAGTTTCCAAACAGGATTAGGAAGGTAGTTAAAAAATCCTCACTGAAAGCAACAAGTAGCCAGGCAGAAACTGCATCAACTCTTTGGGTACCTAGAGGACAGAGAGGATATTTCATGACTCAAGTCATTGAGGGTGAAGGGTCTAAGAAAACATGTACTGTGAATGCAATTCTAGCCCTGGGCCCTGGTGCCTATGTCCCACCCATGAGAGAAACCAGGGCTGGTGGTCCAATCTTTGCCTGGTTGATGGCTACAGACTCCATCAGAAATGGGAGTCCACTGCTGCAAGTACAGGAGTGGACCCAGACCCACACTGAGCCAGATATTGGCCAACAAAGTGAGGGCACAGGAACCTCACAGTTTTAGCACCATCCAGGCAAATACTGTCAGTTCCAGAAGATATTTTTTTTTATAAAAGTTAAGTAATTTAAGATCACCATCTGCTGGGCAGGCGTTAAAGTGCAGTGGAAAACTGCAGGCTTTTCAGAGCCTCTGCAGACACTTTATCAGGCCCATCAGAGCTATTCTAAACACCAGGATTGGTCCCCCCAGCCCTGATTTGACTGAGAAATAATGACAGCCCAACTATCAAAGTAGTGCCCTGATACAAATAAAGTCAACAATTAAACCCTTGACAAGAGAGAGAAACCTACTTTCAGAATAGAGCCATTAAGATAATCAGATGACAGATATCTGCGTAAAATCACAAGGCACAATAAAACAAAAGAAGAAATGCCCAAAGGAACAAATAAAAAAGTCATATGGGACACAGAATGTGGAATAACTAATCAATGACATTCAACCAAATATCCTAAATCAATCAAAGAAAAGAAAGAAAATGTGTATAAAGAGATAAAAAATATTAAGAAGACATTAGAAGCACATAAAGAAGAATATTAAATTAGACATAGAAAACTAGACATTACGGAATTTAAATACACAGCAAATGAAATTAAAGAAATACTGAAGATACCAACAGAAGATCTCGAATAGGTAGAAAAAATAACAGCAATCTAGAAGACAGATCAACCAAATTCAAACATAAGAAAAGAAGAAAAAGAGGAAAACATGGGTAAACTTGAGCAAGGTGTCAGGAACATAATTGAAAATTCAAAGCACACAAACATATGCATCATGGGTATCCCAGAAGAAAAAGAGGAAAGGGCTAAGAAAAAAGATTCAAGGAAATAATAGATGAAAATTTCCTAACCCTTATAAAAGTCATAAATATACAAATTCAAGAGGCCAGATGAACTCAAAATAGAATTAAAAAAACTACAAGATGTATAGTAGTCAGACTGTCAAATGCCAAATAAATTGAGAAAATTCTGAAAACAGTGAGAGAAAAGTGATTCACCACACTCAAAGGAATCTAAATAAGCTTAATGCTGATTTTTTAAACACCATGAAAAAGCAGTTGTACAATAAATTTAAAATACTGAAAGAGAAAAATTTTTCAGAGAAGAATTCTCTATCCAGCAAAGCTGTCCTTCAAAAATAAGGGCGAGTTTAAAATATTCAAAGACAAGCAGAAACTTAGACAGATCATTAATAAGAAATAAGAAAGCTATTAAGGGAGTTTATGATTTATGAGGACTACTGAGGGAGTGCTCCTGGCTGAAAAGTAAAAACAAGAGAGCTCTGAAGGAGGATACAGAATTGAAAAGTATTACTAAGGGTAATTAAAAATAAAAAAGAGGAAAAAATAAATCTCATAAATAAAAACAAAAAGATAAAATGGTTGAAGTAAAAACTGCCTTTACAGTAATAATTTTGAATGTTAATGAATTAAACTCCCCAATAAAAGACACTGGTGTGCAGAATGGTTTTAAAAAATGATCCATTTATACACTGTTTACAAGAGATTCACTTTAGACCCAAAGATGCAAATAAGTTGAAAGTGAAAGGATGGAAAAAGATATTCCATGCAAGTAGTAAATATAAAAGCTGTGGTACTGTCATGGTCAGGTTCATCTGTCAACCTGGCCAGATGGTGGTACCCGTTTGTCTGGTCAGGCAAGTGCTGGTCTGTCTGTTGCTATGAGGACATTTCATAGAATTATATCATGATCACATTGGCTGTATCCACAGCTGATTCCATTTGTAATCAGCCAAGGGGGGTGTCATCTGCAATGAGAGACATTTAATCTAATCAGTGGGTGATTCAGAAGAGACAGTCTCTCTTCCTGCTTTGGTCAGTGAGCATCTCCTGTTGAGTTCATCCAGACTCTCCATTGGAGGGGAGTAATAGATGACTCAATAGTAATAGTGGGAGACATCAACACACCACTTTCTCCAATAGATAGAACATCTAAACAGAGGCTTAATATAGAAACAGAGAATCTAAATCATATGACAAATGAAATATAGTGTTTTACAAACCCAAAGAGCAGGATATAACTTTCTTCTTAAGTGCTTATGAAACATTCTATATATAGACCATTTTCTGGGGCCCAAAACAGATCTTAAGAAATTTTAAAAGATTGAGACTATAAAAAGCACTTTCTCTGATCATAATAGAAAGAAGCTAGAAAACAGTAACAAATGGAGAACTGAAAAATACACATATATGTGGAGGTTAAATAACACACTCTTTAATAATCAATGGGTCACAGAAGAAATTGCAAGAGAAACTAGTAGATATCTCGAAATGAATGAAAATGAGAACACGACATAACAAAAATTATGGGATGCAGTGAATACAGTGCTGAGAGATACATTCATATCCCTAAATGCCTACATTAAAAAGGAAAAAAAGAGATAAAATCGAAGAGGTAACTGAGGCACTGGAGAAATTGGAAGAAGACAGCAAACTAATTCCAACACAGCAGAAAGAAAGAAATAATAGTGATTAAAGCAGAAATTAATTGGAGAATGAACCAATAAAACCAAAAGTTTGTTCTTTGAGAAGATCAATAAAATCAGCAAACCCTGGCTAGACTGACAAGGACAAAAAGAGAAAAAATGCAAATAAATAAAATCAGAAAGAAGAGGTGACATTACCACAGATCCCAATATCTCAATAAAATAGACAACATATATGAAATGGAGAACTTCCTAGCAACAAATGAAAAACCTACACCAACTTGAGAAGAAATAGAAGATGTCAACAAAAGAATCATAAGTAAGGAGCTTGAATCAGTCATAAACAATGCACCAACAAAGGAAAGTTCAGATCTGGATAGATGCACATATGAATTTTACCAAGCATTGCAAGAAGAGTTAATATCATTCATGCTCAAACTCTTTTAAAAAAATTGAAAGCAGAATACTACCTAATGCATTATTTGAAACTGCATCATCATAAAATCAAAGCCACATAAAGATACTACAAGAGAAGAAAACTTCAGACCAATTGCTTAAATGAATATAGATGCAAAAATCTTCAACAAAATACTTGCAAATCTAATCCAACAGCATATTGAGAGAATGATATACCATGAACAAGTGGTTTGACTCCAAGTGTGTGCGGAAGGTTCAATGAAAGAAACTCAGGTAATGCAATATACTACATTAAATCAAAGGGGAAAAATTACATGATCATCTCAATTGATACAGAAAAGGCATTTGACACAATTCAGCATCTTTTCATGATGAAGACACTATAAAATGGTAGAAATCTGAGGAAATTTCATCAACATGATACAGGGCATATATTAAAAACCCACAGCTAACATCATACTCAATGGTGAGAGACCTTGAGTATGACTTCTAAGATAAGGAAGACCACAGTCACCACTGCTATCCATCCATGTGTTAGAAGTTCAAGCTAGAACAATTAGGCAAGGAAAAGAGATTAAAACCATCCAAATTGAAAGGAATAAATGAAACTGTCACTATTTGCATTGACATGATCTTATATTTAAAATTTCCTGAAAAAAATGATGACAAAATTACTTGAGGTAGTAATCAAGTTCAGCAAATTTGCGGGATGCAAAATCTACATGCAGATATCAATGATCTTTCCATACAGTAGTAATGAGTTATCTGAGAATTTAATCAAGAGAAAAATTCCATTTACAATTGCACTGAAAAGAATCAAAGATCTAAGAATAAACTTAACCAAGGATATCGAGGACTTGTACCCAGAAAACTACAGAACCTTGTTAAAGTATATCAAAGAAGACCTAAATAAGTGGAAACACATTCCATGTTAATGAATTGGAAAGCTAAATGTTGTTAAAATGTCAACTTTCCAAAATTGATCTGCAGATTCAATGCAATATCAATCAAACTTCCAGTAGGCTACTGACAGAAATAGAAAAGTTAATTATCAATCTTGTTTGTGGGGGTAAGGAGCCTAAAATACCTAAAATTATCTTGAAAGAAAAAATAAAACAAAGTTGGGATAATGTGTCCTGACTTTAAAGAATATTATCAAGACACAGAATTCAGAACAGCATGATCCTAGTATAAAGATAGGCATTGACCAATGAAAGTAGAACTGACAGGACAGAAATAGACCTTTAAATCTAAGGTCAAAGTTTATTTTTGCAAAGTGTCCTAGTCCACTCAACTGAGACAGAAGTTTTGTCAATAAATGGTGTTAACAGAACTGGATATTCATAACCAAAGAGTGAAAGACGACTTCTGTGTGATACACTATACAAAACATAACTTCATATGTATAAAAGGCCAATATATAATAAGCACTACCAAAAAATACCTAAAAGAAAATGTAGGTAAACATCTTCAAGATCTAGTGCTAGATGGTCATTTCTTAGACTTATACCCAAATACAAGAAATGAAAGATAAAATAGGTAAATGGGAACTCCTTGAAACTGAATTCTTCGGTACTTCCAAGGATTTTGACAAAGGGGTGAAAAGTCAACTGACTCAATGGGAGAAAATATTAGGAAACCACATATCTGATAAAGTTTGAGATCTAGAATATATAAAGAAGTCCTGCAACTAAACAAATAAAAAGACAGCAATCCAATTTAAAAAAATGGATGAAAGACATGAATATACATGTCTTTTGAAATACTGAAATACTGTTTTTAGGAAGAAATATTGATGCTAAAACGCTCATGAAAGGATGATCAACTTCACTGGCTATTAGGAAAATGCAAATCGAAACCACAATGAAATATCACCCCACATCTACTAAAACAGCTGCTATTAAACAAGCAGGAAACTACAAGTGTTTGAGAGGATGTGAAGAAATTGTAACACTTTTTCACTTCTAGTGGAAATGTAAAATGGTACAGCCATGGTGGGGGATGTTAAATGGTTTATCAGAAACTAAGTAGAGAGTTGTCTTATGACCCAGCAATCCCACTATGTGGTATACCTAGATGATCTGAAAGGGACAAAAAGAGACATTTGCATGCCGATGTTCATCGCAGCATTATTCACAGTTTCCACAAGATATAAACAACCCAAATGTCCAATCAAAAGATGAATCAGTGAAGAAAATGTGTTTGTGGTAGTTAGGTTCAGGTCTCAACTTGGCTAAGTGAGCATGACTAGTTCTGTTGCTGTGGACATGAGCCAATGGTATATGAACCTCATCTGTTGCTCATTACTTCTGCAGTCAGCTAAGAGGCATGCCTCCTGTAATAAATGGTGTTTGATTTAATTGGCTGGTGCTTAAATGAGAGAGCTCAACACAGCAACAACCCAAGAAGCTCAGCATACCTCATCTCAGCACTCACAGCTCAGCCCAGGCCTTTGGAGATGCAGAAAGAAATCACCCTGAGGAAAGTTGTTGGAGCCCAGAGGCCTGGAGAGAAGGCCAGCAGAGATCACCCTGTACCTTCCCACATAAGAAAGAACCTCAATTGAAAGTTAGATGCCTCTCCTCTGAAGAACTAATGAAATATATGTCCTTTTATTAAAAGCCAAAGAGAGAGCAAAGCAGAAAGACATAGCCACAAGAAGCAGGGTCCACCAGCCAGTGACTTTTGGAGATGAAGAAGAAAAATGCCTCATGGGGAGCTTTATGAAACCAGAAGCCAGGAGAGAAAGCTAGTAGATGACACCATGTTCCCCATGTGCCCTTCCAGCTGAGAGAGAAGCCTGACTGTGTTCACCATGTGCCTTCTCACTTAAGAAAGAAACCCTGAACTTCATCAGCCTTCCTGAACCAAGGTATCTTTCAATGGATGGATGCCTTTGATTGGACGTTTCTGTAGACTTGTTTTTAGTTGGGGCATTTTCTCAGCCTTAGAACTGCAAACTAACAATTTATTAAATTCCCCCTTTTAAAAGCCACTCTGTTTCTGGTATATTGCATTTTGGCAGCTAGCAAACTAGAACAGTTTTCTATACATATGATGGAATATTTAGTAATAAGAACCAATGAAGTCCTGAATCATGTGGCAACATGCATGAGCCTTGAGGAGATTACGTTAAGTGAAATAAGTCAGACACAAGTGGACAAGTATTGTATGATCTAACTGGGACAAGTATTGTATGATCTCACTGACATGAATTAACTGCAAAATGTAAGCTCATAGTCATAAAAATATAGAATATAGGATACGAGAATATAGATGAAGCTAAAGAAGTGGGACTTATTGTTTAATATGTACAATTATGCTTAATTAGGTTGAACTTAAAAGATTGGGAAATGGATAGAGGTGAATGTAGCACATTATCATGGGATTAACAGTACTGAATTGTGTGTGAATGTGGTGGAAAGAGGAAGTTTAGAGTCACGTATGTCACTAGAAGTAAAGTTGACTGTTATAGATGGGAACACGTAACACAGCGAAGCTTGTTGTTGTCAATGGCTATTGTTGTTATGGTTTGCTAAAGCTGTTGGAATGTGATATACAAGAAATGGGTTGGCTTTAACAATGAGGATTTACCAATTTACAATTTACATTTTTTAGGGGATGAATTTGTCAAAATGAAGTTGTTAAGAGGAAGATTTCTTTTCTGAAGAAAGGTGGTTGGCATCTAGGGATCCTGCCAGATAGCAAAGCACATGGTCAATATCTGCTGGTTCTTCTCTCTTGGATTTCATTACTTTCAGCTTCTGGTTCCAGTGGCATTTTCTCTGAACTTCTGTCAGCCCTCTCAGCATCTCCAGAGCTGTTTTCTCTCTATGCATTCTTGGCATTTTATATCCTTTATCATCTCATAAAGGACTCTGATAAAATTATATAGACCCCCCTTGGGGGGTTCTAGTTACATGGTGGAATAAGATAGGTTGAGTTCACCCCTCCTCCAAGGAACAGTTAGAAAAGGGACAGAAAAATGACCGGGAGAGTGATTCCAGGTGGAAGTGACTTGGGAGGGCCTTCTATATCACATAGGGAGGTCCTGGTAGAGAATTAGAGGAATTGAGGTGCAGAGAATGATCAGATACTTCAAATAGCCTAACATACCCCTTTGCAAAAGAAAGTCATGAGCCTTCAGGAATGTATGGGCTGAGAAAAGGGGACATGGAAGTCAAGCTGTATTCCTTGAATATGCTACCTTCATGCATGCCGCCACCACTCCTTACCCACAACCCGTGACCACTCCACTCCCCTAGCACCTCAGCAATGCCACACATGCCCCCATCTTGCTATAAGTACCTCTGTCCCAACACTGCTTCCCAAGCATCCCCACACTACACTCCAGCCCTGATCATGTGTGTAAGCATGTCCCAATGCAAAACACTTCTGTGCAAGCACACAGTCTGGCCTGCCTCTCCCGAGACCAGTGTAGTGTCTCCTACACCCTCAACCCCCCACCTTCCCCTTGCTAACCCTGAAGGCAGTCACCTGTGCAGATGCTCACATTTATACTCAGGCCACACCCACAATCAGACCATACAGTCGCTCCACCCAGTCTAGCACCCCCTGATCTGCACATGCACACATATCAACATCCAACACTGGACTCCTCCCTTAGTACAAGGACATATCTGCACCCTGCCCTCCCAGTGCCCTAACTTCTATGCCCTGTACCCGACACTGTGACACCCAGGAATCATATGCTCTATGTGCCTACATCATCTTGTCCAAGTACCAGCCCCAGCATATCCACTCAACCCTCACATTGCTCTTCTGTATCCCCTACAGCACAACCTACTCCTGTACTCCTGCTGCACATAGCTCCAACAGCCCCCACACTACACCTCTACAACACTGAAACCTGCATCCCATCTTCACAGGCATACAGTGTTGCATCCTAAACCCATGCATATAGCTGCACTGCAATCCATCACCACACAGTTGTGCCCCTCCCCACACCCTGAATCTTGCTCCACACCCACCCCACAAATACAAAGCTTTGAACTATTGAAGGAAATCAATTTCCAAATAAATTCTACAAGATACTTATGTGCTGCAAGGACATCATATTATCACTAAACATATGAAGATGCAGACAAATATAGTGCAGTCTAATGACCAAAATAAAATACTGGAGGAGACACAGATTTTGGAACAAATAAAAGATGTTCATATAACAGGACTAAATAAAATCAGCATGATGGTGTATTAGTTAGGTTCTCTAGAAAAACAAAATCAACAGGAAACACTCACAAATATAAACTTTATAAAAGTGCCTCATATAGCAGTGGGAATTCAGAGTCCAAAATCTGCAGGGCAGGCTGTGAAGCCGATTATTCCAATGGAGGGTCCAGATGAACTCCATAGGAGAAGCTTGCAGGCCGAAGCAGAAACAAGAAGAACCTGTCTCTTCTGAATCCCCCTTAAAAGGCTTCCAGTGATTAGATTAAGCATCACTCATTGCAGAAGACACTCCCCTTGGCTGATTACAAATTGAATCAGCTATGGGTGCAGCTGACGTAGTCATGATTTAATTCTATGAAATGTCCTCATTGCAACAGACAGACCAGAACTTGCCCAACCAGACAAACAGGTACCATCACTTGATCAAGTTGACACATGAACCTGACCATGACAGTCCACCCCTTGTCAACTTGGCAGCTATACATATCACCTTAAACCATACCTAATTTTCAAATAAAACGCACATTTTTTCTTTCACCTAACAATACTCAACTGTCCTGAATATAACTGGAAACACGTTAAATCTCTCCAGAATAGGGTGCAAGTCCTTGGGTAATATTAATTCCTAAACTTGATATCTTTCAAGTTACATAGTATAACATGGACAAAACAGCATTACAGTCCTCATCTCTGTACCTGATCACATGGCTGTCCTTCATATTTATCATTACCTTCTTCCACTACCCATTCCATGTTTCCCTTACCCTCAGCAAGCACTTCAGCTGGCTGTGGTTCTTTGCCTGGTGGGGTGATCCAAAATTTCATTTCTGAAGTTTCAGAGACATTGGTAGTCCTGCCTGGCTTGGGTTTTTGCATTTGTCCATTGATTTTAATCACAGGGCATGGTAGTACTAAAAGGAGCCCTAGGGGATCTCCTTATTCCAAGAAAACTCTTCTTTATCTCCATTACGTAGCTGAAGTTCTATTTCCCCCTGATAGAGTCAATCACCCCAAACAATAATCCAATCCCCTTCTTGGCTTGTTGATCCAGGGGCATGAGTAGCCTAAAGTGACCAGGTGGCAATCTTAGATCAAGTTCAATGGAATCATTATTGTTTCTCTTGGTGGAAGCACTTCCCCTTGTGGAACTAAAACCTGTTAGTTCCAGCAGAGCTCAGGATCATAGGGACAAGAGCAAAAATTGTCCTGGTGGATCACTAGGGGTAGTAGTAAGTGGTATCACTCCCATTTCCACCCCTTGGTTCCTGGACCCATGGATTCTGGCTATGGGAGAAACAGCACCATACAGCAGACACTGATTCAGAGCATATACAGCTTCCTGGATAACATTACCCCAGCCCTTCATGGTATTGTCACCTAGTTAGCACCATAATTAAGTTTTCAAAAGACCATTCCACTGTTCTATTGATCCAGCTGCTTCTGAATGATGGAGAACGTGGAAAGACCAGAGAATTCCATGAGCATGTGCCTATTCCTGCACTTCATTTGCTGTGAAATGTGTTCCTCGATCAGAAGCAATGCTGTATGGAATAACATGACAATGGATAAGACATTCTGTAAGCCCACAGATGGTAGTTTTGGCAGAAGCATTGTATGCAGGGAAAGCAAACCCATATCCAGAGTATGTATCTATTCCAATTAGAACAAATCACTGCCCCTTCCATGAAGGGAGTGGCACAATGTGATCAACCTGCCATTATGTAGGCTGGTCACCTCAGGGAATGATGCCATATTGGCGGCTGAGGGTAGGTCTCAACTATTGGCAGATTGGAAACTCAGCAGTGGCTGTAGCCAAGTCAGCCTTGGTGAATGGAAGCCCATGTTGCTGAGCCCATGCATAACCTCCAGCCCTACCACCATGACCACCACCATCGCCTTGGGCAATGACAGGAGTGCTGGTGAAAGAGGCTGATTGGTATCCACAGAACAGGTCATCTTATCCACGTGATTATTAAAACCTTCCTCTGCTGAAGTCACCCTCTGGTATGCATTCGCATGGGACACAAATATGTTCATGTTTTTAGCCCACTCAGAGAGGTCTATCCACATATTCTTCCCCAGACCTCTTTGTCACCAATTTTCAAATTGTGGTCTTTCCAAGTTCCTGACCATCCAGCCAAACCATTAACAACAGCCCATGAGTCAGTATACAAACCCACCTCTGGCCAGTTCTTCCAAGCAAAATGAACCACCTGGTGCACTGCTCGAAGTTCTGCCCACTGGGAGGATTTCCCCTCACCACTGTCCTCCAAGGACACCCGAGAAAGGGGTTGTAGTGTTGCAGCTGTCCATTCTTTGTGTGGTACCTGCTTATTGTGCTGAACCACCTGTAAACCAGGCCTGAGTTTTCTCTTTCTCAGTTAATTCACTGTAAGGAACCCCCCCAGCTATGTCCCCAAGAGACCATAGCTCTGATCTGGGAAAGAGATGGTAATGTAGAAGGAGTGGAGACCATGGTTATTTGTGCCACTTCCTCATGTAACTTACTATTGCCTTCAGGATCAGCTCTGGCCCTATCTCGTATATATCATTTCTTTTTTACAATACAGTGCTATTGTACATGCCCAACTTTATGGCTTGGTGGGTCAGATAACACCCAGCTCGTGAGAGACAACTCAGTCCTCATGGTAACTTTGTGGCCCACAGGTAAGCATTCAGTCTCTACTAAGGCCCAGTAGCAAGCCAAAAGCTATTTCTCAAAAGGAGAGTAGGTTTTCTGCAGAAGATGGTAAGGTTTTGCTCCAAAATCCTAAGAGTCTGTCTTGTGATTCCCCTGTAAGGGTCTGCCAAAGGCTCCAAACAGCATCTCTATTTGCCACTGACACTTCCAGCACCATTGGATCTACTAGATCATATAGCCCAAATGGCAGAGCAGCTTGTACAGCAGGCTGGACCTGTCACAGAGCCTCCTCTTGTTCAGATCTCCACTCAAAATCAGCAACTTTTCTGGTCACTTGATAAATGGGCCAGAGTAGCATTCGCAAATGAGGAATATGTTGGTGCCAAAATCCAAAGAGACCAACTAGGCATTGTGCCTCGTTTTTGATCATAGAAGGGGCCAGATGCAGCAACTTATCCCTCACCTTAGAAGGGATATTTCCTCATGCCCCACATTACTGGACACCTAGACATTTCACTGAGGTGGAAGGCCCCTGTATTTTTGTCAGATTTGTTTCCCATCCTCTGACACGCAAATGCTTTACCAGTAAGTCTAGAGTAGTTGCTACTTCTTGTTCACTAGTCCAGTCAACATGATATCATCAATATAATGGACCAGTGTGATGTTTTGTGGGAGAGAGAAATGATCAAGGTCCCTGAGGACAAGATTATGACATAAGGCTGGAGAGTTGATATACCCCTGAGGTAGGACAGTGAAAGGATATTGATTTTGCCAGCTGAAAGCAAACTGTTTCTGGTGGTCCTTACTAACAGTTATTGAGAAAAAAGCATTTGCCAGATCAATAGCTTCATAGCAGGTACCAGGGGATGTATTGATTTGCTCAAGTAATGATACCACATCTGGAATAGCAATTGCAATTTGAGTTACTACCTGATTGAGCTTATGATAATCCACTGTCATCCTCCAAGACCCATCTGCTTTCTGCACAGGCCAAATAGGAGAGTTGAATGGGGATGTGCATTCAACTGCATCTTTCAAGTCCTTAAGAGTGGCAGTAATCTCTGCAATCTCTCCAGGAATACGGTATTGCTTTTGATTTACTATTTTGCTTGGTAAGGGCAGTTCTAGTGGCTTTCACTTGGCCTTTCCCACCATAATAGCCCTCACTGCACGAGTTAGAGAGCCAGAGTGGGTATTCTGTCAGTTGCTCAATATGTCTATTCCAATTACACATTCTAGAACTGGGGTAATACCTGCAGAATGGGTCTGTGAGATGGACCTGAGCTAAAACTCCATTGATCACCTTGCCTCCATAAGCCCCCACTCTGATTGGTGGATCAGAGTGACTTTTTGGGTCCCCTGAAATTAATGTCACTTCTGAGTCAGTGTCTAATAATCCCCCAAATATCTGATCATTTCCTTTTCCTCAATGCACACTTACCCTGGTAAAAGGCCATCGGTCTCCTTGGGGAAGGCTTGGAGGAAGATTAACAGTATAAATGTGTGTCAGTGTAACAGGGTTCTCCCCCAAAGGGACCTGACCTTCCCTTCATTCAAGGGGCTCTGGGTCTGTAAACTGTCTCAAATCTGGAAATTGATTAAGGAGCTGTGGCTCTGTGTTTTTGTAATTCAGGTTAAACTTCTGTTCATTTGACCTAGAACTCTTCAGTTTATACAGCTTGAATGAGAATTTAGTAGACTGCCCTTCTACTGCATTTCTAGGTACCCCATGATTTACTAGCCAATGCCATGAATCTCTGCAAATCATATAATTTTGACCCCTGCTTTAAGTTTACTATTATAATAGCCATGTCTACCCTGTCTTTGGAGATTAAGTTCTGCCACCTGGTTTCTGCCAACTGGGGATCCAGTTATCCCCATTGTGTTTAAGGATTCCAGTTCAGTGACAACAGTTCCCACAGCAATATCTGAGTACAGAGAAATGCACCTACAGAGCTCTTCAGGGATGATGGCGCTAGTCTCACAAATTCATTTCTCACTGCTCTGGTAAATGGTGCATCCTCCAGACATTCCTGGGGTGTAGGAGCAAGCTTTGCATAATAAATCCACTCTAACATTCCAATCTCTCTAAACCTCTGGATCCCCTCATCTACATTATACCAGGGCAGTTCTGGCATTTCAACCTTGGGTAATGTCGCCCACCTTTTGATCCATGTTTCAACCAACCATCCAAACAAACTGTTAATACCTTTTCTAACCCCTTGAGATATAACATTGAATGCAGAATCTCTGCTTAGTGAGCCCATATCAATAAATTCAGCCTGATCCAACCTCATATTCCTCCCACCATTATCTGACACACTTAAGAGCCATTGCCACACATATTCTGATTTCTATGTAAATTGGAAAACTCACCCAGTTCTTTTGGAATATAACATACCTCCTCATGTGTAACACTTTGTCCCTCACCTTTAGGGGTCTATTAGGATTTTTGCCTAGTTATAGGTCTGAAAGTAATGAAGGGTGGTGGGGGTGGGTCATGAAATAATTAGAACTATCTTCCATGCCATTTGCTTCAGGGCCTTCATTTGCAGTTTCATCATCTGGTGAAATGGGATTAATCACTCTAGGACTAATCCTTTCAGGAGGATGTTTGGTTGCCAATTCCTCAACGCAGGCTGGAGGTGGGACAGCTATGTCCTCAGGGAAGACTATTACAGGGTTGTCTAGAGAAGACTCAGCATGACCTAGGATTTCAATCTCATCCTCGACATCATTATCAATCCATATGTCACCATCCCATTTTTCAGGGTCTGACTCCTTTCCAATCAATGCCCTCACTTTAACAGCAGACACCATGCAACATTGAGATTTAAAGTTATGTTGTAAAGGTGCTATTCTAACAATAAGATTCTGAGTCTGATTTTCAGAGATCTCATGTCTACGGCTACAGGAAATAAGATTTTCCTTCAGGATATTCATAGAAACGTGTACATCTATCAGATAGCACTTAAGCTTCTCGTTTGAAGCCTTAAGTGCATCCATTTCACTCCTTAATGTATCCAGTGTATCTGGCAACAACCAGTGAACATCTCTATACCTCTTATTTCCATAAAACTCTGTAAAGTGTCAAAAACATTATCCCCCAGAGCCTGGCTTTGTACAAGCGAAGCATTAGGAGAATCGAATGGTGATATTTTGACTATTTCTTTTGCCAATTCACTCCATGGATTGGGAGTGCCATTCTGATTATGAGAATCAGAGTCCTTAGTGCTTTTGAGTCCAGTCAGAGTAAAATACCATTCATAAAACCCATTTTTAAGGTTCTGTTTCTTAAGAACCACTCCCAGTACCAAGTTGCATTAGTCAGAGTTCTCTAGAAAAACAGAATCAACAGGAAACACTCCAAATATAAAATTTATGAAAGTGCTTCATATAACCATGGGAATGCAGAATTCAAAATCTGCAGGGCAAGCTGTGAAGCTGACAGTTCCAATGGAGGATCTGGATGAACTCCACAGAGGAGGCTCACCAGCTGAAGCAGGAAGAAGAACTTGTCTCTTCTGAATCCTCCTTAAAAGGCTTCCTGTGATTAGATTAAGCATCTTTCACTGCAGAAGATACTCCTCTTTGCTCATTACAAATGGACTCAGCTGTGGATGCAGCTGATGTGATCATAATTTAATTCTATGAAATGTCCTCATTGCAACAGACAGGAGAGCACTTGCTCTACCAGACAAACAGGTACCATCACTTGGCCAAGTTGACACATGAAGCTGACCATGACAGATGGCTAATGACATAAAGGAGATAAAGACACACTAGAAGAGCATAATGAGAAATTTGAAAGAATAAACAGAAAAATAGTAGAAATTACAGAGATTAAAGATGCTATAGATGAAATAAAAATATATACTAGAGGCACAACAGCATATTTGAAGAGAAAATGCAGATCAAGACTGCAATGAGATACTACCTCACACCTATAAGAATGGCTGCTATTAAGCAATTAGGAAACTACAAGTGCTGGGAAGGATGTGGAGAAATTGGGACACTTATGCACCGCTGGTTGGAATGTATAATAGTACAGCCACTATGGAAGATAGACTAGTGTTCCTCAGAGAATGAAATATCAAGTTGCCGTATGACTTGGCAATACCAATACTCAGTATATACCCAGAAGAGTTGAAAGCAGTGATGCAAATAGACATTTGCACACCAATGTCCATAACAGCATTATTCACAATCACCAAAAGAGGAAACAATCCATGTGCCCATCAACAGGCAAGTGATTAATAAAATTTGGTATATACATATGATGGAATATTATGCAGCAGTAAGACAACATGACATCCTGAAATACATGACAAGATGGATGAGCCTTAAGAACATAATGCTGTGTGAAATAAGCCAGACACAAAAAGATAAATATTGCATGATTTCACTTTTATGACCATGGCAAGTATAAAATCAGAACATTATGATACAGAATATAAGGGACCTAGAGATACACAGGGCTTGAGATGGATGAAGAATTAGCTAATAAGGTCGAACTTAATTGAAGGGAATAGATAGAAATAAAAGTGGTTCACTAGTGTGTCTACAAGTAATCTTACCATATTGAAGGTGGATATGATTGAAACAGGCACTATAGACTCATGTGTCCCAGTGATCAACATTACAAATATAAATAAGTTCTTGAATGAATTATGCAAAGGTATGAATTTTGTACAAGTGTATACAATTTTAATGTATAGGGGAAAATGTTATTGCATGCTGTGGGCTATGTTTAAAAGGAAAATATCAATAGCACCACAGCAATACCAGTGGTACATATTGGGGGGAGGAACAAGAGATCAGGGGACACCTGGATTTCCTATTTGGTGAGGCTATATTCATTGGCTATCTTCCTCTCAGGGACAATTAAACTATCTAAAATTGAGATTGTTGTTTCTTTGTACCCAAGAGTTCCATTCTCAGTTTATCTCTTTCCTGTCATATTTTACCATAAACTGTGAGAGGAAACCAGGATTCACTTTCCACATTTAATTTGGAAATGTCTTTTACTAAAAATCCAAGTTAATGGCTTTTAAAATCTTCCTCCCAGCCAAAGCCACAAGTTGATTTTGCCAGATTATCTGTCATTTTAGAGCAAGGATTGCCTTCCTTCCAGTTTGTAGTAACACACGCCTCATTTCTGTTTGATGCCTAGCAAGAGGCATCCTTAGAGTCCACATTACTACCAACAGTCTCTTCAAAACATTTTCAGCCTTCTCTATCAAGCTTAGCACAACTCTTCCATACTCTTCCCCTTATCCCTTTAAAAAGCCATTCCAATACATTTGGTATTTTCAAACCACAGCAGCACCCCATTTCTCTGGTACCAAAATCTGTTCCAGTTTGCTAGATACTGGAATGAGATACCACAGAAATGGAAAAAAATTCTAAAAGTGGAATTTAATAAGTTGCAAGTTTACAGTTCTAAAGCTGTGAAAATGTCCAAATTAAAGCAAGGTTATAGAAATGTCCAAGCTAAGGTATACATGGAAAAATACCTTCGTTTAAAAAAGCTAATGACATTCAGGGTTTCTCTCTCAACTGTAAAGGCACATGGCAAACATGCATCTGCTAGCTTTTTCTCCGGGCTTTTCGGTTCATGAATCTCCCTTGGGGGCATTTTCCTTCTTCACTTCCAAAGGTCTCTGGCTATGTGGGCTCTTGTAGTTCTTGCGGTTCTGTCATCATTCTCTAGCTTTTTCCAAAATTCTTCCTCTATTAAAGGATTCCATTAAACTAATCAAGATCTACCTGGAATGGGTGGAGTCACATCTCCTCTTTTCAGAAGTTAATATCCACCACTGGGCAAGTCAAATTTCAGTGGGATAATCTGATCAAGTTTCCAACATATAGTGCTGATAGGGTTTAAAAGAAAGGGTTATTCATACAAGATCATATCAGAATTGAAACAATGTCTTTACTAGGGCACATAATACTTTCAAACTGGCACAACACATAAGGAAGGAATTATAAGGATTTATTTGAGTTGATTGTGGGAAGATGGCAGCATGGGAAGCTCTAGGATTCAGTTCTTCCAACACAACAAATATTAAACAGGCAGGAACAGTCTTCAACAACTATTTTGAAAATCTAGAGGCCAAAAGAACACTGTACAGCATCTAGGAAAGAGTAGGAAGAAGAGGCTGGTCAATTAAAGTAAATACCAGTATAATTCTCTTTCCACATTACAGTTCCTAGTGACCTCCCCTCACCTTCACAATAGGTGCTGTGAGTTATGGCCAACTGCTAGCTCACTGGTGAAAAAAAGGGGACATAAAACAAACATTCCACAAAAACAAAGGTGTGCATGGATGACAGGTGATTACAGTTTTGATTGCTAGCATCAGATGGCTGGATCCCAGCTCTGACAGAAGATATTGTTGCAGCCCACCTCAGAGAAAGGTGGCAGAAGAGAGAACTAAAATATGCTACACTTGCTCTGGCCTACAAGGGAAAATTTTAAAGACTGTATTTTATTGGCAGTTCAAGAGATCTCAGCTTTGGAGACTGTGATGGTTAGGTTCTGATGTCAACTTGGCCAAATGATTATGCCCAGTTGTCTGGTCAGGCAAGCACTGGCCTGACTGTTGCTACAAGGATGTTTCATGGCTGGTTGTTAAACTGAAAGACTGGTTTGATTATATCTGTGGCTGATTACATCTGTGATCAACTAAGGCGAATTTCCCACCAAGGAGATAATCCAGTCAGAGGCTTTTAAGGGAGAAGATGCTCTTTCACTGCTTCTTCACCCAGTGAGTCTCTCCTAGGGAGTTCATCCAGAATGTTCTCAGAGTTGCCAGCTTCACAACCTGCCCTATGAATTTTGGACTCTTCCGTTCCAATTGTTGCATGAGACAACTTTATAAATCTCATATTTATAGATCTCTTCTGTTGGTTTTGTTTCTCTAGATAACATTGACTAGCACATCTTAGTACTGGGGGTGGTTCTTGAGAAACAGAGTCTTAAAACAGGATTTTTATAATTTGTTTTCTACTCTTACTAGACTCAGAGACATTACTGACTCTGTTTCCGAAAATCAAGATGGCACTGACAGTCCATGAGTTGAATTGGCAAGAGAGATACTCAAAATGTGTCACTAAATTCTATTAATTGTATGCTTATATGAGACAAGGGTGAGGTTTTGGGCACTTTTATGTTGGGTTGGTGTCAGTAAGGAATCCAGACAGGACAGCAAGTCAAAGCATAACAGAAAGCAGGGAGAAAACAGGTGGGAGCCATCAAAAGGAAAGAAAATGGCTCTGGATCTCTTTCTGAGAGCTGCATTTTTAAAAGAAAACCATGCCAGGAGGGGAGGGTTCCTGCTAGGTGGTGTTCTGTCTCCTTATTGGATAGGAGTTTGCTAACTTATGATCTGATTAGTTGATGGAGTTCTGACACACTGCTTTCCTTAGATGTGCAGCTGCATGTACCATCAAGGGTCATCAAGCAGGAACAGGCCTTGACTATATGCCTATGATTGTTTATCTCAAAGATGTATCTGGTCTTGCTTCATTCACCTTCTGCTGGGTGTGGTGCCAGCATGTCTGGTGATCATTCATCTTACTGCCATATCTGGTTCTGCCAAAAGAAGCTGAGGGGGCCTGGGTCAAAAAGTCCCTTTTATATGTAAAATTCTTATTCTGAGACCTGACACTTTTAGAGAGTTTTGTGGAATTATGAGGTATAGTGAGGTTGGCTGGTTGTTGTTACATATGCTGGATGCAGTGATGAGGGAAAGGGATGAGCTGATGGCTTCAAATTTGCATGTTAAGTGCCATATGAATGATATAAAATTTCAGCATGTGCCCTGAGAGAAAATCTTATTTCCTGTGGTGGCAAGCTTGAGATCTCTGAAGACTGGACACAAAGCTTCATTGTGTGAGTAGCTGTGCTGGTTTGAAAGGAAGTATGCCCCCTAAGAAAAGCCATGTTTTGATATAAATCTCATTTCATAAAGGTAGAATAATCTCTATTCAATACTGTATATTTGAAACTGTAATGAGATCATCTCCCTGGTTGATGGGATTTAGTCAAGAGTGGTTGTTAAACTGGATTAAGGGACGACATGTCTCCACCCATTTGAGTGGGTTTTGATTGGTTTGCTGGAGTCCTATAAAAGAGGGAATATTTTGGAGGATGAGAGATTCAGAGAGAGCAGAGAATGCTGCAGCACCACAAAGCAGAGTCCACCAGTCAGTGACCCTTGGAGATGAAGAAGGAAAACGTCTCCTAGGGAGCTTCATGAAATAGGAAGCCAGGAGAGAAAGCTAATAGATGACACCATATTCACCATGTGCCCTTCCAGCCGAGAGAGAAGCCCTGACTGTGTTTGCCATGTGCCTTCTCACTTGAGAGAGAAACCCTGAACTTCATCAGCCTCCTTGAACCAAGGTATCTTTCCCTGGATGTCTTTGATTGGAGATTTCCATAGACTTGTTTTAATTGGGACATTTTCTTGGCCTTAGAACTTTAAACTAGCAACTCATTAAATTCCCCTTGTTAAAAGCCATTCCAGTTCTGGTATATTGCATTCCAGGAGCTAGCAAACTAGAACAGTATCAGGTTCACATAAACTAAAATCTCAACTTTGTGGCATGTCTTTTGTTAAATTAAAGGCTTTGATTTGAAAACAATGGAATCCTGAAACATGGGATGGTGATAGATGGCTTGATAATGATAACAATGGAGAGACAGGATCCCTGGAATCTCCTGAGCCTTTGGTAGATAGAACCATAATGAACTGTTCAGAGAATAGAGCTTCCTGACTTCCAGCCTGCCTTAAGGAAATAGTTTCTCAGCCTCAGGTCTTCTCAGAGTGTTCTGCCATCCAACCTCAGTTTAACAAGTTTAACCCTTCAGTGCCTGCTACCCTGTAACCACCTCCCTTGCAGAAACAATCCTCACACCTCTGTCTGGAGCAATTAATCCTGTTTCACCTGATGAAACTGCAATAGAAAACCCTAGGTGATTGGCTTGAAAGACACTTCTATTTCTTTTCATCACCCACATCCACCACCCCTTTTGCTTCAAGACCAATAACTAGACTAAAGCCCCAACAGGCCCATAAGGTGAGGTGCAAAGTATGACCCATGAGAAGATATGCTATACTCCAAAAGAACTGCATGAGTTTTCCAGTCTGTGTAGATAGAAATCAGGGAACTTGAGTGGGAACGGATTTTAAAGGTGGGGGATAATGGTGGAAGGAATATGAAGTTGGATCAAGCTGAATTTACTGATATGAGTCCATTATATGAGGTTCTGCATTCAATGTTGTAGCTTGAGGAGTTAGAAAGGTTGCTAACAGTTTGTTTGGATGTTTGGCTGAAACATGGGTCAAGAGATGGCCAGGCATATCCCTGAGGTTGAAGTTTCAGAACTCCCCTGGTATAATGTAGTTGAGGGAATCCAGAGACTTAGAGAGATTGGAATGTTAGAGTGGATTTACCTAGAAAAATCTGCTCAAAGACCCCAGGAATGTCCAGAGGATACATATTTCACCAGAACCTTGAGAAATGAATTCTTCAGACTAGCTCCATCATGCCTGCAGTGCTCTGCAGTTGCCCTTCTCTGTAGGTCAAATATTACTGTGGTAACAGCTGTCATTGAGCTGGAAACCTGGGGATAGAATCCTGGGGATGATCAGATCCTGAATTGGCAGAGGCCATGTGGCTACATAATCACAATAGACAAGGTGAGTGTGGCTACCATAATGAACAGCAGACATAAAGCATCAGTCAAAATAATCTGTTCACAAAGACCTATTGCATAGGCTAGTAGATCATGAGGTACAGAGAAGTAGAATAGATGGGCAGTCTATGAAATTCTTGTTTGAGTTTTATAAGAAGTAGAATTCTAGGTCAAGTGAATAGAAGTCTAACTTGAATTACAAAAACAGAGTCAGGACCTCTTAACCAATTCCCAAACTTGAGACAGTTTACAGATCCAGAGCCCTTTGAATGAGGGGAAGGCTGTGTACCCTTGGGGAAGGAAACTTTAACACTTCCCAATATTTATACTGTTAATCTTCTACCCAGCCTTCCCCAAGGAGATGTGCAGCCTTTTACCAGGGTGACTGTGCACTGGGGAGAAAGAAATTATTAGATATTTCAGGGATAACTGGGCACTTGCTCAGAAGTGACACTAATTACAGGAAAACCAAAACATCACTCTGATCTATACATTAGAGTAGGAGATTATGAAGGTCAAGTGATTGATAGAGTTTTAGCTCAGGTCTGTCTCACAGTGTGTCCAGTGGGTCCTCAGAGCCATTTGATCATTTCCCCAGTTCCTAGAATACATAATTGGAATAAACATAGCCAGCAACTGGCAGAATCCCCACATTGGTTCTATGACTCATGTATTGAAGCCTATTATGGTAGGAAATGTCAAGTTGCAGCCATTAGAACTGTTCCCTACCTACATAGTAAAATAGTGAAGCAGAAGCAATATGGTATTCCTGAAAGGATTGCAGAGATTAGTACCACTCTTAAGTACTTGAAGAATGCGGGGGTAGTGATTCCCATCACATCTCCATTCAAATCTCTCCTATTTGCCCTATGCAGAAACATATGGGACTTGGAGGATGACCATGGGTTATCATAAACTTAACCAGGTGGTGAGTTAAATTGCAGCTGCCTTTCCAGATTTCATGCCTCATTACATGAGAAAATCAACATATCACCTGGTAGCTGGCATGCAGCTATTCATGTGGCAAATTCTGTTTTCTCAATAGTTGTCAGTATGTACCAGAAACAGTTTGCATTCAGCTGTCAAGAGCAGCAGTATACCTTCACTGTCTTGCTTCATGGGTGTATCAACTCTCCAGCACTATGTTGCAATCTTGTCCACAGGAATCTTGATTGTTTCTCCCTCTAACAAGACATCACACTGGTCAATTTTATTCATGATCTCATGCTGATTGGAACTAGTGAGCAAGAAGTAACAATGACTCTAGACTTATGTTGAGAAGGGATATCAACAGTAAAGGACAGGGTAATATAATTATCAATCAATAATCTTGGAGAAGCTAGTCCTTATTCATTTCAGGATGCATCTTACCTAGGAAACTTCCAGATATTATAGATTCTAGGAAAGCAAATTTATGGCATGAAACCTTTATAGAGTCTCAGTTTGAGCTTGAGGTATTCATAAGAGTCAACAGGAGTGATGTTGGTTGGGCTTTTGCAAACCATGGTAATTAGAACTTTCTAGCTGAAGTTTGCATAAAAGTAGGCCCTAGAATAGTATCTTGAGTCTATTTGATCTCTCTAGGTCACTGATGCCTTATTTTATTACACTTCTTTTCCTGCTTTTGGTCTGGAAGGTGTTGTCCATCCCACATTGCCAAGGTCAGATTAAACTCCAGAAGTCATGCCTCATGTTGTCAGGAAGATTTTCCTGAATGCCCTGTAGTGGGGACAGTAATGATTTTTCTTGCTGAATTGGGCTTAGAGAGAGAGAGAGAGAGGCCACATCTGAACAACAATAGAGGTTTTCTGGAAGTAATTCTCAGGCCTTATTATAGGTAGTTTTACTTTATCATCTACATAAATAAGTTTCATAAAGGCAAGCCTTAAAATCCGGGGCTCAACTTATTTTCTTCTGTATCCCTAATGTTTGAGAGAGTAACCAGGTTTTCCATATGAGGATGATTAATAGTTAATAGGCCATATTTATTCCTCCCCTTTGGACCCTCAAGGAACTCTCAATATTTTTAAATGATCATTGCACCATAGTCTGAGATGTATCCTGGTATTACATTAAGCCATACAGAATTACAATATCTTGTTCCCCTTCTGGACTCTAGGAGTTTGTGTTGTTTAAATGAGCTACCCAAACAGGCTGATTTAGTTTATAAGGTACTGAAAATTTAGGTTCTAGGCATAATAAACTTCTTTGCCTTTGGTGTCATATAGTAGGTGAAGTTCTTTAATACATGCATTCACATCTTTTACTCTGTATTCTGATTTACTTTAGACCCAGCCAGGTTGGTCTCATTTTTAAATTTAATTGAGGCCTGATCTTTTTTTGTCTACTTTAATTGTTATTATAATATAGCTGTGCAAACTTTAGGAACAGTAGCACTCCATTTTTGGGTCTTAGGTGTCACAGAGTTTTTCAAAGTTCCAGGGAAATACCAGCTGATACAAATATAGCTCAGTGTCTCAAAATCTAGAAATAATTTTACAACTTCAGGCTGTGTCATTGCTATAAAGAATATAAAGAAATAAAGAACATCTGGAAGACACTAGTATAGGAGATAGGATTAAAATAAGACCTGCAGAATTTGTTGGGAGTAGATGACATTAGGGTGGTGTCCACAGTAAACTGTGGAGATTGTAATCTGCTTTATGTTATCTGATTTATGTAAAACAGTCTGGGAGGAAGAGAATGCTTGTTTACCCCAAATGGTTATCTTAAGTATGAAGGAAGAGCACTGAAAGATAACTACTCTGTTCCCTTAGGAAATGCATGCGTGCCTTTTGTCATCCTGCAGCATATAAGCAGGATCTGGTTAATAATAAAGTTGTTTGTTGTCCATTATCACTGATCTTCAGACCCCCTGATTCCATCTCTTTCTCGTCATTCCTTAATATCCTTCATGCTCCAGTCCCATAGGAAGCAACCACTAGAAGATCATAAAGAAGAATTCAAAAGACTAGGTAAAAGAATGTCAGATCCCACAGAGATGAAAGATACAGCAGACCAAATTAGAAATATACTAGAGACACATGATAGCAGATTCAAAGAAGTAGAAGGAAGAATAAGTGAGCTAGAAGACAGAACAGTTGAACTAAAGCACACAAAAGAACAAATGGCAAGAAAGATGAAAAAACTTGGAACTGGATCTTAAGAAATGATGGACATAAAGAGGTGTACAAATATAAGAATTATTGGTTTTCTAGGAGAAGAGAATAGTAAAGGGCTGGGAAAGTTAGTTGAACATTTAATTGGGGAAAACTTCCCAACTCTCATAACAGAAATAAATATGCAAATCAAAGAGGCCCAGTGAACTCCAAGAATAAATCCAAATAGGCCTACAGTGTGATTAGTATCCCACTAATCACATTCTAATTACACTGTTAAATATTGAAGAGAAACAGAAAGTTCTGAAAGTAGCACAAGAAAAGTGATCTGCTACCTATAAGGGAAAACATGTAAAACTGAGTTTGGACTACTCAGCAGGCACCATGGAAGCAAAAAGGCAGTGCTATGATAAATTTAATATCCTGAATGAGAAAAACTTCCAGCCAAGAATTCTTTAACCACCCAAGTTTCCTTCAAAGTTGAGGGAGAGATTAAAATCTTCAAGAACAAACACAGACTGAAAGAACTCGTCACAGCAGACTGTCCTATAAGAAATACTAAAGGAACTCCTGTTAGCTGGAAAAAAAAAGAACACAGGACAGTGAGGCCTGGAGAAGAGCACAGAATTGAAGAGTATAGCAATGGTAATTTAAAGGATAAAAAGAGAGGGAAAAGGATGTATAGATCTGACAAATAAAAGCTAAAGGATAAGATGGTAGATTCAAGAAGCGCTTATACGGTAATAACTATGAAGATGAACTAAACTCACCAATTAAAAGATACAGATTGGCAGAATGGATTAAGAAATATAATCCAGCGATATGCTGCATATAAGAGAAGGATCTTAAACCCAACGACACAGATAGATTGAAAGTGAAAGGATGGAAAAAGATGCTCTATGCAGGCTGTAGCCAAAGGAAAGCAGGAGTAGATATATTAATATCAGACAAAGTAGACTTTAACTCTAAAGACATCATAAGAGACAAAAAAAGTCACTACATAGTAATAAAAGGGACGATTCACCAAGAGGAAGTAGCAATCACTAATGTTTATGCTTCCAGTCAAAGAGCTCCAAAGTACATGAGGCAAACACTGGCAAATTGAAGGGAGCTGTAGATGTTTCAACAATAATAGTGGGAGACTTCTCTGCTATAGATAGAATAACCAGACAGAGGATCAACAAAGAAATAGAGAACCTAAATAACGTGATGAGTGAATTAGACCTAATAGATGTATATAGACCATTACACCCAAAACAACTGGACATACATTCTTCTGTAGTGCACTTAGAACCTTCTCCAGGATGGACCATATGCTGGAACCAAAAATGAGTCTTTATAAATTTAATAAGATTGAAATTATCCAAAACACTTTCTCTGAGCACAATGGAGTAAAACTGGAAATTAATAATCACCAAGGCACCAGTGCTTTCACAAATATATGAAGATTAAACAATGCACTCTTAAATAATAAGTCAGTCAGTGAAGATATTGTTAGGGAAATCAATAAATATCTGGAGAAAAATGGTGAGAACATGACATATCAGAACTTATAGGATGCAACAAAGGCAGTGCTGAGAGGGAAATTTATTGCCCTGCATGCCTACATGAAAAATAAGAATGAGCAAAAATCAAACACTTCACTGCTCACCTGGAGAATTTGGAGAAAGAATGGCAAACTATCCCCAAAGCAAATAAAAGAACAGAAATAACAGATTAAAGCAGAAATAAACAAACCAAAAAAACAATAAAAGAATAGAAAGAATCAACAAAACCAAAAGTTAGTTCTTTGAGAAAATCAATAAAATTGATGGAACCTTTGTCAGACTACAAGAAAAAAGAAAGAGGACACAAATAAACATTCATGAGTAGTTCCATATTCTGTGCTCCCTCTGGAGTTTTCATTTGGTTCTTTGGCTGGACCATTTCTGTTTGGATCTTCATATGCTTGGTAATTTTCTGTCATGTTTGGGGCATTTGATTATCTTATTCACGTTATTTTGCAATAACCTAAAGTTTTGTAATTACTTGGTTTTGCATTGAAGGTTTCCTTTTTCACTTGGTTTGTCAGTAATTCCTGTAAAACCAAGGACTGGATTTCTTATAGGAAGGAAAGTTCTACTGGGACTTAGACAGTGGTGCATTGATATTTCTGTGCCAGAACATCCACTCACCAAACAGAGGAACCCAGGCTCAATTACTGGCCCATGCACCCAAAATCAATCAATCAATCAATCTATCTATCTATCTATCTATCTATCTATCTATCTATCTATCTATCTATCTCTGTCTATAGTTATATAATTAAACTAAAATCAAAATATAAAGTAAAATAAAATGAAAATATGAAGGAAAACACATGCTTCAACAGTACTAGGCCCCAAAGACAGAAGGAGATACCCCAAGATATATTGGGGATGAACTAAGACTGGTGCCCATACAAAGAAAAGAAAAGAATTTAAAATACTAATAATAACATAAAATGAAATAGAAAATATAAATACATAAAAACCATATATAAATTGAAATAAAAATAATACTAATAAAAGAATGTAAATAGAAAAATATTTATTTGCTAAAAGCAAAAAAAAAAAAAGGAAAGAGAAACACCTAGGTAGCTGCTTCTCACTAACAGGTAACATTCCTGAGGTTCCTCCCCTCCTCAGGCCTTCCCCACTTGGATTGCAATGGCCAGTTGGGAAGCTGGCATACATGGCAGGTGACTGCTCCCAGTCCATGTCAGTAGGACATCTGGTCCTGGAATGAGGTGGGAGAGGCACAGCAGCACCCAAAGGGGAGTAGCCAACCCACAGCACCTGGCACCGGTGAATCCACCACACACCATGTCCAACAGGTCAGCCGTTGGTGGCACCACCCAGTGCCCAGATGCCCGGAGTTTTACAGTAGATAGTCAGGCCCACTTCCTGGCTCCACATGAGTACCACCAGCTTCATAACCACCTGGGGAGATTTACCAGACAATAGCTAGGACAGGCTGGAGTGGAGGGAGCTGAATTCCCTCCAATCTGCACCTCCCCATGTGCCACCATCGCCTCTGATTCAAACCACCCTTTTCTCCCCACCCTGGTCCTCCTGCCTCTCTCCTCCCCAAGAATCCCTCACCAATCTGGGACCACAGTCCTGAAATTCTTTCCCCATCCCCTATCTTGTCCCATGGAGCAGGATTGAATGCAATCCACCCAATTCCAACATTTTCTCAGACGTCTATCACAATATGTATTATAAAAACCTCATTGAGTATTGACACAGCTAGAGTATACCTGATGTTTTAAAAATATTAACTCATTTAATCTTTGCAACAGTGCCATGAGGTAAGTACTATTATTACCCTTATGCTACAGATGAGGAAATTGAGGACAAAAATGAAGCAACTCACTCAAGGACACATGGTTCAGAAATCAAGATGGGAATGGAAATCCAGGTTTTTTAACCCAAGCACTATACTTCTTAACCAAAATATTATATTACTGCTTTGAAAATGTTTCTTATTAATTTTTCCTATTTCCTCCAGTACATTCTAAACTCCTTAAAAATTCTTAAATATGTAAATCTATTTTTGATAAATAGAAAATAAAGGTTAGCATTAAGAAAAAGGATAAGTTGCCTAATATCCCACAACTTGGAAACATGGTGATATAAAGTCTAAATAATATATTTCTACTGTTTTATGATATATTTTTAATTTAATGACTTCATATATGTATGCATTTAAGTAGTTTAAATCTTATAATCATTTTTAAAACCAATATTGTATAAAGTTACCATCTTTATTACTTACTCAGTGCCTTAGACAATTAATTTGTTTCCAACAATGACTTGAATAATTTTTTGAAATATATTATTGTTCAAATATGTGCTTATAGTTAATTTTAGGCAATATCATTGGCAAATTATCCTTTGGAATATGTACCACCTGATGTTTCTATCAGCCAAGAATAAAATGATCTGATTTCACAACACTGGGTTTTATTTTTCTTATCTGGTAAGGGAAAAAGATATGAAAGGAAATCAAATTTCCAGACATACAATGAAACACAGAAAGGTCTTCTTCATCTCAAATTTTTATAGAATAGTTCATACTTATCTTCTTTTCATATTTAACATTCAATTTACTAGATTTCACTTTTTATAATATGTAATACAGTTGGCGGCCAACAAAGATTTGCTTTAGTGTTGAGCTACTTACCGAACAACTATTAAATACAACTATTGAATAATAACTATTAAATACAACTATTGCATAATCTTTTACATATTTAAAATGCCTACTTTATCATATACTCAATTTCTGTAGATATGTTTCTATAAATCTTAACTGTGTTTTTGTTCAAATTTTCTAGACTATTCTGATTAATCATTTTTCTTAATATTGTAGTAACTGATATATTTCAGTATTTTTTAGAGAAAATAATTCCAAGATTTCCACATCCAATTACATCTGATTTTGTAAAGTTTCCTAGCTATTAAAATTAAAATTTGAAATTTATTATTTTCCATTTCTTCCTCAGGTCACTTGAATACCAGCTCTTTTGTCCCAGTTGATGGGTTACAAAATGACTGTGTGGTCACTGAGTTTGTATTGGAGGCCCTTTCTTGCTCTTCACTGACAAAATCTGCTCTCATCTTGACATGCTCTTTGCTCTATTTAGGGATCTTCCTGGGAAACCTTTTGATTTTGTTTTTGGTGATTTTTGATTCCCACATATTCCTCCATGAACTTTCTACTGGCTAAACTGCCCCTCATTGGTGTAGACCTTTCTTCTACCACCATCCCCAAGATAATTATAGATCTTACAAATGAATATAAAGTGATTTTCTCCAAGGCTGTATGGTAGAGACACACTTCATTCACATCATATAAGGAGTGGAGATGGTGGTTCTCATAGTCATGGTGATTGACAGGTACACAGCAACCTGCAAGCCTCTTCACTACTTGAAAATCATGAGCCCTAAAACATGTTTCATTTGTAGTCACTGCCTGGGTAACTGGGCTTCTGTTATAAACTTGCACTTTTGTCACCCTTTTACAGCTTTTACTGTGGCTTCCCCAAGATCATAAAACTTGTATGCCTAGATGGATACACATATGAATTTATCATTTATGACAACAGTGGATTTATGCTCAAGGGCACGGTCTTCCTACTGATCATTTTCTATATCTTCATTTCAGTCACCATCTGGAAACATTCTTTGGAGGACTTGTCCAAGGCATTTGTCACATTTGTCAACTCCTATCACCGTGTTTATTTTGTTTTTCCTTCTATGCACATTTCCTTATGTGTGGCCATCTCCCACACTGTCAATTAATAAAAATCTGTTCATCATGGGTTTTGCTATCAACCTCTCTTGAATCCTGTCGTCTATATTTTAAGGAACAAAGAAATAAAGACAGTGGTAAAAAGAGTGAGCAAAAAGAAATCTTTTGCTAGATTTCTGTGACAACATTTCTTTTGAGAGATTTTGAACTACAAGCTGCACATCTACACCGGAATCGCAAATCTAACTTACCTAGAATAAATTCATCATCTACCATCTTAAAGCTGTTCCTGCTTCATCAGTAGAGCATGAGGCCATCACCATTATCATCGGGGAGAGGTAAATCTATCATACTAAGTAAAATATTCATATAGAAAGAATCAATGTCTGCCAAAGGATATTTTAATCTTAATATTTTGATTATTTTTCAAAATAACTGTAAGTTTATTGTCATTTTTTGTATTACTTACCAAAAGACTGAGAGAAAAAATTTGAGTGCAGATATTCCAATATGTAAGGGAATCCTAAAAGAAATGAATTAAAAAATATGAAAGTGAGAGAGGGAAGGGAAATTTTCCAAAAGAGAATAATTAGCTTCTTACCATTGTGGACACCTGTGGAGGAAGGCTGCTATGCCCCACAAGAGGCTGCATAGAGTCTTTGACTCTCAGCTATCCCATTTGAGATGCCTGGAACCTAAGCATTAAGTTAATGGTAAAGGAAAGCACTGGGGAATTAAGTCCATGCTTTTCCAGCCTTATGAACTGAGTAAGCAGTAGTGGCAGAAGATAAAATTCTTGATGAGAGCTGATCAGTCTTCCAAGACATTGTAACTTTGGATTTGACAAACAGGCTATATAATCCTGTTGTAAACAATCTGTTTGACTAAAATCAATATATCTCTTTTAGATTAAGCAGCAGGTATTAGAGGTTGGTTGTTTTTTTTTTTTTTTTGCTTTCCCCAAACACATAAAATAGAAAAGATATCTGTGTGCTACGGAAATGACAAAAAAGTCAAATGTCAGGTTACAAAACTAATTAATTAGCAATCAGGAAGGAGCTGAAGTAAAAAGCCTGTGCCTCTGAATGAAGACTAAAAATACAAGGATTAGAATAGCAAAGAGAGTCCAGAAAAAGAGGTAAATTTCATTCTGTATGGTTTCTCAAAACAGAGAGGAAAACATCCGTACATTGTCTTCAAATGAGTAAAAATTTGAACAAGCCAGTAAAAGGTTGGATTCTGCAAACACCCATGTACAAGTCACTTGTATTTTAAACAAGTTAATTGGAGCAAAACATTTTAGAATTGCAACACAAAATCACTGTAAAATATATAAGGTGAAATATTTGCAGTCTTGGGGTGAAGTATGACTTTTTATGCAAGGTAAGAAAAGAAAAAACATAAAAAAGGAAGACTGATAGATTAACTTTAAATTTTCATAGAGTAAAGCTATGCGGATTGAGTTATGTACTCCAGAAAAAAAGTTTTAATCTTAATGCGTTTCCTATGGGTGTAAAATGATTGTAAATAAGACTCTGAGGGTGTTATTTTTAGTTAAGGGGTGGCCAACTGAACCGTGATAGGTCCAAATCCTAGTACTGGAGGCCTTCAAAGGAGAGAAAATCATGAGGAGTTACCAGTAGTCACAGGTCAGCAGAAACTGGAAGGGAGAGGAGAAGACGTCACTATGTGCAGCACCATGTGACAGGAAACCCAAGGGAATCAAGCATCACTGGTAGCGGCACTCAAATGCTACTGTCTTTGAGGAAGCATTGCCTTACTGATGGACTTCTCTTAGTTCCCTCCATGAGCCCATAAATTTCCAAATTTAAGTCAACTTATTTTATGGTAATTGTCATAGCATCCTAGAAACTTAGGTAGAGGAAAATTACAACTTAGGAAGAATTATTTGTACACCATGAATGACAAGACATTGATACTCACTAAACATGCAGAATATTATAAATGTTCAAATCTATAAACAACAGATCAATCTGACATTTCAAAAAGATAAATAATACAGATGTCCAATACCCACGCTATATCTCTGAAATTGGTCATTAAAACAATGCAAACTCAATGTGCCAGTTTTTGGTCTTTATTTATTTCTGATTTTATTCAACAATTACTTAATGGGCAACAGTGGTAGATGTTGGGGATATAATGATGAAAAAGACAGCCACAGTCCATTGCTTCATACAGTTTGCAGTGGTTTAACTTGCAATCATTTGTCTTTTATTAGGCAAGATGTCCATAATAAGTCATTGAATAAAAATATCAAGTAATAAAAAAATGCCTCATTACCACCTTTATAAAATATATGCTAATTGAAATAGAATATACACCAAAATTTTAATGTTATTTTTGGTGTTACTTTTTCATAAGTAGGTTTTATTTTGGTCTTTATTCATATGTGATTTTTATTTTAATTGCCATAATTTAATTGTGTATTAAGGGTATGTTTCCTTCTAGTTTGCTAGCTGCTGGAATGTGATATACCAGAAAGAGAAGGCTTTTAAAAAGGGGAATTTAATAAATTGCAAATGAACAGTTTTTAGGCCATGGAAATGTCCCAATTAAAGAAAGTTTATAGAAATGTCCAATCTGAGGCATCCAGGGAAAGATACCATGATTCAAGAAGGCCGATGAAGTTCAGGGTTTCTCCCTCAAGTGGAAGGGCAGATGGCAAACATGGTCAGGGTTCCTCTCTCAGCTGGAAGGTACATGGTGAACACGGCATCATTTACTAGCTTCCTTTCAAGTTCCCCAGGAGGCGTTTTCCTTCTTCAGCTCCAAAGGTTGCGCTGGTTGGTAGATTTTCTGTTTCATGGTTCTATGGCTTTCTCTGATCTCTCAGATTCTCATGGCTTTCTCTCTCGTCGTTCTCTAGCTTTTTACAGGGTGCTTCTTCTTTTAAAGGATTCCAGTAAAACTGATCAAGACCCATCTACTTTAACACCATCCTGGGAGATGGTTGCTCCCAGGAAATTGGATTAGGCTTAGTACATGGCTTTTCTATGGTGCATAAATTTTTTCAAACCAGCACATTCCACCCCCCCACCCTAAAAAAGGCATGTTTTTCCATATACAAAATACATTCATTCCATAACAATATCAGAGAATCTTAAACCATTTCAGTAACAATAAAAATACAATGCAAGGTTAAAACCAGTAAAAAGTCAGTTACAGACATGGTCTGTGAAATATGATGGAGAAATGTGATATTGCATTTTAATTGATATATGCTTGATTTCTCTTTTTTATAGCACTTATCACCTTCAAAAAGATTGCATGATTTATTTATTTATCACTGCCATTGCATTTTATGTGTTCCCCACCTAAATTAAAGCTCCAGAAAGGCAGAGATTTTGTTCATAGCACCAAGAAGAGTGGTACTTCTTACAGATCAATGTTTGATCTGTAAATGTATGTTGAATGAGGAATGGTGAATGAATTAATGACTCTCCCTGTCTAACACTATGTTTAAAGTGATCGAATTTCCCAATGTGACTGGTTGGAAGCAAAATGATGTTGCAAAATATCAGAGGAACAAGCCCGTGCATTTTATTTAAGCCTTTGCTACCCCTTGAGATTCAACACTCTTTCCCTCATTGGCTGGTCACTATTCTATGTGTGATTAACACCTGAGATTGCTTAGGTATGAAGTAAAAGAATAATTGGAGAGCATGAACTCTAAGAGTGTGTGCTGACTAATGTGATAAAGAGATAGAACATTCCAAATACAGATAACTTTGCATGACATGGAAAACAGTTTGTTGGACATATATAGGATTAAGGAAATGAGAGAAACTGTATAATAACCATGCAGAGAAGCACACTGCTAGGGGAATATTACCCAGTATGAACCTCTTTGCCTCAAAATTCCTCCTCTCTACCTGGTTATTCCCACGTGATTTCTTTCCTTGCCCCTCTTATCTAACTTCTAATGATCTCATTTCTCCCATTCATTTATCTTCATTTTCCCAGTGGTTTTACTAAGCTCATATTTTGTTACTTGCAACATACTTTCCAGAATATAGTTGATGGACAAACAGCACATCAATGTGTAGTGCCCCCATTTTAAAATTCTTCCTTAATTTTTGCATTCTGATTCTTCTCTACTGATTGAGGCAGTGGATAGAGAAAATGACTCTGTCATGTCTGAATTTGCATTGATTGGACTAACAAGTTTGTGGGAGATTCATCATTTTCTGTTTTGGTTCCTTGCTGTGTTCAGTGTGGGGATTATCCTGGGGAACACCTTCATTGTGCTCACAGTTATTGACTGTCATTTGCATTTTCCCATGTACTATCTACTGGCCAACATTTCTCTTCTTAATCTGGGTCTTTCCTCTACCATCATTCCCAAAATGATCTCTGACCTTTTCACTGAGTGCAACATCATTCCTTTTCCAAAATGCATGTACAAATATTTTTTATGTTTGTCATGGGAGGAGTTAAGATGGTGCTACACATAGCCATGGCATATGACAGGTACACAGCAATCTGTAAGCCTCTCCACTACCAGACAATCATGAGATAGTTTTTACTGTGATTTTCCATGGGTCATGAAATTAGTATGTGTGGACACTTAGAATCCAAAGGTTGTAATTGTTGCTAATAGTGAGTTTCTATCCATGGCCACTTTCTTTTCTTTAATTATATCCTATATCTTCATTTTGCTCACTGTCAAACGTTCTCCAGGATATTTATCCAAAGCTTTGTAACATTGTCAGCTCACATCACGGTGGTGATGCTGTTTTTTATGCCATGCATGTTTCTCTATGTGTGGCCTTTCTTGGCAACATTACTGGGTAAGTATTTATTCATTGTCGATTTTGTTATCACTCCTGTTTTGAATTCTGCCATCTATACATTATGAAATGAAGACATGAAAGAAGCCATGAGGAGATCGGGAAAAAAGATCGTGGGTCATGGCAGAACCTCATGACAAAGGGTACAGGTCAAAAATACAAGATGATGCAGCCCCACCAAGAGCACAGAGACCCACATATCTGTCATCATTATCCTGGTAAGAGCAACTAGTAAGGAAGATAGCACAACATAGTACACCTGTAGAGAATGAACTTAAGTTAGAGGTGACAAGTTGCCAACCACAGAAAATAGATTGATTTCATCTTCTTCCACTGAGAAGGGAGAGATGAGAATAGAAAACTGAGCTGATTCCTAGCAGTAAACTTGATATACAAATACCATTTTCCAGGTAGCATTTTCTGGAACTTTCTGCTTATAATTACCTTCAGTTGGTAATAAGTCCTTCATTAGATAGATAAATATTTCTCATAGTGAGCTGAGGGATCCAATAGATAAAATGCAAGCTTAGATAAACTATGAAACAATAAAGTATATATTTTAATTTCTATTTTAATTTCAGCTTAAATTAGAATGAGAGGAAAATCAATTGTGTTACCTATGCTAATCCTTTCACTCAGACTTTACCAGAAGCTTTATCAGTTTATGATGCAATTTTAGTTTTGTGTTTACATTTGAGTAGCTTCAGGAAGAAAGTAAATTTCTCTAATAATAGCAATAGTTTAGACAGTTACAGACTGGAGCTTTTTGCATTTTCTGTGCTTCCCTATTATTCTAAAACTGAGAACTTCTAACATTCAATTAACCCAGGTCTTTTCTCAAAAAAAAAAAAGGCATAGGGAGAACAGCTCTTCCACAGGGAAATAATCTCCCAAACAAGTGTGCTTTAGAGGGCTTTATTTCTTTGACTATGGTTTTCTGGTCAGGCAAAAGCTCACCCAGAACTCATACAACTGTGTTTGATAGTCTCAGATAATCGTAAAGTCAAATATGATGAAACAGATTCAATTTAATTGAGGATTTCTGTGTTTGGAAATAAAATCTTTTCTGAAGTTACATGCAACTATTTTTTAGGTGCATGGTATGGGAATCGAACCCATGTCTTCCTGAATGGAAGGCAAGCATTCTACCACTGAACCACCCATGCACCAGCATGTAACTTTTTAATGTATTGGTTTCTACTTCTCTGTAAATAAAACCTATTCAAATGAAAGAAAAGGGTGCTTGTTTATTTTGTGCTTTAGTTCTCCAGGAACATTTCCAATAACATCTCTGGCCTCTTCTGTGTAAATAAATCTATCCTGTTCTTTCTGTGGCCTTGTCATTCATCAAGACAGAAATTATTTCTCTTAATCCATACAAACTATCGCCTTCTTCAAATATTCTACTTGACTTCTGAAACACCACTGTCTCATGGTTTTCCTCCCTTCTCTTGAGTGTTCCCTTCCTAGTGTCCTTTGTTGAGTTTCCTTCATTTGCCCAAATCTCAGTCCTGGTTTTGCTCAGAGTTCCATCTTTAGCCTCTTCATAATTTATATTCTGTCCTGAACTAATATAATCTATTCCCATGAATTTTATTACCATCTAAACACAAGAGAATCTCAAAACTAGAACTAATTTCTTGAGCTCTGTATACACATATCCAGTTGCCTCCCTACTTAATTCTTCACAGGCACCTACCACTTAAAATTTGAAACTGAAGTCATCATCTCCACCTCAAATCTGTCAGCCTTTCAGGATTTAAAATCATAAATGGAACCACCATTTACCCTGGGAATCTTGATGTCTCCCCACTCTCTTTCATTTCCAAAACTCAGTAAATGAACAAATCCCATTAATTCTAATTGAACACTTCTGAATCTGTTCTTTATATTATCTTCTCTAAATTCCCTATCCTAAGTCTTCACATGAAATCTTATGATTCAGTAAGAGTGATTTTTAAAAATGTAAATTTGACTATGTGATTCTCTTGCTTAAGACCCTTAACAGGCTTGTCACTGCCCTTAAGTTAAAATGCTATCTTCTTATCAGGATTTATCAGACCTTCTAAGACCTGGCTTCCAAACCCCCTTTCTAGCTTTAGAGAACAACATGATTTCCCCAGGCTATGCTGTAGTCAATTTGGAGTTTTTATTCATTCCTGAGAACTTCAAACTCTTCCACCTTTGGTTCTTTGAGCTGGCTGATCACTCTGTTTGAGACATTTGTCCTCCATGCTTTTGTCAATAAACATTTATTCATTCTTCAGATCTCCATTTCAACATCATTTTCAATCAACATCGTGCTCAGAGATGTCTTCCCTGAACCTGAATCCAGAAGAACTGCTTTCATTGTATATTACCCTATTATCAATTTTATAACATTGATCACACTCAAAATTCCTTAGTCAATACAAATTCCATGAGTGCAGGGACTATGTCTATTATGTTCACAGCTATAACACCAGTAACAACTGCTATAGTATAGAAAGTGTTCAATAAACATGTGTCATTAAAAAAAATAAACCCAACACAGTAAAAATTTACAACCTGAATTATCTAATGAATATTGTCTGGACTTCCTTTTTACACTTGATCAAAGAGTATGTGTTTAAAGAACCTCTTTTTTTCTTTTTTTCTTTTCTGTTATCTATTAATTTTCTCTGGCACTATCCACCTTAAATCCCTGCAGCTAAATCCACTGATAAGCTCCATTTGTAGGCTTAGGCAAATACATAACTTGAGTAAGTCTCATCTGAACAGCTGTAAAACATTAGTCTCAGCTCTTTCTGGTACTTTCAGATCTGGTGAACTCTACATTAATAACTTCTCCTACCCTTAGTCCAGGAATCTTCTCTGCTGCTAAGAAAACCCATGATCCATACCCCAGGAGATAATCCTCAAATTACAGCATACTCTAAACCTGACTGGCCACTCTCTAGAAGTTTATTCTGGCCTAGATTCTCCCTCCTTCATGTTAATGTGACATTCTGCTGGAACTACAGTCTCCCACTGAGAGTAAAGAACAGGAGCATATTGGTATGTATAATGACTTATGAGGCAGTGAATTTTTTACAGTACTGCAAAAAGGCCCTCTATGAGGGCAAACAGGAGAAATTTCCCTCAGAGTAGTTGTGCTTCTCCTAAGCAACTTATCTTATTTTATGGATACTATGATTCATCTAACTGCTCTAATTTCTTTTTTTATGATATTTCTGCAGCTTGTGTTCTTCTCTATGAATTTTAGCAATGACACTACTTTTCAACAGTTAGTTTGGGATCAGCCAACATTCCTCATGTTGCTGCCATTATTGAGTAAGTTATTCCCCTTGTTTCTGGGCAAGTAAAAATGAAACACAGCTCAATACAAATACACCTCTAAACAAAATAGACCCTTGACATTTTCAGGTCTCCATGATAAACTGGAGATCAGACTTTTTAAATCTATATATCAGTGATAAAGCCAAGTTCCTACAAAGAGATGCACTAGGCTTCTCTTAAAGGCTTGTCACAGGTTCTTTCGAATGATTATCTCCCTTTCATGTAAACATGCTTCTATTTTAAATAACTCTAGGTAACTCCCTACATGTTTCCTTTTATATTTGTATCTGCAAACTTTTTCTCAAATAAACCTTCCAAGAATTCTGAACAAATTGATGTAATAAAATACAGGTTTTATTTAGTGCCCACTCCAATCAGGAAGGATTTTATCCTTTTAGTCAAAATCTTTCAAAGAGAATTTCATGCTAGCCCTGTAAAGTTTGGAAACACAAGTGGATATTCATGGGTAAACACTTGCTGTATTTGAAAATAGAAAAATCGGTATTTTCTGATTCATCTGACACTTATAGCCATTGCTCATAGATAACAGGGTAGGTGGATTTGTTTCTTCAGATTTCATTCTGACACTAGATATGAAGGTATGTCTATTCCCCCTAAATGTATTTTTGTCTGCTCTCAGTCATTCAAAGTAATCCATACCCAAAGAGCAGCCACTATAATGTGATTATTTTATTCTAATCAGTATATTACTTCAAACGTTTCCTCTTCCTCTACATTCACCAAACAATTTTTCTGATATTCTCTCTTAGGGAAACCAGTGTGACTCAAAGAATCAACACCCAAGAGAAACAAATAATGGGCTGGGTATTGTTCTTCTCAGCAGCACCAGTGGGCCACTCTCCTATGCAGCCAATTAGTTTCTTTACCATAGAAAAAACCTTATACATAGCTTTGTCTTGGGGATGATGATTATTTACAGAAAAGAAGACTAAGTTATCTGGCTCCCCCCTTCTAAAAATGCACATCTTGTGACTGAACAGGCAGGTACTGCTGCTCCCTGTCTCTATCCCTCTCGACTCCTTTACAATTACAACCCTTCTGTGAAATATTTATGTCAAATATTTTCTTTTTCTCCTTATTGAAATATTTCGCCATTTTTGTCCACACCATCTCTCTCCTATACCCAAATTTCAATCACTGAATTGTATTATGTCTTGTACAATTAATCCCACACAGCTCTTTAATATTTTCAATTAATTTTTCTTGTGTGATGATTTTTCAAGGTTCGTGTGTTTCTGATTTTTCTGCTCTCTGTCTTGTTTTAAACTTCATTTTCCTTTGTACAAAGAAAGAAATAAGGGAACTGGGAAGAGTAATGTCTGGTGAAAGAAAGCAAAAGATCTCTTTAAGGAGAGAAGGCAGATTTCATTTTAAAAGAAATGAGAACTCTGGGAATCTTCCAAGTAGGTTAGAATGATTCTATGAAAGTATAAATAATTTTAGCTGTTTCTAATAAGCAGGTATATAACATTATTGAGAAAAACCACTGGGTTGGAAGATAAGAGGTATGACTTCTGATTCTGTCTTTGTGAATTATTGCTATGAATTCACTAGCTAGAATTTAAACTCACTGGATTGTTTGCCTCTATAATGAAGTGATTGGATGAGGTAATCTCAAAATTTTTTCTCACTTCTATACAAACCTATAATTCTTTTCTTCATCCTTTGTTTTATATAAAATATGTGTCAACATTTCATGTTTGCAGATCTATCTCCCCCAGGCCCTTATTGACTTAGAAACTTTAAATCTCTTATAGGAAAAGATGACAAATTCTACTGGGTACCTGGCTTCTGAAAGGTCCCTGGGAACTTCATGAAATCATCAGTGTTTTTTAAGGCAGAGGACCGAATATATGATCTTTTACTCTGAATACACTTTCTAAGGTCCTCAGTATTTCTGCAACAAGATACACCCTAAATCCAAATGTTTGTAACAGAACGGGTGGGACTTCCTTCACTTAGCTATATACTCACTTTTTATATATACCTGCATTGTCATCAGGAAGGAAGCCCAGAGAAGGTATTATTAAATACAATTTCTCTTTATATTTATGGACCTTATTTATTTCTACTATGACAGCTTGCACTTATCTCTAGAAAGTCCATTCACCAAATAGTTCTCAAACTCCTATGTGCTAGGCACCATTTTTGCAGGCAATATAACATTGAACAAGGCAAAAAGGATCCATGAACTCATGGACTTTAATTTTACATTTATGAAAAGCTATAAAAGTTGGAACTAAGGTAAGTGAAAATATTGCCTAGAGGCTAAAGTTCTGTTTTTGTGAATTATTTTTTATGAATATTGTTTATGAATTATTTTACATATTATTTTAAGAGATTCCTCACCTGTTAATTAGTTGAACCACACCAATGGTCTCCAACTACACACTCCATTGCACCCCCCCACTCCCTGCTTTATTGGCACATCCTTTCACTTAAGTGCTTGAACCTTTAACTTTTCATCATATCAGCAACTTTTTTTGCTCCAGCTGCACTATTATTTTCCCATCCTTCCTGTCAGAATATTCCAAAAACAGTGTATGAAAACCCAAACAAACTTCACAATATCAGATTTTCATAATGCATCTTCTGTGTTGGATGAACAAAGATGTAAAATGTTCCATCCATGACTCTTTTGTTCATTATTTTATCCCCCTTGTCTCTCTTGTTATTTAGGAATCTCTTTTATTCCTTCCCCTGTCTCTTCTTTTATTTTCCTACTCTCCTCCTCCTTTATAAATGGTACCTTAAATCTTTAGATTAATAGGTTCATGTTGCATGCACTTTTCTTTTTTAAAAAACTTAATCACTTCACGCATCAAGGCAAGCATCATTTCAGTAATATTAAGATAATAGTAATAGTATTTTCCAAAGCTGACAAAAGTAATTCAGATTCTTTAAATGGATTTAAAAGATAAAACACCCACTTTCATAGTGAAAGTCCTGGAGTGATTGATTTATATGCCTTATCTTTGTTTAACTGGGCAAAAACATTTTATCTTAAGCAGTCAGCTGATTCTTCAGCTTCAAGTTTATTTATTTAAAGATGTTGAATTGGATGGTGAGCTTAGAAGCCACTAAAGTAACTTTGGCTCAGCAAAGTAGAGGATACAGCCTTGGAACTTTCCCTAGGTCAGGGATGATCCTCTTAACTCTTTACTGTTTCCTTCTCAGAGTCAATTCCCTTTCCAAAATCCTTTGCCCCTATGCTCCAGTGACCAGAATGATTTAAATACAGGTGAGAAATCAACTGCTGGGAGTATGAGTGAATTGAAATTAATGAAAATGAAAGTGTCTAATTCACTGAGAAAAATAATAGAAAGAATACTCAGAAGATGTGAGTAGGAAACAATAAAGAAATTGAAAGCAAACTGGAAATCTGAAAGGAATCTAGTGCATTTGTTTCCATCCACTATGTTCATCTTAAAGTATTATCTCTTCTTATCCTATTGTATCTTATTCACTCTATTATCTCTGACCACTTATTGCAATGCTCTTAATAATTCCCACTGCAAGATGATCATCCTTTCTCATTCTAAATTAGATGAGACCACCAGAACATCCATCTTCTTATAATTAGTTCATGTTTATCAGAATTCATTCGGAATGGCCAAACTTAGTCAAAGTGGAGGAAGGCAGACATTTTGTCAGGTACCTGGATGAAATGCCCAAAGATGTTTCAAAGTTTTAATTTATACAAAGTATTTTGACTGACTGTTTACTTATTTAACTCTGTTACTCCCATGACAATCTCATCTATAAATCAGTTTCAGACAGTTTGTAAAAAATGGCTGATTAGGGAGTGCAGGGTAGATCAATGGTAGAATTCTCACCTGCTGTGTGGGAGACTGGGTTCAATTCCGAGTGCATGCACTTCCCAAAAGCAAACAAACAAGCAAAATAAAAAGAAAAAACAAATCAAACAAAAATTCAACAAATAGTGCTGCAATAATGGGATACTTACATAGAAAAAGAATGAAATGCAACCCCTGCCATACAGCATGCGACAACAACAAGAAAAGGCTAACAGCATGAGGGAAGTATTAGAGTACTCATTTCCTCAATTGGTTTGTCTTGTAATAATTATTAGTCATTCTCGGTTTTCAAACATTCTTCATAAACCATTCATTCCTTCTCTCCATGTAATTTGATATGTTATCAAAAGTTTATCTAAATGTAAAAATTATATGTGAAATGAAAGATATTTCAAAATCTAGGGGAGATTGAAAGCAATCACTGTCATTTAAAATTTTACAAATGTAAAGCTTGTTACCTTTTACAGAACTTAATTGAAATGAAAAATCTCCATACCAACTTATTTTAATGATTGTATTAAATTCTATCATATATATTAAAATAAAATCAAGTTTTTCCACTATAAGTGTGATGAACATTTTGAATTTTAAATTTCTGTACAAATAGAATTTCGAGAGTATTATTCTGCAAAAAGGTATAAAGATTTTGTAAGTATAATTTCATGTTTTCTTTAATGTTTTTATCAGTTATATCCTATTTCAATTTATTAAACTATTTCACTGAACTTTTGCCAGCTTTGATAAATTTTAAGCAGTCTTCTAATTTAATATAATAGCATCACATTTTTTTATTTCCTTGATTTCTAAGGAAATTACCACGCATTTTGTTTACATTTCTAAATAGTCTCTTCATATCATTTGTCCATCTCTTAAATCTTGGATTTTGTTATTTGTTGTTTTGATTATAGTATGATTATATACCTTTTATCTTTCTATAGCATTTCAAATTCAAGTATAATTCATATATTGCTTTGGGTTGATAATTTTTAAACACATATAAAAATCAAACTTTAGATGTCTTAATTATTATTGTGCTTTACTGTTCTAGCTTCTAATTTTTTCTTGATTATAATTTTTAAAATTTGCTTATGTTTTCACTTTTATAAACACCCATTTTATGTCTTTATAAAATCTTCCAATTTTCTAAGGTACCATATTCATTTATTTCCTTTTTAATCTTTATTCTTTTCTTTCACCTGAATTACTTTATTGTATGCATATTTTGCTAACTTCTTAAGTTTCCTTATTTGTTCATATATTTGAAAAACGTGAGAGCATATAAAGCATGTGTATAGCTTTGACCGTGGTGCATTAATCTTTTATTCCTGATGCCATTGTTTTGTAAATAGTCTATTATCAATTATGTAGAAGTTTGTTAATAATTTATCATTATCAGCAAACTTATTGTCAGTGTTCTTGATTTGATTCCTTCTATTTTGCTTTAAGTCACTTCAGAGTCTTCCCTTCTTTATGACTCAATGGACCAAGTAAATGGCTCTGTAGTGACTGAGTTTATATTAATGGGACTTGCACAATCCTTGGGAATACAGTTTTTACTTTTATTCTTCTTCTCTTTATTCTACATGTGAATTATCCTGGGAAACCTCTTAATTATGGTCATAGTGATTTTTTTTTAATTTTTTTTTTTAACAAAGCATTTTTTTTATTTTATTATTTTTTGTTTGTTTGTTTGTTTGTTTTTTTTACATGGGCTGGGGCCGGGAATCGAACCAGGGTCCTCCGGCATGGCAGGCAAGCACTCTTGCCCGCTGAGCCACCGCGGCCCGCCCATGATTTTTGATCCTCACTTACACCCTCCCATGTATATTCTCCTGGCCAATCTATCTTTCATTGACCTGGGCCTTTCATCTACCACAGTTCTTAGGATGATCTTTGATCTTCTCAGTGATTGTAAAGTTACTTCTTTCCATATTGCATGATACAGATATTCTTTATCCATGTCATGGGAGGAGTTGAGATGGTGCTGCTTGTAGCAATGACATATGACAGGTACACAGCGATATGCAAGCCTCTCCATTATCTAACTTTTATAAATCCCAGAATGTGCTGGCTTTTTGTAATGGTTGCTTGGATCATTGGGATGATTCATGCTGTATTTCAGTTTGTTTTTGTTATAAACTTACCCTTCTGTGGCCCTAACAATGTGGGAATCTTTTATTGTGATTTTCCTCGGGTTATGAAACTTGCATACATGGACACTTATAAGCTAGAATTTGTGATCACTGCCAACAGTGGGTTTATTTCTATAGGCACCTTCTTTTCCTTAGTGGTATAATATATCTTTATCTTAGTTACTTTTCCACAAATTCTTCAAATGATCTATCCAAAGCATTCTTTATTTTGTCAGTGCACATCACTGTAGTGGTGTTGTTTTTTGCCCCTTGCGTTTTTCTCTATGTATGGCCTTTCCCAACTAAATCACTGGATACATTTTTTGCCATTGTGGACTTTGCTGTCACCCCATTCTTAAATCCTGTCATCTATACTTTAAGGAACAAAGATATGAAGGTGGCAATGAAAAGAATGAGTCAACAGGTTGTAAGTTCTAGAGACATGACATAATGAATTTCATTGATAAGAGCACAAGATGAATTCAATGGACCATCAAGACCACCAAGATGACCATGAACACTGTGGAATGCTTTTTCATTATTGCCTGAAAAGACTGAGAAAACTGCAGAAAAGGAGGCATTGAATCTAACAATTTCATTTCAGATGGTGTTGCAACAATTCTTGTTAATCACAAAAATAAAGTATTATATATTTCTATCTAACCTACAAACATAAATTGTACTTCACCAGAAATGACTACATTAGCATCTCTTGAAATTGCTAAATATTTTTATGAAAGTATTTGAATCCCATGGATAAAATAAGGGTTTATATAAATCACCAGACATTAAAACTAAGGAAAATACAATTCTCATCCTAACTGTTAGATAAACAGAAAGATCAACACTATGTTACAAGTCTGAACTATGTTTTCACTCTTTGACCTATCACTGCATTTTGTACAATATTTAGGAATAGATTCTAGTATTTTGCATTTTGCAAAATTTGACTATGTTACATTTTTTTCAAAAGGGCAATTCTGCTGCCCTTACAGTCTTCCTTAAAACATTTCATTAATCTTTCCTCAACAAGGCATTAAGGGAATGGCTAGTTCACCCTAAAATATCATGTGCAATTCTAAAAGTATTTGAAGGGACTAATTTCCTAGAGAAAGGCACCCAATTTAGACTCTTTAAAAAATCACCTTTAGACTCAGTGAGGGAGTAAAATTGTCTAAGTGAACTAAGAAATTGTAGCAATAGTCCTTCAAGAAGAGTTTGTGTTTCATCCAATGCCCGAGGGAAAACTTGTGAGACTATAAGAGTCAAGCTCGGGCTGACTATTCCCAGATCTCTTTTCCTGCCTCCAATCACTTTCATAAAGGGCTTGTAATTTCTAAGAGTCCTTGCTAGTGAGGACATTTTTTATAGATTGTATTCACTTCAAAATTTTATGCTACAAGAGAGTTCAAACAGGGATAGCTGCTTCTCCTTTGCTCTGAAAATCGCTGTAATCTCTTCCAGTTATGAAGGAGGTAGGTAAAATGAGGAAACTGAATTATATTACCAGAAGGAACCAAGTTGCAGCATTTTATTGGCAATGAGATGTTTCTATAGGAGTTGATTGTGCAGAATTCAATCCCATTTTTACCTTCAGGAAAAATGGAAGGACCCTGTGAAGATGGCTTACTTGAAGAGTTAGTATGAATAATGTTAGGAAGGCTAATCCTTGTTATAAGTATTACACAGGAAACATTTGCGAAATCCTTCTCCTGAATCTTCTGTGTTAATTTATTCTTTCCTTTCCATTTGTGGGTCTTTTCACCATCTTCCCCTAAATCTAGTGTTCTTTTGCTCAACTCCTTCCCTCATTTCTGAAGCTTCAGTAAAACCTGGTCGGGACATTTCTTTCATATAAAGATGGAATTCATGGAGTTGTGGGTATTTTGAAAGGTTTAGATCCAATGAACAGATTTGTAAAATAAAGAAAATGAGCCCCAAAGATTTTGAACAACATACCCAAACTCACACAGTGAATTTCTGTTAGATGGCAAGTCTCCAGACTTCAATCTAAGTGAAACAAATGACATTGTTTTTCTTTAATTAGGGATAAAGATGTTTAGGGAAAAAATACCATCTTAATAGTCAAACTTCAAGACTAATCTAGTGCATGGGCAAGGATTTTCTTGTTTAAATGTGTCTGGATCTTCATAGTTGCTACCAACAGTGTGTAAGATTCTGAAGAACTCCTTTCAATGAGCCTAAATGTAATGTTTAACTTGAAATTGATACAATTCACTTTCTTGAATCATTTTTGAGGATCAGAGATGATTTGATATGATTATAGTAGTAAAGTGTCTTCTGTAGCCCAGGATCCCATGCCATCACTATCCCCTCAGCATCATACATTCATAGGATTAGATGTTTGAACTAAATGAGAGAGAAATTTCTTTTGCTGTGGAATAACATTACAGAATTCTTACTTTGTACCATGGTCGAAAATCTTTCCAGCTGCATGCCAGAAACCTTGGTAAAACAATTATCCTTGGTAAATTTCCTGTGCAAATGTGACAATCAAGTTTGTCCTTACTTAGTGAATTGAATGATGTCACAAAATTAAATCTCTAAAATCAGATTTAGCATTCTAACAAACATCCCAACAAATTAGTCATGGTAGAAATTATCTCACAATAGGAATACCATCCTCTTTATTGTTAATGACTAATATGATTACATTTATTACTGTGTGTAGCAGTAAGGAAGTAAAATGAGTGCTGTGACTTGTACTATCTTATTTCTTGTCATTAATTTATTAATTAGGAACCACCAAATTTTTAAGAATTTTGGAAACAGTAATGTGGAGCTTGAATAGTTAGGGGGAAAGAACAAGATTCAGGATAATGAGGAGAAAAGTGAAATTTCCAAAGGCTTGGAATAAATTGAGGAAAGTAAAGAAAGGATAAAGAAAAAAATAAAAGAATACTATTATTCTTCCAAAATATCTGGCAAAGTAAACTTCTATCCCATCAATTCCACTTCTCACTTTTGCATCATATTTGCCCATACACTCCTACACCTTGTCTGAATATCCCAGTGGTTGTGCTTCCCTTTCAGGATACCATTCTATTTCCAGCTCACCACACTGCAAAACTTTTTGAAAAAGTAGTCTTATTATCTCTTCTTTACACATAGCTGAAATGGCTTTTACAACTCATGTCCAACATACTTTTCAGGATCTCACCTAGAAGAAGCAACTTATAAGGACACCCAAACATGCTCTACATGTCTAGAAAACAGTTAGCATCCTCTCCCTTTTTCCGAATACATCCCTTTTCCTAAAAGTATTATGTGTATTACATATTGCTATATTAGTGTTCATTATAATTGTTATCAGAGGTAAAGCCATCACAATGCTCTCAATTACTCAGAATAAAACACTGAAATTACCTTTTTTCATCTCCTGAATCCTGTTGACAATTTTCTTGACAGTTATATATTGATCATTTTCCACGTGCAAGAAATTTTATATCCATGGTCACATTCAATCTTCACAAAACTCCTATGAGGTGGTGTACAATCACTCTTTTTTTCTAGATGTGGCAATAATTTAGAGTAGTTAAGTAACTTTCCCAAGGTCATCCAGCTCCATAGTAGATAAACCCAGGACTTTTGAAGGTAGGCCACCTAGCACACAAGTGCACCTGTGAACCATGTTTGATGGGTCTTCACAAATCTTCCCTACCTCTTTCCTAACTCACACAAGCACAACTAGCAGCTTATTAGCTCTTCTTACACTTAAAGCAATACATTAGCTTTATTTCCAATCTCTCTATATTCTAATTTACAGTGAGGTCAGAGTTTTTATTAAAATTTTTCCTAATTCTTCAATTGTTCCTCATTGATTTCATAATAAGTATGAATCTCTTAGTATGCATTCCAGAATGCTTTCTAATTTTATCTGATACTAAACCCTTCACACCTTCTCCTAGGCAAACTTTATGGCATTTTCTCATTTTTTTCTTGCTCCATCTTGATTTCCCTATGCCCTTTTCCTCTGTCTCATTTTATTAATCTCAATTTTGTAAATTTTATTTCTATATTCCCTCTTTCATTTTATTTTTGTAATACTTTTTTCCCTCAATATTATTATTACTAAATAATGGTGAAAAATTCCATACTCTATATAAATCATATGATTCTTAGCTTCTCTTTTAGAATCCTCTGAAACTTAAATGCTTCCTAAGGCTCAACCTCTAGATCTGTGTCTTAGAATTTTATGTTTCTCTCAAAACTTCTGATGGAAAATTACTTTGGGGTTGTATCCTTACACACCCCCTCCACTAAAATGTTAAAGTAATGGAGATTATGAGAACTCTTAATCCATTGTTCACATTTTAAAGACAGAAAAATAGAAGAAAACAGGAGACAAGTTCATTTACCTCATCTTGGTATTATCGCTAGCATATAAGTGAAATGTGAAAATGATTATTGGAAAACCAAGTTTCTATATGAATCAGAAGGTGCTAAATCTTACTTCTAATGATTAGCTAAATCTCTTGAATGCTTGCTGAATATAGAATTCTATGTAAAACATTTTACATTCCATACCTCATTTGAAATTAATAATAACCATAAGAAATTGATATAGTATTTAACAAAATGGAAAAATGTCTTAAAGAAGAAAAATAAGGTATACAATGTTCGCAGACAACAAACAAAACCTATACACTATGTTGTCTCACAGTGAAACTGTGAATTAATATTTATTTTATTTTGATGGAGAGGAAGTTTCCACAGCTATACACAAAATCATTGCATTAGACTACCATACTCCTAAGAATAATTTTTCAAAAATGCACATCTTAAAAACATTTTTAATTGTGAAATCTGATGCTTAAATAAACTCTAGTGATTTAAGATAAAGATTTAAGATAAGACAAGACTTACAGAAGATAGTACAGTTTTGTATATTTAAGAGCTAAATTAAGTATTACTTCTGTAATAAACTGTTTTGAAGTTCAGAGAGAAAGGAAGTATATAACATTGGTGATAAAGACTGAAACTGCCATGGAGGGTAGCATAAGAAAGACTTTTTAGGAATAAGCCTAGCACACATAGAGACCCTGAAGAGATGTGGATAAGACTATGAGCAGAAGCAGGGTAGTAGTGCTGGATAAAATAGACTTTAGATCGTGTACATTTTGAGAGCCCTTACATAATAAACCACAGAAAAATCATTGCAAGTATGAACAGAATGATACAAAATGAGACTTTGAATTTAAATATAAAAATTCTGACTTCCTTTTCATTCTCCTCTCCAAGGTATCTGCAGAGGCTACTTCCTGGAATAAGTCAATAAGTGAAGCAAATTACTCCATGGTCACTGAATTCATTTTTCTAGGACTTTCCAATTCTCAGGAACTCCAGATTTTCCTATTTGTGCTCTTTTTTGTATTCTACATAGGAATTGTGTTTGGAAACCTTCTTATTGTTGTAACTGTGACTTCTGACTCCCATCTTCATTCCCCAATGTATTTCCTGCTTGCAAACCTCTCACTCAGTGATCTGTGTCTATCTTCAGTTACAGCCCCATAAATGATTGCTGACTTTTTCAGTAAACACAAAGTCATTTCTTTTAAAGGCTGCTTTGCTCAGATATTTCTCCTTCACCTTTTTGGTGGAGGTGAGTTGGTGATCCTCATAGCCATGGCCTTTGACAGATATATAGCAATCTGCAAGCCCCTGCACTATGCCACAATTATGTGCAGCAATGTGTGTGTTGGTATTGTGGATGCTTCTTGGGGAATTGGTTTCTTCCACTCAGTGAGCCAGTTGGCCTTTACAGTGAACCCACCCTTCTGTGGCCCAAATGAGGTCTACAGCTTCTATTGTGACCTACCTAGCTAGGTCATCAAACTTGCCTGTACAGACACTTAGAGATTGGATATCATGGTCATTGCTAACAGTGGCATGCTTACTGTGTGTTCTTTTGAGCTCCTAATCACCTCCTACACTATCATCCTAGTGACCATCCAGCATCATCCTTCACACACATCATCCAGGGCTCTGCCCCCTTTGACTGCTCATATCATAGCAGTTCTTTTGTTCTTTGGACCATGTGACTTCAGTTATGCCTGGCCATTCCCTATCAAGTCATTAGATAAATTCCTTGTTGTATTTTATTCTGTGGTCACTCCTCTCTTGAATCCAATTATATACACACTGCGGAACAAAGACATGAAGGCTGCAATGAGGTGACTGAGAAAATGGAATATGAAGTCTAGTGTAAAGCTTTAGGCCCTCTGTAACTATAAGACTAATTTGAGATAAAGACATAATATTTAGTAAAGTTGATAAATTACTTACTAAACGTCATAAAAATTGTACCCTTTAATTCTATGTCACTTAGGAATCTTCATGTCACTTAGGAATTTACATACACTGCTTCAATTTATCCTCAAAGAAATTTGTCGTTCATATTTTTGGTAAAAATGCAAAGCTAATACTGTGCTTTCAAAATATCATCTCATCTAATTCTGAGGCACTATGAAAGGCTTAAACACATTAGGGTTTGTGCACCCTGTCTTCCTGGATGGTCCTGAGACTATTAGAGGGATGCAGAGAAATGTGCCTGGCTTATAACACCATTTAAAAATGTGTGTTGCTCATTTGACCTAAAAATTTCAAGGAAGTAACTCATTCCTGCCTAGCTCAAAAATTTTGCTTAATAATAATAAGCTTTTTTTAAAAAAAAACTTTCTTCCAATATAATATTTTACTATAGTTCACTTTCTATTACATAATCCCTAAGTGCATTATAGGAACGACAGGAATTTGGAGTCTGCCAACATGAAATTTGCCTTGCAGGCACTTGACCTCTTATGATATGCAGCAAAGGCTCATAAATAGTAAAAGCTATTTAGAGAGAACCAGTCTCTTAAAATGTTGGTCCAAAGTGAGTCATTCAGACATTCAGATCCATCCATGTATTTTCTGTGGTTAGTTTTTTTTTTTTTTTGCATGGCCAGGCACCTGGAATTGAACATGGATCTCCAGCATAACAGGTGAGAACTCTGCCTGCTGAGCCACTATGGCCCACCCTCCATGATTAGATTTTAAGTGAACAATCTTTGAATTCAGAAACATTTGGGGGATCAGTTGAACTTCTTCCTTAGTAATTGTGGCATATTTCTCAGGGATTGGAGCCTAGTCATTCTTAAAAATTTTCAATCATTTCTACCTTCTCTCCCTGTCTCTCATGTCTGTAGCCTAACTCACTGTTCTCCCTTCCCCCTCTCATCAGAAACCTCCCGTCTCAGTAGCTTATCTCAAAACTACAAGCCTTCTTGTTATTCTGTCCTTGCCTCTAGCTATCTTCTGCCGCCCTTGCCTAGAAACTACCTTTTAGTTTGTGTAATTGGCTCTTCGAACCCCCTACCCTCTCCCCTACTCCTCCCCTTGTGCAACTGTATATAACCTAAGCTCCCTGTAGCCTCGGGGTCTTTAGAGCACTTGAGCCGCTTCGGTACCTAAGCTCTTACGATGTAACAATAAAAAAGCTTTGTGCTGATTAATTGGCCTTTGGCTCAAGTCCTTCAGTCCCCTAGCTGAGACGGCTAGGTTTCACTTACCCAGGTTTGTTTCCCGTGAGCTCGCCCCCTAATTCACCCAGTGCTCCAGTCGCGCGACCCGGCTGAAGCTATCAGCGGCAATTGGCGCCCGAACAGGGACCCCTCCGTTCCCGCTTGGACACTGGAGATCCTAGGACCACGGAACCAAGGTAAGCATCTAGACTCTCTCGCGAAATAAACGCCGTCCTAGGATTCATTCTTATTCACGCAGAGTAGTCCTCCTAAATTCAAAATGGGTTCATCTCTTTCTAAAAGTCAGGTCCCCCAAGTGAGAGCGCTAGCCGCTCTGTTAGATACCCATAGGTGTAAGGTTTCAGCCCGGCAGCTGCAAGTTTATTGGGATCTCCTGCTGCCGTTTAACCCCTGGCTACTAACCAGTCCACTTTGGGCCCCAGCTACCTATGATCAATTAATTGCCAGGGTCACAGACGAAATGGAGCATGAAGGCAAGCGTTTTCCTCCGGGGCTTCTCCCCACGCTAATCACCATCCGCTCTTGCCTTCAAGGCTCCTTGCCCCCCACTGATGGCCGGCCGAAACCAACTAAAAGCGTCACTACAGCAGCCGCCGCAGAGACGCAGTCCGGCTCTAAGTCGGAGCCCGACTCCGACGCTAAGTCCCTCCTCGAACAGCTTGAGGAACGCCTCGAAAGGCACCCGCCCCTACAGGACTATGGTGGAGAGCCTCAGGGCGGAAAAACTAACTCCACCCTTCCGCCTTCTTCCCCATCATCCAAACCGGAAAAAGGCCTTTATCCCGCCCTCCCGGAGGAAGTGGAGGCGGGACGTCCTGTCCCCTCCTCCTTACCCTCCGGCCCTCCCCCGGCTGCCTATCATCCTTCCCTTAGCAACACCAACCCCTTCTTTCAGGAAGTGCACCCGCCGTCTTACGCGCCCCCGCCCCCCTTTTGTCCTGGTCCTGAGCCACGGTGGCCATTTTGTCCTGTACCGCCGCAGCCATTTTGTACTGCACCACCATCTTGTCCCACCCCGGCCACGCACGGCCCGCACCCTCGGCTACTGCCGCCGGGGCCTGTTACGGCCTTTCCCATCAATCTCGCGCCAACTCCGCAGCGACCCCTTCCGTGGATCCCGCACAACGAGGACGATGTAAAGCGTCTCCGAAAGGCGGTTAAGGAAGACGGCCTTACAGGGCCATATGCCACTCATCTTTTAGAGGGATTAGCTAATGAGCTCAATACCCCCCAAGATTGGACCTCCCTAGCACGGGCCGTCCTTACCGCTGGGCAGCTGGTAGACTGGAAAGCCCATTTTAATCTGGAGGCCGAAAAAGCTGTGCAGGACTCTGCCAACCAACAAAGCCTCCCAGGTATCCAATTCCCCCTCGAATGCTTTTTAGGCACTGGCTATTATGCCGACCCGTCTGTATACTGGCAAGCTCCGTATGCCTTCTTTCTTAAATTAAAAGAAGTGGGGCTTAAAGCCTTCCGCTCCTGCTCTGCAGCCAGGCCGCAACAACTGGCTTCTCTCACACAAAAACCTGATGAGGATTTTGCCTCTTTTGTGTCAAGAGTTCAGGAAGCTTGCCAAAAGCGGGTTGCAGACGTCCAGGGCCAAAACCTCCTAGCTAAGGAATTCATCTTTGAAGGAGCTAGGCAACCATTCAAACAAGCCATCATGGGACTCAGAGAGAAAAACATCTCTGACTGGGTTTTAGCTTGCTCTAACATCAACCCCAACACAGACGGCTTAGCTAGTGCTCTAGCCTCCTCCTTAGTTTCCGCACTCGCGCTCACTAATGAGTGTTATCGGTGCGGCGAAACTGGCCACTACGCTCGAGAGTGCCCTCAAAAGCCTCAAGAGTCGAAGTGCCCTCAAAAGCCCCGAGAATTTTTCCAGCCAAAGTCCAATAACCTGCCTCAATCTAATTTCTCGCACCGCCGCCCCAACGCCCCGTGTCCGAAGTGTGGGCAAGGTTATCATTGGGCACGCTTCTGTCGAAATTCTAAGCCTTTAAACTTCAGAGGGGGCAAGTCTCAGCCCCGCACCCAAGAGACACCGGGTACCAAACAGGGCGCCCCCAGACCATAATGTGGACCATTCCTATAACCCCCAATAAGCCCACCCGTAAACTAAAAATTGGAGCCAACTGGCTTCTTGGTACAGTAGATTCTGGGGCCGAAATCTCTTGCCTTCCAATTAAGTTCAAAAGCATGTGCCCGACCACCCGTGGGCCCTCCGTAATCGGTGCTACAGGCTCTGCCCCCTCAGAAAGGGCCGCCATTCCCCTTCCTTGGGAGGATGAAGAAGGCCTCCAAGGCACCTTCAGACCCTTATTCCTAAGTTCCATTGACCAAATCTTATGGGGGCGAGACATTCTAACAGCTTCAGGGGCATATATTACCACACAGCCCCCCCAAGAAACCCTCACGGATCAAGCTCTCTGGGAGCGTGCTATTCCCATCATTGAAGGAGCAGGTGTCACCACGCCGCCCCCCCAATAGATTACGCCACTGTTCGCATTACACCTCCAACACCCACTCCTCTTCAATGGGACACAGAGGAGCCTATCTGGGTGGAGCAGTGGCCCCTGCCGTCCCACAAGCTGGACATACTAAAGCAACTTGTTCTAGAGCAGTTAAATGCCGGACATATTGAGCCATCTAACAGCCCCTACAATTCTCCAATTTTCGTCATCAGTAAAAAAGGAGGCACAAAATTCAGACTCCTCCACGACCTAAGGGAAATTAATAAGCACATCCGGCCCATGGGGTCCCCCCAACCCGGCATGCCACATCCCGCAGCTCTAGCCAAAAATTTGAAGATTGCCACCTTAGACATCAAAGACTGTTTCTTCTCCATCCCTTTGCATGACAAAGACAAAGAAAAATTTGCCTTCACAGTACCGGTTACCAACCACATGGGGGCAGCACCACGTTATCAATGGAAAGTGTTGCCTCAAGGCATGCGTAACAGCCCCGCTATTTGTCAAAACTTTGTTAACACCGCGGTTCAGCCGCTCCGCTCGCAAGCTACCATCTTTCATTATATGGATGATATTCTAGTAGCAGCTGAGTCAACAGCTCAGCTGCAGTCTGTTTTAAAGCAACTATTAGACCTCCTCGAACAATTAGGCCTTAAAGTGCAGCAAGAGAAAGTACAGTGTATCCCGCCCTTCACCTTTTTGGGGTACGAAATTTCCAATCAAGTGTCTCCAATAAAATTTGCCCTCCCGGTTCCCAACTACCTAATGCTGCATCAGTTGCAGCAACTCTGCGGGCAAATTAATTGGGTCAGGCCCGCGCTGTCCTTGTCCACAGGACAGCTTCAACCGCTGTTCAACCTTCTGAAAAGTAGTTCCTCACCAGTAAATGCAGTAAATCAACCTATTAAACTCACAGAAGAAGCGAAATCAACAATTCAGTTCTTCAACGAGGCTCTCCATCAGTCTCGACTTGACCAGTATGACCCCTCTCAGACCCTTTATGGGATCATCCTCCACCGAGGCTCCACGCCCATGGGGGTCCTCTGGCAAACTGGGCCCCTACAATGGGCCCACCCAGCCAAAGGCAAACTGAGGAAAATTTGTCCAATCGTGCAGCTCTTCATACTGTTAGCACAAAAGCTTATCAAAACCGCTGTGCACCTCCTAGGCCGACACCCAGATACCATTATCTGGCCATTAGAAGAAAGTCAAGTCACAGAACTTCTGCAAAATGACTTAGATATGCAAATTCTCGTAACCAACTTCAGTGGGAACTTCTCCAGTCAATACCCTCAGCATAAAGCCCTGCAGGCAGTCCCTGCCTGTCCCCTGTTTCCAGACCCCCTTACTCACCCCTTCCCTTCCTCAGTGCCTATACCCCAAACCACCACTGTTTTCACAGATGCCTCCAAACGATGGTTTGGATTTGTTGCCTTTGTTAAAGAACAGCCTCAGCCAGTTACGGTAACCTTTCCTAACACTGACTCAGTCCAAGTGGGGGAACTCAAAGCTGTTGTTCTAACCTTCCAGCAGTTCCCACACGAGTCAATTAACATCTTCACAGACAGTCTGTATACCTTCCAAGTCTGTAAGGTGTTAGCTCATGCCGTGTTCTTTCCTGACACAGAGAAACCCATAGACAAACAGCTATCTCTTCTGCAAAACATCTTAGAAGATAGACAGCACCCCTGGTTCATAGCACACATTCGCAGCCACTCCGGCCTCCCAGGGCCGCTAGCTGAAGGCAATCATTTAGCTGACCAAGCCGTCTCTGCCGGTGTGCTCCAAGCAGCCCAAGATCCAGTTCTAACTCTAATGACTCAAGACCCCATCAATGCAGCTAAACAGCTGCACAGTCGGTTCCATTTATCAGCTGGGGCCATCCGTCACTTATGTGGCCTTCCTATTCAAACAGCCAAGCATCTAGTCAGAAGCTGTGCCACGTGCGCTCCATTCGCACCGTTAGGCCCCTTACAACCGCAGGGGGTCAACCCCCGAGGGCTCAAGCCCAACGCCAGGTGGCAAATGGACGTCACGCATGTCCCTTCATTCGGGAAATTCAAATACCTGCATGTAATCATAGATACATACTCAGGTATGTGTTATGCTGCCCCGATGCCTGGGGAAACGGCTAAACATTGTATCCAAGCCCTAAGGCAAGGGATCCTCTTTATGGGGGTCCCCTGGGATCTTAAAACAGACAATGGCCCTGCATACCGCAGTGCAGCCTTCAAAGCCTTTTTAAACATGTACAACATCACTCACCATTTTGGCATCCCTTACAACCCACAGGGACAAGCCCTGGTAGAAGCTCTCAATAAAAGAATTAAACAGCAAATACAAAAACAGGGGAGTAGTATGCCCAAGGCATCCCCCAAGGAGATTATCACCCAAGTCCTTATTGTACTAAACTTGTTAACCTTCGATAAAGAAGGCCTGTCTCCCCTGCACAAGCATTGGGGTCCGGTCAGTCGACCTTCAGTAGTCCCTTCAGTCTACTGGCGAGATCCAGTCACAAACGCTTGGTCGGGTCCTGCCCCGCTCCTAGCGCAGGGACGCGGTTTTGCTTGTGTCTTTCCAGAAAGTGAACCTCAACCGTTGTGGATCCCTTCTCGCTATATTCGGCCTGCAACAGCCACTGCCGAAAAAGAAATGTCCAAAACTCCATCGCAGTGAGTCCATAAATGTCTATGCACCCTTACTGGCTCTTCCTTATTTGCCCACTAGCCCTACTCGGGGCAGTAATACTAGCAACAGCCGCTCCAAAAGACGAGCCTCTCCGAAAGAATCCTACTTGCCGTCCTTTTCCTGTGTATCATTGCCTGTTTTAACCTGCTCGCTATCTTCCTCTAAGTGCTACCCTGCTTATTATTTTCAGGACGAGTTTATGACCTCAATCACAATGATCTTTTTTAACCCTCTGCCACTCAAAGTTATCACCTTATGTCTTCTTCTACAAAATACAGGTGTTGTTTCCCCCGTCCTCGACTCCAACCCCCATCGACCTGTGAAACAAACTTGGCAAATTCTAAATTCCAATGCTGAAATTGTAGCTACCAAAACTGATAGCAAGCATCCTATGGGACAGTGGTGGCCCTCCCTCGAAGTTGATTTATGTCAGTTAATTGCAGGGGCGGATGACTTTGACATTCCCTCTGTTGATCCAAACAAACCTGGGAGAAGTGTCTGCATGAGCAATACATGCGAGTGTACCCGATTCCCTGCTGGGTGTATAAACCCTCGAGCTAGGGCCGCTCTTTATAAAAGGCCTTTTTATGTTTGTCCCCGGGACGGCCGGGACAGGGAAAAGGCATATAGTTGTGGCCAACACCAATACTTCTATTGTGCTAAATGGGGATGCGAAACCACGGGTGATGCTTGGTGGTCCCCGTCTTCATCTTGGGATTCTATTACTGTCAAAAGAAAACCCAGCAATGATAAGCCGCTGGACGCTGATCAGTGTAGAAAACCTACGGGGGCACTGGAGACATCCAAATGGGAGGGTTCTGGGGAGTGTGTTAGTTTTAAATGTAACCCATTGAACATCTCTTTCACCGCCCATGCCCGAAAGTCTCCAACCGATTGGCTGAAGGGGAAAACTTGGGGACTTCGAGTCTATCATTCATCAGCTTATGACCCCGGAACAATATTTAAGATACGTTTGGTTGTTGAACAAATCACCAGAGTAGTAGGACCAAATTCGGCAGTAAGGCCCAAATTTCAGTCTCCTTCCCTACCTGCTAAACAAACCACTGCTGAACCAACCCAGCCTACTGTGGCATCCCATGTCTTTATTTCATCCTCGAGTTCTAGTGCTTCTCCTCCCTCACGTACCAAAACACCCTTTCACAACAAATTATTTAACTTAATTCTGGGAAGTTATGAAGCATTAAATAACAGCAATCCAACTTTTACTGAAGAATGTTGGCTATGCTTACAAGCTAGTCCTCCATATTATGAGGGAATAGCTGTCAGTGGTACCTTTAAAGTTAGCCAGTCCTCAAATTCTTGTGATTGGCATAGTGGCCTAGGACTTACCCTCCCTGAAGTATCAGGTAAAGGTACTTGCATTGGCACGCCACCGGCAGACTTCCAGGGACTTTGTAGTAGAAATGCATCCAATGAGTTTAATTCCTCAAGAGGCGCCTACTTAATTCCTTCGCCAGGTTTAAAATGGGCATGTAGCACGGGTCTAACACCCTGTGTCAGTACTAGTGTCTTCAACTACATGCAGTTTTGTATCCTAGTACAGGTCCTGCCAAGAGTTACCTACCACTCTACCGATGATTTTGAGGAATCTGTAGAAAATAAGCACCGGCGGAAAAGAGAAGTGGTCTCAGTAACCCTAGCAATACTATTAGCTGCCGGAGTGGCAGCCGGGGTAAGCACAGGTACCGCAGCCATAATTCAGGGAAATCAACAAATATCCCTCTTAGAGTCAGCAGTCAATGAAGACTTAACGTCTATAAAGCAAGCCATGGAAGCTTTAGAAAAATCTTTAACATCCCTGTCCGAAGTAGTCCTCCAAAACAGAAGAGGCCTTGATTTATTATTTTTAAAGGAGGGAGGGCTGTGCGCAGCCTTGAAGGAAGAGTGCTGTTTTTATGCAGATCACACAGGAGTAGTCAGGGACTCCATGAAAAAATTAGGAGAAAGACTAGAAGCCAGGGAGAAAAAGTTAAGGGAATACCGAAGCTGGTTTGAAAATTTATTTGCTCAATCGCCATGGCTAACCACCTTAATTTCTACCATAGCAGGGCCTCTGTTAGTGCTTTTATTAATATTAACCTTTGGGCCATGTATTGTAAACAGAATAATAAACTTTGTAAAGCAACAAATAAATAGAGTAGACATGAATATTGCACACATCCATTATATGCGTATTAATGGGGAACTGGCATAAGCCCCTGCGTTGCAAAAACTTTTGACTTTTTTTTTCCTTAAGTCTTTCACTGTGGTAATTTTAGCCGCCTATCCCCGCAAGACCGCCTTTAACAATAACGTACTTCCTCCCACCTAACACTGCTCCTTTTTTCTTCTAATTCAAATTCCTTTGCAGGTTACCGACCACAAACATGAGCTCAGCTACGCAGTGTTCTCCACTCCAATAACTCACCATCCTACCCCCTTCCATTTCTTCCTCTCTCGGGAGCTTAACCTGTAAGCCTTGCCAGCCAGCTAAGTGCTGCGAGCCTCCCCTGCAATAAACTGATGGGCAACGGCATTTCTCCATTCCTGTATCAGTTGAAGCCATAGTCAAGCCTGTCCATGACCTTGAACCAAAAGAAAGTTCCCACAGAACTGAGAAATGTTAAAATCAGCCTCCAGGGTTTTACGCCCTGAGAAAATTTCATTTTCTGTTTTACAGGAGACGTATGGACCGTGCAAGGAAAACACAGCTCTGTCGTTGGATTTCCCTTGCCGTTTTTCTTCTCCTGTTCACCTTTGTCCTGCACCTTGCCATTTTAGCCTTAGCAGAAAACGTTCGTCTCCACTACTTTTGTAACACAAACTATTCCTTTATTTGGTGGCATTCCGGTACATGGAACACCACGTGCAAAACAAAGTGATGCAGGCAGTCAGGCCATAGTCGCAGCAGTCGCCGCCAGCACCGTGACAGCCATCGCTTTAACCTGAGCCCCTACCACCATTGAAATCCCTCTCAACGTAACCCAGCAAACCGCCTGGCTCGCCCGCGCCCACAATATGCCAACCAGCCTTCGCACTCCGTAATCTGCAACCTCCGACAGCAAATGAACTTACAATAAGTGCCACCCCTTTATAAAAATCCGTGTTACTCATTTACCTGTCAACCCCGTTGTCTCCCATCTCTCCCTACGCAACTGGGTCTTTACTTCTCTCAACTATTCTTACTGAAGCTATACTCATACCCTTTAAACTCATATTTTAAAACTAAAGCGCACTATCGTTCTTTCTGTCACATCCTCTCTCCTCGCTGAGTTACTGAATAAAACTACCTCCTTCTTCAAACCTTCAAACCTCATTTTTACAGTATAATGCTTATAACCTTTATCTTCGTATGTGTCCTACTCATATGTCTCTGTCATCGTCTCTCCGAGTAAGCCTACAAACGCAGCTTCTTACCTTAGTAGCTCTTAAGCTCCAAAATCCCTTTGCCAATACAAACAATCGTTGGCAAACACAAGTTTGGCTAGCTAGTGTCACTCGCCCCCAGGACTGATCACCCTGAGGCCTGAGTTTTGCCCTCAAGACTGATCACCTTGAGGCGCCCGCTGCTTTAACGCCAGCTCAGCAAACTGTGTGCTTCCGCCACTCCTCCATCCTCTATATTCCCCTACGGGGGCTGCACGTAGTCAGAGCACGTGCATCTGGGGCCGGCTGGCTACCAGATGGGTACCGCTGGGTGCAAGGCGAAGCACTGCAGAAGACGGGCCGCTCAAACAGGCCTCCTCTGGCTCTTCTGGGGCACATGAGATTTGCATAAGGGTCGGCTCAGCACATACCCTTCCCCTGAAACTCTGAGCCCCACGCACAAGGAGAATCTCATCCCTACCCCTCCCAGCAAAGGTTAATGCCCACCACCTGTCATGCAGGTGAGCCTTTAAAAGAAAAAGGAGAGGAATTGTGGCATATTTCTCAGGGATTGGAGCCTAGTCATACTTAAAAATTGTCAATCATTTCTACCTTCTCTCCCTGTCTCTCATGTCTGTAGCCTAACTCACCGTTCTCCCTTCCCCCCCTCGTCAGAAACCTCCCGTCTCAGTAGCTTATCTCAAAACTACAAGCCTTCTTGTTATTCTGTCCTTGCCTCTAGCTATCTTCTGCCGCCCTTGCCTAGCAACTACCTTTTAGCTTGTGTAATTGGCTCTCCGAACCCCCTACCCTCTCCCCTACTCCTCCCCTTGTGCAACTGTATATAACCTAAGCTCCCTGTAGCCTCGGGGTCTTTAGCGCACTTGAGCCGCTTCGGTACCTAAGCTCTTACGATGTAACAATAAAAAGCTTTGTGCTGATTAATTGGCCTTTGGCTCAAGTCCTTTAGTCCCCTAGCTGAGACGGCTAGGTTTCGCTTACCCAGGTTTGTTTCCCGCGAGCTCGCCCCCTAATTCACCCAGTGCTCCAGTCGCGCGACCCGGCTGAAGCTATCAGCGGCAAGTAATCATGACTTTGGTCACAATATTTAACTTTCCCATGCTTCAGTACCCACATCCTTAAAAAGGTAATAATAATAACTAACACATAGGTTATTTGTGGGATTGGGGATGAGGTTAATAGATATAAATCACAAAGCACATTTTGTGGCATATTTCTAGTTCTCAAGAAATAGTAAGTATTTGATGATGCCGATATATAAATCACATATAACAACAGAGGCAAAAGTCCTCCACCTTTTCTTTTTTATGCCAATATACCAGAGAACTATGACACATCCCAATCATTAACAGATGCGCATTCGTGGTATTATAGACACAAGTGGAAGTCTGTATATTTATGTGCAACTGTGTATTTTTTTCTGTTTTGTTTTTTTGCAAGTGTGTACCTTTGCACTCACACTCTACCCCGTCCTAGGAAAGCATACCAAAAATTCAGGATAAGCATAAAGGGAAATACAAGTTGAAAAACATCTTGACAAATGATTCTGAGAAATATCTCCTCTCTCCAGGGAAAACCTATGAACCAAGAAAAAAAGGAGAATTAAATATTCTGATTAAAGAGCATTGATTCAAAGCATGGCTTAAATTGATAAAGATAGGAAGCTCAGATGATAAGAGGGTTAAATTATGTTTAATCCAGAAATAAAAAGAAAGTATAAAATCCTGCAGTAGGTTAAAAACACAGAAGAAAACAAGTATGTGATAATGACATTATCACATACCAAAGGAAAAGGAAAAATCTATAAATGTGATGGTGGAATTATCACATAACAATATATGAAAGGATATATTCCCATTCTGATTAGAGTATGATTGTAAATGAATTTAAGATATAACTATAAACAAAAACTAAACAAATGTTAAAGTCAAACATGAGTTAATTTCTCTGTAATCCATAAATATGGTAAAGATTGAAAACATTGTCTTCAGAAAATTAATGTCATTAAATTCATGAGAAAAATAAAAAGATAAATGAAACACTATGAGAGAGTATTTACAATTCACTTTGCAAAGACTAAGAGCCCAAATATGTTGAGAACGTCTAAAGTCTTACATGAAAGAGACTAACATGATGATTAAGAAATGGGCAAAATATATGAACTAATAGTTTATAAATAAGGAGATGATGCAAATCATCCTCAAATAGATGAAAAATGTTTGGGCTTTTCCATGTTAACAGATAAGCAAAGTAAAACTATACTGAAGCATTTCTGACCTATCACATTAACAAAACTTTCAATATTTGCTAATACAGTCTGATGATGAAGGTGTACAAAAGTAAGCACTCCCATGCATTGCTGATTGTTGATTGGGAATAAAGAAAAATGGCACAATCTCTTGGCACCACCAAAAAAATTAACATGCTATTAACTTTTGGAAATATTTTTTATTGAGAAATCTTCATACACACACAGTCCATACATGGTATACAATCAGTGGCTCACAACATCACCACATAGTTGTGTATTCTTTACCACATTCGTTTTTAGAACATTTGCATCACTGCAGAAAAAGGAATAAAAAGCAAAAATAAAAGCCTCATTCATCCCATCCCCCTTGCCCTCCCTCTCATTGACCACTAGTATTTCATTCTACCCAAGCTTTACTTATTATCTCCCCCTATTTATTTATTTATTTGTTTATTTATTTTTGGTGCATGGTCTGGGAATTGAACCCTGGTCTCCCACATGAAAGGCGAGCATTCTACAACTGAACCACCCATGCACCCTATTATTTATTTATTTTTTATCCTGATATTTTTACTCAGCTGTCCATTCCCTGGATAAAAAGATTATCAGACACAAGTCTTTCACAATCTCATGGTCATATCATAAAACTATATAGTTGTACAGTTTTCTTCAAGAGTCAAGACTACTAAAACATAGCTCAACAGTTTCAGGTATTTCCCGCCAGCCAGTCCAATACACCATAAACTAAAAAGGGATTATTATATAATGCATAAAAATGGCCTCCAGAATAACCTCTTGACACTGAAATCTCTCAGTCATAGAAAATTTATTTTGTCTCATTTCTCTCTTCCTCTTTTTGGTCAAAAGTCTCCCTCAATCCTGTGATACTGGGTCCCAGATTATCATAGGAGTCCTATCTCACTTTGCCAGGGAGATTTATACCCCTGGGAGTCATGTAGATGCCAGAGATGCCATATCTGAGCAAACAAAGAGGTTCTCTGGGGGTGACACTTGGGTATAATTGTAAGTAAGCTTAGCTTCTCCTTTGCAGAAATAAAATTCACAGAAGTTGAATTCACCCCTAATTCAATAGGCTGGGACTTATTGAATTGAATGTCCCCACTTCTTGTGGGAATATCAGGGATTTCCCAGAATATTTCCTCCTTTCTCCACAGTCCCCCAAGAAGAGTCTGCAAATACTTTTCTATTCTCTGCCCAAATTACTCTGGCATTATATTGCAGCATCACACTAACTGGTACAAACCAACAAGATATCATGCCCTATTCAAGATTCCATGTAATTATGGTGTTCAAATAAACTGATCATGAAAGTTAAATTAGATAATGTGCTACCCAAAATATAAAGTTTGTACAAAATAAACATCTCTTCCTTTGGTCTCACACAAAAGTTGAAGTTTTAAAATATGGACAATATCATCTTTTACCCTGTATTATGATCTACCTTACTCCTATCCAAATCCACTTCATGCATATCTCTAGCAGAAGATAAATCACTTTTTCAACTTTTTTTACAGTTGCTGTATGGGGGTAATGCTGACTTTCACATCTCCAGTGTTCTAACTCAGAGTTTCAGGTGTCACATACATACCCAAAGTTTCAGAGTTTATACTCAAATAGCTCAGTATCTCAGTATTTAGACATGACAGTTACAACCCCAAAATAAATGTGACAGCTGTAAGAGTGTACAATCTAGGACCATTTACAATAGGTCCTAACCTGATAACCCAGGCTCTCGACTTCAATTCTCCAAGTTTGTACATTATAGTTAGTCCATATGATTGATGAATGATAATGTTGGTCTTTTTGTTTCTGACACTTCATTCAACATACTGTCCTTAAGTTTCATTCACATAGCTGCGTGCCTCACAACTTCATTCCTTATTGCACCATTTCAGTAGCCTGTTGTACATCTACACCGCAATTCCCACTTCCGTCCCCCATCATTGTACCCTATGATGCCTCCATCAGATTTACAGTGTTGTAAATCACAAACACTGCCACCAGAAACACCACTATGCAAATATCCATTGATAGCCCCCCTCTCAGATTCTCCAAGTATATACCTAGCAACAGAGCTGCAGTATTATATGGCAACCCCACTCCTAGTCTCCTGTTGAACCACGATGCTGACCTCCAGGAGGGCTACCAACAGTGAATGGATACATCTTTCTCCACACTCTCTCTAGCACTTGTTTTTCTCTGTTTCTTTGGTTTTTTGTTTGCTTGTTTTTTCTATTTTTTTTGGAAGGACGGGCTCTGGGAATCAAACCTGGGTCTCTCACATGGCAGACAAGAATTCTGCCACTGAACCACTGTTGCAACACCCTCCTTCTGTTCATTTTATTCACACATCATACAATCCAACTTAAGTAAGTAGACATGCTTTGCCACCATAATCTATATGAAGACATTTCCTTTTCTTCTACAAATCCATATCCCTCCCCAGTACCCTCACTTGCTGACATTTAGTTTTGCCATAATGCCTTTGTTACATTCAGTGGCTGCATATCACAATGCTACTGTTGACTATAGACCTTAATTTGCATTGATTATACTTTTTCTTATATACCATCCCATTTTCAACACCTTACATTGTTGACATTCATTTTTTCTCCCTCATGCAAAAATGTTTTTATATATGTACATTTACTCACATTATTGCCCACTCTAGACATTCCTAAATTATACTTTCAGCCTTTATCCTCTATCTTTCTTTCTGGTTTCATATATGTCCACAGCATTTTTTCCTCAACCATACTCACATTCAGCTCTATTGGTATACCTATATTGGTGTACTACCATCAGATATTATTGTGCTATTCACTTCTGAATTTTTACAGTCAACCTTTTGCACAATATATATTCCTTCAGCATCAAATGCCCAGTCTCTACCCTATTTCTATCTCCTGAAAACCTGTGTTCTTTTTTTCTGATAACCTGTGTTCTTAATCTTAAGTCTCAAAGTTCACTCATTAATGTTAATGCATATTAGTGAGGCCATACAGTATTTGTCCTTTTGTTTCTGACTAATGTCACTCAGCATAATGTCTTCAAGGTTTATCCATGCTGTTAGATGCTTCATAACTTTATTTTGTCTTAGAGCGGCATAATATTTCATTGTCTGTATATGCTATAGCTTGTTTAACCACTCATCTATTGATGGACATTTAGGCTGTTTCCATCACTTGGGAATCATAAATAATGCTTCTATGAACAATGGAGTACAAATGTCCATTTGTGTCCTTACCTTCAGTTCCTCTGAATATATACCTAGTAATGAGATTGCTGTATCACATGGCAATTCTAAACTTTCCTTTCTGAGGAATCACCAAACTGCCTCCTAGAGAGGTTGTAGCATTTCACGTTCCCACCAATAGTGGATATTTCTTATGTGCCAATTTCTCCATAGCCTCTCCATACTTGTCTTTTTCCGTTTTTTCTTAAAATGGCTGTTCTAGTGGGTGTGAGATGATATCTAATAGTCCTTTTGATTTGCATTTCCCTAATAGCCATTGAAGTTGAGCATCTTTTCATGACATTTAGCTATTTGTATTTTCTCTTCTGAAAACTGTCTGTTTATGTATATTGCCCATTTTTAATTTATTTCAGGAATTTATTTTATCTAATATTACTATAGTGTTGCCCATTTTTAATGGGTAGTTTGTCTTTTTGTTGTTGAGTTGAAGAGTCTCTTCATATATTCTGGATACTAAAACCTTATCTAATATGTCCAAATATTCTCTCCCATTGCATAGGCTGCCTTTTACTTTTCTGAAAAAGTCCTTTGATGCACAAAAATGTTCAATTCTCAGGAGAACCTATTTATCTATTTCTTTTTTCATTGTTCATGCATTGGGTGTAAGATGAATAAATCCCCTCCTGTTACAAGTTTTATAAGATATTCCCCTACATTTTCTCCTAAAAATTGTATGGTCTTAACTCTAATGTTTAGGTCTTTGATCCATTTTGAGGAAATGTTTGTATAGGGTTTGAGATATGGATCCTCTTATTCTTTTGCATATGGATATCCAGTTCAACAAACACCATTTATTGAAGATGCTGTTCTGTTCCAGGAGCATTGGCTTGACTGCCTAATCGAAGATCAATTGTCCTTAGATGAAAGTGTCTATTTCTGAACACTCGATTCAGTACCATTGGTTAGTATATCCAAGAGTTTGAGCAGAATTGGTAATCATTCTTTATTGAATACCTGGTAGAATACCAATATGATGCCTTCTAGTCCTGGGATTTTCTTTTTTGGTAAATTCTTGATGATTGATTCAATCATTTTACTTGTGATTGGTTTGTTGAGGTCATCTATTTCTTTTCATCAATATTGGTTGTTCATGCCTTTGTAAGAAGTTATCTATTTCATCTATGTTATCTAGTTATTTAGCATATAGTTGCTCATAGTATCCTTTCGTTATCTCCTTTATTTCTGTGAGGTCAGTGGCTGTGTTCCCTCTTCCAATTCTGATTTTATTTATTTGCATCCTCTCTCTCTCTCTCTTTGTCAGCCTGGCTAAAGGTCCATCGATTTTATTGATTTTTTCAAATAAGCAACTTCTGGTTTTGTTAATTCTCTCTATTGTTTTCATGCACTCAGTCTCATTTACTACTCCTCTAATCTTTGTTATGTCTCTCCTTCTGTTTGCTTTGGGGTTAGTTTGCTGTTCTTTCACTAGTTCTTCCAAGTAAAGAGTTAATTCCTCTATTTTTACTCTTTTTCCTTTTTTTATAGCTATGTAATGCAATAAATTTCCCTCTCAGCACTGTCTTTGCTGCATCCCATGAATTTTTATATGCTGTATTTTCATTTTCATTTGCCTTGAGATATTTATGGATTTCTCTCATCATTTCTCCCTTGACCCACTGGTTGTTTAAGAGGGTGTTGTGTAGCCTACATATATTTGTGAAATTTGTGGCACTCTGCCTGTTATTTATTTCTAACTTCATTCCATTATGATCCAAGAAAGTATTCTGCATAATTTATATATGTAAGATTTATAATTTATATAAGATTCATCATTTGTAAATATTTAAGTTTATTGAGACTTGCTTTGTGACCCAGCATATGGTTTATCCTTGAGAATGGCCTCTGATCACTTGAGAACAATTTGTATCCTTCTGTTGAGGGGTGTAATGTACTGTAAACATCTATTAGTCTAGTTCACCTACTGTATTATTAAAATTTCTGTTTCCTTATTGACCCTATATCTAAATGTTCAATCCATTGATATGAGCAAGGAATTGGAGCCTCCAATTATTGTATGAGAGGTGTCTGCTGCTCCCTTCAGTGTTGTCAGTATTTTCCACATGTATTTTGGAGCAGTCTGGTTTGGTGTGTACATATTTATGATTGTTATGTCTTCTTGTTGAATTGTCATTTTATTAGCACATAGTGTGGACAGTGCGATGGTGGCTCAGTGGCAGAATTCTTGCCTGCCATGCCAGAGACCCAGGTTCATTTCCCGGTGCCTGCCCATGCAAAAAAATAATAATGATGGATTGAAAAAGTAAAAAAGTGTGTAGTGTCCTTCTTTGTCTCTTTTAATTATTTTACATTGGAAGTCTAATTTGTCAGATATTAGTGTGATGTCCCCTGTTCTTTTCTACTGTTGTATGCATGAAATATCTTTCCCCCACTTTCACTTTCAACCTATTTTTGACCTTGGGTCTAAAGTGACTCTTCTATAGACAGCAAATAGATAGGTCCTATTTTTCAATCCATTCTGCCAATCTATGTCTTTTAGTTGGGAAGTATAATCCATTAACATTTAATTTTATTGCTGTAAAGACAATACTTTATTCTCACATTTTGTCTTTAGATTTTATATGGCATATCTATTTTTTTTCTCTTTATACCTTTACTGATAGTCTTTATTTCTACACCATCCTCCAGATCTCACTCTCCTGTCTTTTCCTATCTACCTGTACTGCTCCCTACAGTATTTCTTGTAGAGCAGGTCACTTAGACACAAATTTTCTCACTGACTGTTTGTCCACAAATATTTTAATCTCTCCCTCATTTTATGAAAGATAGTTTACTGAATATAGAATTATTGTTTGGCAGCTTTTCTCTATCAGAATCATAAATATATTCAACCAATGCCTCCTCACATCCATGATTTCTGCTGAGAAATCCACACACAGTCTAATTGAGCTTCCCCTGTATGGGATGGAATGTTTTTATCTTGCTGGCTTTGAAATTAATGTTTTGCCTCTGACATTTGACAATTTGATTAGTAAGTGTTTCGGAGTGGGTCTATTTGAATCTATTCAGTTGGGGTACATGGCACTTCTTTAATCGGTAATTATATGACTTTAATAAGAGGTGAAATTTTAAGTGATTCTTTCTTCTCATGGTCTTTCTGTTTATTTTCCCTTCCCTTCTCCTTCTGGGACACCCATAACACATACATTCATGTGCTTCATTTTGTCATTCAATTCCCTGAAAAACTTGCTGTGATGGTTAGGTTATAGTGTCACCTTGGCCAAGTGATTATGCCCAGTTGTCTGGTCAGGAAGTTGTGGTCTGATTGTTGCTGCAAGGATATTTCATGGCTAGTTGTTGAACTGGAAGTTGGGTATTAAGGTTTCAGTCAGTTGACTGTATCTGTGGCTGATTGCATCTGTGATCAGCAAAGACATGTATCCCAGAAAGAGATTCTCCAATCAGTTCAAGGCTTTTAAGGAAGAGAAAAGACTCTTTCACTACTTCTTCAGCCAGCAAGCCTCTCATGTGAACTTCATCCAGACCCTTCATTAGAGCCCCCAGCGTCACAACCTGCCCTAAGGATTTTGGTCTTTCCATTCCCAACGTTGTGTGAGATACCTTTATAAATCTCATATTTAAAGATCTCTTTTGTTGGTTCTTTTCCTCTAGAGAACCCTGACTAACACAGCTTGATACTAGGAGTGGTTCTTGAGAAATTAAACCATAAAAATCGATTTTTATGATTGGCTTTCTACTCTGACTAGACACAGAGGAACTAATGACTCTATTTCGAATAATCAAGATGACAATGACAGTCCACCGGATGAGTTGGCAAAAAAAGGTACTCAAAATATCACCATTAGATTATGCTAATTATAAGATTATAAAAGGCAAGGCTCAGGGTGAGAATGCTTTTGGCACCTTTCTGGAGTTTGTGGAATTAAGAGGCAAAATAATGATGGCTGGTTGTTAGATGTGCTGGGCATAGTGATGAGGGAACAGAATGAGTTGAAGGCTTCAAATTTGCACTCAAAGCACCATATGAACTATGTAAATGCTTCCATGTGTGCCCTGAAAATAAATCTTATGTTCTGTGGTTGAAGACTTGAGATTTCTGAAAACTGGACACAAAACCTCAGTTTGCAAGTAATGTATTTACAATGTAAACTAAAATCTCAACCTTGCAGCATGTCTGCTGTTAAAGTTAGGGCTTTGATTGGAAAAGAATGGGATCCTGAAAAGTGGGATGGTGATATATGGCTTTATAATGATGGCAATGGGGATACAGGACACTTGGAATCTGCTGAGGCTTTGCTAGTAGGCCTGTAATGGATAGCCTTGAGAAAAGATCTTCATAACCTCCAGCTGGCTTTGAGGAAACAGCTTACTGGCCTCCAGTCTCCTCAAAGGAGTCTGCCATCAAACCTCCACATGATGACATTACCACTTCAGTGCCTGCTAATCCTGTAGCCAACTCCCCTGGCAAAATAAGCTTCACTCCTCTGTCTTGAGTGACTAATCCTGTTTCACCAGATGAAAATGAAATGGAATGCCCAGGAAATTGGCTTGAAAGACACTCCTATTACGTTTCATGACAAACCCACAACACCCTACTTTTCTTCAAGACTTATTACTAGACTAAATTCTCTATAGGTACTATAAGGTGAGGTACAAAGTGTGACCCATGAGGAGATATGCTATACTACAAAGGAACTGCATGAGTTTTCCAATCTATAAAGTCAAAAATCAGGGTAATACGTTTGAGAATGGATATTAAGGGTGTGGGATAATGTTGAAGGGAAAAAATGTATCAATGTGAATTTATTGATATGGACCAACTAAGCAAAGATTCTTCATTCAATGTTGTAGCTCAAAGCATTAGAAAGGGCCTTGGCTGTTTGCTGGATGATTCAGTGAAGCAAGGATCCAAATGTGGCTGACATTACCTGAGGTAGAAATGCCAGAACTACCCTGGTATAATGAAGATGAGGGGATCCAGAGGTTTAGTCTGACTGGAATGTTACATATGAACAACTATATGTCAATAAGCTAGACAATTTAGTTGAAATTGACAAATTCCTGGAAACACACAAGCAAGCTTCACTGACTCAGGAAGAAATAGAAGATCTCAACAAACCAAACACAAGTAAAGAGATTCAATCAGCCATCAAAAATCTTTCTACAAATAAAGGCCCAGGGCCAGATGGCTTTACAGGGGGATTTTATCAAACATTCCAAAAAGAACTATCACCAAGACTGTTCAAAGTTTTCCAAAAAATTGAGGAATAAGGAACCTTACCTAACTGATTGTATGAAGCTAATATCACTTCAATACCAAAACCAGGTAAAGATGATATATGTAAGGAAAATTACAGGCCAATATCTCTAATGAATATAGATGAAAAAATTCTGAACAAAATATTAGCAAATCGAATCTAATAGCACATTAAAAGAACTATAGTTACCATGACCACGTGGGGTTTATATCAGGAATGTAAGGTTGGTTCAATACAAGAAAATCAACTAATGTAATACAGCCCATTAAAAAATCAAAAGGGAAAAATCACATGATTATCTCAATTAATGCTGAAAAAGCATTCAACAAAATTCAACATCCTTTCCTGATAAAAACACTCCAAAAGATAGGAATCAAAGGTAATTACCTCAATATGATAAAGGGAATATATGAAAAACCAATAGCCAGCATCATACTTAATGGAGAGTGACTGAAAGCTTTCCTGCTAAGAACAGGAACGAGACAAGAATGCCCACTGCCACCATTATTATTCAACATTGTTCTAGAAGTTCTAACTAGAGCAATCAGGCAGGACAAAGAAATAAAAGGCATCCAAATTGGAAAGCAAGAAGTAAAACTCTCATTATTTGCAGGTGACATGATACTATACTTGGAAGAAACTGAGAAATCTACAGCAAAGTTACTTGAGCTAATAAACAAATTCAGCAAGGTGGAGGGATATGAAATTAATATGCAAAAATCAATAACATTTCTGTACACAAACAATTATCTAGGTGAGGAGTCAGGTAAGGAAAAAATTCCATTCAAAATAGCAAGTAAAGAATCCAGTACTTAGGAATGACCTTAACTAAGGACATAAAGGTCTTGTACACAGAAAACTACATTACATGGCTAAAAGAAATAAAAGGATATCTAATAGGTGGAAGGGCATTCCCTGCTCATTGATACGAAGGCTAAATATAGTTAAGATGTCAATTCTCCCCAAATTGATCTACAGATTCAACACAGTACCAATCAAAATTCCAAAGTAGGTTTACTTTGAAGACTTGGCAAAACTAAGTACCAAATTCATCTGGAAAGGGAAAAGACCCCAAAAAACTAAAAGCAACCTTAAAAAGAAGAACAAAGGGGTACAATTAACATCCCTGACTTTAAAACCTATTATAAAGCCACAATGGTCAAAACAACATGGTACTGGCACAAAGATAGAAGCAATGCCCAATGGAATTGAGTTGAGAGTGCAGAAATAGACCACCAAATCTATGGTCAACTGATTTCTGAAAAGTCCCCCAAATCCTCTGAACTAGGACAAAGTAGTCTTTTCAATAATTAAGCATGGAAGAACTGAATATCAGTAGCCAAAAGAGTGGAAGAGGACCCCTATCTTACACCTTACATAAAAATTAACCCAAAGTGGATTAAACACCTAAATGTAAGAAGTAGCACCATAAAGCTTCTAGAAGAAAATGTAGGGAAACATCTTCAAGACCTATAAATAGTAGGTAGCTTCCTAAACTTTATACCCAAAGCACAAATCAGAAGAAAAAGTGGACAAATGGAAATTTCTCAAAGTCAAATGCTTCTGCACCTCCAAAGACTTTGCCAAAAAGGTGAAGAGGCAGCCAACTCAATGGGAGAAAATATTTGGAAATCACATATAAGACAAAGGTTTGATTTCCTGTATATACAAAGAAATCATTAAAATGACAGTGGTGAGGGGAAATCTTCCCAATGGGTGGAACTGTGAACAGTGCACCTGGTTGTGCATTTTTCTTGGAAGGAGAACTGGCCTGAGGTGTTTTTGTGTACTGACTCATGTGCTGTTGCTAATGGTTTGGCTGAATGGTCAGTAACTGGGGAGGATCACGATTGGAAAATTGGTGGCAAAGAGGTATGTGGCTAGACATTTCTGAGTGGGCAAAGAACATGAAGACATTTGTGTCCCGTGTGAATGCTCACAAGAGGGTAAATTTAGAGAGGAGCGTTTTAATAATTGTGTTAGTTAGATTCACTTGTCAACTTGGCCAGGTGAGCATACCTAGTCTTGTGGCTGAGGACATAAGCCAATGGTGGGTGAACCTTGTTGCCAATTACATCTGCAGTCAGCTAGGAGGCATGTCTGCTGCAATGAGTGACGTCTGACTTAATTGGCTGGCGCTTAAATGGGAGATTGCAACGTAGCACTGCTAGCAGCTTGGCATTCCTCATCTCAGCACTTGCAGCTCAGCCCAGGCCCTTGGAGATGGAGAAAGAAATCACCCCGGGGAAAGTTGTTGGAACCCAGGGGCCTGGAGAGAAGACCAGCAGAGACCATCCTGTGCTTTCCACGTAAGAAAGAACCTCAGTGGAAAGTTAGCTGCCTTTCCTCTGAAGAACCAACAAAATAAATCCCCTTTTATTAAAAGCCAATCCATCTCTGGTGTGTTGCATTCCGGTAGCTAGCAAACTAGAACAGATTTGGTACTGGAGAGTGGGGTGCTGCTGCGGTTTGCAAATGCCAGATATGTTTGAACGGTGTTTTGGATGGCTAAGGGGAAGACTTTGGAGGAACTGTGAAGAGATTGATGGAGAAGTCCTGGAGGGCTTGAAGAGACTGTTGGTGTAAATGAAACCACTGCCAATCTTGACAAAGGAGGACACAAAAGGGAGAGATTGGAGTTTGCAGAGTGAGAACCGTGGAAGTTCGGGTCTGAAGACAAGAAACCTCAGCCAGGAGAGTGGACCCACCCATATACATGGAGAGGGTGAGTTTACCCTGAAGGGCAAGGATGAGTCTCCCCTCTCATTGCAGTGTAAGAGTTGTGCAGCCTCGGGCCTTGGAAAAGGCATAGCACACTCCTTGGGGGACTGGGAGAGCCTGGCTGCCACCATGTGGAGGGGTTGAGCATGTGCCCAAGAAATGGCAGAGAGCCCAGGGGTGGCCCTGATACCTGGAGAGAGTGGAACCCAGAGGTGGTCTCCTCGATGTTCCCTGAGGTTGATTTGGAAAGAGGCCGGCCACTGCATAGGCCCTTGGAAGGGGTGGGACTGCCGCTTTCTACAGCCGAAGGATAAATGACTTTCAGACTTGGAAATCCAATGGTGTTTGCCTGCAGATCTTCCTTCCAATTTCTCCCTACGGAAATGACAATCTATATCCTGTGAATATTCTCCTTTGCATCTTGGCACTAGACAACTTGTTTTGAGATTCACAGGTCCACAGCAAGAGAATTTTTTACATCTGTGTAAGGTGATGCTTGAAGTTGCCAAGTTGACAAGGGGTGGACATGTGTTAGTTAGATTCAGTTGTCAACTTGGCCAGGTGAGCATACCTAGTCTTGTTGCTGAGGACATAAGCCAATGGTGTGTGAACCTCATCTGTTGCCAATTGCATCTGCAGTCAGCTAGGAGGCGTGTCTGCTGCAATGAGTGATGTCTGACTTAATTGGCTGGTGCTTAAATGGGAGATTGCAACGTAGCACTGCTAGCAGCTTGGTATTCCTCATCTCAGCACTTGCAGCTCAGCCCAGGCCCTTGGAGATGGAGAAAGAAATCACCCTGGGGAAAGTTGTTGGAACCCAGGGGACTGGAGAGAAGACCAGCAGAGACCATCCTGTGCCTTCCACGTAAGAAAGAACCTCAGTGGAAAGTTAGCTGCCTTTCCTCTGAAGAACCAACAAAATAAATCCCCTTTTATTAAAAGCCAATCTATCTCTGGTGTGTTGCATTCTGGCAGCTAGCAAACTAGAACAATAATCAAGTGAATAAGATGACACATCCTCTGGAGCAAGTCATCTCCTCTCAGCCATTAATGCCATTGATCAATGGGCTCATGAACAACTTGGTTATTGCCACTTTTCAGTGCTCAATCTACCAGCAGCAGAGACCAACACTCAGCCCCCGATATGGCACCATTCACCATGGTGATTAGCCTGCTATCTGATGATCGGTTGAGAACATTGGACCACTTCCATCATGGAAGGGGCAGTGATTTATTATAAGTGGAACAGACACATACTTTGAATATGGGTCTGCATTCCCCCTGTACAATGCTTCCACAAAAACCACCATTTGTGGACTTACAGATTGACTTATCCAACATCATAGTATCCTACTATGTATCCTACAGAAGCATTGCTTCTGATCAAGTATCCCCCTTCACAGAAATGAAATGTGGGAAAGGGCATATCCTCATGGAATTCTCTCTTATAATGTTCCCCATTACCCAGAGGCAGCTGATTTGATAGAACAGTGGACTGGCCTTTGGAAGACCTAATTACAGTGCCTAATAGGGAGCAATAGCTTGCAGAGCTGGGGAAATGTTCTCCAGGAGGCTGGTAACCTCTAATTCAGCATTCATTATGGTACTGTTTCTTCCATAGCTAGGATTCATGGTTTCAGGAATCAAGGGGTGAAATTGGGAGTGGCACCACTCCACTCACCATCATCCATAGTGATTCACTAGGAAAAATTTGCTTCTTGTCCCTGAAACCTTAAACTTTGCTGGCCTACAGGTCTTGGTTCCAAAAGGAGAAGTACTTTTACCAGGAGACACAACAATGATTCCATTGAACTGGAAATTAAAACTGCCACCTGCCCACTTTGGGCTTCTCATGCTACTGAATCAATAAATATAAAAGAAGGTAACTTTACTTTCAGGGATGACTGATCCTGACTATCGAGGGGAAACAGGGTCACAACTACATAATGGAGATAAGGGAGTATTTTCCTGGAATTCAGGAGATTCTTTAAAGCATGTCTTATGACTACTATGCCCTATTATTTAAGTCAATGGAAAATTACTCCAACCCAATACAGACAGAATGCCCTATGTCCCAGAAACTTCAGGAATGTAAATCTGGTTCACCCCATTTGGCAAAGAACTATGGCCAGCTGAAATGCTTACTGAGGGTAAAGGAACATGGAATGGGTTTGTGCTGGTTTGAAATGATGTGTTTTACCCTAGAAAAGCCATGTCTTAATCCTAATCCCATTTTGTAAAGACTGTCATTTCTACTCATCCTTATTCAGTATTGTATGTTTGAAACTGTAATCAGATCATCTCCTTGGAGATGTGATTTAAACAAAAGTGGTTGTTAAGATGGATTAGCTGGAGGCATGTCTCTACCCATTTGGGTGGGTCTTGATTAGTTTCTGAAGTCCTATAAAACAGGAAACATTTTGGAGAATGAAGAAGATTCTAGGAAAGAAGAACAACACAGTCGTGAGAAACAGAGGCCACCAGCCAGCGACCTTTGGAGATGAACAAGGAAAATGTCTTCCAGGGAGCTTTATGAAACAGGAAGCCAGGAGAAGAAGCTAGCAGGTGATACTGTGTTCACCATGTACCCTTCCAAATTAGAGAGAAACCCTGAACTTCATTGGCCTTCTTGAATCAAGGTATCTTTCACAGGATGCCTTTGTTTGGATATTTCTATAGACTTATTTCAACTGAGACATTTTCTCAGCCTTAGAATTTTAAACTAGCAACTTATTAAATTCCCCTTTTTAAATGCCATTCATTTCTGGTATATTGCATTCTGGCAGCTAGCAAACCAGACCAGGGTTCTAGAAGGTAGTGATATATATGAATCATAACCATGTAACCAGTTACAGAAATGAGGGTTATGATTGCATGAATATTTCCTCCCTGGTTTGCTATGAGTATGTTTGCATTTCTGCATAAGGAAATAATCTTGTTTTCCTTTTATGATAGGACATAAATGTATTGTTCATGCTATTGTATTTAAGTCATAGGATATGAAGTTTAAGAGTCAATGTTACCTACAGATTTGTACACTATTCTGGGGAGATGTAGTGCATATCTGGTTGTACAAAGGACAGTTGAGAATTTTCCAGGTGAAACATGTCTGTTATTGTGTTCTATTTGGAAATTAAGCATGTTTCAAAGTGATATATATATATCTTTTTTAGCTATATATATATATAACTGTCAAGTTGACAAGGGGTGGACTGTAATGTTTAGGTTCTGGTGTCAACTTGGCCAAGTGATTATGCCCAGTTGTCTGGTCAGGCAAGCACTGGATTGACTATTGCTGCAAGGATATTTCATGGCTGGCTGATAAACTGATAGTCTGGTACATTAAATCATCAATCTATTGATTACATCTATGACTGATTACATCTGAAATCAAGTAAGGCATGTCTCCCACAATGAGATAAACCAATCAGTTTTGTTTCTTGCTTTTTTTGAGGAAGTTCTCCTCAGATGTTATCAACCCACATAGATTTTCCCAGATCAAACAAGCCCACATCTCAGGAAGAGGGAGTAGTTGGCATCAGTTTTCCCTGAGGGTGTGACCCAGCAGATTGTCAGTCCTTCCTATAAAGTCTCTAGACTCTGTGTTTTTCCTATCCTGTCTAGTATGTGATGTTTTCTGCTTGAGCCTTCCTACTTGCATAAAAATTTTGCAATGACTAATTTAGTAGACTCTCCCTCCCAGAGGTATGGTTGAGACAGAGGCTGAGACTGGGCTTTAATTGCTTCTGTTTTCCAGTCTTTTGGGCCTGAATTCCCTGAAGGGGTGCCTCCACATGAGTTGGGTCCCACCCCACCCCTTTTCTTGGGGAAGATACATCCTTTAGGGAATTAACCCCTTTCACCTGATTACATACTTTGTCTCTCAGATATGCATTAGTATTGTCCTTGCCTGGAGCAGTTCTGGAGCCTAAGAGTGCTTGCAATTCTATCTAATGATCTGTTAAGAAAATAAAAGCAAAAAACCTTTTCAGAGCTGGACCCTGGCTCCCTGAGTTGACAAATCAAGAGCTTGAGTTGGTGCGTGGCTCTGTGTATCCCCAGGTTTTATGCATCCCTGTTTCATGGGGTCCAGGCTTTTTTCAGTATTTTGTGCAATCCAACTCAAAAAGCCTCTTTTTCTTATTTTCTTTTTCCATAAGCCCCACCCACTCTCTGCTGGGGCAAAAACTCCTGGTTCCTTTAGTGCTTATTCCAGGTTTATCTGTGCCAAGGGCCTGTTTACAGTAGTCAGAATTTGTTAATTAATTCTACAATTGGAGCTTTGGTTGAGCTAAGCCCTTGCTACTAGTAAAGTCTGCTTCTTCTCTTCAGATAACCACCATGTTATGCCTTTGTGGGTGACGTGCCATCCTCTGCAGCTTGGGAGACTTACAGTTCTGTTTGGGATCTCAGCCATTCCACCCTTTCCATACTGTTAAACACTGTGTGTCCAGTCACTGATGTACCCCAACAGTTGTTCTATACAGTTTCTAGCTATTTACTAGCTGTTCTGGAGGATGAACTAGATTTCACACCTCGTTATGCTGCCATCTTGCCAACTTGTTATTAACTTTTGACCTGGAATCCCACTTCTATCTCAAAGAGACCTGACAAAAAAAATACAAAAGAATCAATTCACAAAATTACTCTTTGCAACATTGTCATTAAAAATAAACTATAAAAGACAAATGGCCATCAGTAGGAACTATTTGCATAAAATTATACACAAAAGATAATAAGCAGCTATAAAAATGAATGAAGAGGGTGTTATCATCGACATGATGAACTAAGACTGCTACTGAAAATCTCTCCAAAGACATTCAGCAAAAAAGTGACAAATCTCATTCATTCAGACCTCTGGAGGAAGACAAAGACTGGATATGGATCCCACAAATGTTAAATCAAGGAAAGAGAAAAATACAAAATAAGAAACATCTGTCCTGCACTGGCAGACCCTCTCCCATCCCACTCACTCAGTCCTACACATCATGGGAAGTGCTCAGAGATAGAAGCTTGGATTACTTTCATCTACTCTTGGGACAAGACTATAAAATCCTTCACAGTTGTCAGATACCAACCTATATCCAGAGACAGAAATCCAAGCTCACAGGGACCCACCACAGTGCTCAAGATGAACAGAAGGTAGAACACAAAATAGTAGTAAGATCAAATTTTGAAAATAAAGGATAATGGAGGAAATGGCAAAATGTACTTCTTTCTCAAAAGCAATAAGTAGCTAGGCAGAGACATTCCAAATCAACTGTTTGGGAACCCGGGAAATGGGACATCTTCTCAAGACCCAGATGATGGACAGAGAATCTGAGAAAATGTGAGCAGCACACACACTTGAGTAAAACCTCAGTAGAGAGCAAGATCCTTAACTGAGTGATGGCTGCAGAATGGCATGGCTGTGGGTATCCTCTGTCCCAAGTAGAGTGATGATAGCCCCATACTAAGCCAGATTTTGGCAGATGATGTGAGAGCACAAGAATCTTACAGATTTGGCCCCACCCAGTCAGATGTTGTGGGGCTTCAAGAGGCAAACAACTTCTAAGTATGAATAAATAGTCAAGTATCATCATTTTATGGGCAGTATGGAAAGTGTAGGTAGACAGCAGGGCTTTTCAGAGCACCTCAAGTCATACACTAGAGCTAATCTACAGCCCCTACATGGGTACCTCCAGCCTTATTGTGGCTGAGGCATACTGAAAACACAATTTTCAAAGAAGTTCTCTAATACAAACTCAGTTAACAACTAAATTCCAGGCAATACTAGGAAACTGACCTTGAGAATAGACCCATCAAGGTAATCAGATGTTCAGATATCAGTAAAAACTCACAAGGCATACTAAAACTCAGGAAGAAATGACCCAGTCAAGGACCAAACCAAAAAGGTCAGTGAAAATACAAACCTGTAACTAAGTAAAGATGTTCAAACACATCTCCTGAATCAAATCAAAGAAATGAAAGAATATGAATATAAAGGGATAAAGGATATTGAGAAGACACTAGGAGAGCATAAAGAAAAATTTGAAAGAATACAGGGAAAAATAAGAAATAATTACGGAAATAAAAGACACTTTAGATGAATTTAATGATATACTAGAGACATACAACAGCAGATTTGCAGAAGGAGAAGAAAGAATCAGTGAGCTAAGGAAGACAGAGCAACCAAATTTGAATAGCCAAAAGAACAAATGGAGAGGGCCACGGTGGCTCAGCAGGTAAGAATGCTTGACTGCCATGCCTGAGGACCCGGGTCCAATTCCCAGTGCCTGCCCATATGAAAAAAGAAAAAAAAACAAAAACAAAAAAAAAGAGTAAATGGAGAAAAAGATTGGAAAAATATGATCAGTGTCTCAGGGAAATTATTCACCACAAGAAGTGCAGACACACACACATCATGTGTCCCAGAAGGAGAACAGAAAAGAAAAAGGCCAGGAAAGCATTTGAATAAATAATGGCTGAAAACTTCCCAACCCTTATAAAAGACATAAATAAGCAAATCTGAGACCAATGCACTCCAAACAGAATAAATCCGAATAGACCCATTCAAAGACACATGTCAATGACATGTTCAAATGATAAAGAGAAGGAGAAAATTCTGAAAGCATCAAGATAAAATAATTTACCACATATAAGATAAGCCAAATAAGAGTAAGTGCTTGCTTCTTAACAGGTAACATAGAGGTGAGAAGGCAATGCTATGATATATTTAAGATACTGAAAGATAAAAATTGCCAGACAAAAATTCTCTCTCTGGCAAAGCTTTCAATAAAAAATGAGGGGTAGTTTAAAGTATTCCCAGATAAATAGAAGCTGAGAGTGTTCATTAATAAGAGACTGGCCCCATGAGAACTACTAAAGAGAGAGCTGCTGGCTGAAAAGAAAAGACAGGAGAGAGAGGTCTGGATGAGAGTACAGAATTTAAGAATATTAATAAGAGCAATTTAAAGGGCAAAAAGGGAGAAAAGAAAATAGATATGATGAATAAAAACCAAAGGATAAGATGGTTGAAGTGGAACTACCTTTAAATTAATAACTTTGAATGTTAATGAAATAAATCCACAATCAAAAGTCATGGATTGGCAGAATGATTTAAAAATATGATCCATCTTCATGCTGTTATAAAAGACTCATTTTAGACCCTGTGCCAGTTTGAAAGGATTTATGTAGCCTAGTAAACCATGTTATAATCCTAATCAATCTTGTGGGAACAACCATTTCTTTTAATCCCTATTCAATAATGTAGGTTGGAAACTTGATTAGGTTATCTCCACCATGATGGGACTCACCCACTTGTGATATTAATTGTAAATTAGAAGAAGATGTGAATCCACTCATTCCAGGTGGGTCTTGAATAGTTTACCACAATTCTGTAAAAGAGGAAGCATTTTAGAGAAAGCTTGAGATTCATTATTGAGTGGACTCAATAATGTATGTTGGAAACTTGTTTAGGTTATCTCCACAGAGATGTGACTCGCCCACTTATGAGTATTAACCATTCGTTACTGGAGCTGTGACTCCACCTATTCCATGTGCATCTTTATTAGTTTAAAATTTCCTTTAAAATTTTAAAGTTTCCTTTAAAAGAGGAAGCATTTTGGAGAAAGCTTGAGAATGACAGGAGAGCAACAGAGCAGAGTCACAAGAATGATGAAAACCAGAGACCATGCAACCAGAGGCCTTTGGAGATGAAGAAGGAACATACCCCTGGGACAGTTTCATGAAGATGCCTGGAGGGGAAGCTAGTAGATGTTACCATGTTCACCATGTACCTTTCCAGTTGAGAGAGAGACCCTGAAGTTCATCAGCCTTCTTGAACCAAGGTATTTTCCCTGGATGTCTTGGCCATTTTAATAGTCTTGCTATAATTTGGACATTTTCACAGCTTTAGAAATGTAAACTTCCAAATTATTAAATTCCCCTTTTTAAAAGTTGTTCCATTTCAGGTGTATCACATTCTGGCAACAAGCAACTAGAACAGACCCCAAAATACAAATAGGTAAAAAGTGAAAGATTGGGGGGCATCATCAACATGGAGACCTAAATAGCTACTGAAAATCTCTCCCCAGAAATTTAATGAAAAAAAGGAGAATTCTGAATTTCTCAGAACTGTGGAGGAAGATATAGACTAGAGAAGGGCCCTAAAATTGTGGAATTGAAGAAAGAGAAAAATATCCGGTAGGAAACTTCTAAACTGGACCAGTCAGTCCTCTTGCACTTCATCATCTGGTTTCGCATATGGCACAGGAAGGGCACAGAAACAGAAGAAAAGATATCTCTGATAGAGGACTCAGAATATAAACTGTCTCTCAGCAGTGGGACAGACACCCAGGATATGAAAATTCAGGGAACACGGGAGGACATTTCTAGATCCAGGTCAGTGAGTGAAAAAAGACTGAAAAAAATATGTCAGAGTCTATATTTCCAACCCTGGGTCTGGAAGTTCTTCCTCTATTCTTGAGGTAAACAACAGTAGTTGGACTCATCCTAGCCTGGGGATCAACTGAAAACTTGTTCAGCTGAAGGAATACTCTGCCACAAATAAAGTGAAGGACAAAACCCTACATTGAGAAAGATGTTGGCTCGCAAAGGAAGGGCACAGGAAGCCTGCAGTTCCAGCCATACCTTGCCAGATGTAGAGTTGGCAATGAGGTAAACAGCTTCTGAGGATGATTAAGCAGAAATTGCAAAAGAATTGAAGCTTTTTTCAGACTCTCTAGAAAAATATGTCAGACCCATTGGAGCTGATCTAGACCCCATGCATAGGAGCACACTTTTGTTTGAGGGAAGGAATATGGACAACCCAACTGTTACAGCAGTGCCCTAAAACAATCCTTGGTCTTGGGGTCCAGCAGAAAACGGAGTACCAGTGAGACCCAGTATACTTGTTTTCCCCTCTAACAGAGACCATGTTATCATGCCCAGTGCCTACCCCCATCCCTGAAGCAGGCTGCTGTTGGCATCTGGAATAGGAGGGAGACTGGGGAAGGAGTCAATTGGGCAAGTGGTCAGTGAGAGAGATGGACAGATAGAGAAAAAAGACAACCAACAAGAAAACACTAGGCAAAGAGAGAAATGGCCTCCAGAATAAACTAAGCAAGGAAATCAGATGCACAGACACCAGTAAAAAAAAATCATGACTCATACCAGGAAGCACAGTGATATGGACCAACCAAAGGAACAAATTAAAACCTCTACTGAGATACAGGAGTTGAAACAACTAATTAAATCTGTTCAAACAAATATTGTAAATCAAACCAATGAGGTGAAGGAAAACATAGCAAAAGAAATGAAAGGTATAAAGAAGCACATACAGAAGAATTTGAAAGCTTGAAAGAATAAATGGTAGAATTTATTAGGATGAAATGCACAACTGAAGAGACAAAAGACACAATGGAGACATCAAGCAGTGCATTTGAAGAGACAGAAGGAAGGACTATTGAAATAAAGGACTGACATCTGAAATCCAACACACAAAGGAAAAGACAGGGAAAAGAATGGAAAAAAATATAAGCAGGGTCTTGCAGAACTGAATGACAGCATGAAGTGCATGAATATACATGTAATGGGTATCCGTGAAGGAAAAGAGAAGGGAAAAGGAGAAAAACAATAATGGAGAAAACAATCACTGAAAATTTCCCTACTGTCATGAAAGACATGAAATTACAGATCCAAGAAGTGCAGTGTGTATCAAACAGAATACATCCAAAAATCCTTAAGACATTAATCAAATTGTCAAATGTCAAAGACAAAGAATTCTAAAATCAGGAAAATGAAAGTATTCCATGACATACAAGGTAAACTCAACGAGACTAAGTGCAGATCTCTCAGCAGAAACCATGGAGGAGACAAGTCAATGAAATGATATATTTAAGATACTGAAAGAGAAAAGCTTCCAAACAAAAACATCATATCTGGAAAAATGTCTTTTAAAAATGAAGGAGAGTTTTGAGTTCCAGAAAGATGGCAGAATAGATAGGTCACAATCAACCCTGCTCCAAGAAACAGCTAGAGACAGGAAAAGAAGGCAACTGAGATGGCAATTCCAGGGTTTAAGTGACCTAGGAGGGCATTCTATTCACATAAGGAGGCCCTGGTGGCAGAAGTTGAAGAACAGAGACACAGAGAACTGGAGACCATCCAAGATGTTCTAAACAACCTAATCTGCCCCTATCCAAATGGAAGCCTAGAACCCTCTGGAGTGCATGGGTGGGGAGACAGAGACAAAGAAGTAAACCAAGCTATCTTCCTTAAATGTGCTGTCCTCACCAGCACAGCCCTGTGACCTGTGACTCGACCCATATCCCATGCACCTGAACACTGTCATCTGTCACCTCCCCTCATGGTACCCACTCCACAACCCCACCAGAAGTGTGCACATGCCTGCCCCAGTCCAAACAATCTCCCCTGTGCAAGTGCAGTCTTGCCCCATCCCTCTTGAGACTCATCTCTTCCTCACTGTCCCTTGTAGGTAGTAATTAGTGCATAAAGGCTGTGGGCACTTACCTTCACCCCAGTCTACACCCACCCCCAGCCCATACAGTTGCGCAGCCCCATCTTGCCCCCCTGAGCTCTGTGTACATCAGTTTATAGCCTTCCCAGATCCATGCACGTGATGGCCCCCTGTCCTATCACCCAGCTCTGGGAAAACACTGACCTATGCAGCTGGGCCACACCACTCCCAGCCCATAAAAGAGCAACCAAGGCCTGGCTGCCCCTGAGCTCTGTGCAAGTTCAGGTAAGGGCCTCACCCCCAAGACCAGCCCACATCATGGTGCTGCCCTGCAGACTCACACACCTGCACAGCCAAATCCTTCCTGTAACTGGTAGCCCATGCATTCATGCACTGACTTCTTTCTTTCTTTCTTTCTTTCTTTCTTTCTTTCTTTCTTTCTTTCTTTCTTTCTTTCTTTCTTTCTTTCTTTCTTTCTTTCTTTCTTTCTTTCTTTCTTTCTTTCTTTCTTTTTTTTTTGCATGGACAGGCACTGGGAATCAAACCCAGGTATCAAGCATAACAGGTAAGAATATGCACTGACTTCTTGACTCCTGCACCCTAACCCTCTGCCCCACAAACATGCATACTTGCTCCAACCCCTAGCACAAATGCACTGCTTCCATACCTGGGAGGTGCTCACAGATGAATTTGTGCTATATAGCCCCCACCTTGTACACATGTGCCCACCTGCTCCAACCCCCTCCACACCTGTGCACCCATACCAGAGCACAGCCAACATGATGCCACCACCCCACCCCCTGATTCACATCACACAACCATGCTGACCTGTGCTGGCCCTTACATACTCCTACATCTGCATCCAGGTCCCTCTGGAACCCTCCCACATGCAAGGACACAGCCACACTCTGCTGTTCCCCCTGTACCTCAACTTCTGTGCCACCTACTTTACACCCTGATACCTATGACCCCCATGCTGCACCTGCTAGCCCACATTCTACCAACACATGCATCCACACAGCCTCAACACCCACCTCTCGCCATGCTCTATCTCTGTGTCCTCCATGCCACACCCTGCTTCTGTACTCCTAGGTCTGCCTGAGCTAGACCCCATACCCTTGGCTCCCACACTGCACCTCCACAACCCATGACCCACACCTCATGCTCACAGGCACCTGCAGATCATCTCCAATCTGTGCCTATACCTGGGCTGCAATGCATCATTGCACTGTTCTGCCCCACCCGGTATCCCACATCATGTTCCACATCCATCCCACAAATGCAAAGCTGTAGACAATTGAAGGAAATCAACTTTTAAAGTAAACCTATCAAGATATTTACATGCCTCAAAGACAACAGAAGATCACTAACCATATCATGGTGCAGACAGATAGAGCGGAGCCCAATGACTAAAGTAAAACACCTGAAGAGACAGATCTTGGAACAATAAATCAAATATGTTCATATAATTTTACTAAATAAAATAAATGGGATGGCTAATGACATAAAGGATATCAAGAAGGGGCTAGGAGAGCATAAAGAGAATTTGAATGAATAAATAGAAAAATAGCAGATATCACAGAGATTAAAGAAGCTGTAGACTAAATAAAAAATACACTTGAGACACACAACAGCAGATTTGAAGAAGCAGAGCAAGGAATAAGTGCACTAGATTTGTTAACTAAAATTAATAAATTAATTTGAACATTCAAAACACCAAATGGTAAGAAAAGATGGAAATTTTTGAATTGTATCTCAGGGAAATGATAGACAAAACAAAGTACACAAATATAAAGATCATTGGTGTCCCAGAAGGAGAAGAGAAGAGGAAAGGGTTAGTAAGGTTAGTTGAGGATATAATGGGTAAAAACTTCTCAAACCTTTTAAAGGACACATGTATGCACATCAAAGAAGCCCAATGAACTCCAATGTCCAAATAGAACAAATCCAAATAGGCCTCCCCAAGACACGTACTAATCAGTCTATCAAATGTTAAAGAGAAGCACAAAATTCTGAAGCAGCAAGAAGAAATCAATCTACTATTGATTGATTTCAAGGGAAACAACATAAGATAGAGTTCAGACTATTCAGCTGGCACTATGGAGGCAAGAAGGCAGTGGTATGATCTATTTAAGATCCTGAAAGACAGACTTCCAACCAAGAATTCTGTACCTAGCTAAACTGACCTTCAAAACTGAAGGAGAGATTAAAATTTTTACAGATAAATCCTGAAAGTGTCTGTAAACAAGAGACTGGCTCTACAGGAAATATTAAAGGGAGTTCTGCCAGTTGAAAATAAAAAAGATAAGAGGATTAGGTCTGAAAGAGGGCACAGAGTTGAATAGTAATATTAAGGGTAACCTAAAGGGTAAAAAGAGAAAGAGGGAAAAGAATATATAGATCTGATAAATAAAATCCAAAGGATAAGATGTTGGATTCATTAAATGCTTTTTCAGTAATAACTTTGAACATTAATGGAATAAACTTACCAATTAAAAGATACAGGTTGACAGAATGGATTCAGAAATATAATCCAGCTATAAACTGCTTACAAGAGACTCATGTTAGACACAAGGATACAAAGAGATTGAAAGTGAAAGGATGGAAAAAAACATTCCACACAAGTTGTAACCAAAAGAAAGCACAAGTAGCTATACTAATATTGGACAAATTAGACTTTAAATGTAAAGACATTACAAGAGAAAAAGAAGGACTCAACATATTAATGAAAGGACAATTGACCAAGAAATAACAATCATAAATATTTATGCTTGTGGGGAGGATATGGTTAAAGCACTTGTAAGCTTACTCTGTGTTTACATGGAAGATCAGTTCATGTAGTGGAGGAGAATCACAGCGTCAGCATAGAAACCAAAATCATTTATCCCAAGGTAAAGGACAGCAGGGCTCACTTGAGATAGCTGCCCACATACTTAGTTCAAGTGAGGAATTTCTTTTTCACATCCCCTTCTTAATAAGATGGGGACAGGGCTTTCCAAGGAACAATCTCTATATATTAAAAGACTTCAAAAGTTATTAAAGGCAGCAGAATGCTCAGAAAAGGAGAGTCAGCTTCTATCATTGTTACAAATAGTTCAAATTCACTGCCCCTGGTTCCCTGATAAGGGACCTTAGATTTGGAGCTCTGGGAAAAAGTAAGCAGAGTTTTTAAAGGAAGAAATATGAGCAGAGTGAGAAAATCACATCAATTCTTGAGGCATGAGAACCTGTAAAAACAGTTTTATGTCCTCTACTCACTCTGTCCTGTCCCATGGCCCCTTTCAAGGAGCTAGAGTCAATCCCTTCCCCTGCTCCTCCTCCTACTGAGAAAAATTCAACACCCCCCTACCCCTCCTGGCATTCCTAGAAAATATAGAAGAGCCATAGCCAGCCATGGAAAAATGTCTAATGGAAGCCATGGTTTCAGGGGATAATCAAGCTTTCCCTATAATTATTCAACATGGGCAACCTCAGCATTAATCCATTCCTTATATGATATTTAAAAAAACTAAAAAGGAGTGTTAATAACAATGGGTTCCAAAGCCCCTTTACAAAAGGAATTGTAGAATCTATTGCTCACAATTATCAGATGTGCCCATGGAACTGGAAAACTCTTGTTAAATTATCATAACTCCTGCTTAATATTGTATTTACAATTAAAATTTCAAAAAAAAGCTCTATCCAAAAAAAACACTGACAATCTAGACTGGTAAATTTCCATTGGAGAAAATGTGCTCTTGGGTATTGCATAACCTTGGTAAGAAATTGTTAAAATGTGCACTCCAGGTGGGAGGACTGGCTATCTTTCCAGAAGGAGACATATTTTAATAGAGTTATCTAGGTCCCAGGAAGCTCCTTTCAGTTCCTAGCCAATTCCCAGGGGACCACCTTGGGCTCAGTCACATAAGCTAATTGGAATCTTGCCATTGTATGAATTGGACATCAATGAAAATAGCCTAAAAAATGAAACTTTAAATTTCAGTAGCATCTTATAATTAAATTTGTTTTGTAAAAAGTCATAAATGAAATGAAGTGCTTTATATTCAAGCTTTTAAAAAATTATGTGATCATAAAACTTTTAGAAAGTACAATTTTTTCTTTCCTTTTCTTGTCTTGTCTTTTTTTTTTGACATGGGCAGGCTCTGGGAATTGAACCTGCATCTCCAGCACGGCAGGCAAAAACTCCTGCCAGTGAGCCACCGTTGCCCACCCTTTTCTGTTGTTAAAAGCAAATATAATATCTATATATGGTATCAATCTGTGTTCTCTGTGTTTGCATGTTCTCAAACAATGGAAAACCACTTCCCTTGCCTGCCTATTTGTTTAAGCTGAAAATAGCTTAAAATATTGTCTGCTATGTTGTGTCACTTGAATATCTGTCTGCTTTGCTTATCTGTGGCATTTGCTTATCTGGAACATATCCTCTTACTCATGGGAAAATTCCTGCTTTATTTTTAAAATTAAAGATACATCCTCAAGGCAAATGGGAACCTCCCCTGGTGTTCAATGGATAGCTTAACGTCAAATAACTACTTTACCCAATAAATAGTTGCAGAAAATAAACTCCAGGCTCTGGCTCCCTCTTGGGACAGAACTTCTTTGCTTTCTGACTTTGTGTGAAAAGTTTTTTCTTCTCACACCAATCTTTGAGGAACAAAGAATAACTGTCATAGGCGCTGTTGCCCACAAACACTCCCAATCAAGGAGCCCCAAAGTACATGAGACAGACCAGCAGCCAAACTGAAGGGAATGATACACAGTTCAACAATACTAGTAGGAGACTTCAACACACCACTCTCTTCTATAGATAGAACAACCAGACAGAGGATCAACAAGGAAATAGAAAAGTTAAAAATCTTGATAAATGAATTAGACCTAACGGACATATACATCATTATACCCCAAACACCAGGATATACATTTTTCTTTGGTACTCACAGAACATTCTCCAAACAGATCATATACTGGGGCACAAATCTGGACTTTATAAAGTTAAAAACATTGACATTATTCAATTAACTTTCTCTGATTAGAGAAATGGAATGTTTAAGAGTGACTTCAATGGAATTAAGTCACTCTTAAACAACCATTACTTAAGTCATTTTATGATGTTAATATCATTCTAATATGACAACTGGGTAAAGATGCTGTAAGAAAAGAAAACTGTGATCCAATCTCTCTAATGAACCTATATACAAAAATTTCAACAAAATACTGCAAATAAAAAACAAGAACATATTAAAAGAATTATACACCACTACCAAGTGTGTATATAAAGAATGCAAAGATGGTTCAACACAAGAAAATTAATTAACGTAATACAGCACATGTCATGGTCAGGTTCATGTGTCAACTTGACCTGTTGGTGGTGCCCGTCTGTCTGCTTGAGCAAGTGCTAGTCTGTCTATTGCTATGAGTACATTTCATGGACCTAAATCAGGATTATGTCAGCTGCATCCACAGCTCATTGCATTTGTAATCAGCCAAGGGAGTGTCTTCTGGAATAAGTGATCCTTAATTTATTCACTGGAATAAATTAAGCTCTCTTTCTCTTTCTCCTTCAGCTCTCTTTCTCCTTCTCCTTCCTCCTTTGAGACTCTCCTGTGGAGTTCATCTGGAACTTTCTGAGTGGGTTCAAAAAATGAAAATATTTGTGTCCCATGTGACTGTTCACCAGAGGGTGATTTCAGTAGAGGAAGGTTTTAATAGCCAAGTGGATAAGATGACCCATTTTGTGGATACCAGTCAGCCTCTTTCCCCAACAACTCCTGTCATTGCTCAATGGGCTTATGAACAAAGTGGTCATGGTGGTAGGGATGGAGGTTACACATGGGCTCAGAAACATGGTCATCCACTCACCAAGACTGGCCTGGCTAACGGCTACTGCTGAATGCCCAATCTGCCCACAGCAGAGACCCACACCCATCCCCTGATATGGCACTTTTCCCTGAGGTGATCAGCTGGCTACATGGTAGCAGATTGATTACATTGGACCACTTTCATCATGGAAGGGGCAGCAATTTGTTCTAACTGGAATAGACACATATTCTGGATATGGGTTTGCTTTTCCTACACACAATTCTTCTGCCAAAACTACCATCCATTGACTTACAGAGTGCCTTATCCATCATCATGGTATTCCACACAGCATTGCTTCTGATCAAGGAACACATATCACAACAAATCAAATGTGGAAATGGGCACATACTCATGGAATTCTCTGGTCTTACCATGTTCTCCATCATCCAGAGGCAGCTGGATTGATGTAACAGTGGAAAGACTTTTTGAAAACTCAATTACAGTGCCAATTAGGTGTAAATACCTTGCAAAGCTAAGATGATGTTTTCCAGGTGGCTGTGTATGCTCTATATCAGCATCCACTATATAGTGCTGTTTCTCCCATAGCCAGGATCCATGGGTCCAGGAACCAATGGGTGGAAATGGAAGTAGCAAAACTCACTTTTACTCTAGTGATCCATTAGGAAAGTTGCTATTTCCTGGCCTTGTGACCTTGAGGTCTGCTGGTCTACAAGTTTTAGTTTCACAAGGGTGAGTGCTTTCACCAGGAGAAACAACAATGATTCCATTGAACTGGAATCTCAGACTGCCACCTGGTCACTTTGGGCTACTCATGCCCCTGATCAACAAGTCAAAAAGGAGATAATATTATTGCCTGGGGTGATTGATTCTGACTATCAGGGGGAACTAGAACTGCAACTACACAATAAAGGTAAGAAGAGTTTTCCTGGAATATAAGAGATCCTCTAGGGCATCTTTTAGTATTACCATGCCCTGTGATTAAAATCAATGGAAAACTGCAACAACCAATCTAGGCAGGACTACCAATGTCTCTGAACCTTCATAAATGAAGGTTTGGGTCACCCCACCAGGCAAAGAACCACGGCCAGCTGAAATGCTTGCTGAGGGTAAAGGGAACAGAGAATGGGTAGTGGACGAAGGTAGGGATAAATATGAACTATGACCACATGATCAGTTACAGAAATGAGGATGGTAATGCTGTTTTGTTCATACTATAATATTTAAGTTGTAAGATATCAAGGTTAAGAATGAATATTGCCAAGGACTTGCACCCTATTCTGGGGAGAGTTAATGCATTTCCACTTGTATGCAGAACAATTGAGTATTGTTAGGTGAGGAAAAAATGTGTCTGTTATTGTTCTCTGTTTAGAAATTAAATATGGTTTAAGGTGATGTGAATAGCTGCCAAGATGACAAGGGGTGAACTGTCATGGTCAGGTTCATGCATCAGCTTGGCCAGGTGGTGATGCCCTTTTCTCTGGTTTGGCAAGTGCTGGTCTGACTGTTGTTATGAGTATATTTCATGGACTTAAATCATGATTATGTTGGCTGTACCCACAGCTGATTGCATTTGTAATCAGCCAAGGGGAGTGTCTTATGCAATGAGTGATGCTTAATCTAATCACTAGGAGGCTTTTAAGGAGGATTCAGGAGACAGGTCACTCCCTCCTTCAGTTGGTGATCCTCTCCTGTGAAGCTCATCCAGACCCTTCTTCAGGGTCATCAGCTTCACAGCCTACTCTATGGATTTTGGACTCTTCAATTCCTATGGTTTCCCATACAGCCTCTCCTAAGAGTTCATTGAGGACCTTCATCAGAGTTGCCAGCTTGCAGCTTGCCCTACAAACCATGGAATCTATGTTCCCACAGTTATGTAAGACACTTTGATAGATTTTATAACTACAGATATTTCCAGCTGATTCTGTTTCTCTGAAGAACCTTAGTTAATATGTCTCATTAACAAACTGAAAGGGAAAAATCACATGGTTATCTTTATGTTGAAAAATTCAAAGTCTTTTTCTGATAAAAACACTTCAAAAGATAGGTGTCAAAGGTAAATTCCTTTATATGATAAATGGCATATATGAAAAATGAATAGCCAGCATTGTACTCAATGGGGAAAGACTGAAAGCTTTCCTCCTAAGATTGGGAATGAGGTAAATATGTCCTCTGTTACCATCATTATTCAACATTATACTAGGTCTAGCTAGAGCAATCAGGCAGGAAAAAATAATAAAAGGCACCCAAATTGGAAAAAAGGGAGAAAAATGTCATTTTGCAAATGACATGATGCTACATTTTGAAAATCCTGAGAAATCTGCAATAAAGTTACGTTAGCTAATAAACAAATTCAGAAAGATGGTGGGATATAAAATTAATGTGTAAAAATCAGTATTATTGCTATACACAAGCAATGACCAAGTTAAGGATTCAGTTAAGGAAAAAAAATCCATTTAAAATAGCAACTAAAGGATGCAAGTGCTTTTGAATGAATTTAACTAGGGACATAAAGGGCTTGTACAGAGAAAACTACATAACATTGCTAAAGGAAATCAAGGAAGATCTAAATAAGCGGAACGATATTCCATGCTCATGAACAGGAAAGTTAAGTGTAGTTAAGATGTGAATTCTACCCAAATTGATCCACAGATTCAGTGCAGTGACAATCAAAATTCCAACAACCTACTTTGAAGACTTGGAAAAGCTAGTTATCAAATTTGTCTGTAAGGGAAAGAGTCCCTGAATAGCTAAAAGCATCCTAAGAAAAGAACCAAGTGGGAATATTAACAGCCACAGTGCTCAAAATCGCATGGTACTGGCACAAAGATAGAAGTATTTACCAATGGTATCAAATCAAGAGTGTGATAGGCCACCAAATTAACTGATTTTTTAAAAGGTCCCTAAATCCACTGAATGGAGACAAAGTAGTCTTTTCAAAAAATGGAGATGGAAGAACTGGATATCAGTAGCCAAAAGAATGAAAGAGAACTCACAACTTACACCCTACACAAATATTAACTCAAAGTGGATCAAACACCTAAATATAAGAACTGGTATCATGAATCTTCTAGAAGAAAGTGTAGGAAAACATCTTCAAGACCTAATAATAGGAGGTTGCTTCCTAAACTTTAAACCCACAGCACAAACAACGAAAGAAAAAATAGATAAATGATAACTTTCACAAATTAAAGGTTTCTGCATCTCAAAAGATTTTGTCAAAAAAGTGAACAGGCAACAAATTCAATGGGAGAAAGTATTTGAAAATCACACATCAGACAAAGGTTTGATATCCTGTATACATAAAGCAATCATACAACTCAACAACAAAAGAACAAACAAGCCAATTATTAAATGAGCAAAAGACATGAATAGGCATTTTTCTGAAAAGCAAGTACAGGTGGCTCAAAAGCACATGAAGAGATGCTCATTTTCATTAGCTATAAGGGAAATGTAGATGAGGACTACAATGAAATACCATCTCACACCTATAAGAATGACTGCTATTAATCAAACAATAAACTATAAGTGTTGAAGAAGATGTGGATAACAGAGACACTTATTCACTGCTGGTGAAAATGTATAATTATACAGTCACTATGGAAGACAGTTTGGCTGTTCCTGAGGAAACTAAATATTAAGTATCCCAATGACAGGGCAATAGCCCCACTTGGTATATTCCCTGAAGAGCTGAAAGCAGTGACACAAACAGACATTTGATCACTTATGTGCATAGCAGCACTATTCACAATCACCAAAACGTGGAAACAATCCAAATGTGCATGACAGATGAGTGGGTTAAGAAAATGTGATATATATTTATACAACAGAATATCATGCAGCAGTAGGACAAAATGACTTCCTGAAGCACGTGACAAGATGATGTGCCTTGAGCTCATAATGCTGAGTTGAAGTAAGCCAAACACAAAAGGAGAAAGACTGGTAAGCCCACTTTTGTGACCATGGTAAGGGTAAAATTGGAGACTTATAATACAGAATATATGAGACTTAGACATATATAGAAGCTAGAGATGGGTGAATGGTTAGCTAGTGACGTTGAACTTAAATGTAAGGGAATAGATAGAAGTGCAGGGGGTTAATTAGTGGGTCTATAAGTAATATAGCCATATTGATGGTGAACATGATTGAAAGGGATTCTGTAGACCTATGTGTCCCACTGATTAACATTAGAAATATAAATAAGTTCTTGAAATATCTACTTCATAAATATGATTCATGTAGAAAGAGTGTTTAAGGTCAGGGTACAAGGAAAAAACTGCTGTTGAGTGTTATGGGTTATATTCAACAGGAAAACATCAGCAGTAAAGTGTAAATAATGAGGGAAGAGATAAGAGTTAAGAAGAGGTTTAGATTTCCTATCTGGTGAGGGTGTGTTTATTGGTTGTTTTCTCTTGGGAACAATGAAATTATATAAAATTGAGGGTGTTAATAGACTGTGGACTTGGACATTATAGATGATGCCTAATTAATGCACATAGCTGAAGGATGCACTAACTGAGAAGCTGATTGACAAATGATGATGTATATATATGATCAAATATTGTGCTGCTACCAAAAGGAACAAATCATGAAGCATGCAAAGATATGACTGAACCTGTGGGACATTTGGTGAGGTGAAATAAGCCAGAAGTGAAAGAATTACTAAGGTATGGTCTCCTTTAGAAAATGCTTATAAGAAACAGGGGCCTAGAATATGAGCTCTTATAGCAGACACACTTACTACAGAGTGGTTATTATTATTTCTGAATTTTGAGAGGCTGTTTTATATATGTGTAACCTGGTATTTAGAGAGAAGAATGAGGTCAAAGAGGTCAGGATTAAGGTAATCCCTAATATTAAACAAGGCTAAAGAAGACCTTGTCTATATTTTAGAACCACACCTACTCTTTGAGATCAAATGAAGAAATGTTCACTTTGTCCAGAACCTAAATTTTCTGTGGCATGTAATATAAGTCAAACTGTCTGCACAGCTCGGTTGAACAATTGAAACACAGGGAGTTCAGAATAAGAATGAGGGCCTCTAATCTTATGTAGTTTAAGGTAATGCCTGGATACATCATAGAATATATTATGCAGATAATCAAAAAGTGTTGGCAAAGTCCCTTGAGGAATGGGAGAAAAAGTATGGAACTTTTTAACTTTACCATCAGGGAATACCCTGACACTGTGTCAAACATTAAGGACACCTAAATCAATAGGCCAAGCCCTGGATCTTGAGGCTTACTCTTATGAAACTTATGTATGTGGAAGAGAAGCTTAGCCTACCTATAGGTTTGCATAAGAGTTACTTCTGGAAGATCTCTTTAGTTTCTCAGATTTTGCCTCTCTCTCTCTCTCTCTCTCTCTCTCTCTCTCTCTCTCTCTCTCTCTCTCTCTCTCTCTCTCTCTCTCTCTCTCCCTCTCCCTCTCCCTCTCCCTCCCTCTCTCTCTCTCTCTCTCTCTCTCTCTCTCTCTCTCTCTCTCTCTCTCTCTGTACACCTCTGCAAGTGAAATCATTGCCTTTCTCCCTATAAGGGCATGACATACAGGGGTGAAAGTCTCCCTGGTGGTATGGGAGATGACTGCCAGGGATGAGTCTAGCCCTGGCATTGTTATCAACAATGCCATTCTGACAAAAAGGGGGAAGAGAAGTGTAGTAAATAAGTTGTCAGTGGCTGAGAGAGTTCAAATAGAGTCGAGAGGCTACTCTGGAAGTCACTCTCATACAACTTTCAGTTAGACATTGCTACCTATCAAAACTTTCCAAACCCCTACCAAAACCATTCCAGTCAATTCTAAAGAACACCTTGGGCAATATATGAGATTATGCAAAAGTCCCATGCATGGGGGTAACTTTCCAGAAACCTACAACCTCCAAAGAGGTCCCTGGACCAGATAAGTCCTGAAACGAAGAGGACCCAGCCTCTCCAGACCATCAGGTAGTTCCATCTCCCTACCCCATATTATTGAGAGCCGCTTCCAATATGAAAAATTTAGACTGGGAATAGCTGAAATACCCCTAAAGAGAGGAAGAAACTCAAAGGTGATGGTAGCGTTATACAGAGAAGTTAGGATTTAAGAAACAAGTAAGATTGCTGAACCATTATATTGATATTTATTTTAGTCTTCAGTATCTTACAACAGCTAGAAGTAAAAACCTAAAATTGTGAAATTGTAACCCACAACAAACTCTGAAATCTGCTCCACAATTAATTGCTGCATTGTGCTTTGAAATTTATTGCTTTTTTGTATACATGTTTGTTTTCACAAAAAAAGAGAAAGAAAAGTCAATTGTGATGATAAAAAATATTTATTCCTTTTAGCTTCCTACATTTTGCAGCAGCTAGGAAGCAAGCTCTGAGATGATGGTATCATAGCCTATAACAAACTCTAGGCTCTGTTCTCTAACTACTTGTTGAAGAGTGCTTTGAGGGCTATTGTTTTTTTTCTTTCTTTGTTTTGTATTTATGTTATATTATGCAATAAAATATTTTTTAATTAAGAACAGTTTAAAATGTTTACAGATAAACAGAAATTGATAGAGAAACCAAAAGAGAAACTCCTGGGAGCTCTTGCACTAACTGACTTTAAAGCATATTTCAAAGCTACAGTAGTCAAAACAGCATGGCCTTCACATAAAGATAGATGTATTGACCAGTGGAGTCAAATTAAGTGTTCAGAGGTGAATCCTCTCAATTATATCCAATTGATCTTTGATAAGGCAGTCAAGTCAACTCAATTGGGACAAAATAGCCTCTCCAACAAATGGTGATTGGAAAACTGGATATCCATATCCAAGGACCCCTATCTCATACCTTATCAAAATTAACTTAAAGTGGATCAAAGGCTTAAACATTAGAGCTAAGACAATATGCCAGTTTTAAAAGTTGTGTTCCCAGAAAGCCATGTCCTTTAATCCTGATTCTCTACTGTAGGGTGAGAACCTTTCTGATTAGATTATCTCACTGATTGTGGGTATGACCTTTTGATCGAATGGAGATGCGACTATTCCCATTCCAGATAGTCTTGATTATTTTACTGGAATCCTTTAAAGACACAGAAGTTTGGAGAAACCTCATATGCAAACGTTTGTACTGCCAACAGTGCTGACAGAAGTGATAGGGTCAACATGAGACTCAGACATTTTGAGATGCAGAAAGTAAGTGTCCCTGGGAAATCTGCTTGAAATCAGAAGCAGAGACCCGAGCAGATGCCAGCCACATGCCTTTCTAGTTGACAGAGGCGTTCTGAAACCATCAACCTTTCTTGAGTCAAGATATTTTTATATGGATACCTTAGTTCAGACATTTTAATGGCTTTAAAACTGTAGGCATACAACTTAATTCCATTTTAAAAAGCTGTTCCACTTCTGTTATATTGCATTCTGGCAGCTTTAGCAAACTAAAACAGGCAATAAAACTTTTAGAAGCAAACATAGTGAAATATCTTAAGGATCTTCTGATAGGTGGTGTTTTCCTAAAGATTACACCCAAAGCTTGAGCAATGAAAGAATAGATAAATGGGATCTCCTCAAACTTGAGTACTTTTTGCATCAAATGACTGTCAGGAAAGTAAAAGTTCAGCCTATGTAATGGGAGACTCAATATTTGGAAACCACATTTCTGATAGGTTTTTAACATCTAGAATATATAAAGAAATCCTACAGCTCAATAACCAAAAGAAAATAAACCCAATTTAAAAGTGGACAAAAGACACGGACAAACACTTTTCAAAAGACAAAATGCACACGGGTCAAAAACATGAAAAGGTGCTCAACTTCACTGGCTGTTCTGAAATGTGAATCAAAACCACAATGACATATCATCTCACACCTACTAGATTGGCTAAGGGCAAAAAATGGTGTACACATATGGCATAATGAAGGGCTTTGGGAACAATGAAATTGTGTGACATGAAACTAGGAAAATGAACCCTTAAACAATTATGCTGAACTAAATAAGCCAGAAAAAAGTGGACAAAGAGTGTATGACCTCACTAATATAAGCTAACTATAATGAGCATACTCTGAAGGTTGAATTCCAGTGCATAGGTTATCAGGATATAGAAAGTGGGCAGAGATTGGGCAATCAATGTTGAAGGAGTACAGAATGCTCAAATAAAGCTCATTATAAAGGTTTCCAGATTGTAAATTCTTACATCAGTCACATTTACTCTTGAGTATTACTATAATTTGTAAATTCTGACATGCTGTGCTCTCTGTGTATGACCTGGTAGTTCCCTGGAACATTGAATATCTACAGGACACCTGAAACTCAGAATTAGAGTTCTGCAGCTCTGAAAGTCAGCATTACTCCATACAACAACTGTTAAAGAAGCTGAAAAAATGGTCTGTCTCCAATTAGAGGTATTAATATAATGGACATGGTTAGGACTAAGGCAAATCAAAATACAGGGTAAAGGAAGATATCATCTGCATTTTAAATTTCAAACCGTTGAGAGATCCAAGTAAGAGATGCTAATTTGGTCCAAACTTTAAATTTTCTGTAATACACTATCTAATGTTACCTGTGCAGTCAGTTTATTTAAACAACCTAATTACACTGAACCTAGAACAAGGAATGAAATTATTTTATTCTGTAACATCCAGACACAATTCAGAGTATTTGGGGAAGAAAATGAAAATGTATTTGCAAAGTCAACTTGAGGGACTGGGGTAAAATGTGGAACCAGTAACTTCCCCACTTGAGGTATTCCTGATATTCTCTCAAGTACTAAGGACTCCAAATTTTGTAAGCCAAGCCCTCAATATTGCCCTCATGAAACTTATTTCTGCATTTGTGATATAGGCCTGCATGTAATTATACCAAGAGAACTTCTCTTGTTGCTCATATGTGGCCTTTCTCTTTAAATCAACTCTGCAACTAAACTCATTCCCTGCCCTGCTATGTGGGACATGACTCCCAGAGGTCTAGGACTACCTGGCAATGTGAAACATTACTCACAAGAATGATCCTGGCCCTGGCATTGTGGGATTGAGAATGGCCAAAAGAAGAAAAAGCAATGGGACAAATTAATGTTCCAGTAGCTAAAAATTTTCAAATAGAGTGGAAATGTCATTCTGGAGCTACTATTAAGCAAACTCTAGCCAGATATCACGAACTACCACAGTATGCCATGTCCCAACAAATAGTACTCCTGAAAAACCTAGGGAATGCCTTACATAGGCTTCTTTGTAAGTCTCTCTAAAAGTTTTCTTAGTAAGTTTATTTTCTCAGAAACTTAAGGTCTCCATATTGATCATAGGTCAGATATGTCCTGAAACCCTTAGGTACCTTTCTCTTCAAGAACAACAGTGACATTAATTTCTCTATCCCAGAAAGTCAACACCCCTTCCAGCAGGAAGACGTTAAAATTGTCATTGCACAGATGTTCCTGAAAATATCCTCTTTTTTTATTCCTGAAAATTGAGAGAAAGCTCAAACTGAGAAATTAGGATGTAACAAGTGACTGCTACTACTGACTCATTATACAGATATTTCTTCTTAGAGTCTAGTGTTTATATGTATATATATATATAAACATATATATACATATTTTTTTGCATGGGCAAGCACCAGGAATCCAACCTGGATCTCAAGGATGGCAGGCAAGAACTCTGCCACTGAGCCACCATGGCCCGCCTGAGTCTAGTGTTTTAGAATAGCCAAAAGAAAATATGAGTTTCTTGAACTGTAATACAGTAGCCCTGATCTTTAATAATCATTGTATTACTATATTGTAAAAAGAAAGTCAGTTTCCCTGTGTGTATGGATAGTTTATATGGATGTATTTCTGGGTGCTTCTGTTTTGTTTTATACATATCGTCCCGGTGTGTATGGTTTGTATGGATGCATTTCTGGATGTTTCTGGATATATATATATATCTTCAGATATATATATATATATATATATATATATATATATATATATATATATATATATATATATATATCTGTCAGTACTACATGGGTTTAGTTAACCTACTTCTATTGTAAGACTTAAAATTGGGTGTATTGCAATACTAGTGGTCAATAAGAGGAAGAGGTAAGGGATGTAGGATTTACATGGATTTTCTTTTTTCTTTTGATGTCTTTTTTCTGCAGTAATTCAAATGTTCTCAAAATGATCATGATGATGAATACAGAACTATGTGATAATATTGTGAAGGATTGATTGCATACATTGGATGGATTTATGGCTTGTGAGGATATCTCAACAGAAACATTAAAAATTTTTAAATGAAAAGATTGAAAATGATATTACCCACAAGCAGTAACCAAAAAATCCAGAGTAGCTATGCTAATATTAGACAAAATAGACTTAAAATGCAGAAGCATTATAAGAGAAAAAGAAAGATACTATATATTAATAAGAGGGGTATTTCATCAAGAAGAAATAACAAACATAAAGTTTTATGCTCCTAATTAAGGCACCCCGAGGCACAAGAGTCAAACATTGGCAAAACTGAAAAGAGTTATAGATGACTTTACAATAATACTGGGAGGTTTCAATGCAACACTCTCTCCAATAAGTAGTACATCTAAACAGAGCATCAATACAGAAACAGAGAACTTAAATAATATGATAAATGAACTAGATCTAACAGTCATAAATAGAACACTGCACCCAAAAACAGCAGGGTTTGCATTCTTCTCAAGTGCTAATGGAATATCCTCCAGTATAGACCATACTTTGAGGCACAAAACAGGTCTTAACAAATTTTAAAATATTGCAATTATACAAAGCACTTTATCTGGTCATAATGGAACGAGTTAAAATCAATAACAAATGGAGAACTGGAAAATACACAAATATATGGAGTTAAGCAACAAGGTCTTAAATAATCAGTGCTTCAAAGAAGAAATTGCAAGAGAAATCAATAAATATCTTGAGGTGAATAAAAATGAGAACATCAATAACTATCAAAATTTATGTGAAGACATGAAGGCAGTGCTGAGGGAAATGTATCGCCCTAAAACTTCATTAATGAAGAACAAAGAACTATAATCCTTCCCTAACTTGGCAGCTGGAGAAAAATATAAAAACACAAACTAATTGTAAAGCAAGTAGAAGGAAAGAAATAACAAAGATTAGAGCAAAAATGAATGAAATGAAGAATAAGAAATCTAAATAAAATCAATGAAAAAAATGGTTCTTTGAGAGGTTCAATAGACTTGGCAAATGCTTAGCTAGAGTGACAAACACAAAATGAAGGAGCTGCAGATAAATAAATCAGAAAGGAGAGAAGGGGCACTACCATGGACCCTGAAAAAATAAAAACTGTCAAAGAGATTACTATGAATAACTATGTCAACAAACTAGACAACTTCGATAAAAAGGAACCCCCCTATTAAACACATGAACAATCTACACTGAATCTAGGAGAAATACAAGACCTCACAAGCCAATCAGAAGTAAATATTACTCAGCTATCAAACCTCTACCAACAAAGAAAAGCCTAGGACCAGATGGCTTCAAGGCAAATTTTAATAAGCATCCTAAAAAGAACTAATACCATTCCTGCTCAAACTCCCCCAAAAACTAAAGATGAGGAATCACTTCCTAACTCATTCTATGAAGCCCACATCACCTTGATATGAAAACCAGAAAATGATACTACAAGGAAAGAAAACTTCATACAATCTCTGTAATGTAGACACAAAAATCCTCAACAAAATACTTTCAAATCAGATGCAACAGCATATTAAAAGAATTATGCACTATGACCAAGAGAAACCAAAAGAGAAAAAACACATGATCATCTCAATTGATGCAGAAAAGGAATTTGGAAAAATCTAGCATCCTTCATTATAAAAAATATGTAGAAATGTAGGAATCAAAGTAAACCTCCTCAACATGATAAAGGCATATATGAAAAGCCCACAACTAACATTATACTCAACAAAGACTGAAAGCTTTCCCCTAAGATCTGGAAAAAGACAAGAATACTCACTGTCACCCCTATTATTCAACATTGTCCTAGAAGTTCTGGCTAAAGCAAATAGGCAAGAAAAAGAAAAAAGGCATCCAAATTGGAAAGGAAGATGTGAATCTGGAACTATTTAGATGACATGATCCTATATTCAGAAGACCTTGGAAAATGGCAGCAAAGCTACTAAAGCTAATATGTAAGTTCAGCAAAGTGGCAAGATCAACATGCAAAAATCAGCGGTGTTTCTATACACTGATTATGAGATTAACTCTCATTACCATAACCAGATTACATCTGAGGAGATAATAAAGGAAAAATTCAATTTACAATAGCAAATAAAAGAATTATCTATCTAGGAGCAATCATAACCAAGGATGTAAAAGACTTATTTACAGAAATCTACAAAATATTGTCAAAGAAATTAAAGAATACCTAAAGCATCAGCAAATCATTTAATTTTTTCTTTTGACATAAAAGCTATAAATTTCCAATTCAGCAATGTTTTCATTTCATCACAAGTTTTAATATATCATAATTGTCTCATTTAGTTTAAAGTATTTCACATGCAATCTCACTTGTGATTTCTTCTTCAAAACTATTAAGAAATATTATGCTTAAATTCCAAGTGTTTGGGCTATTCTGGATATTTTACAGTTTTTTTATTTCTAAGTTAATTACATTGTACTGAGAGTACATACTTTATTAAAATGGAAATCTTGAAGTATTTTGAGATTCATATTACACTCTTCTTGCTTTTTTGTATGGTATATCATTTTGCATCTGGTATTTTGAGTATATCTATTGAAAATAACAGAAGTTGAGCCTTGATTTTAATAGTTTGAAAATCTCTGCTTTTTATTCAGAATATTAAGCTATTTTGTTTAATATGATTGAGATATTAGGGGTAAGATCTACCATTTTGGTAGGCATTTTCTATTTATCCCATCTCTCCCATTTCTATATATCCCAACTATGGTGGTTATAGCCATCCTCTCTTTCTTCATCTGGATTAGGAAGACTACATTTTTGTTATTCCATTTTGTTTATTCTATTTAGATTTTATTTACACCTCTTTGCCTTTTTTGTGATTGTTTTGATATTTAAATAGGTAATCACAATATACTTAGTAAATAATGTATTGCATTATATAAAATATAAAATTTTGTGTGCTGGTTTGAAACTGTTAGTACACCAGAAAAGCCATGTTTTTTTTTAAAAAAAAACTGATCTAATATTGTAGGGTTGAACCTCTTGATTAGCTTATTTCCATGTAGACATAACACACCCAATTGTGGGCATGACCTATTGATTAGATTATTTTCATGGAGAAGGCTTCACTCATTCAAGGTGGATCTTGATTCCCCTTTAAAAGGGGAAACATTTTAGAGAAAGATCAGATCCAGACATTTGGAGATGCTGGCAGTGCCCACAGAGATGCTTAGAGAAGCCGAATTGAAACCAGGACACAGGCAGTTGAGAAGAAGAAATCTCTGGCCCTGAGAGGTGCTAAGCTAAGAGATGAAGCACAGAGTTCTTCTTAGAGTTCTTCCCAAAGATTCTTAGAGAGAAAGACACTGAAATCAGAAGCGGGGAGCAACAAACTGGGAGCTAGGACCTCAGATGCCAGCCATGTCTTGCCATACAACAGACATTGGCTTTTCTTTGCAGATAAGATATCTTCCTCTGAATATTAGTTTGGACATTCTTAAGGCCTTAGAATTGTAGCTTAATAAATCTCCTTTATAAAAGCCTATGCATATACAATCAGTAATTCTTAATATATCACATAGTTACATATTCATCATTTCTTAGTACATTTACATCAATTTAGAAAAAGAAATAAAAAGACAACAGAAAAAGAAATAAAATGATAATAGAGAAAAATGTTTTCTAAATGCTTTGTTTGTTATTTTTTTAATTAATAAAAAAATTGTTAATTTTTTTAATTAATAAAAAAAACTATGCATTTCTGTTTTTTATGTGTGTGTTCCAGCAGTATTAGCAAACTGAAACAGATTTTGTGAACAGGAATGGGATGCTCTGATTTGCAAATACCAAACACATTGGAACAGATTTTTGCATGGTTAAGTGGAAGTTTCTTAAAAGAGTTTGAGGAACATAAAGGAAGGGCCTAGAATGCTTTGAAGAACTGTACATAGAAATATACATGCTAAAGGTGCTTTCAATGAGGACTTAGACCAAAATAATGCAGGTGTTATTGCAAACTAGAAGGAAAATGATCCCTGCTTTAAAGAAGCAGAGAATTTGGCAAAATTGATTCTTGGTGTTGGATTGAAGGCAGATATTAAACTGACCACCAGGATACTTAGCTGAAGAGATTTTCAGATGAAATGTAGAAACTATTCCTGAAAATCTAGACAGAAGGCCTGCCCTCTGCTTCTACCTCTAATAAATTGGAGTACATTCCTTCACAATTGGGAGACCCTCATTGCAACTGTTCTGCTATGAGGAGGTTTTGTGTGTGCACCAGAAATGGAAGAAAGTCCATGCACTGCCTGGATGCTTGGAAGGGGCAGAGCCAAAATAACGGTGGTCTCCCCATGGTTGCAACTCTCACCTTGGCATTTGAATAGAACGTAGCCACTGTTTAAACTCTTGAGAAGGGTGTGACTGCTGCTCGCCCAAGCCCTGAGGATGATAAATGACTTTCAGACTGAAATCTAATGGAATTTGCTCTTCAGTTGTTTGGAACAGTTTGGGTCTGATGACCCCTGTTTTTCTTTTGATTCTCACTATGACAATGTGAATGTTTATCCTGTGATTGTCACTCCTTTGTATATTGGAAGAAAATAACTGATTCCAAGTTTCACAGTTCCACAGCCAGAGGAGAACTTTGCTTTATAACAGACCAGGCCTGTAACTGACTTTCATGAGATTTTGTATTGTTTTTGACTTGGGATTGTATTTGTATTGTTTGAAAATGTGTTAAGACAAACTATCACAAAGAACACATTTGATAGAATGCATGTAGTTTGTAAATGGAAAGAACATGTCTTTTGGGGTCCAGAGTGTGGAATGTTCTGGTTTGAAACTGTTATGTACCCAAGAAAAGCCATATTCTTTAAATCTTAATCCAATCTTGTGGGGGGCAGAGAAGATTTGTCATATTAGACTAGCCCTATAAAAATGTTAAAGGAAGTTCATTTAAGTGAAAGTAAAAGATGCTAGGTATAGATAGATGCCTCATGACGAAATTAAAATCTTCAGTAGAGATAATGGCATGGAAGAATATGAATGATGCAGTACTGTATTTCTGGTTCATAACTCCACTTTTTACTTCGAATGGACTAAAATTCAAATGCATAAAAAGTATGACAAATCCATTGTTTTGTACTTATAATGTATAAATATGTATGTTATGGCAAGAAAAACATAGTAGGAATAAGAATGCTATAGAAACACAATTTTTGCATGCTATTGAGTTTAAGTAGTATCAAATCATATTGTTATAGATTTAGGATGTTAAAAGTTTAAGCCCACAGTAACCACAAAGAGCATATCAGAAAAATATGTACAGAAGGAAATGCATAGTGATTTTAAACGTTTCAACACAAAATATCAACTAAAAAAGTTAAACATTAATGGGAGAATGAAGAGACTTAAAATGCAGAAGATTAACAAAAACCAAAGAGCAAAATGTCAGAAGAAAGTTATGCATTATCAGTGCTTAGTTTAAATGTACATGTAAATGGGTTAATTTTTTACTCCATAGGCAGATTGACAGGATGGATCAAAAATCACAGCCTAAATATATGCTATTTACAAGTTATTCACTTTAAATTCAAAGGCACAAACAGATTGAAAGTGAAAAGATGGATAAAATGTTTCCATTCAAATAGTAATCAAATGAAAGTTGGGATGGCTATGTTAGTGGTAAGAGCAACAGATTTTTAGTTTAAAAACAGTTAAATGAGATAAGCAAGAACATTATATTTTGATAAGTGGGTCAGATGATAAAGAAAATATAATTAATTTTAAACATATATGAACCTAACAAAATTCCCAAAATATGTATGTAAATTCTGACAATTTAAAGTAGAAACAGAGAAGAAATAGAAAGTACTACATTAATAGTAGGAGAATTTTATATGCCTGTATAGATAGGGATCTCTAGAGAAACAGAATCAGCAGGAGATATCCACAGATATTAAATTTGTAACCATGGGGATGTAGAGTCCAAGGTCTGTAGAACAGACCACAAGCTGGTAACTCCACTGAAGTTCCTCAATAAACTCTAAGGAGATGTTGGCTGGACAACCATGGGAATGGAAGAGTCCAAAATCCATAGGGCATGAAGCTGACAATTCCAATGAAGGGACCAGATGAATTCCACAGAAGAGTCTCTCTGGCTGAAGCAGGAAGAGTGATTATCTCTTCTGAATCCTCCTTAAAAACCTTCTGGTGAATAAGTTAAGCATTACTCATTGTAGATGGCACTCCCCTTAGCTGATTACAAATACTATCAGCTTTGGATGCAACCAGCATAATCATGATTTAATTCCATGAAATGTTCTCATAGCAAAAGACAGGCCAGCTCTTGCCAGACCAGATGACCAGGCACCACCACCTGGTCAAGTCAACACATGAACCTGACTATGATAGTCCATCCCTTGTCAACTTCGTACCTATAACATCTCCTTAAATGATACTTCATTTTTAAATAGAAAACAATAACAGACACATTTTTCCTCACCTAACAATGCCCAACTGTCCCACATACAACCAGACATGCATTAACCCTCCCCAGAATAGGGAAGGTTTTTCTACAACTTAAGTACTATAACATGGACAAAACAGCTTTACAGTTCTTGCTTCTGCAACTGATCACATGGTCATAGTTCATATTTATCACTACCTTCTTCCACTACCCATTCCATATTCCCTTTACCCTCACAAGCACTTCAGATGGCCATTGTTCTTTGTCTGGCGGGGTGAACCAAATCTTCCTCCGTGAAGTTTTAGTGACATTGGTAGTCCTGCCTAGATTAGGTTGTTGTAGTTCTCCATTAATTTTAATCACAGGGCCACGGTAGTACTAAAAGTCACCCTAGGGGATCTATAGTCCAAAAAAAAAACTCTTCTTTACCTCCATTGTGTAGTCGTAATCCTATTTCCCCCTGATAGTCATGGCCAATCACCCCATCAAGTAAAGTAATCCCCTTCTTGGCTTGTTTATCGATGGGCATGAGTAGCCCAAAGCGACCAGGTGGCAGTCTTGGATTCCAGTTCAATGGAATCATTGTTCTTTCTCCTGGTGGAAGCACTTCCCCTTGTGGAACTAAAACCTGTAGGCAAGCAGAGCTCAAAGTTACAGGGACAGGAAGAAAAATTTTCCTTGTGGATCACTACAGGTAAAAGTGAGTGGTGCCACTCCCATTTCCACCCATCTTGGTTCCTGGACCACATGGATCCTGGCTATGAGAGAAACAGCACCATGCAGTGGATACTGATGTGAGCACACACAGCTTCCTGGAGAACATCGCCCAAGCCCTGCAAGGTATTGCAACCTACTTGCACTGTAATTGAGTTCTCAAAAGGCCATTCCACTGTTCTATCAATCCAGCTGCTTCTGGATGATAGGAACATGATAAAACCAGAGAATTCCACAAGCGTGTGCCCATTCCCACATTTCATTTGCTATGAAGTGGGTTCCTTGATCAGAAGCAATGTTGCATGGAATACCATGATGATGGATAAGACATTCTAAAAGTCCACAGATGGTAGTTTTGGTAGAAGCATTGCTTGCAGGGAAAGCAAACCCATATCCTGTGTATGTGTCTATTCCAGTTAGAACAAATCAGTGCCACTTCCATGATGGAGGTAGTCCAATGTAATCAATTTGCCACTATGTACCTGGCTGACCACCTTGGGGAATGGTGCCATATCAGGGGCTAAGTGTGGGTCTCTACTGCTGGCAGATTGGGCATGCAGCAGTAGCTATAGTCAGATCAGCCTTGGTGAGGAAAACCATGTTGCTGCACCCATGCATAATCTCCATCCCTACCACCATGACCACTTTTTTCATGAGACCATTGGGCAATGACAGTATTTGCTGGGGAAAGAGGCTGACTGGTAGCCACAGAACTGGCCATCTTGTCCATTTGATTATTAAAATTTTCCTCTACTAAATTCACCCTTTGATGCACATTCACATGGTACACAAATATCTTCATGCTTTTGCCTTCTCAGAAAGGTCTACCCACATAACTCTTCCCCAGACCTCTTTGTCAGAAATTTTCCAATCATGCTCTAAGTCCCTGACTTCCAGTCAAACCATTAACAAAAGCCCATGAGTCAGTACACAAATGCACCCCTGGCTAGTTCTCCTTCCAAGCAAAATGAACAACCAAGTGCACTGCTTATAGTTCTGCCCACTGGGAGGATTTCCCCTCACCACTGTCCCTCAGGGGCATTCAGGAAATGGTTGCAGTGCTGTAGCTGTCCACTTTCCGGTAGCACTTGTACATCTGCAGAGCCATGTGCAAACCAGGACTGAGTGGTCTCTTCCTCAGTCAATTCATTGTAAGGAACTCAACAAGAGACCATAGCTCTGGTCTGGGAAAGAGAAAGTTTTTGCAGGAGTGCAGACCATAGGCATTTGGGCCACTTCCTCATGTAACTTACTTTTGCCTTCCGGACCTGCTCTGGCCCTATCTCATATATATCATTTCCATTTGATGATATAATGCTGCTGTGCACACCTAACTTCATGGCTTGGTGGGCCAGATAACACCCAGCTGATAATAGGCAGCTCAGGTCTCATGGTAACTTGGTGGCCCATGGTAAAGTGTTCAGTCTCTACTAAGGCCCAGTAGCAGGCAAAAAGCTGTTTCTCAAAAGGAGAGTAGTTATCTGCAGCAGATGATAAGGTTTTGCTCCAAAATCCTAATGGACTACACTGTGATTCTCCTATAGGGGCCTCCTAAAGGCTCCAGACAGCATCTCTATTTGCCACTTACACTTCCAGCACCATTGGTTCTGATGGATCATATGGTCCAAGTGCCAGAGGAACTCATACAGCAATCTGGACCTATCACAGAGCTTCCTATTTTTCAAGCCCCCATTAAAAATTAGCTGCTTTTCTGGTCACTTGATAAATGGGCTGGACTAGCACACCCAAATGAGGAATATGTTGTCACCAAAATCCAAAGAGACAAATTAGGAATTGTACCTCTTTTATGGTCATAGGAAAGGCCAGATGTAGCAACTTATCTTTCACCTTAGAAGGGATATATTGACATGCCCCCAACCATTGGGCACCTAGAAATTTCCCTGAGGTGGAAGACCCCTGTATTTTTGTTGGATTTATCTCCTATCCTCTGACATGCAAATGCCTTACCAATAAGTCTAGAGTTGTTGCTACTTCTTGGACACTAGGTCCAATCAACATGATATCATCAAGATAATGGGCCAGTGTGATGCCTTGTGAGAGGGAGAAATGATCAAGGTCCCTTTGCACAAGATTGTGACATAGGCTGGAGAGTTGTTATACCCCTGAGGAAGGACAGTGATAGTATATTGCTGATCTTGCCTGCTGAAAGCAAACTCTTTCTGGTGGTCCTTACTAACAGCTAATGACAAAACAGTGTTTGCCAGACCAATAGCTGCATACCAGGTACCAGGGGATGCATTGATTTGTTCAAACAATGATACCACATTCAGAACAGCAGCTGCAATTGGAGTTATCACCTGGTTGAGTTTATGATAATCCGTTCTCAAACTCCAAGACCCATCTGTTTTCTGCACAGGCCAAATAGGAGAGTTGAAAGGATATGTGGTGATAATCAGTAATGCAGTAATCTCTGCAATCTCTCCAGCAATCTGGTTTTGCTTCTGATATACTATTTTGCTAAGTAGGGGCAGTTCTGGTGGCTTCCACTTAGCCTTTCCCCCCCATAATAGCCTATTTTTGCCTTTTCTAACCCCTCAAGCTATAACACTGAATACAGAATCTCTGCTTAGTGTGCCCATATCAATAAATTAAGCCTGATCAAACTTTTTATTCCTCCCACCATTATCCCACACCCTTAAAATCCATTGCCACATATATTCCTCTGACTTCTGTCTATATAAATTGTAAAACTCATGCATGTCTTTTGGAGTATAATGTACCTCTTCATGGATGATACTTTGCACCTCACCTTTTGGGATCTGTTGGGGCTTTGGTCTAGTTATAGGTCTGGAAGAAATGAGAGATGATGGGGGTGGGTGATGAAAAGAGTTGGAAGTATTTTCCAAGGCAATTGCTTCAGGATATTCACTTGTAGTTTCATCTGGTGAAACATTATTAAGTAAGGCAGGCTGAGATTGGGTCAGCTATGTCCTCAGGGCAGACTATTACAGGGTTATATAGAAAAGACTGAGCATAACGTAGGATTTCAACCTCTCCACTGACATGATTATCAATCTTTATGTCACCATCCCATTTTTCAGGGCCCCATTGCTTTCAAATCAATGCCCTCACTTACAAATCATGCAAGATTGAGATTTTATTTTTTGTTGTAAAATTGCTATTCTAGCAATAAGATTCTGAGTCTGATTTTTTGAAATCTCAAATCTGCAGCTTCAGGAAAAAAGATTTTCTTTCAGGGCATTCATAGAAACATTTACATCTGTCACATGGTGCATATGCTTCTCATTTGAAGACTTCAGCTCACCCCTTCCCCTCATTAATGTATATAGCATACCTAAATGACAGCAAGCCAACATCTCTATACTTCCTATTTCCACAAAATTCCATAAAGTTCTCAACAACATCATCCCCCAGAACCTGGCTTCATACAAGCAAAGTATTAGAAAATCCAATGGTGATATTTTGACTATCTCTTTTGCCAGCTCACCCCAAGGATTGGCAGTGCCATTCTGAATGGAAACAGAGTCCTTATTGCCTTTGAGTCCAATCAGAGTAGTAAACCAATCATAAAAGCCATTTTTAATATTCTGTTTCTTAAGACCCACTCCTGATATGAAGCTGTATTAGCTAGGGTTCTCCAGAGAAGCAGAATCAGCAGGAGATGTCTGTAGATATAAAACATTTTAAAGGGTCTAGTGTAGCCATGGAGATGTAGAGTCCAAGGTCTTTAGGGAAGGCTGCAAACTGGTAACTCCAATGAAGTTCCCCAGTGAACTTTCAGGAAAGGCTGACTAGGCAACCATGGGAATACAAGGGTCCAAGTTCTGTAGGGCAGACAGGAAGATGGTAACTCCAATGAAATTTCTCAATGAGGGTGGGCCATGGTGACTCAGCAGGCAAGATTGCTTGTCTGCCATACCAGAGGACCTGGGTTCCTTTCCCGGTGCCTTCCCATGTAAAAAAAAATAATAATAAAAATAAAAATAAATTTCTCAGTGAATTCTCAGGAGAGGCTGGCTGGACAACTGTGGGAGTGGAAGAATCCAAAATCCGTAAAGTAGGCTGTGAAGCTGGCAACTCCAATGAAGGGTCTGAATGAATCCCACGGAAGAGGCTCGCCAACTGAAGCAAAGTGATAGTGTCTTCTGAATACCCCTTAGAAGCCTTCCAGTGATTAAATTAAGCATCACTCATTGCATTAAACACCCCACTTAGTTGATTACAAACGCAATCAACTGTGGAAGAAGCCAGCATAATCATGATCTAATTAAGTGAAATGTCCTCATAACAGCGGACAGGCCAGCATTTGACCAGATGACCGGGCACCACGACCTGCCCAAGTTGGCACATGAACCTGACCACAACAATGTCACATTCAATAATGGATAGAATGTCCAGACAGAAGGTCATCAAGGAATTAAGTACATGAATAATTCAATAAACCAACTACTTAGTAGTCATATATATAGAACAGTCCATCCAACAATTGTAGAGTGCACATGCTTCTCAAGTGCACAATATTTTAGAGTAGAAAGCATATATTAGGCTACAAAACAAGTGTAATAATTATAAAAATAATGGAATCACATGAAGCAGCTTCTCTGAAAAAAAATAGAATGAAGCTAAAAACCATCACACAGGTAAACTGGAAAATTCACAAATATGTGGAAATTAAACAACTCATTCTTAAACACCCAATGGATCAAAAAAGAAATCAGAAGAAAAATTAGGAACTATCTTGAAATGAATGAAACTGCAAAAACAGTAAACCAAAATTTATGGGATGCATCATAGGCAGTGCTTACATGGAAATTTATAGTTCTGAATGCATGCTTACATTTAAAAAGAAGAAAGAATTCAAATCACAGGCCTAGCCTCTCAACTGGAAGAACTAGCACCAAACTTAAGATGCAAAGAAGAGATGAAATAATAAAGATTATTATTTGCATAGATAATATGGTATCTATGAATGCATAGATAAAAGAAATGGTAAAGAGAAAACCAATAGAAAGAATAAATGAAACCAAAATTTGGTTCTCAGAAGAGATCAATAAAACTGTCAATGCTTTTCTAGACTGATAAAGAAAATAAGAGAAGAAATTTTTTTTTATTTTCAGATATAAAAAGGATTATAAGAGGATATATTAATTTGTAAACTGCCAGAATATAATATCCCAGAATTGGAATGGCTTTTATAAAAGGAATTTAACTAGTTACAAGTTTACCGTTCTAGGCTTTGAAAAATGTCCAAATTAAGGAATCTAGTGTAAGAAACCATAATTGAAGTTCATGGGTCAGAAATGCCTGTCATCTGGGAAGTCAGGTGGCTGGCATCTGGTGGTCCCTTGCTCTTGGGTTCAATTGCTTTCAGGACCTTTTTCTGTGGGAGTTCCTCACTTTGTTTCTCTGGAGGTGGCTTTCATCCCTTGGTTTCTCTTGGCTCTTTCCACGTTCTGAGTTGCTTAACATCTCAGGCCAACATCTGTTAGGCTGCAAGCATCTCCAAATATCTGTGTCTCTTTCTCCAAGTGTTGGCATCTGTGTCAGCTCTGCTTTGAAGTTTCTGTCTGCCTTGTCATTTCTGGTTCTTTCCAACATGATTCCTCTTTTAAAGTATTCAAGCAAATTAATCAAGACCACCTGAAATGGGAGGAGCCGCATCTCTGTCAAAACAAAAGGTCACATCAATAATTGGGTGTGTCACATCTCCATGGAGATAATCTAATCAAAAGAGCCCAACCTAGTATTGAATCAGGAAGAAACGAAATTGCTACTCCCACAATTTGTATCAGGATTAAAATATAGCTTGTCTGGGGTACATAATATTCCAAACTGGCACAGAGCATATCATGAAATATTGTATGTCAACATATTAGACAACCTAGATGAAATGGACAAATTCTTAGAAGTACACAAACTACCTTAATACATTCCTCAAACTACATGACTCAAAAATAAATGGAAGATCTCAACAACCAATAATAAATAAAGAGGGTGAATAAACAACCAACAACCTTCCAACAAAGAAAATCCCAAGACAAAATGGCTTGACTAGTAAATTTTACCAAACATTCAAGGAAAAATTAACAATTATCTGGGCAAACCCTTCAAAAAAGTTGAAGATGAGGGAATATTTTGTAATTCATTCCCTGAGGCCTACACTATCCAAATACCAAAGCAAGATAAAAATATCACAAGAAAATAAAATTACAGATCAATAATCCTTATGAATGTAAATGCAAAACTTTTCAACAAAATAATAGCAAAGTAAATTGATTGCATGTCACAAATATTACACACCCATGTCATACCCATGCTCAATAGTGGAAGACAGTCAGCTTTTCCCTTAAGATCAGGAACAAGACAAAGATGTCCATGATCACTACTGCTATACAACACTGTACTGTAAGTGCTATCTTGAGCAAGTAAGCAAGAAAAAAGAGAGGAGAGTCATGCACATTGGAAAGGGAGAACTAAAAGGATCCTTATTCATATATTACATGATCTAAAATATAGAAAACTCCAAAGAATCCACAGGAAAGCCACCATAGCGAATAAATGAATTCAGCAAACCAGCAGGTCACAAGATCAATTCTCAAAAGTCAGTGGTGTTTCTATATGGTATCAATGAACACCTTGAAAAGAAAATAATTTCATTTATAAAAGTAGCCAAAAGAATAGAGTATCTAGGAATAAATTTAGCCAAGGATATAAAGAATTTGTATGCAGGAAACTACAAAGCTTTACTGAAAGAAATTAAAGAATATCCAAATAAATTGAAAGATATTCCAAACTCATGCATTGTGAGACTTACTATCATTTAGAGGTAAATATTATTCAAAGTGATGAGATAGGATAGATTTGAGACTCAGAAATTAATGAAAACATCCAGGGTGAACTGATTTATGCCAAGAGGGCAAAGTTTACTCCATCTGGATAGAATAGCTTTTTAATAAGTGGTGCAATGAAAACTGGATATCCATATGCAAAAAAAGAAAGAAACAAAATGGACCCTGACATCATACCATATACAAAAAATAACTCAGAATGGATTAAGAATCTAAATATAAGACCTAAAACTTTAAACTTCCAAGAAAACATATGGAAATATCTCTGGTGAGAATGCAGAGATAGGAACTCTTGCATATTGTTAGTGGGAATGTAAAATTTTGAGCCAATGTGGATAACAGTTTGGCATTTCATCAAAAATTGAAACACAGAACTAGCAAGTCACCTGACAATTCCACTTCTAGGTATATACCCTGAAGTATTGAAAGCAGGGACTCAGCAGACATCTGTATACCACTGTTCATAAAAATATTATTCACAATAGCCAAAAAGTAGAAGCCAGCCAAGTGGCCATGAATGTATAAGTTATTAACAAAATGTGGCATGTACTTTACATAGTGTTTTGGTTTGCTAAAGCTGCTGGAAAGCATAATGCCAGAAATCGGACTGGCTTTTACAAAGCAGATACATTAAATCCCCCATTTACAAAGGGGATTTATTAAAAGTTTACAGTTCTACAGCCATTCAATTAAAGCATCAACAAAAGTATACCTCTACTCGAGAAAGTCTGATCCCTCTCAGGGGTTCTCTGTCACATGGGGAGGCACATGGTGATGTTTGCCAGTCTTTTGCTCCTGGGTTTCATTGATTTCAGGTGCTGGTCCCAGTGGTCTCCATTCTGAGCTTCTATGGGCCCTCACTTAGCTTCTATGGGCCCTCACTTAGCTTCTCTGGGGTAACTCAATTCCATCTCTTAGCCCCGCATCTCCAAATGTCTGTGTCTTGGTTTCACTTCTCTGCTCTCTGTTTTGGTTCTCTAAGCATCTCCAAACATCTGTGTCAAAACATTGGCTCTCTGTCAAATATAAACACTTTCTCTCTCCATGAACTCCTTTAAAGATTCCAGCAAATTAATTAAGGACCACATTGAATGGGTGGAGGTCACAACTCCATAGAAGTAATCTAATAAAAAAATCACATCCACAATTGGGTTCATCACATATTCATATTCATGGAAACAATCTAATTAAAAGTTCTCATGCTAAACAGATGGTCTGTCCCCAGAAGCTGGATTAAGATTTTTAAAACATGTCTTTTCTGGGGGTACATAACAGTTTCAAGCCAGAACATTCCACCCTCTGGACCCCAAAAAGGAATATTCTTTCCCTATACAAAATACATTCATTCCATCAAAATATCACAAAGTCTTAAAACATTTCATATAATACAAATACAAAGCAAAGTAAAAAAAAGTACAAAATCTTATCATAATTTATTATAGGCATGGTCTGTTCTAAGGTAAGATTATTCTCTGGCTCTGGAACTGTGAAATTCAGAACAAGTTATCTGTTTCTGATATACAAAGGAGGGACAGTCATAGGATAAACATTCATGTTGTCATAGGGAAAAGTTGAAAGAAAAACAGGAGTCACCAGTCAAATAGCTCAGAACACCTGCAAGGCAAACTCCATTAGATTTCAAAGCCTGAGAGTCATTAATGCTTGGGGCTTGTGAGAGCGGCAGTCCTATTCTTTCCAAAGACTTATGCAGTAGCGCTGTTTTCTCCAAACACTGGGACAAGGGTTGCAATGATGGGGAACTTTGAGTTCCCCCTCTCCAAGCATTGCCACAGCACCCAGACTCTTTGACATTTCTGGAGCAGAAGCTCAATCCGTTTAGAACAATAGTGTGGTTGCCAGCCTACCCCAATCCCCAAGGAATGTGCCCAACCTTGTCTGAGCCTAGGGCACCAAAACTCTTTCTGAACATCAGGACAAGGTGCACCTTCCACCTTTGGGGCCATATCACCACTCTACACATGCATGGTTGTATCCACTCTCCTGACCTGAGATCTCCTGGCTCCAGACCTTAACTTTAACGGTTCAGAGTTTGAAGTTATTTTTTCTTCAAACTTTCCCTTTCCTGTCCTTTTTAATCCAGACTGGTGGAGGCCTGTTCATACAGCTCTCACAAGGAATTTGTTACTTTCCCATGCAGTATACAGGGAACACACCCATCAGACAAGGGAACCTTCTGGATAACTTCATTTTAAATCCTTGCTTGTAATATAATGGCTAACTACTTCCATGTTTGGTTAAATCCTCATGTGGAGCACTAGCTTCTGAGGTTTCACTTTCTGGAAGCCCAAAATTTTTCAGACAATCAATTTCTGGTTTCTTTGTACCCAAGAGTTCACTTCTCAGATTATCCCATTCCTGTCACATTTTACTATAAGCTGCAAGGAACAGCCAGGCTGCATTTTCCATATTTAGTTTGAAAATTTCTTCAGATAAGTATCCCAGGCTATCATTTTCAAATTCTACCTTCCATCTAACACCAGGAATCAATTTTGGCAAATTCTCTGCCACTTTAAGACAAAGATTGCCTTCCTTCTGGATTGCAATAGCACATGCATTATTTCTGCCTAAAGCCTCATCTGAAGCACCTTTAGCATACATCTTTCTACTAACAGTCTTTTCAAAGCAATCCTGGCCTTTGCTATTCACTGCCTCAATTCTTCCAGAATCTTCTGCTTATCCATGTAAAAAGCCATTCCAGCATGTTTTGTATTTACAAACTACAATACCTGACTTCTCTGATACCAAAATCTTTTTCAGTTTCCTAAAGCTGCTGAAATGCAACATACCAGAAATGGACGAACTTTTACAAAAGGGATTTATTAAGTTACAAGTTTACAGTTCTATGGCTATGAAATAGTCCAATTAGGGCATTGACAAGAGTACACCTTAACTCTAGAAAGACTGATCACTCCCAGGGGTTCTCTGTCACATGGAAAGGCACATGGTGACATGTGCTGGCCCTTTGCTTCTGGGTTTCATTGTTTTCAGCTCCTGGTTCCAGTGGCCTCCACTCTGAGATTCTCTGGGCCCTCACTTAGTTTCTCTGGGGCAAACTCTGGATTTCATCTTTTAGCTTAGTATCTCCAATATCTGTTCCTGGTTTCATTTCTCTGATCTCTGTGTCAGTTCTTTAAGCATCACTAAACATCTGTGATAGAGCATCTGCTCTCTGTGTCTGATCTGAGATGTCTGAAACCAATACATATGGAATACTATTCAAACATAAAACAGAATGAAGTTCTGATACATGCTACAACATGGATGAACCTTGAAGACATAATGTTGAGTGAGAAAAGCTAGATACAAAAAGGCAAATATTGTGTGTCCTCATTTATATGAAATAAATAGAATCCTAGACACAGAAAGTACAGTGCAGATTACCAGGAATGGGGTATGACTGGAAAGCAGAAACTAATGTTGGGCTTCTGTGATGTGAAAGTTCTGGTAATAGATAGTGATGAGGATAGTGCACCACTGTGAATGTGATCCTCCCACTGAATGGTATGCTTGGAAGTTGTCAATATGTGAAACATTATGTTGTCTCTATATTTCCACTATTAAAAATGAGAGAGATTAAAAAATCCATGGCAATCAAATGTAATCTACCATTTTAAAGTAGGACTAGTAATGTGGATGAAAAGCCTAATTGACATTATTAGGACAATTGAAAAAAACTGGAATATTGACTGTAAGCCTTATTTATATGTGAAATTGATAACCAAAATTAAAGTTCTTAAATAAGTTAGTGTCTTCATTCTCAGGAACTGTACACTGAATATTATGTGTTCAAGAAACCAAATGTATAAAACCCAATTTCAATTTTTTATAAAATATATGATAGATAGATAGATAGAGAAATAAAGAAGGAAGGAAGGAAGGAAGGAAGGAAGGAAGGAAGGAAGGAAGGAAGAATGATACCACAAATGGTAAAATGTTAAAAGTTTGTGGATCTGGATGATGTCTGGGTGGGTAATATGTGGAGTTCTCTCTGTATGGGTTTTGTACTATTTTTGCAACCACATTGTAACTTCAGAATTATTTCTAAATAAAAAATAAAAAACAAAAACAAAAAAGATGGTAAAACTTTTTGGTATTTTTGTATTTGCTATAGTTCCCCTGTGACACCCTAGTTCAGAGATAGTTTTAAACACATCAGCCCATATTTCCAGCATGGACCCTAGTCTCTGGTTCCAAAAGAAACAGTGAAGATATTATCCTCAAACAATTTTGTTTGTTTTAACCAATCTGACTCCTACGTGAAAGACTGATTCAAGGTGCTTAACATTTTTTCATATAACTTGGAATTTACTAAGAGTGGAAAAGTAGTGTACAGTCCTAAAACCATTATAAGGGAAATATAAACCACACGTACTGTGCTAGCTCCAGATCAGCCTTCCTTAAGCCAAAGTATCTTTCTCTGAATGCCTTAGTAAAGACATATGCTTGACCTTAGGACGGTAAATGTGTAACTTATAAAATTCTCTTTCTAAATGCTATTCCATTTCTGGTATATTGCTTTCTATCAGCATTAGCAAACTAATACACTACCTGGTGCAACAGATTGCAATTTAGGCAAACTAGAGAAATGAAAGCCTGAAAGGAAAATTGGAAGAAAGTTCTTTGGGATATCAGGACATTCAAAAGAGTTCATGAATACTAGGGAATTTAGAAAGTCATCACATGCCCAAGGTAGGATGCATACTCAAAAAATACTTGAGAAGACTTTAAGGAAGTAAAAACTAAGACAGATTTGTAAATGATTGCTAAGTTTTAAAGGAGTAAGACAGCATAGAGATAATCTGCAAAGACTAGGAGAGTTCTCTATTTTATATTTATTGTTTTATCCTTCCCTCCCCTCTATTTTTCCATCTCTCTCTCTCTCTTCATGAATTCAGAAAACCGCTGTCAAAACACTAACTGAATACAAGCTAAAGAATATATGCAACAACCACCAAAGCCCTAAATATATTAAAGAAAGATTGAATTGAAGATAGAAATAGACTTCAGGGACCATATATGACAAAGAGTAGGGAATTTAGAAACTAGTTTACAAAATCAATAAACCACATTCTACAGTCCACAGCAAGCAGCAATGACAAAAAAACATTAGAAGGAGAATAATTTTATTTCTTTGTTACCACAATATAATATTTGAAATATCTGGTTTTCAAAAATAAACAGAAACTGTTCCCAGGGACAAATAGACATTGTGCTTACTAGACAAAGACTTTAATTCAAATGTCTTTAATCAACTTAAAGAAATAAACAAAACCATGGATGAAGAATTAAGGCAAAAAAAACATGTTTGAGAAAAGAGAGACTATCAATAAAGAAATAGAAACTACAAAAGAAACATAATGGGAATCTTGTAGTTGAAAAATGCCATAAATGAAATGAAAAGCTCACTAGAGAGTTTCAATAGTAGATTTGAGCAAGCAGAAGAAAAGATCAGTGAACTTGAAGATAGATCTAGTGAAATTATTTAGTCTGAGGAGCAGGAAAAAAATGAATGGAGAAATATGAAAAGAAAATAAGAAACCTACATGATAACATCAAGTATATTAATGTAGGCACAATGCGAATCCCAGAAGGAAAGAAAAGAAACAGACAGCAATAATGTTTGAAGAAATAATGACTGAAAACTTTCTGAATTTGTTAGATGATACAGAGCTATACCTTCAAGAAACTCAATGAACTCCAAGGGATAAGTAATGATACAAACTGGATCATATTATAATCAAATTATCAAAATCCAAAGGTGGAGAGATTCTTGAAAATAGTGAAATATAAGTGAATTGCCACTTACAAGGGATCCTTAGAGTATCAGCAGATTTAATTTCAAAACCATGGTCACCAGAAAGGACTGGGATGACATTTTTAAAGTGCTAAAAGAAAAACCTCAATCAAACTCTAACTCTGGCAAAATTTCCTTCAAAATGAAAGAAACAGAAGACATTTCCTGATAAGCAAAAAAGTTCATGCTTTAACTACAAGACTACAAGAAATGTTAAAGGGAGTTCTTTATGTGAAAATGAAAGATTGCTAGGCAGTAACTCAAAGCCATAGAAAAAAAGAACACCAGTAAAATTAACTACATAGGTAAATATAAAAGCCAGTATTTTGGATTAGTAACTCCTCCTTTTATCTTCCACATGACTTCAAAAAAACTGCATTAAACAATAATTCTATCTCTATGTTAGTGGGAACACAATGTATAAAGACTTTATGACAACAACATAAAGGGGGAATGGAACTGTATAGGAACAGAGTTTTGTATGCTCTTTAAGATAAGTTGAAATAAATTATCCTGGATCATTATTGTTTTTTGTTTTGTTTGTGCATGGGTAGGCACCAGGAATTGAAATTGTTATTAATTTAGGACATTAATTATAATCACCATGGACATCACTAAGGAAATATATAACTGATATGCACAAAAGAAAATGATTAGGGAATCCAAATACAACATAATAAAAAATCAAACACAAAATAAGACAGGAATAGAGAAAATGAAGTATAATAAAGGTATTAGACATAGATAAAACAGCAAAATGGTCAAAATAATCACTTTTATACTAATAATTATTTCAAATAAGATTGAATTAAACTCTCCAATCATAAGGAAAAGATGTGTTTTTAAAAAACATGATCTTTTTTGCTGACTACAAGAGATTCACTTTAGACCAGAAGGCATGTTCCATGCAAACAGTAACCAAAAGAGCTAAAGTGTCAATGCAGATTTCATACAAAATAGATGTTAGGTCAAAAATTAATACATGCGACAAAGACAAACATTGTATATTGATAAAATAGTTAATTAATCAATGAAATAATTATAAATGTATATGCAACAACCACCAAAGCCCTAAATATATTAAAGAAACATTGAATTGAAGATAGAAATATGCATCTCTAAAATAATAGTAAGACACTATTAATATTATCATATTAATTACTTCACTTTCAACTTAAGTAACTATATAAAGAAGAGCAAACTAAATGCAAAGCTAACAGAAGGAAGGAAGCAATAAAGAATTGATTTTAGAGATAAAGGAAATAGAGACTAGGAAAACAATAGAGAAAATGCAAACAGAAGTTGATTATTTGAAAAGACTAATAAAATTAACAAATATTTAAGACCCACAATTCAATAAAATCAGGGCTGAAATTGGAAGAATTTCTATAGACCTGACAGAAATAAAAAGTATTTAAAAGACTACTATAAACAATTGTATGCCAAAAAATTAAATAACCTTAACAAAATGGATAAATTTCAAGAAATGCACAAACTATCAAAAGACAAACTCTCAGAAATAGAAAATCAGAATAGATCTATAACAAGTAAAGATCATCAATAATTGAAAACCTAGAAGAAAAGTCCAGGACCAGACTGTTTCACTGATGAATTCTATCAAACACTTTAAGAAGAATTAAAACCAATCCTTTTCAAACTCATCCAAAAAACTCAAGAGAATTGGACACTTACCAACTTGTTTTATGAGGCCAATATTACCCTAATGTCAGAGGCAGAAAAAAAAATGAAAAGTAAACTACAGACCAACATTTTTTATGAGTATAGATGCAAAAATGCTCAGCAAAATTATAGCAAACTGAATCTAACAACATATTAAAATTATTATTCACCATGATAAGGTGGAATTTATTGCAGGAAAGCAATGGTGGTTAAACATAAGTTCTATGAATGTAATGTACTAAATAGAATAAAGGAGAAAAATCTCATGATATTCTCTAATGCCATAAAAAAGCATTTGATAATATCCAACATGCTTTCAACATAAAAAATTACAAAACTCAGAATAAAAGGAACTTCTCAACATGATAAACAACATTTATGAAAAATCACACATACTATCATATTCATTGCTGAAAGAATGAAAGCTTTTCCTTCCCTCAACTAAGATAAGGAACAAGATAGGTGTGTATACTCTTGCCACTGCTGTTCAACATTTTGTAGGAAATACTAGACAAATTTCGGCAATAAAATCAAATATAAAACATCTTAATTGGAAAGGAATAAGTAAAACTACTCAAAGGTAACATCATCCTATATATAGAAAATTCCAAAAGATTCCATGTGAAAACTACCAGAGGTAATAAATGAATTCAGCAACATTGTGTTTCTATCCACCAGTGAACAATCCAAAAAGGAAATTTCAAAAACAGTTTCATTTGCAATTGCATCTGAAATAATAAAATATATAAAAATAAATTTAATTAAGGAGGTAAAAGACTTGTACAATGAAAACTACAAAACAGAACTAAAAGAAATTAAAGATCTGAATCAATGGGAAAATGTTCCATGTTCATGAATCAGAAGATAATATTGAGATAACAATGCTGCCCAGAACAATCTACAGATTCAATGCACTTCCTAACAAAATATCAATGGCTTTGTTTTTTGTAGAAATTGAAAAGCTATTCCTCAGATTCATATGGAATTACAAGTAGCCAAGCAAGTCTGTAAAAGAAGAACAAATTTAAGGGGGAACACTTCTCAATTTCAAAGCATATTATACAGTTACAGTGATAAGAACCCTGAGGTAATCATAAGAATAGACATACAGACCAGGGGAGTAGAATTGAGAGAACAGAAATAAGCCCATATATTTTTGGTCAAATGATTTTCAATAAGGAAGCTCTGCCAGTTTGAATCTATTGTGTACCCCAGAAAAGCCATGTCCTTAAATCCTCATTCAATATTGCTAATTTGTATCTTTTCTATTGTTTTCATGGAGATGTGACTCACCCAATTGTAGGTAGTAATTTTGACTAGATGGCTTCTCCACCCATTCAAGGTGTGGTTGCTTACTGGAGCCCTTTAAGAGGGAAACATTTGAAAAATCTCCAGAGCCATGAGAGCCACCAGAACTGACAGAGGCCAATAGAATGAACAGAGCCCCAGGGAAACCACTGAAGAGAAAGCTAGCAGATTCACATGTGCCTTTCCTGTTGAGAGAGAAACCCTGAACATCATCATCCTTCCTGAACAAAGGTATCTTCCCTGGATGTCTTAGATTGGACATTTTCATAGTCTTGCCTTAAATTGGACATTTTCACATCCTTAGAATTGCAAGTTTGCAACTTAATAAATTACACTTTTTAAAAACCATTCCATTTCTGGTATATCGCATTCTGGCAGCTTGCAAAACAAAACAGATGCCAACCTCATGCATGTGAAAAGAATAGCACACATGGTGCTGGCAAAACTGAAAATCCACATGAAAATGAATGAAATTATACCTCCACCTCACAACCCCCCCCAAAATTAAATCAAAATGGATCATCTGCTTAAATGTGACATAAAACTAAAAGGCTCTTAGAAGAAAATGTGGTAGTAAATCTTCATTATCTTGGATTTGGCAATGCATTTTTAGATATAGCACCAAAATTATGAGTAATAAAGAGAAAATAAATTGAACATCATAATTAAAAACTTTTGTGAATGAAATAACATCAAGAAAGTGAAAAAAGACAACCTAAAAATAGAAAAAAATTCTTGCAAATCATATGTCTGAGAAGGGCCTGATGTCATCTAGAATATATAAGGAATTCTTTCAACTCAACAACAATAATACAAACAACCCAAATTTTAAATGGCCAACGACCAGTATAGGCATTCTCTAAAGATGATACACAGATGGCCCACAAGCAACATGAAAAGATGCTCAATATCATTAGCCACTAGGGAAATGCAAATCAAATTTATGAGTTAACACTTTACACCCACCAGACTGGCTATAATAAAAAAATAAGTATTGGAAAGATATAAGAAATTGGAATCCTTATGCATTTTTTATGGGAATGTAAAATAGTGTAGCTACAAAACAGTTTTGTTGTTCCTCAAATAGTTAAACCTACTGTTACCATATAATCCAGCAGTCCCCCCCCCAGGTACATACCCAAAAGAATCAAAAACAGGTACTCAAGCAAATGCTTTTGCAGGAATGTTCACAGAAGCATTATTCACAATAGCTAAAAGGTGGAAACTTCCCAAATGTCCATCAATGGATGAAGAGAGAAACAAACTACAATATGAACATACACTGGAATACTTTTTAGTCATAAAAAGAATGAATTACTGATACATGCTGCAACAAGGATGAACTTTGAAAAAATTATGCTAAATCAAAGAAGTCAGACACAAATGTCACACATTGTTATGATTCAATTTATATGAAATATCCAAAACAGATGATTCATAGGTAGAGAAAGCAGGTTGATGATTGTCAGGGGCTTGGGTATGGGTGAATGGGGAATCACTGCTTAATAGACATGGTGTTTCATTTTGGGCTGATGAAAGTGTTTTGGAATGAGATAGAGATGGTGATTGTACAATATTGTGAATGTACTAAATGTTGCTGAATTGCTAACTTTAAAATGGTTACTTTTAGGTTATATGAATTTCACTTCAGAAAGATTGAAAATAATAGGAAAAAGGGATTGACAATTTACCAAACAGATATTAAAATGTCCTTAAACATATAAAAAACATTCAACTTCACCCATAATAAGAAAATAACAAATCAAAATCATTGTGAGAGCAGGCAGAGTTCTTGCCTGCCATGCTGGAGACTTGGGTTTGATTCCCGGTGCCTGCCCATGTGGAAGAAAAAACCCACTGAGATACACATTTCTCATACATGAACTTGGCAAAAAAATACAAATGCTGACAATAGACTCTTGTGAGACTGTGGAGAAATGGTAAGTTTCTGGTCTTAAAACAAAATAGCTCAACCATTACAGAGAATAACATGGTGATATTTAACCAAACTATGTATGCATTAGTCATAGAAGATTTCTGAGATGGCTGGCAAAGCTCTATATCTTCACCAGGCTGATGATTACAGGAGTATTTGCCCTATAAAAATCATTGAGATATAAATTTACTTTGTGTGGTTTTCTGTATCATATTGCACATCATCATAAATAAATAAAATCAAAGTCAAAGCATGGTGAACAGGTGGGAGTACCAACTTCTAACCTATAAACCACCCTTTTCTGAAGGTCTGCATTCAACTAACCATTGCAGAAGGCTATTACCACAGGGAACTCATATTTTTAACGCCTAAACACAATGAACAAGGAACATTTTTCACCTCTGACTTAGGGCATAAGGCAACAGCATAAGGGAGGAAGAAAAACTCAAAATTTCTGTCCTGTTGCATAATTCTCCTCTGTGCAAAGAGTAACCCAAAATATAGTCAGAGTAAAAACAGTTAATTAACAACACTAATTAAACTTGGACAGTGACCAAATGAAACTTCAGAGACATGATCTTGCCAGTCAGAATTCTGTCTGTTCTGGGAATTGTCTCCTAGAATCATGTTGGTTTTCCCAGAGTAATTAAGAGGAGAAGTAATTAATGGGCCACTTGGGAGTGACAACTCCTTCTGTAAATTGCTTTCCTTTCCCTACTAAGAATTTTTCCCCATGTATCCAAAAAAGACAGTCCTTGAATAACATAGAAAGTAATTTATAATATAATAAAAAAACAGTAGCAAAATCCCTGTACGAACAATTTTAAGCTTTTGAAGAGTTCTACATTGTGAATTCTACATTAGAAATATAAAACCTTAACCTAATTACAGATGCAGAGACAAATTAAAGTTAGCAATGTATTGCCTTGTATATCTCTTCTCTTATTGAGAAGAGAAATGGGGAAAAAACAATGGGATGAATAAAGGTAAGTTTACAAAAACCTAAATGACAGCGCCAAGGAGATAAATCTATTTCCTGTTTGTCCACAAATTTTAATTTATAACATGCAAAGAATAAATATTAATGATTGCTACTAACACTAAAAGTGAGATATTGGAAATGTCAGCTTTAGTCAGAACAAGATCATTCAATTTCCATACTGTAGTCTTAAAAGTGAACTTCTGATTCTTGAAAAGCTAAAATGACCTATTAAAATAAAATGAATGAATAAATCATAATTTAATAGTAGAAAATACAAAAACTTATTTTCAAAAAGAGTCAAAGTAAAGGAGAATTCTATATAATTAGTTAAGTGTATGGTTAAATAAACAAATACAAATGTTGGCTAACATTTACTTTTTCCCTTGTGCCAGATAATATGTTAATGCTCTATCTTATTTTTCACTTAATCCTTGCTCTAACTTTACAAGTTTGTGGCACTTACATTTAAATTCAGGAGATCTGATCTAGAACCTACACATCTAATAATTAAGACATATTTGTTCCACGTTCTTTTTGTAATATTTCAGCATATGTACATATACAATAAAAAATAAAGGGATTTACAGAGTTTTGTGTTACTCTGGAATTGTATAGTGATACAATTAAGGTTTCTTTTACCAAGTCATCTATATCAAATAGGAAAATAAGAGAGAATGACCACATCAATCTGTGATATTTCCATCATAACAGTATAGTCTCAAATCAGTGCCTCAAAACAAACTGACTACATACAGTTTAGTTCACGAAATATTTACAGAGTGATTACTGGGAACTGGAAACTGCTAAATGCTGAAAATGCAAAGATAAATAAGCCCTTAGAAAGTTATCATTCAGTAGGAGAGTTAGCATGTAAAAAGAATAATCCAAGAAAACCTAAAAAGTGATAAATTTATAAAAATACAGGAACACAGAGGAAAGGGATCAGATTTCTGAAGTCAATACCTAAGATGAATCTTGAAAATAAGTAGGGGTTAACCAAGTGAAGAAATGTGTAAGTATTCCAAACATAAAAGAACAGCATGAGCAAATTTAAGGGAGCAAGAAATAGAGGGATGTGTAAAGGAGCTTAAGCAGCTTTGTATTACTGAAGGATAATTAGAAGTCAATCAAGGGTAAAAAAAAAAAAGCTGGATAAGTGTCCAGATCATAGAAAGCTTTGGTTATGTTATAAACAACAGGAGGGGAAGACCCGAAAAAGTTTAAATGAAGATGCATGTTTTATATCGATCATTCTGGCTGCATTGAGGGGTAAAAAAGATTTAGAGACAGAGAATAATTAGGAAACTACAAGAGCACAAATAGATGAGTGATGAACTAAGTGGGAGAAGCAGGAACAAGGAGACAAAGTCTGCATAAGTGTTTGAAAGTAAAAGTAACTTGACCTGGTATTCAATGGAATATGGAAAGTGAGAAAAAGGGTGAATAATTGGTGGAGGATATTTATTCCACCAAAAATCCCAATCCACTACGGTGACAGAAGAATATGTAAGCTTTCCCACATTTCAGAACTGCTGTCACCTCTGTGAACGTCTGTCACCTCCGGATAGAACATAAGAACAGGAAGAGGAAAGGGAGAGTACTGAATTGACTGGAGGTTTCTATTCACAGAGAAGAGTATTAAAACCTATATTTAGTGTTTAAATGTTAATAACAAAGTAAATATCTACATAGCCCCATACAGGGTACAAAATATGACATTATCTGTGATTAAAAGTCTTTTGAGTGCTGCTTCCCTTTTTGTATTCTCCTTTGTTTGGGTCTAGAAATGGCCACTATCCTTTTGGGAAAATATTCCATTTTTTAATATGGAGTTCAATCCACAAATGTATCCCCCAAAATCCATTATTTAGTTTTGCTCTTTGAACCTTATATAAAAGAAATCATAGTGTAGAAGTCCCTTAGCTACTTTCACCTTAATCAACAAGCTTGCAAAATTCAACCATGTCAATGCATGTCGTGTAGTTTATCCACTCTCATGGACATATGGTATTCTGCTGCATGAATATATCAGTCTTTATTCATCAAATCTGTCCTTGATGGACATTTAGAATTTTTACAGATTTTAGCTATTACAGACAATGCTGCCATTAACAGCATTTATACATCTCCTGGTGCACATGTGCAAGAAAGTCTCCAGTATATATTTAAGAGTGGAATTGTTGAGTTGCTCAATCTAATCATAGAACCTTTTTTTCCAAAATGGTCCTACCAACTTTCATTCCTGCCAAAAATAGAAAAGCATTACCATTGCTCTCATCATTCTCAAACTTAATATTGTGAGACATTTTAATTTTTCATTTATTTAGTGACATTAGAATTTACATATATGCTTCAATTAATATATATCAATGCACAACATAAAGACCTGCACAAACACACACATACACACATATTCTGGTTCAAGGCCTTCATCGTGTGTGTGTGTGTGTGTGTGTGTGTGTATACAAGTAACGTATTTTTATTATATATATAAAATATATTTTTTCCGATTGGTGATTTGCCTTTTCACTTCCTTTAAGGAGATTTTTTAATAAACAGAATTTCTACATTTTGATGTATTTAAATTTACCAATCTTTTCCTTTATTCTTTATTTCACTTGTGTATTTTGGGGAAAAAAATCCTTGTCTAACCCTATGTAACTAAGATATTCTCTTATAATTTTTATAGAATTTTTATCTTCGTGCCCTTCATTTTTAGATCTTTAATGTCAACATCAATTTTTAGTATGATGTGATATGAGGGTCTAATTTTATTTTTTCTATACGAATAATCAGATGCCTCAAAGTAACTTATTTGGAAGTCCATCCTTTATGTACTGATCTCCAATGACAGCTCTGACAGATATCAGCTGCTTAATTGTATATGGGCATTTTTGTTGACTTCTTATAATATTTCATTAGTTTATTTCACTGTGCTTATTATAACACTGCGATGTCTTTATGATAATCCTTGCTATCTCATAGAACATATTCTCACATCTTTTATTTAAGACTATCTTGGATTTTCTTGGTCCAACATAGTTTTATACTAATTTTAGAATCAGATTGTATGCTCCACCAATAAATTAAAATAAAATAAACTTTTGAGACATTAATTAATTGAAGCATTGAATTTAGACACATTTGAAAAGAACTGAAAATTTAAAAATATTGTTTTCCAATAGAGACATATGGTATATCTCTCTCAATTTGCTTACGTTAATATATTTCTTCAAATTTTTACCAATGTTTACATTATAATCATACATCCCTTATTAAATTTACATCTACATATTTTAGAGTTTTATACCTGAACATATTCTTTATATTAATTGTTCTTTCTTGCTGCTGTTTTAAAATGTAGCTTATTATTAAATATTGATTTTAAATGAAGCAAACATTTTATCATTTCATTTTAAATCTAATATAGATTTTATATTTCTGCTATATACAATCATTTATACAGCCACTGGTGGTGTTGTATCACCCTTTTCTATCCTTATACATTTCATTTTTCTTTATCTTAATATTTTGGCTTGAACATTCATGCCATGCCATGTTGACCATAGTGAAAAACTTTTTCACTGAAGATACTATGTTTGCTTTTGCTCTCTTTGAAAAAAGCCTTTAATCAAATTTAATAAAATTATCTTCTTCTTAGTTTGCTAAGACTTTTGTTATGAATGAGTGTTAAATTTTATCCAACAATTTTCTAGTATCTTTTGAGAAATACTAGAATTTCTAGTATTCTCAAATTGTTCATCTTTTGAGGTGAACAAATGCATTTTTCTGTTAACTTGCTAATGTAGTGAATTATATTAATTATTAACCCATTTATGATTTCCTCTGGCAAACCAGTATTGCTGATTACATTGGTATAAATCTGTTTAGGGTTTTTGCACAAATATTCAAGAATGAGATTAACTCATAAATTTTAAATCTTACTCTCTCCTTGACATGTTTAGTGTCAATGCTATGCTAGCCTCAATAAGGAACTTAGAATGTTCTTGAAAAGCATTTGACCCAAAGGTTTACTTATGGGACAATTTTTTTTATTAATGCAATTTCATTGAGATATAGTCACACACCATATATCTGGGGGGCAAGTCTTAATAATATATTTAACTGGTCTAACAATTGTAGGATTTCCTAGGCTTTCTATTTCATCTTGGGTCAATTTTAGTATGTTTGTTTTGTTTTTTAATTGTCCATTTTAGCTCTTTCTATTGACAAAGCTTTTTGTTTTGTTCTCTTATCCTTATTATATCGAGCATACTTTCATAATCAGTTTATCAAATTATAAAATATGCTGACATTTCATTGGCTGTATTGAATCTATAAACCTATAGAATTAAAATCTTTAAACTATCAAATATTCAGATCATTAATACAGTATAATTTTATTTTTATTTGCAATATTTTGAAGTTTTTAGTACATAGGTCTTATGCTACATTGATTTTTTATTTCATTTCTTTTTCTTTTTTAGAATATAGAAATCCAATTGAATTTTGTATATTGACTTTATTTTCCACAAATCGCTAAATTTACTTTATTGTTCTTGTACTTTGTATAATTAATTGGATTTTCTGCATGAACCATCATGCCATTTTCAAATAAAGACAGTTTTACTTCATGCATTCCAGTATTATTTTATTTTCATCTGCTTTATCGTACTGAATACTCCTACCAATTTAATGATCAAGAAAGGTGAAGAGACTGGACATGTGTGTTATACTGCTTATCTTAAGATACAAGTGTTCAATATTTGCCGCGAATTATGATGCCCATTGTAGATTTTTGTAGGTATATATCATTATATTGATAACACTTCTCTTCTATTCCTAGTTTTCAGATATTATCACATAAATAGTGCTAACTGTTAAAAAATGACTTTATTGTGCCAATTGAGATAACCATATGGGTCATTTCTTTTATTTGGTTAATGTGGTTATTTGCATTGGTTAGTTTTCTAGTGTTAAATTAACTTTGCATTACTGAGCTTAACCTCACTTAAATGTATTTTCCTTTTTGTGTATTGTTGGAAAAGATTTGTTAATATTTTTATTTAGAATTACAGTGTGGTATAATAGTTTGCAGTCTTAAAAATATCTTTGCATGATTTTAGCATCACGGATATACTGGCTTCATAAAACAAGTTGAAAAGAATTATATTTTCCTCAATACTTGAAAAGATTTTGTGAAAAATTGGCATTATTTCTTCACTAAATACTTAGTAGAATTCATTAGTGTATCCATTTGACCCTGAAGTTCTCTTTATGAAGTACTTTAAATTTTATAAATACAATTTCCATTACTATAACAGGTCAAAAACTTTCCAGGTTTTCTTTTTTCTGTTAGTGTTTTGGTTTGCTAAAGCTGATGAAATATAAAATACCATAAATGTGTTGGCTTTTACAATGGGGTCTTATTAGCTTACAGAATTATGGAGATCTTGAAAATGTCCAATTCAAGGCATCAGGCAAATGACACCTCCTTCATGAAGTATAGATACAGGCAATCCTCAACTCCTCTGTCTCATGACCAGGCACATAATGATTTCTGATTGTCTCTTCCTTCTCTCCTGGGTTTCATTGCTTCTAGCTTCTGCCTTCTGTGGTTTCCTCTTTGAGTTTCTGTGTGTGTACTTGTCTCTCAGATTCTCTGGGGCTTTCTTCTGCATCTTCTCTCTGTCTTTTGTTCTCTTATAAAGAATTTCAATAAGAAGATTAAAACCCAACTTGAATGAGGCAAGTCATTTCAACTTAAGTTAGGATCCAAATGTCCTTTTAAAGGGCTCTAGTAAACTAATCAAGACCCATGTTGATTAGGTAGAGTCATAACTCCATCTAATCTAAAGGACACACCCACAATTGAGCAAGCCAGTCTACATGGAAACAATATAATCAAAGGTTTCCACTCTACAAAACTTAATCAGGATTAAAGGTTATGACTTTTCTGGGGTACACAACACTTTCAAACTGGCACAAATACTAACATCTTTGGAAGGAATAACTGGGCCAACACAATAGTCAAAGTCACAGTCCAGTCATTTAAGCCCCCTCTAAGACTCATTCCTGTACCTCTTAACTTAGCACATGCACCCTCTTATTCCCCAGTTAATCAGGAATGAGACACACAACTAAAATTCACTCTTGGGCCTGAAAGATGGTCATTTTCTTCCCTCTTCCTCAGTCTCACTTGGCTAATGCATCTCATAAGCCCACTCACTTCTATCTTCCTCTTTCTGTTAATCGGCCCTTGCATTTTTAATCTTCTCACCAAGTTTATTCCTTCCAGACTAGAATCCTTTCACACCAAACCAGACCAGATGCAAGGATTTTCAGCCATTTTAACTGCCCCACTGAACAGGATTCCAGTGTGTTTACATGTAAAACTTGGGAAAGATGGACTTATGAGTTTCTACAGTTTGGTAAGCAATGGAAAACTCACACAGGATTTTTACAAGGCACTATAAAACTTCTATAAGTGTGTATTGCAAATATTTGATTCATATCTCCATCCAACTTTAACTGTTCCAGGCCAAAAATGTTAGGGTACCTCCAAATATTCCAAGTAACCAGCACAATCCCAGGTATACTGTGAACAAAAAATAAATTGTGGGGGAAATTGAACAAAAAAAAGCATGAACTACTGGTTCATGGATATGCATATATATGTGAAAAATAGGAACCCAGTGGATATCATTAGTTTATGTTTCCAAAATTCTTCCCAGAAGCGTTTATTATCAACAAATATGAAAAGCACTGACTGCTCATAAGAGCCATTATCTAAAAAAGAGAGAGCATTGAGAAAAGGGGAGTGAGGGCAGAGTTCAAATGAGGGAAGAGTGCTTCTCTGGATGAACAGTAAACATTTCAAACTGGTATTGGTCTGAGATCAGTTTGGCTTTAACTGTTTGAAAAAGGATCTGAAAAGAAACATTTCCTACTGGAAAACATAAATGTGTCCTCCAAACCACAAAGAGAAGGTTGATGGAACATAATAGGTCAAAGAAATTGGATGAGATATTAATATTTCTCAACTTGCCAAAATAATCAAAAAACAGCAGTTGGCAAAAATGGATATAAACCACAGCAAGGGTGTAACTAACATCTTGGTTACCTTAAGAATAAGAGTATGTGGAAATATATGGTTATCTTAAGAGACAACAATAAACCAGTAATCTTGAGAAGCAAAAATAAACAAAGAAGACAGCTGGAAAAAAATGGCTACAATTAGTATATATTTGTGCAACGATGACTTGATTCAACATATATTTTAAATTAAGATTTTATTTGTATAAATCCTTCATTCTTCATAGGGAAGAAGAATATTATTAAAGAATATGGGGGCGGGCCGCGGTGGCTCAGCGGGCAAAGTGCTTGCCTGCTATGCCGGAGGACCTCGGTTCGATTCCCGGCCCCAGCCCATGTAACAAAAATGGAGAAACAGAATACAATAAAACAAGAAAATGTTTAAAAATGTTTCCCTTTCTTCCTTCCTTCCTTCCTTCTATCCTTCCTTCCTTCTCTCTCTGTCTTTCCTTTAAAAAAAAAAAAAAAAAAAAGAATATGGTAATACTGAAACCCATATCTGCTGCACTAAAACAGCCAATCTAAAATGATAGATATGGCAATTTAAAGCCACATCATGATCAGGATAAAGACTATATAATATTATTTATGAGATCTTTCTAAAATCACTACTGATGAAAAAAAATCTCTTCACTTCAGCCTTCATCTCTTTATTCCTGAATATATAGATAACTAATTCAGAAAAGGAGTGAGAACTGCATCAAAAATAGCAAGGAACTTGTCTATCTGTGATTTGCAGTGTGGCCATGTATAGACAAATATTGTTGGACCAAAGAACAAAAAGATCACTTTGATATGCACTGACAGAATGAAAAGAACTATGGATGAACCACCAAAGGAGTGTTACCAAACAGCAAACAAGAAAAAAAGATAGAGGATGAGAAGTATGAGGAAAGAACCAATGCAGATAAACCCACTATTGACAGTAACCAGATACAGTAGGTATCTGTGCAGACAAGCTCAGAAGTTCAGGGAAGGTCACAATAAAAACTGTCTAAAAATTGGGACCACAGAAATATAAATTCACATCAGTGAGAGCCTAATGCCAAGGGCCTAGGCAGCAGCCAGAAACAACATGCACATCTGTGGGCTCATGGTGGCCAGATAGTGCAGAGGCCTGCATATGGCCATGTGTCTGTCAAAGGACTTGTCTATGATCAGCACCATCTCCATAATACCAAAGATAGGATTAAGAAGATCTGAGCAATGCAGCCTGTAAAGGGGATGGGTTTGCATTTTCTGAAAAGCTCACTGTGCCAATTTGAAGAGGTTTATGTACTCTAGAAAAGCTGTGCTTTAATCCGAATCCTATTTTGTAAAGGCAGCCATTTCTTCTAATCCCTATTCAGTGTGTTGGAACTGTAATTAGATCATCTCCATGGAGATGTGACTCAATCAAGAGTGGTTGTTAAACTGAATTAGGTGGATACATGTCTCTAACCATTCCAGGTGGATCTTGATTAGTTTACTGGAATCCTGTAAAAGAGGAAACAATTTAGAGAATGGGGGAGATTCAGAGAGAGCAGAGAATGATGACAGTCATGAGAAAGACACAACAGAGAATGCCACAGAACAATGGAGCGGAGAGTCTGCCAGCCAGTGACTTTGGAGATGAAGAAGGAAAATGCCTCCTGGGGAGCTTCATGAAACAGGAAGCCAGGAGAAAAAGCTAGCAGATAATGCCATGTTTGCCATGTGCCTTTCCAAATGAGAGAGAAACCCTGACTGTGTTCACCATGTGCCTTCTCACTTGGGAGAGAAACCCTGAACTTCATCAGCCTTCTTGAGCCAAGGTATCTTTCCCTGGATGCCTTAGGTCAGACATTTCTATAGACTTGTTTTATTTGGGACATGTTCTCAGTCTTAGAACTGTAAACTAGAAACTTATTACATTCCCCTTTTTAAAAGCCATTCCATTTCTGGCATATTGCATTCTGACAGTTAGCAAACTAGAACAGTCATAAAGCACCTTGCGTGAGGCAACGGAGCAGGTTCCCACGTCAGTGAAGGAGAGACTGGCCAGTAGAAAGTGCATGTGGGAATGTAAGTGAGGATCAGTGGTCACCGAAAATATTATGAGGACATTTCCAGTCACGCTTGCTACATAGAGTCCAGAGGAGAGCACCATAATGAGAAGTTGGATCGCCCATGAATTGGTGAATAAAAGAAGCTCAACTCAGGTGCTCTCTGGAATCTCACCCCAACATTTGGGAAGAACCAGGCCACTGAGTAAGCCCTTAGAGAGGATGAGATTCATGCTCTCTAAAGCTATGAGGAGGAACTGTCATTCTATAAATTTCTCTCACACATTGAAATCTAATGGAGTTGCCCTTCAGGTTTTGGGAACTGTTTGAGACCTTTGACCCATTTTCCTTCCACTATCACCCCATGCAAACTGGAACATGTATCCTATGACCGTCCCTCTTTTGTATATGAGCAGCAGATAGCTTCTTCTGATTTTCACAGGTCCACAGCCAGAGGAGAGTTTTTGCCTTAGAACACACAATGCCTATACCTTATTTTGGTGAGATTTTGTACTGATTTTTACTTTGATTTGTATTTCTTTTGTTACTGAAATGGTTTAAGGCTTTTGTGATATTATGATGGAGTAAATTTATTTTTTATATGGAAAGAACATGTCTTTTGGGGAGTCCAGAAGGTGGAATGTATTGGTCTGAAACTATTGCATACCCTAGAAAAGCCATGTTCTTTTCCTGATTCAATATTGTAGGGTGGGACCTCTTGATTACATTGTTTCCAAGGAGATAGTGACACACTTCCCAGTTGTAGAAGTACCTTTTGATTAGATTATGTCTGTGGAGGTATGAGTCCACCCATTTAAGGTGGGTCTTGATTAGTTACTGGAGCCCTTTAAAAAGGGAGACATTCTGGAACATCATAATTGCTTCAAAGCCAATAGAGATGTAGATATTTGGAAATCTTGCAGTACCAACAGACAGAGCAGATGTTTGGAAATGCAGAAGACTAAAGAGATGCCAGGAGCTGAGAGAGCCAACAGAAGTTGGACAGAATCCAGAGCCCACCAGACATTAACATGTGCATTTCCATGAGATGCTAAGCAAGTCAGAGACTGGAGAGTCAAGGGAGACTAAGAAAAGTGTTCTAGCTGCTGGAATGCAATATATGAGAAACAAAATGCATTTTAAAAGGGGGAATTTATTAAATTGCAAGTCCACAGTTCTAAGGCCATGAAAGTTTCCCAACTAAAGCAAAGTTATAGAAATGCCAAATCTAAGGCATCCAGGGAAAGATAGCTTGGTTCAAGAAGGTCGAAGATGTTCAGCGTTTCTCTCTTAACTGGAAAGGCACATGGCAAACATGACAGCATCTACTAGCTTTCACTCCAGGCTTCTTGTTTAATGAATTTTCCCTGGGGATATTTTTCCTTCATCTCTAAAGCTCTCTGACTGCAGGGGTTCTGTAGCCTTTTTCAAAACAGTTCCCTCTTAAAGGGCTCCGGCAAGCAAGCTCACCTTGAATGGGTGGAGAAACATGTCCATGGAAACCACCTAATCAAAAGTTACCGCCCACAATTGGGTGTGTCACATCTACATAGGAACAAACAAAAAGCTCCAGCCAGCAGTATTGAATGAGGATTAAAAGGCATGGGTTTTCTAGGGTTCACCACAGATTCAGACTGGCACATTCCACCCTTTGGACCCCAAAAGATATATATTTTCCAAATGAAGAATATTAAAAAAACCAGAAAGTTTTGAAGCATTTCTGTAACAATACAAATAAAATACAAAGTCAGAAAGGGTACAAAATCTCATCAAAGTCAACTATAGGCATGGCCTATGCCATAGCAAAACTCTCCTTTGGCTCTGGACCTGTAAATCTCAGAATAGGTTATCTGCTGCCAACATACAAGGAGGAACAGTCCTAGGATAAATTTCCCCATTTCCATAGGGAGAAACTTGAAGGAACACAGGGGTCACTGGACCCAAGCAGGGAAAACTCCATTAGATTTCAAAGTCTGAGAATCATCTATACTTGGAGCTTTAGAAAGTGGCAGTTACACCCTTTCCAAGGGCCTATGCTGCAGCCCACCTCTCTCCAAATACAACCGTGGTGTGACATTGGGGAGACCACCTTTTCTCAGTGCCACTCTCTCCAAGCATTGGGGGAACCACACCGAGGCTCTCTGTCATCTCTGGGGCACACATTCATACCTGTCCACATGGTGGCAGCCAGGGTCTCTTCAGTCTCCAGGGAATGTGCTCCACCCTCTCCAACGCCTGAGGTGGCAAAACAACTCTTCCACTGCAACAAAGTAGAAGGCCCATCCTCTGCCTTCATGGCAAACTCATCCTCTCCACATGCTTGGGTGGGTCCACTCTCTTGGCCCAAGATTTCTTGACTTCAGACTTCAGCTTCCATAGTTCTTTGAAGTTATTTTAACTTCACATTGTCCCTTTTCTCAGCACTCTGTCCAGACTGGCAGTGGCTCCTTTTATACAGGTCCCACAGCACTCTTTTTGGCTTTCTATGTAGTAAGCAAGGATCATGCCCATCAGATAGCAGGAGTTTCCACAAATCCTTCCTGGATAACTCCACTTCCAATACTTGCTTTTTCTGAAATGGTTGGTTCCACATTTGATTAAATCTTCATGTGGGACACTACTCTTTGTGGTCTTCCTTCCTGGAAGCCTAGAATTTTCCAGAAAATCAATTTCTGGTTTCTTTGTACCCCAGAGTTCAGTTCTCAGCTTATCTCTTTCCTATCATATTTTGGTATAATAAGCTATGATGAAAAACTAGGCTGCACTTTCCACATTTAAAATTTGGAAATCTCTTCTGCTAAATATCCAAGTTCATGGCTTTTAAAATCTGCCTTACTGCCAAAGCCAGCAGTGAGCTTTGCCAGATTATCTGCCATTTTAAAATAAGGATCACCTTCCTTCCAGTTTACAATAACACACACTTCATTTCTGTCTAAGGCTTTATCAGAAGTATCTTTAGATTCCATGTTTATAACAACAGTCTCTTCAATGCATTCTAGGACTTCTCTATCAAGTTCCTCATGACTCTTCCAAAACCTTCCCCATATCCATTTAAAAAGTCATTTCAACAAGTTGAGTATTTGCAAACCACAACAGCACCCCACTTCTCCAGTATCAAATCTGTTTTAGTTTATTAGCTGCCAGAATGTGATATACCAGAAACAGAATGGCTTTTAAAAGAGGGAATTTATTCAGTTGAAAGTCCACAGTTCTAAGGCCATGAAAATATCCCAATTAAAACAAGGCTATAGAATTGTCCAATCTAAGGCATCCAGGGAAATATATTTTGGTTCAAGAAGGCTGATGACATTCAGGGTTTCTGTCTCACCTGAAAAGGCACATGGTGAACATGACAGAATCTGTTAGCTTTCACTTGTTTCATGAAGCTCTCCTGGGGGCTCTTTCCTTCTTCATCTCCAAAGGTCTCTGACTGAACAGGCCCTGTAACTTTTTCCAAAATGTTCACTCTTAAAGCGCTCCAGCAAGGAACCCCACCTCAAATGCGTGGAGAAACATCTCCGTGGAAACCATCTAATCAAAAGTTACTACCTACAATTGGGTGGGTCATATCTCCATTTGAAAAATCCAGTAGCTCCCAGCCATCAATGTTGAATGAGGATGAAAGGACATGGCTTTTCTGGGGTCCACCACAAATTCAAACCAGCACAAGATGGAACCCAGAGTTGTCCCAGGGAAATGAACAAAGGACTAGCAGACACCAGCTATGTGCCTTCCCATGTGACAGAGAAAACCTGGACACCAGCAGCATTTTCTCTGGAGTCAAGTTATCTTTCTCTAAATACCTTAGTTTGGACATGTTTAAGGCCTTAGAGCTATAAACTTGTAACTTAATAAATCTTTACAAAAGTCAATCCATTTCTGATATATTGCATTCCAGTAGCATTAGCAAAGTAAAACAGCATGTGAAAGTTATCTGAACTCTCTGGCCCTCAGTTTCCTCATCTGTAAAAGAAAATATTAATAACTCCCTTCAATGGTGTGGTGAGAAGTAGATGATATGATATATGTAACTAATGCAATACTTACTACATGGTGAGAGCACAAGTGGTATCTATTACACATTGAGGATCATCCATGTGTTCCAGTTTTCAGTTCCAAGTATTAAAACTAATAATTCTCCCTGGAGTTTGCCCATGCAAAATAAAAAGTAAAAAACTGATACATCAACTTTGGAATCCATTACTTTGGTATAACTAACTGGGCCTGGTTTCAAGTTAGGTTTTCATGTCTATGCTGGTGTCCAGTAGCTTGAAAGACTTGTTAAGGAATATTTCTTATAAAATAATTTGCTACTAAGTGAGGACACTTATCCAGGATCGATTTGTGGAAAGAAATCTGTGTTTTGGCAAATAATAAGTCAGAGTTTGTCATTTCCTGAACCCCTCTCTTCCTAGGATCAAAGCCACGGAAGCCAATCTTGGCTAACTCAGATAATATTGCTCATTAGCATCTGAATGGGGAAAGGATGCTTCATGGGATTTCCAAAGGTTGTGCCCACCCAGATAAATTTTGTATAAACTTATCAAGGAAGAGAATGCAAACCCTCTAATACTTGCCTCCAGGAAGAAAGACTTTTCCTCACAAACTGCAATTTTAAAGATCCACTTGGTATTCATTACCCACAACTACTGTTAATCTCATACAAGTGGAAAAAAACAAAGATAGTTTATTGACATCAAACTATACAGAGGACAACTCAAACACAATGCAATCCTGCCTCTGCTTATTGCCATTTTATTTTTCCTTTTTATTTAATTTATTAATTTAAAATGTGTTTACTGGGAATCTATGTTAGGTGTTTAGAAAGAAAATGCCTATCTTATATGCAGGTTAATATCTAACAGACACAGTATGATTAATGTCAAAGAAGTGTCAGAGACTTAGTACTACCTGAGGATAGTGGATGGAGCTCACTGCAGATATGGTGATCAAAGAAGGCAATGTGGAAAATGTGGCATCAGAGCAGAAATTTAAGAAATAGTAACTATTATAATATGTACAGATAGACTTTGAAGAATCATTCCAATGCAGTAATGCAATATGAGAAATGATAAGTGAGGTCAAGTTTCACTGGGATAATGGTGAAGAGTGAAGGTTACCTGGAGAATAGAAATTGTTTAAAAGAACAGTGGAAAATAAGATGAAAAAGAATGATGAGACTAGTTGTGTTGACTTTAGACTTTAACTTAAGATGTGTGAGCAGGGCGGGCCACTGTGGCTCAGCAGGCAAGAACGCTTGCTTGCCATGCCAGAGGACCCGGATTCGATTCCTGGTGCCTGCCCATGTTAAAAAAAATGCAAAAAAAGAGATGTGTCAGGATTGTTAATAGGTGAAGGGGAGCAAATGGAGACACAGGAGCAAAGAATTAATGAGATCAGTGCTTAAAGAAGACGTTTCATCGGTCAATGTGGCAGATATATTGGAAGGAAGTGACAACATATTAAGAGATTTTTGTAATAGTGTAGACATGACTTGAGGAAATACCACATGAACAAAATCATCTCTTTCCTTAAAACAGAGAAATCTTTACTCTCTGATTTTATTATTACTATCCCTCTCATCTACATGCTTGCTTCCAAGGGAACTAAGAAAGCACCTGAACATTCAGATGTGATCCAAAAAAATCCAACCAGATCCTATAAAGTATTACTACAGGCCCGAACAAATAGCTCTACCAAACAATGCCACAGTGAAAGCAGAAGGCAATCACAACACCAGTGAACTTGCGATATTGCAGAGATCTAGGATTACAAGAATAAGATTACCTGGTCTAGGGAATTATCACTTATGATTATCTTGTTTTTCCCATGCTAGCTGTGCTGGTTTGAATCTGTGGTGGACCCCAGAAAATTCATCTTCTTTAATCCTCATTCAATATTACTGGATGGGAACACTTTGACTATTTCCATGGAGATTTGAATGACCCAATTGTGGGTGGTAACTTTTGATTAGATGATTTCCATGTAGGTGTGTCTCCCCACATTGAAGGTGGAGTTACTTACTGGAATCATTTAAAAGAGGAAACATTTGGAGAGACTCCCTTTTTGTAGAACCACGAAAAAGCCAGCAGATGCCACCATTTTTGCCATGTGCCCTGCCAGCTGAGAGAAAAACATGAACTTCATCAGCCTTCTTGAACCAAGGTGTGCTGGTTTGAAAGGAAGTGTGCCCCAAAGAAAAGCCATGTTTTAATATAAATCCCATTTCTTAAAGGTAGAGTAATCCCTATTCAATACTGTATGTTTGAAGCTGTAATGAGATCATCTCCCTGGTTGATGTGATTTAGTCAAGAATGGTTGTTAAATTGGATTAGGGGATGACATGTCTCCACCCATTTGAGTGGGTCTTGATTAGTTTCTGAAGCTCTATAAAAGAGGAAACATTTTGGAGAAAGAGACTCAGAGAGGGCAGAGAATGCTGCAGCACCATGAAGTGGAGAGTCCATTGGAGATGAAGATGGAAAATGCCTCCCAGAGAGCTTCATGAAATGAGAAGCCAGGAGAGTAAGCTAGCAGATGACGCCGTATTCACCATGTGCCCTTCAAGCCAAGAGAGAGAAGCCCTAACTGTGTTCGCCATGTGCCTTCTCACTTGAGAGAGAAACCCTGAACTTCATTGGCCTTCTTGAATCAAGGTATCTTTCCCTGGATGCTTGTGACTGGACATTTCTATAGACTTGTAATTGGGACATTTTCTCAGCCTTAGAATTGTAAACTAGCAACTTATTAAATTCCCCTTTTAAAAAGCCATTCTGTTTCTGGTATATTGCATTCCAGCAGCTAGCAAACTAGAACACAAGGTATCTTTCTCTGGATATCTTTGATTCTTTGATTGGACATTCTATAGACTTGTTTTAATTGGGACATGTTCTCAGCCTTAGAACTGTAAACTAGCAACTTATTAAATTCCCCTTTTTAAAAGTCATTCTGTTTTTGGTATATTGCATTCTGGCAGTTAGCAAACTAGAACACTAGTCAAAGAAGATTTTAATGAAGGTAAATCAGAAATTGGGAATATTTTTTAAGACAAAGAGGCCTTGATCCATTTCCTAAAGTATTTTGAATCTGTATTTTACTGTGATGCATTCCATAAGTAATTTAAAATTGATGTTTTCCATTTTTAAACTTTTATGATAATGTCAATAGTACATATATATCTAAGAATTTGAAAAATACAGAAAAGTATTTTTTAAGCCCTGAAGATAGAATCTTATGAGCTTTTGTAAAAAGGATAAAACATTTGAAAATGTCAAAGTAAAGGTGATTTTGAAAATCAATCAACTCAAGGTAAAGAACACCAATTTAGATCCTTTCATTTGATTTTGATATGGATCCTGAGGAAAAAAAAAACTTCCCTTTCCTTTCAGATGGTTCCACTGGAATGTTTTAAACTTGGAATTATTTGTAGCCTCTCGTATCTTCTCACACCAAACATAAAGAAATCCATATAAAAAAAATTAAGATGAATTTATAAAGATAAAGCTAAAACATGGTATAGAGGATTAGAAAGACAGAAATACAGAGGAGAAAGAGAAAAGGAGTGAATGAAAAAAACAAAATCAATCCACAAATGTGACATTAAGTGAATCCTCAGAGTCCAGGAGACAAGTTCCACTATTAGGCATCCTGTTGACTTGAGACAATAAATTCATGTTCTGTTTTTGCTATTTTAAACTTGTTTAGATTGGGTTTCTGACATTTGTAACTCAGAGTTCTGATGACATCTGAAAAGATGCAAAGAAATTTTGAGCAAAATGTTATCTATTTAAAAATATTTTTATTATAAACCTTAACAACAAAACATACATTCTTGACATACAAATATTCTATACAGGGTGTACAATCAATGGCTCACAATATCATCACCTAGTTGTGTATTCATCACCATTATCATTTTTCTGAACATTTGCATGTCTCCTGCAAAAGAAATTTAAAAAACTCATACACACCATGTCCCTTATCCCTCCCTCTAAATTTATTTTAACCTTTGTTACCTCTGTTATTTGTTTATTTTTATCCATACTTTTTAATCATCTGTCCATACCCTAGATAAAAGGAGTATCAGATGAAATGTTTTCACAATCACACAGTCACATTGTAAAAGCTATATCATTATACAATCCTCATTATAAAACATGGCTACTGGAACACAGCTCTACAATTTAAGTACTTTCCCCTAGCCACTCTAATAAACCATAAACTAAAAAAGGGAAATCTATATAAAGTGTAAGAATAACCTCCAGGATAACCTCTTGACTCTGAAATCTCTCAGCCACTGACACTTTATTTTGTTTCATTTCTCTCTTCCCCCTTTTGAGCTTTGAAGAAGAAGGTTTTCTCAGCCACTAGATGCTGAGTTCCAGCTCATCCCAGCATTTCTGTCCCACATTGCCAGGGAGATTTACACCCCTGGGATTCATGTCCAACATAGAGGTGGGGACGCAGTAAGTTTGCTTGCCATGTTGGTTTAGAGAGAGAGAGAGAGACCACATCTGAGCCACAAAAGAGGTTCTGGGGGGGAGGTTAGGCCTAAATTTAAGAAGGCTTAACCTATCCTTTGCAGGGATAAGTTTCATAGGGGTGAACCCCAAGATTGAAAGCTCAGCCTCTTCATTCAGCTCTCTACACTGCTTCTGAGTATATCAGGAATTCTTCAAATGGGGAAGTTGAATTTTTCCACCTTTCTCCTCATTCTCCCAAGGGGACTTTGCAAATACTTATTTATTCACTGTTAAAATCACTCTGGGATTTATCAGGGCATCACACTAACCTGGACAAACCATTGAAATCTCATGCCCTATTCAGAGTTCCATGTATTTATCATGTCCAATTAAACTAACCATACAAGTTAAATTAGGAAATGTACTAATTGAAATATAAACTTTGCACCAAATAAACATTTCTCCTTAAGTCTCAAACAAAAGTTGAAGTTTTAAAATATGGATGACCATATGTTTTCAACACCCTGCAATACTGACATTCGTTTGTTGTTCTTCATACAAAAACATTTTAAAATTTGTATATTTAATCACCATAATTGCATGTTCTAAACATTCCTAAATTATTTCAGAATGATAGACTCAGTCTTCATCATCTATCTTTCCTTCTGGTTTCATATGTGCCCCCAGCCCTTCTCCCTCTATCATTCTCACATTCAGCTTCATTCAGTGTGATTATATTATTGTGCTACAATCAGGTAGTACCATGAATTTTTACAATCAATCCTGTTGCACAATCTGTATCCCTTCAGCATCAATTCCCCAATCTCTACCCTATTTCTATCTCCTGATACCTGTGTTCTTAATTGAAATTATCCAAGTTCACTCATTAATGTTAGTTCATATCAGTGAGACCATACAGTATTTGTCCTTTTGTTTCTGGCTAATTTCACTCAGCATAATGTCTTCAAAATCCATCCATGTTGTTACATGCTTCATGATTGTATTCTGTTTTACAGCTGTTTAATATCTCATCATATGTATATACCATGGCTTGTTTAGCCACTCATCCATTGATAGATATTTGGGCTGTTTCCATCTCTTGGCACTTGTAAATAATGCTGCTATAAACATAGGTGTGAAAATGTCCCCATTTTTGTCCTTTCCTTCATGTCTTCTGAATAGGTACATAGCAATGGACCTGCTAGATTATATGTCAATTCTATACTTAGCTTCCTGAGAAACCACCAAACTTCTTTCCACAGTGGTGGTACCATTTTACATTCCCATCAACAGTGGATAAGTATGCCTCTTTCTGCACATCCTGTCCAGCACCTGTGATTTTCTGTTTTTTCATAGTGGTTTTTCTGGTGGGTATGAGATATCTCATTGTGATTTTGATTTGTATTTCCCTAGTAGCCATTGGAGTTTTTTATGTGCCTTTTAGTTATTTGTATTTCCTCTCCTGAAAAGTGTCTGTTCATGTCTTTTGCCCAGTTTTTAATTCTGTTGCTTGTCTTTTTGTTGTTGAGTTGAAGAATCTCTTTTTATATGCTGGATACTAAGCCCTTATCCTACACGTGGTTTCCAAATGTTGTCTCCCATTGCGTAGGCTGCCTTTTTACTTTCTTGACAAAGTTCTTTGATGCATAAAACTGTTTCATTTTGAGGAATTCCCACTTATCTATTTCTTTCTTCAATGTTTGTGCTTTAGGTGTAAGATCTTGGAAACTGCCTCCTATTACAAGTTTTATAAGCTATTTCCCTGCATTTTATTCTAAAAGTTCTATGGTCTTAGCTCTAATGTTTACTTCTTTGATCCATTTTGAGTTAATTTTTATATAAAGTGTGAGATATGGATCATATTTCATTCTTTTGCATATGGGTATGAAGTTCTCTAAGAACCATTTATTGAAGAGGCTGCTCTGTCCCAGGTAAGTTGGTTGACTATCTTATTAAAGATCAATTGTCCATAGATGAGAGTGTCATATCTATGAGCACTCTATTCAATTCCTTTGGTCAGTATGTCTATCTTTATGCCAGTATCATGCTGTTCTGACCACTGTGTCTTCATAATATGCTTTAAAGTGAGGTAGTATGAGACCTCCCACTTCATTTTTATTTCTCAAGATATTTTTAGCTATTTGGGGCACTCAGGCCTTCCAAATAAATTTAGTTATTGGTTTTTCCATTTCTGAAAAACAAGTTTTTGGTATTTTAAGTGGTATTGCATTGAATCTGTAAATCGGTTTAGGTGGAATTGACATCTTAACTATATTTAGTCTTCCAATCCTGAACACAGTATGACCTCCCATTTATTTACATCTTCTGTGATTTCTTTTAGCAATTTCTTGTAGTTTTCTGTGCACAGGTCTTTTGTATCACTAGTTAAATTTTTCCAAAATATTTTATCATTTTGGTTGCAAGTGTAAATGGATTTTTTTATTGAATGTCTCCTGAGATTGCTCATTACTAGTGTATAGAAACACTACTGATTTTTGAGTGTTGATCTTGTACCCTGCCACTTTGCTGTATTCATTTATTAGCTCTAGTAGACTGGCTGTGGAATTTTTCAGGTTTTTGACATATAGTATCATATCATCTGCAAACAGTGAGAATTTTATTTCTTCCTTTCCAATTTTGATGCCTTGAATATTTTTCTTGTCTAACTGCTCTGGCTAGACCTTCCAAGGCAAAGTTGAATAACAATGTGACAGTGGACATCCTTGTTTTGTTCCTAATCTTAGGGGGAAAGCTTTCAGTCTTTCCCCATCAAGTATAATGCTAGTTATGAGTTTTTTATATATTTCGTTTATCATGTTGAGGATGTTCCTTCTATTCCTATCCTTTGAAGTTTCTTCATCAAGAAAGGATGCTGAACTTTGTCAAATGCCTTTTCTGCAGCAAACAAGATTATCATGTGTTTTTTTTTCTTTGATTCGTTGACACGGTGCCTTACATTAATTGATTTTCTTATGTTGAACCATCTTTGCAAACCTAGAATAAATCCCACTTGGTCATGGTGTATAATTCTTTTAATGTGCTGATGGATTCTATGTGCAAGAATTCTATAGAATTTTTGCATCTATATTCATTAGAGAGATTGGTCTGTAATTTTCTTTTCTTGTAGTATCTATGCCTGGCTTTGGTATGAGGCTGATGTTGGCCTTATAGAATAAGTTAGGTATCCTTCCCTTTTCTTCAATTTATTTGAAGAGTTTGACCAGGATTAGTACTAATTCTTTCTTGAATGTTTGATAGAAATCACATGTGAAGCCATATGGTCTTGGATTTTCTTTTTGGGGAGCTTCTTGATGACTGATTCAATCTCTACTTGTTATTGGTTTGTTGAGGTTGTCTATTACTTCTCAAGTCAATGTTGTTTGTTCATGCCTTTCTAGGAAGTTGTCCATTTCATTTACATAGTCTAGTTTATTAGCATATATTTGCTTATAGTATCCTCTCATTATGGCCTTTATATCTGTGGCACCATGGTTATGCCTCCTCTTCCATTTCTGATTTTATTTATTTGCATCCTCTCTCTTTTTCTTTTTGTCAACCTAGCCAAGGATCCATCAATCTTATTGATTTTCTAAAAGAACCAACTTCTAGTTTTGTTGATTTTCTCAATTGTTTTCATGTTCCAATTTCATTTATTTCTGCTCTAAACTTCTATTCTTCTTTTTTTCCTTTTGCTTGCTGTGGGGTTAGTTTGCTGTTTTTTCTCTAATTCTTCAAAGTGAACAGTTAGTTCCTTGATTTTTCCTCTTTCTTATTTTTTGATATAGGCATTTGAGGCAATAAATTTCCCTTCTAGCACTGCCTTTGCTGCATCCCATACATTTTGATATGTTGTGTTTTCATATTCATTTGCTTTGAGATATTTACTGATTTCATTGCAATTTCTTCCTTGACCCACTGGTTGTTTAAGAGTGTGTTGATTAGCTTCCATTTATTTGTGAATTTTCTGGTGCTCTGTCTGTTATTGATTTTCAGATTTATTCTTTTATGTTCTGAGAAAGTGTTCTGTATGATTTCAATCTTTTTAAATTTGTTAAGACTTGCTTTGTGACCCAGCATATGGTCTATCCTTCATAATGATCCATTTAGCACTTGAGAAAATGTTTATCTTGCCATTGTGGGGTGTAGTATTCTAGAAATGTCTGTTAAATCTAGTTTGCTTATTGTATTACTGAAATTCCCTGATTGTTTATTGATCCTCTGTCTAGATGTTCTATCCATTGATGAAGGCAGGGAATACCAACTATTATGGTAGAGGTGTCTAGTTCTCCTTTCAGTGTTTTTCTTATGTATTTTGAAGCTCTCGGGTGTGGTGCATGAATATTTATGATTGTTATGTCTCCTTATTGAATTGTTTCTTTTATTAATACATAGTATCCTTCTTTATTTCCTTTCATTGTTTTACATTTGAAGTCTAATTTGTTGAATATTAGAATAGCTATTCCTGTTCTTCTCTGATTGATGTTTGCATGAAATATCTTTTCCAAACCTTTCACTTTCAAACTATTTTTGTCCTTAAGTCTAAAATGAGTTTCCTGTAGACAGCATATCAGTTGATCCTGTTTTTTAATCCATTCTGCCAGTCTTGATTGGAGAGTCTAATCCATTAACATTTAGTGCCATTACTGTAAAGGCATTACTTTTTTCTACTATTTTGTTCTTTGGATTTTATATGTTATATCTATTTTTTTCTCTTTTTACCTTTACTCATGGTTTTCATTTCTACAATCTTCTTCACACCTCTCTCTCCTGTCTTTTCCTATTTGCTTCTAGTGCTCCCTTTAGTATTTCTTGCAGAACTGGTCTCTTGGTCACAAATTCTCTCAGTGATTGTTTGTCTGAAATGGTCTTAATTTTCCCCTCATTTTTGAAGAACAATTTTGCTGGATATAGAATTCTTGGTTGGCAATTTTTCCCTTTCAGAATCTTACATATATCATTCCACTGCCTTCTCACCTCCATGGTTTCTGCTGAAAAATCCACACCTAGTTTCATTGGGCTTCCCTTGTATGTGATAGATTGCTCTTCTCTTGCTGCTTTCAAAACTGTCTTTCACTATGACATCTGACAGTCTTGTTAGTAAGTGTCTTGGAATATGTCTATTTGGATCTATTCTGTTTGAGGTTCACTGCATTTCTTGGTTTTGTAATTTTATGTCTTTAATAAGAGATGGGAAATTTTCAGTGATAATTTCCTCCATTAGTCTTTCTTCTCTTTTTCCCTTCTCTTCTCCTTCTGAGACACCCACAACACATATATTTGTGTGCTTCATGTTGTCATTCAATTCCCTGAAACTCTGCTCATATTTTTCCATTTTTCACCCTGCATTGTGTGTCAGGTTTCAGATGTCCAGTCCTCCAGTTAACTAATCCTTTCTTCTGCATCATCTATCATTTTATGTTTCCATTGTTTTTTTTCTTCACTTCTAGTGTGCCTGTCATTCCCATAATTTCTATGATTTTCTTTTTTAGACTTTTGATTTCTTCTTTTTGTTCACTCATTGCCTTCTTTATATACTCCCTCAACACATTGGTTTGATTTTTGATGAGGTTTTCCATGTCTGTTCAAACATCCTGAATTAGTTGTTTCAACTCCTGTATTTCATATGAATTATTGGTTTGTTCCTTTGACTAGGCCATATCTTAGATTTTCCTAGTGTGACTTGTTACTTTTTGCTGGCATCTAGACATTTGATTTCCTTAATTAGTTTATTCTGGAGATTGTTTTCACTCTTTTACCTAGGATTTTCTTGCTGGATGGCTTTGTTCACTATCTGTTCTTTGACATTCAGTTCAGCTTACTCTAGACTTCTAACATAGGTTTAGTTTAACTGATCAGAATTTTTCAGTTCTGGTTTTTCTCCTTCTTGCCCTGTCTAAATGGCACATTTTTTAAGGTGCATCTACTTAGATATTATAGAACCCAGTCAGATTTTCCCAGACCAGGCTAGCCTCCTCTCAGGAAGAAAGAGTCCCCTGAATCCGTTTTCCCTGAGGGTTAGACCCAACAGATTGACAGACTTTCCTATGAAGCCTCTAGACTCTGTATTTTTTCTATTATGCCCAGTATGTGGTGTTTGTCTGCCTATGGCTTCCCACCAGCATAAAGTGATGCAATGCCTTTAACTTCAGCAGACTCTCCCTGCTGGGGGCAAGGTTGAAACAGAGGAGAGGTCATAGGCTGGCTTTAATGGCTTCAGTTTTCTAGTCCCTAGGGTCTTAATTCCTTGAAGGAGGGATTCCACCTGAGCTGGGCCCTACCCCTGTCCTTGGGAAGGCACATCCTCCAGGGAATTAACTCCTTTCAACTGACCAGCCACTTTGTCTTTCAGACAAGCTTAATTCTGCCCTTGCTTGGGGGCAGTTGGAACCTGAGAGGCCTTGCAGTTCTATCTAATGGGAGTTTTCTGTGTGGTCATAGCTGGTACAGCTTGTCCAGACTGGTATATGCTATGTGTCTGGTCACTCATGTAGCCCGAGCAGTTGTTCTGTACTGTTCCTGGTTATTTACTAGTTGTTGTGAAACATGAACTAGATTCCACACCACACTAACCTGCCATCTTGCCTCAATCATTCAAAATGTTACCATTTTGTGCCTTCCAAACTCACAAATATTTTTAATGAGTGGTCCTATTCACTACCTAGGGAAGGAAATTGTAATGGATTCACTCATCCACAACAGCCACATATCTTTTGGGAGAAGTGATAACACGAATAAAAAGTCCAAAATTTTATACCCTATTAATTCTAATTATATCAGTCCATAAAGGGATGTGATCTGAAATACAAACCAAAGGTAAATGCAAGGATTTTTAAGGAAGAATAAAAAACTGACATCAATTTAATTGTAAAACAAAAAAGTAATAAAAATTGATTATGATATAGTCATGTAATATGGTACTATGTATTCATTAAAAATTATACTAAAGTGCAGACCATGGTGGCTCAGCAGGCAGAGTTCTCACTTGCCATGCCAGAGACCCAGGTTTGATTCTCAGTGCCTGCCTATGCAAAAAACAAAAAAAGGTATACTGCATTGGAAAATTTAGTAATGAAGAAATTCTTAAAATATATTATTAATAAAAAATCAGGCTACAAAATGTAGAGACCATACAATACCAATTTGAAAACCTGGACTTACATAGATAAACAATAGAAACAAACATACTAAAATATTACTAATACTTATCTCCATATGATGATTTTGGGGAATTTCTATTTTCCTACTTTTAATATCCAAGTAAATTTGATAGATAAGCATGAATTTTATTAAAAGCAAAATAATATGTGTATTAAAGAAATAGGAAAACTATGCAGGGTTTCACATCAAAATTTATGTTATGGATAATGCAGGGTTTCAGATTTACTTATCAATACCTTTTTTATAAATTTATTTTTTGCATGGGCAGGCACAGGGAAACAAACCCAGGTCTCTGACATGGCAGGCAAGAATTCTGCCACTAAGCCACTGTAATACTGCCCTCAATACCCTTTTGATTGTAAGTAATAGAATCACAATTTAAACAAACTTAGGGGAAAGGACAGATTTTTTTAGCTCAGTCATAATTTGAATGTTTAAGATACCTGAGACCAAACACTAGAATACTGCCAAGCTTTTCTATTTCAATCTATTATCATTTTCTCTCACCTATCATCTTTCATTTTCCCAGCTTAGATTTTTTGACAGCAGGAAATATGATTGCCAACAGTCACTACATATTGCAGCTCCAAAAGGAACTGAGATTTGCTCTCCCTCTGTTGTCAAGTTCAAGCACTCAAGTTCAGACTGGTCCATCTTGAGCAGGGGTTCAGACTGTACAACTGAGGCTGGGGGGAAATGTTATTATGACTTATTGGGTCAGAGTCTGAGATTTGACCAATAAATAGCTGTTATAGAGGAAGAATCTACAAGATGGCATGTTCTAAACTTAACATAGTGCAAGAGAAAAGTACATTTATCAGAAGGAAGTTAATAATTTGGGCAGGTAACAAAGATGTCCACCAAAAGCCCATATTTCTTTAGACTAAACAGAATGGCCTTTGACAAAGTTGTACATTAAATGATATGGAAAGCCCTCAGTCACTATGCAGTTGGAAGACATATCTTCTCATAGCATAGACCTGACAAAAAGGCAGAAGGAGAAAGAACTGGGAGAAGCAGGACTTTCTCTAAATGGACACAAATAAAAATGAGGAATCTAGGAATCCCTGTTAGGACTTGTATTAGCTAAGGTTCTCCAGAGAAACAGAATCAGCAGGAAATATCCATAAATATAAAATTTATAGCACTGTCTCACTAACCACGGGGATGTAGAGTCCAAGGTCTGTAGAGCAGGCCAAGAGCTGGCAGCTCCAATGAAGGTCCTCAATGAATCTCAGGAGAGGCTCACTGTCTGTTGTCAATCTTCATTAAAAGCCTCCCAATGATTAGGTTAATGTCACTCATTGCAGAAGACATTCCCCTTAGCTGATTACTAATGCAATCAGCTGTGGATACAGCCAATATGATCATGATTTAAGTCCATAAAATGTCCTCATAGCAACAGACAGGCCAGTGCTTGCCTGACCAGACAACTGGGCACCACCACCTGGGAAAGTTGACCCATGAACCTCACCATGACATATCCTACGATCATTAACTAATCGATGAAAGAGGAAATCCAGTGAAATTTCCATTTCACAAATACCAATTCTTCAAAACAAATTATGGGGAGGTTTAGTATAAGGTCTGACTAGTAAACTTTTATATGCATACATACACAAGCACACACACACACACACGGTTTCCTAGTATGCAAAAGTTTCCAAGCATACAAAAGGGATTTTTAAAAATGAATGAATGATATAAAGACATTGAAGGGAGACAAACATTGGCTGTTACCACAAAAATGAACAAAGAAAAAATATATTGGGCTTGGAAGGCTGGACTTTTGCCTTTAAATGATCATTAAAATGATAAGAACTGAAAGACCAGTGGTGGGGCAGGGGACCTAATGCTCCCACTGGAGTGACAGAGGGAAAGGAGGATGTGGAGAAGCAAAACTTTTCTTCACCCAACACCAGATGGGTTTAGTCAGTTCCACGGAAAGCAGTTGGGTATAGGAGCTGGGAATAGAGAGGCCAGTGAAGTGTCTAGGAACAGAGAGGTCTTCTGGGAGGAGGGTGTGAGGGCGAGGCAGGTGGTGGGTTTCTCCAGAAGCTTTTGAACCCCCCACAGCCCTCTGAAAGAAACAAGAAGGGGTACAATGATAGCACAGCAGCTTTGCGGCCAGGTGGACTCTGGGAGAGCACCAGCCAGCATCCCCGCCCAGTTCACCAGGTCTGCCTGGTGGCTGTCACTGACCCAGAGATAAGCCAGAGGTCAGGGAAGGGGGCAGCAGGGTAGCTTGGGAGGATGACGGGGAGGGGAGTATGAGCATATGCAGGCACGGAGGCAGGCAGATGTAGCACTGTGTGACGCAGGCCAGGGGTGACTGAGAGAGGTGGGGATGGGAGCACAGCAGTCGGGTAGTCAAGGCAGCTCACGGTTGACCACACACCCAGTGCCTAGAGCCAGCAGTGGCAGAGTGCTGGCAGTGTATTTTATAATCTGAAAAATCTTCCATGAAAACCTTCACCTTTGGAAAATAAATGTCATCTGTTTTCCTAAAGGACTGAAATGAGAGCCAGCATTTTGATGGCCCCATGATTATGAATGGGCTTCAATTTCATAATGTTTCATGAATGGCAGACATCCTTGACATCTGGGCATTGGATTCATAGATGCCATCTGATGGCTCCATACCTGTGGATTTCCTTTAGCCCACTTGGATCTATAGATCCACTTGGAAGGACCTGGAGAAGCTACCACATCTCATATTAAGCAGATGTTACAGAAAAAGTTCACAATAACCCAATGTTTAACCTCCTTATGGAAATTGACTCCTGCATGCTTGCATGTGTGAATCAAACTGCTGTGTATAAGAAATTATATGAAACAAGAAGATTCTGTGATGTCAGACCTTTTCTTCCAATTCTCAAACTAGTGACAAGAAGTTGTAATCCAGAGGGAAAATTAGACTGAAAAAGTGAAGCCCTTATAGGAAAAGCTCTGCACAAATTTGATGCCTTGAGGGATCCTGAAGTGAATGAACTCTGGAGAAAACTGTGCAAATTCAGTGAGAAAAAGAATCAGTCACTGACGGAATTGTCTTGGATGGACTGGCTAATGCAAGAATATCCATCAGAGCATGAACCACCAATCCTTAAAAACTTAGAAGATAAACTTTATGGAGGAAATTTCACTGTGGCTATTCACTTTAAAAACTGTCAGGATTGTTTAGCTTTTAGTTTTTCCCGATATGAATCCAATCAAAATAAATGAGCTGGCAATTCAAAACTGTTTGAGTATTCATGGGAAAGAAGATGAAGTTAGACCCTGTGACTTGTGTTGCAAGTTAGTAGGAAAGTAGAATATGTGTTTGGGGATCATCCACTAATTCTGTTCAGTATATACAAAACTGTGTAATGAACAGGACTCTGCCATATTTTACACTCATGGAATGCTGTAAGATCAAGAACATGTATGAACAGGAAATTATTACCGTGGAGGCTGCCATAAATTGAAATTCATCCAAACTTCCTTTTCTTTTACCACCAAAGGAAATATGTATCATTTCTCTTGTTTGGGAAAAAGTAATCATCCTTTATAAATTGTCTTGGCTAAAGGAAATAAACTTAATACAGAAGAAACTGTAAAAGTTCATGTCAGGGCTGGTCTCTTCATTGGTACCGTGCTCCTTTGTAAAACCGCTGTGAGTTCAGAAATATCAGCAAAAAATGACCACATTTGGAATGAACCACTGGAATTTGATATTAATATTTGTAACCTGCCAAGATTGAAGTAATTCTGATATAAAATACAAGGCTAAGTAAGACATTGTCCATATATAGAACTTCCCCTACTCTGAGATCAAAGGAAGAAAGGCTTGTCCTGTTCAAAATCCAATTTTTCTGTAGCATATAGTATAACTCAACCTAACTGGACATATCACTTTAACAACCAAACATAGGGAACCCAGAATGGGAATGAGGGCCTGTAATTATATATAGCTTAATGTAATGTCCAAATACATCCCAGAATATGTTGAGCAGACAATTAAAAAGTATTGGCAAAGTCCTTTGAGGGATGGGAGAAAAAATATGAACTATTGAATTTTACCAATGTGGAAACCTCTGATATTGTCTCAAACATTATGGAGACCCAAGTCAATAGGCCAAGTCATTGATCTTGAGGCTTACACTTGTGAAGCTTATTTATATAGCAAAAAAGCTCAGCCAATCAATGGTTATGCCTAATAGTTAATTCCAGAGCACCTCTTTTATTTTGCTCTGATGTGGCCTCTCTCTCTCTCTCTAAGCCCAACCTTGTGGAGGAAATCAGTATCCTACCCCCATGTGGGGCATGACATCCAGGGGTGAAAGTCTCCCTGGAAATGTAGGAGATGACTCCCAAGAATGGGCTTGGCCCTGGCACCATAGGCTCAACAATGACATCCTGACTGAAAGGGAGAAAAGAATTGTAACAAATAAGGTATCAATGGTTGAGAGAGTTCAAATAGAGTCAAGAGGCTATTCAGGAGGTTACTCTTACCCAAACTTCAGCTAGGCATTGCTATTTATCTTTGTTTGCCAAATCCCAACCAGAACCATCCTTGCCAACCCTAAAGAACAACCAAGGCCTTATCTGAGATTCTACAAAGTTTCCATCCCATGTTATTATATTCCAGAAACCTACAGATTCCAGATGGGTTCCTGTACCAGATAAGTCCTGAAACCCAGAGGGGCCAACCTCTCCAGAACTTCAACTAGTTCCATCTCCCTATCCCATATTATTGACAGCCTTTCTGATATGAAAAAGGTAAAAGAGGCATAGTCCAAATACCTCTAAAGATTGGGAGAAAGATGAAAGGAGAAAGTGGAGTTATAAAGAAAAGATAGGATTTAACAAATGAGTATGATTGCTAAACCATTATATTGATTTTTTTTTAGTCTCCGGTGTCTTGGCACAGCAAGAAATAAAAACTAAAAACTGTGGAGTTGTAACGCTTGTCAAACTCTGAAATCTGTTCCACAACTAAGTGTTGCAGTGTGCTATGAAATGTATTGCTTTTTGTAAATGCATTATTTTTCACAATTAAAAAAATGTACTTTGTACATATGTACTTTGTACACTTACATATATATGTAAAATATATATATATATATATTTCTGACATATATATATATATATGTCACATATATACATATATATATATTTCTGACCTGCCAAGGATTGTTCAGTTATGTTTTGCTGTTTATGCAGTTTTGAATAAAGTAAAAATGAAGAAATCAATTAATACTACTAATCCCTATAAATGTCAGACCAAGACCATCAGAAAAGCTGGAAAAGGGCATTATCCCATAGCATGGGTAAATACAACGATTTTTTTTTACTTTAAAGGACAGCTGAGATCTGAAGACACGATATTGCATAGGTGGTCTTCATTTCCTGATGAACTTGAAGAAATGTTAAATCCAAAAGGAACTGTTCAAATAAATCCAAGTACTGAAAATGCAACAGATTTGCACATTAATTTTCTAGAGAATAAAAAGCAACTTTATTATCATCCTCATTTTGATAAATATTATTGAAAAGGAAGCTGAGATTGCAAGCAGTGCTATTGTTAATGCATCAAGTTGTGGTGGGAAAAAGTTCCTTGCAATACTGAAAGAAATCTTGAGCAGGGAACCCTTATCTCAATAGTAAAAAAATAAAATGAATCTTTTTGGACTTTTGGACTTTCTGCAACAAGATTGCAGAAAGAATTTTCTGTAGTCATTGCCAGAATAACTGCTATTACGTGGAATAAACTTGAAGATGTGGCTGTACCTCCAGGAAGCCCTGGAGCTTCTGGATTTCAACTGTCAAAACCAGTACTTGCGGGAATATGTTGTGGGCTGCCTACAAAGCTAAGTGATTAAAAATTCTCCAGTATCTTTTACAACTGGTACGGGTTTTAAAATATGAGCCTTTTCTTGCTTGTGACCTTTCTCAATTCCTATTAGAAAGGGTACTTGCTAATCAGAGAACAGGGCAATTTCTATTTTGGCATCTTTGATCAGAAGTGCACAAATCCTGCTGTCTCAGTACAATTTGGTGTCATCCTTGAAGCATCCTGCTGTGTAAGCATAGGCCATGTGAAAGTGCTTTCTAAGCAGGTTGAAGCACACAATAAGTTAAAAACTTTAAATAGTTTAATCAAAATGAATGCAATGAAGCTAATCAGAGCCAAAGGGAAGGAAACCATGCACACCTGTCTAAAACAGAATGCTTACCATGAAGACTTCTCTGACCTACAGTCACCTCTGAACCCATGTATAATCCTCTCAAAACTCTACATTGAAAAATGCAAATACATGGATTCCAAAATGAAGCCTTTGTGGTTGATGTATAACAAAATGGTGTTTGGTGAGGATTTAGTTGGAGTGATTTTTAAAAATAGAAGATGACTTAAGACAGGATATGCTGACACTCCAAATGCTGCACTTGATGGATTTATTCTGGAAAGAAGTTGGCCTGGATCTTCAGATGCTACATTGTGGCTGTTTAATAACAGGAGATTATTCTGGCCTCACTGAAGTTGTGAGCACCTCTGAAAAAAATTCAGCAGAATAGTAACAATGTAGCTGCTGCAGTAGACTTCAACCAAGGTGTGCTTCAAAATTGGCTTAAAGGAAACAATTCTGGGAATGACCTTGAGGAAGTCATTGAGAACTTTTCTCTGTCCTGTGCTGGCTACTGTGTAACTACTTATGTCCTTGGGATTGGTGACAGACATAGTGACAACATCATGGTCAAGAAAACTTGTCAGCTCATCCACACTGACTTTGAACATATTGTGGGAAACGTCAAGTCTACATTTGGCATTAAAAAGGAGTGAGTGGAGGGGGCCAAGATGGTGGCTTAGTAAGGTGCACGCATTTTAGTTCGTCCTCCAGAGCAACTACTAAATAACCAGAAACAGTACAGAACAGCTCCCGGAGCCACGACAGAGACCAGACACACAGTGTACCCCAGTCTGGACCAGCTGGACCAGCTGCGAGTCTCTGGAACAGTGAGTTCCCTGAGCCACACGCAGCTCCCCAAGCCGCGGCGGCTGGTGGCTGGCGCACCTCCCTCACAGGTGGCTTCCCGGACCAGCTGCGAGTCTCTGGAAAAGTGAGTTCCCCAAGCCGTGGCAGATGGCAGCCGAGCCCCTCCCCCACAGGCAGCTTCCTGGACTGGCTGCGAGCCTCTGGAATAGTGAGTTCCCCAAGCCATGGCGGGTGGCAGCTGTTGCCCTTCCCCCACAGGCAGCTTGCCCGACCAGCTGCGATTCTCTGGAACAGTGAGTTCCCCAAGCCACAGCAGCCAGCAACTGGCTCTCCTCTCCCACAGGTGGCTTCCCGGAGGGAAAGGATAGAGTCTCCAACAGTAGCAGGGACTGAGTCCAACCAAACACCAATAGTGGCATTAATAAACAAATTCTGACTACTAAAAATAAGCCCCCAGCTCAGGCAAAACTGATCAAGGCAGAAGTCGCCTATTGGGCTAACAGAAAAAGAGGAAAGGGGATGAAACAGAGCCTTCTGTGACTGTATCTATGGAGGCTTGGTTGCCGCTGGACTCAGCTCCGGGATTACACAGGCTGCAACTGCTCCAAACTCAGAAACAGGCTGCTTTCAGGGCTGTCTCCCACCTGAACGTTCCCCATGGGAGGGGTGAAAGGCAATTCAGGTGGAATCTCTCTCAAGGAATTCAGATCCCAGGGCTTTGCAATTTGAAACCATTAAAACCAGCCTACAACCTTTCTTATGTTTCTGCCATGCCCCCAGCAGGGAGAGCCTTCCAAAGTTAAAGGAGCCACAACATTTTTGCTGGTGGGACCTGCAGACAGGCAAGTGCCACATACTGGGCAGGATAAGAAAAACAGAGCCAGAGACTTCACAGGAAAGTCTTTCAACCTGCTGGGTCTCATGCTCAGGGAAAACTGAGGCAGGTGATTCCTTCCCCCCAAAAGGAGGCCAGCTTAGTCCGGGAAAACCTGGCTGGAGTCTGTAATACCTATGTAGACCCTCCTAAGCATAGGGAGGGAAAAGGCACTTTACAAGCAGGACAAGAAATAAGAAAATAAGAACTGAAAATTTACCCTCTGTTAAACAAAACTTAAGCTAGATGTTCAGAAAAAGCTGAACTGAAGGTCAATGAACAGATAAACAACAAACTCATCTAGCAAGAAAACCCTAGGTAAGATAAGTGAAAGAAATCTCCAGAATAAACTAATTAAGATAATTAAATGTACAGACGCCAGCAAAAGATAACAAAACACACCAGGAAAATTGAAGATATGGCCCAGTCAAAGGAACAAACCAATAGTTCAAATGAGATATGGGAGCTGAGACAACTAATTCTGAATATATGAACAGAAATGGAAAACCTCTTCAAAAACCAAATCAATAAATTGAAGGAGGACATCAAGAAGGCAAGGAATGAACAAAAAGAAGAAATGGAAAATCTGAAAAAACAAATCACAGAATTTATGGGAATGAAAGATACAGTAGAAGAGATAAAAAAAACAATGGAAATCTACAATGGTAGATTTCAAGAGACAGAGGGTAGAATTAGTGAACTGGAGAATGGAACATCTGAAATCCAAAAAGAAACAGAAACTATAGGGAAAAGAATGGAAAAATTTGAGCAGGGGCTCAGGGAATTGAATGATAATATGAAGCGCACAAATATACATGTTGTTGGTTTCCCAGAAGGAGAAGAGAAGGGAAAAGGAGGAGAAAAACTAATGGAAGAAATTATCACTGAAAATTTCCCAAATTTTATGAATGACCTAAAATTAAAGATCCAAGAAGTACAGCACACCCCAAAGAGAATAGGTCCAAAAAGACGTTCTCCAAGACAGTTACTAGATAGAATGTCAGAGGCCAAAGAGAAAGAGAGGATCTGAAAACAGCAAGAGAAAAACAATCCATCACATACAAGGGAAACCCAAAAAGACTATGTGTAGATTTCTCAGCAGAAACCATGGAAGCAAGAAGACAGTGAAATGATATATTTAAATTATTAAAGAGAAAAACTTCCAACCAATAATTCTATATCCAGAAAAATTGTCCTTCAAAAATGAGGGAGAAATTAAAACATTTTCAGACAAAAAAATCACTGAGAGAATTTGTGACCAAGAGACCAGCTCTGCAATAAATACTAAAGGGAGCACTAGAGACAGATATGAAAAGAAAGAAGAGAGAGGTTTGGAGAAGAGTGTAGAAAGAAGGAAAATTAGATATGATATATAAAATACAAAAGGCGAAATGACAGAGGAAAGTATTACCCAAACAATAATAACACTAAATGTTAATGGACTGAATTTCCCAATCAAAAGACATAGACTGGCAGAATGGATTAAAAAACAGGATCCTTCTATATGCTGTCTATAGGAAACACATCTTAGACCCAAAGATAAACATAGGTTGAAAGTGAAAGGGTGGGAAAAGATATTTCATTCAAAGAACAACCAGAAAAGAGCAGGAGTATCTATACTAATATCCAACAAATTAGACTGCAATTGTAAAACAGTTAAAAGAGACAAAGAAGGATACTATCTACTAATAAAAGGAACAATTCAACAAGAAGACATAACAACCATAAGTATTTATGTACCTACCAGAATGCCCCAAAATACGTGAGGCATACACTGCAAATACTGAAAAGGGAAATAGACACATCTACCATAATAGTTGGAGACTTCAATTCCCAACTCTCATCAATGGGCAGAACATCTAGAGAGAGGATCAATAAAGAAACAGAGAATTTGAATATTACAATAAATGAGCTAGACTTAACAGACATTTAAAGAACATTACACCCCACAACAGCAAGATACACCTTTTTCTCAAGTGCTCATGGATCATTCTCAAAGATAGACCATATGCTGGGTCACAAAGCAAGTCTCAACAAATTTAAAAAGATTGAAATCATACACAACACTTTCTCAGATCATAAAGGAATGAAGTTGGAAATCAATAATAGGCAGAGTACCAGAAAATTCACAAATATGTGGAGGCTCAACAACACACTCTTAAACAACCAGTGGGTCAAGGAAGAAATTACAAGAGAAATTAGTAAATATCTCGAGGCGAATGAAAATGAAAACACAACATATCAAAACCTATGGGCCACAGCAAAGGCAGTGCTAAGATGGAAATTTATTGCGCTAAATGCCTATATCAAAAAAGAAGAAAGGGCAAAAATTCTGGAATTAACTGTGCACTTGGAAGAACTGGAGCAAGAACATCAAACTAACCCCAAAGCAAGCAAAAGGAAAGAAATAACAAAGATTAGAGCAGAAATAAATGAAATTGAGAACATGAAAACAATAGAGAAAATCAATAAGACTAGAATTTGGTTCTATGAGAAAATCAACAAAATTGATGGACCCTTATCAAGAATGACAAAAAGAAGAAGAGAGAGGACACAAATAAATAAGATCAGAAATGGAAGAGGAGACATAACTGCCGCATCCTCTTTTTCCTCCCCAGTTTGACACGGTTCCCTGGAAGGAAGGGCGTTGGCAAGGCCTTCAATGCCCCAAAAGAGGATGAGGCATAAAATGGTGTAATAGAAAAAATACTGGGATTAACGACACTAATTGTGTGTTTCTTGTTGCTGGTTGTTCTCCAAGCACTATATCAAAACGAATCAGAAAGCAAAAAATTTTGTATTAAGAACTGGAAAAAATGATACAAATTGCAAAACTTTGTTAATGACTGTTTGGCAAAAATTAGGTTGGGATGCCCCCATTAAGCAAGTCATGCTGCAGATTCAGCAGGCAGAAGTGCTTTTAGAACAAGTCACAGAAAAGTACCCCATAGAGAGTAAACACTTACGATTAAAAAACCCTGCATTGAGCCATCCTAGAAATTTACTCCCCACCACGGTGCCAGTCCATTGCTATAAAACAATAAAAAATCTAAGTAATCAATGTAACCTTTTAATCAAAACAAGCTAACCTTTAACCAGATTAAAATAGGTCTTGACATATTGCCTCACCTGTAGAATAATAGGAAAAGAAAGTCTAAACTCAGAAAACTGCAAACACAATGTCTGTGGTTTAAGCCAATATCTTGCTGCTATTGAAATCTTGTGTAAATGTTCCTAAGAAAATCAGAACGTGTACTTTCGCTTTGCTTCCCTGAACCTGTAACTTTACCTAAAATGTAAGCCATGACACAACCATGATTCTGTGATACCTGTTTCCTTGCCAAGAATAAGGGTATAAAATCAGTTAAGCAAAAATAAATCTAGGCGACTCTTCTCAAAATTCTCTAAGATGTCTCTTGGTGCTCTTCTCACGCTGACGACCCTCCACACCTTCAAGCCCGTTCACTCTGCTGCGGCTGGACCGCGGCACATAACCACTGACCTCACAGTAATAAAGGAGGTAAAAACAGGATTCTATGAACAACTTTACGCTAATAAATACAACAATGTAGAGGAAATGGACAAGTTCCTAGAAAAGCATGAACAACCAACTTTGACTCAAGAAGAAATAGATGATCTCAACAAACCAATCACAAGTAAAGAAATTGAATCAGTCATTCAAAAGTTCCCAAAACAACAGTCCAGGACCAGACAGCTTCACATGTGAATTCTACCAAACATTCCAGAAATAATTAGTACCAATTCTCCTCAAACTCTTCAAAAAAATTGAAGTGGAGAGAAAGCTACTTAATTCATTCTATGAAGCCAAAATCACCCTCATACCAAAACCAGGCAAAGATATTACAAAAAAAGAAAACTACAGACCAATCTCTTTAATGAAGATAGATGCAAAAATCCTCAACAAAATTCTAGAAAATCAAATCCAACAACACATCAAAAGAATTATACATCATGACCAAGTAGGATTCATCCCAGGTATGCAAGAGTGGTTCAACATAAGAAAATCAATTAATGTAATACACCATATCAACAAATCAAAGCAAAAAAACACATGATCATCTCAATTGATACAGAGAAGGCATTTGACAAGATTCAACATCCTTTCCTGTTGAAAACACTTCAAAGGATAGGAATACAAGGGAACTTCCTTAAAATGATAGAGGGAATATATGAAAAACCCACAGCTAATATCATCCTCAATGGGGAAAACTTGAAAACTTTCCCCCTAAGATCAGGAACAAGACAAGGATGTCCACTATCACCACTGTTATTCGACATTGTGTTGGAAGTTCTAGCCAGAGCAATTAGACGAGAAAAAGAAATACAAGGCACCATAATTGGAAAGGAAGAAGTAAAACTATCACTACTTGCAGATGATATGATACTATACGTCAAAAACCCTGAAAAATCCACAGCAAAACTACTAGAGCTAATAAACGAGTACAGCAAAGTAGCAGGTTGCAAGATCAACATTCAAAATCTATAGTGTTCTATACACTAACAATGAACAAGCTGAGGGGTAAATCAAGAAATGAATTCCATTTACAATTGCAACTAAAAGAATAAAATACTTAGGAATAAATTTAACTAAAGAGACAAAAGACCTATACAAAGAAAACTACAAGAAACTGTTAAAAGAAATCACAGAAGACCTAAATAGATGGAAGGGCATACCATGTTCATGGATTGGAAGACTAAATATAGTTAAGATGTCAATTCTACCTAAATTGATTTACAGATTCAAAGCAATACCAATCAAAATCCCAACAACTTACTTTTCAGAAATAGAAAAACCAATGAGCAAATTCATCTGGAAGGGCAGGGTGCCCCGAATTGCTAAAAGTATCTTGAGGGAAAAAAACGAAGCTGGAGGTCTCACACTGCCTGACTTTAAGGCATATTATGAAGCCACAGTGGTCAAAACGGCATGGTACTGGCATAAAGATAGATATATTGATCAATGGAATCGAATAGAATGTTCAGATATAGACCCTCTCATCTATGGACATTTGATCTTTGATAAGGCAGTCAAGCCAACTCACCTGGGACAGAACAGTCTCTTCAATAAATGGTGCCTAGAGAACTGGATATCCATATGCAAAAGAATGAAAGAAGACCCGTATCTCACACTGTATACAAAAATTAACTCAAAATGGATCAAAGATCATTAGGTCTTAGACCATAACATTAACATTAACATTAGGTCTAACCTAAACCTAACCTAAACATTAGGTCTAAGACCATAAAACTGTTAGAGGAAAATGTAGGGAGATATCTTGTGAATCTTATAATTGGAGGTGGCTTTATGGACCTTAAACCTAAAGCAAGAGCACTGAAGAAAGAAATAAATAAATGGGAGCTCCTCAAAATTAAACACTTTTGTGCATCAAAGAACTTCATCAAGAAAGTAAAAAGACAGCCTACACAATGGGAGACAATATTTGGAAATGACATATCAGATAAAGGTCTAGTATCCAGAATTTATAAAGAGATTGTTCAACTCAACAACAAAAAGACAGCCAATCCAATTACAAAATGGGATAAAGACTTGAACAGACACTTCTCAGAAGAGGAAATAAAAATGGCCAAAAGGCACATGAAGAGATGCTCAATGTCCCTGGCCATTAGAGAAATGCAGATCAAAACCACAATGAGGTATCATCTCACACCCACCAGAATGGCCATTATCAGCAAAACAGAAACGACAAGTGCTGGAGAGGATGTGGAGAAAGAGGCACACTTATCCACTGTTGGTGGGAATGTCAAATGGTGCAACCACTGTGGAAGGCAGTTTGGCAGTTCCTCAAAAAGCTGAATATATAATTGCCATATGACCCAGCAATACCATTGCTACGTATCTACTCAGAGGACTTAAGGGCAAAGACACAAACGGACATTTGCACACCAATGTTTATAGCAGCATTATTTACAATTGCAAAGAGATGGAAACAGCCAAAATGTCCTTCAACAGACGAGTGGCTAAACAAACTGTGGTATATACATACGATGGAATATTATGCAGCTCTAAGACAGAATAAACTTATGAAGTATGTAACAACATGGATGAACCTAGAGAATATTATGCTGAGTGAGAGTAGCAAAAAACTAAAGGACAAATACTGTATGGTCTCACTGATATGAACCGACATTAGTGAATAAACTTGGAATATGTCATTGGTAACAGAGACCATCAGGAGATAGAAATAGGGTAAGATAGTGGGTAATTGGAGCTGAAGGGATATGGTCTGTGCAACAGGACTGGATACAAAAACTCAGAAATGGACAGCACAATACTACCTAATTGTAATGTAATTATGTTAAAACATTGAATGAAGCTGTATGTGAGAATGATAGAGGGAAGAGGGCTGGGGACATAAATGTAATTAGAAAGAAAGGTAGATGTTAAAGATTGAGATGGTATAATCTAGTAATGCCTAGAGTGTATAATAATAGTGAAATGTACAATGTACAAATTTCAAAAATGTTTTTGCATGAGAAAGAACAAAGAATTGTCATTATTGCAGGGTACTGAAAATAGATATCTAATATTTTAAAATGTCACCTTATGTGTGAGACCAAAGCAAAAAATGATTATTTGTTACAAAATTTAGATTTTGACTTGAACATTTCCTAATATAACTAATGTAGATAGTTTGATTGAATGTCATAAGTACTTGGAATCTCAGGTAGCACATGAGTTTTTGTTGGTTTGTCCAGAGTGATCCCACGATGAATCCCAGAATGATTTGATCAGTGACTGGAAAATTATTTGCAAGCCCCCTTCGGGGAATGGTGAGTGTGGGGAGGAATTCAACCTCCCCAAGTTGAATTCTTGATATTCTCACAAGCAGTGTGGACAACCAAAGCTATAGGCTGAGCCCCCAGTCTTGGGGTTTGTTCACATGAAACTTAAACCCACAAAAGATAGGTCAAGTTTACTTAAAATTTATGCCTAAGAGTCATCCACAAGAGAGCCTCTTTTGTTGCTCAAATGTGGCCTCTCTCTCCAGTCAATATAATGAGCATTCTCACCATGCTCCCCCTCTCTGCATGGGACATGACTCCCAGGTGTGTGGACCTTCCTGGCAATGTGGGACAAAGATCCTGGAATGAGCTGAGACTCAGCATCAAAGGACTGAAAAAATCCCTAGAATGAGCTGAGAATTAACATCAAGAGACTGAGAGAACCTTCTCGACCAAAAGGGGGAAGAGTAGAATGAGGCAAAGTGTCAATGGCTGAGAGATTCCAAACAGAGTCGAGAGGTTATTCTTACGCATTAAGTAGATATCACCTTGTTGTTCAACATGTAGTGGAGAGGCTGGAGGGAATTGCCTGAAAATGTAGTGCTGTGTTCCAGTAGCCGTGTTTCCTGATGATGATTGAACAATGATATAGCTTTCACAATGAGACTCTGTGAATGTGAAAACCTTATGTCTGATGCTCCTTTTAGCTACTATATCAACAGAAGAGTAGAACATATGGAATAAAAATAAATAACAGGGGGAACAGATGTTAAAATAAATTCAGTTTGAAATAGTGGTAGGTGAAGGCGAGGGGTAAGGGGTATGGTACGTATAGGTTTTTTTCTCTCTATTATTGTTTTATTTCTTTTTCTGTTGTCTTTTTATTTCTTTTTCTAAATCCATGTAAATGTACTAAGAAATGATGAATATGCAACTATGTGATGATATTAAGAATTATTGATTGTATATGTAGAATGGAATGATTTCTAAATGTTTTGTTAGTTAATTTTTTTAATTAACAAAAAAGGAGTGAGTGCCTTTTATTCTTATCTATTATTCCATTTATGTCATTCAACAAGGAAAAACCGGAAACAGAAAAGTGTAGCTGTTTCTGCCGGTGCTGTGAGGACACATTTCTGATTTGCGGCAGTATGTGAATCTCTTCACCACTCTGCACTGATGTTGACTGCTGGGCTTCCTTAGCTTATGCCAATCAAGGATACACAACATCTCAAAGCTCTCTTGCCTTAGGGAAGAATGAAGAAGAAAAACCCAAGCAATTTAAGCAAAAATTTGATGAGGTGGTCAGGGAAACCTGGACTACTAAATTGAACTGGATGGCCCACACAGTTGGAAATATTACAGAGCTTAACGACCAGCCTTTGCTCCTAACATATTTGTTATTTTCACTGAGTTTTCATTTTGCTTTCGTTCTGCACTTGCACTAAATTGAAGATTATTCTGCAAGAGATGTTATAAAGGAAATGAAATCCTGAAAGTCAGAGTGAAAACAAGAACAAGGCATCCCACCAAATCTAATCTGAACAATCCCTGATGAGCACCTCTGTTTTTTTTGAATGTTTGACCAAAACTCATAATGAAAACTGCCAGCATTATAGATAATCATTTCCTGCATGTTTTGTATGCCAGGAATGCTACTAGAGATGTTTTATCTGTGTGTGCGTGTGTGTTTTTAATGTGTTTGATACTTTAAAAAAAAGATGTAAATACTTTTTTCAATATTGTAATCAAGTGTTATCAGTCAGCCAATTTATACACATTTGGGGCTGGTGACTCTTCTTATTTTCCAAACAAGGCTTAAAAGAAAGCTATCATTCTTTCCTTTTGAAATTGGGTAAATTAAAACTTATGATATAATTTGAAATTATGATTCTTTTTCAAAAGAACTATTTTAAACCTATGCGGGAAAATGGCATTAGAAAGCAAAAAGAAAAGGCAAATAAATTAAAAACTGAGATAAATTATGAAGAAAAATAAGGATCACTTGTAAGACAATGGGGAAAGTTAGAAGGTTGATAAATTTGTTAAGGCGTATGATGTATATATTACATTCAGAGCCATTTTCACTACATCTCTATCTGAAAATGATCTTTTGTTTGTTCTTTGTTGAAATGGGTGTGGATTATAATTTTTAAATCAGTTGATGCAAATCACCCATTCTAATAGAATGAAATACATTCATATATAAAATATCTCTCAACCTTAAACTTAGCCCGTGAGAAGTGCGATCATACAAAATCATTGGGAATAATCTTATGTTAGCAGAAGGAAGATAAAAAACCTGGCTAGTCACATATCAAAATACGGTGTTCCTTTAACAATATGGGGATATATAGGTTGGAACAAAGTGCAGACAAGTCAAAAGATGAATATTGGAAAAATCAGATGGCCAGTCCTCAAAAGGGTAGACTGGCATAAGGATTCTGTTTTTCCTCTTATGATGGCAAGAATAGACTAGCTGGAAAGATGGATATTAATCTAACAAAACCTGATATCATTCAATATTGAATAATTCCTTGTTCATTGATGTTCTCATCATTGATTGACCTACCAAAAACCTCCTGATAATGAAAGAATGAGTTCAACCTATGTGGAAGTTCTTCCACTGGATGGATATTCTTTGTAACAAATTAATACATTGGCAACTTAGTGTACATTTTCCATCTGGTATCACTATATTTAGTGACAATCAGTACTTCTTTTTATAAATGACTCTGTGACACTGAAAAAGACTCAATCTTGAAGCCAAGACCATGATCAATTCATAAAAGTAATGTATCCTAAGGGACAGTCATTAGATTTTTCCTGGAGGCTTTTCTACACCACATCTTAACTTCAACCATAGAAAGCAAAATAATTTATCAGTTAAGGTTTGAAAAGAACAATGTTATTTTAATTGTGACACCTAAACAGTAACATTCTTGAAAACTTATGATATTGGTATAATAGAAAGTTAATGTTACTTCATGAAACATCTGTCAATCAAGAAATTTTCTATAAATAATGAATTCACTACATAGTTTCCTCATTGCCATCTTCATGTCTTTGCTCCTGAATGTATAAATAAATGGATTCAAAACAGGGGTGAGAACTGAGTCAAAAATGGCAAGGAATTTATCTAGGTGTGAAGTGGAGTGAAGCCAGATATAAACAAAAATGCGAGGGCCAAAGAACAAAATCACCACCATGATGTGAGATGATAAAGTAGAGAGGGCCTTAGATGAGTCCCTTGCAGAGTGTTTGTAAACAGTGACCAGTATAAAAATGTAGGAGATTATCAAAGTGAAGAATGATCCCAGTGATATAAATCCACTGTTAGCTATGACCATGAACTCTAGTCTATAGGTGTCTATGCAGGAACCTATAGACAGTTTAATGATCCGAAGAAGGTCACAGTAAAAGCTGTCCAACACATTCGGGCCACAGAATGGAAAATTTATAACAAAAATCAGTTGAATCACAGAATGGATCAAGACAATTAACCATGCAGCAACTAGAAGAAAAATACACATTTTTTGACTCATAATAAGTCAAGTAGTGGAGAGGCTTACATACGGCAATGTATCTGTCAAAGGCCACGGCTATGAGCAGCACCATCTCTGTACCACCAATGATGTGAATGAAGAAGATCTGAGTGATGCAGCCTCCAAAGGAGATGACTTTGTGCTTTCTGAAAAGGTCATAAATCATCTTGGGGCAGTGACAGAAGAAGCACCGAAGTCAATGAAGGAGAGATTGGCCAAGAGAAAGTACATAGGGCAGTGTAAGTGAGAGTCACTGGTCACTGTGAGCACAATGAGGGAGTTTCCCATCATGCTTGCCACATAAAACATGGAGGAGAACCCTAAAAGGAGAAGTTAGATATCCCAGGAGTCAGATATTCCCAGGAACACAATCTCTGGCACCTCAGTGTGATTTGCTTCATCCATTGATGTATCAGCTGGAGCACCTCCAATGTTACCAGATACAAGAAAATGGGACATAAACTAAAAAGAGTGATAATAACATCATATAATGATTAATTATTCAGGTCCATTCATATTGTGAAACTCTATACTCTCTCAATTCCTTCTCAGGGCCACATAATCACTAAATAAGCATTTTACTCTTGATCATCTTAACAGTTGAGTCACTTCCACTTGCAATAACCCATCATCATGGCTTCCTGTGATTATCCTCTGTCTATAAACAAGATAATGTAAGAAATAGGGAATCATATACTCGCATGGAACAAATTGAAGGATCAGGGAAGTAATGCATTATAAAACAAAAAAGAAGTATCAGGTGGAGATTACCTCATTTCCCAGAATTCACAGGATCTATTATTGAATTATCCATAGAATATTCTTCAGTCATTCAAGTTGTCTCTCCTTTTAGCCTCACCTTATTTCAGACACATAGTAAGTCTTTTGTAGTCATTCTCATATCACTATGCACAAGGACATTTGTAGTTCCTCCAAAGCCCAGAGAATATGGGTGATTATAACACAACCTATTGTGGGACACTGAAGTGACTCCAGAGAATGACAGGACCAAGGCAAGGGTAAAAAAGAATTGAGCACTCAGGATATTTTGTGAGCTCCCAGAATATTAAATGGTAGTACAGGTAAGGTGGTTATCAGTCAGACACGACAAAGGTGTGCAAGATGGGGCTGGGGTTCTGTTGAAATTCAAGGATATTAAGAAGTCCTATGTATTTCTTTGTTCAGATTCTTGGCAGTTCCTGATGTTTCTAAACCTTGGCTATCGATAATGGAAACCTAAGATTTTACAGTCTGTTTGAGATAAAGAAATGCACACTAACGTCATACTTAGTATATAACCACTGAGCTCTCTTGTCCCTTCACCCTTCTGTTTTAGCCTCTCTTAACTCATCTCTCTGTTTTAAGCCATCCAAAGTCAAGTCTGACATTTTTGCTGACACAAATCCTGGCTGCTATAGGAGTTTTATTCTGCTCTATTTCTGTAAACAATACCAGATGGAAGATATAGTTTTCTGCCTGTGGATCAAACATTTTTGTTTCTCAAGCCCTATTCCTTCCACAACATTTGGACATATTCTTAATAAAAGTAAAGTGAGTTGAGGAAAGAGGGAGTTTGGAGTGAAAACAGTGGAGGGCTTATAAAATAAAAGTACATGAGTGCATAAGAACCCTTAGACTTGAAGCTGAAAGGATAGGATGTGAGAAACTGAGCATTAGTAATAAACCAAATTCAATGTTTTGCCCTTTGATATTAGTGTTTATATTCATAAACATACACACATACACACATCTCAGATGTATGTGATGGTTGAAATTTATCATAAAGCTATTACCACAGAACCTCCCAGATAATATCTTTTCCTTGATGCTAGTTTACAAATGAGATGGTGAGGACATAACCAGCATCTAGGTTTCCTGGTCCAGATATAGTTTCAGATTTTACATACAAGAAAAGTAATGAAGTGAGAAAATTCTAGAACTACTTGGTCCAATATCATAACCTCTAGTCACATATCGTTATTAAATAAAACAAAAAATCCATTTCTTTAGTTATACTAGCACATTTCAAGTGCTCAATAGTCACAGGTGGTAAATAGTTATTTATTGAACAGTGCACTATTGAATAGTTCCAATTACTACCCACATTTTAAAGGTTAACCAAAATCCCATTTCCTCCATGAAAATATACCCATTAACTGCACTTCATACTAATCTCTTCCTAGTTTTTCCTACAAGTCAAGAAACTCAAAATTTAATTGGAAAAATAATTTCTCACATGACAAATAAACCTCAAAATGGCACAATGGGAGAATTTCCAGGGATTTGTAAGGTACAATAGGAAGAGAGAAATTTAAGTTACAAGAGGAAAAGAGAAATGATTTGTTTCCTTAACTAGAGAATATTTTTTGCTTCAATTTATCGTTATTGATGGTTTCAGTTTTTCAATTCGATCTTCTCAAATATAAGTATAAATTGGAGGAGGATAAGGACTGTTTCTTCTGGCTTTTTTTTCGCCTCAAATAGAGAGTGAATTAAATCATAAAGTTTTCTTGATTGTTCAGTTAATACAATTTCCAGAGGCAAGGCCATTTCTTCCAGTCAATAATGTTCTACAGTTCCTATTTTTCTAGTTTATCATCTTTTTTGTTTGTTTGTTTGTTTGTCATCTTTTTAAATTAAATCCAACATTTATAAAGGAAGTTTCCACATTCACCTTATGTAACACATTTCCCAACCACTTCCAAAAAGATAATGCATGATATTCCTGCTATAAATTTCCAGTTAGAGTTTAGGGGAACCTCTCTTCAAGGTTTATACACCCATGATATTATCTGATGAAATATTAGGCCCAAATGAAAAACATGTAAAGGGGAAGAGAGAGACCCAGAGAGACAAAGAAAGATAGCATACAGAGAGTGAGGGGAAAAAAATTCCAAAATCAGCATGGAAAAATAGTTCCATAAAAAACTTACACAAGTTCTCTTTTCCAGGCTTCATGATATGATTAGTAATATCTCCAATACCCTTCCTAAATGCAAAGAAGAAAATACAAATGATCTTTCACCAGATTTTAAAGGTTTCTGAAATAAGTAATGATGGAATTTAGAAGCCGCCACAGTATATAACAAAAAAATACATATTTGATCTTAATAACCATCTGTTGTGGACAAAGGACTGGTATATGTTAGATAATATAATTATTTTTATTTATAGATGAGAAGTATCAAGGCAGAGATAGTGACAACTTACCCCCAAACAATAAGCCTAATAATTTGGGACCAAAAATCAGGTCTTCTGATCCATATTCAGTGCAGTTTTCATGGCATCATGCAACTATGATTATTTTCTCATTAACTAAAACAATTATTCATATTATGAACTTTACTTAAGAATTTCATTTTGCTCAGAAGAATAGTCAATTCTATACTCATAAATATTTAACACAAGATTTTACAGCTAATAGCAGCAGAGCCAAGATTATTATCCACACATTATTACTAAAATTTGGAGGGTGTGATAATAATGAGAAAGGGAAAGAACCAAAATACATCAAAGTTATGGTGTCAGTAAAAGAGTATTCATCATCATCATAACATATTACTACTATTTTTTCATATTGTCTACATTTATAAAGCCCAGGTTTTTTTTTTTTTTAATATTATTTTATTATTTTTTGTTTGTTTGTTTGTTTTTTTTTTTTACATGGGCTGGGGCCGGGAATCGAACCGGGGTCCTCCGGCATGGCAGGCAAGCACTCTTGCCCGCTGAGCCACCACGGCCCGCCCTATAAAGCCCAGGTTTTACGTGCTGTGACATGATACAAAGGAGAAAGAATATAAAAAAACTAAAAGGTGAGCAGTGCAATGGTGACTCAGTGGCAGAAATCTTGCCTGCCATGTCAGAGACCAGGTTCGATTCCCAATGCCTACCCATACAAAAATAAATAAATTAATTAATTAATTTAAAATAAGAGGTGTCTTTCACTTATGCTACCAAGTGTTCAAAGAGAGCAAGACTAGGAAAAATGCATAGATTTATTGCCGTGACATGAAAAAAGAGCAACAGAAATCAAATTCTAGAGAGACAACCAAGATTGTAAGAAGGTAGTGAATGGTGACAGATGTAAATAACAAGATTACATATGATGATTAATTTCAATAATGTAGGTGAGAGGTTATTTGTAAAAAAAACCTGTTAAAAAGTATTTAAAAACTGTTTATAAACAGTTGAGATAAACAAAACTATTTCCAAGCAACTGTGAGAATTCTTTTAAGATGAAGAAAAGCTTGCGGGACTATTACTGTGATGCAATTCAGAAATGCTCAGGAACTCAATACATAGAACTTAAGAATAGCACTTTTGTCCACCATATGAGCAGAATGGAGAATCACAAAAAGACAAAGATCCTTATAGGCTAGAGATCACACTGAAATTGTCTGACTAGATCACATGCTGGGGAATATAGCAAATGAAGCCAAAATTAAGCAGGTATATGAAGAAAATAAGAAGCATTTCAGATCTTCAAAGCAAGTAGAGTAATTGTAAAATTATGGTGACAATTCTTTCTCCTATATTTTGACTCTCAAATATGGATCCTCATTAAAAATCAACCACACTTTCTTTCATATGCCCTTTCTTCATACAATTGTCCCAAATCTCCCTTCCTGTGAAACTTATGTTCCTTCTGTTACGTCCTACCTCTATGGAAACATAAGAAAGGGTTCTTCTTGAGATACAGTGTAGTGTGCTATCTCTTCAGCCCCTTATCACTACCACCACCTACCTTATCTATGAAAAGATCTCAGATAGCAGCATGATCAGGAAGTCAGAGAAGTTCCTTAAATTAAATATGCTCCTGTGCACAAGAATTTCTCCTCTCTCATCATCCACCCTCCCTAAGACAAGAAGCTATATACAACACTGCCATTTGGAGAGAGGTCACTATTTGCTACAATAGAAGGTGATGACAGAATGACACTTTACAGCTCTGGGATCCTCAGACTGAGATCATCAGACCAAGGGAATTGTCTCAGAGGATTGTCAGGGGATAGATAGATTCATACTTCCTTATGAAAAAATAAATATTCACTTTTTCTTTTATATCTTATTTTTAGATCTTATTTTAGCTATGATCAGGGAATCCCTAATGAAAGGGAAAATGTATTTTTCAATTTTTCCATAGAAGAAATTCCAAACCATTCTTGAAAAAAATTGGTTGTAGAACTTAGAAAATTCTGACGTACTTGTCACCTAAAGCCCTTTGTGTGTTCAAAGGCCCAAACAATGGTTAAGAACAGCAAGTATGAGACAATAAACATTTTGACCATAATGTCATGAGAGACCCTGACCCACTCAGCTAAAAAGCTTTTAGATTCCTGATCCACAGAAACTATATGAGGAAACTATATGTTTGTTGTTTTGAGGTTATTTAATACATACCAGCTAAATGGCTGGGTTCCCAAAACAGAGGATTTGTATCAAGGCTTTAGTCAGGTTTTAAGAAGGAATGATTTTGGAAATGTTCAAAATTACTGTCTAAAATACTTTATGAGACCCTAAAATTTGCTGAATTATCTTTATATTAATAGGCCTAGGGAAGTTTAGACGGTTTTGTAGTAGGCCAGATGTAAGAAGTTTAATTCCTTGAGATGGCACCATAAATAACAACTATTTTACAAACAAAATTACAATTTTTCTGATTTCTGATTTCAGTCCCAACATGTAAAGAGCTTGCAAATTGTCACTCCCAACTCTACAACAAGAAAAGTGCTGAGGAGACTGAAAATCAATGACTTGGCATCTATTAACCAATACATAATTTGGCTTTCAACAAAAAAAATTGTAAGGCATAATAAAAGGTAAGGTTATACCTTTAAAACAGCAAGCTGTTGATACAAGGACATATAAATATATATAAATGAATGAAATTGCACAGAATATCAACTCTCACATTTATGGCCATCTGAGTTTTGACAAGGGGGCAAAGACTACTCAATTGAGAAAGAACAGTCTCTTCAACAAATGGTGCTGGGAAAATGGTTCTCCGTTTCCAAAAACAGTGAATGATGACCCCTACATCACACCATATACAAAAAAATCAAGTCAACGTGGATCAAAGACCCAAATATAAGAGCTAGCACTATCAAACTCATTGAAATAAACATAGGGAAGCATCTTCAGGACCTTGTGTTAGGCAATGATTGCTTAGACTTTATACCCAAAGCACAAGAAACAAACAAAAAATATAGATAAATGGAACCTCATCAAAATTAAAAGTTTTGCACCTCAAAGGACTTTACCTTGAAAGTAAAATGACAACCTATGCACTGGGGAAAAAATTCGAAACTACATATCTGAAAATGTTCAATAACCAGAACATATAAATAAGTCCTTCAACTCATGAACAAAAAGACAAATAACTCAATTTAAAAAATGGGCAAGGGTGGTTCAAAGGTGGCTCAGTGGCAGAATTCTTGCCTGCCATGCCAGAGATCTGGGTTTGATTCCTGGAGCCTGCCCATGCCAGAAAAAAGGAATAAGCAAAAGATATGTGTAGACATTTCTCCAAAAAGATATGCAAATTGTCATAAAGCAAACAAAAGGATGCTCAAGATCATTAGCCTTCAGGAAAATACAAATCAATACCACAATGAGATACCATTTCACAACCAATTAGAATGGCTGCTATTAATAAAAATGTAACAAGTACTGGAGAGGATGTGGAAAAACAGGAACATTTAAGCGTTGCTGGTGAGAATTTAAAATGGTGCAGCCACTGTAGTAAATGGTTTGGCAGTTCCTCAGAAAGTTAGGTATAGAATTACTATATGGAAATCCCACTTCTATTATACAGCCAAAAGAAGTAAAAGGGGGGTCTCAAACAGATATTTGCACAGCAATGTTCATAGTGACATTATTCACAACTGCAAAAAGATAGGATTAACTCAAGTGTCTATGGATATAGACTCATTCAAATGTGGTATATTCACAGAATTAAATATTATTCAGTCACAAAAAGAATGAAGTACTGATAAATACAACACCATGGATGAACCTTGAAGAGATCATGTTGAGTGAAATAAGCCAGACACAAAAGGACAAATATTGTATAATCTCACTGATATGAAATAATTAGAATAAACAAAGTCTAAGAGGAAAAGTCTAGAATGTAAATTACCAAGGGACAAGGTGGAAGAATAGCATAGGGAGTCACCATTTAAAACATACAGAATTCTCATTTGGTGGTGATGATTAACAGCATATAATTATGTAATAAATGAGGTCAAGAGGGGAACTATTAGGTTACATATATGGTACTAAAATCTGTTTTTTTTAAATCTATGGAACTGCACTACACAGTGAACCCTAATTAAACCATGGATTAGTATTAATACTGTAATTATAAAGATGTGTTTTCATCAACTGAAGCAAATGTACCACACTAAAGCAATGTGTTACTAAGAAGATAGTATATGAGAAACGTGTATTCTATGCATGATTGTTATGTTAACCCACAACATATCCAATAAAAAACAAATTAGGCAAATAAGTTCTACAGGTAAAATTTATTTGTATAAATGTTTTCAGAAACCATGCATACTGTTACCACATAACTCAAGTATAGTGTTGTAACCCAGAAAGGAATTTGTATTATAAGTGAACACTTTTTGCCTTATTTCCACCAAAGTAGTTTGTTATGAAATTAGTATTAGACACAAAGCCCCATATACAAAGTTGAACTTCTTTGATTCTTAAAAGATTAATTTTCCCTATATAAAATTAATAACTTAGGTTGTCTTTATAAATATTTTAATTCCTTATTTTGAATAAAAATGTGTTCTTTTCTATTCTTAATTTTGGCAAATGGTATATTTTTATGAGAGGTTATTAAAAATCATTTCTACTCCATTAACATTGAAAACTTAAAGACACATACCAGTGGTTGTTCTGGAAATTTTCCAAATGGAGGAGAATCCTGTTTCCAGATTTGAGACACTATAGAGGAAGGCTTTTGGGTTAATGGGGCAGATGAAGGCAGTCTGTTTGTGCAATGGTTTCTCCTGAAAATGCCCTCTTAAGATGTGCAGTGAAGGTAGTAAACTGTCATTCCAGGAAAAAAGGGATAGAGGTGGTGTAGCCTAAAGGGCTCAGGGCATAGAAGAAAAAGTTTCCCAAAACAGAAAAAAGATGATTTGAAAATGCAAAAAAAATGGATATCTAGAAACTAATCTCATTGTTTGTTCAGTCTCATTGTAACAGTAACTTTTACATAAAATCTTAAAACTGTTAAACTAGAAATTGTTAAATTAGCCTTAGAATGTAGCCTTTAAAACAGCCTTTGACTATAACTTGAAAGTTGGAAACGGGCTGTTAATGGGAGCTTCTAGCCTCAAAAAGGAACAATATGTAAATGTAAAGTCTGCACCAGACCTGAGTAAGTTAATGTAAATGTAAAGTCTGTATCCAGACCTCCCAGGTATGAATAGACTCTCATCTATCTCCCTCAACTGGGAGGCACCTTTCCCGGATGTCACAGGATGTCAATCCTGAAGGAAATATGAAATAATTAAGATAAACTATTGAAGTTTTCCAGACCTCTCTTACCTGTTAACTAGATGAGTATCTCTCTTTGTCTCTGATAAAAGCCAATTGAACATTCAGTTCAGGGAGGATGATTTAGGAAATCACTCCATTCTTCCTGCCAAAATGAATAAATGTCTTTTTCTCCTCAGCCCCCATCAGTGGGACCTCTGTTAGTGGTGCAGAGTGATGAACCCAGATTTGGAAAGTGCCCCTTCTACATCACAGCCAGTCTATAATCCTGATAGATAGTACCATAGTTCCCCAGTCTGCATAAAGAAGCAAAGAGGCAAACATTGTCCATAAAAAAAGCTTCCTCCTCCCCCTGCTCCCAAGGGTTTGACATCGTTTTTTTAATCTTTTGGTTCTTTACCCAAACAAAGTCATTATAACTGTTCTTGTAATTGTCTTTCAATCATTATTTCTTTCTTCTTCTTAATAATTTCATATTTAAAAGATTTATGAACATCATTTCAAAGTCTGATATATCAAAGACAATGTAATAGGAAATTATTATTTGATGATTTGTTTGAGGTGTCTAAAATGCATACATATAAAGTACAATTTAGATACATATCATACTTGGATAATATGTATGGGAAAGACTGGAGAAAAGAGGAGGCTATATTACAACCTGATGAAGAGAAGAGCAGAGGTTATAAAGTCCTGAATGTTTTATACTAATTTCTTTGATGCCTTGGGCAAGGTGTGTAACTTTCTTTATATGCTACAGTTTCTTTGTTTTAAAAAATGATGATATTGGCATATGCCTTTTCTCTGTCTCATACAATTCTTCTTCAATGACATAAGATGAGCTAATGTACCACTTATCCAGCCATCGTGCTCCCAGCCCTAGATATTAAAAAAAAGTATGGAAAAAACAATCTGAAAAGACAAAATAGACATCAGAATCATCTTATTTATTGCTCATATTTGGGAATTATGAGACATTATTCAAATAATTACTTGATTAATATGTTAAGGTCATGATGGAAAAGGGAAAAATATGAAAGAAAAGATAGGTAATATAAGCAGAAATGTAGAAATTCTAGGAGAAATTGTTAGATATCAAAAAGACTTGTTAGAAATTAAAAACACTATAACAGAAATGAAGAATGCCTTTGTTGGTTCTTCAGTAGATTTCCAAAGCTAAGGAAAGAATTAGTGAGCATCAATAGAAACATCCCAAACTGAAATACTAACAGAAATAGAATGGAAAAAACCCAAATAAATGTCCAAGAACCCTGGAGCATAGCTGTGATGGACTCAGGTCTCAACTTGGCCAGGTGATGTTGACCCATTTTTCTGTTTCTGTGGATGTAAATCATTAGCATGTGAAATTCATCTATGGTGGATTACACCTGCAGTTGGCTAAAGGGAATGCCCACCATAATGAATGACAATTAACTTAATTAGCTGAAGGCATAAAAGAGAGCGATCAGAAGAAAGCTCAGCAGTTCAGCATACCTCATCTCAGCACTCAGACCCAGACTTTGGAGATGCAGAAAGGAATGATCCGAAGGAAAGCCTTCTCATGTGACAGAGAAACATAGAGGAAGGCCAGTCACCTTTCCCCTGAAAAACTGTAAATTTGTAACTAAATAAATCCCCTTATTAAAAGCTAATCCATGGTTGGTGTGTTGCACTCTGGCAGCTTTAGCAAACTAAAGCAATAGTAAGAAGGAATAATAAAAAATTGAAAAGAAAGTGAAAAAAAAGAGAGAACAGAGCAGAAAAAATATTTGAAGTAACAAAGACAAAAAAATTCAAAATCAATGACAAGACACCAAGCCACAGATCTAGAACTCAGAGAATACTAAGCAGGAAAAATACAAAAGAAAAAATATATATACCTAGACATGTCATATGTAAAGTGAGGTAAACCAAAGATAAAGACAAAATCTTGAAAGAAGCTGGAGGTTAAAAATGACTTACCTATAGAGGAACAAGGATATAACTAAGTCCAATGGTATCATTTATTGCCTGCCATAAATGACTAAGGGCTAATGGAGATGTCTTGTTCTTGGGCATTTCTTTGTTTCTGAAGGAAAGATAGACTAAGAAGTAGTGCACCCCTATGTCTAGTCAATCTGTAAATTTAAAAGAATAATTAGAAATTGGGTGCTACATTCTCCCTCAGAGACCTCTTATTGCTCATCAGATTTTTCCTTGTCTTTTATTTCTTTAGCACAAGCACAGCAGTTGTTTTTCCAATATTCTTACCAAAGAGTTTTGATTAGGAGGGATCCAGTAATATATTGAACTGAAAAATAGTTTAATTTGCAAACATTAATTTGATTTGGATCTCAATCTCAAAATGTTCAGCCAAATATATTAGAATTTGTTTTATTTGCTAAAGTCAAATGCATAACACCAGAAATGAAATGGATTTTATAAAGGGTAATTATTTAGTTATAAAGTTACTAATATCAGAAGGCACATGGCAATGTCTGCTGGCTTCTATCCCTGCTTTATGGTCCAAACAGTTTTCCCAAGGACATATCCTCTCTGCATCTCCAAACATCTGGATCTGAGCTGGCTCTGAGTTCTTGTCTTCTGACACCTTCTTTTAAGCTTCACTCATGGTGGAACGCATTTCCTTTAGTCGAATGTAGACATAATCAGCCATATATGAAATTCACATGCTGATGATTTAAGTCCACAACAACAGAACAACTGCAAATTGTTCTGTTCATCACCTGGCCAAGTTGAACTTGAACCTAACTGCACTCTGAACCACTCACTGTCTAGTGTCCTTTACCTTCAGTTAAAGAACTCCCTTTAACATTTCTAATAGGGCAAGTCTAGTGGGGATGAACCCCCTCAGCTTTTGTTTAGCTGGGAATGTCTTAATGTCCCTCTTATTTTGGAAGGAAACTCCCACTGTATATAAAATTCTTGGCTGGTATTTGTTTTCTTTCAGCCCACTGCCTTCTTGCCCCCATGATTTTGGATGAGAAATCAGTGCTCAATCTAACTGGAAGTCCATGCACTTAAAATATTGCTTTCCTCTTGCAACATTCAGAACTCTCTCCTTGTCCTATCACTCAATAGTGTGATCAATATATGATGGGGTGCATTTTTCTTCATGTTTATCCTGTCTGGTGTTCTCTGGGATTCTTCTATGTGAACCATCACTTCTTTTGCTAAGTTTGGAAATTTCTCAGTCATTATTTCTTTGAACATTCCTGCTGCTCCTTTCTCTCTTTGTTCTCTTTCTGGGACTCCCATAACATACGTATCAGTGTGCCTGATGGGGCCTCAGAGTTGTCTTAGAATAGTTTCACCTTATGTAATTTTTTTCCTTTCTGCTCCTCAGCATGATTCTTTTCAAGGGTCTTGACTTAAGGTTTACTGATTCTTTCTTCTGCCAAGTCCAGTCTGGTCTCTAGTTCTCTGTATTTTCATTCATCAACTTGAGCATTGTTTTTCTTTTATTTTAACATGAGTATTTTTAAGATCATTTTTAAGGGCTTTGTTTGGCATGGCCACATTCTGGTGATTATAGTAGAAGTCTTTGTGAACTTTGGATGGCTTATATGATATGTGAATATATATCAATAAAACTGATTTCTAAAAAAAGACAACCAACAGAATATTTGGAAAACATATACATAAATTGAGTATAATATCCAGAATATATGAATAACTCCTATAACTCTACAACAAAAAGACAAAACTCAATCTATAAAGTGAATAAAGGATTGAATAGTAGTTACTCCAAAGATGTAAAAAATGACCAATAAGCATGTGAAAAAGTGTTCAATATTATTAGCCATAGGGAAATGTAAATGAAAACCAAAATGCAATACCAACTCACACCCAACTAAATGGTTATCATAAAATTAAAAAAAAGATAACAAGGGTTGAAGAGGATATGGAGAAATAGGAATCTTAGAACAGGTTTGGTGGGAATATAAAATGGTACATCCAGACTTCTGGAGAAGATGGTGGCTTAGTAAGACACGCGGATCTTAGTCCCTCCTCCAGAACAGCTACTAGGGGAGTAGAAATGATACAGAACAGCTCCAAGAGCCACAACAGAGATAAAAAAGACAGTGTACCCCATCCTGGAACGGCTGACTGGGTGAGAGAATCCAATTCGGTGAGATTGCCGAGGGCACGGGGTTCCCCAGGCAGGGTGGTAAGCAGCCGGAATCCCTTCCTTCCTCCTTCCCGGGCCAGCTGGAACAATTGGACAGGCGGTCCCCTCAAGCTGCGGCGGCTGGTGCCCCCACCACGCATGGCCCCCCAGACCAACTGAGAGAATTGGATCGGAAATCCCCAGGCCGTGGAGAATGGTGACCAGGGGTGTCCCTTCCAAACATGTGAATCCGCAGTCCAGCTGGGAACAGTGCACTTTCCCGGGCCGTGGTGGCTGGTGCCCTTTCACCATGCTTGGCACCCCAGGCCAACTAGGAAATTAGGACGGGCGCTCTCACGGGCTGCGGCAGCCGGCGACCCTCCCCGCATTCGGACCCCTGGGCCAGCTGGCCCTCTTCCAAGCCGCTTCGGCTGGCAAACCTCCCCCACGGCGAGAGTTTTCCAAAGTTAAAGGACCCACAGCACCTTTTACTGATGGGACCCACAGACAAACGTGTGCCACGAGCGCCACCTACTGGGCAGGATAAGAAAAACAGAACCCAGAGGTTTCACAGAAAAATCTCCCAACCTGTTGGGTCCAACACCCAGGGAAATCTGACTAAATGCCCAGACACCAGCAGAAGATAATGGATCACGCTCAGAAAATTGAAAATATGGCCCAGTCAAAGGAACAAACCAATAGTTCAAATGAGATACAGGAGCTGAGACAACTAATGCTGAATATATGAACAGAAATGGAAAACCTCTTCAAAAATGAAATCGATAAATTGAGGGAGGAAATGAAGAAGACATGGGGTGAAACAAAAAGAAGAAATAGAAAAACTGAAAAAAAATAACAGAACTTATGGAAGTGAAGGATAAAGTAGAAAAGATGGAAAAAACAATGTATAATTACAAGGATAGATTTAAAGAGACAGAAGATAGAATTAGTGATTTGGAGGATGGAACATCTGAATTCCAAAAACAAACAGAAACTATCAGGAAAAGAATGGAAAAATTTGAACAGGGTATCAGGGAACTCAAGAACAATATGAACTGCACAAATATACATGTTGTGGGTGTCCCAGAAGGAGAAGAGAAGGGAAAAGGAGGAGAAAAACTAATGGAAGAAATTATCACTGAAAATTTCCCAACTCTTACGAAAGACCTAAAATTACAGAATCAAGAAGTGCAGCACACCGCAAAGAGATTAGACCCAAATAGGCGTTCTCCAAGACACTTACTAGTTAGAATGTCAGAGGTCAAAGAGAAAGAGAGGATCTTGAAAGCAGCAAGAGAAAAACAATCCATCACATACAAGGGAAACCCAATAAGACTATATGTAGATTTCTCAGCAGAAACCATGGAAGCTAGAAGACAGTGGGATGATATATTTAAATTACTAAAAGAGAAAAACTGCCAACCAAGACTCCTATATCCAGCAAAATTATCCTTCAAAAATGAGGGAGAAATTAAAACATTCTCAGACAAAAAGTCACTGAGAGAATTTGTGACCAAGAGACCAGCTCTGCAAGAAATACTAAAGGGAGCACTAGAGTCAGATACGAAAAGACAGAAGAGAGAGGTATGGAGAAGAGTATAGAAAGAAGGAAAGTCAGATATGATATATATAATACAAAAGGCAAAATGGTAGAGGAAAATATTATCCAAAAAGAAATAACACTAAATGTTAATGGACTGAATTCCCCAATCAAAAGAAATACTGGCAGAATGGATTAAAAAACAGGATCCTTCCATATGCTGTCTACAGGAACCACATCTTAGACCCAAAGATAAACATAGGTTGAAAGTGAAATGTTGGGAAAAGATATTTCATGCAAATAACAACCAGAAAAGAGCAGGAGTGGCTATACTAATATCCAACAAATTAGACTTCAAATGTAAAACAGTTAAAAGAGACAAAGAAGGACACTATATACTAATAAAAGGAACAATTAAACACGAAGACATAACAATCATAAATATTTACGGATCAAACCAGAATGCCCCAAAATACGTGAGGAATACACTGCAAACACTGAAAAGGAAAATAGACACATATACCATAGTAGTTGGAGACTTCAATTCACCACTCTCATCAATGGACATAACATCTAGACAGAGGATCAATAAAGAAATACAGAATCTGAATATTACTATAAAAGAGCTAGACTTAACAGACATTTATAGGACATTAAATCCCACAACAGCAGGATACACCTTTTTCTCAAGTGCTCATGGGTCATTCTCAAAGATAGACCATATGCTGGGTCACAAAGCAAGTCTTAACAAATTTAAAGAGATTGAAATCATACACAACACTTTCTCGGATCATAAAGGAATGAAGTTGGAAATCAATAATAGTTGGAGTGCCAGAAAGTTCACAAATATGTGGAGGATCAACAACACACTCTTAAACAACGAGTGGGTCAAAGAAGAAATTGCAAGAGAAATTAGTAAATACCTCGAGGCAAATGAAAATGAAAACACAACATATCAAAACTTATGGGATGCAGCAAAGGCAGTGCTAAGAGGGAAATTAATTGCCCTAAATGCCTATATCAGAAAAGAAGAAAAGGTAAAAATGCAGGAATTAACTGTCCACTTGAAAGAACTGGAGAAAGAACAGCAAACTAATCCCAAAGCAAGCAAAAGGAAAGAAATAACAAAGATTAGAGCAGAAATAAATGAAATTGAAAACATGAAAACAATAGAGAAAATCAATAAGACCAGAAGTTGGTTCTATGAGAAAATCAATAAGATTGATGGGCCCTTATCAAGATTGACAAAAAGAAGAAGAGAGAGGATGCCAATAAATAAGATCAGAAATGGAAGAGGAGACATAACTACTGACCTCACAGAAATAAAGGAGGTAATAACAGGATACTATGAACAACTTTACGCTAATAAATACAACAATTTAGATGAAATGGACGAGTTCTTGGAAAGACATGAGCAATCAACTTTGACTCAAGAAGAAATAGATGACCTCAACAAACCAATCACAAGTAAAGAAATTGAATTAGTCATTCAAAAGCTTCCTAAAAAGAAAAGTCCAGGAGCAGACGGCTTCACATGTGAATTCTATCAAACATTCCAGGAAGAATTAGTACCAACTCTCCTCAAACTCTTCACAAAAATCGAAGTGGAGGGAAAACTACTTAATTCATTCTATGAAGCCAACATCACGGTCATACCAAAACCAGGCAAAGATATTACAAAAAAAGAAAACTACAGACCAATCTCTCTAATGAATATAGATGCAAAAATCCTCAATAAAATTCTAGCAAATTGTATCCAACAACACATTAAAAGAATTAGACATCATGACCAAGCAGGATTCATCCCAGGTATGCAAGGATGGTTCAACATAAGAAAATCAATTAATGTAATACACCATATCAAGAAATCAAAGCAGAAAATACACACGATCATCTCAATTGATGCAGAGAAGGCATTTGACAAGATTCAACATCCTTTCCTGTTGAAAACACTTCAAAAGATAGGAATACAAGGGAACTTCCTTAAAATGATAGAGGAAATATATGAAAAACCCACAACTAATCTTATCCTCAATGGGGTAAAATTGAAAACTTTCCCCCTAAGATCAGGAACAAGACAAGGATGTCCACTATCACCCCTATTATTCAACATTGTGTTGGTGGTTCTAGCCAGAGCAATTAGACAAGAAAAAGAAATACAAGGCATCAAAATTGGAAAGGAAGAAGTAAACCTATCACTGTTTGCAGACGATATGATACTATCCATCGAAAACCCAGAAAAATCCACAACAAAACTTCTAGAGCTAATAAATCAGTACAGCAAAGTAGCAGGTTACAAGATCAACATTCAAAAATCTGTAGCATTTCTGTACACTAACAATGAACAAGCTGAGGGGGAAATCAAGAAACGAATCCCATTTACAATTGCAACTAAAAGAATAAAATACTTAGGAATAAATTTAACTAAAGAGACAAAAAACCTATACAAAGAAAACTACAAAAAACTGTTAAAAGAAATCACAGAAGACCTAAATAGATGGAAGGGCATACCGTGTTCATGGATTGGAAGACTAAATATAGTTAAGATGTCAATCCTACCTAAATTGATTTACAGATTCAATGCAATACCAATCAAAATCCCAACAACTTATTTTTCAGAAATAGAAAAACCAATAAGCAAATTTATCTGGAAGGGCAGGGTGCCCCGAATTGCTAAAAACATCTTGAGGGAAAAAAAACGAAGCTGGAGGTCTCACGCTGCCTGACTTTAAGGTATATTATGAAGCCACAGTGGTCAAAACAGCATGGTACTGGCATAAAGATAGATATATTGATCAATGGAATCGAATAGAATGTTCAGATATAGACCCTCTCATCTATGGACATTTGATCTTTGATAAGGCAGTCAAGCCAACTCACCTGGGACAGAGTAGTCTCTTCAATGAATGGTGCCTAGAGAACTGGGTATCCATATGCAAAAGAATGAAAGAAGACCCATATCTCACACCCTATACAAAAGTTAACTCAAAATGGATCAAAGATCTAAACATTAGGTCTAAGACCATAAAACAGAGGAAAATGTTGGGAGATATCTTATGAAACTTACAATTGGAGGCAGTTTTATGGACCTTAAACCTAAAGCAAGAGCACTGAAGAAGGAAATAAATAAATGGGAGCTCCTCAAAATTAAACACTTTTGTGCATCAAAGAACTTCATCAAGAAAGTAGAAAGACAGCCTACACAATGGGATACAATATTTGGAAATGACATATCAGATAAAGGTCTAGTATCCAGAATTTATAAAGAGATTGTTCAACTCAACAACAACAAAATGGCAATCAACCCAATTACAAAATGGGAAAAAGACATGAACAGACACCTATCAGAAGAGGAAATACAAATGGCCAAAAGGCACATAAAGAGATGCTCAATGTCCCTGGGCATTAGAGAAATGCAAATCAAAACCACAATGAGATATCATCTCACACCCACCAGAATGGCCATTATCAACAAAACAGAAAATGACAAGTGCTGGAGAGGATACGGAGAAAGAGGCACACTTATCCACTGTTGGTGGGAATGTCAAGTGGTGCGACCACTGTGGAAGGCAGTTTGGTGGTTCCTCAAAAAGCTGAATATAGAATTGCCATATGACCCAGCAATACCATTGCTGGGTATCTACTCAAAGGACTTAAGGGCAAAGAAACAAATGGACATTTGTACACCAATGTTTATAGCAGCATTATTTACAATTGCAAAGAGATGGAAACAGCCAAAATGTCCATCAATAGACGAGTGGCTAAACAAACTGTGGTATATACATACGATGGAATATTATGCAGCTTTAAGACAGGATAAACTTATGAAGCATGTAATTACATGGATGGACCTAGAGAACATTATGCTGAGTGAGTCTAGCCAAAAACTAAAGGACAAATACTGTATGGTCCCACTGATGTGAACCGACATTCGAGAATAAACTTGGAATATGTCATTGGTCACAGAGTCCAGCAGGAGTTAGAAACAGGGTAAGATAATGGGTAATTGGAGCTGAAGGGATACAGACTGCGCAACCGGACTAGATACAAAAACTCAAAAATGGACAGCACAATAATACCTAATTGTAAAGTAATCATGTTAAAACACTGAATGAAGCTGCATCTGAGCTATAGGTTTTTTTTTTGTTTGTTTTTTTACTATTATTATTACTTTTATTTTTTCTCTATATTAACATTCCTTATCTTTTTCTTTTGTGTTGCTAGTTCTTCTAAACCGATGCAAATGTACTAAGAAACAATGATCATGCATATATGTGATGATGTTAAGAATTACTGATTGCATATGTAGAATGTTATGATTTCTAAATGTTGGATTAATTTCTTTTTTTCCATTAATTAATAAGAAAAATGGTACATCCACTGCAAAAAAACAGTTTGGCAGTTCCTCAAAAAGTTAAACATATAACTATCATATGTCCTGACAATCCTACTTCTAGATATATACCCAAAGATTTTAAAGAAGGAAATCAGACAGTATTTGTACAACAATGTTCATAGAAGCACTTCACAATAGGCAAAAGGTGAAAATAATGCAAATAACTTTAGCAAATGAATAGATAAAATACATTAAATACATGCACATGGAAAAAGATACAGCTGTTAAAAAGAATGAAGTTCGACAAATGCCACTACATGGATGAACCTTGAAGACATCATGTTGAGTAAAATAAGTCATACACAAAGAGATAGATATTGTGTGATTCTATATAAAAACTTGCTAGAATATACAAATTCATAGAGAGAGAAAGTAGACTAAGATGTGGAGGGGTAATTGGAATTTTACACACTATGGGTGAAAGATTTCTCTTTGGGGTGATCAAAAATTTCTGGTACTGGATGGTTGTGAGGGTACCACAACATTGTGAATATGATTAATCCCACTGAATTGTATGTTTGGGAGTGGTTGAGATGGAAAAGTTTGCATTGTATATATGTTTTGGCAATTAAAAATAAAAGGCCAAAGAGGCAATAACAGCTAAATACAGTACATGATTCTGGAGTGTATACAATAATGGAGGAGAAAAGGCTCAAAATACCTTATTAGAACATACGGGGAAAATTATATATAGACTCTAAGCTTTATATTAATGTTAAATTTCCCAAACTTCATTGCTCTACTTAAGTTGTTTCCATAAGTTAATGCCATTGTTCTCAGGAAAATTATATGAAAGTATTGAGTGTACAAGAAACATGTATGCAACCTATTATCAAGTATAGAAGATAGATGAATAAATGGAAAGACGGATGATAGATGATGATGATGATGATGATAGATAGATAGATTAGAAATATATTGATGACAGATTAGATAAGTAGATATAGATGATAGATGGATGAAGGATATTAGATTTAGGTATAAAAACTGGATTTAGGTGTCTAAGTATGAGATATGCTGGAGTTCTCTGTATAAGTTTTGTCTTATTTTTGCAGCTGTCTTGTAAGTTTGAAATTATTTCAAATGAAGAGTTTTTTAAAAAATCAACTCCTTACTCACTAAAATAGTAACAGTGGGATTTCAGTGTTCTGGAATGCTGTAAGCAAGAGTTTTCTATATTTTCCAAATTTCTTGTATATTCCTTTTAAAATAATAAAAAAGTAAGTGCCCAAGTAGCACTATTAGAGATGAGGAATTGCCAACCAAGTTATACTTGGTAAAAAGAATAACCCAAAGATTGACATTAGCTAGGCCAAATAACAGAGAATAAAGCAAAATTATTGTAAAGAGATTACTCATCAACAGGAGGGAAGGAAGATGGGATGGTAGTGAAAATGGATTTTTGCCAGATTGTAAAACTTAAGCCCACTTGGTGGTTGGATTTAATTGAAAAATCAATGGAAAGTATCAGTATCTATACTAAAGAGTTGAAACCATGCTTATGATTGACAAAAGTTAAATCTACTGCCTGTATCAGTAATGTTAAACAAGCAAACAGAAATACATTCACTAAAGAATAATCAATATAAAGTTTACAGAATGATTTAATAACTTATTCTTAAAAACGAATTAGAAATGAGTAATGGCAATATTACACACATCTTTAAATTGCACCTGATGTCAAGGGAATTAAGTAGGAAATTCACATATACTTGATAGGAAATGGATAGGGCAGGGCTCTAAAAATGTTAGCACTTATATAAGTTCAAAGTATAATAATAATAAATGCCATAAAACAGAATTGAAATCCCTAGGTAATGATTTTAATTCAATGACTACACTAGAAATGAAAAATGGGTACCTACAGATCTAGGGATATTCACAACTGTACTCTGAATTATCATCACAAGAAATCTCTTTCCCTGACTATGTCTCTGATTTTAGTAGCATATGAATCTGATCAATCAGAGCCATAAAGATAAATCAAAGAGCCTGAAATCAGCTTGCACTTACTCCAACTTTGCTACGTCCACATGAAAGAAACCTTTTCCCCATGCAACTGATTTGACTCACTTCCACTAATTGTAGTGAAAATAAACAATATTTGTTTCAGTAAAGACCTAAATTCCTTTAGACTGTAAATTTTGTCAAAGTCAAGGCAATGTATAATATTTATTGAACATCTATCCATAATTCCAAGAACACTATTTTGCACACAGTTGAAAATTTGGTATCATTAGTAGCCAGGTCAATATACACTAATTTTATCATAGTTTCACTTGTAAGCATCATCATATTTGACTGCACATGGGAGGAACTGTGACTTTCTTTTGTGTGGCTGGCTTTCAGTGCTTGCTTTTAAGTTGGCCAAGCTTGTACGTTGGTCTAAGTTGATCTCATTCTTATTTCTAACAATATTTATCCAATGTAAAAACTGGACCCAATCTGTCCAATATTTATGTCCTCAAGACATATGCAGAGAAATAGAGATTGCATTGTGACCTCCATTCTTAAAGGGCACAGAGACTGCCTGTCAAAGCACCCTAATATCTCTTTTGTCACCAATTGAGAAGTTGACTCATATCCATTCAATGAATGAGTGTGACATCTGCAGACCATTATCAAAGTGCTCTTACCAAAAAAGACAGCAAAATGTTTAGTGATCTATGGCTCAGTAAAGAGACACAGCTTTGCAAGATATGAGAAAATGCACTGTAATATTTAAGACTAAAAGTAATGGTTGTTAGAATTCTACAGGAGGTCAAGTATGCATGCAGAGAAATTAAAACCAGTGATCACAATATTGTAGCTCAAAAAATGCCTTTGTCAAGATTCTACATTAAAATCTGTGAAAAACGACAAATTTTTGTATTTTGTTTAAGGTTTTTAAATGTATTCTATTATTACATGACAACATTTGTTGTAAAAATATAAAAATCACAGGTAAGGATGGAAGATAAGTGTACAAAGGGGATAGCTATATTCTTATGAGAGAAAATATCACTATTAACATTTTGCTTATACACATATATTACTTAAAAATAGATTGTATTTTGTTTTATTATCTCCCTTTTCATTTATTAATCTATATTAAGCACTTTTCCATGTTATTAAATTTTAATTCTATAATAATTGTCTGGTTTGTACATTATATATTTAGACTGATAGAATGAATACGTGGCCACAGAACTTAAAGATGATTGCTAAATTTTATCCATAACCAACGAAATTCAGGAAAGAAAGCAGAACAACAAAAAAAGATATGGGATGCAAATAGATAATGATATATGATGTTAACAAGGGCACCAAGTAGAGGGCAAGACAGCTTGAAAATATTTGTATGGTTATCTTGAGAAAAAAATTACACTATTATTTAAAATGTGTGAAAGCTATTCTTGGCACTATTCTTTGGGACCCATAAAGTAAAGATTAATATAATCGTGGATAGCTCTATCTTTTATATAAAAATCCTCCTCTCTTTTCAGGTAAGAATTTTACTAATTCTTCAGTGGGAATCAAATAGACCCACTACACCAGTGATAGGAAGTCTGTGAACACTCAAATCCTGAATGATAAAAAGATGGACCCTTCTTCATGGTTACTGCTATGAACAGTTAATAGTGTCTTGGAAGTAAGCTTCAATCAAACCATTTAAATGATGATTCTAAAGATTTTCACCTGACCAAACACGTTCCTCATTGCCATCTTCATTTCTCCATTCTTGAATATATAAATGACTGGATTTAGAAAAGGAGTTAAAATAGCATCAAACAGAGCTAGAAATTTATCCAGATGTGTTGAAGGAGATGGCCACATATAGAAAAAAATCAGTGGACCAAAGAATAAAACCACCACAGAAATATGAGCTGACAGAGTAGAAAGAGCTTTGGATGGACCACCAGAGGAGTGCTTCTGAAGACTGGCCAGGATGAAGATGTAAGGAAGGATGAGCAAAAAGAAAGCTCCCAAAGAAATGAACCCACTATTAACAGTCACCATGAACTCCAATCTATAGGTGTCTGTGCAAGCAAGTTTGATGAGCCGAGGTTTGTCACAGTAAAAGCTGTCTAATACATTAGGGCCACAGAAGGGCAAATTTACAATAAAAGCCAACTGGGTCAATGAGTGCATAAGACCAATGGCGCAGGCAACCACTAATATCAAAATGCACATCCGTGGGGTCATGATTCCCAGGTAGTGGAGAGGCTTACATATGGCCACATATCTGTCAAAGGCCATGGTTATGAGCCACACCATCTCAGTGCCTCCAACTGCATGGCTAAAGAAGATCTGAGCTAAACAGCCTCCAAAGGAGATGGCTTTCCACTTCTTGAAAAGATCACAAATCATCTGGAGTGCTGCAATGGAACAAAACAGCAGGTCAATGATGGAGACGTTGGCAAGCAGAAAGTACATGGGGGAGTGTAGGTAAGGGTCAGAGGTCACAGTGACCACTGTGAGGAGGTTTCCCATTATACTGGACACATAGAAAAGGAAGGAAAAGCAAAAGAGAAGAAGCTGGATCTCCCAGGAATTGGAGAGGCCCAGGAACACAAACTCAGACACTACAAAGTGGTTGGCTCCATTCATTGTTCAATTGGTATGTTCAATCTCATGTTACCTACAGGACGAAATAAGAAAATGTAAATTAGTAGTACTATATTAATATCCTCTATAGAAAAATATCTAAATTATGGAGCCAAATACCACCTGATCATTTCATAAAAATCAAATAACAACCTTTTACTATTAATACTATAGTTATAGAAGACATAAATGAGTTGTGTTGTGGCCTTGCTAACATGAAGAATGGTGAATGATCTAGAGGACTGATCATACTAATCACATATACTAGACAGATTAAGAGGGTTATACTTATTGTGAAAAGAATTGTAAGATTTTGTGGCTTTGTTTTTGTTGCTTCAGCCAGAAATTATTTCTGAATTGTGTACTTCTGAAAAAATTCATTCTTCAATGTTCCATTCAAATGGCAACTCTTCAACCAAACGTCACTCATAACCAACTGTACATCCATTTTTACTTACTTTGTTTTGAGTTTATGTACAAGAAACTTATCTAAATACCAGAGATGCTATGAAAAACAAACTAGAAAAAAATAGCTATCTTTATTGATTTGCATTCTTTCAGAGAAGGACAGGCAATTAAACAACAATAAAGATGATAGATAGTGTGTCTGATGATGGTTTTGCAGTGGAGAATATAAAGCAAGGAAAGAGGATAGAACAGTATGGGGAATGCTTTGATAAATTGGAGTAGACAGGGAAGTTTTTGCTAGTTGTTTGGCTCTGAGAAGAAATCTAAAGAAAGTGAATGAGTGAGCCATGAAGATATTTGAAACATGAAGAGAACAGCAAGAGTAAAACCTGAAGCATGAGCATACTTGATGAATTCAAAGAGCTATTAGAAAATCAGAAAGGCTGAACCTGAGTACGTAAGAGGGAGAGTGTAGTACATGAGGTCTGAGAGGTAGCGGAGACCGACAATCACAAAAAATGGCCTTGTGAGCCATTGTAAGTACTTTGTTTAAAGCAGTGAGTGAGATAAAAAGCAAGTGGAGGACACTGAACTAAAGGATGATAAAATTGGCTACATTGTTAAAGTATCACTTAGGTTGCAGCCTTGTGAATATACTTCATAGTCTCAATGATATAATCAATGAGATTGGTTAGAGAGTACTGCAAAAATCCAAGCAAATGAGAATGGTGGCTTAGATCAGGACAGGAGAGGTGGAATGGTGAGATTTAGTTAGGTGCTAATTATGCCAAGAATGATGCATAGTGAGATTTCCAGGGATATAGATGATCCTCAGGCTTTTAGATGTTGTGAAAAATCAAAGCTCACTGCATAAGTTTTCATATGAACAAAACAAAAATGACCCCAAACCTACAAAATTATGAAAATGTATATTTAGTCAGTAACTAATAAAGGTTCTAGAATAAGAAAGCATTTGAAGCTCTAAGAAAAGAATTTGAAGCAAATAAAAAGAAGTAATCCCTTACAAAGCAAGTAGAAAATTAGAGAATACCATTAACAGTTGTATAGGCTGAAATGTTTTAGAACCCAAAATGAATTTTTAAAGAAAATAACAAAATAGCCTCTATTTATCATGCCATGTCCTAAACAAAGTTTAAGTTAACATTTCTCTTTTTTTTAATGAACGATTTGGAATTTCAGGCTAATTACACTGAGCTCTTTAACCTTTTTTTCCCTAATGAGATTTTTATGAAGCAGGAAAGCAAGAATAAGCATTGCTTTTGGTCACTTTAAACTTCACATTACCAGGGGTTTCAAAAACTTGCTCATAGACACTCTATAAAATGTGACCAAATAAACAACCCAAAAGACACCCAAAATGGAAAATAAAGAGTAAAATAGTAGAAAAATAGAAAGACTACTTTCTACCTTTAGCTAAAAACTTTTAAGTCAGTTGTAATCAGGTCTGCATAAATCCAGTATACAAAATTTCAGTAGTCACTTTACCAAGGGTAGACCAGATTGCAAAAAATTCAGATTTATTCATAAATAATATGTGAGCCTTTTAGACTGCAATGAATGATAAATGGTAAAGGGAAATCATTTTCTTTCTGTGTGATAAGAATTTCCCTGCCAAAAACACATCTAAAATTACATTAGGAATCTGTGTGTACTCAATAGAAGAGCTCAAAAATGAACACTGGAATATTTACAGCCAAGCATCAGCTGTGCCTGTATTTAATACATTCCCATATGTAATATTTACTCTGCCTCTATGAAAAGTAGGCAGAGAGACTAATCCTCTGTAGTGTCTCTTTATGGGTATAGAGCTAGGATGAATTAAACAGTGGAAGAAATTTAGCTTTCTGGAAATAAGAAGCAAATAATTGTCAACATTGTGATAGAACAACTCTGCTGATGATTAAAACCTACTAATGATCAGAAACCAAGAAGAAAATTGCACATGTCAACCACTTCCATTTAAAGTAAATAGATGAAACGTCCCCACAAATAAAGGTTTGGGGAGAGAGTGAGGGGGTGGGAAAACATTTCAAGCAATATCCAGATGACTCCTTTAATGCTAGAATTAATACATAAAGAGCCATGACATTCCATGAATACTCTCAAAAAGCTGAAGATGAATATTCTTTAGTGTAGAATGTAAGAGAAAACAACACTTCAGAACCAATAAATTAAATGATGAAAGCAAAAAAAAAGTAAGTGTGAAAGACCTATATTACCTACTGAATGAACAAACTGGTATGAATACTTCACACCCAGTTAGATTTAAAGGAATAGCCTATCTTTTAATATTACTACTCCTTGTTTATGACATAAAACATTAAAGGCCTGCACTTAAAACAATACTAATATAGAAGTACTCATAACCAATTTCAGTTAAATTTGATCAAAATGTTTCTTATTAAAAAACAGAAACAAGAGGTGCATAGGTGGTTCAGTGGTAGAATGTTCTTCTTCCATGTGGGAGACCTGGGCTTAATTTCCAGATCATGCACACACCCCCCAAAAAGGCAGAAACACAAGCAAACAGAAATAAAAAATCCATTTTCTAAATTGATTACAAACTCCAGTGTCATTTTCAATGGTTTAGTATTTAAAGACTCCTGAAAATAAAAGAGCATTTTTATTAAATCTCTTCATAAAGTTATATCAAAAGTAACCACGTGGGGGCGGGCCGCGGTGGCTCAGCGGGCAAAGTGCTTGCCTGCTATGCCGGAGGACCTCGGTTCGATTCCCGGCCCCACCCCATGTACCAAAAACGGAGAAACAGAATACAATAAAACAAGCAAATGTTTAAAAAGATGTTTCCCTTTCTTCCTTCCTTCCTTCCTTCTATCCTTCCTTCCTTCTCTCTGTCTTTCCTTTAAAAAAAAAAAAAAAAAAAAAAAAAGTAACCACGTGGTAGAAAAAGCAGTGAATCAAATCGAACTTGTTAGCTAAATCATTTACTTGGATAGGAATTGATCATATGAAAGAAAAGTCACTGTATTGTAAAACAAGTCAACTATGGGTTATGGTGAATAATTTCCTCAAATAAAGGATCTTCTTTTGGGATTGAACTAAGAACTACTTTGCAGAAGTATATTTGCAATGATCATAGGTGGGGAGAAGAGACAAGACACATACTTCAGTAGAAGACCAAATCTCCACTGAGCACATCTTTACTGTAGCATTTACAACACTGCAGGGGAATTATGTGTTTTTAAGTCTCTCCTATTAAACCAATGATTCTCTGCTAAGGGTGTTTATCCCATAGGGGACATTTGAAAATGTCTGGAGACATTTATACCTATCATAATTGGAAGGAGGTGGTGGTACTGGCATCCAAGGGGTAGAGGTTGGGGATGGGGCTATATATACTACAATGCACTGGACAGCACCTCATAACAAAGAACTATCTGGCAAAAATATCAAGAACATCTAGTATGGGAAGCCCTACTTTAAATTACAAGCATCTCTGAGGCAAGTTCTTCTATATCACTTAACCCCAGATTGTCCAGCACCATTCCTATCATACAGTGTACATATAAGTAGTGTTTGTTGAAGGAATGAATAAGGGAGGATGGATAGGTGAATGGATGGAGAGAGGGAAAGATGATAAGCAAAGTAGCAGATGAATAGATGAACTGAAGAAGAGCCAAAAGCAGTACAAAAGAAGAAAGGTCTCTAAACAGTTGCTAACTAGCACTTGTTAGAAGCACTGGGAGTCTATAATGACCACGTTCCATAAAAAATGTAAACATCATGGAAGAATTCATCAACTTTACTAAAAATAAATGGCCATATACTTAATTTAATTTGTTTTGTGGATTTGCATGGATTTTGTCAGTCTCACAGAAGATATTCTTATACATTTTGAAGTTTATTATTAAAGAAAATAGAGAATGTGCCACTAATAAAGTCATAGAAATAAGCCTTTCAATAAACAAATAGAATTTCTGATCTAGTCCATATAATTCATCAGGGTACATCTAAATCATTTAGGACATACGACTTGACAATTCACATCTCTCTTGTTTGGTTATTCTGGGCTTTATTATTCTGACAGTTCAAATCTTTCCTGCTTCCAACTGAACTTTCTGTTTCTTTATTCTGGCTGTTTTCTCTTTTCTATTACTATTCTATTTCTATTAAGTAAAATTTCAGATATTATAAGAAATCTCTTATAAATCCTTACTGTACTTAAATGAAGAATTCGAATTGTTACCCCATCCTTTTACCTTTCCTCTTAAGCTCTATTTCCATACCCTTAAACCCCTAAATTTGTCATTGTCTCTGAACCTTAACTACATCTATTTTACATTATGGTGGTCCAAATTAGAGAGGGAGAAAAAAACATTAAAAGTTCAACATACATCATGACAGGTGGATTACTTACCAGTTAATATCATTAAGGCAGTTATTCTACATCACAGTTGAAAACGATGGTATGTCTCTAGGCATATAGGTGGCATCAGGTGTATTCTCAGGAAGACAGTTAACCAGTCAATCCTCCAAATTCTGTATGTATCATTTGGTTGTAGTTCCAAGAAACATCACCTAATAGTAGTCTCTTGTGGACTTCCTTTTTTAATTTTTCTGCAAATATAGATGTAAAAGAGGGCAAGTAAACTTAACTTTTAACATTTGTGTGTTGTTCATTTCTCTTCATTCTTAACAAATAGATTAATGAGATAAAAAATAATAATTGAATCCTTTGCTAAGTTAAAGTGTCCCTAAATCCCTTGCCTATGCTAAGGACATCGCATTCTGCTGGTCCCAGCTCTCCTCCACAGCTTTAGTTTCAGTCTGAAAACCCCAAGACATATTTCTGGTATCAGGTGAAGTCAGTATCAGTTATTTGTCTTTCTTGAGTCTATAAATACCCTTATATACTCTGCAATATGATCTATTCCTTTCCCTTATAATGTAACCTTTATGAACAAACCCAAAAATTTATTTGAAATCTGAAAGTGGAGATTCTGCCACTAGACTATTTTTCTGAAACTAGATGTAATAGATTAAGTCCATTTTTTCCCCTATTAACTTGATATTCCATCTTTCCACTTACCTATTTGCAGACCACATCATCCTCAGGGAATTAGAGTACCCTCAGCTTCTGATGCTGCCACCGCTGTTATATAAAAAGTTGAGAGTAAAAAAAATTAAAAGGAGGCTAATTAACAGCACTGGAGTATAGTGACCAGATATTGATGCAGAGAACTGGCTTTCCCATCCTACTCATGTGGTCATGGGAGTTGTCCCTGAAACCCTATAGGTTTGGTCAAAGCAATCAAAAGAAAAATCATTTAATAAGTCTCTGGGGAGGAAACAAAACTGAGACTGGTTATTTTAAAAGCATTACCTTTGGAAATTTGGTTTAGAGGGAATCAGAATTCTGAGGAGTGGAAAGACATTTACTTATGAACAATTTAATCAAAATCATGTGATTTCACATAAACCTTTAGCACAAGTAATGTTGGGCAGGCAGCAGAAGCTCCTTGGCTCTCTCAAGTTAAAAAAAAATAATAGTCATGCAATATCATTCTCCAAAGTGATCTCAAAAGCCATTAAAAAAGAAAAGGAAAAGTCTACTAGATTGCAAGTTCCTTGAAAGTTAGAACCTTGGCATGGATTTTATTCATTCAATCAATTCCTTGACCATTATCTACATCCAGTCCCACCCCAAAATCTCTAGGAGATGGGTCAAGAGTCTCCAGATTTTTCTAAAGCTCCTCAGATTTAAAAAAGTGTAGTTGCAGAAAAGGTTGACCACCAAGACCTGTGGGCAGGTGATTAATATGGCCTGCTTCTTTGTACTCCCATAACATCTTCTTCAAGCCATTAGTACTCACTTACCTCCTGACAAAGAATCTGTTCCTTTCTCCATCTCCTACAGGATGGAAACTCCTCAAGGACAGGATGTTACCTTATTTTTCTCTGTATCTCCAGTGTCTTGTATATTTTCTGGCAATAGTGGTTACACTATAAATGTTTATCAAACTTAATGAAAGTGAAATAAGGAGAAAAATAAAACCTAAAATATAAAAAAGGAAAAATAAAAATAGAAATGTAGAAAATGATTAAGAAAGGAGCATAAATTATAATAACAAAATAACCACTTGTGAAGTTTAGATAGAAGAAATTAAAATTGAAGTTTAAAACTAGGCAAATAGCTACATTCTTAACAATGGCTTCTGGGTTGAAGCCACTTCCCAGGAGAGACTGTCTCCTTGGTAGCAGGTGGCTTGACCTCTCCCAGTGTCTCCCCAATGTCCATTCATGTCTGTGGCCCACATGATCCCTTCCAAGTACCAATGAAGACATACACTCATAGAGTCATACAGTACTGTATGAAACAGGCCTGTAATCATTCAGCACAAGGGTACATCATCCTTAACATCTAGACTGGTAAGAAATTAGGAATCTAAAAAAGAGAGTAATGTCAAGTAATGGGATCATCTGCTTCATTTTAGACAGAAAAATATATATATCTGATATATAAAATTTATAAGATCTTAATTTTAAAATAAAAAAATGATTCTTTGAAAACTCAAAATCCAGTTTAAAGTATCTGATATATAAAATTTATAAGATCTTAATTTTAAAATAAAAAAAATGATTCTTTGAAAACTCAAAATCCAGTTTAAAGTATCAAAGACTGGCTTGATGGTAGCAAACATCACCAAGTAATATTTTCAATTTTTTAACTAAATATTAATAGATCAGAGAAAATATGAATCTCTTCTCATTTTAAAAATTAGAACAACACAAAGCCAAAGGCCCTTTGATAACAAATCTTAGTCCAAGGCCCTATTCCTGTTATCTACAGGTAGCCATCCTGTGATGTGTATTTCTCTATATTTTTTATGCTTTTGTATTTATATTTATTTATCTATTAAAATGCATATAGTTCTAATTTGTTTCTTTTCATTGTTTTACAGATATTGCAGGATGTTGGTCAAGGTCAAGACAGAAAGATATGCCAGAGTCAAATTAGTCTTCTTTGACTGAGAGTCTAATGAAGGGTCCATAAACAAGGGTTTGGGCAGGATTATGAGAAGCAGCAAGAGGTGGTAACAAAATGCAGAGCTGACAAGAGCATTGAGCTCTTATTGTCCTTACAGCCAAAGGTGTTGGGGGGGAGTGGTTTCTAGAATCACAGGTAAAAGCTATAGCTGCAGAAAAGGGCAACCTCCAAAAGCTGTGGGCAGATTAATATGTTCTGCTTCTGCCACCTATCACAAGCTTATACTGCATTCTGTAGAAAAGCACTCAGTTCCCCAGGGTGTCATGCCACAAATAGCATTGTAACTGTACCCTAAAATTCATTACATGAATCTAACAAGTCTTCTGCTTATAAGTGATGGAATAAGTGGTCAGACCAATGAATTCCATGAGCATGAGTTCATTATTACACTTTATTTGCTGAAAAATGTATCTTCTGGTCATATGCAAGTTTGTGCAGATATGGCAATAGATAAGGCATTCTGTAGGTACACAATGGTTAGACTGGCAGAAGCATTGAGGATATATTCTTCTGAGTTTCAACAGAGAAACAGAACCACTATGAGTGAGAAAGAAAAAGGGATTTCTTGCAGGGATTAGTCCTTACAATGTGGTGGACACTGTAAAGCAGTCTATGTAAGCCTCTTGCCATGAACCTTCTACTGGGCCTGGAGGCAGCAGAGCTGGCAATCAGAAAGGGAACATGGACAAGAAGTAGAGAAGATCAAGGACAAACTAGAAATGTCTGTCTCTCTCCAATTCCAATTTTGATGATGTAATTTTGACCTACAGAGTAAGCTGGCACTTTCCACCATAAAGATCCACTCATATTTGGCCCATGACAAGGAGAAGCTAAAGGAGGAGATCCAGTGTGAGCTGGAGGAATTGCAGGCCCAGTTGCTGCCTCCACACTGGCCGCCTTAGCCAGCAGATCAGTGACAACATATCTGTGCTACAACAGCTTATGCTTTGCACTAATCTTTCAGGCCAAAGAAGGCTATGACTTTGCTCCTACATTCCATGCTCACAGAAATTTTTGTGACAAACCCTAATCTTGAAATATACCTGGAAAAACATAGTTCTAGTTTAGCTAAATTGACATAGTATAAAGCCATTCAGCAGACTAGTAAGGAAAATCCAATCTGAAATATGTATTTATTCCTCATAGGATAAATCATCACCTCTTCCATAATAGAAGAGGTCCAATGCAATCAGAGGCCACTGGGTAATGGTTCCTCCCCAAGAATGGTGCCTAATTGGGTTCAGCATTCACTTTTGCCATTGGCAGGTTGGGACTCAGTTGTGGTACTAACTAGATCACCTTCAGCAAGGTGAGGTCCATGTTGCTGAGGCCATGCATAGCTTCCATCCCTACTGCCATGGCCACTTTGTATTTGGGCCCATTCAGCAAGTCCTGAAGTGGCTGGGGGAAAAGACTGACTAAATTCCACCTGATGGCTCTCGTATTCACCTGACAATAAAGAAATTCTCCAAAATGGACGCCCTCTGATGGACATTTTCATGAGATCATCTTCATTGAGTACAGGATTTAGCTAACCAATCTGGAAGACTATAACTACCACTCCCGATACTCAAGTCAACATTAATGCCTGAATTACTGTTGCACACACCCATATCAACAAATTCTGACTGATTTAGTCTCATATGTTTATCCTTTTTTGTCTAATACCCTTAGAAATAATTTGCATACATGTCACCTAGATGCTTCACAATATCAACTGGAAATTCTTATAATTTTATTAGTGGATCAGTTCTTATATTATATATTATATTGTATTAATTATATTACATTATGTTACATTACATTGCATTATATTACATTACATTATATTATTTCTGTCCAAATTATGTTGGGCTGTAGCTCTTCTTATCATCCTAAGGCAAAAGTCTAGAAGAGAATCAGCATATCTCTTTATGTGACAGCTGCTCTGGGATCGAGGTGCTGCTCCATTAGCAAAAAAAGCAAGGCATTGAGAGATCAAGTGGCTGTGATTCTTAGTGGTATATGGATAGTAGTGCCTTACCCTTCATCAGGACCTCATTCTATACAAATACCAATAATCATTTGAATAATCACAGTGTGACTGTGCCCCTCATACAGTCAAAGTCCAACATGACCCAGACAAGGGAGTTATACAGGGACCCCTCAGATATATGCATGACTCATTTCCAAAATCCCATTTTAAGAAGCTATTTCCTGGGACTTATTCTACAAATACAAATCAGTCAGGTTCCCCTTGGAAAGAACCCCTACAGTCATATGGCTTAAATGAGGAAAATCTGATTTATAAGGTTTTAAGCAGTACTAAGGGAAACCAACAAAGAATAGTAAAGCATCCAGAATTAGCAACAACAGGGAGCCATTACTGTCCCTAAATCTGAGGTGCAGAGGGAGGGGGCATTTACCAGAAACCAAATAAAAAGCTGTAGCAGCAGAAAAAGGCCACCATGAAGAGTTAAGGCCACTAGTGGAAGAAGGCAGCAACTGACAGGGCAATACCCAGAAATGAGGAAATTGTGTTAAAAAAAAACTTCTGATTTCAATTGCCTCCTGTCTTGCAAATTTCTGCCATAGTTTCCCATTGGCTAAACCCATGCAAAAGTAAGAGGATAAAAGCCATCAATTGATTCAGTCAATAAAGTTAAGTTTCTCATTGTGCAGAGCAGAGTAGGAGATGATGAAAATTAGACATGGGTTGGCAAATAGAGTAGATCTATCATAGCAGTTTATCTAACAGTTCTCCATTGGTGAACATTTAGGACTTTTTTGCTTTTACAATATAACAATAAAATATTTTACATGTCTTCTTGTACACACGTACAAGTGCTTCCCAAGGATATATAATAATACATGGATTTCTAGGAAATGCTGTAAGCACAGTTCAATTTTTAATATATATTGCTAAATTACCCTTTATGGAAATGTCATGACTACAATGTTTTGGTTGGTCAATAGAAAGAATACATTCAGTTAGTTTCTCATATGAGATACTTACTGATTATGGCAAAGGACAAATTAGATTAGTAACCACTTAGTAACCACAGCTTATGGATGCCTTCCTTTCCACCAAGTTGGTGGATTCATGTGGCCAGTAAGGAGTGGAAACTACCAGGTCAGAGGAGAACTTGATCTCATCATTTTAGAGCTTGTATCCTTTATGAACCAAGAACACCCATCACCATATCATCCTATAAACCCATATTCTAACTGTCATATCACTTGGACCTTGTTTCCAGGTTCCAAGAATGGAATCTCTCATGTGCCACAAAAATTAGGAACGTTTGAAGCCGGGTTTTATAAGCAACATGTTTTCCATATAGCATATGGGCTTTTCAGTCAAGAAGCTGGTTTTAACTTGGAATTACCTGATTAAGAATGAAGTTATGTGTTACTCAGACTCCTTTTTTTAACTTCTTAAAGGTGATAAAATATAGACTGCTTCTATATTTTAAAAGTTTTAATATTTAATTTATTTATGTCATGAACTGTTTGGCTTTCAACTTATTAATCAGTGGATATGCATTTTTGTAAATAAGGGGTACACTAACTCTATTTTTTTATTTCTTGGGATTTGGTTCATAATACATCTGAAGTGGCCACTGTGCTTCAACCCAGTTGTGAAATACTGGCTTAAGTTAAGATCGTGGACTTGCTAAGATCAAGAGTTTTTGAAGATCATTCAGAGTGATATTCATTCAGTCTTAAGACCTGATTCCATGGAAACATAATTAGAATGAGTTAACTGCAATACTGGTTCTCTTGACATAATTGACATGTGATCACTTTGTATATCAGTCATGTTTTTAACTTTTTGAAAATTGTATTTTGCTTTTGGGATCACATGAAGACATGCACATTAACTCACCTTCTGGGGCCTATTGAAGAAACCAGATTGCCCAAGTAAGGCACATATAGGTTTATTTATGCCTACTCATGCCTCTTTTTGGTTCTTATATTGATGCCAACTAGCAATAACCTTTTCCTTCACTGACTCATCTTTCAGTATTGGTTTTCTGTGGTGTGTGTGTGTGTTGTCTTTTTTTTTTCTGATCTTGGCCAGGGTTGACTTTGATGTAGTTTGCATAGGACCATAGCTTATCCCCATTTGTGGCAGGAAAGATTGAGAATTTCATATAATGATCTGATCATTTTGGTAATCCCTATTGGGTTGGTGGAGACATAGCTATCAAATGAGAAATGACACAAAATTTAGTTTGTTTTTCTCATCTGTTTGTCTATTTGTTCAAGATTATGTTTCCATTGGAAATAGAACAGCTCAATGAGATCTGATGTGAATTTCTTTTCTATCTGTCCCTACTTTTGTTTTCTGGTAAATTTAAGTCTACTTTTGATCTAGAATTAAAGTTGTAGAACTGAGCCTTAACGCTTTGTGTGTGGTTGTGTTTCTATAATTGAGAAGACTTTCCCTGTCATCATGTGGGAGTGAAATACTAGCCTACTTCAAGGAGATAATAAATTGGATACAAATCTTCTTATAATAAAGGAGTTTTATTATTATCAGTTATAAAGTTTTGTGAAAACATGAATTCAATGTTCTCCAAATTCCCAAAACATAAAAAAACTGAACTTCTAATATTTCAAATAAAAATATTTTCTCATAGAAATTACATGCTCAGAGAAGCATTTTATATAAAAATTCAAATTCATATAATCAAATAAATTCTTGGAAAACTATTTTGATGAATTGTTTTATTAAACAGCTATCAGATATCCATCAAACCTTATGAGTATGGAGTGTAAAACAAGCATTTAAGATTATGAAAAATGTTGAATTGTGTGTTCAATCAATTTGGATTATAAGTCTGACCACTTAAACAAAGCTTCTCATTTTAAGTTTATTTTAAGACCTTGGTTAATTGTTAAATATAGTTAATTAGTGGACATTCCTTGGATAATTTTTAAAGAAAATTGAATATTAATTCATTGGTCATGGTGTATGTGAATGTGTGTGTCACTTTACTTATACCTTTACCAAGTGTCTATATCCTTGAATCATACTAGTGAATGTGTTCACATTTGCTACTTTAAGAATGCCATGTATTGCCGTTAAGAAGCATTAAGAAGCATGATAGTGTATGTGTGGCTGTGGGGAGTATTTTGTGTACTCATGAGCTTTGCTGGTCTACTAAGAGAATTGTATATGATGGAAAATTCTCAATTATAGACCTTCAAGTTCTTTTTGTGAAATAGAAGTCAGTTACCTTGGTTAAAAGTCATTAATTTGGGTGATGTACTCTGTACAAGAAAGAATAGTGTCCAAGAAATATGAATGAGTATGAAAAATAATAGGATCTGATCTGGTTTTGTTTATCAAGAGAAAAAGAGTAGACATATCCTGAAATAAAGTATCTGTTTATTTCAGTATGTGACAGGGAATAGTAAAAGGTAAAAATGAGTGGTAAGGGAAAGCTTAGAGGTTTTGGGGAATTAAATTTTATTTTCCTTTGTTAAAAAAACATCAAATAGTGAAGATGAAAAAGGAACCATGAGATATGTTAAATATTGGCAAAGTGTTCACAGCCCAGCTTTAATGGGTTTATTTCTTTAAAAAACTTAGAAATGATGTACCACCAAACAGTATATTAAAGCAAGACTAAAAAACAGGTTTTCTCTCTGTTACACTAGCACAAAAAATTTATCTTGGTGTTCTCATTCTGTTCTTAATTAAAAGAAGTAAATATATCTTCTGGGTAATCTTCTTAGTTAGCAGAGATTCTATAGCTCACAAGAATAATAATAGTCCTTTATGTTGACTTTATATTGCCCCATTACTTTTTTAAGTTAATTGCCTATGAAAGAGCTAAGTTTCCTTATGCTGTTTATTTTCAAATATTATATTGTTACTATGATAAATAAGGTGCTATAATTGTTCTTGTTTTCAGATACTTATACTACCTATGCAACTACCTCATCCAAGTAACCATTCCCTTTTTTTTATTTTTTGGGCATGCACAGGCTCCAGGAATCAAACCTGGGTCTCTAGCATTCAGTTGAGAATTCTGCCACTGAGCCACTATTGCACCACCCACCATTCTCTTTTGATAACTAATTTCTGATAACTCTTTTGAGATCAAACCCTAAACTCAGATAAAAATTAAAATGATAAAAGAGATAAGGAGATAAGAGAGATGTAGCAGACCAAAGTGAATACATAAGGGTAGATTACTAGAGGTAAAAAGTACATTCCACAATAAATATGTATGCAGGGTATTTTTGAAAGCATTCAACACTTGCTCTTATCATATGTCTGCAAGCATTTATTACATTAAATACATTTTCTCTAAATCAGTCACAGCCTCCTTTTTGACCTGGTTACCTAGTTGCCAGCAGTAATGCAAAGATAAACAAGACATAATCCTATACACATCCACAATACTTTTACCACTAGGTTCTCCAAGGCAGTCACATTTCATTCATGGCTTAAGAAATCAATTTAGTGGATTGTGTCCAGAAGTTTTTAATGGAAGAGAAAAGAAAGGAAGAATAAAAAGTAAAATAAAATTTCCTAAAGATATGTATTAAGTTACATGTGTCTCAGGAAGAACATATACCGTGATAGATATTACAGCCCTTGCTGTAAAAACAGCATGAAAGTCACTGCTCTTAGTTACTCCCCCTCACACTTTAGCCACTCTCTCCTCATACTCCATCAAGCAGACTTTGTGATGAACATGGATATGAAGCCTGTGGAGTAGGCAGCATATACTAACTAAAATAGAGCAATTTAAAAAGGGCAGCCATAAAGGGAGGTTAAAAGGAGACAGAGCAGGGAGTGAAAGGAAGGAGTGGAGAAGAAGGGACTAGAGCAGAGCAAGAAGGAGAAAAAATCCTGGAATAGGAGAGGAAAAGAGAAAGAAAATGGTCCAGAGACCACTGAGTTATTGACAAAGAAGGAAAATGAAGAAATTGGAAGAAAGGGGAAACAAAAATTTAATAGGTTTGAATAGTGTAATGCTGATCAGGAAGAAATATTATATTTTTCCACTTCTTTTTGTTTATCCCAAGAATGGATCACATATTCAGAGAATGCATCCATTGACTCTTATGTGCATGCTTTCAAAGACTTTTCTCTCCTTGAATCCCCAACTCAAAAGTGAGTGGGGTAGGGACAAGCAATTCAAACTTCCCTTAGAAAATGACTCATTGATTGCTGCCAAGGTTTCCTATCTGTGAAACAGACCCCCGTTGAAAGAAAGAGAGACTTCTTTCTGAAGACATTAAAGAAACACTGCTTTCTTTTTGTTTCTAATAATAATTACTTCATAAAAAATATTCCTTAGGAATTGAGGCATAGATTTATTATAAACCTTGGTTTGTAAGTACTTTATATGAAACCCCTTCTCTCTTTTCAGAAGTGAATGTCACTCACTCCTAAGTGAATGTCAAAATAGACCCTTTTCAGCATGGATAATCAAGTCAAGAGAGGGTACAGGAAAGCTTCTTTCTGACTTTGACCAGCAACAATGACTCCAGTAGTCAAAGAGGAGACTTCAAAAAGCAGTCAATCATTTAAGAAATCTTTCCATAACTTAATAGCTGTCTGCATACTCTCCTCATTGCACCTTCATTTCTTGATTTCTGAATGTATAAATCATAGGATTCAGGAAAAGAGTGAGAACTGCATCAAAAATTCCCAGAAACTTATCCAGAGGTATGGAAGGAGATGGCCATGTATAGAAGAATATCAAAGGACCAAAAAACAAAACCACCAGAGTGATATGAGCTAAAAGTGTGGACAGAGCCTTGGATGAACCAGCTGAAGAGAGTTTCTGAACACTGAGAATGATGACAATATAGGAAATGAGCAATATGAAGAAGGAACCCACAGAGAAGAATCCACTATTGGCTGTGACCATAAACTCCAGTTGGTAGGTGTCAGTACAGGCAAGTTTGATTAACCAAGGAAGGTCACAGTAAAAGTTGTCCAACACATTAGGACCACAAAAGGGTAAGTTTACTACAAAAGCCAACTGAACCACAGAATGAATTAGGCCAACCACCCAGGCAGCTACTAAAAAGAAAATGCACATCCGTGGGTTCATGGTGGTCAGATAGTGGAGGGGCTTACAAATGGCCACATATCTGTCAAAGGCCATGGCTATGAGCAGCACCATCTCCACACCACCAATGACATGGATGAAGAAGATCTGAATGATGCAGCCTCCAAAGGAAATGACTTTGCACTTTCTAAAAATGTCAAAAATCATCTTGGGAGAAGTGACAGAAGAAACACCCAAGTCAATTAGGGAGAGGTTGGCCAACAGAAAGTACATGGGGGAGTGCAAGTGAGGGTCAAAAGTTACTGTGAGCATAATGAGGGTGTTTCCCACCATGCTTGCCACATAAAACATGGAGGAGAACACAAAGAGGAGAAACTGGAGTTCCCATGAATTAGTGAGTCCCAGTAATACAAACACTGACACCATGGAGTGATTTGCTCCATCCATTGGTTTTGTTAGCAGGGTTACCTGAAGGAAGTGAAAAGGAAAAAACATAAATTATAATAATTATATTTGTAAATTAGGAAGACAATGTCAACATTATGAGTCCTATTTCCATTTAAGTGTTACATCTGAACTAATGTGCTCATGGCCCCTGAAACTGTGATCACACCAAAAGTTGGTGACTGTCATGTGCAGCTATTCTCAATCACCAAGTCATCTCTGCATTTAATATCCCTCTTCTTCCTCCCAAGATAGATGCTGTAATTTTCTTCATGAGATACAAGATGTTCAAATTGGGTAATAGCAACTCAACTGCAAGTCATTCTGATTTTCGGTACAGACGAACATAGCCTGGCCCCAGTCACATAATATTAATTACTATTGCATCCACTTTCAATCCAGAAAAACTTAATGTCACAGATAGACCTCTCCTCTTTTCCTTCTCACTCCTCATTTTGGGAGTACATTCTCTGCAGGGTTTTAAAAATGTTTACCACATCTTCAAAGTCTTGCTTTACGTACTATTTCTATTTTTATTATTTTTTATTTTTGTTTTACTATCTCCTATATTTTAAGGAATTTGTTAAAGGTCAAACTCACGTGTAGTCTGTGAGCTTCTGAAGGCAACAATTATGGCTCATTCATCTTTGGAGAACCTGAAGTAGTGTTAGTGAAAAGTGAACCACAGACAGGTTCAATTTCATGTACAGTCTCTCTCCAGTGTGCATCACTGGTACAGAAATCAAATTGCAGCTTTTTGATATTATAGCAACATCTAAATGTTCCTAATTTTGTATTTTACAAAAGTATTGATGTATACTTTTTTAGGAGTAGAAATTAAAGGGAAAATAGCCTCAACTTTCACTACTACATAATTTAAGAAGTACTGCCCTAGAGTAATTTGCACATTATCTAAATGTGCAAACTTAAAACTGAGAAAAATGTCATGGCACACTAAAAAGCATTTTGTAAGATGCCCTAGGTGATAACTTATCACATTTTCTTGTAATTATTAACTTTTATTTAAAAAAGAAACATAGTTTGACCACTGACAGGTTAGTCTTATGTAAGTTACCTAAATTCTTTGAGCCTCAGTTTATCTGTGAAATTACAATTAGTAAAATTATTAATGTATTTTTATTATATGACATATTTGACATTCAGGAAATGTTAACTTTATTTATCTTTCTTTTGATTACCCCAAAATAACACCAAAAACATAAAATTAAATTAATGAATGAATAAGAAAATACAGTGGTATTGGCCAAGAGAAAACATCAAAATTCCATATCAGAAAGGTTATTTCAGTAATGAGTTATAATTATCCCCTCCAAAAAAGCCATACTCCTTTTGTAATAGAAAAGAAAAGTCTTTTGTAAATTAAATTAATTTTCTCTTAAAAAAGAGCACTGTATTTCTTAGTTCTGTCTATCACAAATGTAATTCATTGATTATTACTTTTTAAGTTTTCTACCCAACTAGAATCCAAGCCCCATAAAATTTTGGACCACATCCATTTTGTTCACTAATCCATCCAAAAACTTTGAATTACTCCAGGTATATAATAGTGACAAATAAGTATTTGCTGAAAGCACAAATTAATGAAATTGTCATTTGATTTGGGTTAGAAACTGGCCAGAAGAGAACAGGTGAAGTCAATAGAATTCAGAAAAAGTGAAAAAGTTGTCTGAAAGGAAGATCAAAAATATTCAAAGGACTAAAAGAAATTGTCCTGAACATATTCAAGAAGACTTAAATCAATGAGATCAACTTTGGGCCCCTACTGACAAACTAAAGTTCCCTAACTCAGAAAAATCTTTAATGTTGTACAATAAGAAACACATATCTGAACATTTTAAGTAATTTAAATAAGACCATAAATTTACTTCATGTTCGAGCTTAGACTAAAAGCCAGATTCACTGACTCCAAAATCAATACTCTTTCCAAATCCCTCCTTTCTCTGATTTAGCTGTGACTCCATGAAAATTCAGCCTGAACAAAAACATATGACAGAATCATGACAGAAACTGTTCATGAAAGATAAACCCTTCCAATAGCTGATTACCACCACGTATTGGTATACCAGTGACTAGTGCCTCAGCCTACACGATGATTAATCATCTATGACAACTGTCTGTCAACAAATTAAAGTAACTCAGTGTCCTGGGGAACCTGCACTTGTTCAAATGAGTTCAAGAAAATACTCCAACTTGAACAGGTGGTCTTCTGAACTGACACATGGCAAAAATATTGCCAGTTTTATCTACTCTATTCAACTTTTCTTTCTGCAGAGGGAACTGAGACCCCTGAAGAATCCAGCATGGGCTACCACAGGGAAGTTTCCACAATCCTAACTGTACTCAAGTTCTACCTCCTTCATGAAATCAACTCAAGCAGTTTTCTGTTTCTTGTGTTTCATTTCAACTTCCTAAATAGATCGTAGGGCTATTCTATCTATAATTCTTTTAAATCCTCCACAATGCCTCAAAGACTGCTAGGTACATAACAAGACTAAAATAAACAGCCTGGGGACAGTCATCTGGAGAGCACATGGCAAACATGGTGGCATCTGCTGGCTTTCTCTCCAGGCATCATGTTTCATGAAGCCCCGCAGTATGCATTTTCCTTCTTCATCTTCAAAAGTCACTGGCTGGTGGACTCTCTGGTTCATGGTTCCATGGCATTCTCTGTTGTGGCTTTCTCATGGCTGTCATTCTCTGCTGTCTTAGAATCTCATTGTAGGATTCTAGTAAACTAATCAAGTCCCAAGTAGAATGGGTCGAGACACATTTCCACCTAATCAAGTTTAATAAACACACTTGATTGAGTCACATCTTCATGAAGATAATCTAATTAAATTTTGTAATATACAGTACTGATCTCATTTACAAAATGTCACCTTGTTCCTGTACTGCAATCATCTCTAATAGGTTTTTATATGGGGCATGTATATCTTCATTCTCTATGCCTTTTATGAGAAATACAGTTACATACCTCTCCCCAAGACTCCATAACAATAATTCTGTAATCTTGTTCTTTCTTGAACCTGACCAACCAGCCAAACCATCAGTTTTGCCTAAGAATTAGTGTAGATCATAATCTCAGGCCATCTGCTCTTCCAAAGGAAGTTTATACCTAAATGAATTCCTTGAAATACCTCCCTTTAGAAGGTTTTCCCTTCATCACTATCCTTCAGGGTACTCTTTTGTAAGATTTATTGATACGGTAATCTGATTCCAGCTGGTGCCAGCATAAGATGAGAATCCATTCATAAGCTAGGCCTATTTTTTTGCCTCCTTTGTGGATTGGTCTTAGATAATTCCTCATGTGAGAAGAGAGAGAGTTGGTGAGGAAACAGGAAGAAATGGAAGTCTTAGCCACCTGCTTATGCAGGTTATTTTGCTTTCCTCCTGGACCAATGTATGCTACCTGATGGGATGTAATGCCATATAATTGTTGTTGATTTAGTGTATATACTATATCCTGAAAAATGGCACTCCTTTCCCAAGATATCATCTTTAAGCTGCTGCTTTAGCTACACCTGAAATAAATAGTTCCAATTCTTGATTAAGTTAGCAGCTTCTAAGTGGTGCTGTAGGTGATAGGACCAGTAGATCATGTGATCATGTGCCCTATTCCAACTCTGCTTTGCCCTAAAGTCAGTCCTCCGTATGACATGAATTTTCCTGGGTGTTCTGACCACCTCCTAGTCAACCTGAGGGTTAAGGATGCATCCCACCCTAAATGGTATGAGATAGGTATACATATGACACCTACACATATGATATTGGAAGATGCTTATTAGTTACACATACTTATAGCTCAAGGAAAGAGGAAACTTTATGCCATACAAGGCTACTGTACAGTTTCACTAGGGAGCAGAATGAAACCAAAAGTGGTGTGGGAAGCAAGCTTTGTAATGATGAGAAGGCTGGATGGCCCTTGGTTCCCAAGGGAGGATGCAATTAGCTTCTTAGAATGATTTCATGGGTTGACAGGCTACCAAAACCCTTTAGGCTGAGTATGGGATGTGGTACAGTAAGTCTGGCTGTTAGGGAAATTTTCCCACCAATTAGGAAACATTAGCTGGAAAGAGCAGAGAACTAGACTACACAGGCAGGACTTTGGGACCTTAAGAGGCTCAAAGATATGAAGGCACTGCTTTCATAATGCATCTCAATTTCAAGTTTTACAATATCATGGTATATCATCTTTATTTATTAAATATTCTGTATACCTTAGGAAACTATTTGTTCCAGAATCGTAGAAGTTTGGATTGTGATTATCTTGTTGGTGCTTGCTATAAACTCTACATAATATCTCTTTGCAATACCAATTTTTCTAATAATATATGATATGCTAAGGAGAACAGCCCAAGCAGCAAGGCCATTTGCACACAGCCTCCACCTACTGCAAAAAAATCCTCTCCAGATCTAGGCCCCATTCAAACCTGAAAACCCTTCTCTTCATCCAGTTATGGGTTGGAGCAGTATTATTTGATATAAAATATTCTTCCTTCAGAAACAGAAAAGGCCATAGTGCATCTTTATTAGTGTTAAGAGGTGAAAAATTCAATAATTTGTTCTTTACTTAGAAGGGATATCCTAGAATGCCCCACACCACTGAATCCCAAAAATTTTAATGATGTCTTACTTTGATAATTCTTCATAGAGTTAATTTTCCGCCATCTAGAAAGCATGTGAATTAACAAAATCTCTGGAGAACCTGCCACTTCTTACTCATCTAGTTTGATAAGCATGCTGTCATCAATTTAATGGGCCATTATGAAGTTCTGAGAAACATCAAGACGGCCCAGGTCTCTTAAAACTTTATTATGGAGTAGAAGAGCAAGGAGGTGGAGAACAGACCCAGATTACAGCAGCAGTGGTGACTGCTGAGGAAGAAAACTTTCAGGTTTCTTCCAAGGCAAACTCCACCTGCTTTCCAGCATCCTCTTTCTCTTCCTCTTAAGTGCCAACTGTAGAACTCTTCATTGATGGGAAAGTAGTTGAATCCAAAAGTCACAAATGGATGGACACCCAAAACACAGAAATCAATGAGGTCATTATTTGGGTCCTCAGGCCACCAAGGATGAAATGGAGGCAGTTGTTGCTTCCTTCAGACTTGCTTTTCCTCCATAGATAAATACATCAGTATTAGTCTATTAACATTTCATTAAAGAAAACTTGAAGTTGTCAGGTTAATTATGTTGGAACAGCTAGGGAAGAACTTAGCTGATGCTGAAGGAGTTGTGCTTTGAGGCCTTCAGGTGGTTGAGTATGCTTATAGGGGAACATCCCTCGTGCTGGGAGAAACCAGGCCATCCATTACCAAACCCATGGAACTTTATTCCTATTCTTTGCCACTGAGTGTGTGTGCAGACATTGCACCATTCAATTTTCTGGCCACAATCCCCCTTTGGATGCTCCCCATGGCCACACTGCATGGAAACTTCTTCCTAATGAAATCATCAGAGTGAGTCCCTGGGGCAATTGTGCTTCTTACTAAGTTGCTTCAGGACTCTGATGCTCCAGATAGGATGTGGAACATCATCCATATGCAATCATCTAGATATTAAAGCAAGCAGAATTATGGGATCCAACCAGGCAGGAGAGTACGTTTTTGAGAGAGGGTAATTGTAAAAGAGTTCAAGTCAACATGGGAGCCAAGAACCATGGAGTTGTCTTTCCAGAATGCTGATTAAGAAAACAGCCTGAACCAGCTGATTGGGGCAGCATTTGGAGCAGTTGGCCAGCAGTGCATGATTCTTTCAGCAGAGATTCTCATGGGGGATTCCAAGAAATGGGTTCCAGAACTGATGGAGCTTGCCAAAAACATGAGAGTCAATGAAGAACAGTCTCATTCTCATTTTGATCCTCTGATAAGCCCCCAGGTGAAAAAGCCAAGCTGTAATATGGTTGATAGTGGAATAAAGGAGGGAGTGTCCATCAGCCTTGATGCATGAAAAATTAAAGGCAGAAGCTATGAAAATGGCCTTTGTTGGAACAACATCATCCCAAATATCAAGTGAAGTATGGCTATTAAAAGGAAGAGATTTTTGGTCTAGTTCTTCTGTTTCTAGGGACAGAAACATTGGATGAAGTCATTAAGATATTAAATGACAACCCATATGGAAATGGAACTTCCATCTTCACCACCAACAGAGCCATAGCTCAGAAATATTCCCACCTGGTGAATGTCATACAAGTGGGTGTGACTGTCCCCATTCCAGAATCTTTGCCAATGTTCTAATTCACTGGCTCTTGATCTTCCTTCAGGGGACACACCAATATCTATGAAACAGGGTGTTCTTGTTTGCTAGCTACTGGAATGCAATACACCAGAAATGGAACAGCTTTTAAAAAGGGGAATTTATTAAGTTGCAAGTTTACAATTCTAAGCCTATGAAAATATCTAAATTAAAGCAAAGCTATAGAAGTGTCCAAATTAAGGCACCAACAAGAGGTTACCTTTACCCAAGAAAAGCCAATGAAATTCAGGGTTTCTCTCTCAACTGGAAAGATATATGGTGAACATGGAGACATCTGCTAGCTTTCTCTCTGGGCTTTTTTTTCATGAAGCTGCTCCTGGCGCATTTTCCTTCTTCATCTCCAAAGGTCTCTGACTGTGTGGGCTCTCATGGTTCTTATGGCTTTCTCTAAAATGCTTCCTCTTTTAAAGGATGCCAGCAAACTAATCAAGACTCACCTGGAATGAGTGCAGTCACATTTCCCTCTGATCAAAGTTTGATACCAATAATTGGGTGAGTTTGAGAGAGAGATTATCTTTGTGGAGATATTCTAATCAAGTTTCAAACCTGCAGTGCTGAATAGGGATTAAACGAAACAGCTGCTTCCACAAAATGGACCAGGATTAAAACATGGCTTTTGTAGTGTGCACAATACTTTTGAATTGGCAGACAGGGCATCTAATTCTACACTCAGTTAAAGGCCATCTCAGTAGAAAGAAGAAAATGCTACTCTTTCTTCACCTGCTAGGCATGCCTACACTGGGCCATCAAAGAAAAGTTTATTCCAGTCTCAGCCTGTCATGTATAATCTCCCTTTACTGCTGACCAACTTTACTTGCTAACTTTGCTCAAATAATTAACATTTTCCTTGTTAATACCTCTTACTCAGATCTGTTTCAGGACCATTCACCTTAGCAATGTGATATAGAGAGATTCCTAGTAAAACTTTGAAACCAGATTTTCACTCACTCATCATAATTTTATTTTTGAGGTAAACTATTGTAGTTGTGAAATGCTTATTGGAATGAATTCTTATATCTGTGTTTTAAGAGTTCTCCCCTTTTTTGAAGGTGGACAGAGGGGAAGTGAACGTAAAGAAGATCTTGCAGTAACCAGAAGAATTCTTGGATCAGGGATAGGATAGATATACTTCACCCTTGATTGGTCCACAAACACAGCTCCATGTAAGTGCTGATGAGGGAGAGCCCTCTGCCAAATTTTCCTGAGCCTAATTTATCCCACACTACACAAAAAGCATCATCTGCTATTGCTCCCAAAGTTGTGACAACTGCATCTTTCTATTCTGAAGGCTGCCACTTTGTTGTAAAAAAGATTCAAGACTATTTTTCAATTTTCTTATTGTCAGCATTCCAGTTTCTAAAATCACCACTTCTCAAGGATTCCTCAGTGTGTATTTTGTACGTCAATGTATTACTATGTGTTCCAAGTGTTAAGTTTCAGGTTTTGCTTTAGCAATCATTGATTAGTCCTTCAGCCGTTAATTAAGACCTCGAAGATGCAAAGTTTAGGTCAGAAGTCAAAGTATGTGTCAATCATGCAAGTGGGCAAGACTTACCTTAAGCACGCCTATTTGACATAACTTGCCTTATTTAATATTTTATATGTTCTTTCTTCTTGTTTGGATTTCTCATTAGTGATATCTTTAATGAAAAGGAATCTTTAATTTAGAGTAATTGACAGGGTCTTAATAAATTTTAAAACAGAAAAATACTGAAAAAACATAAGAAATAGTGTCCAATTCATGAGCGGTCTTGTATGATACATGTTAAATTTCAGTTATACTCCTGCTAGAACCAGAAGTTTGAACAGGAGGGTACCATGATCATATTTGATCTTTAGGTACACATATCTGAAAGTTTACTGTAGAATGAATTTGAAGATGGGTAAGACTGGGGGCAGGGAGATCATTCAGAAGGCATTTCATTTATCAGTATGAGAAAATATATAGACCTAAGAAAGAAATTGATAATGGAAATGGAGAGGAGGAAATTAAAGTCAGAAATATTGAGGAGACATAATTGTCCATTGGGAATGTAAGACATGGGTGCCAAATAGATTCCTGGATTGGACATCTGAGAGACTTATTACAACATTTATTAAAGTATTGAGATAGAATATAAAATCATGAGTTCATCTATCAGCATTTTAATCTTGAGGCACGGAAGGGTTTTCCATTTGTAGACTTAAATACAGTTTTGGGCAAAGTTACACTGGAAACCATGTCTATAGCCATAGGTATAAAAGTCTTCAAGAAGTAGGAAGAATGTAAGATAATAACAAATTTTGGAATGAAAAAAAATAAGATGTTAAATAAACTCCTGAGTCACCTCAACATTTGGGTAAGCAGAAGTAAACCAATTTCTAACTCAGTGAAAGACACATAAAAGGATAAGCCAGGTATGTAGTTTATCAACAGGGTATTTTTATACAAATATTAAAATTGCATTCAGATGAAATTAACAAAGGTCTAGTATACAAATTTTAGTTTATTTCTGTCATCTTAAAAGATTTCAGGAAGTGAATCTTTTCTGACAGCAGTTGAGGAATATAACAAGATCTTTGGAACTTAGGTTCTATTCTATCTGCTGGCATTGTCATAATTAACACATGGGCATTAGAATGATTATTGCACCTTTAGGCAACACATTAGTATTATACATACATAGAAAGAAAAAGGTCTTCTCCATATGAAATTTTGCATACTTATCTGGAAAAGGAAATCTTCAACCTTCCATGGAACATAGGACACTCAAAAATCAAAAGATCTCTTCCGAATTCCTAATAAGATAGATGTTCTATTGTGAGGATGGAAAAAGCTTTTGGATTGGCAACAAATATAGCAGCTAAAAGCAGAGGGAATTTCACAAACCAGGACATTAACAATGGTTTCAAATCTGGAGTGGTTTCAAGTAAGATAATGGCTAAATCATTTTGGCATGTGATACTTTTATATGTGGCCTATCCTGTGTTCAACCCCTTTTGACTTCACAAAACCAGTGTTCTGGGGTGAAAGCTAGATAGTTTTATCTGTTTAACGAATGAAGGTTTCAAAACTTAAGATAAATGTGCTCATTAAGTGTTGGAAAAAGAAAGGGGAAATCTTAAATGTATGCTACTATTCCAGAGGTAATTCTATTTTTGAAAAGAAAGTGTTTATGTGTAACAAAGCAAGAAGTGAAAAGTTGAAGAAAAAATAGGTTTAATATATGCATCAAGACCTTTGGGGAACGTGGTAGTTAGGTTCTGGTGTCAACTTGGCCAAGTGATGGTGCCTAGTTCTGTTGCTGTGGACTTGAATCATTATCATGTAAAACTCATCTATGGTTGATTACATCTGCAGTCAGCAAAGGGGAGTGCCTTCAACAATGAATGATGTTTAGTTTAATTAGCTGAAGTTTTAACAGAAAGAGGTCAGAAGAGAGCTTAAAGCAGCACAACCCAAGCAGCTTAGCATACCTCATCTCAGCACTCACAGCTCAGCTCAGAAGTTTGGAGATTCAGAATGGAATCGCCTCTGGGAAGACTATTAGAAGCCAGAAGCCAGAAGCCAGGAGAGAAGGCCAGCAGACATAGCCATGTGCATTCCCATGTAACAAGAACCTCAGATGAAAGTTAGTTGCTTTCCTCTGAAGAACTATACATTTTTAGAAAATAAATCCCCTTTTATTAAAAGCCAGTCCACCTCTGTTATGTTGCATTCTGGCAGCTTTGACCGATCAAAACAGGGAAATCTGGGGTACACTTGGGGGTAGGTATTGGTCTTACAGAACATAAAGCAGTGGTAAAGATTCTGGACTTCTAAGGCCCTTGATAAAAGTCCTAATTCATCTCTTTGAGATACAGCTTCTTCATTTGTAATATTGAGATAAAAATTGAACCTATTTTATGGAGTCATGACAAAATTTGAAGAACATAATTACTTTGTACTATGCTCTTCATGGAGGAGGTACTCAATAAATGTGCTCTGTGTTTATTATTGTTCATTAATTATCATTGTTATGATATTGTAAACTTTAATCACAGATATGCAAAGTTTTATTTTTAGCAGTCATTAAATAACCTATTAATTTAAAATGGTTAGGTTAATTGTGCCACTGAATCATGTATGTGAATACAGTTAAAGGGGGAAATTTAGGTGGTATATGTGTTTCTAGAACAACAAAAAACACAACCATTGGAATGTGCAGCTCAAACAATGAATTATAACCTCAACTATGGACTATATTTAATCATTCTATTATAATAGTTTCTCATAAATCATAACAAAATTTAACCACACTGCACTAAAAATGGGGCAATGCAGGGAAATTATGTATTTTCTGCAAGATACTTCTGTACCTCTACATGTTTTCTAATAAGAAAAAAAAAGGCTATGAACTGAAGATGACATTTTGTTATGAAACAAATAGTATAATTAATATGTACTGTGTTCCTGAATTGCTGTGTTCAGCTACATTCATCCTGGTAATAACTATATGCCACAGTGGTAAGAGATTAATAGGCTAAGAAAGGTTCAGCTGAAGGTTATACAACCTCGTGTGAAAATATTAATGATGTTATGGAGAAGATCACAATGACGTAGTGAAGGACAATCAGGAAAATGGTCAGTAAAAGAAATGATCAAGAAAGCCTCAAGAGAAAGAATAACATAATTTAACTATGGGATAAAAATTGCAGTAACCATATTTGGATCCCTACATACTTTTCCATCATATTTTTCCATCAAGTATCTGCTGTGTAATAATTCTAATGCTAACATCATTTTCTGCATATACTTGATTTCTCCCCATAGACTAACTGGACATCTAGAATATTACCTAATATAATTAATGAGCAGTTAAAATAGGTAAACTCTTCTCTTGCCAGTGATATTTATTATTTTTCATTTTTACCTCAGGTCACTTGAATATCTACACTTTTGTCCCAGTCAATGGATAGACTAAATGACTCTGTGGTCACTGAGTTTGTATTGCTGGTCTTGTCTTTTCCTTCACCGCCAAAATTTGATCTCATCTTGATATGCTCTTTGCTCTATTTTTGAGATATTCCTGGGAAAGCTTTCATCTTATTTTCAGTGATTTTTGAGAATTAAGCTTGTAAGCACAAAGGAAGTAGAAAATGATTATTTGGAAAATTCTCAGCCTACCCAGATAGCATGCTCTGAAATTAGGGCCAGAAGTGACTTCCTCAGGGCTCTTCCTGGGCTTATGGCAAGTGAACTCACATAAAAACAGGCTCCATACGTGGGCTTATTTGAACACCCCTTTGATAAGAGGATGTGACTGAATATTGGTCCAGAGGAAGGCAGACTGGAAGTGAGTTAACCAGGTAGGACCTGGAGAAAAATTGATGGTTCAGACCCCCTTGAGTTATACACAGAGTTGATAAGGTTTTTATAAAATTTGTATAAGCAGAACTACTTACAGCCTGGATGTAAAGGAAAAATGACTTCAAAGGCAGAGCCATGGAAGCAAAGCTTTGACCAAAAGAAATCTCCTGGGTCTAAGAGACAGGGTCCTTTCATGTGTATGGAAAGGGCAGATCTACCTTTGCACTTAAAGGCAGCTGGCCAATAGCCCTGGGACTTGGAGGGGGCATGGTTCCCACTCCATTGGAGAATGTGTCCACCACCACAGTGCTAAGAGAGTGTGTGTTCTATGCACAAGTGTTTTGGGAGTGAGCAGCCACTACCCAAAAACTTGAAGATAGTAAGGCCTACACCTCGGTATTTAGGCAAAACTAGGCTGCCACTCCAAAGCTCAGATAAGGTAGGCCTAGACTTAGGCCACAGTATTTGCGGAGAACATGGACAGTGGGTAACACCTGGAAAGGGGGTGACTGCCTCTCCAACAGGCCCAAAGAATAAAGCATCATCCAAAGATTACTCTCAGGCCCTGAAATCTAATGTAGTTTACCCTGGTGGGTTTCAGCCTTGCTTGGAACCTTAACCCATAATTTCCTTTCAAGTTATCTCTTCTAGAATAGGAATGTCCATCTTATTTGTGCCATACCATTGTATTTTGGAAGCAGGTAATTTGTTTTCTAGGTTTCACAGGACCGCTAATGAAGAGGAATGTTGCCCCAGATGAACCATACCCATAATTGATTTTTTTCTTTCTTTTTTTTTCACATGGGCAGGCACTGGGAACTGAACTTGGGTCTCTGGCATGGCAGGTGAGAATTCTGGCACTGAACCACCATCACACCACCCCCATAATTGATTTTGATGAGACTTTTGATTTAGAGCTGTTCTAAATTGGATTAAAGTTTTTGGGATATTATAATGGAATGAATGTATTTTGCATGTGAATGTATTTAACATGTTCTTTTGGGATCTAGAAGGCCAACTATGGTAGATTAATTTATGTTATGTACCCCAGAATAAGCAGGTTCTTAATCTCTTTTTCGTGGGTGTGAACCCAATACAATTAAGAGCTTTTGTAAAGGTTACATTTCATTAAGGTGTGGTCAGCTGAATTAGGATGGATTTTAATCCTATTCCTGGAGGCCTTATAAAGAAAGACAGGGAAGAACCAAGAACCCAAACATCAGGAAGAACCTGGAAGAGAAAGTTAAGGACATCACCAAGTAATGAAAAAGCCAAGGAACCCAAGAATTATCAGCCAACCAGAATGCTATGAGCCCCAAGAAGCAAGACTATTTAAGCCAACCAACCACATGGTATTGGTTATAGAAGCCCAGAAAACAAAGACAAAGATACATTCTAAACTCTGTAACAATTTCTTAGCTTCTCTGATAATTCCCTTCCTTTCACACAAATTTCATGGTATGCAAATATCAAATTTCCATAGATATTCACTGAGGTTTTCAGGAAGTTTTGCATAGTTTCCAGAATATTAAAGAATTCTTCTTCCAACTTATACCTGGGCAAAGGCAACTCAGCACCAATTGGAATTCCTTTTATACAATCTCAGCACTCTTAGAAGTCCATGTTAGATAAATCCTGATCTTTCCAATCCACAGTCCTGTATCCTCCTGGATTAAGGGACAGCTAAATAGATATATGACTGAAATTAATAAGAATTGCCTAATGTAAAATTGGTTGTTAACAATATTGGTTGCTAAAAGCCATGTCAGGAAGAACCTAAATGAACGATATGGATGGAAGTTATTCTGATTTCATGTCTCCATATGCTTCCCCTCTCTTTAGGGGGAATTATGCCTTGAGCTATTTGATGATAAAAATATAAATTTTGGGAATCTGGAAATTTATTAATCCCAACTTGAATATCATGTGATTTGAAAATTATCACAGTATTATTAATTTTGTTATTAATATGAATTAATTAATGTGATACTATGACTTCTTTGTCATTTTTAACAACATAAACTGTCAGGAGCAACTTTCAAGGAAAGCAGTAAGGGTAAACAGGAATGATCTTTGGTGTAACCCACAACACTCAGGTCTCTTTCAATTCATAAAATGAAAATTTTACTTTTTTAAATTAGCTACAACTTGTTAACTATAATATTCAAACAAGAGAAGAATGATATGGGTATTGTTGAAGGAAAAATAATCCTAGAACTCTATATCTAGCAAAATTATCCTTCGAAGGTGAAGGATAGATACGACTTCTGCAGATAAATAAACACTGAAGAAAATCATTACCTGCTGATTTGCCTCACAAAATTGTTAAAAGAAGTTCTTCAGGAATAAGGAACTCAAAATTATATGATCATAAGCCCAGAATAATTGAAAGAAAGGGTAAGCCTCAGAGAACAAATGAATCAAGGTAAAATAAAGTGTTTTATTTTCTTACTCTTCATTGATCTTAAAAATATCAGTCTAAAATAATATTGTAAAAATTTATTTGGTGAACATTGCATATGGATAAGTGAAATGAAGGACAGTAATAATACAAAGGATGGGAAGGAGGAATTGAGAATGCCCTAAGGGTCAACACTAATGTGCAATGTACAGAGCTCTTTAAAAGTACAGTTGGATTAGTTGTAAATGTGTATTGCAAATTCTAGGTCAACCAATAAAAGAATTTTAAAAAGAGGTGTAAGTAATATACTAAGAGAAGAGAGAAAATACAATCATGAAAAATTCTCAACACAGGAGAAGATAGAAGAAGAGAAAAAGAGATAAGTGAATAAGTGCAAGGCATATAAAATTTATGGGCATGATAGATATTGACACAATTATATGAATATTCATTTTAAATGCGAACAGTCTAAACAGGTTAATTAAAATACAGGCACTGTCAGATAAAAAAAAATTCCCACCCATATATTGGGTAAAAGAAACCCAAGTTAAAAACAATAACTCAGTGGTAAATCCTGTTGAGATCTGCACTCTTGATAGGGTGTGACAAAAAAAAAAGGATTTTACAACAGTGGTTTTCTTCCCAAAGTCCCCATATCCCAATATAATAGTGATAAAACAGATAAATCTCCATTGAGGGAAGTTCTATAAAACATCAGACCACTACTCCTCAAAACTTTAGATCATCAAGAACAAGTGAAGTTTGAGAAAAGATCATAGTCAAAAAGAACTTAAGTGAGAGAAAAAATTTAGCTCAGGTAGTAACCAAACTGTGCGAAAGGCAGGAAGAAAGATAAAATGTTCAAGAAAGCTAGAACCAAACTCTTGACTATTGCCAAGTGTCTCTATAAAACCCGTATATTTTTTGGCAGACAGCATACTTGAAAGCCACCAAAAGTGGTCATTCTTTAGACAAAAAGAATGATCTTTAATACAATTTTATGTTAAATTATAAGGAAATGTTCAGTCACTAAGTGATCATAGATGGAGACTGAGAAAAAACAGAAGGGGAATGCACTGTAAGGAGCAAACTTTCTCTTTATGAACACATACAAACAATGAGAACTTCAGGAATCCCTGCTAGGACCTAGAGACCACTAGTTATCATTGAAGCAAAACAGTGAAATTTCAATTTGTAAACACAATTTCTTATAAACAAATTATCAGGAGGATTAGTACAATGTCTGGCTAGTAAACTTGATAGATATGTTTTCCCAAAATCCAACAAAGGATTCAGAAAAACAGAAATAATAAATTAAGACCTTAGACAGAAAAAGAAAATACAAGTAAATTAACATGAGGAGAAATTGTGAGGGAAAATAAGGATTGCTTACAAGAAAATAAAATGTTGACAATTTGCTTAAGATGTATGGAGTACATATAAGGTACAGAGTCTTTTGCAATACATCTCTAACTTATAATGACCCTTAGTATTCTTTGTTGGATGGCTATGAATTATAATTTCTAAATCCATTGATAAAAACCCCTCATTCTTCTAATTGGGATAAAGTCATATATAAAACATCTTACAATGAAAACTTAGCTTGTGATGAGTGAAATTATACAAATGCCACAGAAATAGTTTTACATCAGCAGAAGGAAGAGGAAGAAGCTGGATAGTTACATATGTAAATTAGGACTCTTCTTTGAAGAATCTAGAAGTTAGATAAGCTGGAACACAGTGCTCATAAGATTGAAAAGGTTAATCTTGTGAAACCCAGACAGCACTGTCCAATCAAAAATGTGGTCAGACCAAAGGAATTCATTTTCCCTTTTGTAATGGGAGACATACCCAGTGTGTAATACAGGCATTACTCGCCAATCAAAGCACGATATCATTAAATATGCAAAAAATCTATCTAATTCCTCTTGTTCTGATACATTACTCATTAATGCTGTCATCATTCATGGACTTCCGTAGGCTTCTGTATAGCAAAAACTTGGGTCTCACTTATGGAGAAGTCTGGGTTACTCGACAGATTATTTTGTGTTATGACAAGTTAAAACAGGCAATAAATGTATATATTCCTATTTTGCATCCATTTATTGAGTCATTCAACATTTCCCTAAACCACCCACTCTCTGACAATGAAGAGACCCAATTTTGAAACCTTGGACATAGTATATTCATCAAAGTAATATCACCTGAAAGAAAAGCTTTTGGACTTCTCCCGCAGGTACATTTCATTGCATTATTAGCTTCCTTCAAAAAATATGTCAATTAATACTTAAAAGAATGAAGTTATTATCATCTAGTTCAACTAAATATTTGTAAAATATCTTTGAAAATCAAAATATTGAAATAATACAAACTCTATGTGCCTACATGTCATACTTATCTCATTTAAGACATCTTTCTATAAATAGTAAGTAGGATGCATACTCTGCTCATTGCCATCTTCATGTCTTTGTTCCTGAATCTGTAGATGACTTAATTCAAAAAAGGAGTGAGAACTGCAGTGAAAACAGCAAGTAATTTGTCTGCATGTGAAGTGGGGTGAGGCCAGGTATAAACAAAGATGCAAGGACCAAAGAACAAAATCACTACCATGATATGAGATGACAAAGTGGAGAGGGCCTTGGATAATCCCTCTGAAGAGCGTTTCCAAGCTGTGACCAAGATAAAAACATAGGAGATGACCAAAATGATGAATGATCCCAGAGATATAAACCCACTGTTGACTGTGATCATCAACTCTAGTCTGTAGGTGTCTATGCAGGCAAGTTTGATGAACCGAGGAAGGTCACAATAAATGCTATCCAAAACATTAGGACCACAGAATGGCAATTGTATAACAAAACTCAGTTGAGTCCCAGAGTGGATCAAACCAATTATCCATGCAGAAATCAGAAGAAAAATGCACATTTTTTGGGTCATGATAGTCAAGTAGTGGAGAGGTTTACATATGGCAATGTATCTGTCAAATTCATGGCTATAAGTAGCACCATCTCCACACTACCGATTATGTGAATAAAGAAGATCTGAGTGATGCAGCCTCCAAAGGAGATGACTTTGTGCTTTCTGAGCAGGTCATAAATCATCTTGGGGGTAAGGACAGAAGAAATACTCAGGTCAATGAAAGAGAGATTGGCCAGCAAAAAGTACATTGGGGAGTGTAAATGGGGGTCAGAAGCTACTGTGAGCACAATGAGAGTTTGTCATAATGCTTGCCACATAAAATGCAGAGGAGTACACAAAGAGAAGAAGTTGGATCTCCCAAGAATTGGAGAGTCCCAAGAACACAAACTCTGAAACAGTGGAATTATTTGCTCCATCCATTGATTTATCAGCTGGAGTGCCTCCAATATTACCACACAAAAGAAAATAAAAAGGAAACTGAAATAAGAGAAGCAATACTGTTCTATTATTATAATGATTCATTATTTAAGGATATATAGATACTGAAAAAGTATATGCCCTCTGAATACAGGCTCAGATCCTTATATTCAATAAGTAATGAATTTCCCTTGGGGTCACCTGAATAACCTGATTTACTAAAACATAGCATTCTCATCATCATGGCTTCACATCATTTCTCTCAAATTATAAGCAAGAGTTGATAACAAATATGAAAACATAGATGTATGTACATGGCACAGATTTAGAAGGTCAGGGAAGATAGTACATTATAAAACAGAGAAGGGAGAGGTAGAAATGGCCTCATTTTCCAGAGCTCACAGGTTCTGTGCTTGAATTGCTCATGGGATTTTCTCCAGTCATTCAACTTGCCTCTCCTCTTAACTTCACATCATTTCATGCACATAATATGACTCTTATGGTCATTCTCATTTCACTACCAACAGTTACATTCACATTTCACCCAATGCCAACATAGCAGGAATGGAAATAACAAAACGTGGTCTAGGGCATGTAACTGACACAATAGTATGACTAGACAAAGACAAGGGCAAAACAAAGATTGATGCATGGACATTAAGCTGTAAATGGTGGTACAAGTAGTAGAATTTTTAAGAGTCAAGATATGGCCAATGTATACAGAGTGGGAAGAGATCGTCCATGAAGTCAAGGAGGTTAAAAATGTCAATTTGATTTATCTGTTTAGATTTTCACAGTCTATAATTTGTGTCCCTGGATAGAGCTATTGGAACTCTAAACTCCCCAAAATTGCAAGAGATAAAGAATTTCGCACTAACTTCATAATTGGTATATAACCACTGATCTCATCTACCTCATCTTCAGTGGTTTTAGCCATTTGTCTTATCTCTCAGCATCAAATAATCCAATGCCAATTCTCACTTTGTCTCTGTCCCTAATCCTTGGTTACTATATGAGTCTTACCTATTCTTACAAGAATATATGTTACCAGATGGGAGATATAATCTCCTACTTGTGAGTCAAACACATCAGTGTCTCAATCCCTCCTAATACACAACTCTTGAGCATGCTACTGAAGGTAGGCGGTATGGAGAAAAGAGGAAGATTGGAAAAGAAACAAAGGCTGGCAAAATAAAAGTACATCAATGCATAAGAAACCTTACATTTGGTGTTGAAAGTAGAGGTCATGAGAAATGAGCATTTAAAAAAAAATAAATCCCAATGCCTTTTACTAAAAAAAAAATCCTAATGCCCCTTATTTACATGAACACACACATAGTCACACTTCATTTTTGCATGATGGTTAAAATTCATCATAAAACTACTACCACCCAAATGCCCCAGAAATTATCTTGTAAAAGCTTCTCACTTAAAATTGAGAAAGTAGCAATCCAGTGGGGGACACACAATACTCATAGACAGAGAAACTAGGTTTTTTGATACAGATGTGGCTTTGTATTCTACATACTAGACACAAGTACATGGAGAAGAGACAATCCAGAACTCTAATATGCTGAATCCAATACCTCTGGTCATATGTGATATTAGATGAAATTTAATACATTTCCTCAGTTCTACCAGCACATGTATCAAATATGTACTGGACAGTACAATAGTGAACACTCCTAATCACTAGAAACATTTAAAATTTAACCAATATCCCATTTCCTCATTGAAAATTTCCCCAGTAATCTAGTTCATAACAATCTTTTCCCTCTCTCACTCCTAATGTCAGGAACATCAGAAATTTAATTGGCAAAATAATGCTTTGCCACATAACAATTAAACTGAAATATTTGGTACCATAGGAGAACTTCCAGGTGTTTGTGGCTGACAAAGAAGGACATAAAAATTTCTGTTGGGTAATTCAGAGAAATTTCAAAAAGCTTGAAGGGTTTGATGTGAGCTTTGAAAAGTTAGTAGAAATTTGATAAGGTGAGGGGAATGCAGAATATTTCCTGAGGTTGAATAATGAGCTTCCTTGATTAGAGAAAATCCTTTGCTATTAATGATCTTTCTTCAATGGTTCCATTTTTATAGATGCTATCACCACAAATATAGGTTTAAGGAAGGGAAGGAGAACTTCTTCTGTCTTCTTTGTTTCCTAGAATACAAAATGAAATAAACGGTAAAAAAAAAGGTTATTAAATTATTCCTGAGGCAAAGTGATTTCCTCAGTGCCATAATTTTACAATATTGCTATTTTTGCAAACTAACATCTTTTTCCATTAAGTCCAGCATGCAAAAAAGATGTTTCCAAATTCAAACGCTGTTAGCACATTTTCTAACTACTTTCATTAAGAAAATAGATAATATTCCTGCAAAAAATTCCAAGCTTAAGAACAGAGAAAATGCTTCAGAAATTTTACATAGGATCTTGGTTTAAAATGATGAAACCTTGGAAAGTAACAAAAAGATTGTAAAGGAAAAAACTGAGACAAAGAGAGAGGAGCAGTTTCTATTTACCAGGCTTCATGAAATGATTAGTAGTGAACTCCCATACCCTTCCTAAAGGTTGAGAAGAAAATATAAATATGCTTTCAGCAGATTTAAAGTTTTCTGAAATAGGCAATAATGGAATTTTAAAAGTGGTAAATCACCTGCTCAGGGAACAAAGGATGGGAATATGATCAGATGGTAGAATTATTTTCATTTGTAGATGAGGAATCTCAAGCTTAGAGGAGTTACAACTTACTTCAAACCATAGAGTCAATTAGTTTGGAAACAAAAATCAAGTCTTCTAACACAAATTCAATGCAGTTTTCACAGAATCAAACTATTATGGATATTTTTTCATGATCTAAATAACCCATATTTTACTCAGACACACAGTGTATTCTACATGCATAAACACTTGACACAGACGTAATTTGACTTACCAATGATTTCACAGCTACTAGTAGCAGAACCAAAATTTAAATTCCCAGGTTAATATTACAACTGGAAGGTGCAGTGCTGATGATAATGGGAATGAACCAAAGTTTTAGTATCAGAAAATATTTAGCAAAGTCACAGGGTCATTTATTCATTAAGAAGCCATGATAAATGATAACCAAGAAAAGCCAGGATTGGAGACAAAAATTGGGAACCATTTAAAAGTTGGAGTCATGAGAAAGTGAGACTTAATATAGAATAACATGTGTGTAAAGATATTGTTTGTTTAAAGTTAATAAAATGTCCATACATGGGTAAAGGAGCAAATATCTAGTATTTGCCATTATTGTATCACCACTCTTACTATTTTTATATATTATCTGCATTTTAATAAGTTCAACATCCATGCACTGCAACAGAAGACAAGATAGAAATGAGTGGCAAAAAGGTGTTCACTTTCATAAGCTACAGAGTGAACCAAAAGGATAAGATTAAGGAAAAGACATAGATTCAGTGCTGTGACACTAAAAAAAAGAGAGAAAGTGAACTCAAATAATAGAGAGAACCAAGAATGCAGTAGGTAATGAATGGTGAGAATATGGAGACAACAAGATTATAAATAATACATTCAATACTGCATGAAGAAAGATTTTTACAAAGTTAGTTACAATTGTTAGAAGCTGTTTACTAACATTTGCCACAAATAAAAGGCCCGTCAAGCAACTGTGATAATCTTGTCAAAGACAGATATTATGAATTTGGAGAGACATGCAAGGAGTGTTTTTGTGAAGCCATTCAGAAATTATTAAGAACTCAATACTTAGAATTTTAATGTGTGCTTGTATGTGTGTGTCTTTACCAATGAGAAGAATTGGGTATCCCAAAACAGAGACCCTTCGTGGCTACAGAGCACATTGAAAATGTTTAACCAAATTACATGCTGGATGATACAGCAAGGGAAGCCCAAGATAAAATAAGTGAAAATTTTATAAAATAGCTGTAGTATTTAAATTAAGAGAGTAAGAATAAGCAGCATCAGAGAACTTAAAACCAAGAACAGTAATTGTAAGGTTAGGGTGATAATTCTTTCTACCACACATTGATTCACAAATCTGGGTCCAGTAAAAATTCAACCACACTTTCTTTCATATGCTTTTCTCCAGAAAATTCTCCCAACTCTCTTTGCCTATAAAATTTCTGATCCTTCTGCCCTTATTATTGCATCCTTCCTCTCTGGAGGCATGGGAGCCTGAGGATGCAGTTGTTCCTGTGGGAAAGAGTGGTCCACCACATCTAATGACCCCTCTCCACCCCCATCACCACATACCCATGCTGTCAAAAGTCCTCAGGTGGTGGCATGGTAAAGGAGTCAGAAAAGTTACGCAGAGTAGATTTTCTCCTGTGCTGAAATATTAACAAATTCACATCACCCACCCTCTCTTGGACAAAAATCTTTTTAAAACACTCCTATTTTGAGAAAGGTGACTAATTAGCTACTGTGAAAGTTGGTGACAGAGTAAAGCTTTAGAGTTCTGAGATTCTGGGATTCTCAGAGTGAGGTCATCAGACCAAGGGAATTGTCTCCTAGGAAAGTAAAGGGTGAGAAAAAAGTTGTATAATTTACTTATGTAAAATAAAGATTTGCCATTTCACTTGTTTGCATAATTTATATTTTTATTTTATTATATAGTCTCAGGGAATACTTACTGAAGGAGAGAATGTTTTTTCTACTATTTCAATGGAAGAAGTTGGAAACATTAAAAAAATTTGTCTTAGATCTTAAAAATATTGACATACCTTCTCATCTGTGTCCATTTCTGTGTTCTAAGGTCCAAGCAAGAGCTAAGAGCAGCAAGCATGAATAATCATAAAACACTTAGAATAATAGAGAAAATGTGAATTCCTGGACTAGAAACAGATTAGAAAAAGAAAGACAGAGATGAAAACAGAGAAAAAAATCAAAGACATATAGAGACACAGAATGTGGGCACACACTGTTACTTCCTCGTGAAATTAGTCTTACCAGAGAAGAAAGTCCAATTCAGCCCTTCAAGCCTTTTGATGTCATACTTTACATACTAGCAAGGATTCATTCCATTATAGAGAAAGAAGAATTGTTAAAAGGAATAATTTTAAGAAATGATTGATGTGTAAAAATTCCAAGGATATCAACCAAAAGACTTAATAGAGTACAGCAGGTTTGAGAGATGTAAGATAATTCACAAAAAAACTAATAATACTAGTACACAAAATTTTAAAAGTTCAAAAGGAGTATTTAATTCAAAATAAGGCCTCAAAAATAACTTTCTTGAGTTTTAAATAAACTGATGAAAAAATGTTTGGTTTCCCTCTAGATTGACATCATGTTCCAGATTTCAGAATGACATAGAAATTACAGTTTGGAGTACACTCAGGGTCTGATCCACTTGCACCTAGGAAAGGTGAACAAATAGACTCAAAGACACAAATTCTAGAAATAAGGTTAATAATTACAAATTATGGTTCCAAAGAACTCTGCATTTAACCATCATTCTGATTAAGATTGTCTATGAATTACAACTGCAAGTACTTTCCAAAGTCTTAAGTGTTACTGCAAAGCATTGTTATATCAAATAATCCCACAATTCATAATTTGACAAATGGAGCAAGGACATAAGATACCATGGAATTTATCAATGACTATTTTAACATTATATTTAAGAAATTCACAAACTTAAAATATGAAAAAATACATTATATAGTAGTATTTTTCTGTACACAGACCTTGACAATTCTCAGAAAAAGGTTAAAACTCACGCATTTATCCTTCTCATAACAAAAATAAAAGCAGAGTTCAATTGTTTCAGTATGGATAATACTAGACAAAGGAGAAAGCAATACTATTGTCTAAAATGCAGTGACTGACAAGGAAATGTGGAAAACTTTTCAGTAAACAGCAAAAATTACACAAATTAGTGGATCAATAAGTGTTGGGAAATGAAGTTATTAGAAGCCCCCATAAGAATGGTAGTGGATATTGTTGCCTTTATTTAAGGTGTGCAAGCAAGTGGTACAGAATCAAGATAAAGAAACTATAATAAGCTATGATCACCTCTGCTGGTATAAACCATGAAGTAGTCCCAACATACACTGTACAGAGTTGATCAGTGTGACAAATAACATGAAACAAAAGGGAGAGTATGTCACTTTTCAGAAAAGTCACAAAATGAATATAGCTTCTGTCTTGGACTTTCTTCCTCTCTCTTTCTCACTTGTTCTCTCTAGCTCCCTCCCTCTCCTTCTTTCCTCTATCTCTCTCTCCCTCGCCCTCTCTCTCACTAATTACTCTTTAGCAGGGCTGTCAAATAAATACCCCCAATGTGCTGAATCTAGCAATCTACTCTAGGGAAACAATTTATCGTGTTATGAACACACAATGAAGAGACCCATGTGGCAAGGAACTTAGGCTTCCAACCAACAGTTAGTGAAGAGCTGAAACCTTCTAATAATCTCAGTTCAACATGGTACCTGAGTCCCCAGCCTTAGATTAGCCTTGAAGTGACTGCAGTATCTGTCAACAGTTTGGTTACATTCCCCTAAGAGGTCTTTCCTTAAACCATTCTACTAAACAGCTCTCAGATTCTTGACCCTCAGAAAATATGAGATGATAAATGTATGCTGTTTTAAGGTTATTGCTCATAAATAAGTTGTACTTTGAGGCCCCCAAAGATAGCCAATGATTTAATAAGGTCATAAAGAGAAAGAGACATTGAATAAGTTGGTAACCCACTTGCTACAATACTTTGTAAGACTGTGAAATGTGCAGGGGTGTATTTTTATAATGTACATAGGGAAATTTGGGTTGACTTTAGTAAGTGGATCAGAGGTCAAAAATACACTTCCATGAGACAAATGATACCACATGCAAAAATGAACTACTAATTATAATAAATTTTTGGAACTTCTTGTTTAAGCTCCAACTTCTAAAGACATTGCAAGTTTTCACTCTCAACTTTACAAGAAAAGTGTTGAACATACTGACAATCACGGACTCAGTTTCTCTTACACAATAGATGATGTCTGTCTTTCAGTAAAAGTGTTAGGGTTCTCCAGAAAAACAGAACCTATAGGAGATATCTGTGAATATGAGTTTTTAAAAGTGCCTCACACAACCATGGGGACATAAGAGTCCAAAATCTGTAAGGCAAGCCACAAGCTGGCAGCTCCAATGAATGTCCTCAATGCACTTCCCAGGAGAAGCTGGCTGACTGAAGTGGAAGGAAAGATTATCTCTTCTGAATTCTCCTTAAAAACTTCAGGTGATTAAGTTAAACACTACTCATTGCAGAAGACACTACCCTTAGCCAACTGCAAATGTAATCAGCTATAGATGCAACCAATGTGCTCATTATTTAAGACCATGAAATGTCCTCACAGCAATAGATAGGTCAGTCTTTGCTTGGCCAGATAACTGGGCACCAACACCTGGCCAAGTTGACAAATGAATCTAACCTCAGAGTACACCCCTTGCCATCTTGGCAGCAGTGCATATCACATTAAGCCATACTTAATATCTAAATAAAAACAAAAACAAACACTTTTTTTCTTGCCTAACAATACTCACTCAATTGTCTTGCAACCAGAAATGCACTAAATTTCTCCAGAATAGAGTGCATGTCCTTGGGTAATATTCACTATTAAACTTGACATACTATAACTTAAATCCTATAACATGAATAATACGATTTATGTCATATGATAAAGGGGATAAAATAGAAAGGAAAATAAAGATATTTGCTTTATGTACAAATGCATAGATACACATTACAAAACAAGTATGTGATGTATATCTATGTATTTGTAATTTAAAAAATCCATACCATTACTGTCCTTATTTCTGTAACTGTTCACATGGCCATAGTTCATATTTATTACTACCTGTTTCCAATACCCATTCCATGTGTACTTTACCTTCAGTAAGCACTTCAGCTGGCCGTGGTTCATTGCCTAGTGGGGGACAAAAACTTTCATTCCCGAAGTTTCTGAAGCATTGATAGTTGTGCCTAGATTGTGATGTTGAAATTTTCTCTTGACTTTAATCACAGGGCATGGTAGTATTAAGAGATGCCCTAGGGGATCTCCTGCATTCTTGGAAAATCTTCTTTACCTCCATTGTGTAGTTGCAGTCCTATTTCCTCTGAATAGTCAGGGTCAATCCCCCCAGCCAGTAAAGTAGTAATTCCCTTCTTGGCTTGTTGATCCAAAGGCATGACTAGCCCAAAGTGACAAGGTGGCAGTTTTAGCTCCAAGTTCAATGAAATCACTGTGTTTCCTGATGGAAGCACTCTTCCTTTTGGAATTAAAACCTGTAGACAAGCAGAGATCAAGATTGCAGGGGCAATCCTATTGGATCTTAGTGGATTTTCTTAGTGGATCACTACAGGTAATAGTGAGGGGTGTCACTCCCATTTCCACACCTTGAATCCTGGACCCATGAATTCTAGCTGTGGAAAAAACAGAATCATATAGTGGACACTTTCTCAGAACATACATGGCCTCCTGGAGAACAATGCTCCAACCCTGCAAAATATTGCCATCTAGTTATACTGTAATTACGTCTTCAAAATGTCATTCCCCTGTTCTATCAATCCAGATGCTCAGGATGATGAGGAACACGATAAGAGAATTTCATGACCATGTGCCCATTCCTGTTCTTCATTTGCTATGAAGCAGTTCCCGTGGTTAGAAGCAACTCTGTTCCATTATAGTGGATAAGATATTCTGTAAATCCATGGATGGTAGTTTTGGCAGAAGCATTGTGTGCAGGAAAGGCAAACCCATATCAGGAGTATGTGTCTATCCCAGTTAGAACAAATCACTGCCACTTCCATGATGGAAATGGTACAATGTATTCAACTTGCCACCAGGTAGCAGGCTGATCACCTCAGGAAAGAGTGCCATATTGGTTGGTGGCTGAGTGTGGGTCCCTGCTGCTGGAAGATTAGGCACACAGTGGTGTATATAGCCGGGTTGGTCATGGTGAGTGGAAGTCCATGATGCTGAGAAAATGTAAAACCTCCATTTCTATCATCATTACCACATTGTTCATAAGCCCATTGGGCAGCAGCAGGAGCTGCTGGGGGAAGAAGCTACCTGGAATCCACAAAATGGGTCATCATATACACTTGATTATTAAAATACTCTTCTGCCGAAGTCACCCCATTGTATGCATTCACATGGGACACAACTATCTTAATGTTTTTTGCCCAATTAGAGAGGTCTGTTCACATACCTCTTCCTCAGACCTTCTGTCACCAATCTTCCAATCATGCTCTTTCCGAGTCCCAGACCATCCAGCCAAACCATTAGCAATAGCCAATGAGTCAGTATATAAAAGTCCCACCTTCCAGTACTCCTTCCAAGCAAAATGACGCACCAGGTGCACTGCTCGCAATGTTCTACCAATTGATAGGATTCTCCTCACCATTGTCCTTTGGAAACATACTATAAAAGGCCACGGTACTGCAGCTGTTCACTTTGGGGTAGTACCTGCATATCATGCAGAACCATCTGTAAACCAGGCCATGATTTTTCTCTTTCCGGTCAACTGACTGTAAGGAACTCCCCAAAAGGCCATAGATCTGGGCTGGGAAAGAGAAAGCAATATGGAAGTAGCTGGGACCATGGGCATTTGGGCTACTTCCTCATGTAACTTACTTGAACCTTCATAACTTGCTCTGGCCCTATCTCAAATATGCCATTTCCATTTTATGATGAAGTGCTGCTGTTCACTCCAAATTTATGGGTTGGTGGATCAGATAACACTCAACTCATGATAGGCAGCACAGACCTCAAAGTAACCTGTTGTTGCATGGTTAAGGATTTGGGCTCTACTAAGGCCCAGTAGCAGACAAAAAGCTGTTTCTCAAAAGGAGGGTAGTTACAAAAGATAGCAAGATCTTACTCCAAAATCCTAAGGGCCTATGATGTAGTTCTCCTACAGGAGCCTGCCAAGTCTCCAGACAACATCTGTATTAGCCACAGACACTTCCAGCACCATTGGATCTGTTGTATCATAAGGACCAAGTGACAGAGAAGCATCTACAGCAGCCTGGACCTGTCACAGTCTCCTCTTATTCAGGTCCCCACTCAAAACTTGTTGCTTTTATGGTCACCTCATAAGTGGACCACAGTAGTACACTCTAATGGGGAATATATTGTTTACAAAATCTAAAGAGACCCACTAGGCATTGTACCCTTTTCTTCATCATTGGAAGGCCCAGATACAACAACATATCCTTCACCTTAGAAGAGATAGCTTGACATGTCCCCCACACTGGACACCTTGAAAATTCACTGAAGAGGAAGTCAACTGTATTTTTGTTAGTATTTTTGTTAGATTTATCTCCCATTCTCTAACATTCAAATGCTTAACCATAAGTCTGGAGTAGTTGCTTCTTCTTGCTCACTAGGTCCAGTCAATGTGATATCATTATATAATAGGCAAGTGTAATGTCTTGTGGGAGACAGAGAAATAATCAAGGTCACTGCATATAAGATTATAACATAGGGCTGGAGAGTTAATATACCTCTGAGGTAGGACAGTGAAAATGCATTGCTGGCCTTGCCAGCTAAAAGCAGTGTGTTTCTGGTTGCCCTTAATAACAGCTATTGAGAGAAAAGCATTTGCCAGATCAGTAGCATATCAGGCCTCAGGAGATATGTTGATTTTCTTAAGCAATGATAACACAGTAAGAACAACAATTGCAATTGGAGTCACCATCTGACTGAGTTTACAATAATCCACTGCCATCCATCAAGACTCATTTATTTTCTGCACAGACCAAATAGAAGAGTTAAATGGGGATGTGGTGGGAACCACCATGCTGCAAGCTTCGAGTCCTTAAGAGTGACACTAATTTATGCAATCCCTACGTGAATCCAGGATTGTTTCTGATTTACTATTCTGCTAGATAGGGGCAGGTCAAGTATCTTTTACTCGGCCTTTTCTACCATAATAGCCCTCACTTCAAAAGTCAGAGAGTCAATGTGAGGATTAACCAGTTGCTCAACCTGTCCATTTCAATTTTGCAATTTTGATCTGGGGAAATAACCCCAGAATGGGTGTGAGAGCACAATGTCAAATTGACCTGACCTAAAACTCCATCAATCACCTGACCTCCGAAAGCCTCTGCTTTGGTGGACCATAGTGATGTTTTGTGTCCCATGGAATTAATATCACTTCTGAACCATTGTCTAACAATCTCTGAAATAGCTGATCATTTCTTTTTCTCCAATGAACCATTACTGATATGTTTTTTTCAACCAGGAGGGAGGAGAAGAGGCCAAAACTGAATTTAAGTAGCATTTTTGGGAGGCTATGCACAAAAGAGCTGAAGCCTAAGATGGCAGGAGAAGGGGAACAGTTTATATAGGATGGTTGGTGGGAAGTACAGAAAAGGAGGCAGAGAATTTTCTTTGTCTAATTCATAGGAGGAAGTTAACAGGTTTCCATTGGCTGGTTTTGGAAGCAGGGAACTAAACTGGGAGTTGAAAGCTTTTCATTGGTGAGGTTTAAAATTTAAATGCCACTATAGTAATGCAGGGTTGCAATTTCCAGAGACAGATATTGAATAAGGAGAGTTTATCCCAAGTTTATGCTGCCAGAGGGGAAGAAGACATGGGCTTGGGTGAGCTCTGTAAGTTTCCTGGAAATCATCGGTGGGTGAAGCCTCTTGGAATCTTTGCTAGAGGTTGGCCACATCATAGGGGAAAGGGTTTTGCCTAACATTCCAGCCTTTTCCTTTTAATTATCTGGGGATTCTGAAATGTGGAGTTATGGCTTCCCCATCTGCTTCCAGCTGGTAGGGGGTACAGAAATGTCCCTATGTCTCATCACAGGGCAGTGACTGGTACTGATGTTTATTGTTGGGGGAGTAGCATGTCACCAATATCCTTATTTGTCATTGCTCTGACAGTTCTGCAAAAAAAACTGGTTAAGATTTTAAGAGACAAGGCCCCAAAATGAGGAGTGATATCTAGATGATGACTCTTTAAAACTGCTTCAAAGCTGAAAAGGGGTGTTGTCATTAAGGGCCAAAGGTATGATATGCTGAAACTGATTGTTATTCTTGGAAGTTCCAGCATCTCTGGGTTTCAGAAAGTGTCTGGCATTGGAAAAATCTGGAGGCTTTGAGTCTCTGAAAAAGAAACCTAATAAGTAAAATTTTGTAGATCACAGAATCTCTTTCAGGGTTCCCAAGAACACAGTTTAGGGTTTGACACATCAGAGCAGTTTGCAATATCTGGCTGAAACTTGCATAAGAGTAACCTCCAGAATGACCTCTCAATCTTCAACAAGTAGTTACAGTTAACCACTGAAACTCTATTTCTTTACTCTCTTTTGGTCAGGTAATCCATGCTGTCAGGGCCAGGTTCATCCTTGGAACTTATGTTTCATGATGTCATGGCCAGTTATTTTCTGCAATGCCAGGGCCAGGCTTACACCCCTGGAAATAATGTCCCATGTTGGGGGGAAGTTCAGAGTTTGGCTCAGAGTGAGAGCACATTTGAGCAACAGCAAAGATTTTGGGGAGATAACTCAGACACTAATCATAAGAAGATTCAGTTTGCTATTACAGAAATAAATTTCATAGGGGCAACACTCATAATTGAGGTGTTGGCTTATTAAATTAGGAGACTCTTTTGCTTAAGAAAATGTCAGGAATTTCCCAAGTTGGGAAGTTTAGTAGTTCTATTTTTCCCAATCCCTCAAGGGGCTTTTTTTCTTTATTTTTTTGTTGTATAATATAAAATATATACAAAGCAAAAAAAGGAAAAAGCAATAGTTCTCAAAACAATCATCAACAAGTAGTTACAGGACAGATCTGAGACTTTGTCGTGGGCTGCCACATGATCCTCTCATATTTTTCATTCTAGCTGCTCCAGGATATAGGAGGCTAGAAGAAATACATAATTTTTTTTATCACCAAATCGACTTTTTTCTTTTTTGTGAAAAATAACATATATACAAAAAAGCAATAAATTTCAAAGCACAGTACCACAATTAGTTATAGAATATATTTCAGAGTTTGACAGGGGTAACAATTCCACAATTTTAACTTTTTACTTCTAGCTGATCTAAGATACTGGAGACTAAATGAGATATCAATTTAAACATTCAGCAATCATATTCATTTGTTAAATCCTATCTTCTCTGTATAACTCCACCATCAACCTTGATCTTTCTATCTCTCTTTAGGGGTATTTGGGCTATGGCCATTTTAACTTTTTCATTTTGGAAGGGTCTGCCACTAATATGGGGTAGTGAGATGGAACTATCTGATATTTTGGAGAGGCTGGGCCCTCTAGGTTTCAGGACTTATCTGGTCCAGGTGTTGTAGATTTCTGGAAAGTTACTCTAGTGCATGGAACACTTATGGAATCTTATATATTGCCATAGGTGTTCTTTAGGATTGGTTGGAATGATGCTGGTTGGGATTTGGCAAGTTATGATAGGTAGGAATATCTAATTGAAGCTCCAGAGTAGCCTCTCAATTCTATTTGCATCCATTCAACTCAATTTGAAATCTCTCTGCCACTGATACTTTATTAAACTTCTTTTCCCCAGTTTGGACAGGATGGAATTGTTGATCCCACAATGCCAGAACTGAACCCATCCCTGGGAGTCATCTCCCATGCCACAAGGGAGACTTTCCCCCCTGGATGTCATGTCCCACATAGAGAGGGGAGCAATGATTTCACTTGCAGAATTGGGCTTATAGAGAGCAAGGCCACATATGAGCAACAAAATAAGTCCTCCAGAAATAACTTAGGCACACCTACAATTAGGATAAGCTTCTTCACTACCTACATAAGCTTCACAAGTGTAAGCCTCAAGATCAAGGGCTCCTCAAGGGACTTTGCAAATATTTTTCACTTTCTGCCCAAAATATTCTGAACAGAACATTAATTTGTACAGCATATTAAGATTGTATTCCTTATTTTAAGTTCTATGTTAAATAAAACTGAATAAGGTTGTTTAAATTAACTAATTAAACAGATTAATTGTGATAGTGTGCTACAGAAAACTTAAATTTTGGATAGAATAAAATTTTTTCTTTTTATCATACAAGAAATTAAAACTTTAAAATATAGGCAATATTATTGTTTACCTTGTTTATTGAATTACCTTAGTTTTAACTAGCTCAGTTTCATCACATCTTTAATCAGAGTTTGATCTTTTTTTCAGGTATTTTGCTTGTGTTTTTTATTGTTTAAACAGTTGCTATATGTACCTATCCTGACTTTTGGAGCTGGAGATATAAATCTGAGTTTTCAGTATCACACAGAAACTTAAAGTTCCAGGGAACTACTAAACTATACAAAGAGTAAAGCATTTTAAAATGTAAAAATAACAGTTTAAGCTTACAATCTGAGCTTTAATCTTTATAAGCATTTTGAAGTGAAGACACTTTCAGAAATAAAAACATTAAACAGTTGTTTTATATTAACAAACCATAGCTGAGCTTTTGTTCTATTTCACTTTTACACATTTACCAAAGTTTTGTTAATTAACAGACAATATATATCTATATTTGTCCTGCCTTTCTTCTAAAGTTTTTCCTTGTTACAGATGGTGCTTTGACTTATAGCTGACTAAAGAAGTATTAGAGCAAAGAAGTGCAATTGATAATTTGTCTGTTTCTATGATCTGTAGCTTTTTTAAAGAATAACTAAAACTATGACTAACAACACCACACCATTTCTGAACATCACACAGATTAATAGCAAGATATCACATGGATAGTGAGAACAATGTCAGTTTTTAGGAATTTTATAATCTCTGAATATAGGAACAATATTATTTTATATATACAAATTTAACCAGCAGCGGAATAGAAAAACTTTTTAACCACTGTAATACTCCCCAAATACTTATGATACATTAAAGTATTAGCACTTAAACTATTTTAGAACTTGCTTATAAAGGGGAAAGAAAAAATTATTTGTAACTGTTTCTTCCTGAACAGTGAGAAGACTTGTCTTAAGAAATAAAGGATGAAGAGGTTATGGATATTAATGAAGATATTATTCTGATGCAAAATCTTTGTTTTCTGGAAAGAGTACTTGGATATTTAAGGAAAACCTTTTTAAAAACTTTACATTAAGAGCAGACTAACAATCCATTTTATATTAACAGGGAGGAACACAAAACTTTAGTTTTGCATGAACACCCAATTTGACCCAAAAGCTTTCTTTTTTTAAATGTATGATTAACAGACTTATTAAATTTTGGTCAGCACTGACTCTGACAGACAGAATTCACTTGTACAATCTCCTTTTTTATAATTCCATTCATTCAGAGCTCTAGTCAACAATGATTAAAACAAAATTTACGACCTCCAACTATCTACTGCTTTCTGTATCCATTCAGGGCTTACAGTCAACATGACTATAATGAATGAAATCCATTCTGTTAAACTTTCTATCACTTTCTATATCAATTCTGCATATAATTTTTAAATATCTAGGCTGCACATAAGAAATAAACTCGATACTGAATTCACAAAGCTTTTGAACCTGGCTGCATACCTCCTTCCAATAACAGTATTCATGAAGGGAAGTAGATACAGAAATACTACAAAATAATGGGAGAAGGAAAAATTCATGCTTGACATGCTGGTTTGAATCTGTTGTGTACCCCAGAAAAGCATGTCCTTTAATTCTCTTTCAATATTGCTGGGTGCAAGCTTTTTTATTACTTTCATGGAGGTGTGACCCATGCAATTTGTGGGTGGTAACTTTTGATTAGATGCTTTCCATGGAGATGTATCTCCACCCATTCAAGGTGGGATGCTTACCAGAGCCTTTTAAGTGGAAAACATTTTGAAAAAGCTTTAGAACCCATACAGCCAGAGACCTTTGGAGATGAGGAAGGAAAACACCCAGTGTGGGGAGTGTCAGGAAACAAGAATCTTGGAGAGAAAGCTAGCAGACTTTGCCATGTGCCCTTCCAGCTAAGAGAAAAACCTTAAAATTTACCAGCCTTTCTTGAGTGAAGGTAAACCACTTGTTGTTATCTTAATTTGGGCATTTTCATAGCCTTGCCTTAATTTGGATATTTTCATGGCCTTAGAAGTGTAAACTTGCAACTTATTAAATTTCCCATTTTAAAAGCCATTCTGTTTCTAGTATATTTCATTCTGGCAGCTTGAAAACTGGAACACTTGAGTCAGGAACACAGGCAGCTATTTATAGACTTTATATTCAGAAACACAAATGATTACATCACAATATGCCTGCAATATCTCAGTTCAATCAGAATTACCTTAGACTAGTTGCTTTTATCTGTATTAAGCTTGTATAAATTTAGGGAGAATACACCCACGATTAAAATCACATTTGTTTAATTCAAAATTTACCATAAATTTCTTTTATCACAGATTCAAAAAAGTCTTTGTTTTCATAATATCTTAAAATTACAAACAGTTTAAAAGTACATTGATTATCAAGTTCTGGGAAATATATACCACAATTTTACTTACTGAAATTTAATTAGATTTATTGAGTTACTCCAATTGCAAGACTATTTATATTTTAATGATCTGATTACTACAGTTATAATTGCAAAGCTTTTACTGGAGAAAAATACTGACAAACATAGCTTATTATGTAGCATTTTTTATGCTTACCATTTCTAATCTACAGGCCGAGTTAAAACAAAATCTAAACCACACCATTCCATATTTTCCTATGCCTAGCCCTCATCCCATAACGGCTTTAGGTGTAGGCCTTGAGGCAAGAATAGGTTGGACAGAAAGAAATCAGGCTTGTTGAGATTTGAGTTGAAAGTTTTAGGTGAAGGTCATGGAATTTGGGGAGTTCTTATGTCTTTCTTTAAGTATTTCCCATTATTAGATATATTTTACTAAAAGCTGAGACCAGGATCATTGGAAAATGCCTTTGCTTTTTCCAGAGATAGCCCTCTATCAGTTTTATGCTACCTTAGAGAAATTCCAGGGGCAAGAGAAAGGTTAGAGGCGAGTTGAGACCCTGTGATGGAGTCTGGAAATGAGTGTGGGGGAGGCAGGGAGATAGGGGAGTGTTATCTTCTGGCTGTGCCACAGCAGCTACAGTTTGGCTGAAGAAACTGCACATGGTGGGGGAGGGGGGCTGAAGAGAAGGTCTTTGGCAGGATCTAAGGAAAAATCAGGAAGAGAAGGAGAAGGGGCACTTAGTTTGGAACTAGATTGTTTTGGAAGAGGGGAATGGAGTAGTAGAACAAGTTTGGTAGAGGAATGGTGTACCTGCACAAGCCAAAGAATGCCTGGATATATGGGACTTCACTCTGCTTGCTGAGATGTTGAACTATAATTGTCAAGTTCTAGAAGAATTTGTGGGTCAAGTGTTTTGTTTTCTGGTGAAACTTATCCATTATTCAATTTTTACTGTGGCCAAGCTGTAAAATTAATCTCTTAGGTCTTAAATTAGCTGTACATAATAGTGGATAGGGTCAGGAGAAACTCTAGCTCTTAAATTACTTAGAAACAATAAAGAGGGCATTTCCCCTTGAGAGTTTCAAACCCCAGTGAGTATGTGGTGGAGTTGATGAAGGCATCCCACCTTCTCACTCACTTCTTGGGTTCCAGATCTGGTAGAGGAAGCACTCCTCTCTGCCAGACATGTCCCAGACAGCAGAGAAAGGGAGTACCTGACAGAAAAAAAGAGAACATTTTTCCGTATCCTGAGATGATTCACTAGTGTTAGTGCTAACGTCAGGCAAGTGAATTTCATTGCCTCCTATGAAGGTTTTTTTCTTTTCCAAGTCCCAGGTTTGGGCACCAAAATGGTAGGTTTGGCAACCAGGAGGGAGGAGAGAGGCTAAAACTCGAACAAAGGAGCTTTTTTGGAGGCTATGCACAACAGGGTTGAAGCCTAAAATGGTGACAGCTCTGAGCAGGAGAGGACGTTCAGCTTATATAGGACAGATAGTGGGAATTAGGAAAAGGGAAGTCATGGGTTTTCCTTGTCTAGTTTGGGAGTGGTACATTTGCAGGTTTCCATTGGTTGATTTTGGAAGCAGGAGGCTAAGTTGGGAATCGGTAGCTTTTCATTAATAAGGTTTAAAATTTAAACACTGCCATAGTCAGACAGGATTGCAGCAGCCAGAGGGCAGACATTTGGTACAGGGAGCTTGTCTCAAGATTAAAACTGCCAGAGGGGAAGAGGACATGGGCTTGAGTGGGTCCTGTAGGTTTCCTGGAAGTAAAGCTTCTTGGAATATTTGCTAGGGGCTGGTCATGTTATGGGGGAAAGTGTCCTACCTAACAGTTTACTCTCATAAAAGGCCATAGGTCTCCTTGAAGAAGGCTGGGAAGAAGATTAACAGTGTAAATTTGTGGTAATGTAACAGGGTCCTTCCCCAAAGGGACCTGGCCTTCCCTCCTTTCAAGGAGTCCTGGGTCTATAATCTGTCTCAAGTCTGGGAATTGATTAAGGGGCATAACTCTCTGTTTTTGTAATTCAAGTTAGACTTCTGTTCACTTGACCTAAACTCTTCTACTTATGCAGCTTAAACATGAATGCAGTAGACTGCCCATATATTGTACTTCTAAATACCCCATGATCTACTAGCAAATAACACAGACCTCTGTGAGTCAGAGTATTTTGACTACTGCTTTGAATCTGTTGTCCATTATAATAACTACACCAACCTTGTCTTTGGCAATTAAGTGTTGCACCTGCTTCTGCCAACTCAGGATCCAATCATTTCCATTATGTTTAGATATTCCAGCACAGTGACAGCAGTTCTCACATTATTACCTGGCCTACAGAGAAGGATGAATAAAGAGCTCTTCAGGGATGATGGAGCTATTCTCACAAATTTATTTCTCATGGTTCTGATAAAAGTTGTATCCTCTGGACATTTCTGGATGTGTGAGTAGGGCTTCCATGATCATTTCACTCTGATTTTCCAATTTACCTAAGCCTTTGGATCCCCTCATTTACATTATGCCATGGCAATTCTGGCATTTCAACCTCATGTAATGTCAGCTACCTATTGACCCATGTTTCAATCAACCACCCAAAAAAACTGTTAATACCCTTTCTAACCCCTCGAACTTCAACATTGAATGCAGAATCTCTGCTTAGTGAACCCATATCAATAAATTCAGCCTCATCCAGCTTTATATTCCTTCAACCATTATCCCACATCCTTAATATTCATTTCCACACATATTCCCCTGATTTCTGTCTACATAGATTGGCAAACTCATGCAGTTCTTTTGGAGTATAGCATACCCCTCATGGATCACACCTTGTACCTCACCTTTTGGGACCTGTTGTGACTTATTCTAGTTATATGTCTGGAAGAAAAGAGGTGTGGCACGGTGGGTCATGAACAGAATTAAAAGTGTCTTTCAAGCTAATTGATTCAGGGCATTCCCTTCCAGTTTCATCTGGTTAAACAGGATTAATCTCTCCAGATTGAGAAGCAAGGACTATTTCCCTGAGGGAGATTGTTACATGTCTTGCAGACACAGAAGGGTTCATCTCTTCAGGTGGAGGCTGGATGGCTGACTCCTCAGAGCAGACTAGTGGTCTGGAAGCTCTTTCCTCAGTGCAAGCTGAAGGTTGGTTGGATATGTCCTTAGGCAGTCCATTGCAAGTTTATCTAGAAAAGACTCAGCAGAATCTAGAGTTTCAAAGTCCCCACAGCAGTGCTTATAAATCCATATGTCTACATCCCAGTTTTCAGAATCCCACTCCTTTCCAAACAATGCCTTCTCTTTTACAGCAGACCTCCTGCAAGGTTGAGATTTCAGTTTATGTTGTAAATCTACTACTCTAACAATGAGACTCTGGGTCTGATTTTCAAGGATCTCAACTCTGAGGCTACGATTTTCTTTCATGGCACTCATACAAGCATCTACATCTTTCATATGGTGCTTAAGCTGCAAATTGGAAAACTTCAGCTCATCCTTTTCTTTTATAAATGTATCCATCATCTCTAAGAACAACTAGCCAACATCATCATACCTTTTAATTCCACAAAACTCTGTTCAGTGTAAAAAATACTCTTACCAAGAGTCTTGCAGAATTAAATGCTGACATTTTGTGTATCTCTCTTGCCAAATCACCCCATAGATTGTCAGTGCCATCTTGATTATTGGAAACAGAGTCTTTGATACCTTTGAGAATAATCAGAGTAGAAAACCAGTGAAAAAAATGTTTTTGAGATTCTGTTTCTCAAGAACCACTTCCAGTACCAAGCTATGTTACTCAGAATTTTCTATAGAAACAGGACCAAGAGGAGAGATCTATAAATATGAGATTTATAAAGCTGCTTCATGCAACCATGGGGATGTAAAAGTGCAAAATCTGTAGAGCAGGCTGTGAGCTGGCAACTCCAGTGAATTTCCTCAATGAACTCTCCAGGAGAGGCTGGCTCGCTGAAGCTGAAAGAGAGATTCTCTCTTCTGAATTCTCCTTAAACACCTTCAGGTTATAAGATTACGTGTCACTCATTGCAGAAGACACAACCCTTAGCCAATAGTAGATGTAATCAGCCCTGGATGCAACCAATGTGCTCATGATTTAAGTCTCTGAAATGTCCTCATAGCAACTGATTAGCCAGGCCTTGTTTGATGAGAAAACTGGGCATCATCACCTGGGCAAGTTGACACATGAACCTGACCATCACAGCATACTATAAGGAAAAGCAAAATCACTCTCAAGAGAAAAAAATAAGCATAGGAATGAAACTCAACCATGACACACATTTTAGAATTATAGACAGAGAATATTAAATAATAATGATATTACATTAAGTACCTTCATGGAAAAAGAAGACAGCATGCAAGACACAACTGGAATGATATACAGAGAGATGGAAATTTTTTCTGACAGTATTAAAAGAACATATTAGACATCAAATGTAAAAGAATGCTCATCAGTAGACTCATAAAAGCTAAGTAAAGAGTAAGTGTGCTTGAAGATAGGTCCACAGAAATTACCCAAATACAAAATGAAAGAGAAAAATAATGAGAAAAAAGGAACAGAATATCCAAATCTATGGAACATTTTAGTAACTTGTTAAATGTATGTATTTGGAAGATCAGAAAGTGAAAGTGAGAACAGGGAAGAAATATTTGAAGAAATAATAAATGAAAGATTTCCAAAATTAATGATAGATATAAAACCATGATCTGGAGGCTCAGAGAATTCTCAAGCAGTGTAAACACTGAAAAATCTACATGTAGACATAACACATTTAAACTACAATAAGTCAGAGACAAGAGAAAATACTGAAAAAAAGGCAGACACAAAAAAATACCTCAACTATAGAGGAACAAGGATAAGAATCACAGCAGACTTCTTGTAAGAAACCATGTGAGCAAAAGGACAGTGAAGAAACATTGAAAGAATTGAAACAACAACAATATAGAATTCTGCATCCATCAAACTTATACTTCAAACCTGAGGGAAAATAAAAACATTTGCAGACAAGCAACAAGTGAGAATATACATCATGAGCACACCCACCATGAAAAAATTGCTAAAAACGTCTTTTGGGACAAAAAACTCAGAACTCCATAGTTCAGAAACTCAAAATTGAATTAAAAAGGAACAAGTATCACAGAAGGAAAAAACGAAGGTAAAGTAAAATATTTTATGTTCTTACTCTTAATTTTTCAAAAATTTAACTATAAAAATAATAATAGGAAAAATGCATTTGATGATTATACTATCGGAATAAGTGAAATGAAGTACAGGATTGTTAACAGCAATACAGAAGAATAATAGGGAATACACTGCTTTAAATATACACACTACATTTTCAGAAGTATAATTTTATTTGAAAATATACTTACCTTAGTTGTAAATGTATATTGAATCTCTGGAATGGCTACTAACAGAATTTAAAAAAGATGTATAATTGATATACTAAAAAGCAGAGAAAGATTAATGTGAAATGCTCATTAAAGCCATAAAGTACAGACAAAAAGAGAGGAAAAAAAGAAGAAACAAAAAATAAGGGCAATGAGTACAGAGCTAACCAAATGTAGTAGATATTAATTCAACTATGTGAATAATCACCTTAAATGTGAACTTTCTAAATATGTGAATTAAAATACAGAGACCATTAGAGAGGATAAAAAAACAAGTCTCAACTTTATATTGGCTACAAGAAACCAAATTTAAATAAACTCAATTTAATATTGAGTGATAAGTTGCATTGGTACTATGTATCCTTGATAGAATGTGATATAAGTGATATTTTACCTCTGTGGTCTTTTTCCTCAAAACCCATATCCCAGAGTAGTCATTAGAAAACATCAGATATATCCAAATTATGGGATTTTCTGTAAAAGACCTATTTGAGTCTTCTCAAAAATGTCAAGCAAAGTAAGTTCATGAAATGTTTTTCAAAAGGAGCCTAAGAAGACAGGACTACTAAATATAGTATGGTATCCTGGATGGGATTCTGGGATAAAAATAAGGACAAAAAGAAAACAACAACAAAAACTAGGAAATTCAGAATAAAACATGGACTTTAGTTAATAATTTATCAATACTTTTCACTAATTTTAACAAATATATTGCCTTATATCAGATGTAAATAAAAGTGAAAGTAGTGGAAACACAGAACAGCAGAGGAGGAACTTTTACAAATTATGTCTCCACTACAAAAATGAATGAATGAAAAAAACATTGGCATTCACTAGAGGGAACCCTGGTACAAGACTGGACATTAAGAGTGACCACGGGAGTGTCAAACAAAGCAAGGACACCTGAGCTTTCACCTCTAATAAGTGAAAGCATGCAGTACACAAATAAGGACCAGACCTGTTCCTCAGCCCCAGGGCTGTAGTTGTGGAAGCATGGCCTGGACTCTGGGACTAGTAGGCTTATGCCAGAGAGGAAAGAGGACACCTTGCTTCAAAAGCTAGAATTGGAGAGCAAGGTAAATCTGGGGATTCATGAGGGGCCAGAGCAAACACTAGCTTGTTATTGACCCTCCTGGTTTACAGAATAAATTGGGATGAAAAGACCCAGTGTATCTTTTCTGCTTGGTTTCCTTTCTCTTTTTGGCATTTTTGGTCTGGCACATCTTTGAGGGATCAGCATGGGTGCTAGCCTTGGTATCAGTCCACTGCAGCAACCACTTCAAGCCTCCCAATCCTATTTACCAAGAGACTTGGAGACTCAGTGCCCCTCTCTTCTTGCATGTAGCTGTTCTGGCTGTTGACTAGTATGTTTCTTTCTCTTCTGTCTCTGTCACTCTCTTTCCATTATACTTTCTTTTGTTCTCTTTTATTGTTCTTGTGGAATGAAGAGCAAGAGAACCCAATTTCCAGAGTCACCAGAATATATTACTTTGCATATTCCATTTTCAACAAGAGATTACAAAACATACTAATAAAACAGTAAGCTATGGGACAGTCACAGAAATTATTCAACAGAAAATCTCCAAGAGAAAAAACAGTTTTTGAACTCACTGATCAAAGATCTTTGATCATCTATCTAATAGAGCAACAATGAGCTAAAAGAAAAAGGACTAAAGGAAACTAGGAAAACAATAAATGAATGTATGAGAATTTCAATCATGAAGTAGAAATCACAAAGAAAAGGAGAAATAGGATTTCTGGAGATGAAAATGGCAATATATCAGATGAAAATTCAATAGGAAGATTCAACAACAGATTGGAGTAAGCATAAAAGAGAATCAGTGACCTTGAATATCAGACAAATCAAATTATCCAGTCTAAGGTGTACAAAGTGAAAGAATGAAAAAATTGATCATAGTGAACATGTGAGACACCATCAACCACACCAACATGTACATTATAGAAGTCGAGAAGGAGAAGGAGGGGAGGAAGTGGCTGAACACTTACACTTACAAATTTAATGAAATATATAAATATATAAGCCCAAAACCCCAAAAAACTCTGAGTGTGACAAACTCACAGAGACCATATTGAGACATATTATAGGTAAACTCTTAAAAGACAAAGACAAAAAATCTTGAAAATAGAAGGACAGAATTGATGTGTCACTGTTTCAGTTTGTCAAAGCTGCTGGAATGCAATGTACCAGAAAAGGGTAATTTTTTACAATGGGGATTTTTAAAAAATTTTTTACTCTATAATACATATATATAAAACAAAGAAAGAAAAAAAGCACTAATTTTCAAAGCACTCTTCAACAAATAGTTACTGGACAGATCCCAGGGTTTGTCATGGGCTACCATAACATCAGCTCAGATTTTTGCTTCTAGCTGCTCAAGAACATAGGAGGCTAGAAGGAATAAATATTTTTGTCATCAAAAATTGACATTTTTTCTTTTTTTGTGAAAAATAGCACATAAATTTCAAAGCACAGAGCAACAATTAGTTGTAGAACAGATTTCAGAATTTGGTATGAGATGCCATTCCACAATTTTAGGTTTTCATGTCTAGCTGCTCTAAGATACTGGAGACTAATGATAAAATAATCATATTTGTTTGTTAAACCTTACCTTCTCTGTATGACTCCACCATCACTTTTGATGTTTCTATCCCACTCTTTAGGGGTATTTGAGCTATGGCCATTTTGTTTCATGTTGGAAGAGGCTGTCAATAATATGGGGTAGGGAGATGGAATTAGCTGATGCTCTGGAGAAGCTGGGCCCCCTAGGTTTCAGGATTTCTCTGGTCCTGGGACTCATCTGGAAGTTGTAGTACAATGAGGATTTATTAGTTTAAAAATGTATAGTTGTAAGGGGTTGAGCTCTCTTCTGACCTCTCTCTTTTAAACCTCCAGCTAGTTAAATTAAACATTACTCATTGCAGAACACACTCCCCTTAGCCAACTGCAGATGTAATCAGCCATAGATAAATTACACATGCTAATGATTCAAGTCCACAGCAACAGAACAAGGCACCATCACCTGGCAAAGCTGACACCTGACCCTAATTACCACACCATGAAAATGTTCCAGTTAAGGCATCAGCAAAATGATACCTTTTCCAAAAAAGGCCACCAGCATCCAGGGCTCTTGTGTCAGATTGCAGGCCCATGGCCAGCATTTGCTTATCTTCCCTCTTGGCTTTCTTTGCTCTCAGCACCTGGCTCCAGTGCCCTCCTCTCTGAAATTCTGTGGATCCTCTCTTAGCCCCTCTTGGAACTTTCTTTCTGAAATCTTCTGAGTGTTTCTCTATTTTATCTCATAAAGGGCTCTAGTAAAGGAGTTATTTACAAATTTGAGGCCTTTCTATCCAGTTTTATATGCTGGCTCATTTTCAGTGGTTTAATATTTAAAGACTTATGAGGGAAAAAAGAGCATTTCTACTAAATATCCTCTCCAAGTTGTTTCAAAACAACAGCATGGTAGAAAATTCAGTAATAATGTCCAACTTTTAAGCTAAATAATTTACCTAGATGGGGATCTAACACATGAAATAAAAGTCGCTATGTTATAAAACAAGCCAACCATGAGTTATGGTTTATAACTTCCAGAAATACAGGATCTCTTTCTTGGATTGAACTACTTGGCAAAAGTATGTTTAAAATGATCATAGGTGGGGAGAAGAGACAGAACACATCCTTCAGTAGAAGACCAAGTCGCCAGAGCAAATTTCTTTATTGTACCACTTACCACAATGCAGGAAATTTATGTGCCTTTAAGCCGTTCCTATTAAACCAATGGTTGTCAGCCAAGGTGTTTTATCCCATAAGAGAGAGATGACAATGTCTGGAGACATTCTTGCTTATCACAGCTATGAGGATGTGTTAGCTACAGGCATCCAGTTGTAAAAGGCCAGGAATGTGTTAAACATTCCGTGGTGCAGTGGAAGCACCCCACGAAGAATTATTGTGCCAAAATGTCAATAATGCTAAGGATGAGAAGCCCTATTTTAAACTATGAGCAATTCTGAGGCAAAGTCTTCTATATCACTTAATCCCCAGAATGTCCAGCACTATTCCTATCACATGGTGTGCATGAAATCAGAAGATTTCAGAGAGAAAGCACCCAGAATGCATAAGGGAGGATGGATGAGGAGGTGGGTAGATGAATGGTAGGAGGGAAGGAAAGATGATAAACAAATGGACTGTATGGATAGATGGAAGAGGAACCAAATGCAGTGCAAAGAAGGATTGCCAAGCACTTGCTAACCAGTGCTTTTTAGAAGCACAAGGACTCTATAATGTCCACATTCCAAAAAATGAAAAACATCATGGAAGAATTCATGAACTTTATTAGCAAATCAATGTCCATATATTTAATGTACACTCTAACTTTTGTAGATAGCATCAGAAGTTTCCTAAGTACCGATGCCATAAGATGATAATATACTAATACACTAATGTTCACAAGGATTCTGAGAATAGGAAATGGCAAGTCGTTCATGTCCTTGCATGAATTGGTTTTTTTAAAAATCACTTTGCAGAAGGTATAGCTAACTCAAATGTAAGTATTTCAAAAACTTGAAATTTTGTTAGAAAAAGACCAAATGCATTTGGAGCATTTGATACTGTCCAAGTATCATGAGTCTGAATGGGATATGATAGTGTAACATTATAATCACTAATTTTCTGAAGAAGGAGGAATAGGAGACAAGAAATAGGTTAAAAAAACAAGAGTTTGAAAAGGGCTAAACTAAAAAGGGCAAGGAAGTAATGCAAAGAAAAGAATATGTGAAGATATTGAAATGGGCATGGCTTACATCCCAGAGATTCAAAGACAAGTGTGGCTGTTCATTGAATTCAGAAGACTAGAGAAAGGCATTGGAGAACCTCTGAAATATGAGAAACAATGATCTCTGAGCCATTTGTCACTGTGCATAAACAGAGCTTGTTCTAATAGGTCACATTGAATCTTCTGTTCTCCAGAACTTGTATCTATGACCATCCACTGCTTTCTTAAAGGACTATAATAATTTCAAAATAGGATTCTTCAACATTGACTTGCCATATACCATCTTTTCTTTCGTGGACTTACATGGATTGGGTCATTTCTACAGGAGATACACTCATTCATTTTGAAGTTTATTGTTAAAGAAAATGGGAGAGAATGTTTCTCACTAATAAAGTCATAGAAATAAACCAGTAAGTAAATAAAATTTCTGATCTAGTCTATATAATTTATCAGTGGCATATCTAAATCATTTAGGACATACCACTTGACAATTCAATACCTCTCCTGCTTGACTATTCCTGTGCTTTATCATTCTGACAGTACAAATCTTCATCCCTGCTTACAACTGAACTTTTTGCTCTTTGTTCAAAGCCTATTTCCTCTTGTCAATTATTCTGTGACAGTAAAATTACAGATATTATAAGGACCACCCTAATAGAAGTCCTGACTCTACTTAAATAAAGGAATCAAATTAAGTTAACCCATACTTTCACCATTCTTCTTAGATCTATTTCCAAATCCCTGGATCCTGAAATTTGTCATTCTCTCTTAACCTTATTTATATCTGTTTTACATTATGGTGGCCAAAATTAGGGAGGGAAAAAGAAAAACACTAAAAGCCCAACACATATCATAGCAGATGAATTAATTCTCTGTAATGGAGAGTTTCCTACATCACAATTGAAAATAATGGTAAGTCTCTAAATGAGCAGGCATGTGAGTCAGATGGATTCATAGGAAGACAGTTTACCTATCAATCCTTCTGCGAATTCTGCGTGTAATATTTGGTTTTATTACCAAGGATTACCAAGTAACAATAGTCTCTTTTGGACTTCTGCAATGACAGAAATAAAACAGGATGAGTAAACTTTATTTTTATTATTTGTGTGTTATTAATTTCCATTCACTCCTATCAAGGTGGTAATGAGATATAAAGATAAATAAGTACTTTGCTAAGTTATCAATGAACGCCAGTCCCACCCCACCCCCAAATTCCTTGTCTTGGCTAATGACATCACATTTTGCTCATCCCAACTCTCCTTCAGTGCTTCAGTTTCAGGCTGAAAATCCCAAGACATATTTCTAATATCAGGTAGAAATCAGTCAGTTATTTGCTTTTCTTGGAAGTCTTTAAGTACCCTCATATACTCCCTAAGATGATTTTTTCTTCTCCCTATATGATAGCCTCTCTGACCAAAAGCAAATATTTCTTTGAAATCTGCCACTATTTTTTCTGAAACTGGAGGTAATAGATCAAATCCATTTTTTTCCTGTTATTATCTTGACTTCCCATATTTAAACCACCTGTTTCCAGACACATCATACTCAGGGAATTAGTGCATATTGTTAACTGAACTTCTGCTTCTGCCACTGCTCTTATATAAAAAGCAGAAAGTCAAAAAATATTAAAAGGTAATTGACAGCACTGGACTATAGTGACCCAGTAATGCTGCAGAGACCAGTATTTGTCACCTTAGATCATGTGTTCTCTGGAACGCTATAGGTTTATTAAAAGCAAGCAAGGAAGAACTTTTAATAAGTCATTTGAGAGGAAAGAAAATTTAGGCTGCTATTCTAAGAGCATTACTTTGTCAATTTTATCTGCAAATTCTGCCTTGTTTATTTATGGTTTAGAAGGAGGCAAAATGTCTGGGGAGTGGAAAGAAATTTACTTATGGACAATTTAATCAAAACTATGTGTTTTCACTTAAATTTCCATCACCTTAAGAACAAGTAATGCTGAACAGACAAGAAAAAATTACTTCATTTTTAAAATGTCATGCAATATAGTCTCTCCGTGATCTCAAAAGCCACTAAAAAGGAAAGGAAAAAGTCTATTAGATTGCAAGTTCCTTGAAAACTAGAACCTTGACATGGAGTTTAAGAGTTTGAGAGAGGGTGGGATTGGGAGATAGGAGGCACTGCAAGACATCCCAGAGGGAATTAGTATGCAACATGATATAGTTTGGTACATTTGAGACATGATAATTAATTTATCCTTAAAGGATCATTAAGTACAGGGTAGAGAGTGGTAGGAGAAGAGTCAGAAGAACTGTTAAAATATCAATTCCACCCAAGACCAACTGAATCAAAATCTCTGGCAGATGGGTCAAGAGTCTCTGTATTTTCTAAAGCTCTTCAGGAAATTCTAATACACAGTTAACAGTGAAAACTAATTCTGTGCTCTTTGTACTCCCTTAGCATCTTCTGTATACCATTATTGCTCACTTAACTTCTGACAAGAAAAAAATATGTTTCTCTCCCCATCTCCTACAAAATGGAAGGTTCTTGAAGTCAGGAGGTTGTCTTATTTTTCTCTGTATGTTTAGTGTCTTGCATATTTTCTGGATCATAGTAGCTATTCTCTAAATGTTCATCAATCTGAGTGAAAGTGAAATAAGAAGGATAAAAATAAGGTGTTAAAATATGGAAAACAGAAAAATAGTTTAAAATAGAAATGACAGAAATGATTAAGAAGGAGGATAAATCATAATGATAAAATGATCACTTCTAGTAGAATTTTAGAAAGTAGAAATTAAAATTCAGGTTTAAAATAAGCAAGTGGATAAATCCTTAGCAATGGTTTCTGGGTGAAAGCTGCTTCCCAGGGGAGACCATGCCCTGGGTGGCAGGCCGGTTGACCTCTCTCAGTGTCTCCCCAAAGTCCATTCACATCTGTGGCCCACACGAACCAAACAGACACCTGTGAAGACACAGAGTACATACTTTACGAAGCAGGCCTGTAATCAATCGCCACAAGGATACATTATTCTTAACCCACAGAGCATACTGAAATTAGCAAACTAAAAACAGAGAATGTCAAGCAATGTGATCGTTTTCATTTTAGCCAGAAAATAAAAATGTATGCCTGATATATAGGAATTAATAAGATCTTTATTTTAAAATAAACAAATGATTCATTGAAAACTGAAAATCCAATTTAAAGTATCAAAGAATGATTTCAGGCAACAGAAATCAAGTGATGTATTTAATTTTTAAATAATTATTAATTGATCAGAGAGCAAATGAATTTCTTCTCACTTTTAACATGAGGACATTACAAATAAAGCCAAAGACCTCTTGAGTATAACTCTTAGCCCAAGGCCCTATCCCTCTTCTCTACAGGTAACCATCTTCTGATGTGTATTTGTCTAGACATTTTTTTAAGCGTTTACATTTCTACTTATTTATCTATGTCAATGCTTATAGATCTAGTTTATTTCTTTCAGTGTTTTACAGGTATTTCAAGGCATCATTCAAGGTCCAACAGGAAGATATGTCACAGTTGCATGAGTCTAATTTGACTAAGAGTGTCTAATAAAGAATCCATATACAAGGGTTTGGGTAGGACTATGAGAAACAACCAGAAGTGGTGACAGAATGAAAAACTAGCAAGAGCAGTGAGCTCTTATCAACCTTACAGCTAAAGGAGGATAAGGAGGGGTCAGTTTTTAAAATCACGAGTAAAACCAAGAGCTGTAGGCAGGAGATTAATATGGCCTGCTTCTGTAGCCTATCACAGGCTTATATTTCATCCTGTAGAAAAGCACTCAGTCCCCCAGGGTATAACGTCCCAAACAGCATTGTAATAGTACCCAAAAAGGCCATTACATGAATCTATCAAGACTGTTGCTTGTAAGTGATGGGGCAAATGGTTACACCAATGAATTCCATGAATGTGAGTGCAATCATTTTCTGTAGATTGAGTCCTCTTGTAATATGCAAGTTTGTGGAGATATCATGGGGATAGACTAGACATTCTGTAAAACCACAAATGATTCAATTGGCAGAACCATTGAGGATATATCCCTTGGATTTGATCATAGAAGTAGAAACATTATGAGTGATATAGATTAAGGGATTTCTTATGGGAATTCGTCCTTATGTTGTGGTAGAAACTGTAAAGCAGTCTACGCAAACCTCTTGCCACTGAACCTTGTGCTGGGCCTGAAGGTAGCAGAGCTGACAGTCAGGAAGGGAAAAAGGACAAGAAGTGAAGAAGACCAAGGGCAAACTAGAAATGTCTACCTCTTCTTGCTTCCAATTTTGATGATGAAAGTGACTACCAGAAATAGCTGGCACTTCTAACCATAAAGACAAACTTGAACTAGGTGCAGGTCAAGGAGAAGCTGGAAGAGTATATTCAGTTTGAGCTGGAGGAATTTCAGGCCCAGTTGCTCCATTTATACCAACAACTTTAGCCAGCAGAGCAGTGACAACCTTTATGAGCTGAAAGAGCCTTTACTCTGCACTAACCTTCAAGCAAAAGAGGCTACTGCTTCACTGCCACCTTCTAATACTCACAAAAATCTTTCTTGTGACAAACCCTAATCTGGAAACATACCTGGAAAAAATTCTGGGTTAACTGACACAGTAGAGAGCCATTCAGCAGACTAGTAATGCAAAAAGATTCTGACATATATATTTGTTCCTATAGGATAAGAGGCCCAAAGTAATCTATGTGCCACCAGGTAGCTGGTTCCTCCCAAAGAATGTTGCCTAATTGAGTTCAGACTTGACTTCAGCCATCTGCAGGTTGGAACTCAGCTGTGGTAGCAGCCAGATCACCTTTAGCAAGGTGAGGTCCATGTTGCTGAGGCCATGCATAGCTTCCATCCCTACTGTCATGGCCACTTTGTGTTTGGGCCCATTCAGCAAGTACTGGAGTGGCTGGGGAAAGAGGCTGACTGAATTCCACCTGATGGCGCTTGTTTTCACCTGATAATTAACAGATTCTCCAAAATGGACGCCCTCTGATGGGCATTTACCTGAGATCATCTTCATTGAGTACAGAATTTAACTAAGCAATCTGGAAGGCTATTACCACCACTCCTGACACTCAAATCAACATAAATGCCTGAACCACTGTTGCACACCCCCATGTCAACAAATTCTGCCTGATTCAGCTCAGATTTTTGTCCTTTTTTGCCTAATACCTTTAGAAATAATTTGCATTCATGTTCTCCAGAACCTTAACAATACAAAATGACAAATTTCTATAATTATTTTAGTATAAAATTTCTATATTATTAGAACAAGGCTTGTGCTTTTCTGTTCAGATTATGTTGGAATCTAGCTCTTGTTATTGTCCTAGAGGCAGACAGGGGTGGTAGGAGAGGTTCCTGAAGAGAATCAGCATCTCCTCATGAAACAGCTGTTACCAGGATGGAGGTGCTGCTCCACCAGCTAAAAGGGGAAAGCATTGGGAGACCAAGTGGCTGTGACCCTCAGTGGTCTATGGATCATGGTACCTATCTCTTCATCAGCATCTCAGACTATGCAAACACCAGTTGTCATTCGGGTAATCACAGTGTGACTGTGTGCCTCATGAGATCAAAGTCCAACATCCCCCAGACAAGGAAGTTATACAGGGACCCCTCAAATATGTGAGTGATTCAATTCCAAAATCCCATTTGAAAGGGCTGTTCCTGGAGTTTCTCCTGCTGCAAGTACAAATCAGTCAGGACCCCCCTTGGAAAGAACTTCTTCATTCGAATGGATAAATAAGAAAACTCAAATTTACAAGTGGCTAGGAAGTATGAAGAGAGGCCGACAAGGAATGGTAAAGCATCTAGGATTAGCTACACATTACTGTCCCTAAACCTGAGGGGACCCAGGAAGGGGGCATTCACCAGAAACCAAAGAAAGAGCTATTACAGGAGTAAAAGGCCACCAGCAAGTGCCAAAGCCACTGGTGGAAGAATGCAATTCTGTTGTCAGTGCAGCATCCGGAAAGGAGGGAGCTGTGATAAAAAGAAAAATTCTCATTTCACTCTCATCCTATCCTCAAAATTCCTGCCATAGTCTTCCATTATCAGATATCAGTGGGTAAAAGCCATCTATTGATTCAGTCAATGAAATTAAGTTTATCTCAGCACTGAACAGGGTGGAGATGATGAAAATTAAGATATGAATGGGAAAATAGAGAATAGCCACCATATCAGTGTATCTAATCAGTCCTTCATTGGTGGACATTTAGGATTCTATCCCAAAATTTTATGTTCATAGCTTAACAATAAAATTTTAACATGTCTTTTACACATGTGCAAATGCTTCCCAAGCATATGTAAAAATTTGTAGAAAACTGTATGAATGGTTTATGCAAATGCTTCCCAAACATATATAATAATAAGTGGATTTTATAGAAAACTGTATGCATGGTTTAGTTTTTGTATGTATTTCTAAATAGCCCTGTATGGTAATTCCATAGCTATACATGTTTTAATTGGTCAACAGAAAGGAAACATGTAGATATTTTCTCATATGAGATATATACTGATTAAGGCAAAGGACAAATTATATTAGGAACCACTTGGTAACCACAGGTTATGGATGCCTTCCTTTCCACTCAGTGGATGGACTCATGTGGACAGTAAGGAATGGAACTACCAGGTCAGAGGTGAACTGGATCACATCAATTTGAGGTTTGATTTCTTTATGTACCAAGAACACTTCCCCCAACATCTTAGTCTGTAAACCTACATTCTAACTACCATATCACTTCTTTATTTCCAGGATCCAAAAACAGAATCTCTCTCATGTCAAAGAGATTAAGAACTTTCCATCCCACGTTTTATAAGCAATTATGTTTTTCACACAGCATATGGGCTTTTCAGCCTAGAGATTGGTTTTAACTTGGAATTACCTTTAATCAGAGCATTGTTCGTACTTATTGCTTCTTTATTATAAACTTCTTAAATGTCATAAAATATAGACTGCTTTTACATTTTAAAAGACTTGCCATCTAATTCATTTATTTCATGACTTTTTGGCCCTTAGTTTAAATATCAATAGATATGTGTTTTTGTAAATAAGAGGCAGTCTGATTCCAGTTTTTTATTTCCTTGTATTTGGTTCTTAATAGATTTGAAGTGGCCACTGTGCTTCAACCCAGTTATGAAACACTGGCACAAATTAGAATCATGGATTTGCTAAAATCAAGAGATCTTGAAGATGATTCAGAGTGATATTCATTCAGTCTTAGAAACTGATTTTATGGACTTAATTGGAACCAATTACCACAATGCTGGTCCCCTCGTTAGTAACGTAATTGACATGTGATCACCTTATATATGAATCTGCTCTTAAATTTTTGAAAATTGTACTTTCTTTTGATGGTCACATCAAGATATCCAAGTGGACTCACATTCCGGAGCCTATCAAGCAAGCCATATTGCCACACAAAGCACCTCATTGGGTATTTAAGCCGACCCATGCCTCTTATTGCTTCTTACAGTAAATACCAAGCAGAAGTAAACTTTTACCTTCACTGATGCAGATTTCTGTATTGTTTTCTTGTGTTGGTAGTTTTTGTTTTTTTCTGATCTTGGCCAAGTTTGATTTTGATTTTAATTCGCATAGGGCCAATAGGTTATTCCTCATTGGTGGCAGCAAAGATTGAAATCTTGATATCCTGATCTGATCATTTGGTAATCTCTGTTGGGATGGTGGTGACCTATCTACCAGATTAAAAATGACAGAGAAATTGACTTGTTAGTTTTGTTATCTCTTTTTCTAGTTGTGCAAGATTATGTCTTGTTTCCATGGGAAACAGAACAGCTCTTTGAGATCTGGAATGACTTCTGTATATGTGCCTCTATTTTTTTAAATTTTTTTATAAATCTGAGTCCATGTTTGATCTAGGGTTGAGGTTCTAGAACTGAACCGACATGATTTATGTCTGGTTGTTTTTCTGTAATTGAGAAGCCTTTTTCTCACTCTGTGTGCAAGTGAAATATCAGCCTAACTCAAGGAGATAGCAACTTAAATACAAACATTCTTCCAATAAACTGGTTCTATTAGTATGGTTATAGAGGTTAGAAAGTGAAAGAATGAATTTAATTTTCCCTAAATTACCAAAAACTAAAAAAATAAAATAAAATTGAATGTCTAAGATTTGCAACATGCTAACATTTGCAGAAAAAAAGTATATTCTTGTAAAAACTACCAGTGAAGAAACATTTTTACATAAAAATAATCAAAATGAATTCTTGGAAAATTCAGACTGCTTTGATTTTTTTTTGTAAAACAACCAAAAAACAGCTCCAAGATCTTATCAGCATGGAGCTTAAAAACAGCATTTAACATTATGAAAAATGTAAAGGTATGTATTCAGTCAATTTAGATTATAATTATAACAGTTCTATAATGTGTGCACAAAAACAAAACTCCTAATTTTATTTTTTAGGACTTTCTCAATTGTTAAGTTCAGCTGATTCATGGATAATCTTTGGATGACATTTTAATGAAACTGAATATTGAATATTGATTCATTGGTCAAGGTGTGTGTGTGTGTGTGTGTGTGTGTGTGTGTGTGTGTGTGTGTCACTTTACTTATGCCTTTATCAAATGTCTGTAACCTTGGGTCATATATGAATGTGTGCATTTTTGCTACTTTAAGAATGACATATTTTGCCATGAATAAGGGGCTAATAGGGTGTATGTGGCTGTAGGTACTTACATCTTGTGTGCTAATATAGTTTGCTGATCTACTAAAAAAGTTGTAAAAAAAAGTTGTATATAATAGACAATTCTTAATTACCCACCTTCAAGTACTTTCTGTGAAAAAGAAATGTTACTTCAGTTAAAAATCATTAATGTGGGTGAAGGAAATACAAGAAATTATAGTGAAGAAGAAATAGGAATTAGTATACAAAGTAATAGGATCTGGTTTTGTTTATCAAGGGAAGTGGAGTTATCCTTATATAAAATATGTTTATTCCTGAATATGAAACAGGATAAAAGAAAAAATCAGTGGATATACAATTCTGCAGGTAAACTCACTGTCCTTCCCTGCTACGTGGAAACTTTCTTTCAGGGATGAGCCTGGCCTGACATCATAGGATTGAGAAAGACTTCTTGACCAAAAAGAGTAAGAGAAATGAAATAAAACAAAGATTTACTGACTGAGAGATTTCAATTAGACTTGAGAGTTCATTCTGGGTGTTATTCATATGCACTAAGTACATACGCCTTTTCAGTTCTTGCTATACTGGAGTAACTACAAGGAAATGCCTGAGACTGTTGAAATTTAATCCAGTAGTCTTGGTTCTTGAAGATGATTGTATAACAATATTGCCTTTATTGTGTCACTGCGTGATTTTGAGAACTTTGTGACTGACACTCTCATCACCCAGTATATAGACAGATGAGTAAGAAAATACAGATAAAAAATACATAAATAATTGGGTGGCATTGATGCACTTTGAGTGTTCTCTTTTACTTATATTTTTATTTTTGTTCTTATTTTTATGTTTTTGGAGTAATGAAAATGTTTAAAAAAGTCTATTGTGATGAATGCACAACTATACAATGATACTACAAAACATTGATTGTGTACTTTAGATGTTATATGGCATATGAATATGTCTCACTAAAATTGAATTTTATAAAAGGAAAAAATAATGAGTGGCTACATAAAACTGCAGAGGTTTTCAGGAAGTAAATTATATTTTCCTGGCTGTACACAAATATCAAATAATGAAGATGGAAAAGACACAATGAGATGTGCTAAAATTTGGGTAAATTTTCACAGCTCAGCTTTCATGGGTTTATATATATAAAAAAAAAAACAGAAATGCTTTATTGCCAAATATATTAAAGCAGAATAGAAAACAGATTTTCTCTCTGTTACAAAACCATGAAAAATTTATCTTGGTGTTCTCATTCTGTTCTTAACTAGAGGCAGTAAATGTCATTATTCTCCTTCTGGGTAATCTTCCTAACTTAGCAGAGATTCTTCAGCTCATGAGAGTGATATTTCATCCCTTATGCTGACTTTATGTTGTCTCATTATTCTTTTTTAATGTCAGTGGTCTATGAAAGAGCTAAAGTTCCTATGCTGTTTATTTTTAAACATTGTATTGTCATTCTTATAAATAAAGTGCTGCAACTGTTATTCTTTTCAGATATTTATACAACTACCTTATCCAAGTGGCCATGTTCTTTTAAAGTAATTTCTGATAGTTCTTTTTATTTTACCTTCCCAAGATCTGACCCTAAATTCAGGACAAAATAAAAATGATAAAAGGAGTAAGTAGATGAGAGAGATGTGGTAGACCTTAGTAGACCACAGTGAAAGCACAGGGACAGTTTAGTGGAGGTAAACAGTGCATTCAACAACAAATATGCAGTGCAGAGAATTTACCAGAGTTAACACTTGCTCTTACAAGTGCCTCCAATCATTTATTACAACAAATACATTTTATCTAAATTAGTTCAAGCCTGTCTTTTTTCCTGGTTACCTATTTACCCACAGTCATGCAAAGAAAAACAAGACACAATACTGTGCATATCCCACATACATTGCTTCCAACCAGGTCCTCCAAAGCAGTCACAGTTCATTCATGGATTACAAAATTAATTGTCTGGATTGTGCCCAGGAATTTTTAACAGAAGAAGAGAGAATGGGAAAGAAAAAAATAAAATAAAATTTCCTAAAGATAGGTATTATGAGAAACCTTATTTTAGATGCATGTTTTGGAGAGGTGGCATACACTATAGCTCTTACTATAGGGAGCTATCAGAAAGTGTGAGAGCTCCTGCTCTTAGTGACTCCACCTTGCAATTTAACCACTCTCCCCTCACACTCCATAGCTGAATCCTTGTGACTCATGCACAAAAATTCCTCAGGACATGAAGCTGGTGTAGTAGACATCTTATAATGACAGAGCAATTTAAAGGCAGCTGCAATAACGGGAAGATAAAAGGAAACAGCAAGGTGTGAAAAGGAAAAGCAGCTCTGTTCAGTGAGGGGACTCAGTTCAAATTTCCATTAGCAAATGTCCCATTGTTTACAGACAGGATTTCCTATCAATGAAACAGACTCCTGCTAAAAGAGACACCCCACTGTGAGAAGACCTGAAAGAAGCCTGTTGTCTTTTGCATTTTTAATAATAATTACTTCATAAAAATATTATTCCCTAGGAATTGAGGCATAGACCTTTTTTATAATCTTTGGTTTGTAAATACTTTATATGAAACTCCTCTCTTTTCAGAAGTGAACATCACTTATTCTTAAGTAAATGACAAAATACACTCTTTATCAGCATGAATAATCAGATCAAAGTAGGGTAAGGAGAAGCTTCTCTTTGTTTTTGACTAGCAAAAAAGGAACTCCAGTAGTCAAGGAGGAGACTTCAAAAGGCAGTCAATCATTAAGAGATTTTCCCGTAACTTACTAGCTGTCTGCATACTCTCCTCATTGCGACATTCATTTCTTGATTCCTGTATGTATAAATCATAGGATTCAGGAAAGGAGTAACAACTGCATCAAAAATGAAAAGAAACTTATCCAGGGGTATAAGAGGAGATGGCCATGTATAAAAGAATATCAAAGGACCAAAAAAAAAAAAAAAACTACCACAGTGATATGAACTGAGAGTGTGGACAGAGCCTTGGATGAACCAGTTGAAAAGAGTTTCTGAACACTGAGAATGATGACAATATAAGAAATGGGCAATATGAAGAAGGAACCCACAGAGATGAATCCACTATTGGCTGTGATCATAAACTCCAGTTGGTAGGTGTCAGTAGAGGCAAGTTTGATTAACCGAGGAAGGTCACAGTAAAAGCTGTCCAACACATTAGGACCACAGAAGGGTAAGTTTACTACAAAAGCCAACTGAACCACAGAATGAACGAGGCCAACCACCCAGGAAGCCACCAAAAAGAAAACGCACATCCCTGGGCTCATGATGGTCAGATAGTGGAGGGGCTTACAAATGGCCACATATCTGTCAAAGGCCATGGTTATGAGCAGCACCATCACCAATGACGTGGATGAAAAAGATATGAGTGATGCAGCCTCCAAAGGAGATGATTTTGTGCTTTCTAAGAAAGTCAAAAATCATCTTGGGAGAAGTGACAGAAGAAACACCCAAGTCAATTAGGGAGAGGTTGGCCAACAGAAAGTACATGGGGGAGTGTAAGTGAGGGTCAGAGTCACAGTGAACAGAAGGAGGGAGTTTCCCACCATACTTGCTACATAAAACGTGGAGGAGAACACAAAGAAGAAAAGCTGGAGTTCCCATGAATTAGTGAGTCCCAGGAACACAAACTCTGATACCACGGAGTGATTTACTCTATCCATTGGCTTTGTTACCAGGGCTGCCTGAAGGAAGAGAATGGGAAAAATGCATAAATACGACAATGATATTTGTGAATAGCATTTCTGTAAATGACTAGGAGAGAAAAACCAAATTTTGAGAGCTTATTTCCATTTAAGCATTACATCTGACCTAATACGCTCATAGCCTCTGAAATTGTGATCACCTCAAGAAGCTGGTGGCTGTCATATGCAGCTGCCTCAATCACCAAGTCATCTCTGCATTTAATATCCCTCTTCTCCATCTCAGGGTAGATGCTGTAATGTTCCTCATGAGACACAAGATGATTAACATGGTTTACAGCAACTCCTTCTGAATTTTGGTACAGACTAACATAGCCTGGCCCCAGTCACATAAAACTAATTACTATTGCATCCACTTTCAATCCTAAAAGCCTTAGCGTAGCAGACAGACCTCTCCTCCCTTCCTCCATATTCCCCACTTTGGGAATATGTTTACCTGTGGACTTAGTAAATATTTACCACATCTACGAAGTCTTGCTTTATATTACTTTTGTTCATTTTAGTATCTCATATTGTCATGATATTATAAATACCTAACTCACAAGTATACTGCAAGCTTCTTGAAGGCCACATTTAGGGCTTTATTCATGTGTGTATTCCCTGAAACAGTGCTACTGAGAAGTGATCCACAGACAGGGATTTAGGTCTATGAACTATCTGACATATGCATCACTGATATAGAAATTGAAATTGCAGCTACTTGATGTAATAGCAACACACCAAGTGGTGCTAATTTTGTATTTTATAAAGGTATCAGTACCTGAAGGACTAGAAAATTAAAACAAAAAACCTGGAACTTCACAACAGATCATTTGTGATGTACTGGCCAAAAGTAATTTGAACATGATGTGAAATGCTTAATGCTATAAAAAACACCACAGTGCATTGAAAAGCATTTTATTCAAACCTCTGTGTAAGAACTTATCACATTATCTTGTTTTTATTTACTTTTATTTAGAGAAGAAGCACAGCATAGTTTAAACACTTACAGGTTATCTTGGGTAGTTTTTTTTTATAGAGAAACTGTTTGAGCCACAGTTTATCTATAAAAATGCAATTATTAAAATAAATAATGTGTTTTATATTAACTATTCAGTAGATGCTAATCCTACTGTACCTTTCAGTTGTCCAAAATAGCACAGAACATGTGAGATTAAATTAATGAATGAATAAGAAAATATGGAGGTATTAGTCAACAGAAAGCATCAAAATTTCATTTCAGAAAAGATATTTCAATAAAAAATTATAATCTCCTCCTATAAAATGTATACTATTTTTATGATAGAAATAAAAGCTATAACATGTAAAATAAATTAATATTCTCTTAAAAAGCAATATATCTCTTGTTATATCTACCACAAATGTAATTAATTAATTATTAGTTTTTCAGTTTTCCACACAACTATGCTGTAAGCCTAATAAAGTTTGGAACCACATTTGTCTCATTTGCTATTACATCCAGAACCTTTGAATCACTCCAATTACATAATAGGAACAAATAAGTATTTTCTGAAAGGATGAATGAAATTTTAATTTGCTTTGGGTTAGAGACTGACCCAGTAATAAAGGTCAAATCAATGGAATTCAGAAAAAGTGAAAGAATGCCTGAAAGGAAAACCAAAATTAAGAAAAAGACTAAAAGCAAGTATGCTAATCCTATTCAAGAAGAAGGAGATCAACTTTGGACCCTATTGATGAACTCAAAATTCCTAATTTAAGAAAATCTCTACTTACTACACAACTAGAAACACATAACTGCATATATTAAGTAAATTGATGAAAACCATAAATTTACTTCATGTTAGAGCTTAGACTAGAACCCAGGTTCATTGACTTCTAGATCAATACTCTTTTCAGTTCCTCTTTTCACTCATTTATCTGTGACCCCCTGAAAATTCAGCCTGAACAAAAATATGTGGTAGAGTGATGACAGAAACTGTTCATGAAAGATGAACCCTTCTAATAGCAGATGACTGCCACATATTGATATACCAGTGACTAGTGCTTCAGCCTCCTTGACAACTAACCATATCTGACAACTGTCTGTCAACAAATTAATGTAACTCAGAGTCCTGGGAAACTTGCCGATTTGTAAAACATTTCTTCTTATACTGATTGTTCAGGAAAATATTCCACTTGAACAAGTGGTCTCTTGAATGGACTCATGATAAAAAATTGCCAGATTTATGTGCTCCATTCAATTTACTTTCCCCACTTCTTTTTCTTCCCCCTGAAGAGAATTCAGCAAGGTTTACCCCATGGAAGTTTACTCAATTTTACAAGTACTTTAGTTCCACCTTCTTCCTGAAATCATTCTCAACTAATCCAACTCAAGCAGTTTTCTGTTTCTAGTGTTTCATTTCAACTTCCTAAATAGATAGTAGTGCTATTCCACTTGTTTCTTTATAATCCCCACAGTGTCTCAAAGAGTGCTAGATATATAACAAGACTAAGGTAAGCAGCTTGAGTATGTCATTCAGTCACTGTACACTGATGTTGATCATTAATCTCAATGTGGATGCAATGACTCTGGAGTTAATCTATGGTTACATACTAAAGATAGATTCTCATGTATAGCCATATCATTCATTAATTTCATCTCTCAGCGAGTTTTCAAATGGCAAACAATACCTAATAAACATTATTTCTATATTTTGATACAAGCTGCATGGTATAATGAAATGAATTTAGGCTTCAGTAGCTGAAAACCACATTTATATTCCACATCTAGCCACCTATTAACTCAGTGATGCTGTGTGACATCCATTTCATTTCTGGGCCAACCCTTTCTTCTATCTGTAATATGAAGATAATTCATGTCCTTTGATGCATGTGCCATCTATCTGTTCCTTTCTCTTCTCACTGCCCCTGCATTCATACCTCTCACAAGCAAAGCCTCACCAGGATGCTCACTTTCCTACAATTTTTCTCTTCCCACAGTTATTCAAAGTGTTCAAAACAATTATAATCATAGTTTCAATGGTTTAATGGGTTATTTTTACCTCCAGATGAACAGCAAGCTCCTAATAGATCAAAGTCCTTTCCAATCTTGTGCTTTCCAAGCTTATTTCCAACCTCATCTCTCCTCCTCCCTTTCTGGCATCTCGTGATACAGAAACACATAACTGTTTCGAGTGATAGTTCTATGAATGATTCTCACTCCCTGCTTCTAGTAACACAGTGACTTAGCCATAGCCTCTGCTGAATCGAAAATATTATAAAGCCATTTGCCTTTTTCTTATATCCTTAACATTTCTCTAGACACACAGCGTAGTTCTGCATAAAAATCAAAACATCAATTATCCATTTCCAAATGTCAATCCCCTCACTATTATTCTCCTGTACTACTCTATTCCTAACTCCAGACATTATCTACCATGGGTAAATATGACACTCATGCCCATTAGGATGTGATTTATGTCCACAGCAATTCCAACTAGAGAATCTTATATGACATTTAATCTACTCTTCCTAATGTAAAATGTACTTTCATGGTTCCATTTTACCATATTTATGGAGTCCAGATTCCCCTGAGTTCTCTAAAACAAAATACCATATAAAATATTATCATTGGAGTAAATGGAAATAGTGCTACAGGACAGTGACCAAGTGATAACTCCAAAGACATGAGTTTACAAGAAGCTATGGGTCAAGGGATTTTACCAGCAGGGATATATTAGGTTTGGCCAGAGACACCAGTATTTCCATGAACTTATAATAAGGCACTAGAGAGGAAGAAGGAAAAGAGTGGAATATTTTCTGCTTATTATTTTGTGCAATTTTGTAGATATTTTACAAATATGGGTTATTGCGCAATAAAAGAAATCTCTAAAAGTAAATAAATATTAACTCAAATAATTTTACTCTAGTCACTTTGGTTATCTCTAGAAAAACAAATGTGCTTAATTTTTATATAGTTTAAATGTTGGAAGAATATACACAAAAGCTTCATTTTCAAACAATCATATATTGAGCAATTATGGGTGGACACAAAGCTTTGGCAGTACAGAAATTCATTCCATTGAATAGGACTTAAAACTGAAATATCAATTGACAATAAGTTAAATTATAATACACTCATACACTGAAATTCTTTGCAACCACTATAGAGCATTTGCAGACTCTATACAGTTAAAAGATAACCACATATATTGCTAAGTAAAACAGTGACTAGCTAAACAGCAGAGGTAGTATGTTGCCATGTGCATAAATATATACATATCTGAACAAATAGACAATAAATCTTCTTCCATAAGTACTTCAGAACAGTTGAACCACAGGGCAAGAAAACAAAGATTTTCTTCTTTAATGTTTGCATACTTGTATCAGTCAGGAACCTGCCATGATAAGAGATGGTACATTCAAATTAGGTAACCTAAGAAAGGCTTAATTTAAAAAGAAACCCTTATGAAGCAATGTGTCAGAAAATAAAGAGTGGTACACTACACCAGGCTAGAAAGAGCAGAAGTACACATTACAATTTTTAGGCCTAAAGGGGCAAGGTCACTGTAGATTAAATCTAAAAAATAAGGAACTTTGTAGTGAGGGCCACTGTCCAAAATCCCAGCCAGCCCACTAAGATCCTGCAGAGTAGGAGCAAATGCAAATGACCAAATCTCAGTCACCACTCTCCCACATTTGTATCTCTTGCAGAGTTCCACACTGGCTAAACCAATCAGCAAATCCAGGACAAGAAGCCTGTTAGCTCATTCAGGTCAGATTCCAAGGGCAAATAGTAGGATGCAGAAGGGTTGAGAGTAGGACTGGAGGGACAAATGGAAGTTATCATTTTATTCTCTATATCCACTGCTGCCTTTTACCAGGGGATGAACAGGGAAAGACATAGTATTCAGGGAAAATTATATTGAACATCATTGTATTAGTCAGGATTCTCTACAGAAAAGAACCAAAAGGAGATATCTGTAAATATGAGATTTATAAAGACGTCTCATGCAACTGTGGGAAAGGAAGAGCCTAAAGTCTGCAGGCCAGGCTGTGAAGTTTGCATCTCTGATGAAGGGTCTGTATGAACTCCACAGGAGAAGCCCACTGGCTGAAGAATCTCTGCTTGAAACAATTCAAGTGATTGAGGTATTTCATTGGCAAGAGGTACGGATTGATCGCTGATGTAATCAGCCACACATACAATCACCTGATTGCTGATTTCATATACCAGTTGATCAACAAGCCACAAAATATCCTTGCAGCAATGGTCAGACCAGTGCTTGACTGACAAGACATCGTAACTTGGCCAATTTGACACCAGACTCTAACCATCACAGTCCACTTCTTGTCAACATGGCAGCTATACACATCACCTTGAAACATGCTTACTTTCCAAACAGAACACAATAACAGACATATGTTTTGCCTAACAATGCTCAAAAGTCTGGCACAACAACCAGAAATGCACTAAATCCCTCCAGAATAAGGTGCAAGTACTTAGGTAACATTCACCCTTAAACTTCATATCCTGTGACTTAAATACTATAACTTGAACAATACAATGCATGTCATAGGATAAGAGGAAAACAAGAGATTTGCTTAAATATAAATGCAAACACACTTATAACAGTGCAGAGAAGAAATGTTCATATAATCACAGTCCTCATTTCTGTAACTGGTTACGTGGCCATAACTCATATTTATCACTACCTTCTTCTAACAGAATCCATGTTGCCTTTACCCTCAGCAAGCACTTCAGCTGGCTGTGTTCTTTGTTAGCTGGGGTGACTCAAACCTTCATTCGTAAAGTTTCTGGGCCATTAGTAGTCCTGCCTGGATGGGGTTGTTGCAGTTTTCCATCGACTTTAATCACAGGACTGGGAAGGGCCAAGAGATTCTCTATGGGATCTCCTGTAGTCCAGTAAAATTTTTCTTTACCCCCATTGTGTAGTTGCAGTCTTCTTTGCCCTTCATAGTCAGGATGAATCACCCCAGACAGAATAGGAATCTCTTTTGTGCCTGTTGAATTAGTGGCATGAGAAGCCCGAAGTGGGCAGGTGACTGTCTTAACTTCCAGTTCAATGGAATCATTGCTGTGTCTCCTGGTAGCAGCAATCCTCCTTTTGGAACTAAGTCCTATAGACCAGCAGAGGTTAAATTTTCAGGGATAGGAAGAAGAAATTTACCTAGCGCATCCCTAGAGGTGATAGTGAGTGTTGTCACTCACATTTCCACTTTTTTATTCCTGGACCCATGAATCCTGGCTCTGAGAGAAAGGGAACGATAAGGTGGATGCTGATTCAGAGCATACAAAGCCTCCTGGATAGCATTGCCCCAGCCCTGCAGTCATTGCCACCTAACTGACACCATAATGGGGTCATTAAAAGACCACTCCACTGCTCTATCAATCCAGCTGCCTCTGGATGATGGGGAGCATGGTAAGACCAGAGAATTTCATGAGCAGGTGCCTATTCCCATACTTCATTTGCTGTGAAGTGATTTCCTTGATCAGAAGCAATGCTGTGTGGAATATCATGATGAAGGATAAGGTATTTGTAAGTTTTTGCAGATGTATTGCTTGCAGGGAAGGTAAACCCATATCCAGCATATACGTCTTTTCCAATTAGAACAAATTGCTGCATCTTCCCTGATGGAAGTGGCCCAATGTAGTCAACCTGCCACTAGGCAGCAGGCTGATCACCTTGGGGACTGGTGCCACATTGGGCCTGACTGTGGGTCTCTGCTACTGGCAGATTGGGCACACAGCAGTGGCCGTAGCCAGTTCAGCCTTGGTAAGTGAAAGTCCATGTGCTGATCCCATCCATAATCTCTATCCCTACCACATGCCCACTTTGCTCATGAGCCCATTGGACAATGGCAGGAGTGGCTGAGGAAAGAGAATGGCATACCCACAGGACAGGTCATCTTATCCACTTGATTATTAAAACCTTCTTCTGCTAAAGTCACCCTCTGGTGAGCATTCACATGGGACACAAATATATTCATGTTCTTTGCCCTCTCAGAAAAGGCTATCTACATACCTCTTCCCCAGACCCCTTTGTCACCAATTTTACAATCATGCTCCTTTCAAGTCCCAGACCATCTAGCCAAGCCATTAGCAACAGCCCCTGAGCCAGTATACAATGCACCTCTGGCCAGGTCTCCTTCCAAACAAAATGAACAGCCAGATGCACTGCTCAAAGTTAAGCCAATGGTAGAATTTCCCCTCACCACTATCTTTTAAGGACATCCCAGAAAGAGGCTTAGTGTTGCAGCTTTCCCCTTGTGGGAGGTTCCTGAATATCATGCAGAACCATTTGCAAACCAGGCCCACGTTTTCTCTTCCTCAGTCAGCTGACTATAAGGAACTCCCCAAAAAGCCATAGTTCTCATCTGGGAAAGAGAAAGTAATGTGGCAAAAGTGGGGCATTGGGTATTCGGGCCACTTCCTATGTAACTTGTGCCTTCAAGACCTGATCAAGCCTTATCCCTTATATACCATTTCCATTTTATGTTGCAGTGCTGCCATGCATGCCCAAGCTCATGGCTTGGTGCATCAGACAAAACCCAACTCATGATAGGCAACTCAGGTCTTATGGTAACTTGGTGGCCTATGGTTAAGTGTTTAGTCTCTGCTAAGGCCCAGTAGCAGGCTAAAAGCTGTTTCTCAAAAGGAGAGTAGTTATCTGCAGAAGATGACAAGGCTCTACTCCAAAATCCTAAGGGTCTGAGTTGTGCTTCTCTATAGGGGCCTGCCAAAGTCTTCAGACAGCATCCTTATTAGTCACTGACACTTCCAGCACAATTGGATCTGCTGGTTCATGTGGCCTAAGTGGCAAAGCAGCTTGCATAGCAGCCTGGACGTGTTGCAGAGTCTCATCTTGTTCAGGTCCCCTCCCAAAACTAGCATCTTTTCTGGTCACTCAGTGTTCTAGTTTGCAGGCTTCCAGAATGTGATATGCCAGAAATTGAATGGATTTCTAAAAGAAGAATTTATTAAGTTGCAAGTTTACAGTTCTAAACCTGTGAAAATGTTGAAGTTAAAGCAAGGCTATAGAAATGTTCTATCTGAGGAATCCAGGTAAAGATACCTTGGTTCAAAAATCCCAATGATATTTAAAGGTTTGCTCTCAACTAGAAAGGGACACGTAAAACATAATGATATCTGCCAACTTTCTCCAGGCTTCTTGTTTCATAAAGTTCCTCCAGGGACATTTTATTTCTTCATCTCTTTCCAAAATGTGTCCTCTTTTAAAGGATCCCAATAAACTAATCAATACCCACCTGGAATGAGTAGAGTCATATCTCCTTCTACTCAAAGATTAACATCCACAATTGGGCATGTCACATCTCCCTGGAGAAAATCAAATCAAGCACCCAACTGTGTTAGCTTGAAAGGATTATGTGTCCTGGAAAAGCCATGTTTTAATCTGATCCCATCGTGTGAGGCAACTGCTTATTTTAAACCCTATTCAGTACTCTATGTTGGAAACTTGGTTAGGTTACCTTAATGGAGATGTGACTCCTCAATTATGAGTGCTGACCTTTTGTTAGAGGGAGATACGAATCCACCCATTTCAGGTGGGTCTTGATTAGTTTACTTAAATCCTTTAAAAGAGAAAGTGTTTTGGAAAATGACCACAGAGCCATGAGAGAACATGAGAGCCACAGAACCCACACAGACAGAAACATTTTGAGATGAAGGAAAATACCCCTGTGGTAACTTCATGAACAAGAAGCCTGGAGAGAAAGTTAGCAGACATTGCCATGTTCGCCATGTGCCTTTCAGTTGAGAGAGAAACCCTGAACGTCATTGGCCTTCTTGAACCAAGATATCTTTCCCTGATGCCTTAGCTTGGACATTCCTATAGCCTTGCTTTAATTTGGACATTTTCATAGGCTTAGAAGTGTAAAATAGCAACTTAATAAATTCCCCTTTTTACAAAAGTGTTCTGCTTCTGGTATATCACATTCCAGTAGCTAGCAAACTAGAATACCAACCTGTAGTACTGAACAGGGATTAAAAGAAATAGCTGCCTCACAAGATGGATCAAAATTAAAACATGGCTTTTCTAGCGTACATAATCCTCTCAAATTTACACAGTCAGTAAATAGGCTAGAGTAGCACACCCAAATGAAGAATAAGTTGTCTCCAAAATCCAAAGAGACTAATTGGGCATTGTGACCCTTTTTTTGGTCATAGGAGGGACCAGATGCAGCAACTTATCCTTCACCTGAGAAGGAATAGCTTGATGTGTCCCATACCACTGGAGACCTAGATTTTTAACTGAGGTGGAAGCTCTCTGCATATTGAATATATCTCCCATACTCTGATTCTTGCCAAAGTCTAGAGTCATTACTACTTCTTGCTTACTAGGTCAAGTCAACATGATATCATCAATATAATGGACCAGTGTGATGTCTTGTGGGAGGGAGAAATGATAAAAGATCTGTGGACATGACTGTGACATAAAGTTGAAAGGTTGTAATACCTCCGAATCAGGACAGTGAAGGAATACTGTTGGCCTTTCCAGCTGTACGCAAATTCTTTCTGGTGGTCTTTACTGACAGCTATTGAGAAAAAAAATATTTTTTCCATTTTCCAGGTCAATACCTGCATACCAGGTACAAGACAATGTGTTTATTTGCTCAAGCAATGATGCCACATCTGAAACAGCAGCTGCAACTGGAGTCTACATCTGATTAATTTTAAATAATCTACTGTCATCTTCCAAGACCCATCTGTTTTCTGTGCAGGGCAAGTAGAAGAGTTGAATGGGGATGTAGTGGGAATCACCACCCTTTCATCCTTCAAGTCCTCAAAAGTGGTTCTAATCTCTGCAATACCCTCAAGAATACAGTATTGCTTCTGATTCACTCTTTTCCTAGGTAGGGGCAGTTCTAGTGGCTTCCACTTGGCATTTCCTACCATAATAGCCTTCACTCCGTGGGTCAGAGAACCGATGTGGGGATTCTGCAGTTGCTGAGTATGTCAATTCCAATTATACATTCTGGAACTGTGGAAATGTCCACAGAATGGGTACAGAGAACCACTGGATCCATTGTGAGATGGAAACAAGCTAAAACTCCATCAATCACATGGCCTCTATAAGCAGCCACTCAGACTGCTGGACCAGAGTGATGTTTTGGGTCTCTGGGAATTAGTGTTACTTCTGAGCCACTGCCTAATATTTATCAAAATATCTGAACATTCCCTTTTCCCCAATGCACAGTTACCTGATAAAAGGCCATAGGTCTCCTTGAGGAAGGCTGGGAGGAAGTGTAAATTTTGGACAGTGTTAAAGGGTCCTTCTGCAAGGGTATTGGCCCTCATTCATTCAAGGGGCTCTAGATCTGTAAACTGTTTCAAGTCTGGAAATTGATTAAAGGGCCATGAATCTATGATTTTGTATCCAAGTTAGATTTTTATTCACTTGAATTATATAATTCTTCTGCTTAGATGGCTCAAACAAGAATTCAGTAGACTGTCCATCTATTGTACTTCTAGGTACCCTGTAATCGACTAGCCAATGCCACGGGTTTCTTCAAGTTGGTTATTTGGACTGCTGCCTTCAGTCTACTTTCCATTATAGTGGCAATTCCTACCTTGTCTATAGTGATTAACAGTCACCATGTGGCTTCTGCCAACACGGAATGTGACACTCCACATTGTGTTTAAGGGTTCTAGTCAGAGACAGTAGTTCTAAAAAGTGTATCTGACCAAAAGAGAAGGACAACTACAGAGTTCTTTAGAGATGATGGAGCTAGTCTCACAAATTAATTTCTCAAGGTTCTGGTTAAAATGTGTCCTCTGGACATTCCGGGAATGTCTGTGCAGGTCTTCCATGACAAATTCACTCTAGCATTCCAATCTCTCTAAACCTCTGGATCTCCTCATTTACATTATACCAGGGAAGTTCTGACATTTTAACTTCAGATAATGTCAGCCACATTCCGATCTAAGTTTCAGCCAATTATCCAAATTTTTAATGCCCTTTCTAACCCCTTGAGCTAATAAATTGAATGCATATCTCTATTTAGTGGTCCCATATCAATTAATTCAGCTTGAACAACTTTATATTTTTCCACCACTATCCCACACCCATAATATCCAGTCCTACACACATTGCCCTGATATCTGTCTATATAGATTGGAAAAATTATTCAGTTCTTTTGGAGTATAGCATACCCCCTCATGGGTCACACTTTGTACCTCACCTTTTGGGGTGTTTTGGAAGTTTAGTCTAGTTATAGGTCTGGAAGAAAAGAGAGGAGGTGGGAATGGTTCATGAAAGAAATAGAAGTGTCTCTCAAGCCAATTACCTCAGGGTATTCCATTGCAGTTTCATCTAGTGAAACTGTATTACTCACTCCAGACAGAGGAGTGAGGGCTGTTTTCCCAGGGGAGGTTGTTACAGGGTTAGCAGACACTGACAGGTTAATCTTGCTAGGTGAATGCTGGATGGCAGACTCCTTTGAGCAGACTGAAGGCTGGAAAACTATTTCTTCAAGGTAGGCTGGAGGTCTGGAAGCCCTTTCCTCCAGGCAGTCCATTATAGATCTATCTAGCAAAGGTTCAGCAGATTCAAATGATCCCATCTCCTCATCACCATCATTATCAATTCGTATATTGCCATCCCACATTTTAGGATCCCATTCTTTTCCAGTCAAAGCCCTTATTTTAATAACATACACCCTACAATTTGACATTTTAGTTTACATTGTAAATCTAGTACTCACACCATGAGGCTCTATGTCAGGTTTTCAGAGATCTCAAGTCTGTGAGCTCAGGACATAACATTTTTTTCAGTGAAAACATGGAAACTTTTATATCATTCATACGGCACTGAAGTTGCAAATTTGAAACCTTCAGCTGATCCCTTTCCCTCATTGCTGTATCCAGTCTATCTAATAATAACCCTCCAAATTCATTTTACCTCTTAATTCCACAAAACCCTGTAAAGGTGTCAAAGACACTCTCATTCAGAGCCTTGCCTCATATATGCAGAAAATTAGCAAAATCTAATGGTGATATTTAGAGTATCTCTCTTGCCAACTCACCTCATAGACTGTCAGTGCCATCTTCATTACTGGAAATAGAGTCTAATCAGAGTAGAAAACCAATTGTAAAACCTATTTTTAAAATTCTATTCCTCAAGAACCACTTGTGATACCAAGCTCTACTAGTCAGTGTTCTCTAAATAAACATAGTCATCTGGAGATATCTGTAAATATATTTATAAAGCTGTTTAATACAACTGAGGGAATGGAACAGTGTAAAATCTGCATGGCTGTCTGTGAAGCTAGCAGCTCCAATGATGGGTCTGGATGAATTTCATAGCAGAGGCTCACTGGCTGAAGAAGCAGTGAAAAAGTCTCTCTTCTTAAAAGTTTTCAGATGATTGGATTACCTTGTTGGTAGAAGACATACCTTCATTGATCACCACAAATATGCAATAATCACAGATACAATCAACTGACTCATGATTTAGCACATCAGCCTTCTAGTTTATCAACTAGCCATGAAATATTCTTGCAGCAATGGTCAGGCCTGTGCTTGCCTGACTGGACAATTGGCATCATCCCTTGTCCAAGTTGACACCAGAACCTAATCATCACAGTCATAGAAGAATAGCCATTTTATGATTACAGAGAGATCTAAACAAAATGTTAGTTCCCCCGCCTCAGTGTTCTTCATATGAATTACCTAGGGGAAGAAAAGAAAAAATAAATAAATAACGTAAAACATGGGTGCATAATCCCTGTTTCTACATCAGTCATGAGTCTTATCTTGATAACAGTTTCTTCATTTCATCTTATCCTCCATCAGTACTTAGTTCAATGAGTACTCTACCTGTTGGAATAACCAAAACCTCATTCTTATAGGATATTAATCAAAAGTATTCTATAGTCATAAAATGATCTAGTTAGTGACATTGCCACTATTTTCCATTGATCAGAACTAATGGACAAGGGAATTTGAAGAAGTAGTCTAGTAAATTCCCCGAGTCCTACATTTAATTCTACTTGTCCACATTGTGCAGTAGAAACCCCTTTGGGCTGTTACCTGAGGAAACAGTATTGTCCTTAGAGCCAAGCAAGAGGGTTACTTGTCTTTGTCACCATAATATATAAGGCCCAAAATTGGTCCTTTGTGAATCATGAACTTCACTATGGAGTGAAGATTTTAAGGGGCCAAAAAGACATGCCCATCTGGAACCTGTCTTCATCCTTCTAGACCATATTCAAGGTCCTTCAAGGATTTCTTTCCAAACACCCCCTAGCTCACAATCCTGGTTTTCCAGGGTTTGTGTATATATGTATATGTATGTGTACAAATATTTTGAGGGACAGACTTTTTTCTGCCTGTTTGTTTAGTAACTTGAGTTGGACAATGTGGTGAGAAGCCAGTCTCAATTATATTCTTTGGTGAAAGCATTCCTCCCTGCAACATTAGGACCTCTAACCCTTTGGAATAGTTTCTAATACAGTGACTACTTCCACCTTGGATTCATGCATTCTGGCTCTGGGGAAAGATGACACTAACATGACCTCACGTTTAATATATGTAGTGCATCAAATAAGACCATATCCCAAAATTTCAAGATGTTTCTCTCTCAGTTGATGCAAAAGCTAAGCATTAAACATGTTATTCCTGTTGAATGAACTGAATTCTATCAATTCAGTTATTTCTGCATGAAGGAACATTAGTAAATTTGGGGATTCCTTACAGGTGTAATCTCACTCTCACTTTCCATTTCCTAAAAAAATATGTTCAGAGACAATGTTACCTGTGGTAACCATTGTAATAAATAAGGAAGGAGAGGGATTCAGCATTCTGTTAATGGTGGTGCTGGCAGAAGCACTAGGGTAAGAAAGAAATTCAATTCACAGAATATATGGATATGCCTATGAAGATCATTCTCTAGCCCCCACTCCACAAATATGAAGACAGAACTCTATTCAATCTTCCACAGGGTGGACAGTTCCCTCAGAGTGTGTGACTCATGGTACTATACAGGGGGAGTGGCCATTCACTTTGTTTTGGCAAGTTGGGCACTCAACAGTGATGGTAACCAGATCAGCACTAGTGAGAGGAAATTCATGTTGCTGATTCTATGAGGATATTTCATCTATGCTGCCATGGCCATGTTTTATATAACTATTAGGCAGTATTAGGAAATCTGGGGGAAGCTACTTATTAACATTCACCTGTACTGTGAATAAGCTTAATAGGTTTTCATGCTGGACATGTGCAGCTTCATTTTCTGTGGACTTTCTGAGAAATTCAGCTACTTACCCCTCCCCAGAATGCCATCTCATAATTCTATAATCTTGCTCTTTCTTAGCCCTGACCAATCAGCCAAACCATCAATCTTGCCTAACAATTATTGTAGATTAGGATCTCAGACGAGCTGTCCTTCCAAAGGAAGTATACACCTACATCTATTCCCAGAAATGTTTCCCTTTAGAGGGGTTTCCCTTCATCACTGTCCTTCAGGGTAATCTCTTATAGGATTTAATGCAGTGGCAATCCACTTCAATCTGGTGCCAGCATAGCATGAAAACTAGTCATAAGCCAAGCCTATATTTTCTCCTTCTTTGTTAATTTTTCCTGGAAAATTATCCTTGTGAGGAAAGAGAGAGGTGGTGAAACAATAGGAAACAATGGATGTCTGAGCCATCTGCTCATACAATTTATTTGGAATTCCTACTGACAAACAGCCTTTTCTTGCACCTGACCCAACTCAAAACTGGCAGTCTTATGAATTATGCAATAAGTAGGCTGTAGGAACTCACCAAATTTTGACATATGTTGTCTCCAAACTACAAAGAAATTCACCAAGGATTGACTTTTCTACTGTAGAGGGCACTGTAAGATGCAGGAACTTTACAAAGGATATCTTGACATACAGCAAAACACTTAAAGACTTCACTGATTATTTGAGCTCATGAACTTACATCATCTGACACACATATGTCTTACTAAGGCATCTAGGATACTTAACTATTTCTAGCTCCCCAGGTCTATTTTGCATAATTTCACCAGCATAGTAGACCAACATGATATTCCATGTGATCGTAAAATCTACAATATCCATCCTGAAAATGAAATTAAAGGGATCAGCAAAATTTGGTCAAAAGTCTGGTTCCTTGAGAAGCATACATTGGGATGGAGATCAGCTTCGAAGAAATTTATTAGGGAAAGCTATGAGGATCAACACTAGTTAGTGGAGAATTAAGCAGAATTTGACAGGAGAAAAATTTGAGTGGAAGTATATTTATAAGTCTTCAACAGATCCTTCAGAGAGCTCTGAACCCAGGATGAACCTGTAGAACCATCTCAAATTGGGGTGTTACACAATTTGCATGTGAACTACCATAGGAAAGGGATAAGGTGTGGGGTAGGCAGCTAACTCCCTTAACCAATTCCCAAAGAGATCTGACTGATAAGAATGGTCAGATAATAACCATCACAGTAGCTGGGGGTGGGGGTGGTGGTGGTAAATCTTTCAGACCTAAAGGTGGGACCTGGATGCCACAACATGGCATACATGATAGACATTCCTTAATCCATTTGCAACTATTTGCTTTATTTGAGTTCTGGTAGCAGCTCCTTGAGAAATCTGGGGTGCCTCCAAGTCTTAAGAAAACTTACAAGATGAAAGTTACTAGGATAAAATGCAGCCACTGCTCCTAAAGTTGGCATTTAGACCACAACTGGTACTCATTTACCTCCTCTAGTATATATTCTAGATACTTTAGTCAGCAAGTCCAGTAGCTAGGTGGTTCACCTAGTAAAGGAATCTAGTTTCTTATCCATGAGTGCTGCAAGCCTGTTTTTCTGTTCTCTCCTCAGGAAATGACTATTACATTGGGACATTTACCATCAAAATTGGCGTAAATATTCCCTCCTGTTGTACAAACCAGCACTTCTAACCCACAGTGCCCAGTATTGCTGGGATGGAGACTCAAATTTCCCAACAATAACTTTACTCCTGGACCTATGTATGCTACCTAATGAGTCATATTGCCATATAATAGTTGTTTCAGTATATATACTTTATCCTGGAATATGACACCCCAATCTCAAAATGTCTTCTATAAGCTGGCACTTTAGCTACACTTGCAATAAATTATCCTATTGCTCAATTAGGCCTTCAGCTTCTAGATGGTGCTGCAAGTGATAGGATCAGTAGATCATTGGATCATTGTTAAGTCACTTCTCTCACTCCTCCTTTGCTTCAAAGTAGGCCTTGGATATGACCTGACTTTTTGTGGGTGTTCTGACCAACTATTTACCCAGATAGTGAAGAATATATCCCTCACCTTAAATACTATGAGATGGCCAAACATGTAACACCTACCACAGATGAGATTTGGAGAAGTTCATTAGGTAAATATGCTCACATCCAAGAGAATGAAGACACCACCTGTCATGTAAGTACTGAACACTATTGCACTTGAGAGCAGAGTTAAACAGCAGGGGTTGGGTAAAGCAGGATTTGTAATGACAAAAAGGCTAGCTATCCCTTGATTCCCAAGGGAGGATGCAGTTGGGTTGTTTGAATGATTTCATGGGTTGGCAGGCAACTGAAGCCCATTAGACTGACTATGGGGTGAAGAGCAGCAGGTCTGGATGATAGAGGAATTAGCTGGAGGGTGCAATTTTTCCCACCAGGTGGGAAGCAGTATTTGGAAAGAGCAGAGTAACTCACAGGTAGGACTATGGGACCTGAAGAGGCATAAGAATATCAGTGCTTTAATATTGTACCTTAATTTCAGGCTTTACTATACAGTGAGATGCCAAATTTACATATTACATATTCTTTAAGTCCTAGGAAATTATTTGCTCCAGAATCATAGAAGTTTGGATTGTGATTATCCCACTGATGCTTCCTGTAACCTCTGCATCTTGTCAATTCCCACTAACAATTATTTTAATACCATAGGGTGTGCTAAAGAGAATGACAAAGCAGCAGGGCCATTTGCACTCATGCAGCCCCAACTGCAAAAGAATCCTTTCCAGTTTGGCCCCATTCAAAGATGAAAGTATTTCACTTCATCCATTATTGGTTGGAGCAATATTCCTTTGTATAGAACATGCTTACTCAAGAAACAGTAGCCATGGTGTATCCTTATTAGTGATAGAAGATGCAATTCGCAATAATTTGTCCTATATACTTAGATGGGATGTCTTGAGGTACCCAGACCACTGAACTCCTAATATTTTAATGATGTGCCAGTTTCCTGATTCTTCAAAGTTAACCATCTACCATCTAGAGTACACACAAAATTTAAAAACCTCCAAAGCACTTGTCACTTCTTACTCATATGTTTTGATAATCATGCTGTCATCAATATAATGGAACATTATGGTGATCTGCAAAGCATCAAAATGGCCTTGGTCCCTTAAATGATATTATGGACCAGTGGAGTGAGAAGCTGGAGAAGAGGTCTAGATTATGCGTTGGTAGTTGCTGAAGCTATATGAGCCCATATCTTTCAGGTTTCTTCCAAAGTCAGCTCCAACTGGTATCTAGCATCCTCCTTCTCCCCCTCTTCAGTGCCAACTGCAAAACTGTTCATTGATGGGAATTTTGTTGAATCCTAAAGACAAAAATGGATTGACAGTCATAACCTAGCAACCAATGAGGTAACTTGTTAGGTCCTTCAGTCCACCAAGGCTGAAATGGATACTGGCATTTCTTCCTGAAAACAAACTTTTTCTGCATAGGCAGACACTTCAGTATTAAGCCAGCTATAGGTCCTGTTTCACCATTTACAATTTATTAAAGAAAACTTGAAAGAAATTGCCAGGATAATCATGTAGGAACAAGGGAAGATCCTAGCTGATGAGGAAGGAAATGTATTTTGAGGCCTTCAGGTGGTTGGGCATGCCTGTAAGAGGACATCCCTCATGCTGGGAGAAACCATTGAATCAATCACCAAAGACATGAACATTTATTCCTCCCATTAGCCCCTGGGTGTGTGCAAGCATTGAACCATTCAATTTTCCTGCCATAATCCCCTTTTGGATATTTCTTGTAGCAATGGTGTGTGGAAATAACTTCCTAATGAAGGCAGCTGAGTGAGTCCCTGGAGCAACTATGCTTCTTGTTTACAAATGGAATATGTAACATTATCCATGGACAACATGAAACTCCAAATTTTATTTGCAGTCATCTGGATATGAAAGCAATCAGCTTTGTGGGATCCAACCAGGCAGGAGAGTACTTCTTCAAGAAAAATTCAAGATATGGAACAGAGTTTAAGCCAGCATGGGAGCAAGAACCATGGAGTGGTCATGCCAGTTGTCAATAAGGAATCAACTGGTTATGGCAGCATTTGGTGCAACTGGTCAGCACTGCAAGTCTATTCTAACAGCCATTCTTGTGGGGTAGGCCAAGGAATGGCTTCCACAGCTTGTGGAACTTGCCAAAAATGTGAATGTCAATGTAGAAGACCAACCTGGAGATTATCTTGGTCCTCTGATAAACCTCCAGGTCAAATAGCAAGTCTCCAATCTAATAGTGGAATAAAGGAGGGAGCTTCTATCCTCCTTGATGAATGAAAAATTAAAGTCTAAATTTCACATGAAAATGGCAACTCTGTTGGACCAACCATATCAGATGTCAAGCCCAAAATGACCTGTTACAAAGAAATGATTCTTGGTCCAGTTTTTATAGTCTTGGAGACAGAATTCAATGTTTCTGTCTCCAAATGAAAGCATCAAGTCTACAAATGAAAACTCATACAGAAGTAGAACTGACATCTTTACCATGAATGGACAAAGGCTCAGAAATATTCCTACCTAATGAATGTCAGAGAAATGGGTGGAAGGTCCTTATTCTAGGGGCTTTGTGAATGTTCTCATTCACAGACTCTTGATATTCCTTGAGGCACTGTCGTGGAACAGGGCATATCATTCTACACTCAATTACAGATAGTCACTTCTCAATGGAAAGAAGATGCTACTCTTTCCTCACCTGCTGAGTCATGCCTAGAATGAGTTGTCAGAAACAAGTTTATTCCAGACTTAATCCAACATGAGTAATCTCCCTTTTTTGCTGACCAACTTCACTTGTTAACTTTGCATACATAATTAACCATTTCCTGGGACTGGAATACCTTGTAGTACAGATACTTTTCCGGACCATATTTGTTATATGGAAACTCTTAGTATAACTTTGAAACCAGATTTTTACTTACTTCTCATACTTCTATTTTTAAGGGAACTATTTTAACTGTGAAATTCTTACCTGGAATCACAGTTTCAATCTGTTTTCAAAGTATTCTCACTTTTTCTGAAAACTGCAAAGAGGGGAATGTTAGTGAATGTAAAAAACATCTTCTAATAATTGGAAGAATTCTTGTTTGGTCTTCAAACATAGTTCTACACAAGTGCTGAAGAGGGAGAGCCCTCTGCCAAGTTTTCCTGAGCCTCTAATTTATCCCACACTAGACAAAAATAATCCATTTCTATTTCTCCCAAAGTTGTGACAATTGCATCTGTGTTTTCTGCTCACTACCACTTTTGTTGTCAAAATCGTTCATGACCCATTTTGAATTTTATCATAATCGTCAGTGTTTCAGTTTCTTATGATCACTCAAGGATTCTCAGAGTTTACTAGGTAAAGCAACATTTTTACTATGTGTTCCAAGTGTCAAGTTTCAGGGTTTGTCTCAGAAATCATTAATTAATGTTCAGCCATTAATTAAGACTTCAAAGATGAAAATTTTAGCCCAGAAATCAAGGGATGTTCCAATCATGTAATTGGAGAAGATTCTTGCCTTGAGCAAGTCTAACTTGATATTTCTTGCCTTACTACAATTTTACATATTCTTGCCTCTTGCTTGCATTTCTTCCTAGTGATACTTTTTAATGAAACTTTTTAAAATTTAGAGTAATTGGTAAAGGGCTAAGGAATTTCAAAGCTTTTTGTGACACAAAGTAATGCAAAATATGTATTGACAGATTCTAATGATACCAGTAATGCATGTGTCTTTATGCTTTCTTTATGTTTCTTTGAGATATCTACACTGTAGGTCAGAACAGAAACTGATGTGCTAGAAAGAATGGATCCTTTCTTTCTGATATGGTTACACCCAGTGAGCAAAAAGAAGGCTGATAGCTCTGATAGAGAATTATCTGTTCCTCAGCCAGAGACATAGGCATAAGTCATTTATATTTTTGCTCCTTAATTAGTCATGTTTATAGTGCTAATCTACTACACAGGAGTCATTGAATGAATTAAGAACGGTGAAAAACTTTGAAAATATTTTTATATACTCTGAACTTCAGGCTTAATACTATCACCTGCTGGATAGAATTTCAGAATCTCAGATCCCTTAAAGTGACTGGAAATTTAACAATGGACTTAAGACCCTAATGGGTCTCTTCTTTTTTGGATTTAATCTTCCTTTCTGTGTAGAATAGAAATTTATATTTTGGAGACAGAATGCTGCTTGTTTTATCTCTATCACAGCTGGAAACTGGTAGTGATAATTAATCCAAAGTTGGGTCTAATAAAAGGTGGTATTGTCTAAATTCCATGTAGAATTAAATATAATCAGAGAGACTTCTATATTTCCCTTTTTAAAAAAATATGGACTAATCAGACTAGTGTTATTCTAATTGGAATCAATCTGTTTATTCATTTGGCCAGCTACTTGTTGTTCTCATGAATTTCTTATTTCTTAGAAGAAAAAAGATCTCTTCAGTTATGGTCATGCTAGCCACAGCTAAACATTCACTATTTTATTTTCTTTTGTGCTCAGGGGTGGACTCATTTGAAATTTCTCAGATTCTACATTGTGCTAACTGATTATTAATAATAATTTATGAATTAAAAACTCCCAAAGAGAAATAATATATATTATGGCAAAGAGTGAAATATGTAATTATGGACTGTTGCATTCCAAGTGAATGATGTTTCTAATTATTTCAAAAAGAGATGCAAAAGAATATTTACCAAATCAATGGCCACATATTATATACTAAAACTGTGTTAATCTGCTCTATCAGACCTACCACTTTTTCACCAGCTTCAACAAAAGTTACTACTGGTTGAATAGTAACATTGTCAACCTCCAGGATCTGACTGACTTTTGTGGGGGGCAGACAGTGAATTCAATGGAGCTGTGTTGGGGGCAGCCATTTATATATATTTTAGGTATGTCTGGATGACCACCAACCATCCAGAGTGCAATATAATTTTTTTCTTTAACTGAATCCTCAATTAGGTTATTGCTTGTGTATAAAAGTGTTACTGATTTTTGCAAATTAATTTTTTATCCCATCACCTTGCTGAATTTATTAACTCAAGTAACTTTGTTGTAGATTTCTCAGGATTTTCCAAGTATAACATCATATTGTCTACAAATAATGATGCCTTCCCATTTCAGATGCCTTTTATTTCTTTTTCCTGTTTAATTGATCTAGCTAGAACTTCTAGTACAATTTTGAATAATAGTGGTGACACAGGGCATCGTTGTCGTATTCCCAATCTTAGGAGGAGAGTTCTCAGTCTCTCTCCATTTAGTATGACTCTGGCTATTGGTTTTTTCATATATGCTCTTTATTATATCGAGGAAGTTACCTTTGATTCCTATCTTTTGAAGCATTTTATCAGAAAAGGATGTTAAATTTTGTCGAATGCTTTTTCAGCATCAATCAAGAAGATTTTGTGATTTTTCACTTTCAATTTATTAATGTACTGTATTACATTAATTGATTTTCTTATATTGAACCATCCTTGCATTCTCGGTATAAATTCCACTTGGCCATGTTGCGTAATTCTTTTCATTTGTTGTTGGATTTGATTTGCTGGTGCTGTGCTGGGAATTTTTGCATCCATGTTCATTAGGGAAATTGGCCTATAGTTTTCCTTTCTTATAGTATTTTTACCTGGTTTTGGTATTAAAATGATCTTAGCTTCATAAAATTAGTTAGGTAGTGTTCCTTTTTCCTCATTCTTTGGAAAAGTTTGAGCAGGATCATTGTTAGTTCTTTTGGAATGTTTCATAAAATTTCCCCATGAAGCCATCTGGCCCTGGGCTTTTCTTTGTAGGGAGATTTCTGATAACTTATTGAATCTCTATACTGATTGGTTTGTTGAGGTCTTCTATTGCTTCCTGAGGCAGTGGACCTTGATTGTGTGTTTCCATGAATTCATCCATTTCATCTAAGTTGTCTAGTTTGTTGGCATATAGTTGGTTCTATTATCATCTAATGACTTATTTCTTCAGGGTCTGTGGTAATGATCCCCTTCTCATTTATGATTTTGTTTATTTTCATCCTCTCTCTTTTTTTTCTTTTTCAGCCTTGCTAATAGCCTATTGTTTTCATTGATTTTCTCAAATAATCAACTTTTGGTTTTGTTGATTCTTTCTATTGTTCTTTTGCTTTCCCATTCATTTAACTCTGCTTCAATCTTTGTTATTTCTCTTCTTCTATTTGCTTTGGGATTAGTTTGCTGTTCTTTCTCAAATTTCTCCAGGTGACCTAAGTTCCCAATTTTTTCTCTTTCTTGTTTTTTTAATATCGGCATTTAGGGCAATAAATTTCCCTCTCAGCACAGACTTTGCTGCATTCCATACATTCTGATAAATTGTGTTCTCATTTTCATTCATCTCCAGACAGCTGCTGATTTCTCTAGCAATTTATTCTTTGACTCACTGGTTGTTTAAGAGTATGTTATTTAATCTCCATTTATTTATGAAAGTTCTCATTCTTTGATGGTTATTGATATTCAGCTTCATTCCATTGTGATTAGAGAGAGTGCTTTGTATAATTTCAATGTTTTTAAGTTTATAAAGACCTGTTTTGTGCCCCAGCATGTGGTCTATCTTGGAGAATATAGTTCCATGGGCATTAGAGAAGAGTGTATATTGTCGTGTTTTGGAGTTTAATGACCTATAAATGTCTGTTAAGTCTATATTCATTTATCAAGTTGTTTAACTTCTCTATTTCCTTGCAGATCCCCTGACTGGTTGTTCTGTCTATATAGGAGAGTGATGCATTGAAGTCTCCTGCTATTACTGCTGAAACATCTATCACTTCCTTTAGTTTTAAAATGTACATCTTATGTACTTTGAAGTTCCTTGATTGGGAGCATAAATATTTATGATTGTTATTTCTCCTTGGTTAATTGTCTCTTTTATTAATATATAGTGTCCTGTTTGTCTTATATAATATCTTTACATTTAAAGTTGATTTTGTCCAACATTGGTATAGCTACTCCTGCTTTCTTCTGGTTACAACTTGCAAGAAACTTCTTTTTCCATCCTTTCACTTTCAATCTATCTGTATCCTTATGTCCAAGATGAGTCTCTTGTAAGCAGCATATTTCTGGATTATATTTCTTAATCCATTCTGCCAATATGTACCTTTTAATTGGTAAGTTTAGTCTGTTAACATTCAAAGTTATTATTGAAAAGGCATTTCTTGAATCCACCATATTATCAGTTTTATTTTATTTGTCAGAAATATATATATTCTTTCCCTCTTTCACTTATCCTTTAAGTTACCCTGACTGGTACTCTTCAATTCTGTGCCCTCCTCCAGACTCCCTCTCCTGTCTTTTTTTTTTCAGCTGGGTTAACTCCCTTTAGTATTTCTTGTAGGGCCAGTCTCTAGCTGACAAATTCTTTGAGGATTTGTTCATCTGTGAAATTTTTAATTTCTTCCTCAGTTTTAAAGGACAATTTGGCTGGGTACGGAATTCTTGGCTGGAAATCTTTCTCTTTCAGGATCTTAAATATATCATACCACTGCCTTCTCACCTCCATAGTGCCAGTTGAGTCACCTGAACTCAGTCCTAAGTGACTTTCCTTGTATGCAGTAGATTGTTTTTCTCTTGTCACTTTCAGGACTTCCTGCTTCTCTTCAACATTTTGCAGACTGATTAGTACGTGTCCTGGGGAAGACCTCTTTGAGTTTGTTCAAAGGCCTTTATAAGTGTCGTGAAGTTTCACCCCCATTATATCCTCAGCTAATCTTTCTAGACCTTTACATTTCTCTTCTTCTTCAGGGACACCAATAATTCTTTTATTTTTGTGCTGTTTTGTTCATTATTTCCCTGAGATCCAATTAAAATTTTTCCATCTTTTTTGCCATTTGCTGTTTTGACTGTTCAAAATCCTTTGTCATGCTGTCTATTTTGCTTGTTTCTTTCTTCTGCCTCCCCAATCTGCTGTTGTATACCTCTAGTATATATATATATATATATATATATATATATATATATATATATATATATATATATATATGTATGTATGTATATATATATATGTGTGTACTAGAGGTATAAAACTATATATATTTTGTTTTGTTTTGTTTTGTTTGTTTGTTTGTTTTTGTGCATGGGCAGGCATCAGGAATTGAACTCAGGTCTCTGGTGCAGTATATTTTTCATTTGGTCTACAGCATCTTTAATCTCTGTGATATCTGATATTTTTCTATGTTTTTCTTTCAAATTCCTATTTATGACCTTCTAGTGTCTTCCTGATCTCCTATGTGTCAATAACTACTCCATTTATTTTATTTAGTAGAATTATATGAGCATCTTTGATTAGTTGTTCTAAAGTCTGTGTCTCCTTCAGTGTCTTAATTTGGTTATCAGGTTAGGCTATATCTATCTGTATCATGACATGCTTAGTGATATTCTGTTCTCTTCATAGCATGTAAATGTCTTGATTGGTTTACTTTGGAAGTTAATTTACTTCAGTAGCCTAAAGCTTTTTATTTGTGGGGTGGATATTGAGCAGGATGTGAAGCAGGGCACAACAGTGCAGTGATGCATTGCAGCACAGGTACTGACACAGGTTTGGAATGCTACACTGGTGCCTGTGAGAAGGGGAACACAGTGGCAGTGAAGATGTGGTTGTGCAGCTGCATAGGTCCGGGGGGCAGGGCCCTTGTGTGCACTGGTCATGGGCATGGGATTTTTGTGCACATGTGTAGAGCTCAGGGCAGCAGGTTGGCATTGTGCATGCATAGGCTGTGGGCAGATCTGGCCAATATGTGGAGGTTGGTGCTTGCCCAGAGCTGGGGAGCATGACTGGGGGTCATGAACATGCATAGATCTGGCAGGACCATAAATTGATGTGCATGTGCACAAAGTTCAGGGGGTGGGGTGGAGTTGCATGACTGTATGGGCTGGGGGTGGGTGTAGCCTGGGTATGGAAGTAAGCACCTGCAGACTTTAGGTGCTGGTGATTGCTTACAGGGGACAGGGAGGGGGAGGTAGTTCATGGGGGGCAAGACTGCATTTTTTCTGGAGAGATGGGTTGGGTTGGGTCAGGCTTGCACATGTTTGGGATGAGGGTGTGGGGCAGGAGTGCATGTGAGGGGTTGGCAGGGAGGGGGCGCTTAGAGTGCATAGAGGGGCATTAGTGGTGGGATTCAAGTGCATGGGGTGATTTTGGGGTCACAGGGCTGTGCTGATGAGGGTGAGGCATTCAAGGAATGAAGCTTGGCTTACTTCTTTGGCCCTGTCTCCCTGTCTGTGCACTCCTGAGGGCTCTAGGCTTCTGTATTAAGCTGTTTGCACCAGAAAGATGGTCTTTGGTTCTCTGTTTCTCAGTTCCTCAGCTTTTTCAACCAGGCCCTCCATACGTGGTGCAGAAGACCCTCCCAGGTCACTTACACCCTGGAATTGCCATCTCAGTTACCCTCCCATCCTTTCTCTAGCTGTTCCTTGGAGCAGGGGTGAACTAAATCTATCTTATTCCACCATATTCCAAGAAACCCTGTTTGTTTGTTTGTTTGTTTATTTATTTATTTATTTATTTATTTATTTATTTATTTATTTTACATGGGCAGGCAGCAGGAATTGAACCTGGGTCTCTGGCATGGCAGGCAAGAACTCTGCCACTGAACCAGGGTGGCCCACTCTCTCTTTATTTTTAATAGCAAAAAAAAAGAGCTAAGAGTATGCATGGGTGGTTCAGTGGTAGAATGCTCACCTCCCATCCAGTAGACCTGGGTTCAATTCCCAGGCCATGCACTGATCCTCCGAAAAAAAGTTGGCTTAAGAAACCCTTCCATGCCCCTACTTCACAAGACATTTTCCTACTTGTATTATTTATTGTTTTCTTTTCACATTTTCATTTTTAATCCTTCTAGAACTCACCTAAATGTATGGTAGAGATTCAGTTTCATGTGTCTGAATAGTGAGTCATTCATACCATTCCTTCATAATTCATCCTTATCTCACTTATTTATGAAGTTAACTTTAACTTTTATTAATTCTACTTAATAAATGAATCTGATGTTGTCACCAATTTATTCCATTTGTCCATTTGTGTTTTTTTGTGAAAACATCACACTATTTCTCTAGTCATTCCATTTCCTAGCTATAACTAAAAATAACAGTAAAAAAGTATATTAAGCCCACTTCTTGAAATCCTTGAGCAGTCCCTGCACTGATCAAGATGGTGGAGTGTGGTGCTTCAGAAATCTGTGGCAGAAATACCTTTCCTAAAGTGCCAGGAAATAGTTAAAAGGATGTGGTAACCAGGAAAACATTGAATCAAGAAAATCTCTACTTAAAGGGGGTGAATCTGTGGCATCCTGGCTGACCCCTCCACCCGTCTCTTACAGGCTCAGAAAAGAACCCACAAGCATTCCCAATGCAGACCTCTGATCCAAGATCAGGGAAAATAAGAGGAGACTAGCCCACATGCATATACTAGGGGTATAAGTGGTCCATTATGTCTGGTGGTGTCTGAGTGACACACCATTCTAGAACTTGCCCTACTGTATAAGACAACTCAGAAAACCCTGCTTTGGAATGCTGCCTCAGGCAAGATATTTCTAACTGTAGAACATAGAGTGCAGTGCCCAGGAATATGAGTAAACACATTTTAAGGAAGAGTAGACATTTGTATGCATGTAAACAGAGGGATCCCTAAGGTCATGTATACATCTCAAGACAAGATGCAAATGCCCAAAAGACCAGGGAAGCTTTAACTCTTTCACCTGGACTGACTATCTGAAGTCATTGAATGGATAAGCTCTGAAGAAGAGTGCTTGCACAGGTCAGTCTGCAAAGAATGGGATAGATGTTTTGTTATTTGTTTTATTCTGTGTGTGTGTGAGAGTGTATGTGTCACCTCTTGGGATGCAAGGAAATCTCTGTCATCATATTAGCTTGAGATAAGCTTAAGGAATAGTGCTTCATAGTCTAAATTCGTGAAAACATGTTAAAATATCAACATACCTAGGTATAATTAACCCATATTATACCATATTATAATCAAACTATCAAATGCCAAAAAATAAAAGGAATTCTGAATACCACAAGAGAGAAGGAATGGTTCACATACAAAAGAGCCTCAATACAATTTAGTGCCATTTTCTCATTAGAAACCATGGAAACCAGTGGGATGACACATTTAAAGTGCTGGCAAAAAGATTTACCAGCCAAGAATTCTATAGCCAGCAAAACTGTCTTTCAAAAATTAGGGAAATATGATGACATCCCCATATAAACAAAACTGGAGGGATTTTCATCATTACTATACCAACTCTACAGGAAATGCTAAAGAGAGTTATGCAGGTTGAAATGGAAGGACACTATACAATACGTCAATGTCACATGGAGACAGAAGGTAAAATGCAGGTTTCCAATGACATATGGCAAGGGAGATAATGTATAATGGGTACAGGATTTATGTTTAGAGGAATGGGGTAGTTTTAGTCTTGAAAGATAGAGAAGGTAATGTAATGTTATGAATGTGATTAATCCCATTGAATGTTATGGTGGGAGTGGTTGAGTTGGGAAAATTTATGTTGTTTATATGTTCCCACAATTTTTCTAAAAAGCACAACTAAAAAACAATGGAAATTAATTTAATATATGATCCTGTGTTGGATCTAGCAAAGGAGGAAGAAAGGTTCAAAGAGACTTTATTGGGACATATGAAAACATTGGAATACAGACTGCAGGCTCTACATCAATGTTAAATTTCTTGAACTTGATAGCTGCACCTAATTTAGGCTATTCCTTGTTTTTAGGAAATGTACATGCAGACTACATTCAAGTGTTCAGAAAATGGATCACTAAAAAGATAGAAAAGATTGATAAATAGAGTAGATAGATGGATAGATAGATAGATGGATAGATGATAGATAATAGGTAGTAGGCTGGTTTGAAACTATTATGTACTGCAGAAAAGTCATATTCTTCTAATCCTGATTCAGTATTGTATGGTGGAAACTGATTAGACTGATTTCATGAGACTGGAATTCAATTGTGAGTGTGACCTTTTGATTATATTACTCCATGGAGATGTGATATGCCCAACTGTGGGTATGACCTTTTGATTAGATGGAGATATGATTCATCCACTCAAGGTAGGTCTTGATTAGTTTACTAGAACCTTTAAAAATGGAAAACATTTTGGAAAATTATCAGATGCAAAAGCTTGGAGAACAATTGCTTCAGAGCTGACAGAGATGGAGAGTTTTGGAGATGCTTGGAGTGCCAACAGAGAGAGCAGATGTCTAGGCAGGGATGCTCAGAGCAGAGCCCAGCATATGTCACCATGTGCCTTCCCATGACATACTAAGCAAGCCAGAACCCAGAGTTAGTGTCCTGGATGAGGTAAGTGAAGGCCCACAGATGCTAGGAAAGGAAATTGCTGGCAACAGAAACTGGAAACAACAGAACCAGCAATAACAAATGGCAGACAACAGCCTTAGGCCTTCCCAAATACAGACTTCAATTTTCCTTGAGTCAATACATCTTTCTCTGATGCCATAGTTTGGACATTTTTTATGGTCATAGAACTGTAAACTAGTCACTTAATAAATTCTCCATTCAAAAGCCATTCCATTTCTGGTATATTACATTCTGGCAGCATTTAACAAACCAAAACAGATTTTGGTACCAGAGAAGTGTGGTGCTGCTGTGGTTTGCAAATACCAAACATGTTGGAAAGACTTCTTAAATGGATAAGGTGATGTCATGGTCAGGTTCTTGTGTCAACTTGGTCAGGTGGTGGTACCTGTTTGTCTGGTTGGGCAAGTGCTGGCCTGTCTGTTGCTATGAGGACATTTCATAGAATTAAATCATGATCATATTGGCTGTATCCACAGCTGATTCCATTTGTAATCAGCCAAGGGGAGTGTCTTCTGTGATGAGTGATACTTAATCTAATAACTGAAAGCCTTTTAAGGAAGATTCAGAAGACAAAGGCTCTCTTCCTGCTTCAGCTGGTGAGCCTGTCCTGTGGAGTTCATCCAGACCCTCCACTGGAATCATCAGCTTCACAACCTGCCCTACAGAGTGTGGACTTTATGTTCCCACAGTTATGTGAGACCCTTTTATAAATTTTATATTTATGAATATTTCCTGTTAATTCTGTTTCTCTAGAGAACCCTACCTAATACAGGTGTACATTCTAGATAAACTGTGAGGAGATTGATAGAGAAGGCCTAGTTTGCTTTGAAGAGACTGTTGGTGGAAATGTGGTCTCACAAGATACTTTTGATGAGGCCTTAGGCAGAAATGAGGACTGTGTCATTTCAAATTGGAAGGAAGGTGACCTGTGTTTTCAAATGGCAGATAATTTGACAAAATTGTGTACTACCATTGGATGGAAGTTAGAATTTAAAAGCAATGATCCAAGATACTTAGCTGAGGAAATTTCCAGGCTAAATGTCAAAAATACAGCCTGGTTTCTCTTTCAGTTTATAGAAAAATACAAGTGGAAAGAGATAAGTTGAGAACTGGACTCTTGGGTACAAATAAACCAGAAATTGTTGATCTGGAAAATTCTGGGTTTTGAAAAGGGGATACCCCAGAGAATAGTGACCCATGGGGGGATTTAATCATATATGGAAGCAGTCAGCCATTACAAGACAAGAGAGAATTGAAGTTGGCATTATCCAGAAAGGATTTGTGGAGAATCTTATTGTCTGATGGTTTTGATACCTGTTTGCTTTATGGAAAGCCAACAAACTTTTTTGCTAAATCTGTATGAGTGGAACAATTGCAACTCTGGACTAAAATAGACAGAAAAGGGTCAAATGGAAGGAACTATGACTTCAAAGTCACAACCATGGAAGCTAATGTATGAAGGCAAGAAATCTTGGAGCAGGAGAGCAGACCAACCCATGCATGTGGGAAGAGTGATTTTGCCATAGAATCACAGAGAAGATCTTCCTCCTTGATGTTCAGGAAGAGTCTCAGTACCCTAGATCTTGGAAAGGGTAGAGGGCATAAATTAGGGTTTGGGGAGAGCCTTGTGATCACCCCTCTGTTCTGAGGGTGTGAGTGTGTGCCCCAGAGATAGCAGGGAACCAGGATTCTTCCCCAATGCTTGAAGAGGATGGAACTGAGAAAAAGGTCATCCCCCTAATGTGCCCCAATATTGCAACCCTCACCCCAAAGTTTTCAGAAATCAAGGCTGTTACATAAGCCCTTGGAAAGGGTTGGACTACCACTTCACAAAGCTGTGAATATAAGTGATTCTCAGACTTCGAAATCAAATGGAATTTGTCCTGCAGGTGTTTGGCACAGTTTTGATACTCTGACTCATACTTTCTTTTAGATATCTCTCTATTGAAATGGGAGCATGACAAAGGGACATAAATATCCCTTATTTGTATATTGGAAGCAGATAACTTTTCACTGAGTTTCACAGGTCAAAGCCAAAGGTCAATATTTTACTTTATAACAGATCATGTTTGTAAATGACTTTGATGTCATTTCTGACTTTATTTTGTATTTGTATTTTTACTGTGATGTTTAAGGATTTTGTGATGTTGTGATGAAATGAATGCATTGAATATATGGAAAGAACATATCTTTTGCATGTCCAGAGTACAGAATGCATTGGTTTTAAAATGTTATGTACTGGGCAGGCCAGGTTATGGTGACTCAGCAGACATGTTGGAGACCCAGGTTCATTTTCTAGTGCCTGCCCATGAAAAAAAAATGTTGTGTACCCCCAGAAAAGTCTTGTTCTTTTAATCCTGATTCAATATTGTAGGGTGAACATTTTGATTAGATTGTTTCCATGGAAATCGACCCACTCAAATGTGAGCGTGAATTTTTTATTAGATTATTCTGTGGAAATGTGACACATCCAATTGTTGGTGTGGCCTTTAGATTAGATGAAGATGTGACTCTACACACTCAAGGAAGGTCTTGATTAATTTACCTTTAAAAGGGGAACAATTTTGGAGAAACTGCAGATGCAAAAGCTTGAGAACAGTTGTTCAGAGTTGACAGAGATGCAGACATGAGGAGATACTTGTAGTGTCAACAGATAGAGCAGACACCTAGATATGGATGTTTGGAAATGCAGAGCCCAGCGTACATCATCATGCACCTTCCTATGAGATGCTAAGCAAGTGAGAATCCATAGTTGTGGCCCAGAGGACCTAAGTGTAGGCCTACAGATGCTTAGAGAGGAAACCACTGACATTACAAACTGGAAGCAATGGAATCAGGAACAAGTACTGGCAGACATGAGCCACGTGGCAAACACCAACCTTTCTTGAGCCAAGGTATCTTTCTGCAATGCCATAATTTGGACAGTTTTATGACCTTAGAACTGTAACCTTGAAACTCAATAAATTGTCTTTTAAAAGCCATTCCATTTCTGATATGTTTCATTCTGAAGAAGGTTGTGATCCAACAAAAGGGGCTTCACATAGAGCCAAGAATCAACAATAGCTCTTGACTGGCAAACTTGATGGACTTTGGACCAGCTCTGAGAAGGATTTTTTGCTTTTATTTCTTTTTCTTAAGAATCCCATTTAAAAAGTAGGCAATCTCAGTTTTCAGCCCTACCACAGGCAAGTGTGGAATTAAGAAATGACTACATAACTCATAGAGGAGTGATGGAGAGTTCCCTAAAGGGTGTATCTTCCCCAAATGGGGTGGGGAATCAAGGCACAGCACAAGTACTATCTCTCACTCAGAGAATTTACACTCAAGGGGCTGGGATATCAGCAGCAGATTTAAACTACAGAAATCAGGGTGCAACTTGTCTCAAACATGCAGCTGTTTCAACTTGCAAAAAGCATCAGCCTATCTCAAATATGCTCCTGGCAGGAAAGAAACAGGGGGCAGCTAGAGAGTTCTATATTGTTTCCAGACAGCAGGAAACAAGGAGCTGAAATGTGGCTCCTCCCCCAATCCCCATAAAAAGAAGGGACAAGGCCCAGGATAAGCAGTGATTGTTATTTAGAGAATTTAGAACCCAGGAGCTGGAAAACATAAACATTTTAAGCCTGACTTCAGCCTCAACCTCTGTCTCAAACATGCTTTTGTCAGGGACAGGATCTACTGAGGAATAAAAGCACAGTATCAGTTTATGCATGTGAGGAACAGTGAGCTGACAAGCACCATATGCTAGGCAGAAATAGAAAAGCACAGAATTAAGAGGTTTCACAGGAAAGACTGAGTCACCATACCAGGTCTCTTCCTCAGGGATCACTGATACTGATTACACCCACTTTGAGTCCTGGGCCTGTTTTGTCTGGGGAAATCTCACTGGAATCAATCTTATCTGGGGGGATCCTCCTCCCTGAGCCAGAACTCCAGATAACATTTGCTAGAGGTATTGAAAGGGATGCTAAAATTATGCACAGACCAAAACCAAAACAAAAACCCCCAGCATATCAACATTCCCTAAAGAAGAGGGAAGAAAGAGCTTCTGCCTCAGGGTGTAACAACTAAACACAAAGAAGTGCAATATCAATTACATCCATATAGTCAGGGCAAGAATCATCAAAACAAGTTCTAAAAATTTCTGATCAGTTAAATAGAAGCTATGATAGAGTTCTAGAACAACTTGAGTCAATTGTCAAAGAATAATTAGAGAAAAAAAGACAACCAACAAGAAAACTCTAAGTTAAAGAGGGAAAAGACCTTCAGAATAAGCTAATCAAGAAAATTAGACACCAAGACACCACCAAAAACTTACATGTCATTCTAGGAAACATGAAGATACGGCCCAGTCAAAGGAACAAACTAACAATTCAAAAAGATACAAAAAAACTATTAATTAAAGCTATTTAACAAATCTTCTATATTAATTTAACAAGTTGAAGGGATTGTGGCAAAAGAAATGAAGAATATAAAGAAGATACTGGGTGACCATGAAAAAGAACTCAAAAGCTTACAAAGACAAATGGCAGAATCCTAAAGAACACCTAGGGCAATTTATAAGGTTCCACAAGGGTTCTAGGCACTACAGTAACCTTTCAGAACCTATAACCTCCAGATGGGTCCCTGGTCCAGATAAGTCCTGACATCTAGTCCAGCCCTTCCAGAACATCAGATAGTTCCATGTCCCAACCCCATATCAGTGACAGACCCCTCCAAGACCAAAAATTTATAATTGCCATAGCCCAAACAACCCCAATGAGAGGTATGGAAAGATCAAAGGTGATGGTGGAATTATACATACAAGAAAGGATTTGACAAATGAATATGAATGCTGAATCATTACATTGATCTCTTTTAGTCTCCAGTGTTTTAAATCAGCTAGAAGTAAAAACCTAAAATTGTGACATTGTAATCCATGTCAAAGTTTGACATATGTTCTACAACTGATTGCAGTGCTGTGCTTGGAAATTTATAGCTTTTTCGTATCTATGTTATTGTTCACAAAAAAAGAAGGAAAAAAGTCAATTGTGATGATAAAAAAGCATTGAAGCCCTCTAGCCTCCTATATTCTGGAGCAGCTAGAAGGAAAAATATGACAGGTTCATATGGTAGCCCATGACACACTCTGGGATCTATCCTGTAACCTCTTTTTGAAGAGTGCTTTGAGAACTATTGCTTTTTTATTTCTTTGCTTTGTATATATGTTATACTATACAATAAAAATGTTTAAAATAAGACAAGTGTAGGTTCTTGAAGTGGATATGCTCTCAAAATATCAGAACAGCATAAAACCAAACCATTTGTGTGGTCTACACCTTTTCTAGTGATGGGTTTCCATGTAGACACTTAAGAACCCACTATACAACCTAGTCTCACTTGACAAAAATAGGAGTACTTGAAATTTGAAAGTGATATTAAAGTGAAAATTAATGATTCTATTTATTCAAAGGGGAAAATGGTGATTCCACATTGTTTCTTAGGGCTCAAATCAACATCTTTATTGATAAATATATGTTCAACAGAAATCTTGTATTATATTTTAAACATAAAAATGATTTATCCCATCAGAAGAAATATAAAGTCACACATAATAACCAGCTTTTCTTGGATACCTTGGTAGTTAACTATTTTGTCTAACCATCTAAATAGCCATCATGCAATACATGAAACCATGTGGAACACATCTGAGTGGCCATTCATTCTGGCACATTTATTCACTCCCATAGGCTGCACCAAGATAACTTGGCAAACAATATACACCTTCATTTTGTATATATTTCTATCTGCTGTGCTTTCTTTTATTAAAAGAGAAAAAATAAACCACTCATCCAGTTAATGTTTGAACCATACAGTTAGTGTTTCCAGTTATAACATTTCTAATCACAGAGAATTGTACTTTTAATTCCACATAATCATCAACGTTTTTGTCATGGTCTGAACAAAATACTCCTCTATATGTAAGGCCAGTAAATGCAATATCACAGCTTGGCATTTTGTTTACCTGACAGCAACCTTCAATGAAGATGCCTCTTAGGAATGGTGCCACTTAAGTCGGGTTGTTTACTCACTAAGCTGAATCACATGTAATTTCTATGTTTGCATTCCATTACCCTGCTTCCCAACATCTTTGAGTTTCTTCCCAGGCAGTAGGTTAAATAGGAACCAGCACTTTGTCAATATTTTACAGCATTTTTTTCAAAAATGCGTTCACTTTGTAAAACCAAATAAAGACTGTTTCCTTAGAGGATGCTCGAAAAAAGATGAAAACAAATGGCAGAACTTATGGGAATGAAAGGCATATTAAAAGAGATGAAAAACAGTGGAGATGTACAACAACAGATTTGAAGGGACAGAAGAAAGGATTAGTGAACTAGAAGACAGGACATCTGAAATCTTACACACACAAGAACAGATTGGGAAAAAATAGAAAAATATGAGCACGGTCTCAGGAAATTGAATGACAACATGAAGCACGTGAATATACATGTTATAGGTGTCCTGGTGGAAAACAGAAGGGAAAAGAAGCAGAAAAAAATACTAGAGGAAATAATCACTGAAAAACTCCCAAACTTATAAAAGACATCAAATTACAGATGCAAGAAATACAAGGTACCACAAACTGAATAGATTCAAATAGATCTTCTCCCTGACACTTAATAATCATGTTTTCAAATGCCAAAGACAAAGTAAATTCTGACAGCAGCAAGAGAAAAGTAATCCATTTCATACAATGGAAGTTTAATAATACTAAGTGTGGATTTCTCATCAGATACAATGGAGGTGAAAGGACAGTTATATGATATATTGATGACACTGAAAGAAAAGAAGCTCCCAACATGGAATTCTATATCCATTACAGCTGTCCATCAATAATGAAGAAAAGCCTGAAATATTTACAGATAAACAGACAGTGAGAATGTTCATGAACAAGAGATCTTCTGTACAAGTAATACCAAAAGGAATGCTACAGGCATTAAGTGATTAATGGATTAAAATCACCAGTAAAAAGACACAGACCAGCAGAATGAATGAAAAAAAAACAGGATCCATCTATAGGCTGTCTAAAAGAGAATAATTTTAGACCCAAGGACAAAACTAGGTTGAAATGGAAAAGTCCTAAAAAGATATTTCACATAAACAGCAACCAGAGTTAGCTATACTAGTATCAGACTAATTAGACTTCAAATGTTAAACAATTAAAAGAGACAAAGAAAAACACAATATACTAGTGAAAGGGACAATTTATCAAGAAGACATAATCATAAATATGGCACTCAGCCAGAGTGTCCCAAAACACCTGAGGCAAACACTGACAATACTGAAGGGTGAAGCAGACACCTCTACAATAATTGTTGGAGTCTTCAATACACCACTCTCATCAACAGGTAGATCATCTAGACAGGATCAATATGGAAACAGAGATCATGAATAATAAACCAAATGATCTATAATTGATAGTCATCTACAGAACTTTTCACCACAAAACAGCAGGATAGATACATTTCTCAAATACTCATGGATCATTTTACAGGAATGTCCCCTTGTTGGTGACAAAGCAGATCTCAATGAATTAAAAAAGATTGAAATTATACATAACACTGTGTCAAATAATAATAGAGCAAAGTTGGAAATCAATAACAGGTGGAAGCCTGGAAAATTCATACATGGAACCTAAACAACACACTCTTAAACAACCAATGGGTCAAGAAAGAAATCACAAGGAAAATCAGTAAATATCTTGAGACAAACAAAAATGAGAACAGAATTTATATAAACTATCAGATACAGAAAAGCAATGCTGAGAGTAAAAATTATTGCCCTAAATGTATATACTAAAAAAGAAAAAAGAGGAGGCCATGGTGGCTCAGTGGCAGAATTCTTGTCTGCCATGCCAGAGACTGAGGTTCAATTTCTGATGCCTGGCCATGCAAAAAAAAAAGAAGAAGAAGAAGAAGAAAGAGCAAAACTTGATAGTTGGAGGAATTATTGAAAAAACAAATTCACCCCAAAGGAAACAGAAGGAAAGACATAAGAAAAAATAGAAAAGAAATAAATGAAACTGAAAACAGCAAAACTACAATTTGGTTCTTTAAAGTAATCAATAAAACTGAAGGGTCCATAGCTAGATTGTGGGAAAAAAAACTGAGAGGATACAAATAAAGAAAATTTAAAAATGGGAGGTGGGACATCACTACTGATGCCATAACAGTAAAGGAGATAATGACAAGATACAATGAGCAACAATATGCTAACAACTAGACAACTTAGACAAAATAAACAACTTCCTGGAAAAGTATGAACAAGCAACATTGACTCCAGAAGAAATAGATTTGTCAATTAAAACAACAAAAAAGAAATAGAACACCCCAACAAACAAATCACAGTTAAAGTGATTGAATCAGTCATCAAAAACCTCCCCCCCAAAAATGTCCAGGACCAGATGGCTTCACGTGTGAATTATACTAAGCATTTAAGGAAGAACTAGACTTCAATAAAATTACGCTTTTTAAATGACCAATTTTTCAAATTAAATTTCTTTTCAATTTTTAAATCAAATGAAAAAATAAATAATGGTACCAATTGTGCTCAAAGTCTTCGAAAAAAGCAAAAAGGAGGGGAAGCTACCTAATTCATTCTATGAAGCTAGCATCACCCTAAAACAAAAGCCAGGCAAAGATACTATGAGAACAGAAAATTACTGACCAGTTTCTTTAATGATCATATGTGTAAAATATTCAACGAAATGCTTGCAAATTGAATACAGTACACATTGAAGGAACTGTATACTAACCAAGTGTGTTTTCTTTGAGGTATACAAAGGTTGACTCAACACAAGAAAATCATTAATGTAATACACCACACATCAGTAAATCAAAGTGGTAAAACCACCTGCTCATCTCAGTTGACTCCCAGGAGTGCAAATCTTCCTGACAACATGGAACGGGACTCCCAGGGATGAGCCTGACCCTGGCATCATGGTATTGAAAAAGACTTCTTGACCAAAAGTTGAAAGATAAATGAAATAAAACAAAGTTTTGGTGACTGAGAGATTTCAAATAGAATTGAAAGCTCATTCTGGAGGGTATTCTTTTGCACTATATAAATATCCCTTTTCAGCTCTTGGTGTACTGGAGTAGCTAGAGGGAAATACCTGAAGCTGTTGAACTGTAATCTAGTAGTCTTGATTCTTGAAGATGATTTTATAACTCTATAGCTTTTATGAGGCGTGTGATTTTGGAAACTTTGTGGCTGACACTCTCATCACCCGGTATATAGACAGATGAGTAAGAAAATACAGTCAAAAAATAAATAATATTTTATTAATAATGAATAATAGGAGTGACATAGGTGGTATGGTGTGCTTTGATTGTTCTTTTTTACTTTTATTTTTATTGTAATTTTTTGGAGACATGGAAATGTATAAAAACCTATTGTGATGATAAATGCACAACTATATGGTGATATATGAACCACTGATGTATACTTTAGATGATTATATGGTATATGAATATATCTCACTAAAATTGCATTTTATAAAAAGAAAAAATGAGTGGCTATAGAAAGCTTTAGAAGTTTTCAGGGAGTAAATTCTGTTTTCGTGGGTTTACAAAAATATCAATTAATGAGAATGAAAAAGAAACTATGAGATGTGCTAAAATTGTGGAAAAGTTTTCACAGCTCAGCTTTGATGAGTTTATTTCTTTAAAAACGTTAGAAATTCTTTACTGCCAAATATATTAAAGCAAGAATAGAAAATAGGATTTCTCTGTTACAATAACTTGAAAACTTTATCTTGGTGTTCTCATTCTCTTCTTGTTTTGTTTTGTTCTTTGGTTTTTGGGTTTTTTTTCATAGGCATGTACCTGGAATTAAACCCAGGTTTCCAGAATGGTAGGTGAGAATTCTGCCACTGAGCCACTGTCACAGCCTCTTCATTCTGTTCTTTTTTAAAAAATATTTTTATTGACAAATCTTCACACACATACAGTCCATACACCGTGTGTAATCAATGGCTCACAATATCATCACATAGTTGTGTATATTCATCATAATGATCATTTTTAGAACATTTGCATCATGCCAGAAAAAGAAAAAGAGAGAAAACCCATATATTCCATATCCCACACCCACCCCTCTCATTGACCACTAGTATTTCTATCTACCACTTTACTTTACTCCTTACCCTCCTTACTACTTATTTATTTGTATTCATCTTTTACACATCTGTCCATACCCTGGATAAACAGAGCATCAGACACAAAGTTTTCACAATCACACAGTCATATTGTAAAAGTTATATCTTTAAACAATCATCTTCAAGAGTCCAGGCTACTAAGATACAGCTCAACAGTTTCACGTACTTCCCTCCAGCCACTCCAATACATCATAAACTAAAAAGGGTTATCTTTATAGTTCATAAGAATAATCTCCTGGATAGCCTCTCTACTCTGAAACCTCTCAGCCATTGAAACTTTATCTCATTTCCCTCTTCCCACATTTGGTCAAAAAGGCTTTTTCATTCCCAGGATGCTAGGTCCCAGTTCATCACAGGATTTCTATTCCACGTGACCAGGGATATTTACACCCCAGGAGTCATGTCCCATGTAGCAGGGAGGGCAGGGGGATTCTTCAGCACAGGAGAATGTTTTGTCCCTTACACTGACTTTATGTGCCTCAGATTGTTTTAAGATCAAATGCCTATGAAATAGCTCAGGTTGCTTATGCTGTTTGTTTTTAAACATTATATTGTCACTCTGATAAAGAAAGTGCTACAGCTGTTCTTGTTCCAAGATATTTATATTACCTCCACAACTACTTCATCCAAGTGACCATTCCCTTTTTTCTTTTTGGTCATTCTTTTTTGATAAGTAATTTATGATAGCTTTTTTATATTTTGCCTTCCCAAGATTAGACCCTAAATTCAGGAAAAAATAAAAATGGGAGAAGGAGTAAGTAGGTCACTTAACAAGGACAGTTTAGTGAAGATAAACAGGACATTCAACAACAAATATGTAGGAAAGGGAATTTATCAGAGAGTTCAATACTTGCTCTTGCCACATGCTTCCAGTCATTTAGTACAACAAGTATAATTTTTTCTAAATTAGTAATAGCCTGCCATTTAACCTGGTTACCTATTTTCTCACAGTAATGCAAAAAGAATCAAAACACCATCCTATGTACACTCACAACATTGCTTACAGCCAGGTCCTCCATGGCAGTCACAGTTCGATCATGGATTGTGAAATCAATTTATTGGATTGTGTCCAGAAGTTTTTAACAGAAGGAAGAAAATGGGAAAGTAAAAAATAAAATGAAATAAAATTTCCTAAGGATAGAAATTGTGAGAAATTTTATTCCATATGTTTGAGGGAAGCATATACTTTATTCCTTAATGTAAGTCAACATCAAAAAGTGTGAAAGCCACTGCTGTTAGTGAATCCCCTTGACATTTAGCAACTCTCCCCTTACATTCTATATATGAATCCATGTGACAAAACACAAAAGTTGATCAGGACATGAAGCCAGTGAAGTAGATGTCTTATAATAACTAAAACAGAGCAATTTAAAAGAGGCAGCAGTAAAAGGGGGATAAAAGGAAACAGAGCAGGAAGTAAAAGAATGCATATGAGAAGACAAGAATACAGCAGACCAAGGAGGAGAAAAAGCAATCCTGGAAGAGGAGCAGATAAAAGAAAGAAAATCCTCCTAGTCCAGAGACCATTGAGCTATTGATGAAGTAGGAAAATAAAGAAATTGGAAGAAAGGAGGAATGAAGATTTAATAAGCTTGAGTAGTATAATGCAAATCATGGAGAAACATCATGTTTTCCACATTTTTCTTTGTATTTTAAGAACAGCACACATATCTCCTACTCAGGGAATGCACCCATTAACTTCAGTGTGAATGCTCTCAAAGATTCTACCCTCTCTGCAAACCCAGCCAAAAGTGGGGTGGTGTGGGGACCACAGCTCTGTCCAGTGAGGAAACTCAATTTCAATTTCTCTTAACAAATGTCCCATATATTACTGACAGGAATACCAATTGGTGAGACAGATTTCTGCTAAAAGAAAGAGACTTCTCCCTCTGAGAAGACATTACAGAAGCCAGCCTTCTTTTGCATTCTTAATAATAATTACTTCATTGAAATATTATTCCCTAGGAATTGTGGCATAGATTTAATGTAATCTGTGGTTTATAAACATTTTATATGAAACTCCTTCTCTCTTTTCAGAAGTGAATTTCACTCACTCCTAAGTGAGTGGGAAAATACACTCTTTATCAGTGTGAATAATCAAATCAAGAGAGGGTAAAGGAGAGCTTTCTCTGAGTTGAAATTCCAATAGTCAAGGAGGAGACTTCAAAAGGCAATCAATCACTTAAAACATCTTTCCATAACTTACTAGCTGTCTGCATACTCTCCTAATCGCCACCTTCATTTCTTGATTCCTGAATGTATAAATCATAGGATTCAGGAAAGGTGTGAGAACTGCATCAAAAATGACTAGAAACTTATCCAGAGGTATGGAAGGAGATGGCCATGTATAGAAGAATATCAAAGGACCAAAAAACAAAACCACCACAGTGATATGAGCTAAAAGTGTGGACAGAGCCTTGGATGAACCAGCTGAAGAGAGTTTCTGAACACTGAGAATGATGACAATATAAGAAATGATCAATATGAAGAAGGAACCCACAGAGATGAATCCACTATTGGTTGTGATCATAAACTCCAGTTGGTAGGTGTCAGTACAGGCAAGTTTGATTAACCGAGGAAAGTCACAGTAAAAGCTGTCCAACACATTAGGACCACAAAAGGTTAAGTTTACTACAAAAGCCAATTGAACCAAAGAATGAATGAGGCCAACCACCCAGGCAGCCACCAAAAAGAAAACGCACATCCATGGGCTCATGATGGTCAGATAGTGGAGGGGCTTACAAATGGCCACATATCTGTCAAAGGCCATGGCTATGAGCAGCACCATCTCCACACCACCAATGCCATGGATGAAGAAGATCTGAGTGATGCAGCCTCCAAATGAAATGACTTTGCGCTTTCTAAAAATGTCAAAAATCATCTTGGGAGAAATTACAGAAGAAATACACAAGTCAGTTAGGGAGAGGTTGGCCAATAGAAAGTACAAGGGGGAGTATAAGTGAGGGTCAAAAGTCACTGTGAGCAGAATGAGGGAGTTTCCCACCATGCTTGCCACATAAAACATTGAGGAGAACACAAAGAGGAAAAGCTGGAGTCCCCATGAATTGGTGAGTCCCAGGAACACAAACTCTGACACCACAGAGTGATTCACTCCATCCATTGGCTTTGTTACCAGGACTACCTGATGGAAGGGAATGGGAAAAAATATGTTATGATGATGATATTTATAAATGCTATTTCTATAAATGGCTTAGAGGGAGAAGCCAAATTTTGACAGCCTATTTCCATTTAAGCATTACATCTGACTTAAAATGCTCATGACCTTTGAAATTGTGATCACACCAAGAAGTTGGTGGCTGTCACATGCAGCAGTTCTCCATCACCAAGTCGTCTCTGTATTTAATATCCCTTCTTTCCTCCTAGGGTAGTTGCTGCAATGTTCTTTATGAGATAGAAGATAGTCACCATGGGTTACAGCGACTCCTTCAGACTTTTGGTACAGACTAACATAGCCTGGCCCCAGTTACATAAAATTAATTACTACTGCATCCACTTCCAATCCTAACAACTTTATTGTGGCAGACAGACCTCTCCTCCTTTCCTTCATATTCCCCACTTTGGGAATATATTTACCTGAGGGCTTATTAAATCTTTACCACATCTGTGAAGTTTTGCTTTATGTTACCATTGTTTATTTTAGTATCTTGTATTGTCACGAACTTGTAAATGTCTCTCTCACAAGTAGCTGTAAGCTTCTTGAAGGCAGTGCCTATGACTTATCCATATTTGGATTCCCTGAAGCTACTGACAAGTGCCCCACAGACAGGTTCAGGTCCATGAACTATCAGTTACCATAGGCATCACTGGCAGAGAAATCAAAGGTGTAGCTATTTGATATTACAGCAACACCTAAGTGTTCTTAATTTTGCATTCTACAAAAGTATCAGTATCTGAAGGACTAGAAATTAAAAAAAAAAAAACCTGGACCTCCACCATGGATAATTTGAGGGGTAATGGTAGAGTGTAATTTGCACATGATCTGAAAAGCTTGAAACTCTAAAAACCATCAAGATGCAATGAAGAGCATTTTATTCAAAACTCTATGTTAGAACTTATCACATTATTTTTTTATTTACTTTTATTTAGAGAAGAAACATAGTGTGATGTAACCCCTGACAGGTTAATTTTGGTAATTTACCTAAACTCTTTGAGCTGCAGTTTATCTATAAAAATGCAATTATTAAAATATGTAAAGTAATTTAATTATAAGACTATATTAACTATTCAGTGCATATTAATTCAGCTTCACTTTCTTTCAGTTGCCCAAAATAGCACTGAATACATGAGATTAAATTAATGAATGGTAAGAAAATACAGAGATATTAGCCAATGAAAAGCATCAAAATTCCATTTCAAAAAAGATATTTCAATAATGAATTAGGATTATCTCTTCCTATAAAACGCATACTCTTTCAATGATAGAAATAAAAACTATAAAAACTATGTTATGTGAATTAATGTAATTTTCTCACTATAGGGGGTGCACGAGTAGTTCAACAGTTAGAATGCCCACTTTCCAAGTGGAAGACTGGTTTGTTTCCAGACCATGCACCAAAAAAAAAACACTATGGGTTGGGCCATGGTGGCTCAGCAGGCAGAGTTCTTACCTGCTGTGCTGGAGATCTGGGTTCAATTCCCAGTGCCTACCCATGCAAAAAAAAAAAAACACTGTAATTCTTAGTTATATCTACCACAGATGTAATTCAATGATTATTAGCTGATTATTCCACACAATTAAACTGCAAGGCCCATACAATTTCTGACCACATCTGTCTCATTCACTAATGCATCCAAAAACCTTGAATCATTCCAGGGACATAATAGAGACAAATAAATATTTTCTGAAATGATAAGTGAAATTTGCATGTGCTTTGGGTTAGAGACTAACCCCTAAAAACTTAAAAATTTGTCTGAAAGGAAGACCTAAATTAGGAAAACAAAGTATCCTAAACCTAACTAAGAATGAAATCAATGGATCATCTTGGGACCCTACTGATGAACTTGATATCCCTAATTTAGGAAAATCTCCAGTTATTACACAACAGGAAACACATATCTGTATATATTAAGTAAATTGACCAAAAACATAAATTTACCTCATGTTAGAACTTAGTCTAGAACTTGGGTTCACTGACTCTGAGATCAATACTCTTTCCAATTCCCTACTTTCACTCATTTATTTGTCTGTGGCTCCCTGAAAATACAGCCTGAGTAAAAATATGTGGTAGAGTGATGACGGTGTTGATACCTGATGACTGCCACATACTGATATACTAAGTGACTAGTTTCTCAGCCTCCATGACAATTAACCATCTCTGACAATTGTCTGTAGACACATTAATGTAACTCTGAGTCTGGGAAACTTGCCAGTTTATTAAAACATTTATTCTTATACTGATTGTTCAGGAAAATACTCCAACTTGAATGGACTCATGACAAAAAATTGCCAGATTTATCTGCTCCATTCAACTGTTCTTTCCCCATTTTTTTTTCTCCCCTGAAGAGAATCCAGCAAGGGCTACCACATGGATATGTACTCAATTTTACTTGTTTTCAAATTCTACCTCCTTCGTGAACTCATTCTTGAGTGCTCCAATTCAGGCAGTTTTCAGTTTTTAGTGTTTCATTTCAACTTCCAAAATAGATCATGCTGCTATTCCTTTTGCTGTATCTCTTTACAACCCCCACAGTGCTTCAAAGAGTGCTAGATATATAACAAGACTAAGGGAAACAGCTTGAATACTTTTTTGAGCCACAGTATCCTGATGTTGATTATTAATCTCAATATGGAGACAGGGACTCTGGATTTAATCTAGGGTTACATATTAAAGATATGTTCTCATGTGTAACTGTATCATTCATTTATTTCATCTCTCAGTGAGTTTGCAGATGGTGAACAATACCTAATAAAAACTATTTCTGTTATTTTGAAATAAGCTGCATGGTATAATGAACTTCATATAGGCTTCAAAATCTGAAAAAACACATTTCACATCCAGCCACCTAATAACTCAGTGACATTGTGTGACATCCATTTCATTTCTGAGTCCTCTCTTTCTTCTATTTGTAATATGAAGATAATTCATGTCCTTTAGTGCATCTGCCATGTATCTGCTCCTTTCTCTCTTATCACTACCCCTGCATTCATCAGCTCACACAAGCAAAGCCTCACCAGAAAGCTCCCCTTCCTACCTTTTTTCTGTTCACACAGTTATTCAAAGTGTTCAGAACAAACCTAATCTGAGTGTCAATGGTTTAATGGGTTTTTTTTGCCTCCAGATGGACAGCAAACTCCTAACAGGACTTTAAAGCCCCTTCTAGTCTAACTAAATCTTTCCAACCTCATTTCTCTTCCTCCCTTTCTTGCATCTCATGATACAGCAACACATAACTGTTATTAGTGATGATTATATGAATGATTCTCACTCCCTGACACTAGTAACAGAATGATTTAATCATAGCCTCTGTTGAATGCAAAATATCATAGAGCCAGTTGCCTTTTTCTAATCTCTTTAACATTTCTCTAGACACACACTGTAGTTCTAGGTAAAAATTAATGTCAGTTAACTGTTTCCAAATGATAATATTCTCACTATTAACTTCCTTTACTACTCAATTCCTAACTGTAGATCTTATCTACCATGCATAAAGATAACACTTATACCCATTAGGATGTGATCTATGTCCACAACAATTATAACTAAGAATCTTATGACACACTTAATCTACTCTTCTTAATGTAAAATGTACTCCCGTAGTTCCATTTTACCTGTATAAACAGAAGAGCATATTCATGAAGTCCACATTTCCTGTGTTCTCTAAAACATAATGTCATATAAAACATTGCTGTTGGAGGAAATGAAAATAACAGCTCTACAGGACAGTGACCAAATGATAACCCCAAAGACATGAGTTTACAAAGAGCCCATGGGTCAAGGGACTTAACCCCCAGAGATATATTTGGTTTTGCCAGAGAAATCAATATTTCTACAAACTTATAATAAGGCACTAGAGAGGAAGAGGGAACAAGCGGAATATTTTCTGCTTAGTATCTTTGTGTCATTTTGTTGATTATTTTACAAATATTGGTTATTGCTCAATAAAAGAAGTCTCTGAAAATACATAAATATTAAATCAAATAATTTCTCTCTAATCACTTTGATTATCTCTAGAAAATAAAATGTGCTCAATTTTTATATAGTTTAAATGGTGGAAGAATATGTACAAAGGCTTCATTTTAAACAGTCACATATTGAGTAATTATGGATATGCACTAAGATTTGGCAGTACAGAAATTCATTCGAGTGAATAGAACTTAAAACTGAAAATCTATTAATTGATAATAAATTAAATTATGCTACATCCATACCCTGAAATTTTCTGCAACAACTAAAAACATTTTCAAATTCTATACAGTCAAAAGACAACCATCTATATTGTTAAGTGAAACAGTGGATATATAAACAGCATAGGTAGTATGTTGCCTTGTACCTAAATATTATACATGTCTGGACAAATAGAACTTCTTCCAGGAGTACTTCAGGATAATTGGATTAAAGGCAAGAAAATGAAGATTCTCTCCTTTAATGTTCGTACAATTGTATCAGTCAGCAAACTGCCATGGTAAGAGATGGGGCATTCAAATTAGGTAACCTAAGAGGAGCTTAATAAAAAAAGGAATATTGACTAAGCAATGTGACAGAAAACAAAGAGTGTTATAATATAGGGGGCTAGGAAGTGCAGGAACAGACATTACCATTCTTAGGCCTAAAGGGGCCAGGACAGAGCAAATTAAAACTAGAAATAAAGAGGTTTATAGAGTGAGCCACTGTCGAAAACCACAGCCAGCACACTAAGATCCTGCAGAGAAGAAATAAATGCAAATGGACAGATCTCAGTCACCACCTTCCCTCATTTCGAGCTCCTCCTAAAGTTCCACATTGGATAAACCAATCAGAAAATCTAGGACAAGGAGTCTGTTAGTTCATTCATGTCAGATTCCCAAGGCATAAAATATGATGCAAAACTGTTGAGAGTAGGACTGAAGGGACAAACAGAAGCTCTCCTTTTACTCTCTACATTCACTATTGTCTTTTATCCAGGGGATGACCTGGGCAAGACATAGTAGGCAGTGTAAATAAAATTGAACATCATAAGAGAATAATTAGTTATTGTATCACTGCAGAGAGATCAAAACCAAGATATTAGCCACCATCATGTTCTTCATATTAGTTACCTAGAGGAAGAAAGGAAAGAAGAAATAAATAATTAACATAAAACTTGGTTGCCATAATACTTGTTTCTTTAAGCAGTTGTGAGGCTTAACTTGATAACAGAATTTCCCCCATTTCATCTTATCTTCCATCAGTACTCAAGTTCAAATGAGTACTCTACCTTTTGGGACAACCAAAATTTCATTCTTATAGGATATTAGTAATAAAATGATCATTTTTTATTGCACTGCCACTATTTCCTATTGATCACAACTAATGGACAAAGGAATATGAAGAAGCAGTCTAGTAATCCCCTGAGTCCTGGATTTAATATTACTTATCCACGTTGTGCAGTAGAAATACACATTCCCTTGGGCTCTATGACCCCAGCAAGCATTATTGTCCTAAGATCCAAGGCAGAGTGTCACTTTCCTTTGCCCCATCATATGTAGGGCCCAAAACTGGCCCTTCGAGAATCATGAACTTTACCATGAAGTAAAGATTTCAATGGGCCAAAGAGACATGCTCGTTGGGAGGCTGTGCACCTCCCTCTAGACCATATTCAAGGTCCTTCAAGAATTTCTTTTCAAATATCCCCTAGTCCACAATCCTGGGTTTCCAGGTATTTTTGTGTGTGAATATATATATTCTATATCTATCAATGGTGGTGCTGGCAGAAACATTAGGGTACAAATGATAAATATTTTATATATTTCGCTATCCTATATTTAACATAGGATGTGTTAAATGTACTTTCTTAAGAATCTGCTAGCTTGATGTATAACTTTCAAATATTTCAACACATGACTTCTGGGATTCAATTTTTACTCTCGTCCAATGCCCCCAATTTTGAGGGACAGGTCTTTTTCTGCACATTGGTTTAGTGACTTGAGTAGCCTAAAGTGATCAGAGGCCAGTCACAATCATGCTCCCTGGTGAAAACATTCCTTCCTGGAACACTAGGACCTCTAGCCTTCCAAACCTAAGTCATAAGAAAAGGAAGAAAAAAATTTCCTCACAAATTATGTAGTGAGATAGAGTGACTTCTTCCACCTTGGATTCATGCATTCTGGCTATGGGAAAGATGGCGCATACCTTAACCTCATGTTTAAGGTATGTAGTGCATCAAATAGGAAAATATCCCCAAATTTTGATATGTCTTTCTCCCAGTTAGTAAAATGCTAAGCATTTAATAGGTTATCCTACCAGTCTATCAATTCAGTTGTTTCTGCATTGAAGGACCATTAGTAAGTTTGGTGAATTCATATGGGTGTAAGCCCATTGTCACTTTTCATTTCCTACAAAAATGTGTCTGGTGACATTTTGTCTGTGGTAACCATAATGATAAATAAGGCAAAAAAGGGATTCAACAATCTATCAATGGTGGTGCTTGTAGAAACATTAGGGTACAAATGATAATTAAGTACCCAGAATATATTTATATACCTATGAAGATCACTCTCTAACCCCTGCACAATATAGGGGCATAACTCTATATTTGACCTGCCACAGGGTAGACAGTCCCCTTAGAGTATGTGATGTCTAGTACTACACAGGGGTAGGTCATACATCTTTGCTTTGGCATAGTGGGCACTCAGGAATGGTGGTGATCAGAGCAGCCCTAGTGAGGAGAAATTCTTATTTTGATTCTATGTAGAGATTTCATCTGTGCTGCCATGGTTATGTTATATAGACCTATTAAGCAGTACTAGGTAAGCTGGGGAAAGTTACAGACTAACATTCACAGGGACAAGTCAAGATCTTCTGAGAAGACCAGTTACAAACTTCTCCCCAGAACTCCATGTCATAAACCTATAATCTTGTTCTTTCTTAGGCCCAATCAACCAGCCAAACCATCAGCCTTGCCTAAAAATTAGTATAGATCAGGATCTCAGGCCAGTTGTCCTTCCAAAGAGAGTGTACACCTACATGAATTCCCTGAAATGTTTCCCTTTGGAAGGTTTTCTCCTCATAATGATCCTTCAGGGTAATCTCTGTACAGGATTTAATGCAGTGGCAATCTACTTCCAGCTGGTGCCAACATAACAGGAAAACCCATTCATAAGCCAGGCCCAGGTTTTCTCCTTCTTTGTTAATTGGCCTAGGAAGTTCCCCATGTGGGGAGAGAGGTGGTGAAGCAATAGGAAACAGTGGAAGTCTGAGCCATCTGCTCATAGTTTATTTTGTAAAGTATGTTAGCCGTATTGTGGCAGTTTGCAATATCTGGCTGAAATTTGCATAATAGTGGTCTTCTACAGTCTTCTTGATCTCCTTTATGGCATTTGCTATCCTACTTATTTTATTAAGTAGAGTTGTATGAACATCTTTGATCAGCTGTTCCAATGTCTGTGTCTCCTCTGGTGTTTTAATTTGGTCATTAGGCAGGGCTGCATCTGTCTGTATTGTGATATGCTTAGTGATATTCTGCTGTCTTTGTCACATGTAGATCCCTTGACTGATTTGTTTGGGGAGTTGATTTATTTCAGTAGTCTAAGACCTTGTGTTTGCGGGATGGTTGTATAGCAGGGAGCAGCACACAGGGTGGATCACTCAGTGTGGTGATTTGTTTCCAGGCAGGTATGGGTGTGGTTTGGGGATGTTATGCTGATGCTTGTGAATATAGGTGCCCAGGGCCAGGGAAGATAGAGCTGTGTGGGTGCACCGGTCTTGGGGGCATAACCTTGGTATGCACTGGTCTAAGGCAAGGGGTATTTGTGTGCATGCATAGAGCTGTGGTAGCAGGTTGGCATTATGCTTTCATGGATTTGGTGCAGATGTGACCCAGATGCACAGGTGAGCACTTTCTCAGAACTGGGACATGAGGCTGAGGGCCGTGCACATGCACGGTTCTACAACTGCTGTAAAGTGCAGTCCCCAGAGCTGAATGATGTGATTGGGGGCCTGTGCACATGCGTGGGCCTGGGAATGCTGTAAATGGATGTACTGAGCTCAGGGAGGATGGGGAAGGATTGTGACACATGGGCGGGGAAGGGGATGGATAGTCTAGGTATGGAGGTTAGTGCCCGCAACCTTTATGCTGGCAACAGCCTGTAGGGAACAGGGAGGAGGAGGTAGTGCTTGAGAGGGATACAGGAGAGGTGGGTTGGGCTGCTCACAGCGTGGGGCTGTGGGGCATGCACGTGTACTGGGGTCCTGTGGGGTGGGGTCACCTGGAGCATGGGGAATGGGAGCAGGTAACAGGATTCAGGTGCATGGTGTGTGGGGTGAGTTGTGTTCATGAGGGCAGTGCACACAAGGAACCTGGCATGGCTTACTTCCTAGTCCCGTGTTCCTGTCTGTGCACTCCCATGGGGTCTGCAGTTCCATGCCTCCATGCCAGGCTCCAGCTTTCTACCTCTCAGTTCTTCAGCCTCTGCAACAAGGGCTGATGCACGTGCTGTAGAAGGCTCTACCAGGTGAGCCACACTACCAAATTGCCACCTTTGTCACCCTGTCCCTTCTCTAACTTTTCTGTGGAGCTGATCTTGAGCTACTCTAGTTGGCCATCTTCCTGGAAGTCAAAAATCATGTGTATTTTAAGACAGAAGAGCAAAGGAAATTTTTCAAACTCAGATAAAAGGAATTTTATGATAAATTTTGAATTGCACAAATACAATTTTGTTAGGCTTCAGTGTGTTCCCCCTGCATCTATATAAGTTTACTAAAAAATAAACTAATAATACAAATACATTCTCCAAATTCCTCCTAAAATAGCCTAATTAGATAAGTTAGGTTACATGAATTGAGCAAGTACCTCGTAAAAAGTTATGTAAAATATAATTAAGAAAATGCTAATGCTTCAAATGTACTCTATTTAGGAAATCAGGTAAGTTTAATAAGAAATATAAATGGATTTTTTAAATAACCTTCAATGCCTGGATTTCAAAGAATCTGTCTTCTTTTTACTTGGCCCTTTGTTACTTCAGTATGTGTAAGACTGTGAATTTGTAGTGACTTTGTTAATGTCAATCAAAATATTGATGTTAATAAATGCTGTTATGAATAGAAAAGACATGTCTTAGCTTCTCAAAGTTTATATTCTAGTTAGAATATACTTGTGCCAGGGTATAGTGTAAAACAGTCATAATGAAAGAATTAAAATGCTGGAAGTATGTGAAAAGCAGATACCTCATAGAAGAGATGGCTGCTGTAAAACCTTTACATAAGCATTTAAATAGAGCTCTTTTTATAGAAACCATAACTTAATTTTGTAAACTAGTATATACCTGGTATTATTTAGCATTTGGAAGTAATATTGATAAAAATTTGAGTTTTTTCTGGGTATAAACCCTTTCAATATAAGAAAGCTAATTATGTGTCAACCTCTGAAGGTGATGCTGAATTAAACTGTGAGATTTTAAGTATATTATAAAGTAATCAATTGTGTGTTCTAGGTATAAAGTATATAAATGCCTGGCTGTGTTCCAAACCCAAACATAAATTCTTTCTTCTTCCATTTTGCAGTATCTCTGTCTCTTTTCCCCTTCATGAATACTGCTATTGGAAAGAAGTACACAGGTTCAAAAGCTTTGTGTATCATATATTTAAAAAAAAAACTTGTGTTAAGCTGAGGATTCATACAAAACTGAAGTTTAGTTTTCTCCCTGCTAAAATAATGTAGATATCAGAATAATATCCTTGTTAATGTTTATGTTCATATTATCCTTTATTTCATAAAACAAATCCCCTCACTGTTAAGGGAAAAACTGTTACAAATAACTTGTTCTTTAATCTTGTATAAGTAAGGTGCTGAAATAGTTTAACTGATTGCATAGAAGGTGTTTAGAAAATATTACAGTGGTTAAAGGAATTTTCTATCCCGTTTCTAGTTAAATTTGAAAGAATAAATAGAAAACAGTGGATACCACAGAGATTAAAGACTGTTGGCCAAATATAAAACATACTAGAGGCACACAACATCAGATGTGAAGAGACAGAAGGAAGGATAAGTGATATAGAGGACAGGATAACTGAATTAGAAGACTCAAAACAGCAATAGGCAAAAAAGATGGAAAAAATTGAATGGGAACTCAGGGAAATGATAGCCAAAACAAAGCACACAAATATAAGAATCATTGGTGTCCCAGAAGGAGAAGAAAGGAGTGAAGGGCTAGGAAGAGTAGCTGAGGATAATAATGGGGAAAACTTCCCAACCCTCATGAAGGACATAAATATACAAGCCAAAGAATGTCCAAAGAACTCCAAACAGAATAAATCAAATAGGCCTTCTACAAGGCACATAATAATAAGTCAGTTAAACTTTGAAGAGAAACAGAAAATCCTGAAAACAGCAAGACAAAAACATTCCACTACAGACAAGGGAAATAAAATAAGAATGAGTTCAGACTACTCAACTAGCACCCTGAAAGTGAGAAGGCAGTGGTGTGATGTATTCAAGATCCTGAAAGAGAAAGGCTTCCAGCCAAGAATTCTGTACCCAGACAAATTGTCCTTCAAAGTTGAGGGAAGGATTAAAGTTTTCACAGACAAAGTAGTCCCGAAAGAATTTGTCAAAAAGAAACTGGTCTTATTAAAGCAAAAAATGTTTATTTGTTACAAAATTTATATTTTGACTAGAGCATTTCCTAATACAACTTATGTAGATAGTTTGAATAAACATCATAGGTACTTGGAATTTCAGGTAGGACATGAGATTTTGTTGGTTTGTCCAGAATGATGCCCTGATGAATCCCAGAGTGATTTGATCAGTGAGTGGAAAAGTATTTGCAAGCCCTCTTCGGGGAGTGGTGAGAGTGGGGAGAAATTCAACTTCCTCAAGTTGAATTCTTGATATTCTAACAAGCAATGTGGACAACCAAAGCTGTAGGATGAGCCCTCAGTCTTGGGGTTTGTTCATATGAAATTTAACCCCACAAATGATAGGTCAAGTCTACTTAAAATTTAGGCCTAAGAGTCATCCCCAAGAGAGCCTCTTTTGTTGCTCAGATGTGGCCTCTCTCTCCAGCCAACATGATGAGCAGTCTCACCACCCTCCCCCTCTCTGCATGGGACATGACTCCCAGGGGTGTCGACCTTCCTGGCAATGTGGGACAGAGATCCGGGAATGAGATGAGACTCAGCATCAAGGGACTGAGAAAAACCCTAGAATGAGCTGAGAATTAACATCAAGGGATTGAGAGAATCTTCTCGACCAAAGGGGGAAGAGTGAAATGAGACTAAATGTCAACAGCTGAGAGATTCCAAACAGAGTTGAGAGGTTATTCTGGAGGTTACTCTTACACATTAAGTAGATATCACCTTGTTGTTCAAGATGTAGTGGAGAGACTTCCGGAGAAGATGGCGACTTAGTAAGACGCGCAGATCTTAGTTTCTCCTCCAGAACAGCTAATAGGGAAGTAGAAACGATACAGAACAGCTCCCAGAGCCACGACAGAGATAAAAAAGACAGCGTACCCCATCCTGGGATGGCTGACTGGCTGAGAGAACCCACTCCAGTGAGATCGCCGAGGGGCGCGGGCTTCACCAGGCAGGGCAGGAAGCGGCGGGAGTTCCTCCCTTCCCCCTTCCCGAGCCGGCTGGGAGAATTAGACAGGTGGTCCCCTCAAGCCATGGCGACTGGCACCCACACCACACGCGACCCCCCAGAACAACTGAGAGAATTGGATCAGAAATCCCCAGGCCGCAGAGAATGGTGACGGGGGGGCCCCATCCAAACACGTGACTTCCTGGGAACGGTGCACTCTCCAAGGCGGGCCGCGGTGGCTGGCGCCCTCCCGCCACCCTTGGCACCCTGGGCCGACTAGGAAATTTGGACGGGTACTCTTCCGGGCTGCGGTGGCCGGAGACCCTCCCCGTGTATGGACCCTGGGCCGAGTGGCACTCTTCCAAGCTGCTTCGGCCAGCGAACCTCCCCGACGGTAGGAGTTTTCCAAAGTTAAAGGACCCACAGCACCTTTTACTGGTGGGACCCACAGACAAACGTGTGCCACGAGCGCCACCTACTGGGCAGGATAAGAAAAACAGATCCCAGAGATTTCACAGAAAAATCTTCCAAATTGTTGGGTCCAGCACCCAGGGAAATCGGACTAAATGCCCAGACGCCAGCAGAAGATAACAGATCATGCTCAAAAAATTGAAAATATGGCCCAGTCAAAGGAACAAACCAATAGTTCAAATGAGATACAGGAGCTGAGACAACTAATGCTGAATATATGAACAGAAATGGAAAACTTCTTCAAAAATGAAATCGATAAATTGAGGGAGGACATGAAGAAGACAAGGGCTGAACAAAAAGAAGAAATAGAAAAACTGAAAAAACAAATCACAGAACTTATGGAAGTGAAGGATAAAGTAGAAAAGATGGTAAAACAATGAATACCTACAATGATAGACTTAAAGAGACAGAAGATAGAATTAGTGATTTGGAGGATGGAACATCTGAATTCCAAAAAGAAACAGAAATATCGGGAAAAGAATGGAAAAATTTGAACAGGGTATCAGGGAACTCAAGGACAATATGAACCGCACAAATATACGTGTTGTGGGTGTCCCAGAAGGAGAAGAGAAGGGAAAAGGAGGAGAAAAACTAATGGAAGAAATTATCACTGAAAACTTCCCAACTCTTATGAAAGACCTAAAATTACAGATCCAAGAAGTGCAGTGCACCCCAAAGAGATTAGAACCAAATAGGCATTCTCCAAGACACTTACTAGTTAGAATGTCAGAGGTCAAAGAGAAAGAGAGGATCTTGAAAGCAGCAAGAGAAAAACAATCCATCACATACAAGGGAAACCCAGTAAGACTATGTGTAGATTTCTCAGCAGAAACCATGGAGGCTAGAAGACAGTGGGATGATATATTTAATTTACTAAAAGAGAAAAACTGCCAACCAAGACTCCTATATCCAGCAAAATTGTCCTTCAAAAATGAGGGAGAAATTAAAACATTCTCAGACAAAAAGTCACTGAGAGAATTTGTGACCAAGAGACCAGCTCTGCAATAAATACTAAAGGGAGCACTAGAGTCAGATACAAAAAGACAGAAGAGAGAGGTACGGAGAAGAGTATAGAAAGAAGGAAAGTCAGATATGATATATATAATACAAAAGGCAAAATGGAAGAGGAAAATATTATCCAAACAGTAATAACACTAAATGTTAATGGACTGAATTCCCCAACCAAAAGACATAGATTGGCAGAATGGATTAAAAAACAGGATTCTTCTATATGCTGTCTACAGGAAACACATCTTAGACCCAAACATAAACATGGGTTGAAAGTGAAAGGTTGGGAAAAGATATTTCATGCAAATAACAACCAGAAAAGAGCAGGAGTGGCTATACTAATATCCAACAAATTAGACTTCAAATGTAAAACAGTTAAAAGAGACAAAGAAGGACACTATCTACTAATAAAAGTAACAATTAAACAAGAAGACATAGCAATCATAAATATTTACGCACCTAAACAGAATGCCCCAACATACATAAGGAATACACTGCAAACACAGAAAAGGGAAATAGACACATATACCATAATAGTTGGAGACTTCAATTACCCACTCTCATCAATGGAGAGAACATCTAGACAGAGGATCAATAAAGAAATAGAGAATCTGAATATTACTATAAATGAGCTAGACTTAACAGACATTTATAGGACATCACATCCCATAACAGCAGGATGCACCTTTTTCTCAAGTGTTCATGGATCATTCTCAAAGATAGACTATATGCTGGATCACAAAGCAAGTCTTAAAAAATTTAAAGAGATTGAAATCATACACAACACTTTCTCAGATCATAAAGGAATGAAGTTGGAAATCAATAATAGGCAGAGTGCCGGAAAATCCACAAATACGTGGAGGCTCAACGACACACTCTTAAACAACGAGTGGGTCAAAGAAGAAATTGCAAGAGAAATTAGTAAATACCTCGAGGTGAATGAAAATGAAAACACAACATATCAAAAGTTATGGGAAGCAGCAAAGGCAGTGCTAAGAGGGAATTTATTGCCCTAAATGCCTATATCAGAAAAGAAGAAAAGGCAAAAATGCAGGAATTAACTGTCCACTTGGAAGAACTGGAGAAAGAACAGCAAACTAATCCCAAAGCAAGCAAAAGGAAAGAAATAACAAAGATCAGAGCAGAAATAAATGAAATTGAGAACATGAAAACAATAGAGAAAATCAATAAGACCAGAAGTTGGTTCTATGAGAAATTCAATAAGATTGATGGGTCCTTAGCAAGATTGACAAAAAGAAGAAGAGAGAGAAAGCAAATAAATAAGATCAGAAATGGAAGAGGAGATATAACTACTGACCTCACAGAAATAAAGGAGGTAATAACAGGATACTATGAACAACTTTACGCTAATAAATACAACAATTTAGATGAAATGGACGGGTTCCTGGAAAGACATGAACAACCAACTTTGACTCAAGAAGAAATAAATGACCTCAACAAACCAATCACAAGTAAAGAAATTGAATTAGTCATTCAAAAGCTCCCTAAAAAGAAAAGTCCAGGACCAGATGGCTTCACATGTGAATTCTACCAAACATTCCAGAAAGAATTAGTACCAACACTCCTCAAAATCTTCAAAAAAATTGAAGCAGAGGGAAAATTACCTAATTCATTCTATGAAGCCAACATCACCCTCATACCAAAACCAGGCAAAGATATTACAAAAAAAGAAAACTATAGACCAATCTCTCTAATGAATATAGATGCAAAAATCCTCAATAAAATTCTAGCAAATCGTATCCAACAACACATTAAAAGAATTATACATCATGACCAAGCAGGATTCATCCCAGGTATGCAAGGATGGTTCTACATAAGAAAATCAATTAAAGTAATACACCATATCAACAAATCAAAGCAGAAAAATCACACGATCATCTCAACTGATGCAGAGAAGGCATTTGACAAGATTCAACATCCTTTCCTGTTGAAAACACTTCAAAAGATGGGAATACAAGGGAAATTCCTTAAAATGATAGAGGGAATATATGAAAAACCCACAGCTAATATCATCCTCAATGGGGAAAAATTGAAAACTTTCCCCCTAAGATCAGGAACAAGACAAGAATGTCCACTATCACCACTATTATTCAACATTGTGTTGGAGGTTCTAGCCAGAGCAATTAGACAAGAAAAAAAAATACAAGGCATCAAAATTGGAAAGGAAGAAGTAAAACTATCACTGTTTGCAGTTGATATGATACTATATGTCGAAAACCCCGAAAAATCCACAACAAAACTACTAGAGGTAATAAATGAGTACAGCAAAGTAGCAGGTTACAAGATCAACATTCAAAAATCTGTAACATTTCTATACACTAGTAATGAACAAGCTGAGGGGGAAATCAAGAAACGAATCCCATTTACAATTGCAACTAAAAGAATGAAATACCTAGGAATAAATTTAACTAAAGAGACAAAAAACCTATATAAAGAAAACTACAAAAAACTGTTAAAAGAAATCACAGAAGACCTAAATAGATGGAAGGGCATACCGTGTTCATGGATTGGAAGACTAAATGTAGTTAAGATGTCAATCCTACCTAAATTGATTTACAGATTCAATGCAATACAAATCAAAATCCTAACAACTTATTTTTCAGAAATAGTAAAACCAATGAGCAAATTTATCTGGAAGGGCAGGGTGCCCCGAATTGCTAAAAACATCTTGAGGAAAAAAAACGAAGCTGGAGGTCTCATGCTGCCTGACTTTAAGGCATATTATGAAGCCACAGTGTTCAAAAGAGCATGGTATTGGCATAAGGATAGATATATCGACCAATGGAATCTAATAGAGTGCTCAGATATAGACCCTCTCATCTATGGACATTTGATCTTTGATAAGGCAGTCAAGCCAACTCACCTGGGACAGAACTGTCTCTTCAATAAATGGTGCCTAGAGAACTGGATATCCATATGCAAAAGAATGAAAGAGGACCCATATCTCACACCCTATACAAAAGTTAACTCAAAATGGATTAAAGATCTAAACATTAGGTCTAAGACCATAAAACAGTTAGAGAAAAATGTAGAGAGATATCTTATGAAACTTACAATTGGAGGCAGTTTTATGGACCTTAAACCTAAAGCAACAGCACTGAAGAAGGTAATAAATAAATGGGAGCTCCTCAAAATTAAATACTTTTGTGCATCAAAGAACTTCATCAAGGAAGTAGAAAGACAGCCTACACAATGGGAGACAATATTTGGAAATGATATATCAGATAAAGGTCTAGTATCCAGAATTTATAAAGAGATTGTTCAACTCAACAACAAAAAGACAGCCAACCCAATTACAAAATGGGAAAAAGAGTTGAACAGACACCTCTCAGAAGAGGAAATACAAATGGCCAAAAGGCACATGAAGAGATGCTCAATGTCCCTGGCCATTAGAGAAATGCAAATCAAAACCACAATGAGATATCATCTCACACCCACCAGAATGGCCATTATCAACAAAACAGAAAATGACAAGTGCTGGAGAGGATGTGGAGAAAGAGGCACACTTATCCACTGTTGGTGGGAATGTCAAATGGTGCAACCACTGTGGAAGGCAGTTTGGTGGTTCCTCAAAAAGCTGAATATAGAATTACCATACGACCCAGCAATACCATTGCTGGGAATCTACTCAAAGGACTTTAGGCCAAAGACACAAACGGACATTTGCACACCAATGTTCATAGCAGCGTTATTTACAATTGCAAAGAGATGGAAACAGCCAAAATGTCCATCAACAGACGAGTGGCTAAACAAACTGTGGTATATACATATGATGGAATATTATGCAGCTTTAAGACAGGATAAACTTATGAAGCATATAATAACATGGATGGACCTAGAGAACATTATGCTGAGTGAGTCTAGCCAAAAACTAAAAGACAAATACTGTATGGTCCCACTGATGTGAACCGACATTCGAGTATAAACTTGGAATATGTCATTGGTAACAGAGTCCAGCAGGAGTTAGAAACAAGGTAAGACAATGGGTAATTGAAGTGGAAGGGATACAGACTGTGCAGCAGGACTAGATACAAAAACTTTAAAATGGACAACACAATAATACCTAATTGTAAAGTAATCATGTTAAAACACTGAATGAAGCTGCATCTGAGGTATAAAAAAAAAAAAAAGGTGTAGTGGAAAGGCTGGAAGGAACTGCCTGAAAATGTAGAGCTGTGTTCCACTAGCCATGTTTCTTGATGATGATTGAACGATGATATAGCTTTCACAATGAGACTCTGTGAGTGTGAAAACCTTGTGTCTGATGCTCCTTTTATCTACTTTTTCAACAGAAGAGTAGAACATATGGAATAAAAATAAATAATAGGGGAACAAATGTTAAAATAAATTTAGTTTGAAATGCTAGTGGTAAATGAAAGCTAGGGGTAAGGAATATGGTACGTATAATCCTTTTTTCTCTGTTATCATTTTATTTATTTTTATATTGTCTTTTTATTTCTTTTTCTAAATCGATGCAAATGTTCTAAGAAATGATGAATATGCAACTATGTGATGATATTAAGAATTACTGATTGTATATGTAGAATGGAATGATATCTTAATGTTTTGTTTGTTGTTAATTTTTAAATTAATAAAAAAAATATTAAAAAAAAAGAAACCGGTCCTACAAGAAATACTAAAAGTAGTTCTAAGAGTAATTTATATAATACAAAGAGAAAGAAGGAAAATAATATATAAATCTGACAAATAATTTATTTCATGATCCAAATCAAGAAATGTCTTTTCAGTAATAACTTTGAATGTTAACAGAATAAATTTACCAATTAAAAGATACAGATTGGCAGAATGGATTAAGAAATGTAATTCAGCTATATGCTGCTTACAAGAGACTCATTTTAGACACAAGGATACAAATAGATTGAAAGTGAAAGGATGGAAAAAGATTCTCCACACAAGTTTTAACCAAAAGAAAGCAGGAGTAGCTATACTAATATCAGACAAAATTGTCGTTAAATGTAATGCCATCATAAGAGACAAAGAATGGCACTATGTACTAATCAAAGGGTCAAACATAGATTATGTTATATCTATAAGAAGATATAACCATCATAAATGTTCATGCTCCCAATCAAGGAACTCCAAAGTACATGGGACAGGCATTGGCAAAACTGAAGGGAGCAACAAATGTTTCAACAATAATGGTAGGAGTTTTCAATACACCACTCTCCTCTATAGATAGAACAACCAAACAGAAGATGAACAAGGAAAGAGAGTAGTTAAATAGCTTGATAGAAAAGGCCAAAAAGACATATATAGGTCAATGCACCCCAAAGCACAAGGTTATACATTCTTCTCTAGACCTCATGGAACATTCTCCATGATAGATCATATGCTGGGGCACAAAAAAGATCTCTATAAATTTTAAAATATTGAAATTATTCAAAGCAACTTCTCTGATCACAATGCGATGAAGCTGGATCTAAACAACCATCAAAGAATGAGAACATTCACAAATATTTGGAGATTAAATAACACACTCTTAAATAACCAATGGGTCAAAGAAGCAATTGCTAGAGAAATCAATGACTATCTGGAGATAAATAAAAATGAGAATACAACATATTAGAATTTATGGGATGTAGCAAAGTCTGTGCTAGGAGGGAAACTTATTGCCCTAAGTGCCTATATTAAAAAAGAAAGAGGGTACATGGGTGGTTCAGTGGCAGAATGTTCACTTTTCATGCAGGAGATGAGGGTTCAATTCCCAGCCCATACACCAAAAAATATAAAAAAGAAATAAAGAAAAGAAGGCAAAAATTGAGGATTTAACTGCTCACCTGGAGGAACTAGAGAAAGAAGAGCAAACTAACCTCAAAGCAAATAGAAGAAGTGAAATAACAAAGATTAAAGCAGAGTAAAATGAATAGGAGAATAAACAGCAATAAAAAGAATCACTAAAACCAAAAATTGATTCTTTGAGAAAATCAGTAAAGTTGATGGGCCACTAGTAAGACTGACAAAGAAAAAAAGAGAGAGGATGCAAATAAAAAAAATCAGAAATGAGAAAAGGTGTGTTATGATAGACCCTGTAGAAATAAAAGAAATCATAAGAGGATACTATGAACAACTATATGCCAACAAACTAGACAACTGAGATAAAACAGACAAATTCCTGGAAACACACAAATAAGCTACACTGACTCAGGAAGAAATAGAAAATCTCAACAAACCACTCACAAATAAAGAGATTCAATCAGTCATCAAAAATCTTGCTACAAAGAAAATCCCAGGGCCAGATGGCTTCACAGGGGAATTTTATCAAACATTCCAAAAAGAACTAACACCAATCCTGCTCAAACTTTTCCAAAACCTTGAGAAAAAAGGAATTCTACCTAACTCACTTTATGAAGCTAATATCGTTTTAATACCAAAACTGAGTAAAGATGCTATAAGAGAGGAAAACTATAAGCTAATCTCCCTAATGACTACAGATGCAAAAATTCTCAACAAAATATTAGCAAAGTGAATCCAACAACACATTAAAAGAACTATGCACTATGACCCAAGTGGGGTTTATACCTGGAATGCAAGAATGGTTCAATACAAGGATATCAATTAAAGTAATACAGCACATTAACAAATCGAAAGGGAAATATCAAATGTTCATCTTGATTGTTGCTGAAAAAGCATTTGACAAAATTCAACATCCTTTTCTGACAAAAAAAAAACACTTCAAAAGATACGAATCAAATGTGACTTTCTCAATATGATAAAGAGAATACATGAAAGCCCAAGAGCTAGCATCGTACTCAGTGGAGAGAGACCAATAGCTTTCCCCTAAGTTCAGGAACAAGACAAGGATGCTGTTCTAGTTTACTAACTGCTGGAATGCAATATACCAGGAATGGAATGGCTTTTTAAAAGGGGAATTTAATAAGTTGCTAGTTTACAGTTCTAAGGCAGAGAACATGTCCCAATTAAAACAAGTCTATAGAAATGTCCAATCTTAGGTATCCAGAGAAAGATACCTCAATTCAAGGAGGCTGATGAAGTTCAGGGTTTCTCTTTCAAGTGAGAAGGCACATGGTGAACATTGTCAGAGATTCTCTCTCAGCTGGAAGGGCACATGGCAAACATGATATCATCTGCTAGCTTTCTCTCCTGGCTTTCTGTTTCATGAAGCTCCCTGAGAAGCATTTTCCTTCTTCATCTTCAAAGGTCACTGGCTGGTGGACTCTATGCTTTGTGGTGCTGCAGCATTCTCTTCTCTCTCTGAACCTCTCAAATTCTCCAAATTGTTTCCTTTTTTATAGGATTCCAGTAAACTAATCAAGACCCACCCGAATGGGTGGAGACATGCCTCCACTTAATCCAGTTTAACAACTACTCTTGATTGAGTCTTATCTCTGGGGGATGATCTAATTAAAGTTTCAAATATACAGTACTGAATAGGAATTAGAAGAAATGGCTGCCTTTACAAAATGGTATTATGATTAAAACATGCATTTTCTAGGGTACATACATCCTTTCTAACTGGCCCAGATGCCCACTGTCACCATTATTATTTAACATTGTGCTAGAAGTTCTAGCTAGAGGAATCAGGCAGGTCAAAGAAATAAAAGGCATCCAAATTGGAAAGGAAGCAAAATTTTCATTATTTGCAGATGACATGATACTGTATGTGGGAAACTGCTTATGGCACTGGCAGTGTGCTGGCCATGTTGTGGTCTGATGCCATCTTAGGTACTAACTCAAGCTAAGTTTCTATCTCAAGTTAAGTTTCTATTTCCCCACTTCTGCTCTGCCCTTCCCCGAAATCAGCTGACCAGCCTTGGCTAAACTGCCTTTCCCAACTTAGTCTCTGCTGATTGGTTGCTTAACCGCAGAGTAACGCCCAACCTCTGCTAATGCCCGATACAAGTCACCTCCCCTTTCTTGCTGCATAAATACCTTGATTCGCCCTCAATAAATGAGACTTGATCAGAATCCTGTCTTGTCTCCATTCTCTGTGTATCTTGTCCCCCCATTCTCACTCCCTCCCTCAGGTCCAGGTTCATCTTTCCCATGGGATGGGACAACTCTACTTGGAAAATACTGAGAAATCTACAGCAAAGTTACTTGAGCTAATAAGCAAATTCACCAAGGTGGTGGCATATGCAATTGATGTGCACAAATCAGTAACATTTCTATATACAAGCAATGACCTAACTGAGAAGTCAGTTAAGGAAAAAATTCCTCTCAAAATAACAACTAAAAGAATCAAGTACTCAGGAATGAACTTAACTAGGAATATACAGGATTTGTAAACAGAAAAATACAAAACATTGCTAAAAGAAATCAAAGAAGATCTGAATAGCTGGAAAGACATTCCCTGCTCATGGATAGGAAGGCCAAATATAGTTGTTCTAGTTTGCTAGCTGCCAGAATGCTATATACCAGAAATGGAATGGCTTATAAAAAGGACAATTTAATAAGTTGCTATTTTTCAGTTCTAAAGCTGAGAAACTGTCCCAATTAAAACAAATTTATAGAAATGTCCGATCTAAGGCACCCAGGGAAAGTTACCATGGTTCAAAAAGGCTAATGACGTTCAACATTTCTCTCTTAGGTAGAAGGGCACATGGCAAACATGGCAGCATCTGCTGGCTTTCTCATGGCTCTACAAAAGGTACTCTTCAAAATGTTTCCTTCTTTAAAGGATTCCAGCAAACAACTCCACCTTCAATGGGTGAAGACACACTTCCATGGAAATAATCCAATCAAAAATGTCCACCCACAATTGGTTGGATCACACCTCATGGGAACAATCAACCAAAATGCCCCTACCCAGCAATGTTAAATGAGGATTAAAGACCATGGCTTTTCTGGGGTCCACCACAGATTCAAACCAGCACAATAGTTAAGATGTTAATTCTACCCAACTTAATCTGCAGATTCAATGCAGTATCAATCAAAATTTCAACAACCTACTTTGAAGACTTGGAAAAGCTAGTTACCAAATTCATCTGGATGGGAAAGAGAACCTGAGTAGTTAAAAACATCCTAAAAAAGAAGAATGAAGTATTTGGATTAACACTCCCCGAATTTAAATCTTAATATAAATCCACAGTGGTCAAAACAGCATGGTGCTGGCACAAAGATAGAGGTATTGACCAAAGGAATTGAGTCAAGAGTGCAGAAATAGACCAACAAATCCATGGTCATCTGATTTTTACATGGTGACCCAAATCCACTGAACTGGGACAAAATAGTCTTTTCAACAAATGGACTTGGAAGAACTGAATATCAATGGCTAAATGAATGAAAGAGGACCCCTACCTTACACCTTATACAAAAATTAACACAAAGTGGATAAAGCACCGAAACATAAGAACTAACACCATAAAGCTTCTAGAAGAAAATGTAGGGAAACATCTTCAAGACCTAGAAATAGGAGGTAGCTTCCTAAACATTACACCCAAAGCACAAGTAACAAAAAAGTGAAGAAGCAGTTAAGTCAATAGGAAAAAAATATTTTGAAATCGCTTATCAGACAAAGGTTTGATTTCCTGTATATACAAAGAAATCATACTACTCGACAACAAAAGAACAAGCAATCCAATTATAAAAAGGGTTAAAGATATGAATGGGTGTTTTTCTGAAGAGCAAATACAGAGGCTCAAAAGCACATGAAGAGATGTTCATTTTCACTGGCTATAACGGAAATGCAGATCAAGACTACAAGGAGATACCACCTCACACCTATAAGAATGGCTGCTACTAAATAAGCAGGAAACTATAAGTTTGGAGACGATGCAGAGAAATTGGAACATTTAAGCACTGCTGCTGGGAACGTATAATGGTGCAGTAACTATGGAAGACAGTTTGGCAGTTCCTTAGGCTATTAAATATTGATTTGCCTATGACCCAGTAGTAGCACCACTTGGTATATGCCCAGAAGAACTGAAAGCAATGACACAAACAGACATTTTCACCCCAATGTTCATAGCAGCATTATTCACATTCACCAAAAATGGAAACAAATCAAATACCCATCAAGAAATGAGTGGATAGGGCTGGCCACAGTGGCTCAGCAAGCAGAGTTCTTGCCTGCCACACCCGAGACCTTGGTTTGATTCCTGGTGCCTGCCCATGAAAAAAAAAGAAAGAAAGAAAAAGAATTGAGTGGATTAAGAAAATGTGGTATATACATTTGATGGTATATTATGCAACAGTAAGATGAAATGATGTCCTAACGCACATAACTAGATGGATGAGCCTTGAGGACATAATGCTGAGTGAAATAAACCAGACATAAAATGATAGATACTGTATGATTCCACTTTTATGACCATGGTAAAGGTAAAATCAAAGGCCTATAATACAGAATATAGGGGTCTTAGAGATGCATAGAAGCTAGAGATGGGTGAACTCTAGTTAGCTAATGAGGGTGAACTCCTCATAAGGGACTAGATAAAAGTGAAGGCAGTTCTCTAGTGGGTCTATAAGTAGTTCTACCATACTGAAGGTGAACAAGATTGAAAGGGATTGTATAGACCTATGTATCCCACTGATTAACACTAGAAATATAAATTCATTCTTGCAAGAACTATTTCAAAGGTATGATTTGTGGAAAAAGAGCATTGAAGTCCAGGGTACAAGGGGAAAACTGCTATTGCATCTATGGGCCATGTTTAAAAGGAAAACATCAACACTACCACAGCAACAGCAGAGATAAATAATGGGGGGAGGGATAAGAGTTAGGAGAAAGTTCAGATGTCCTATTTGGTAAGGATGTGTTTATTCATTATCTTTCTCTTGGGAATATGAAATTATCTAAAATTGAGAGTGCTGATGGGCTGTGGATTTTGGGCATTATACCTAAAGCCAGATGAATGCAAGTGGCCGAAGGATGCACTGACTGATAAACAGATTGGCAAATGATGGTGTCTACATATGAACGAATGTTGTGCTGCTACAAAAATGAACGAAGCCATGAGGCATGCCACTATGTGAATGAATGTGTGAGACATTTAGTGAGGCAAAATAAGCTAGAAACTAAAGAACGATTATGGTACAATCTCTTTAGAAAATGCTGACAACGGAACAGAGGCTTAGATTGTAAGCTCTTATAGCAGACACATTTAGTCCAGAGTGGTAATCATTATTTCTGGATTTTGAGAGTCTGTTATATAGAGATAAGAATGAAGCCAATCAGGTCAGGGTAAAAGTAATTCAGAACACACAAGTAAGGAAAACATTGTCTATATTTTAGAATCACGCATACTCTTTGAGACAAAAAGAAGACAAGTTTACTTGGTCTGGAACCGAAATTTTCTTTAGCACATAATCTAACTCTATCTGTATAGGTCATTTGAACAGCTGAAACACAAGATAGTCCAGAATAAGAAAGAGGTGCTTTGATCCTGTGTAGCTTAATTTAATGCCTATATACATCCTGGAGTAGATTAAGCAGATAATCTCAAAGTATTAACAAATGGGAGAAAAATATGGAACTGTTAAACTTTACAATGAGGGAATCCCCTGATACTCTGTTAAACTTTAGGGACAACCAAATTAATAGGCCAAGCCGTTGATCTTGAAGCTTACTCTTGTGAAGCTCATGTAGATAGCAAAGAAGCTTAGCCTACATACAGGTGTGCCTAAGAGTTACTTCTGGAGGACCTCTTGTTTCTCAGATGTTGCCTCACTCTCTCTTATCCCAACTCTGCAAGTGAAACCATTGCCCTCTCCCCTACATGAGACATGATATCCAAGGGTGAAAGTCTCCCTAGCAGCATGGGAGATGACTTCCAGGGATTGAATTATTTTGATCAATAATTCCACCCTCACAAAAAGGATGTAACTTATAAAGTATCAGGGGCAGAGAGAGTTCAAATAGAATTGAGAGGCTACTCTGAGGATGCTTTTACACAAGATTCAGTTAGACATTGTAACCTATCATAACTTGCCAAACCCCAGCCAGGACTATCCCAGCCAATCTTAAAGAAAGAACATCTAGGGTAATATATACAATTCCAGAAGGGTTCCATATACTATAGTAACTTTCCAGAAAACTACAATCTCCAGATGGGTCACTGGACAAGATAAGTCCTGAAACCTAGAGGGCCCAACCTCTCCAAAACATCAGGTCATTCCATTTCCATACCCCATATTACTGACAGACCCTTCCAACATGAAAAAATTAGAATGGTCATAGCCCAAACACCCCTGAAGAGAGGGATGGAAAGATCAAAGATGATGGTGGAGTTATACAGAGAAGATAGGATTTAACAAATGAATATGATTTCTGAATCATTAAATTGAGATCTCTTTCAGTCTCCAGTACCTTAGAGCAGCTAGAAGTAAAAACCTAAAATTGTGGTTTTAGGTTTTAGGTTTTTAACCCATACCAAACTCTGAAATATGTTCTACAACTAATTGTGTTCCTGTGCTTTGAAATTTATTGCTTTTTTGAATACATGTTATTTTTTCACAAAAAAAGTCGATTGTGATGATAAAAATAATATTTATGCCTTCCAGCCTCCTACATTTTGGAGCAGCTAGAAGGAAAAATCTGAGAGGGTCATATGGTAGCCCATGACAAACTCTGTGATCTGTCCTGTCACCACTTGTTGAAGAATGCTTTGAAAACTATTACTTTTTTCTTTCTCTGCTTTGTATATATATATATATATATATTATACAATTAAAAAATAATAATAATGGGCAAACACACTGGACTACCTTTGGAATATTGGAATTGGAGGTTAATGCTTTAAGACTGTTTGGTTACATGTTTTAGGATCCAAAAATTTACAGACAACATTTACAGGCTTTTTGATAGAATACATAAAATATGAAACAAGGTTTCTGTTTAAGATGCATATAAAAGTTCAGATTCGTGCTATATGTACTCCTTTACATGTATGATATGTAGATAGATAATCAGTCTAATTGAAGTATCATTTACATAGATAAAATTATAAAAGTGAATCCCCCCAAAAATATTTCATTTTCTATTAATGAAATACTTGAAATTAATTGTTTTGGGCAATATGCACAAAGATCTTAATGTGACTTAAGCAGAGTGGCACAGAGGGCCACTCACATTTGTTTCCCATAAAAGAATGGAAACCATAGACTGTAAGGACTTGGAGGACATCAGGCTTATGAAGTAGAAATTAATCAAGCATCTTTGTAAACAATATTGTGGAGTAAATGAATACTGCTTTATAATAGAACTGTAATTTTTTTCATAACTAAAGCAATGGGTAAGAAATTCAACTTTTAAGGACCTAAACAAACAAATGAATGTTAGTAGTGAAATTAGGGAAGGATTTAGATATGATAAAAGAAGGCTAAATGCTAATGACCACTGAAATGGGAGGACAAAATGAAAATGAGGGCTGTGAATATCTCCTTAGATAGAATCAAAAATAGGTCTTAAAAAAAAAGCTGAAGAGCAGAATATGCCCAGAAATTCAGAACTGATATTTGGAGGTAGAACACTGATCTGGCAGAGACATGATTTCTGGGGCACAACTCTTCTGGGGTTTTATGACTGTGTGTCTTTGGGAAAATTATAATCACTCCTCAATTCTGAGAGATCAATATGTGTAACTTGAAATTAAAACAAATCGTGCTGATGATAAATTCTACCTTTAGATTCTAGAATTATAACACAGGATTAACATTTGGCCATACTTCCCTGGTGAAATCTGGTAAGGAGGAAGACATGTTGAGACTTCTACCATAGAAAACAAACAGCCATGAAGTAAAATAATTAAAATCAAGGTAGTAAATTGAAATCAAGTAGGTAGTAAACAGAATAAGGATGATATGAATGCAATGCATGCCTACCAGTAGAATAATATATACAGGAAAAAGATAAAATAATGTTTGCTCAATTGCATGGCACTCTCTTAGAGCTTAGTATATTCAAAGTGGTAGTTTATGAATGACATAGGATTTGCCTTGAAATTTTTGATGAACTGAATGTCAAAATAAAATCACTTCTAATTTAATGGCCAAAACATCATAATTTAATGGATAGTAAATTTCTAGGCATATAACATAGGCTGTGTGGGTATTCCCCTGAAGTTGTAAAAATGTCTTTTTTGGAACCAAAAAAAAGGGAGAATCTATAGTTCCATGTATTCACAGTGAATCCATTTACAAAATCTTTCTGTAATGCACAAGGCGACTGCCCACTCTCCTCATTGCCACTTTCATCTCTTTATTTCTGAAGGTGTAGATGACTGGATTCAGTAAAGGAGTGATAAATACATCAAAAATAGCAAGATACTTATTGAGGTGTGATATGGGAGAAGGCCATGTGTAGAAAAACATAAATGGCCCAAAAAACAAAACCACCACAGTAATATGAGTTGACAGGGTAGAGAGAGCATTGGATGAACCACCAGAAAAATGTTTCCAAACACTGAACAGAATGAAGATGCAAGAAATGACCAGTAGGACAAAGGAGCCCACTGAAATGAACCCACTACCAACAGTCACCATGAACTCCAATTCTTGGGTGTCTATGCAGACAAGCCTGAGGAGCCATGGAAGGTCACAGTAAAAACTGTCCAATACGTTAGGGCCACAAAAAGGCAAATCCACCACAAAAACCAATTGAACCCCCGAGTGGGAAAAGCCAATAATCCAGGAAGTAACTAAAAAGAATAGACACATTCTTGGACTCATTATGTAAGGTAGTGGAGGGGCTTGCACATGGCCACATATCTGTCAAAGGCCATGGCTATGAGCAGTACCATCTCAGTGCCCCCAACAGCATGATTGAAGAAGATCTGTGTAATACATCCCCAAAAGGAGATGGCTTTATTAAGTCTTGAAAATATCACCAATCATCTTAGGGGCTGTGATTGAAAAAATAGCACATCAATGACAGAGAGGTTGGCCAGGAGTGAATACATAGGGGAGAACAGATGAGCATCCAAGGTTACAGTGAACACAATGACAAGGTTTCCCATAATGCTTGCAAAGTAGAACAAAAAAGAGAAAACAAAAAGGAGAAGCTGGATCTCTGATGAACTGGTAAGTCCCAGGAACACAAACTCTGATACTACAGAGTGATTTGTCCCATCCATTGTTTCAGACCCCTGACCAGTTTTTATATAAACTAAAGGAGGAAAGAAAATGAAAAAAAGAATTACTTAGGCAAGTTCTTGTGTTTAGGAAAGAGATCCTCCCATCCACGAAAAAAATTATCATATCAACATTTTACAAAGCCAAATAAACTTCACCACATGCACACTGGAATTTGACTTTGAAGTGTCAATCGATTTTCATACAACATTATAGTTTTAAAATTTCTACTACTCTATTAGTATTTGCCTAAGGCTGATAGAGATAGGAGTATTGGATAGTGATTACCAAAGGATAACATGTTTCTTTCATGAGTGATGAAAGTATTCTAGAACTTATTGTTGTGACAGATGCACAACTCTTATTATACTAAAATCATGAAAATTAATAAATTGAAGGAGTTTTTAATTATAACTCAATAAAGCCATTATAACAAAAAATGTAGTACTATTAAATTATTCAATCAATTTACCTAGTTCTCTTCTGCTTTCACCTAATTTTACATGCATATTTTCTATTTTCTACTGCACAGTGCATTGTGCTTGCTTGGAATGGAAGGTCACCTTCAAATACTTTTGACTGTGATTACATATAGATGGATGTAACTTCAGCCATTCACATAAGCCTCATCACCATTACTCATATACAGCATACAGATTTCAGTGGATCTACTCCATCAATCGTATTGTTCAATTAGAATTTGAGTTTTCATTTCTTTCTCCAACTTCCATTTCTCTTGTCCTCTTCTCCAACCTACAAGAACCAATTCTCAAAGATCCAACTCAACCCTCATTTGTGAAATCTTCCAAATCTTCCTGAGTATCTACACTCTTAATATGCTATTTATTTCACTATGCTTCTCATAATTATATAATGCTCATCTCTCCAATTAAAATGTGGCTTCTTGGTAGCAAGAATCATGTCTGGTACATATGAGCAGCCCCTGCCACCATCACAACCATAGACAGTGACTAACAACCATGTTTCATACTTATTCCATGAAGGAAGAAATTAATGGAACTGAAGAATGGTACTCAAAAGAATGTGTGCATGTGTGTGTGTATGTATGCATGTGTGTTATTATATACTTATATATGTTCAGTTAGGTTTAATTAGTACGCTGTTTTTGATGTCAAGAAGAAGTTATCACCAGATCCTAAGACTCATTCCTTTATTGATAAGCACACAAAGTAACATTCACACATGATAATTGTTATATAAAAATTTTGGATCTCAATTATTAGTTATTATTAGTTTAAAATAGTCAAGAAATGTTCAACGTGTTTCAAAATGAGAGAAGTAACTTTATTCTATAAACAATGAACACACACACTCAAAACAATCTCAGTTTGTTACAGAAATAAATAACCTCCTTTTCAAATATTGATATATTCTCATTTGACCCCAAAGTTAAGGACCCCATCATATAAAAACAGTCTGGATTTTTTTCAAAATACTCTTGTAATGGATAAAAGAGTGACAAAATTAAAATACTGGGTGAAAAAACACAGTAAAAACAGTGTTTGTATGTGTGGCAAGGATAACAATTGAGCTATAAAAAATAAAGTCCAGAAAAGAAACTGAAGGATAATGACCAGTTCCCAGCATGAAGAGGTCAGACAAGATCACACTTCTTTAGGGATAAACAACAAATGCCAGAGCCAAACCATCACAAGTCTGCTGTTCAATGAGGTGTTCCTAATTTATTACAACATCCACTATTTTCCAGTGAAATAATTTATAAGGAAGATATATGGGAAGTGACCTGTTCATTACTACAAAGATCATTGGTGGCAGATTTTTATAATAGAAACAAGAACCCTGATTCCCAGTAAAAGTTCTTGGCTTTACATAGCTTTTGAATTAGTTTCCTACTGCTGCTACAACAAACTACCAGAAACAGTGACTTAAGACAACACAAATGGGTTATATTAAAGTTCAGGAGGTGAGTAGTCTAAAAGGGGTTTAATAAGCTAAAATCAAAGTCTTGGCAGAGCTGTGTTCCTTCTGGAAATTCCAGGGAAGTATATGCTCCCTTGCCTTTTCCGGCTTCTAGAGAAGCTTACATTCTGGCCTTGTAGTCCCTTCCTTCATCTTCTGCCTCTATCATCTCACATCCTCTCTGAACCTGAACTTTCTGCCTTTTTCTTATTAGGCACTTGTGAAAACTTTGGGCCAACCCAGATAATCCTGGAAAATCTTCCTAAATGCTTAATTTAATCACATCTGCAATGTTCCTTTTGCCAGGTAGGGTAATATATCCACAAGTTCCAAGGATTTGGACAGGGACGTCTTTGAAGGGTCATTATATTTTATACTACAGCTCTTTCATGTGCACTTGTATTTCGGGTATAAAAATAAAATATTAAAACTAATATTAATTATTTTAGAATTCTGATAGAGGGAACTTTAGACAGCCTGTAAGGAAGGTGGGAGGGAGGTGGAGGAAGGAGGGATAGACGGCACCTCCTAATGTCTTCTGCATTAGTACATGCAAGTGGATTCTGATGCCAGCAACATGTAGGACCAAGCCTAGATAAATTCTGTATGTGAATAATAAAAAGGAAATCATGATAATCAGCTAACCTATATATTCTTGGACAAGTAGCTATACCAAGTATATAACTGAACATGAAAGGTTCGCTGAATGTTTTTTTTTCATTAATTCAGCAAATATTTCTGAGTGCCCAAAAGCCAAGCACTATTTTGAGATTGTAGATATATCACTGACTTGAATTATTGCATTTCTGAAGTCTATACCATGATAGAAAATGCAGTTTTGGTTTGTTACATACAAATCTTCCTTCTTCATAAAGGGTAAGAACCCTTGAAGGAATTTAATGTGTAAAATAGCTGCAGAGTCTAAAACACTCTGCTTGCTTCTAGGTCAAGTTCCACCTTAAGGAAGCCTCTACTCAATGTACTGACTTTCTCTGTTTTCTGAATTCTTGCATACATAGTTTCCATTATGTTATTTATATTTTTAGTAGCTTTCTATTAAATATGCATTGATTTTAATGCCCTGCATATAATATTAAGTATTCAGGGGCATATTTCATTGATTATTGTGCTGATTATAAAGTAACTGAAAATTAATGATGAGTAGACTATTTCTTGGCTTACTCACTCATTCATTCAAAATATATTTATGGAGCATCTATAAAATTCCTACTATGGTGTTGAGCCACGGAGATAATGAAAAATGTAGAAAAGGAATAGATATCAGTCTTGGAAGAGCCCACAATCTAGGATGAATTCCATATATGTGTGTTGAATAAATTAATAAAGCAAGAAAGTAAATGTGTGTATATATATATATATAGACATTATATATATATATATATATATATATATATATAAACTCTAAGTTTATCAGAACTTAAATGCGAGTTGTATAAAACATTTATGATTTTTAACCAAAATTTATGTCATGAACTCTGAACTAACTAATCAAAACTTCCCTAGGAATTGACAGAAAAATAAGGCAAAAAAGATTACCTTCTGATCATTAAGAGAGAAAAATGTTTCTAAACAAAAACTTTTTAAGGCTTCCATGAAGTGGTAATAACACTGTGAGAACATACTACAAAATGAGAATAACATTGGTACTTCCTCAAATTCAAATAGAAAAAAAAGACAAATCAGATTAACAAAGAAATGATGGTAAACATGACTAGTATCAAATTTTTAAGGAAGAAAATTATCAAAATTGGAATATAATTTATTGGATCACTCAGAAAAAAGGATGTATGAGATTCTGTATAAAAAAGATGTATGAGATTCTGTGTAATTAAGATGTGTAGTAACTGCCTAGGCAGAAAACAAGGTAGATATAAAGAAAAGTAAGAAAGATGAATCAAAGGAAGACAAAGGGAAGTTAAAATATCAAATGTGACAGGAGACTAAGATGCCAGTTAGATGTGAAAACAAAAAAAAAGGAAAATCATGATAAAAGAGAAGAGGTGGTGGCAATACACACTATTAAAAGCCCCTGTATTCTCAAATATTTTCTCCTTGGACCCAGGATTTGAGTCACTTCTCTTAATTTAGCAACTACATGTCTTAGTTCTAAACACCACTTAGGAAAGACGCCCCCTTAAGCTATAATAAGCAAACAAATCATCAGGCGGCTTTTCTTAGTTCAGTTCTTATGCATGCAGGAAATGAGACCTTCAATATTGAAGAAATTAGCGAGCCATTTTAACCTCTCATTACCCAAGGAGGATGAGCTTCCATAGGTTAATGTAGGAGAACAGATTAGCAGCAGATAAACTCTACAGGAAATTCTACAGGAAAATTAAAACTGTAGCTGAGAAAAAAGGGAGAAATGAGACCAAACACAAAACGCACCTGATTTATAAACCCTTAAAGAACAGATAAAAGGAAAACAAAACAAATAGGAAATATCAGTAAGGCAGGAGACTTATCCAACTCCTGTTTTCAAAACTTCACCTTTTTTAAGTATCCATCTAAAGGCTCTGAACAATAGTACTTGAATGGCTTCAAGAGGGAGACACTGGGTAATGGATGTTTGGTTAATCTGAGACATCACAGACCATCCATGGAAAGAGTGCGTGTTCTGCTAAACTATTGCCAATAGAGGTTATTTTATTCTGAGTTCTCTCAATGCTCTCAAGATTTATAATGATATAACATGAATTTTAGCCTCATTTATTTAGATTACTTAAATGGTTATGATATGTGACAAATACAGATTCTTCAGCAATTTCAGGGAATCATCATTTCAATGTCTTGACCCAGGTGTAATTGGATATGGCAAACTCTTAGAAAAGATTTTCAGTCATTTAACATTTTATGAGTTTTGAAAAGAGATGCACATTATCTCCAATTAATAAATAATCATTGAGTTGAAAAGGATCTAAAAATATTTTTTGACCCAGTTTCTTTCTTCTGTTTTTCTGTAAAGGATATGTCAGTTCTTTCTCATTTGCATGGTTTGAAAATTCACTTCCTTACTTGATTTTTGTTTTTTGTTAACGTAATAGTCCAAAGGTTCTTCATTATGAAGAGAAAATCTTTAATCCTTTCATACAAACTCAGGTCCACTTAATTCTGTTTCTGTAGACATAAGAAAGTTGTCAAAAACTCTCTCACAAATATGTGGGTAAACTGGGTAAAAGCAAATAAAGATCACTCGTTTCTACACTCAATTTTAATCACCTTAATTCCTTTAGTCATTTCTCATAAGATTCATCTTCTACCATTTCAACTCTGTACCTCTTATCTAAACACTCCCCTCTTAACCACCAAACATCTCATTGTAGTGACCTAGAAAAAAATTCCAATAACTTTTAAAAATAGATACAAGAACAGGAAAATTGATTGTTGGCTCTTTAAATTCATTTTCCTACTTTTTTTCTCCATTCCTCAATCATCTGATTTTACTGCTATTGCATGATTTTAATTTGGGGTGAATTAGATTCCTGAATGTTTGTCTTCAAAGCAAGGTTTCAATCATTCTTTTTCCATCTTGATTCTATCAAATTGAGGTTTTGTTTTATAAAACTGCACTTATCACTAGTACTTATCTATGTAGCTTACATTTTCCTTAAGACAGAAGTAAAACAGACAATAAGTTTGTTATGAAGACAACAAGTGTTTTTGTCTCTACTTTTAGTATTAATAAATTTCGCTAATGACCCCTGGATACAATTAACCTACATCCTTGTCCTGGCCTGAACCATGGCAACATGCAGACTCCAGAATCTGCAACATGCCCTCAGTTGTACCTTTGGATATCAAGACATTTCCATGTCCTTTTGAAAAATTAAAGTTTTTCTCATTCTCAATATCCAGATTTGTTCATATTTATTCTCCTGCTGAGCTCAGCATCTTCCCCTCTTCACTTCTTCCTGCCCTTAGGTCAGTGCTTAGCTGATGTGTGCAAAAAGCAAACAATTACCCATGTCTTCCTTGTAACTGAATTTTACCTAGTTTAATATCTTCTTCCTATTATCAACTTCGTCCCCATCCTTTTCCCTATAGGTATTCAGAGACAATTATTTCAAGCACACAGAAGTATATAAAATGTTTCCATGAATGGAAACTTACCTAAATAAGTGCACTGGAGAAGAGTGACCAAATAATGATCTAATGACCTGGGACTGCCAAACTAAATTTAACTAGTCAAGGAAATTGTCGCCAAGAAATATCTTTGGTGTGTAGAAAACAAAGGGAACATGTTGATAATGGGTTATAGGGGAGAGGGGAGAATGACACTGAATTTTTTAAAAAGTAATCTCTGCCATTTGCTTATAATTTATAATTTTATCCTGATGAATGCAAATGTCCCTGGGTAATATTTGCTTTCTAAGAAATTCATACAAATATATGAAACATATTTATAAATATCAATTTTCTCTATATTAGATAAACTAAGAATTGAAAGAATAAGCAGCAAAAATTTCTATTTTAAAAATACCCATAGCGTGGCCTCAATAAAAAACAAACTTACCAAACTGTGAGCATTTTTTGAAGATAAATGTTGTCTAACTCATATTTCTTTCTTACAAAGCAATTTGTACAATTTCCTGCAATCAAAGGAACCTGACATATAGTCATTAAATTTAACAAAAGAATCCAGTTGTCAAAATAACATTGTTCTTTATTGGGCCTGTAATTTGGACACAGGGATGATATGAATATATAGATTTAACTCAAAATACTAAGAGGAAGCAATGGAGCGTGCTTCTGTCCATTTTAAGCTCAGGTGCAGAGAACTGAGGTAGTCTTATTCCTTAGTGCATGGCATGTTATCAGACTCAGTTTACAAAGTTCCCCTCTTTTGTTATATTTGTTTATTACTTTTTATCTCCATTCTCCATTCCTATTCCTTTTATAACATATTCAACCATCTTAATGAATTTCATGTGTATCTGTTGTTGTATGTGTTATTGTAAAGCAAGTATTGTTTTGTATGCAAGCATATAAAAATATTGTAATACATATAATTCTATTCCTTGTTCTATTTAACTTTGTTCCTGTTGCTATTATTTCTAAATACTGCATGGGGACGCATGGTGGGTATGCACCACTGTTTTACTTGTCCAATGATTTCATGAAGTACACCAAGATTACCTTCATGTTTTTCAAGGCCTCATCATAGGATTGTGCAGAAGTTGGATGAACCTGGGGTAGTGTGATGGTGGCTCAATGGCAGAATTCTTGCCTGCCATGCCGGAGACCCAGGTTCGATTCCCGGTGCCTGCCCATGTTGAAAAAAAAAGTTTGGATGAACCTGCCCCAGCTTTCTTCTACAGCCCCATCCAAATAATGCTTATATCCAGCTGGAACAACCACTGTGAACATACCAGTGGTTAAAGTTCTGAAATACTCATACACTCATTAATACATAGCCACAGTCAGAAGTCTCTTGAGGTTCCATTTGCCACCGAAGCTCTTGTCTCAGAATTCATTATGGATCAGTTACTAAAATGTCAATGCATGAAAGCAAATAGGAGTCTTGAGGACCCTACTCTGAGTCTGTTATTAGCATCTATTCTGATGAGTTGGTACCTGGTATAGGTACCAACTGGTTGATATCCAGTTGCATGGTACCAACTATACCACGCAGTTGTTTCATATTTGATCACCACACTTACTCTGTACCAAAAGCAGTACTGCAATGAAGACCATCATATATGTCCCTTCATACCAGCATACACTAAGTTTGACTGAGTCCTGCTAGGTTGCTCTCAAAACTGTTTGGCGGCAGTCCTTCCAGTAGCACACAATCTCTATATGCTTATACTTTTTCCAATAACTGGTATTGTCTAGCTATTTAATTTCTCCCACTATAATAGATATGAAGTGATAACTCACACTGTTGCTTTAATTTGTATTTTTATACTAATTAATAAATATGCACATCTCTTTGTGTATTTATTAGGCTTGTGAACTTTCCACTCTATAAATTGCCTGTTCATAATCTTTATTCCCGTTGTCATTTCCATGTTTCATGTTGATTTCTATATTCTGGATTAATTTCCCTTGTCAATTTTCCCATTGCAAGTATTTTCACCAAATCTGCTATTTTTCTTAATAAAAAAAGTTTTGAGCATAAGAGACCTTTTCATGCCCCTAGGTTACAAATACATTCTCCTGGGGTGCAAGGATAGTTCAGTGATAGAATTCTCACCTGCCATGCAGGATATCTGGGTTCAGTTCCCAGCCCAAGCACATCCTAAAAAAACCAACCAACCAACCAACAAAAACAAACAAATAAAATTTCAACAAATGGTGCTGCAATAACAGAATACTCACATGGGAAAAGAATGAAATATGACCCCTGCCATACACCATACAAAAACAAGCAAACAGATAAAATGAAACAAAAGTGGTCTTAAATATGCCCAAAAAATTAAAGGAAAACATGAACAAAGTATTAAAGGAAATGATGAAAATGATTTATGGACACAAACAGAATATCAATAGAGGGAAGCAAATTATGAAAATAAACCAAACAGAACTGAAGACCACAATACCAGAAAAAAATTCCATAGACAGTTTTAACAACATATTGGAGCTACTTGAAGAAAGAATCAATGGTCTTGAAGATAAGACAATTGAAATCAAACAGTCTAAGGAGCAGAATGTAGAAAGAATGAAGAAAAGTGAACAGAGTCTGAAGAATCTGTGCGACACCATGAAACTTATTCATATATACATTATGGGAATTCCAGAAGGAGAAGAAAGAGAGAAAGGGGCATAGAATACATCCAAAGAAATAATGACTTAAAACCTCCCAAATTTAACAAAAGGCATGAATATACACACCCAGGAAGCTCAGCAAACTCCAAACAGGATAATCCCAAACAGACTCATGTTGTACCACATTGTAACTTATAATTTTAAGTGTATTTTAAGACCTTTCTCAACTGTTAAATTCAGTTCATTAGTGGATATTCTTTGGATAATTTTTTAATGACATTGAATATTGAATATTGATTCATTGGTCAAGCTGTGTGTGTGTGTGTGTGTGTGTGTGTGTGTGTGTGTGTGTGTCACTTTACTTAAGCCTTTACTGAATGTCTGTATCTTTGGATCATATATGAATATATTCACTTTTACTTCAAGAATGACATATTTTGCCATGAAGAAAATGTAGAGTGTACATGGCTGTAGGTGCTTATATTTTGTGTGCTCGTGAGATTTGCTGGTCTACTAAACAAAATGTATATGACAGACAATTCTCAATTACCCAACTTCAGATTCTCCCTGTGAAATAGAAGTCAGTTACTTTGGTTAAAAGTCATTATTGTGGATGATGGAAACTGTACAAGAAGTAATAGTGGCCAAAAACATGGCTGAGCATGCAAAGTAATATGATCTGGTTTTGTTTTCAAAGGAAATAGGTTAGATTTATCCTAAAATAAAATATCTGTTTATTTCTGAATGTGAAAGAGGATAGTAAAAAACAAAAATGAGGGGGTTGGTGCACTTCGAGGGTAGTCAATGGTAGAATTCTCGGCTGCCATGCAGGAGACCCAGTTCAACTCCTGGTTCATGCACTTTTCAAAGAAACCAACAAAAAACCAACCATCCAAAATTCCACAAATGGTACTGCATTAAGAGGATACTCACATGAAAAAAAAAGTGAAATGTGACCTCGCCATACAGCATACAAAAAAAAATGAGTGGCTATACAAATCCACAGATGAACTCTCTGCCCTTCCCCACTACGTGGTACATGATTCCCAGGGCTGTAAATCTCCCTGGCACCATGGGATCTGACTCCGAAGGATGAGCTTGATTGAGAAAGACTCTTTGACCAAAAAGGGGAAGAGAAATGAAGTAAAACAAAGTTTCAGTGGCTGAGAGATTTCAATTAGAGTTGAGAGGTTATTTTGGAGGTTAGTCAAATGCACTAAACAGATATCCCTTTGCAGTTCTTGTTGTACTGGAGTGGCTAGAAGGAAATACCAGAAACTGTTGAACTGTAGTCCAGTAGCCTTGATTCTTGAAGATGACTGTATCCTATATAGCTTTTATGGTATGACCACATGATTGTGAAGCTTTGTGACTGACGGTCCTTTCACCCAGTGTATAGACAAATGAGTAAGAAAGTAAAGACAAAATTAAATAAATAGTAGGGAGGGATAGGGGACATGGGATGCTTTGACTGTTCTTTTTAAATTTTATTTTTATTATTATTATTCTTGTTTTCAGAGTAACAGAAATCTTTGAACACCTATTGTGATGATGAATGCACAACTACATAATGATACTGTGAACCATTTATTGTATACTCTAGATGACTATAGGTATAAGAATATATCTCAATAAAATTGCATTTTATAATAGGAAAAATGAGTGGCTATAAAGATTTTCAGAAAGTAAATTCCTTTTTCCTTGGTTTATAAATAATGATGATAAAAAGAAACACTGAGATATGTTAAAATTTTGGCAACGTTTTCACAGCTAAGTTCTCATGGGTTTATTTTTTAAAAACTAAGACATGCTTTACTGCCAAAAAATATTAAAGCAAGAATAGAAATCAGGTTTTCTCTCTGTTACAATAACCTGAAAAAACTTATCTTGGTGTTCTCAAATTCTGTTCTTAACTGGAGGCAGTAAATAATATTCTTTATGTTCTGGGTAATCTTCCTAACTTAGCCGAGATCCTTCAGCTCATGAGAATGATATTTTGTCCCTTACACTGACTTTATGTGGCCACATTATTTTTTTAAGTCAGTTTCCTATGAAAGAGTTTAAGTTCCTTGTGCTGTTTATTTATAAACATTAGATTGTCACTCTGATCAATAAAATGCTATAATTGTTCTTGTTTTCAGGTATTTATACTACCTGTTTTCAGGTATTTATACTACCTGTACAGCTACCTCATCCAAGTGACCATTCTCTTTTGGTAAGTAATTTCTGATAGCTCTTTTTATTTTGCCTTCCCAAGATCAGACGCTAAATTCAAGAAAAATAAAAACTATAAAAGATGTAAGTAGACCAGAAAGATGTAGTAGACCACAGTGAAAGCACAAGACAATTTAGAGGACATAACAGGACATTCCAAGGTAAATATGTATACAGGGAATTTACCAGAGTTCAACACTTGCCCTTACAGGTGTTTTCATTTATTATAACAAACATAACTTTTTTTCTAAATTAGTCCTAGCTTGCCGTTTATCCTGGTTACCTATTTACCCACAGTAATACAAAGAAAAAAAAGACACAATCCTCTGCACATCCGCAATATCACTTACAACCCGGTCCTCCAAGGCAGACACATTTAATTCATGTATTATAAAGTCAATTTTGTGGATTGTGTTCAGAAGTTTTAAACAGAAAAGAAGAGAAAGGGAAAGCAAAAAATTGAGTAGAACTTCCTAAAGATAGGTACCATTAGAAACTTTATTTCAGATGCATATGTTTGCAGGTGCTAGGGGTAGTTATACTACATTCCTTAAGGTAGGTCACTGTCAAAAAGTGTGAAAGCCATTGCTCTTAGTGACTTCCCCTTGCCATTTAGACACTCTCCCCTCACACTCCATAGCTGAATCCTTGTGACAAACGCTCAAAAGCTCATCAGGATGTGAACTTGTGCACTAGACATCTTATGCAAGTAAAACAGAGCAATTTTAAAGGGATAGCAGTAAAGGAAGGTTAGAAAGAGATAGAGCAGGGAGTGAAAGGAAGGAGTGGTAGAAGGGAATAGAGCAGAGCAAGGAGGAGGAGAAATCCTGGAAGAGGAATAGGAATGAGAAAGAAACCTTCCTAGTTCAGAGACCATTGAGCTATTGAGGAAGAAGGAGATTGGAAGAAAGAGGGAATGAAAATTTAATAAGTTTGAGTAGTATGATACGGGTCAGGGAGAAACATCATGTTTTCTTCTTCTTTCTTTATATTCCAAGAAAAGCTTACACAGTTTCTACTCAGAGAATGCAGCTATTGACTCCGGTGTGTAAGCTCTCAAAAGACTCTGCTCTCCTTACACACTCAGCTCAAAAGCGTGTGTGTGGGTGAGAGGGGACAGCAGCTCTTTCCAGTGGAGAAATTCAGTTGAAAGCTCCTTTAGCAATGCCCAATTGATTGTTGACAGGAATTCCTATTTGTGAGACAGACTCCTGCTAAAAGAGACTTCTCCCTCTGAGAAGACCTTAAAGGAACCTGCTCTATTTTGCACCTCTAATAGTTACCTCATACAAACGTAATTCCCTAGGAATTGAGACTCAGATTTATTATAATTTTTAATTTGTAAATACTTTATATGAACTCCTTCTCCTTTTTCAGAAGTGAATGTCACACATTCATAAGTGAATGACAAACTAAGACACTTTATCAACATGAATACTCAAAACAAGAGAAAGTAAAGTGAAACTACTCTCTGAATTTGACCAGCAAGGATGGAACTCCAATAGTCAAAGAGGAGAATTCAAAAGACAGTCAGTCACTTAAGAGATCTTCCCATAACGTACTAGCTGTCTGCATACTCTCCTCATTGCCACCTTCATTTCTTGATTCCTGAATGTATAAATAACAGGATTCAGGAAAGGAGTGAGAACTGCATCAAAAAGGCCCAGAAACTTATCCAGAGGTATGGAAGGAGATGGCCATGTATAGAAGAATATCAGAGGACCATAAAACAAAACTACCACAGTGATATGAGCTGAGAGTGTGGACAGAGCCTTGGATGAACCAGCTGAAGAGAGTTTCTGAACACTGGGAATGATGACAATATAAGAAATGAGCAATATGGAGAAGGAACCCACAGAGATGAATCCACTATTGGCTGTGATCATAAACTCCAGTTGGTAGGTGTCAGTACAGGCCAGTTTGATGAACCGAGGGAGGTCACAGTAAAAGCTGTCCAGCACATTAGGACCACAGAAGGGTAAGTTTACTACAAAAGCCAACTGAACCACAGAATGAATGAGGCCAACCACCCAGGCAGCCACTAAAGAGAAAATGCACATCCGTGGGCTCATGATGGTCAGATAGTGGAGGGGTTTACAAATGGCCACATATCTGTCAAAGGCCATGGCTATGAGCAGCACCATCTCCACACCACCAATGACGTGGATGAAAAAGATCTGAGTGATGCAGCCTCTGAAGGAGATGACTTTACGCTTTCTGAAAATGTCAAAAATCATCTTGGGAGAAGTGACAGAAGAAACACCCAAGTCAATTAGAGAGAGGTTGGCCAACAGAAAGTACATGGGGGAGTGTAAGTGAGGGTCAGAAGTCACCATGAGCAGAATGAGGGAGTTTCCCACCATGCTTGCCACATAAAACATGGAGGACAACACAAAGAGGAGAAGCTGGAGTTCCCATGAATTAGTGAGTCCCAGGAACACAAACTCTGACACCACAGAGTGATTCCCTCCATCCATTGGTTTTGTTACAAGGGCTATCTGAAGGAAGAGAATGGGAAAAATATATAAATTATGACAATAATATTTATGAATATCATTTCTATAAATGACTAGGAGGGAGAAGCCAAATTGTGAGGGTCCATTACCATTTAAGCATTATATCTGAGTTTATATGCTCTTAACCTCTGAAATTGTGTTCACATCAATAAGTCAGTGACTGTCATGTGCAGCTGCTTCAATCACCAAGTCACCTCTGCATTTAATATCCCTTCACCTCCTCCCAGGGAAGATGCAATAATGTTCCTCATGAGATACAAATAGTTAACATGGGTAACAGCAACTCCTGCTGATTTTTGGTACAGACTAACATAGTTTGGCCCCAGTCACATAAAATTAATTACTATTGCATCCATTTCCAATTCTAAAAACTTTAGTGTGGCAGACACATCTCTCTTTCCTTCCCCTCCATTCCTCACTTGGGAATATGTTTACCTGAGGGCTGCGAAGACTTGCTTTATATTACTATTGTTTATTTTAGTATCTTGTACTGTCATGAACTTGTAAAAGTCTGTCGCACACGTAGACTGTACCCTTCTTGAAGGGCTTATGGTTTATCCATATTTGGATTTCCTGAAGCTACTTTAAAGTGGTCCACAGACAGATCCAGGTTCATGAATTATCAGTTGCCATACATATCACTGGCAAAGAAATCAAAAGTGTAGCTATTTGTTATTATAGCAACACTCAAGTGTCCCTAATTTTGCATTTTACAAAAGAAGGAATAGATATTAAAAGCAAAATACAAAAATCCTGGACCTTTACCATGGATTATTTGGGAAATAATGCCTTAAGAAATCCGCACACAATCTCAAAAATTAAAACTATGAAAAGCAACATGGTGCATTAAAAATCATTTCATTCAGGGTAGGCCACGGTGCCTCAGCAGGCAAGAATGCTTGCTTGCCATGCCAGAGGACCCGGGTTCAATTCCCAGTGCCTGCCCATGTAAAAAAAAAAATCATTTCATTCAAAACTCTATGTAAAAACTTATCACATTATCTTGTTTTTATTTAATTTTTTTTGAGAGGATGCTTAGCATAGTTTATCCACTGACAGGTTGATCTTGAGTAAGTTACTTAAACTCTTTGAGTCTCAGTTTATCTATTAATTAGCAATTAGTAAAATAAATTATGTATTTCAATTTTAAGACTGTATTAACTATTCAGTAGATGTTCATTCTGCTTCATTTTCTTTCAGTTACCCAAAATAGCACTGAATATATGAGATTAAATTAATGAATGATTAAAAAAAAGTTACTGGCCAACAGAAAGCATCAGAATTACATTTCAGAAAAGATATTCCAATAATGAATAATGATTATCTCCTCCTATAAAACACACATTCTTTCAGTGATAGAAATAGAAACTGTCATATAAATTAAAATTATTTTCCCCTATAAAAGCACTATATTTCTTAATTGTATCAACCACAAATGTAATTCACTGATTATTTGTTTTTAAGTTTCCCACAACTAGATCAAAAGCCCTATAAAGTTTGGGACTATATCTGACTTGTTCACTAATGCATCCAGAAAGCTTGAATAGCACCAATTGCATAATAGAGACAAATAAGTGTTTGGTGAAATGATGAATGCAATTTTCATCTGCTTTGGATTAGAGACTGACCTAGTGAGAAAAGGTCAACTTAATGGAATTCAGAAAAAGAGAAAAAATTTGTCTGAAGAGAAGACCAAAAGTAGGAAAATGACTAAAATGAAGTATCCTAAACCTATTCAAGAAGAATGAAATTAGTGAGATCAACTTTGAGAGTTACTGATAAATTCAAAATACATAATTTAGCAAAAACTTAGTGCACAACAGGAAACACATATCTGAATAGATTAAGTAAAAATTAACCAAAACCATAAACTTACTTCACATTAGCATTTAGACTAGGGCACAGGTTCACTGATGACAACATCAATACTCTTACCGAATTCCTACCTTCCCTCAGTTAACTGTGACTCCATGAAAATTCAGCCTGAGCAAAAACATATGTTAAAGTGATGACAGAAATTGTTCATGCAAGATGACGCCTTCTAGTAGCTGACAACTACCACATATTGATATACCAGCGACTGGTGCCTCACTCTCCATGATGATTAACCACCTCTGACAACTGTCAACAAATTCATGTAATTGTGAGGCCTGCAAAACTAGGCTTTTGTTAAAACACTTATTCATATACTAATTGTTCAAGAAAATACTCCAACTTGAACAGGTGGTCTCCTGAGCAGACTCAGATCCAAAAACTTCCCAGTTTATCTGTTCCATTCAACTCTTTCCCCAGGGATAACTGAGACCCCTGAAGAAAATCCAGAAAGGGCTACAACATGGAAGTTTCCACAATATTACATGTTTTCAAGTTTTACCTCCTTCCTGGAATCTTTCTCGACTATTCCAACTCACTTTTCCTTTTCTAGCATTTTATTTCAAATCCCTAAATAGATCCTAGGGCTATTCCATATACCATATCTCTTTGTATTCCCCATACTCCTTGAAAAGTGCTAAATGCATCACAAGACTAAAGTAAACAGCTTGAATAATTATTTGAGCTACTGTATATTGATATGGATAATCAGTCTCAATGTGGATGCAGGGACTCCAGACTTAAGCTAGGGTTTCATATGAAGGATAGATTCTCATGTGTGACTGTACATTCATTGATATCATCTCTCAAGGAGTTTGAAAAAAGCAAACAATATCTAATAGAAACTATGTCTATTATTTTGTAATAAGCTACATAGTATAATGAAATCAGTTTAGGTTTCAGTATCTGAAAAACCACATTTCATATTTCACATCCAGCAACCTAATAAATCAGTGGCATTGTGAAACATACATTTCATTTTTGAGCCCTCCTTTTCTTCTATCTGTAATATGGATATGATTCATGTCATTTAATACATTTGCAATGTATCTGCTCCTTTCCCTTTTCACTGCCCCTGAATTCATCTCCTTTCACAAGCAAAGCCTTACCAGAATGCTCACCTTCATACATTTTTTCTATTTCCACAACTATTCATCAGTGCTCAAAACTCACCTGATCACAGTCTCAGTGGTTTAATGGGTTCTTTTTCCCTCCAGATGAACAGCAAGCTCCTAACAGAACATTCAAAGCCCTTTCAAATGTAGTTTTTTCCAAACTCATTTCTTCTACTCCCTTTCATACATCTCATGATACAGCAACACATAACTGTTACCAGTTATGATCATATGAATGATTCTTAGCCCTGCCCTGGTAAAAGTTTCAATCACACCCTCCGCTGAATCCATTATATTGCAAAGTATTTGCCTTTCTCAAGTATCTTTTCTTCTTCTTTTTTTGTGTTAACATGGGCAGGCAACCGAGAGATCTCCTGTCCAGTGTGGCAGGGGAGATCTCTGCCACTGAGCCACCATGGCCCACTCCTTGTTCCAGTATCTTTAACATGATTCCAGGCACAGTGTAGTTCTAGTTAAAATATAAGTCAATTGACCTTTTCCAAATGTCAATTCTCTCATTATTTTTCTCCTGTACCACTCAATTCCTAACTCAAAATATTATCTCCCATGCAAAAAGAAAACACCCATGCCCATTTGGATGAGATTTATGTACAAGCAATTCCAATAAAAGAATGTTATCTGACACTAAATCTACTCTTCTTACTGTTATATATACTTCCATACTTCATTTTACCTGTGAAAGAGAAGAGCATATTCATGGAGTCCTTGAATAGCCTGTACTCTCTACAACAAAATGACATAAAACTATTGCCATTGGAGGAAATGAAAATAATTAACAGCTCCAGAGGACAGTGACCAAATGTAAACTGCAAAGATATGAGTTTACAAGGAGCTCATGGGTCAAGGGATTTTGCCTCTAGAGATATATTTGTTTCGACCAGAGCAAGCAATGCTTCTGCAAACTTATAATAAGGCACCATAGAGGAAAAAGGAAAATAGTGGAACATTTATGCCTTAATATCTTTATGCCATTTTGTTGGCTATTTTACAAATATTGGTTATTGCCCAAAAGGAGAAATCTCTGAAAACAGATAAATATTAATGCTAATAATTTCACTCTAATCACTTCGAGCATCTCTAGAAAAGCAAATCTGCTTAATTTTTATATAGTTTAAATGGTTGAAGAAGGTGCACAAATATTTCATCTTTAAGCAATCACATTGAGTAATTATGGATGTGCACCAAGATTTAGCAGTACAGAAACTCATTCCAGTGAATAGGACTTAAAGCTGGAACATCTAGCAATTGATGACATATTAAGATACAACCATACACTGAAATTCTCTGTAACCACTAAACAGCATTTTCAAACCCTATACAGGGTGGGCCATGGTGGCTCAGCAGACAGAGTTCTCACCTGCCATGCTGGAGTTCCAGGTTCAATTCCCAGTGCCTGCTTATGCACATACAAAAAAAATTTCTGATTGCTCAAACTTTATACAGTTAAAAGACAAGCATAATATATTGTTGAGTTAAACAGTGGATAGCTGAACACCATAGGTAGGATGTTGCTCAGCACGTAAATATATACATATGTTGACAAACAGACAACAAATCTTTTTCCATAAGTACTTCAGGACAGTAAGATTACTAGTTAAGAAAACAAAGATTTTTTTTCTTTAAACTTTGTACACTTGTTTCAGTCGACCTCAGAGCAAGAGATGCACATTCAAATTAGGTAACCTGAGACGAGCTTAATAAAGAGAATATTGACTAAGCAATGTGACAGAGAACTAAGAGTGGTACAATACAACAGGCTAGGAAGAGCAGAAGCAAACATTAAAATTCTTAGACCTCAAGAGGCAAAGGCAGAGTGGGTTGAAACTAGAAATAAAGAGCTTTGAGGAGAAGGCCACTGTCGAAAACCACAGCCAGCCAACTGAGATCCTGCAGAGAACGAACAAATGCAAATGGCCAGATCTCAGTCACCACCCTCCCTCATTTGAATCTCTTCCTAGACTTCCACATTGGCTAAAGCAATCAAAAAACCCAGGGCAAGAAGGCTGTCAGCCATTCAGGCCAGATTCTTAAGGCACAAATAGGGTGCACATGGGTTGAGAGTAGGACTGAAGGGACAATAGAAACTCTCCCTTTACCCCCTGCATCCAATGTTGTCTTTCATCCAAGAGATGAATAAAGCAACACATTGTATGCAAGGTAAGTGAAATTGGACATAATAAAAGAATAATTAGTTATCATATCATTGTAAAGGGATCTACAACCAAAATGTTACCCAACACTAGTGTACTTCATATGAATTACCTAAGGCAAGAAAAGGACAAAAATACATAAATAAAATATGGCTGTCATAATCCTTGTTTCCACAACAGTCATGAGGTTTATTTTGATAACAGAATTTTATCTTATCCTCCATCAGTACTTAAGTTGGACTGAGAACTCTAGCTGTTGGGTACTCCAAAATTTCATTCTTCTATTAGTCATAAAATTATCCTTTTGGTATTGTATTGCCACAATTTCAAATGATGGGGACTAATGGACAAAGGAATATTAAGAAGCAATAATAAATATCTTGTGTTCTGAATTTAACACTACTTGTCAACATTTGGTAATTGGGGCCTAACCCCAGCAAGCAGTATTGCCCTTAGATCTCAGTGAGATTGTTCCCTGCCTTTCTCCACATCTTACAGAGGGTGGTAGAGTGGCGATAGAGGATGAACCTTACTCTGGGGTACAGATTTCAGGGGGTCAAAAAGAAATGCTCATCTGGAGCCTGTGTTTCTCCTTCTAGATAGTCAGGTTCCTCCCAGGAATTTCTTGCCAAACATCCCCTAGTCCACAATCATGGCTTTCTAGGGTTTTTAACACACACACACATAGTTATGACATATATTTATCAATGTAAAGGGATAGAACATACTTTCTTAAGAATTTGCTAGCTTGATGGATAACTTTCAAATATCTCAAGATATGACTTGTGTGATAACATTTTTACTCTTGTCCCAGGCCCCCAGAGTTTTAGGGACAGGCCCTTTTCTACATGTTGGTTCAGTAACTTGAGACGCCCACAGTGATTAGAGGCCAGTCTCAATTATAATCCTTAGTGAAGGCTTTCCTTTCTGGAACACTAGGAACTCTAACCCTTGCAAACCTAAGTTTACAATAATAGGAATAAAAAATTTCCCCACAAAGTATGTGGTCTAATAGAGTGGCTTCTTCCACCTTGGATTCATGCATTCTGTCTACAGGAGAGATGACACATCCTTGACCAAATGTTTAAGGTTTGCATTGCCACAAATAAGACAGTATCCCAAAGTTCAAGATGTTTCTCTCTCAGCTGGTACAAAAGCTAAGCATTAAACAGATTATTCCTCCACTCTACCAATTCATTTGTTTCTGGATGAAGGTATTAGTAAGTTTGATGAATTAATATGGGTGTAAGCCCTTGGTCCATCTTCATTTCTGACAAATATGTGTCTGGTGACATTGTTGTCTATGGTAACCATAGTAATAAAGAAGGTAGGAGAGGGGTTCTATAACTCCATAAATAGTGGGGCTGGCAGGAACGGTAGGGTAAGAAAGATAACAGAAGGTCACAGTAAAATTGTCTAATATATTAGGGTCATAAAAATGCAAACATACCACAAAAACCAACTGGACTACTGAGTGGGAAATGCCAATAATCCAGGAAGTGACTAAAAAGAATGGACACATTGGATTCATGATGGTAAGGTAGTGGAGTGGCTTGCATATGGCCACATATCTGTCAAAGGCCATGGCTTAAGCAGCACCATCTCAGTGCCCCCAACAGCATGCCTGAAGAAAATCCGGGAATACGCCCCTAAGAAAATGGCTTTATGCTTCTTGGTAATATCAAAAATCATCTTAGAGTCAGTGACTGAACAAAATAGCATTATCTATAATGGAGAGGTTAGCCAGGATCAAATGAATAGGGGAGTGAAGATGAGCATCAAAGTTTATGGTGAACACAATGACAAGGTGCGCAGGTTTGAAAGTATTATGTACTCAAGAAAATAATGTAGGTTAATCCCTATTCAATAATGTAGGTTGGAAACTTGATTAGGTTATCTCCACGAATGACTCACCCAATTACGGTTATTAACCTTGGATTAGAGGGAAATGTAACACCACCCATTCCAAGTGAGTCTTGATAAGTTTACTGGAATCCTTTAAAGTAGGAAGCATTATGGAGAAATTTCCTTTTCAGAATGACAAGAGCCACGAAGCAGAGAACCTATGCCTTCAGAGAACTTTGGAGATGAAGAAGGAATACGCCTCCAGGGGAGCTTCATAAAGTAAGAGGCCTGGAGAAGAAGTTAGTAGATGTCACCGTGTTCACCATGTGCCTTTCCAGTTGAGAAAGAAACCTTGAACTTCATTGGCGTTTCTTGAGTGAAGGTAAATGCCTTAGTTTGGCCATTTTGATAGACTTGCTTTAATTGGGACATTTTCATAGCTTTAGAACTATAAATTTGCATCTCAGTAAAATGCCTCCTTTTAAAAGCCATTCCATTTCTGGCATATTGCATTCCAACAGCTAGCAAATCAGAGCACAAGATTTCCCATCATGCTTCCAAAGTGGAACAAAAAGGAGAAAACATAAAGGAGAAGCTGAATCTCCCATGTATTGGTAAGTACAGGAACATAAACTATGATATCATAGAGTGATTTGTCCATCCATTGCCTCAGTCCTCCAGATCAATTTTCATATAACCTAAGTGAGGATAAAAAAATGAGAGAGGATTACCTCAGCAAGTAATAGTGTTCAACAAAGAACGCATCTGGTCATTGAAAATGATTATATTAATTATATGTGTAATATATAATATAATATATTATATTAATATATTATTATATTAAACATCTCACACAGCCAAATAATCTTCACTGAATGCATATTGGGCTTCAACTTTGAGGGATCAGCTGTTTTCCATATAGTATTATAGGTTTAAAATTACTACTACCTGATTAGTATTTACATAGGACCTACAGATCATGGGTATTGTGTAGGATTACCAAAAGGTAATGTGTTTCATTTGGGGTGATGGAAAATTCTAAAACTGAATGTTGTGGCAGATGCACAATTCTTCTTATACTAAAATCATGAAAATGGATAAATTGAATTTTTAAAATTATATCTCAGTAAAACCATTATAACAACAAAGCACTACTATTGAATTATTCCATCAATTTATCTATTTCTCTTCTGTTTTTACCTAGTATTACATTCATTTTTCCTGTTTTCTACTGCCCAATGCATTATGCTTGGTTGGAATAGATCATCTTCAAGTATTTTTGACATATATATGGATATCTATATATCTATACCTATATCTATGTATATATATATACACATATATATACATGGGTGTGATATCACCCATTCACATGAGCCTCTTCACAATTACTCATATGCAACATACAAATTTCAGTGTCTCTACTCTATAAATCATATTGTTCAATTAGAATCTGAGTTTACATTTCTTTCTTCAACTTCCAACATGTCTCTTCTATTATCTAAACTACAAGAGCCAATTCTCAAAGACCCAACTCAGCCTTCATTTGTGAAATCTTCCAAATCTTCCTCAGTCTATAAACTCCTACTACAGTATTTATTCCATTCTGTCTCTCATGATTATATAATGCCCATCTTTCCAATTAAAATGTGGATTCTCAGAAGCAAAAATCATGTCTGGTTCATATCAATAACCTCCGTCACATTCACAATCACCAACAGTGACTAAGTAAAAATGTTTGATACTTGTTGAACGAGGGAGAAATTGATGGAAATGAAGAATGGTACTGGAATCTAAAGCATGTGTTGGTGTACGTGTGTGTGTGTGTGTGTTCGTGTCCATGTTAATATGTGCCTGTATAGTTCAGTAAGGTTTAACCCCTGATTCTAAGTCTCATACCTTTATTGCTAAGCACATAAAGTAACATTAGTACATGATAATTGTCATAAAAAAGAATTTGGGGTCACAATTATTAGCTTAAAATAGTCAAGAAAGGACTAATGATTTCAAAATGAAATAAATCACTTCATTTTATAACCACATATACACCCTCAAAACAATATAATTTGTTACAGAAAATACGTCATGAGCAAAAATGAACAACATCCTCTTCAAATATAGATATATTCTCCTTTTACACTAAAATTAAGGACTCTGTCACTTAAAAGTAGTCTGGATTTTTTCAAATACTTTTGTAGTGAATGAAAGAGTGACAGAATTAAAATATTGAGTGAAAAGACACAATACAGTGTTTACACATGGGGAGAGGAAAACAATAGGCTATAAAAGTAAAGTCAATAAAAAGAAACTAAATGACTGGCCAGTTTGCAGTATGCAGAGGTAACACAAGATCACAATTCTTCAGGGATAAACTGCCAGTGGCAAACCATCAGAAGTCTCCTGTTCAATGAGATGTTCATGATTTAGTACAATATCCATGTTTTTACCTTGAAATCATTTATAAGGAAGAGATACAGGAGACAAAGTATGAACTGGTGGTGTTGGAAGGAAGTGATTGGCTGATTTAAATCAGGAAAGGCAAGAAGCTGGGTTTACAGAAGTGGATGAGCGGTGAGGGGAGGGGTTTCTTTACAGGAATTTGTCTTACCTTGCCTACGTACAGTTTTACCCATTCTTGGGGCAAGCATCCTGTTTACGTGTAGTTCTGACTGCTCAGAGGAATTTTGGGGATTTTTAAAGAGGAGGTAGTTTAAATGAGCAAGGAGGGGTGAGGGGCCTACCTGCTGCAAGGGGAAATGGCTTGGCTAAATAGGGCCTTGCCTGCTGTCAGAGGAAATGGCTTGGGCAAACAGGGGCTGCCTGCTATATAAGTGGCTTTCTATTAAGCATGCACTGGTTTTATTGCTCACCATATAATATTAAATATTCAGGGGCAGATTTCATTGTGCTGATTGTAAATTAACTGAAAATTAATGCTGTGTGGAATATTTCTTGTCTTATTCACTCATTCATTCAAAATATTTTCATGGAGCATCTATAAAGGGCCTACCATTGTGTTAAGCCTTGGAAATAACAAAAAGGTAGAAATAGAATAGATGTCAATCTTGAAAGAGCCCACAATCTAGGATGAATTCCATATATGTTGAATAAATTGATGAAAAATATATATATTTATATATATATATATATATATATATATATGATGGGACTAAAAGTCTATCAGAACAACTTAAATGAGTTTTGTATAAACCATTTTATGATTTATAACCAAAATTTATGTCATGATCTCTGAACTAACTAATCAAAGCTTCCCTACAAATGGGCAGAACAATAGGCAAAAAGTTACATTTCTTATCATTAAAGGAGAAAATGTTTCTAAACAAAAGTTCTTCAAGGCTTCCATGAAGTGTAAATGATACTGTTTGAATAATTTTTAAGGAATAAACTTATCAAAATTAGAATACAATTTATTGAATCACTCAGAAAAAAGGATGTATGAGCTTCTGTGTACTTAAAGATACATAGTAAGAACCTAGGTATACACAAGGTAGATATAAAGAAAAGTAAGTTAAAACACGTTTTAAAACAGAAAGGAAAATCGTAGAAAGATGAGTGAAAGAAAGAAATGGGAAATTAAAATATCAAACGTGGCAAAAGATGCCAGTTACATGTGAAACAAAAAAAAAGGAAAATAATGATAAAAGAGAAGAAGTGGTGGTGGTTGTATTAATTAGGGTTCTTAGAGAAACAGAATCAACAGGAACACTTGCAAATATAAAATTTATAAAAGTGTCTCACGTGACTGCAAGAATGCAGAGTCCAAAATCCGCAGGGCAAGCTGTGAAGCCAACAACTCCAATGGAATGTCTGGATGAACTCCACAGGAGAGGCTCACCAGCTGAAGCAGGAATAGAGCCTGTCTCTTCTGAATCCTCCTTAAAAGGCTTCCCATGATTAGATTAAGCACCACTCATTACAGAAGACACTCCCCTTTGGCTGATTACAAATGGAATCAGCTGTGGATGCAGCTGATGTGATCATGATCTAATTCTATGAAATGTCCTCATTGCAACAGACAGGCCAGCACTTGCCTAACCAGACAAGCAGGTACCACATCTTGGCCAAGTTGACACATGAGCCTGACCATGACAGTCCACCCCTTGTCAACTTGGCAGCTATATATATCACCTTAAACCATACTCAATTTCCAAATAAAAACAATAAAACACACATTTTTTCTTTTACCTAACAAAACTCAACTGCCCTGCATATAACTGGAAACACATTAAATCTCTCCAGAATAGGGTGCAAATCCTTGGGCAATATTCATTCTTAAACTTGTTATCTTACAACTTAAATAGTATAACATGAATGAAACAGCATTATAGTCCTTGTTTCTGTAATTGATCACATGGTCAAAGTTCATATTTATCACTTCCTTCTTTCACTACCCATTTCATGTTCCCTTTACCCTCAGAAAGCACTTCAGCTGGCTGTGGTTCTTTGCTTGGTGAGGTGACCCAAACCTTCATTCCTGAAGTTTCAGAGTCGTTGGTAGTCCTGCCTGGATTGGGTTGTTGCAGTTTTCCATTGATTTTAATCACAGGGCATGGTAGTACTAAAAGACGCCCTAGGGGATCTCCTATATTCCAAGAAAACTCTTCTTTACCTCCATTATGTAGTTGTAGTCTTATTTACCCCTGATACTCAGAGTCAATCACCCCACACAATAATGTAATCCCCTTCTTGGCTTGTTGATCCAGTGGCATAAGTCATCCAAAGAGACCAGGTGGTAGTCTTAATTTCCAGTTCAGTGGGATTATTGTTGTTTCTCCTGGAGGAAGCACTCCCTGTTTTGGAACAAAAACCTGTAGACCAATAGAGCTCAGGGTCTCAGGGACAGGAAGTAAAAATTTTCCTAGTGGATCACTAGGGGTAATAGTGAGTGATGTCACTCCCATTTCCACCCCTTGGTTCCTGGACTCATGGATCCTGACTATGGGAGAAACAGCACCATACAGTGGATGCTGATTCAGAGCATATACAGCTTCCTTGAGAACATTACCCCTGCCTTTCAAGGTATTGCCACCTAGTTGACACCATAATTGAGTTTTCAAAAGACCGTTCCACCGTTCTATCAACCCAGCTGCTTCTGGATGATGGGGAACATGGTAAGACCAGAGAATTCCATGAGCATGTGCCCATTCCTGCACTTCATTTGCTGTTAAGTGTGTACCTTTATCAGAAGCAAGGCTAAGTGTAATACCATGATGATGGGTAAGGCATTCTGTAAGTCCACAGACGGTAGTTTTGGCAGAAGCATTGTGTGTAAGGAAAGCAAACTCATATCCAGAGTATGTGTCTATTCCAGTTAGAACAAATCACTGCCACCACATGGAGGAGTTGAGCATGTGCCCTGGAAATGGCAGAGAGCCCAGTGGTGGCCCTGATACCTAGAGAGAGTGGAGCCAAAATAAAGGTGGTCCCCTCAATGTTTCCCAAGGTTGATTTGGAAAGAGGCAGGCCACTGCATAGGCCCTTGTAAAGGGTGGGGCTGCTACTTTCTAAAGCCAAAGGATAAATGAATTTCAGGCTTTGAAATCCAATGGTGCTTGCCCTGCAGGTTTTCCTTCCAGTTTCTCCCTATGGATCCTGTGACTGTCCTTCTTTGCATATTGGCATCAGATAACTTGTTTTGAGATTCACAGGTCCACAGCCAGAAGAGAATTTTTGCACCTGTTTAGGGTGATGTGTATAGTTGCCAAGTTGACAAGGGGTGGACATGTGGTGGTTAGATTCAGTTGATAACTTGACCAGGTGAAGACACACCTAGTTCTGTTGCTGTGGACATGAGCCAATGGTATGTGAACATCATCTGTTGATAATTACATGTGCAGATGGCTAGGAGGTGTGCCTGCTGCAATGAATGACGTTTGACTTAATTGGCTGGTGCTTAAATGAGAGAGCTCAACGTAGCACAGCCCAAGCAGCTTGGCATACCTCATTTCAGCACTCACATCTCAGCCCAGGCCTTTAGAGATGCAGAAAGGAATCACTCTGGGGAAAGTTGCTGCAACCCAGAGACCTGGAGAGAAGGTCAGCAGAGATTACCCTGAGCCTTCCCATGTAAGAAAGAACCTCAGATGAAAGTTAGCTGCCTTTCCTCTGAAGAACTAACAAAATAAATTCCCTTTTATTAAGAGCCAATCCATTTCTGGTGTGTTGTATTCCAGCAGCTAGCAAACTAAACAGTGGTGATACACAATATTAAAAGCCCCTGTGCTCAAAAATATTTTCTCTTCAGACCCAGGATTTGAGTCATTTTTTTTTAAGTTAGTGAACTGTGTATTCTTGTTTTATATACTGCTAAGGAAAGGTCCTCCCTTAAGCTATTATAGGCAAACAAGTCATCAGATGGCTTTCCTTAGTTCAGATCTTATGCAAGAAATGAGAGTTTCAAGGTTGAAGAAATAAGTGATCTATTTTAACCCCTCATTATGGCTAAAGCATTTGTAAGTTGCTCTGTGTTTGCATGTCCTCAAGCAGTGGAAAACCACTGCACTTTCTGCCTGTTTGTTTGTCTTAAGCAGCTTAAGATGTTTGTCTGCTTTGTTGTGTCACTTGCATATCTGTCTGCTTTGTTTATCTGTGGCATTTGTTATCTGGAACATAACTTCCCGTTCGTGGGAAAATTCCTGCTTTGTCCTTCAAATTAAAGATACCTCCTCAAGGCAAACAGGAACATGCCGTGGTGTTCAAAGGATAGCTTAACTATCAATGCCCTTTTACCCAATAAATAACTAGCATAAAATAAACTCAAGGCTCTGGCTCTCTCTTGGGACAGAGACCTCCTTGCTTTCTGACTTTGTGTCAAAGGTTTTTAATTTTTGTGCCAATTCTTTGTGGAACAAAGAATAACTGCCATAGGTGGTGTCACCCACAATTACCCAAGGAGGATGCATTTTGATAGGCTAATGCAAGAGACAGGTTTTGAGAAGCTAAACTTTATGGGAAAAGTGAAAACCCAAGGCTGAAAACTGGAGCTGAGAAAAAGAGGTGAAATGGGGCCAAAGACAAAATGCACGTTCTTAATAAGCCTTTAAAGAACAGATGAAGGGAAAGCAAAATAAATAGCAAATATCAGTAGGTCAGGAGACTTACCCAACTCCTGTTTTCAAGACTTCACATTTCTTGAGTATCCATCTAATGGCTCTAAGCAATAGTCCTTGAATGGTTTCTAGAGGAAGACCCTGTGTAATGGGTGCTTGATTAATCTAATACATCACAGATTATCCATGGAGATCTTATGTGTTCTACTAAACCGTGGCCAACAGGTGATATTCTGTTTTGAGTTCTCTGGCTTTTTGCTAGCTGTTGCTCTCAAGAATTACAATGACATGAATTTTAGCCACACTGTTTAGATTACTTAAATGATTATGATATGTGGCAAATTTCAGGAATTTCAGGGAATCATTATTTCAATGTCTTGACCCATGTGGAATTGGATGTGGGCAACCTCTTAGAATACATTCACAGTAATTGCACATTTTATGAGGTTTGAAAAGAGAGAAATACTCATTATTTTCAATTAATAATAAATCACTGAGTTGGGAAGGATCTAAAATATTTTTGACCCTGTTTCTTTCTTCTGTTTTTCTATACAAGACATGTCAGTTCTTCCTCATTTGCAAGGGTTGACTCTTCATTTCCTTGCTTGGTTTCTGTTTTTTGTTAATATAACAGTCAAAGGTTCTTCCTTATGGAGAGAAAATCTCTAACCCTTTCATATAAGCTCAGGTCCACTTAATTCGGTTCCTGTGGATATAAAACATTTGTCAGAAACTCTCTCACAAATGCATGGGCAAACTGGATAAAAGCAAATCAAGATCATGCATTTCTACACTCTAGTTTTTATCACCTTAATTCCTTTAGTAATTTCTCATAGGATTCATCTTTTACCCTTTTATCTCTGTACCTCTTATCTAAACACTCCCCTCCTACCACCAAACATCTCAATGTAGTCACCTAGAAAAAAATTTTTAAAAATTAATAACTGTTTTAAAAATAGATACAAAAACAGGAACATTCATTGTTGGCTCTTTAAATTCAGTTTCCTACCTTTTTCTTGGTTCCTCCATCATCAACTTTTATTGCTATTACATTATTTTAGTTTGGGGTGAATTTGATTCCTGGATGTTTGCTTTCTAAGCAAGGTTTCAATCACTATGTTTGCTCCTTGTTTCTATGAAATTGAGATTTTGTTTTATAAAACTGCCTTTAGCACTACTACATATCTTTATAGCTTACATTTTCTCTAAAGACAGAAATAAAGCACACAAGAAGTTTGTTATAAATCCAAGCATATTGTCCTTACTTTCAGTGTTAATAAATTTTGCTAATAACCCCTGGGTACACTTAACTTAATCTGCATCCTAGTCCTGACCTGAACCATGGCAACATGCAGCCTCCAGAATCTGCAACATGCCCTCAGTTGTACCTTTGGATCCCAAGACATTTCCATGTCCTCTGGAAAAACCAAAGTCGATTCTCATTGTCAATATCCAGAATCATTCATATTTATTCTTCTGTTGAGCTCAGCATCTTCCCCTGTAGCCCCAATTCACTTCTTCCTGCCCTTACATCAATGCTTAGCTGATATGTGCAAAAAGCAGACAATTACCCATGTCTTCTTGTAACTGAATTTTAACTTGTTTAATATCTTCTTCCTTTACCAACATCTTTTTCTCTTTAAGTATTCAGAGAATTATCTCAAGCACACAGACGTATGTAAAATGTATGCACTACTTTTTAACCTATCCAATAACCTTATGAAGGACACCCACAGGTTACCTACAAGTTTTTCAGGGCCTCAACGTAGGATTGCGCAAAAGGTGGGATGAACCTGCCCCCAGCTTCCTCCAAACCCCATCCAAATAATACTAATATATACCACTGTGAACATACTAGTTGTTAAAATACTGAAATTCTCATATACTCGTTAATACATAGCCATGGTCACAAGTCTCTTGAGGTTCGATCTACCACCAAATGTCTTGTCTCAGAACTCATTATGAATCAGTTACTAAAATGTTAATGCCTGAAAAAAACAGGGGACTACTGGACCATAATCCGACTCTGTTATCAGCATCTATTCTGATGATTGGATACCTATACCAAGTAGCTGTTTCATATTTGATTATCACACCTGCTCTGTACCAAAAGCAGCACTGCAATGAAGATCATCATATGCCTCCCTTCAGATGAGCATGCACTGAATTTGACTGAGTCCTGCCATGCTGCTCTAAAAATGTTTGCCAACAATCCTTTCAGCAGCACTCAATTTCTATTTGCTTGTACTTTTTCCAATACCTGGTATTGTCCAACTTTTTATTGTCTCCCAATATAATAGATACGAAGTGATACCTCATTGTTGTTTTAATTTGTATTTCTGTAGTACCTAACACATTTGTGCATCTCTTTCTATTTTTATTAGACTTGTGAACTTTCTATTCTATAAATTGCCTGTTCATATGCTTTGCTCACATTTTCATTTCCATGTTTCATGTTGATTTCTATATTCTGGATTAACTTCCCTCGTCAATTTTCCCATTGCACATATCTTTACCAAATCTAATATTTATTCTTAATGGAAAACCGTATATGCTTAAGAGACTCTTCCATGCCCCTAGGTTACAAATACATTCTCCTATTTTCTACTATTTATTGTTTTCTTTCACTATTGCATTAAAATATCCAAATCCAAGACATGCAGTTGTGTGTGTCAATAGTGAACCACTCATACTATTTACTACACAATTATTCCTTTTGTCACTGATTTGTGATGTTACCTTTAATCTATATTGAGCCTACTTAATACATGAGTCTGATATGGGCTCCTTAATTATACCATTTGTCCATTTGATTATTCTTATGACATCATCACATTGTTTTCTTACTATGGTTGTTAGTATTCTTAACACCTGGTAAGACCCCTCGATCCTCAAACATTCCAGTAAACTAACCAAGACTTACCTGGAGTGGGTGGAGTCAAATCTCCCTCTATTCAAGGTTAATACCCTCTATTCAAGGTTAATACCCATCATGCATGGGCATGATGCATCTCCATGGAGATAATCTAATCAATTTTCTAGGTCAAGTGAACAGAAGTCTAACTTGAATTACAAAAACACAGAATCACAGCTCCTTAATCAATTTCCAGACCTCAGACAGTTTACAGGCCCAGAGTCCCTTGAATTAAGGGGAGGTCAGGTCCCTTTGGGGGAGAACCCTGTTACACTGCCACAAATCTATACTGTAATCTTCCTCCAAGGCTTCCCCAAAGGGACCAATGGTCTTTTAACAGGGTAAATTTTTTTTGGGGAAAAGGAAATGATCAAACATTTCAGGAAATTTTAGACACTGGTTCAGAAATGATGTTAATTCCAGGGGACCCAAAACATCACTCTGGTCCACCAGTCAGAGAGGGGGCTTATGGAAGTCAGGTGATCAATGAAGTTTTAGCTCAGGTCCATCTAACAGTGGGTCCAGTGGGGCCCCGGACCCTTTCTGTAGTTATTTTCCCAGTTCCAGAATGCATAATTGGAAAAAACATACTGAGCAGCTGGCAGAATCCCCAGCTGCTCTAACTTGTGCAGTGAAGCCTATTATGTTGGGAAAGGCCAAGCAGAAGCCACTAGAACTGACCCGATCTAGCAAAATAGTAAATCAGAAGCAATATCAGATTCCTGGAGGGATTGCAGAGGTTACTGCCACTCTTAAGGTCTTGAAGGATACAGAGGGGTTGATTCCCACCACATCCCCATTCAACTCTCTTATTTGGCCTGTGCAGAAAACAGATGGGTCTTAGAGGATGATGTTGGATTATCATAATCTCAACCAGGTGGTAACTGCAATTGCAGCTGCTGTTCAAAATGTGGTATCATTGCTTGAGCAAATCAATGCATCCCCTGGTACCTGGTATGCAGCTATTGATCTGGCAAATGCTGTTTTCTCAATAGGTGTAAGGACCACCAGAAGCAGTTTGCTTTCAGCTGGCAAGATCAGCAATATACTTTCACTGTCTTATCATAGGAGTATATAACTCTCTGGTCTTGTGTCATAATCTTGTCTGCATGGATCTTGATCGTTTCTCCCTCCCACAAGACATCACACTGGTTGATTATATGGATGATATCATGTTGATTGGAACAAGAAGTAGCAACTACTCTAGACTTACTGGTAAGGCATTTGCATGCCAGAGGATAGGAGATAAATCCAAAAAAAATACAGGGGCCTTCTACTTCAGTGAAATTTCTAAGTGTCCAGTGGTGTGGGGCATGTTGAGATATCCCTTCTATGGTGAAAGATAAGTTGCTGCATCTGGCCAATTCTACAAACAAAAAAGAGGCACAACACCTAGCTGGTCTCTTTGGATTTTGGTGACAACCAGAAAAGCTGCTAATTTTGAGTGGAGATCTGAACAAAAGGAGGCTCTATGACAGGTCCAGACTTCTGTACAAGCTTCTCTGCCACTTGGACTATATGATCCAGGAGATCCAATGGTGCTGGAAGTGCCAGTGGAAAATATAAATGCTGTTTGGAGCCTTTGGTAGGCCCCTATAGAAGAATCACAACACAGAGCCTTAGGATTTTGAAGCAAAGCCTTATCATCTGCTGCAGATAACTACTGTTCTTTTGAGAAACAGCTTTTGGCCTGCTACTGGACCTTAGAAGAGACTGAATGCATAACCTTGGGCCACCAAGTTACCATGAGACCTGAGTTGCCTATCATGAGCTGGGTGTTGTCTGACCCACCAAGCCATAAAGTTGGGTGTGCGCAACAGCACTTTATCCTAAAGTGGAAATGGTATATACAAGAAAGGGCCAGAACAGGTCCTGATGGCACAAGTAAATTACATGGGGAAGTGGCCCAAATGCCCATGGTCTCCACTCCTGCCACATTACCTTCTCTTTCCCAGACCATAGCTATGGCCTCTTGGGGAATTCCTTACAGTGAATTGACTGAGGAAAAGAAAACTTGGGCCTGGTTTACAGATGGTTCAGCATGATATGCAGGTACCATGCAAAAGTGGACAGCTTAAGCATTACAACCCCTTTCTGGGGTGTCCTTGAAGGACAATGGTGAGGGTAAAATCTTCCCAGTGGGCAGAACTTTGAGCATTGCACCTGGTTGTTCATTTCTTGGAAGGAGAACTGGCCAGAGGTGTGTTCGTATACTGACTCATGGACTGTTGCTAATTGTTCTAGTTTGCTAGCTGCTAGAATGCAACACACCAGAGACGGATTGGCTTTTAATAAAAGGGGATTTATTTTGTTAGTTCTTCAGAGGAAAGGCAGCCAACTTTCCACTGAGGTTTCTTCTTACGTGGAAGGCACAGGATGGTCCCTGATGGCCCTCTCCCCAGGCCCCTGGGTTCCAAAAGCCCTCCCCAGGGTGACCTCCTTCTGCATCTCCAAAGGCCTGGGCTGAGCTGCGAGTGCTTAGATGAGGAATGCTGAGCTGCTTAGGCTGCATTACGTTGTGTTCTCTCATTTAAGCACCAGCCGATTATGTCAAACATCACTCATTGCAGCAGACTCGCATCCTAGCTGAATGCAGATGTAATTAGCAAAAAATAAGGTTCACGTTCCATTGGCTTATGTCCACAGCAACAAAACTAGGTATGCTCACCTGGCCACATGAACAACTGAATCTAACTACCACACTAATGGTTTGGCTGTATGGTCAGAAACTTGGAAAGAGCATGATTGGAAGATTGGTGACAAAGGTCTGAGGAAGAGGTATGTGGAGAGGCCTTTCTGAGTGGGTTAAAAACATGAAGATAAATGTGTTCCATGTGAATGTACACCAGAAGGCGACTTCAGCAGAGGAAGGTTTTAATAATCAATTGGATAAGATGACCTGCTCTGTGCATACCAGTCAGCCTCTTTCCCCAGCAACTTCTGTCTTTGCCCAATAGGCTCATGAACAAAGTGGTCATGGTGGTAGGGATGGAGGTTACGTATGGGCTCAACAATGTGGACTTCCTCTCACCAAGGCTGACCTGGCTACAGCCACTGCTGAGTGCCCAATCTGCCAGCAGCAAAGACCCACACTCAGCCCTGATATGGGACCATTCCCTGAGGTGACCAGCCAGCTACATGGTGGCAGATTGATTACATTGGACCACTACCTTCATGGAAGGGGCAGTTATTTGTATAACTGGAATAGACATACTGTAGATATGGGTTTACTTTCCCTTCAAGGGAGGCTTCTGCCAAAACTACCATCCATGGGATTATAGAATGCCTTATCCATTGTCATGGTATTCCATACAGCATTGCTTTTGATCAGGGAACACACTTCATAGCAAATGAGGTGAGGGAATGGGCACATGCTCATGGAATTCCCTGGTCTTACCTGTACCCCATTATCCAGAAGCAGCCGGATTGATAGACTGGTGAAACGGCCTTTTGAAAACTCAATTATGGTGCCAACTGGGTGGCAATACCTTGAAGGGCTGGGGTAATGTTCTCCAGGAAGCTGTGAATCAGCATCTATTATATGGTGCTGTTTCTCCCATAGTCAGGATCCATGTGCCCAGGAACCAAGGGGTGGAAATGGGAGTGGTACCGCTCACTGTTACCCTTAGTGATCCACTAGGAAAATGTTTGCTTCCTATCCCTGCGGCCCTGAGCACTTCTAGTCTACCGGTGTTAGTTCCAAAAGGGGGAGTGCTTCCACCAGGAGGAACAATGATTCCATTGAGCTGGAATCTAAGACTGCCACCTGGTCACTTTGGGCTACTCAAACCTCGGATCAAAAAGCCAAACTGGCTGGGGTGATTGACCCTGACTATCAGGGGAAATAGGTCTGCAACTACACAATTAAGGTAAAGAAGAGTTTTCTTGAAACATAGGCAATCTCCTAGGGTGTCTTTTAGTACTACCATGCCCTGTGATTAAAATCAATGGAAAACTACAATAACCCAATCCAGGCAGGGCTACCAATGGCTCTGAAATTTCAAGAATGAAGGTTTGGGTCACCCCACCAGGCAAAGAACCACAGCCAGCTGAAGTGCTTGCTGAGGGTAAAGGGAACAATGGAATGGGTAGTGAAAGAAGGTAGTGATACATATGAACTACGACTAAATGATCAGTTGCAGAAACGAGGACTGTAATGCTGTTTTGTCCAAGTTATACTATTTAAGTTGTAAGACACCAAGTTTAAGAATGAATATTACCCAAGGACTTGCACCCTATTCTGGAGAGATTTAATGTGTTTCCAGTTATATTCAGAGATCTAATGTGTTTCCAGTTGAGCATTGTTAAGTGAGAAAAAAAAGTGCCTTTTATTGTTTTCTATTTAGAAATTAGGTGTGCTTTAAGGTGATGAGTATAGCTGCCAAGTTGACAAGGTATGGACTGTCATGGTCAGGTTCACGTGTCAACTTGGCCAGGTGTTGGTACTTGTTTGTCTGTGCAAGTGCTGGCCTGTCTTTTGCTATGAGGACATTTCATAGAATTAAATCATGATCACGTTGACTACATCCACAGCTGATTCCATTTGTAATCAGCCAAGGGGAGTGTCTCTTTTAATGAGTGAGCCTAAATCTAATCACCGGAAGCCTTTTAAGGAGGGTTCAGAAGAGACAGTTTCTCTTCCTGCTTCAGCTGGTGAGACTCTCCTGTGGAGTTCATCCAGACCCTCCATTGGAATTGTCAGCTTCACAGCCTGCCCTACAGATTTTGAACTCTGCATTCCCGTGGCTATATGAGACACTTTTATAAATTTTATATTTACTAATATTTCCTGTTGATTCTGTTTTTCTAGAGGACCCTAAATAATGCAGGGGGTAGGGGATATGGGATGCTTTGAGTGTTCTTTTTAACTTTTATTTTTATTATTTTTTTTGTTTTCAGAGTAATGAAAATCTTCATATGTCTATTGTGATGATAAATGCACAACTATGTGATGATACTGTGAACCATTGATGGTATACTTTAGATGACTATAAGGTATAAGAATATATCTCAATAAAATTTCAGTTTATAATAGGAAAAATGAGTGGCTATAGGAAGCTGTAAAGGTTTTCAGAAAGCAAATTCTTTTTCCTTGGTTTATAAATAATGATGATAAAAAAGAAACACTGATATATGTTTAAATTTTGGCAAAGTTTTCACAACTAAGCTCTCATGGGTTTATTTTTTTAAAAACTAATGTGCTTTATTGCCAAATACATTAAAGCAAGAATAGAAATCAGGTTTTCCCTCTGTTACAATAATGTGGAAATTTTATCTTGGTGTTCTCAAAGTCTGTTCTTAATTAGAGGCAGTAAATGATATTCTTTATGTTCTGGGTAATCTTCCTAACTTAGCAGAGATCCTTCAGCTCATGAGAATGATATTCTGTTCCTGACACTGACCTTATGTTTCCTCATTATTTTTTTTAAAGTCAGTTTCCTATGAAAGAGCTAAGGTTCCTTGTGCTGTTTATTTTTAAACATTATATTGTCCCTCTGATAAAGTGCTACAACTGTTCTTGTTTTCAGATATATATATACTACCTATACAACTACTTCATCTAAGTGACCATTCTCTTTTTTATTATTATTATCATGTTTTTTTTTAATTTTATGGGCAGGCACCAGGAAATGAGCCCAGGTCTCCAGCATGAAGGCGAGAACTCTGCCAATGAGCCACAGCTGCCCGGTCAGCCATTCCCTTTTGATAAGTAATTTCTGATAGCCTTTTTTACTTTGCCTTTCCAAGACCAGACCTTAAATTCAGGGAAAAAATAAAAGTTATAAAAGAGGTAAGTAGACCAGAAAGATGTAGTAGACCACAGGGAAAGCTCAAGACAATTTAGAGGATATAATGGGACATTCCACAATAAATGTGAACACAGGGTATTTAACAGAGAGTTCAACACTTGCCCTTACAACTGTCTCCAATCATTTATTATAACAAATATAATTTTTTTCTAAATTAGTCCCAGCTTGCATTTTATTCTGGTTACCTATTTACCCACATAATGCAAAGGAAAACAAGAAACATTCCACTGCACATCCACAATATTGCTTACAACCAGGTCCTCCAAGACAGGCACATTTAATTCATGGATTATAAAGTTAATTTAGTGAATTGCATTCAGAAGTTTTAAATGGAAAAGAAGAGAAAGGAGAAGCAAAAAATTGAGTAGAATTTCCTTAAGATAGGTACCATGAGAAATCTTATTTCAGATGCATATGTTTGCAGGTGCTGGGGGGGGAATATATCACATTCCTTAAGGTAGGTCACTGTCAAAAAGTGTGAAAGCCACTGCTCTTAGTGATTCCCCCTTGCCATTTAGCCACTCTCCCCTCACACTCCATAGCTGAATCCTTGTGACAAACCCACAGAAGTTAATCAGGACATGAGCTTGTGCAGTAGGCATCTTATGCCAAGTAAAACAGAACAATTTAAAAGGGGCAGCCGTAAGGCAATGTTAGAAAGAGATAGAGCAGAGAGTGAAAGGAAGGAGTGGGAGAAGGGAATAGAGCAGAGCAAGGAGGAGAAGAAATCCTGGAAGAGGAACAGGAAAAAGAAAGAAAACCTTCCTCATTCAGAGACCATCAGACTATTGACGACGATGGAAATTGGAAGAAAGGGAAAATGAAAATTTAATAAGTTTGAGTAGTATGATACAGATCAGGGAGAAACACCATGTTTTCCACTTCTTTCTTTATATTCCAAGAACAGCACACCAGTTTCTACTCAGAGAATACAACTATTGACTCCAGTGTGTAAGCTCTCAAAAGATTCTTCCCTCCTTACACACTCAGCTCAAAAGTGTGGAGGAGGGGAACCAGCAGTTCTTTTCAGTGAAGGAACTCAGTCAAAAGCTTTCTTATCAAACCAATAATCCCATTGATTATTGACAGGAATTCCTATTTGTGAGACAGACTCCTGCTAAAAGAGACTTCTCCCTCTGAGAAGACCTTAAATAAACCTGCCTTATTTTGCATCTCTAATAATAATTACATCATATAAAAGTAATTCCTGAGGAATTAAGACTCAGATTTATTATAATCTTTAATTTGTAACTACTTTATATGAACTCCTACTTCCTTTTCAGAAGTGAATGTCACACATTCATAAGTAAATGGCAAAATAAGACTCCTTATAAACACGAATAATCAAAACAAGAGAAAGTAAAGTGAAGCTACTCTCTGAACTTGACCAGCCACAATGAAATTCCAAGAGTTAAGGAGGAGAATTCAAGACAGTCACTTAAGAGATCTTTCTAGAACTTACTAGCTGTCTGCATACTCTCCTAATTGCCACCTTCATTTCTTGATTCCTGAATGTATAAATCATAGGATTCAGGAAAGGAGTGACAACTGCATCAAAAAGGCCCAGAAGTTTATCCAGAGGTATGGAAGGAGATGGCCATGTATAGAAGAATATCAAAGGACCAAAAAACAAAACTACCACAGTGATATGAGCTGAGAATGTGGACAGAGCCTTGGATGAACCAGCTGAAGAGAGTTTCTGAACACTGAAAATGATGACAATATAAGAAATGAGCAATATGAAGAAGGAACCCACAGAGATGAATCCACTATTGGCTGTGATCATAAACTCCAGTTAGTAGGTGTCAGTACAGGCCAGTTTGATGAACCGAGGGAGGTCACAGTAAAAGCTGTCCAACACATTAGGACCACAGAAGGGTAAGTTTATTACAAAAGCCAATTGAACCAAAGAATGAATAAGGCCAACCACCCAGGCAACCACCAAAAAGAAAATGCACATCCGTGGGCTCATGATGGTCAGATAGTGGAGGGGCTTACAAATGGCCACATATCTGTCAAAGGCCATGGCTATGAGCAGCACCATCTCCACACCACCAATGACGTGGATGAAGAAGATCTGAGTGATGCAGCCTCCAAAGGAAATGACTTTATGCTTTCTAAAAAGGTCAAAAATCATCTTGGGTGATGCAACAGAAGAAACACCCAAGTCAATTAGGGAGAGGTTGGCCAACAGAAAGTACATGAGGGAGTGTAAGTGAGGGTCAAAAGTCACAGTGAGAAGAATGAGGAAGTTTCCCACCATACTTGCCACTTAAAACATGGAGAACACAAAGAGGAGAAGCTGCATTTCCCATGAATTGGTGAGTCCCAGGAACACAAACTCTGTTACCACAGAGTGATTCCCTCCATCCACTGGCTTTTTTACCAGGGCTACCTGAAGGAAGAGAATGGGAAAATATATAAATTATGACAATGATATTTGTAACTATCATTTCTATAAATAACTAGGAAGGAGAAGCTAAATTTTGATGGCCTATTTTCATTTAAGCATTATATCTGAGCTTATATGCTTACAGCCTCTGAAATTGTGTTCACATCAAGTCAGTGGCTATCATGTGCAGCTGCTTAAATCACCAAGTCATCTCTGCATTTAATATCCTTTCTCTTCCTCCCAGGGAAGATGCAGTAATGTTTCTCATGAGATACAAATAGATAACATAGATAACAGCAACTCCTTGATTTTTGGCACAGACTAACATAGTCTGACCCCAGTCACATAAAATTAAATGCTATTGCATCCATTTCCAATTTTAAAGGCTTAGTGTGGCAGACACACCATTCTTTCCTTCCTCTCCATTCCTCACTTTAGGAATATGCTTGCCTGAGGGCTGCAAAGACTTGCTTTACATTACTATTGTTTTTTTTAGTATCTTGTATTGTCATGAACTTGTAAAAGTCTATCTCAATGTAGACTGTAAACTTCTTGAAGGCAGAATTTATGGCTTGTTCATATTTGTTTTACCTGAAACTACTTTAAAGTGGTTCATGGACAGGTCCAGGTCCATGAATTATCAGTTACCATATGCATTACTTGCAGAGAAATCCAAAGTGTAGTTATTTGATATTATAGCAGCACCCCAATGTCCCTCATTTTATATTTTACAGAGGAACCAATACCTGGAGTAGATATTAAGTGAAAAAAACAAAAATCCTGCATCTTTACCATGGATTAATTGGGAAGTACTGCCTTAAAGTAATCTGCACATGATCTCAAAAATTAAAACTATGAAAATCATCACGGTGAGTTGATAATTATTTCATTCAAAACTCTATGTAAGAACTTATCACATTATCTTGTTTTTAGTTACTTTTATTTAGAGGAGATGCATAGCATAGTTTATCCACTGACAGGTTGATCTTGGGTAAGTTACCTAAACTCTTTGAGTTTCAGTTTATTTATGTGATTAGTAAAATAAATTATGGATTTTAATTATAAGACTATATTAACTATCCAGTGGATGTTCATTCTGCTTCACTTTCTTTCAGCTGCCCAAAATAGCACTGAATATATGAGATTAAATTAATGAATGGTTAAAATAAAAAAAAAGAAGTACTGGCCAACACAAAGCATCAAGATTCCATTTCAGAAAAGATATTCCAATAATGAATAATGATTATCTGCTCCTATAAAACACATACTTTTTCAGTGAGAGAAACTATCATATAAATTAAAATAATTTTCTCCTAAAAAAATACTATATTTCCTAATTGTATCTACCACAAATGTAATTCACTGATTATTTGTTTTTAAGCTTCCCACAACTAGATCAAAAGCTCCATAAAGTTTGGGACTATATCTGACTTGTTCACTAATGCATCCAGAAAGCTTGAATCACTCCAATTGCATAATAGGGACAAATAAGTGGTTGGTGAAAGGATGAATGCAATTTTCACCTATTTTATGTTAGAGACTGACCCAGTGAGAAAAGGTCAACTTAATGGAATTCAGAAAAAGGGAAAAAAATTGTCTGAAAAGAAGATCAAAAGCAGGAAAATGACTAAAACAAAGTATCCTAAACCTACTCAAGAAGAATGAAATCAATGAGATCAACTTTGAGCCTTACTGATAAACTCAAAATACATAATTTTGGAAAAAACTCTACTTATCATGCAATGGGAAATACATATCTGAATAGATTAAGAAAATTGACCAAAACCATAAGCTTGAAAGCATAGACTAGGATGCAGGTTAGCTGATGACAAGATCAACACTCCTACAAAATCCCTACCTTCGCTCAGTTAACTATGACTCCCTGAAAATTCAGTCTGAACAAAAGCATATGTTATGGGGTGCAAGTGTAGTTCAGTGGTAGAATTCTCGCCTGCCATGTGGGAGACCAGGGTTTGATTCCTGACCCATGCACTTCTCCAACAAAGAAAGCAACAAAACAAATAAACAAACAAAAATCCAACAAATGGTGCTGCAATAATGGGATACTCACATGAAAAAAGATGAAATGTGACCCCACCATATAGCATAAAATTTTTTTAAATAATAATAAAATATGTTAAAGTGGTGACAGAAATTGTTCATGCAAGACGATGTCTTCTACTAGTTGACAACTACCACATATTGATATACCAGCCACTGGTGCCTCACCCTCGAAGATGATTAACCACCTCTGACACTGTCAGGAAATTCACTTAATTGTGAGGCCTGCAAAACTAGGCATTTGTTAAAACACTTATTCATATACTAATTTTTCAAGGAAATACTCCAACTTGAATAGGTGGTTTTCTGAATGATTGATTTCCAGATCCAAAAATTGCCCAATTTATCTTTTCACTCAACTCTTTCCCCAGGGGTAACTGAGACCCCTGAAGAAAATCCAGCAAGGGTTGCAACATAGAAGTTTCCACAATATTACCTGTTTTCAAGTTCTACCTTCTTTCTGAAATCTTTCTTGACTATTTCAACTCAGGCAATTTTCCTTTTCTAGCATTTCATTTCAAATCCCTAAATTGTTCATAGGGCTATTCTATTTAATTCCATGTGTTTCTTTATATTCCCCTACTGCCTTAAAAAGTGCTAGATGCATCACAAAGACCAAGGTCAACAGCTTGAGTAATTATTTGAGCTACAGTATATTGACAATGATGATCAATCTCAATGTGGATGCAAGGACTCCAGATTTAATCTAGGGTTTCATATGAAAGATAGATTCTCACGTGTGACTGTATATTCATTAATTTCATCTCTCAAGGAGTTTGAAAATAGCAAACAATATCTAATAGAAACTATTTCTATTATTTTGAAATAAGCCACATGGTATAATGAAAACAGTTTAGGCGTCAGTATCCGAATAACCACCAGCCACCAAATAACTCAGTGGCATTGTGAAACATACATTTCATTTTTGAGCTTTCCCTTTCTTCTATATGTAATATAGAGATAATTTGTGTCATTTAATGCATCTACAATGCATCTGCTTCTTTCACTTCTCACTGCCCCTGAATTCATCACCTTTCTCAAGCAAAGCCTCACCAGGATGCTCACCTTCATACATTTTTTTTTATTTCTGCAGTTATTCATCAGTGCTCAAGACTCACCTGATCACAGTGTCAATGGTTTAATGAGTTCTTTTTCCCTCCAGATGAACAGCAAACTCCTAACAGAACATTCAAAGCCCTTTCAAATGTAATTCTTTCCAAACTCATTTCTCCTACTCCCTTTCTGCATCTCACGATACAGCAACATATAACTGTTACCAGTGATGATTATATAAATGATTGTCACACCCTGCCCTGCTAAAAGATTTAATCACACTTTCTGCTGAATCCATTACATTGCGAAGCCATTTGCCTTTTTCAAGTATCTTTTTTCTTACATGGCAGGCACAGGGAACCTAACCTGGGTCTCCAGCATGGCAGGTGAGAACTCTGCCATTGAGCCACCGTGGCCCACTTCTTTTTCAAGTTATCTTTAACATAATTCTGGAAACAGTGTACTTCTAGTTAAAAGTCAAGGTCAATTAACCTCTTCCAAATGTCAGTTCTCTCACCATTTTTCTCCTGTACTACTCAATTCCTAACTCCAGACATTATCTTCAATGCAGAAAGAAAACACCCATGCCCATTAGGATGTGATTTATGTCCAAGCAATTCCAACAAAAGAATCTTATCTGACGTTAAATCTACTCTTCCTACTGTTACATTTACTTCCATAATTCCATTTCACCTGTGAAAGAGAAGAACATATTCACGGAGTCTTGAATTGCCTGTATTCTCTAAATCAAAATGCCATTTAAAATAATGTCATTGGAGGAAATGAAAATAATTAACAGCTCTAGAGGACAGTGAACAAATATAAACTGCAAAGATATGAGTTTACAAGGAGCTCATGGGTCAAGAGGTTTTGCCTTTAGAGATGTTTGTTTTGACCAGAGCAAGCAATGTTTCTGCAAACTTATAATAAGGCACTAGAGAGGAAAAAGGAAAAGAGTGAAACATTTATGCCTTAATATCGTTATGCCATTTTGTTGGCTATTTTACAAATGTTGGTTATTGCCCAAAAGGAGAAATCTCTGAAAATACATAAATACTAACGCTAATAATTTCACTCTAATCATTTCGAGCATCTCTAGAAAAGCAAATCTGCTTAATCTTTGTATAGTTTACATAGTTGAAGAAGGTGCACAAATATTTCATTTTTAAGCAATCACGTTGAGTAATTATGGATGTGCACCAGGATTTAGCAGTACAGAAACTCATTCCAGTGAATAAGACTTAAAACTGGAACATCTAGAAACCTCAACTTCTTTTCATTATGGAGAATGCAAAAGGCAAGGAGGCAGGTAGTGCATGTTGGACACCATGAAGGGAAACTGACCAAGCTCCTCGCTTCCCAGTAGAACTCTACAGAGAAGTCAGGGGAAGAATGCGTGACTCTCAAATTTGAACCTGTGTCAGTAGAAACAAAAGAGGAACAGCAGTCTTCCAGCGAACCAAGCACATCAGGTTTGCCAAAAACCTCAGCTAAGGGCACCAAATGAAAAAAATCCAAGAAAGATTACAAAGCTTCCTGTTTGCAAGAGAATGCACCATGCAACAACAGCTGAAAACCTCGGAAAAAGATAGCAATTCCTCCATTACTATCTAAATTGCCACCTGTCAACCTGCTTCACTGAGACATCCTGCGGGCTTGGTGCCAGCAGTTAAAGCTAAGCACCAAAGGACAGAAATTAGAAGCATATAGGCGAATCTGTGAATATGCTTACCCAAATCAAAAGGATATTCTTGTCACAGCAAAGGAGGCCAAGATCCTGACACAGTCTCAAAGAAAATCACTGGGGGAAATGCCTCTGGAAAAATCGGAGAAAAGAAACATGTCTTCTGAGGGCACTGATCTTTCGGAAATGGCTCCTCCACCCCAGGAGGGAGTATCTGGTTTTCTTGAGGGAATGAACACAGTTGTGGTGACAACTTCAGCCCAGGAGGCTATCTTGGCCTCCTGGATGAGAATTGCAGCCAGGGCTGGGAGGATGGAAGCCATGGAATCGCCACAGGAGGCCTATGGTGTCAGGTGGTGTGTAGTACATGGAAGAAGTCTCCCTGCAAACACAGATGGTTGGGTTCACTTGCAATTTCATGCTGGACAAGCTTGGGTCCCTGAAAAACAAGGGAGAGTGAGTGCACTCTTCCTGTTACCTGTCTGCAAATTTCCACCTCCACACCTGGAAGACAATATGTTTTGCCCCAGATGTGTTCAAAGGAACAAAGTCTTAATGAAAAGCCTCCAGTGAGATTGCAATACCAAGAAAATGGTACTTCTGTGATTGCAATTCATAGTGGAAAAGGGCCACAATTGACTTATGGTGTCACTGACCACAAGCCCTGGACCTCACTGAGCCCTCCATGTTCCCTGCTTACAGGACACACAAACTAGTGTGTCTCAGGTTTTACTCCTTCAGACCCCAACAGTGCCTGATTCTTCATGGGTTGGGATATTGGAGACTCTTAATGTTTAAAAATGGAAAGAAGAAGAAAAAAATGTTGCAAGTTACTATTCATTCCAGTTTAATAAGATGACAAAGTTAAAAAGCTGTCTATACTCCCAGATCTTCCTCCTGAAGTAGAACTGACTAAACAACTCTTTTAAGTGTGTAAATGCTCTTCAGGTAAGCACTGTGGCTCATAATAAGGACCCTGCAGATGTTGATGTGGTGTAAAAAGAATTTTCCTCCTGTATTGCAATTCCTGCCTTATAAGACTGCTTTGGAAATGGCTCCTTTGTAACTGTAAGTTCAGTGGCTTCAAATTGAGTATTTTAAGCTGATGGGAAAGCTGTTATTGGCCCCCCCCACCCCCCAAAAACCTGACTATTTTAGAAAATGGCATTTTTCAAAGTTATTCTTAAGGCTGTGTTTTGGCTTGTGATCAAGACAGTGTCCTTCCCCAATCTTTATATATTGAATTAGAAATACATATATAAAATACTTCATTACACATTGAATTTAGTGAGCCATAGTCATTGCATGCAAACACACTAATGTTCTTAACTCAAAGGCACATTAAAGCAAAAAGCATGATTTTGTTTTGTTTATGATACATTTTTAGTTTTTTATGTACTAACTACATTTATTGTCATGAATTTTGGAAAAGATAATGATGCTTTTCATCTGTCCTTTGATTTTGGGGGGTGGGCATGGGTGCATCATTCAGGAATGTCCTATGATTTTTTTTTTATTTTTTTTTATTAATTAAAAAAAGAATTAACAAAACAATTAGAAATCATTCCAATCTACATGTACAATCAGTAATTCTTAATAACATCACATAGTTGCATATTCATCATTTCTTAGTACATTTGCATCAATTTAGAAAAAGAAATAAAAAGACAACAGAATAAGAATTAAAACAATAATAGAAAGAAAAAAAACAAAAAAAAAACAAAAACAAAAAACCTATACCTCACATGCAGCTTCATTCAGTGTTTTAACATAATTGCATTACAATTGGGTAGTATTGTGCTGTCCATTTCTGAGTTTTTATATCCAGTCCCGTTGTACAGTCTGTATCCCTTCATCTCCAATTATCCCTTCTCTTTTTTTTTTTTAATTAACGGAAAAAAAGAAATTAACCCAACATTTAGAGATCATACCATTGTACACATGCAATCATTAATTCTTAACATCATCACATAGATGCATGATCATCATTTCTTAGTACATTTGCATTGGTTTAGAAGAACTAGCAACATAACCGAAAAAGATATAGAATGTTAATATAGAGAAAAAAATAAAAGTAATAATAGTAAAATCAAAACAAAACAAAACAAAACAAAACAAAAACCTATAGCTCAGATGCAGCTTCATTCAGTGTTTTAACATGATTACTTTACAATTAGTTATTATTGTGCTGTCCATTTTTGAGTTTTTGTATCTAGTCCTGTTGCACAGTCTGTATCCCTTCAGCTTCAATTACCCATTGTCTTACCCTGTTTCTAACTCCTGCTGAACTCTGTTACCAATGACATATTTCAAGTTTATTCTCAAATGTCCGTTCACATCAGTGGGACCATACAGTATTTGTCCTTTAGTTTTTGGCTGGATTCACTCAGCATAATATTCTCTAGGTCCATCCATGTTATTACATGGTTCATAAGTTTATCTTGTCTTAAAGCTGCATAATATTCCATCGTATGTATATACCACAGTTTGTTTAGCCACTCTTCTGTTGATGGTGATTTTGGCTGTTTCCATCTCTTTGCAATTGTAAATAATGCTGCTATAAACATTGGTGTGCAAATGTCCGTTTGTGTCTTTGCCCTTAAGTCCTTTGAGTAGATACCTAGCAATGGTATTGCTGGGTCGTATGGCAATTCTATATTCAGCTTTTTGAGGAACTGCCAAACTGCCTTCCACAGTGGTTGCACCCTTTGACATTCCCACCAACAGTGGATAAGTGTGCCTCTTTCTCCGCATCCTCTCCAGCACTTGTCATTTTCTGTTTTGTTGATAATGGCCATTCTGGTGGGTGTGAGATGATATCTCATTGTGGTTTTGATTTGCATTTCTCTAATGGCCAGGGACATTGAGCATCTCTTCATGTGCCTCTTGGCCATCCGTATTTCCTCTTCTGAGAGGTGTCTGTTCAAGTCTTTTTCCCATTTTGTAATTGGGTTGGCTGTCTTTTTGTTGTTGAGATGAACAATCTCTTTATAAATTCTGGATACTAGACCTTTATCTGATATATCATTTCCAAATATTGTCTCCCATTGTGAAGGCTGTCTTTCTACTTTCTTGATGAAGTTCTTTGATGCACAAAAGTGTTTAATTTTGAGGAGCTCCCATTTATTTATTTCCTTCTTCAGTGCTCTTGCTTTAGGTTTAAGGTCCATAAAACCGCCTCCAGTTGTAAGATCCATAAGATATCTCCCAACATTTTCCTCTAACTGTTTTATGGTCTTAGACCTAATGTTTAGATCTTTGATCCATTTTGAGTTAACTTTTGTATAGGGTGTGAGAGATGGGTCTTCTTTCATTCTTTTGCATATGGATATCCAGTTCTCTAGGCACCATTTATTGAAGAGACTGCTCTGTCCCAGGTGAGTTGGCTTGACTGCCTTATCAAAGATCAAATGTCCATAGATGAGAGGGTCTATATCTGAGCACTCTATTCGATTCCATTGGTTGATATATCTATCTTTATGCCAATACCATGCTGTTTTGACCACTGTGGCTTCATAATATGCCTTAAAGTCAGGCAACGCGAGACCTCCAGCTTCGTTTTTTTTCCTCAAGATGTTTTTAGCAATTCGGGGCACCCTTCCCTTCCAGATAAATTTGCTTATTGGTTTTTCTATTTCTGAAAAATAAGTTGTTGGGATTTTGATTGGTATTGCATTGAATCTGTAAATCAATTTAGGTAGGATTGACATCTTAACTACATTTAGTCTTCCAATCCATGAACACGGTATGCCCTTCCATCTATTTAGGTCTTCTGTGATTTCTTTTAGCAGTTTTTTGTAGTTTTCTTTATATAGGTTTTTTGTCTCTTTAGTTAAATTTATTCCTAGGTATTTTATTCTTTTAGTTGCAATTGTAAATGGGATTCGTTTCTTGATTTCCCCCTCAGCTTGTTCATTACTAGTGTATAGAAATGCTACAGATTTTTGAATGTTGATCTTGTAACCTGCTACTTTGCTGTACTCATTTATTAGCTCTAGTAGTTTTGTTGTGGATTTTTCAGGGTTTTCAACGTATAGTATCATATCGTCTGCAAACAGTGATAGTTTTACTTCTTCCTTTCCAATTTTGATGCCTTGTATTTCTTTTTCTTGTCTAATTGCTATGGCTAGAACCTCCAACACAATGTTGAATAATAGTGGTGATAGTGGACATCCTTGTCTTGTTCCTGATCTTAGGGGGAAAGTTTTCAATTTTTTCCCATTGAGGATGATATTAGCTGTGGGTTTTTCATATATTCCCTCTATCATTTTAAGGAAGTTCCCTTGTATTCCTATCTTTTGAAGTGTTTTCAACAGGAAAGGATGTTGAATCTTGTCGAATGCCTTCTCTGCATCAATTGAGATGATCATGTGATTTTTCTTCTTTGATTTGTTGATATGGTGTATTACATTAATTGATTTTCTTATGTTGAACCATCCTTGCATACCTGGGATGAATCCTACTTGGTCATGATGTATAATTCTTTTAATGTGTTGTTGGATACGATTTGCTAGAATTTTATTGAGGATTTTTGCATCTGTATTCATTAGAGAGATTGGTCTGTAGTTTTCTTTTTTTAATATCTTTGCCTGGTTTTGGTATGAGGGTGATGTTGGCTTCATAGAATGAATTAGGTAGTTTTCCCTCCACTTCGATTTTTTTGAAGAGTTTGAAGAGAATTGGTACTAATTCTTTCTGGAACGTTTGGTAGAATTCACATGTGAAGCCATCTGGTCCTGGACTTTTCTTTTTAGGAAGCTTTTGAATGACTAATTCAATTTCTTTACTTGTGATTGGTTTGTTGAGGTCATCTATGTCTTCTTGAGTCAAAGTTGGTTGTTCATGTCTTTCCAGGAACCCGTCCATTTCCTCTAAATTGTTGTATTTATTAGCGTAAAGTTGTTCATAGTATCCTGTTATTACCTCCTTTATTTCTGTGAGGTCAGTAGTTATGTCTCCTCTTCCATTTCTGATCTTATTTATTTGCATCCTCTCTCTTCTTCTTTTTGTCAATCTTGCTAAGGGCCCATCAATCTTATTGATTTTCTCATAGAACCAACTTCTGGCCTTATTGATTTTCTCTATTGTTTTCATGTTTTCAATTTCATTTATTTCTGCTCTAATCTTTGTTATTTCTTTCCTTTTGCTTGCTTTGGGGTTAGCTTGCTGTTCTTTCTCCAGTTCTTCCAAATGGATAGTTAATTCCTGAATTTTTGCCTTTTCTTCTTTTCTGATATAGGCATTTAGAGCAATAAATTTCCCTCTTAGCACTGCCTTTGCTGCGTCCCATAAGTTTTGATATGTTGTGTTTTCATTTTCATTCGCCTCAAGGTATTTGCTAATTTCTCTTGCAATTTCTTCTTTGACCCAGTCATTGTTTAGGACTGTGTTGTTGAGCCTCCACGTATTTGTGAATTTTCTGGCACTCTGCCTATTATTGATTTCCAACATCATTCCTTTATGGTCCGAGAAAGTGTTGTGTAAGATTTCAATCTTTTTAAATTTGTTGAGACTTGCTTTGTGACCCAGCATATGGTCTATCTTTGAGAATGATCCATGAGCACTTGAGAAAAAGGTGTATCCTGCTGTTGTGGGATGTAATGTCCTATAAATGTCTATTAAGTCTAGTTCATTTATAGTAATATTCAGATTCTCTATTTCTTTGTTGATCCTCTGTCTAGATGTTCTGTCCCTTGATGAGAGTGGTGAGTTGAAGTCTCCAACTATTATGGTATATGAGTCTATTTCCCTTTTCAGTGTTTGCAGTATATTCCTCACGTATTTTGGGGCATTCTGATTCGGTGCGTAAATATTTATGATTGTTATGTCTTCTTGTTTAATTGTTCCTTTTATTAGTATATAGTGTCCTTCTTTGTCTCTTTTAACTGTTTTACATTTGAAGTCTAATTTGTTGGATATTAGTATAGCCACTCCTGCTCTTTTCTGGTTGTTATTTGCATGAAATATCTTTTCCCAACCTTTCACTTTCAACCTATGTTTATCTTTGGGTCTAAGATGTGTTTCCTGTAGACAGCATATAGAAGGATCCTGTTTTTTAATCCATTCTGCCAATCTATGTCTTTTGATTGGGGAATTCAGTCATTGACATTTAGTGTTATTACTGTTTGGATAATATTTTCCTCTAACATTTTGCCATTTGTATTATATATATCATATCTGATTTTCCTTCTTTCTACACTCTTTTCCATATCTCTCTCTTCTGTCTTTTTGTATCTGACTCTAGTGCTTCCTTTAGTATTTCTTGCAGAGCTGGTCTCTTGGTCACAAATTCTTTCAGTGACTTTTTGTCTGAGAATGTTTTAATTTCTCCCTCATTTTTGAAGGATAATTTTGCTGGATATAGGAGTCTTGGTTGGCGGTTTTTCTCTTTTAGTATTTTAAATATATCATCCCACTGTCTTCTAGCTTCCATGGTTTCTGCTGAGAAATCTACACAAAGTCTTATTGGGTTTCCCTTGTATGTAATGGATTGTTTTTCTCTTGCTGCTTTCAAGATCTTCTCTTTCTCTTTGACCTCTGACATTCTAACTAGTAAGTGTCTTGGAGAACGCCTATTTGGGTCTAATCTCTTTGGGGTGCACTGCACTTCTTGGATCTGTAATTTTAGGTCTTTCATAAGAGTTGGGAAATTTTCAGTGATAATTTCTTCCATTAGTTTTTCTCCTCCTTTTCCCTTCTCTTCTCCTTCTGGGACACCCACAACACGTATATTTGTGCGGTTCATATTGTCCTTGAGTTCCCTGATACCCTGTTCAAATTTTTCCATTCTTTTCCCTATAGTTTCTGTTTCTTTTTGGAATTCAGATGTTCCATCCTCCAAATCACTAATTCTATCTTCTGTCTCTTTAAATCTATCATTGTAGCTATCCATTATTTTTTCTATGTTTGCTACTTTATCCTTCACTTCCATAAGTTCTGCGATTTGTTTTTTCAGTTTTTCTATTTCTTCTTTATGTTCAGCCCATGTCCTCTTCATGTCCTCCCTCAATTTATCGATTTCATTTTTGAAAAGGTTTTCCATTTCTGTTCGTATATTCAGCATTAGTTGTCTCAGCTCTTGTGTCTCATTTGAGCTATTGGTTTGTTCCTTTGACTGAGCCATATTCTCAATCTTTTGAGCGTGGACAGTTATCTTCTGCTGCTGATGTCTGGGCATTTATTCAGATTTCTCTTGGTGTTGGACCCCGCAAGGTTGTAATATTTTTCTGTGAAATCTCTGGGTTCTGTTTTTCTTATCCTGCCCAGTAGGTGGCGCTCGTGGCACACGTTTGTCTGCGGGTCCCACCAGTAAAAGGTGCTGTGGGACCTTAAACTTTGGAAAACTCTCGCCGTCCTGGGGGTTCGCTAGCCGAAGCGGCTTGAGCCGGCCCGGGGTCCGAACGCAGGGAGGGTTGCTGGTCGCCGCAGCCAGGGAAAGAGCCCGTCCGAATTTCCTGGTCGGCCCTGGGCAACACGCATGGCGGGAGGGCGCCAGCGGCAGCGGCCCGCCCGAGAGAGTGCACGTTCCCCGGGAGTCACGGGGTCACCGTTCTCCGTGGCCTGGGGGTTTCCGATCCAATTCTCTCAGTTGGTCCGGGGGATGCACGTGGTGTGGGCGCCAGTCGCCTTGGTTTCAGGGGACCACCTCTCCAATTCTCTCAGCTGGCCCGGGAAGGGGGAAGGGAGTAACTCCGGCCGCTTGCCACCCCACCCGGTAAGGCCCACGCGCCTCGGCGATCTCACCCGAGCTGCTTCTCTCAGCCAGCCAGCCATTCCAGGATGGGGTACGCTGACTTTTTTATCTCTGTTGTGGCTTTGGGCGCTTTCTGTATCGTTTCTACTCCCCTAGTAGGTGTCCTGGAGAAGAAACTAAGATCCGCGTGTCTTACTAAGCCGCCATCTTCCAGGAAGTCCCTGATTTTTATATGGTAATTTCCCATATTTTATTATTATGAGTAGGAGAGGTTTCTTTTTACTTTATACCAATGAAGGCATAAAAATTAATAAGGAAGAAATGGTAGGGTTGGAAAGTTTGTAGCCATCATTTTATAGACTGTTTAGGCAAGAAGCCTCAATAAGTTTTAAAGGCAGAGAGAAACGTTTGTTGAGGGCAGGATGTTTTCACAGTGACAGCAGTGAGTCCTCACAGATTGCTCTCTAGCCCTCAGGAAAAAAAATCCAGCAGCCCAACAAGGAAGATAAAGGGGGCTGATATGACCTGAATCTCAGTACCACCACCTAACTAGGCCATCAGAAAGTACAATTTACTAAACTTTTCTGTTTCTGAATTTCCCTATTTGTAAAAGACGCACATAGTATCCAAGACTGATGTGAGGATTAAATGAATAAAAATACAACTGAGGGTGGTGTGAACCGTGGTTTAGTGGCAGAATTCTCACCTGCCATGCCAGAGACCTGGGTTCAATTCCCCGTGCCTGCCTATGGAGAAAAAAACACAACTGAATGACATCTCAGTTCTTGTAAACATGACTAATTTCAATACCCACTTTTGAGGGGTTTTGTGAGGATAAATAATTGATGTCAAATAGTACCATGTATGGCACATCATATGTTTTTTAAATGTTATCAGTATTACCTGGCATATAAGGAATATTCCACAAATGTTGGTGTGATATAAAAAGAAAATATGTGTATATATGTGTAAAGTCTCAAAGTATGAATAAATCATTATGGGTCCACTTGTATCTTCAAAAAAAAACTGGAACATCTAGCAACTGATGAAATATTAAGCTACAACCATACACTGAAATTCTCTGTAACCACTAAACGGCATTTTCAAACCCTATACAGGGTGAGCCACAGTGGCTCAGCAGGCACAGTTCTTGTCTGCCATGCTGGAGACCCAGATTCAATTCCTGGTGCCTGCTTATGCACACATGCAAAAAAATTCTGATTGCTCAAACTTTATACAGTTAAAAGACAACTGTAATATATTGTTGCATTAAACAGTGGATAGCTGAACACCATAGGTAAGATGTTGCTCAGCATGTAAATATATACATATGTTGACAAATAAACAATGAATCTTTTTCCATAAGTACTTCAGGACCATGGGATTACTAGTTAAGAAAACAAAGATTTTTTTCTTTAAACTTTGTACACTTGTATCAGTCAATCTTCTGTCAGGGCAAGAGATGCACATTCAAATTGGGTAAGCTAAGATGAGCTTAATAAAAAAAATATTGACCAAGCAATGTGACAGAAAGCAAAGAGTGATACAATACACCAGGCTAGGAAGAGCAGAAGCAGACATTACCATTCTTAGGCCTAAAGAGGCAAAGACAGAGTAGATTGAAACTAGAAATAAAGAGATTTATGGAGAGGGCCACTGTCGAAAACCACAGCCAGCCCACTGAGATCCTGCAGAGAAAGAATAAATACACATAGACAGATCTCAGTCACCACCCTCCCTCATTTTGATCTCTTCCTAGAGTTCCACGCTGGCTAAAGCAATCAGAAAACCCAGGACAAAGGTGGCTGTTAGCTCATTCAGGTCAGATTCTTAAGGCAGAAAGTAGGGTGCAGATAGGTTGAGTAGGACTGGAGGAACAATAGAAACTCTCCCTTTACCCCCTGCATCCAATGTTGTCTTTCATCCAAGAGATGAATAGAGCAACACATTGTATTCAGAGTAAATGAAATTGGACATATAAAAGAATAATTAGTTATTGTATCATTGCAGAGGAATCTAAACCAAAATGTTAGCCAATACTGGTGTGCCTCACATGAATTACCTAGGGAAAGAGAAGGACAAAAATAAGTAAAAAAAATAAAAGATGGGGGTCACCATCCTTGTTTCCATACCAGTTGTGAGGTTTATTTTTATGATAGAATTTTATCTTATCCTCCCCAGGTTGGACTGAGATCTCTGTTTGGTACTCCAAAACGTTATTCTTATATTAGTCATAAAATTATTCTTTTGGTATTGCATTGCCACAATTTCAATTGATAGGAACTAATGGACAAAGGAATATTAAGAAACAATAGTAAATCTTTTGTGTTCTGAATTTAACACTATTTGTCAACACTGGTCTATAGCTATAGGAACACAATTTCCCCCTTGGTAATTGGGACCTATCACCCAGCCCTTAGATCTCAGTGAGAGAGTTCCCTGCCTTTCTCCACATCTTACAGAGGGCGATAGAGTGACCCTACCTGTATCATGAACCTTACTCTGGAGTAAAGATTTCATGGGGTCTAAAAGAAATGCCCATCTGGAGCCTGTGCTCCTCCTTCTAAACAGTCAGGGTCCTCCCAGGAATTTCTTGCCAGACATCCCCTAGTCCACAATCATGGCTTTCTAGTGTTTTACACACACATACACACACAAACACACACATATAGCTATGGCATATATTTATCAATGTAAAGGGATAGACCATACTTTCTTAAGAATTTGCTAGCTTGATGAATAACTTTCAAATACTTCAAGATATGACCTGTGGGATTACATTTTTACTCTTGTTCCAGGCCCCCAAATCTTTAGGGACAGGCCCTTTTCTGCATGTTGGTTCAGTAACTTGAGTTGCCCACAGTGATTAGAGGCCAGTCTCAATTATAATCCTTAGTTGAAGGCTTTCCTCCCTGGAACACTAGGAACTCTAACCCTTCCAAACTTAAATTTACAATAATAGGAAGAAAAAAAATTTCCCACAGAGTATATGTTCTAATAGAGTGAATTTTTCTACCCTGGATTCATGCATTCTGACTGCAGGAGAGATGACACACCCCTTGACTACATGTTTAAGGTATGTACTGCATCAAATAGGACAGTATCCCAAATTTCAAGATGTTTCTCTCCCAGTTGGTACAAAAGCTAAGCATTAAACAGGTTATTCCTCCACTTTATCAATTCATTTGTTTCTAGATGAAGGTATTAGCAAATTTGATGAATGATTATGGATGTAAGCCCATTGTAACTCTTCATTTTGGGCAAAAATGTGTCTGGTGACATTGTTGTCTGTGGTAACCATAGTAATAGAGAAGGCAGGAGAGGGATTCTATAACTCCATAAATGGTGGGGCTGGCAGAAACGGTAGGGTAAGAAAGGTAACAGAAGGTCACAGTAAAAACTGTCCAATATATTAGGGCCACAAAAAAAGCAAATATACCACAAAAACCAGTTGGACCACTGAGTTGGGAAATGCCAATAATCCAGGAACTGTCTAAAAAGAATGGACACATTGGACTCATGATGTTAAGGTAGTGGAAGGTCTTGCATATGACCACATATCTGTCAAAGGCCATGACTTGAGTAGCATCATCTCAGTGCCCCCAACAGCATGGTTAAAGAAAATCTGGCCAATGCATCCCAAAGAAGATGGCTTTGTGCTTCTTGAGAATATCAAAACTCATCTTAGGGTCAGTTATTGAACAAAATGTCAGTATCAATGATGGAGAGGTTAGACAGGATCAAATGCATAGGGGAGTGAAGACCAGCATTCAAGTTTATGGTGAACACAATGACAAGGTGTGCTGCTTTGAAAGGATTATGTACTCTAGGAAATAATGTAGGTTAATCTCTACTCAATAATGCAGGTTGGAAACTTGATTAGGTTATCTCCACGGAGATGTGACTCATCCAATTATGGGTATTAACCTTGGATTAGAGGGAGATGTGACTCCACCCATTCCAAATGGGTCTTGATAAGTTTACTGGAATCCTTTAAAGTAAGAAGCATTTTGGAGAAATTTCCTTTTCAGAATGACAAGAGCCACGAAGCAGAGAACTTACACTTCTAAAGATCTTTGGAGATGAAGAAGGAATATGCCCTCAGGGGAGCTTCATAAAGCAAGAGGCCTGGAGAGGAAGCTAGTAAATGTCACTGTGTTCACCATGTGCCTTTCCAGTTGAGAGAGAAACCTTGAACTTCATTGGCCTTTCTTGAGTGAAGGTAAATGCCTTAGTTTGGCCATTTTGATAGACTGGCTTTAGAACTATAAATTTGCAACTCAGTAAAATGCCTCCTTTTAAAAGCCATTCCATTTATGGTATATTGCATTCCAGCAGCTAGCAAACCAGAACACAAGATTTCCCATCATGCTTCCAAAGTGGAACAAAAAAGAGAAAACATAAAGGAGAAGCTGGATCTCCCATGTATTGGAAAGTCCAAGGAACACAAACTCTGATATTATAGAGTGATTTGTCCCATCCATTGCCTCAGTCCTCCAGACCAATTTTCATATAACCTAAGTGAGGACAAAAAAATGAGAGAGAATTACCTCAGCAAGTAATAGTGTTCAACAAAGAGCGGATCTGGTCATTGAAAATGATTATATTAATTATATGTGTAATATATAATATAATATATTATATTAATATAGTATTATATTAAACATCTCACACAGCCAAATAATCTTCACTGAATGCATACTGGACTTCAACTTTGAGGGATCAGCTGTTTTCCATATAGCATTATAGTTTTAAAATTACTACTACCTGATTAGTATTTACATAGGACCTACAGATCACGGGTATTGCATAGGATTACCAAAAGGTAATGTGTTTCATTTGGGGTGATGGAAAATTCTAAAACTGAATGTTGTGGCAGATGCACAATTCTTCTTATACTAAAATCATGAAAATGGATAAATTGAATTTTTTAAATTATATCTCAGTAAAACCATTGTATTAGTTAGGGTTCTCTAGAGAAACAGAATCAACAGGGAACACTTGCAAATACAAAATTTATGAAAATGTCTCACGTGACCATAGGAATGCAGAGTCCAAAATCCACAGGGCAGGCTGCGAAGCCGATGACTCCGATGGATGGCCTGGATGAACTCCACAGGAGAGGCTCACCAGCCAAAGCAGGAATGCAACCTGTCTCCTCTGAGTCCTCCTTAAAAGGCTTCCCATGATTGGATTTAGCATCACTAATTGCAGAAGACACTTCTCTTTGACTGATTACAAATGGAATCAGCTGTGGATGTAGCTGACGTGATCATGACCTAATCCTATGAAATGTCCTCATTGCAACAGACAGGGCAGCGCTTGCCCAATCAGATGAACAGGTACCACAACTTGGCCAAGTTGACACCTGTCCCTAACCATGACAGTCCACCCCCTGTCAACTTGGCACATATATATATATATATATATATATATATATATATATATATATCACCTTAGACCATACTTAATTTTCAAATGAAAACAAATAAGAACACATTTTTTCTTTTACCTGACAATACTCAACTGTCCTGCATATAACTGGAGACACATTAAATCTCTCCAGAATAGTGTGCAAATCCTTGGGCAACATTCATTCTTAAACTTGATATCTTACAACTTAAATAGTATAACACAAACAAAACAGCATTACAGTCCTCGTTGCTGTAACTGATAACGTGGTCGAAGTTCATATTTATCACTACCTTCTTCCACTACCCATTCCATGTTCCCTTTCCCCTCAGAAAGCACTTCAGCTGGCCGTGGTTCTTTGCCTGGTGGGGTGACCCAAACCTTCATTCCTGAAGTCTCAGAGCCATTAGTGGTCCTGCCTGGATTGTGTTGTTGCAGTTTTCCATTGATTTTGATCACAGGGCATGGTAGTACTAATAGACGCCCCAGAGGATCTCCTATATTCCAAGAAAACTCTTCTTTATCTCCATTATGTAGTTGCAGTCCTACTTCCTTCTGATAGTCAGGGTCAATTACCCCAGACAATAATGTAATCCCCTTCTTGGTGTGTTGATCCAGAGGCATAAGTAACCCAAAGTGGCCAGGTGGCAATCTTAACTTCCAGTTCAGTGGTATCACTGTTGTTTCTCCTGGAGAAAGCACACCCCGTTTTGGAACTAAAACCTGTAGACCAGCAGAACTCAGGGTAGCAGGGACAGGAAGCAAAAATTTTCCTAGTGGATCACTAGGAGTAATAGGGAGTGGCACCACACCCATTTCCACCCCTTAGTTCCTGGACCCATGGATCCTGGCTATGGGAGAAACAGCACCATACAGCGGACACTGATTCAGAGCATACACAGCTTCCTGGAGAACATTACCCCAGCCTTTCAAGTTTTTGCCACCTAGTTGGCACCATAATTGAGTTTTCAAAAGGCCATTCCACCGTTCTATCAATCCAGCAGCTTCTGGATGATGGGGAACATGGTAAGACCAGAGAATTCCATGAGCATGTGCCCATTCCCGCACTTCATTTGCTGTGAAGTGTGTTCCTTGATCCGAAGCAATGCTATGTGGAATACCATGACGATGGATAAGGCATTCTGTAAGCCCACGGATAGTAGTTTTGGCAGAAGCATTGCGTGCAGGGAAAGCAAACCCATATCCAGAGTATGTGTCTATTCCAGTTAGAACAAATCACTGCCCCTTCCATGAAGGGAGAGGTCCAATGTAATCAACCTGCCACCATGTAGCTGGCTGGTCACCTCGGGGAATGGTGCCATATCGGGAGCTGAGTGTGGGTCTCTGCTGCTGGCAGATTGGGCACTCAGCAGTGGCTGTAGCCAGGTCAGCCTTGGTGAGTGGAAGTCCATGTTGCTGAGCCCATGCATAACCTCCATCCCTACCACCATGACCACTTTGTTCATGAGCCCATTGGGCAATAACAGGAGTTGCTGGGGAAACAGGCTGACTGGTATCCATAGAACGGGTCATCTTATCCACTTGATAATTAAAATCTTCCTCTGCTGAAGTCACCCTCTGGTGTGCATTCACATGGGACACAAATATCTTCGTTTTCAGCCCACTCAGAAAGGTCTATCCACATACTTCTTCCCCAGACCTCTTTGTCACCAATTTTCCAATTATGGTCTTTCCAAGTCCCTGACCATCCAGCAAAACCATTAGCAACAGCCCATGAGTCAGTATACAAACGCACCTCTGGCCAGTTTTCCTTCCAAGCAAAATGAACAACCAGGTGCGCTACTCGAAGTTCTGTCCACTGGGAGGATTTCCCCTCACCACTGTCCTTCAAGAACACCCCAGAAAGGGGTTGTAATGCTGCAGCTGTCCACTTTCGGGTGGTACCTGCATATCGTGCTGAACCATCTGTAAACCAGGCCCGAGTTTTCTCTTCCTCAGTCAATTCACTGTAAGGAACTCCCCAAGAGGCCATAGCTCTGGTCTGGGAAAGAGAAGGTAATGTGGCAGAAGGAGTGGAAACCATGGGCATTTGTGCCACTTCTTCATGTAACTTATTTATGCCTTCAGGACCTGCTCTGGCTCTATCTCGTATATACCATTTCCACTTTACAATAGAGTGCTGCTGTGCACGCCCAACTTTATGGCTTGGTGGGTCAGACAACACCCAACTCATGATAGGCAACTCAGGTCTCATGGTAACTTGGTGGCCCATGGTTAAGCGTTCAGTCTCTACTAAGGCCCAGTAGCAGGCCAAAAGCTGCTTCTCAAAAGGAGAGTAGTTATCTGCAGCAGATGGTAAGGCTTTGCTCCAAAATCCTAAGGGTCTGCATTGTGATTCTCCTATAGGGGCCTGCCAAAGGCACCAGACAGCATCTCTATTTGCCACTGACACTTCCAGCACCATTGGATCTGCTGGATCATATGGCCCAAGTGGCAGAGCAGCTTGCACAGCAGCCTGGACCTGTCACAGAGCCTCCTCTTGTTCAGGTCCCCACTCAAAATTAGCAGCTTTTCTGGTCACTCGATAAATGGGCCGGAGTAGCACACCCAAATGAGGAATACATTGTTGCCAAAATCCAAAAAGACCCACTAGGCGTTGTGCCTCTTTTTTGGTTGTGGGAGGGGCCAGATGCAGCAATTTATCCTTCACCTTAGAAGGGATATCTCGACATGCCTCACACCACTGGACACCTAGAAATTTTACTGAGGTGGAAGGCCCCTGTATTTTTGTTGGATTTATCTCCCATCCTCTGACACACAAATGCCTTACCAGTAAATCTAGAGTAGTTGCTACTTCTTGCTCACTAGGTCCAATCAACATGATATCATCAATATAATGGAACAGTGTGATGTCTTGTGGGAGGGAGAAACGATCAAGGTCTCTGCGAACAAGATTATGACATAGGGCTGGAGAGTTGATATACCCCTGAGGTAGGACAGTGAAAGTATATTGCTGACCTTGCCAGCTGAAAGCAAACTGTTTCTGGTGGTCCTTACTAATAGCTATTGAGAAAAAAGCATTTGCCAGATCAATAGCTGCATACCATGTACCAGGGGATGTATTGATTTGCTCAAGCAATGATACTACATCTGGAACAGCAGCTGCAATTGGAGTTACCACCTGGTTGAGTTTACAATAATCCACTGTCATTCTCCAAGACCCATCTGTTTTCTGCACAGGCCAAATAGGAGAGTTGAATGGGGATGTGGTGGGAATCACCACCCCTGCATCTTTCAAGTCCTTAAGAGTGGCAGTAATCTCTGCAATCTCTCCAGGAATGCGGTATTGCTTTTGATTTACTATTTTGCTTGGTAGGGGCAGTTCTAGTGGCTTCCACTTGGCCTTTCCCACCATAATAGCCCTCAGTGCACGAGTTAGAGAACCAACGTGGGGATTCTGCCAGTTGCTCAGTATGTCTATGCCAATTATACATTCCGGAACTGGGGAAATAACTACAGGATGGTTCCGGGGGCCCACTGGACCCACTGTGAGACGGACCTGGGCTAAAACTCCATTGATCACCTGGCCTCCATAAGCCCCCACTCTGACTGGTGGTCCAGAGTGACGTTTTGGGTCCCCTGGAATTAATGTCACTTCTGAACCAGTGTCTAATAATCCCCGAAATATCTGATCATTTCCTTTTCCCCAATGCACAGTTACCTTGGTAAAAGGCCATCGGTCTCCTTGGGGAAGACTTAGAGGAAGGTTAACAGTATAAATTTGTGGCAGTGTAACAGTTTTCTTCCCCATAGGGACCTGGCCTCCCCTTCATTCAAGGGGCTCAGGGTCTGTAAACTGTTTCAAGTCTGGAAATTGGTTAAGGGGCCGTGACTCTATGTTTTTGTAATTCAGGTTAGACTTCTGCTCCCTTAACCTAGAACTCTTTTGTTTATACAGCTCCAACAAGAATTTAGTAGGCTGCCCTTCTATTGTATTTCTAGGCACCCCATGATTTACTAGCCAATGCCACAAATCTCTGCGTGTCATATAATTTTGATGCCTCCTTTGAGTTTGTTGTCTATTATAATACCCACGTCAACCCTGTCTTTGGTGATTAAGTGCTGCCACCTGGCTTCTGCCAACTCGGGATCCTGTCATCCCCATTGAGTTTAAGGATTCCAGCTCAGTGACAGCAGTTCCTACAGTAATATCTGACCTACAGAGAAGTGCAACCACAGAGCTCTTGAGGGATGATGGTGCTAGTCTCACAAATTTATTTCTCACTGTTCTGGTAAAAGGTACATCCTCTGGACATTCCTGGGGTGTAAGAGCAGGCTTTGCATGATAAATCCACTCTAACATCCCAATCTCTCTAAGCCTCTGGATCCCCTCATCTACATTATACCAGGGTAGTTCTGGCATTTCAACCTCAGGTAATGTTGGCCACCTTTTGATCCATGTTTCAACCAACCACCCAAACAAGCTGTTAACACCTTTTCTAACTGCTCTAGCTATAACATTGAATGCAGAATCTCTGTTTAGTGGGCCCATATCAATAAATTCAGCCTGATCCAGCCTTATATTCCTCCCACCATTATCTCACACTCTTAAAATCCATTGCCACACATATTCCCCTGATTTCTGTCTATATAAATTGGAAAACTCACACAGTTCTTTTGGAGTATAACATACCTCCTCATGTGTGATACTTTGTACCTCACCTTTAGGGGCCTGTTGGGACTTTAGTTTAGTTATAGGTCTAGAAGAAATGAGGGGTGGTGGGGGTGGGTCATGAAAAGAATTAGAAATTCTTCCAAGCCATTTGCTTCAGGGCTTTCATTTGCAGTTTCATCTGGTGAAACAGGATTAATAACTCTAGGGCTAATCCCTTCAGGAGGAGGTTTGGTGGCCAATTCCTCAAGGCAGGCTGGAGGTGGGGCGGCTATGTCCTCAGGGCAGACTATTACAGGGTTATCTAAAGAAGGCTCAGCATGGTCTAGGGTTTCAACCTCACCCCCAACATCATTATCAATCCATATGTCACCATCCCATTTTTCAGGGTCCCACTCCTTTCCAATCAATGCCCTCACTTTAACGGCAGACACCATGCAAGACTGAGATTTCAGTTTACGTTGTAAAGTTGCTACTCTAACAATAAGATTCTGAGTCTGATTTTCAGAGATCTCAAATCTACGGCTACAGGAAATAAAATTTTCCTTCAGGATACTCATAGAAACCTCTACATCTTTCAGACGGCACTTAAGCTTCTTGTTTGAAGCCTTAAGCCCATCCCTTTCACCCTTTAATGTAGACAGTGTATCTAACAACAACCAACCAACATCTCTATAACTCTTATTTCTACAAAACTCTGTAAAGGTGTCAAAAACATTATCCCCCAGAGTCTGGCTTCATACAAGCGAAGCATTAGGAGAATCGAATGATGATATTTTAACTATCTCCTTTGCCAACTCAGTCCATGGATTGGGAGTGTCATTCTGATTACGGGAATCAGAGTCCTTAGTGTCTCTGAGCCCAGTCAGAGTAGAAAACCATTCATAAAAATCCATTTTTAAGATTCTGTTCCTCAAGAACCACTCCTGGTACCAAGATGTATTAGTTAGGGTTCTCTAGAGAAACAGAATCAACAGGGAACACTTGCAAATACAAAATTTATGTAAATGTCTCACGTGACCATAGGAATGCAGAGTCCAAAATCCACAGGGCAGGCTGCGAAGCCGATGACTCCGATGGATGGCCTGGATGAACTCCACAGGAGAGGCTCACCAGCCAAAGCAGGAATGCAACCTGTCTCCTCTGAGTCCTCCTTAAAAGGCTTCCCATGATTGGATTTAACATCACTAATTGCAGAAGACACTCCCCTTTGGCTGATTACAAATGGAATCAGCTGTGGATGTAGCTGACGTGATCATGACCTAATCCTATGAAATGTCCTCATTGCAACAGACAGGCCAGCGCTTGCCCAATCAGATGAACAGGTACCACAACTTGGCCAAGTTGACACCTGTCCCTAACCATGACAACCATTATAACAAAAAAGCACTACTGTTGAATTATTCCATCAATCTACCTTTTTCTCTTCTCTTTTTACCTAGTACTACATGCATTTTTCCTAGTTTCTACTGCCCAATGCATTATGCTTGGTTGGAATAGATATTTTTGACAGTGATTACATATACATGGATGTGATATCAGCCATTCACGTGAGCCTCCTCACAATTACTCATGTGCAACACACCAATTTCAGTGTCTCTACTCTAAAGATCATATTGTTCAATTAGAATCTGAGTTTACATTTCTTTCAACTTCCGGCATTTCTCTTGTTCTATTCTCCAACCTTCAAGAGCCGGTTCTCAAAGACCAAACTCAGAAATCGTTTGTGAATTCTCCAAATCTGCCTGAGTCTCCCAATTCCTACTATGCTATTTATTTCACTCTGTCTCTCATGATTATATAATGCTCATCTTTCCAATAAAAATGTGGATTCTCAGGAGGAAAAATCATGTCTGGTTCATATCAATAACCCCTGCCACATTCACAATCACCAACAGTGATCAACAGAAAAGTTTCATACTTGTTGAATTAGGAAGAGATTGATGGAAATGAAGAATGATGCTGGAATCTAAACAGTGTGTGTGTGTGTGTGTCTGTGTGCATGTTTTTATATACCTGTATAGTTCAGTGAAGTTTTTATTAGTATTATGTTTTGTGATGACAATAAGGAATTATCACCTGATTCTAGGTCTCATACCTTTATTGTTAAGCAAAAAAAGTAACATTCATACACGATAATTATCATAAAAAGAATAACTTAAGGTCACAATTATTAGTTTAAAATAGTCAAGAAATGGTTAATGTGTTTCAAAATGAGATAAATCATTTCATTTTATAACCACATATATACCCTCAAAAAAATCTAATTTGTTACAGGAAATACGTCATGAGCAAAAATAAATAACCTCCTCTTCAAATATATGGTCTCTTTTGGCCCCAAAGTTAAAGACTCTGTCACCAAGGTAGTCTTGATATTTTTCAACTACTTTTGCAGTGGATGAAAGAGTACAGAATTAAAATATTGAGTGAAAAGACACAGTACAGACAGTGTTTGCACATGGGGTGAGGAAAGCAATTGAGCCATAAAAATAAAGTCCATAAAAGGAACTAAAGGACAGTTGCCAGTTCTCAGCATGCAGAAGTAACAGAAGATCACAATTCTTCATGGCTAAACTGCCAGAGGCAAACCATCAGAAGTCTCCTGTTCAATGAGATGTTCATGATTTAGTGCAATATCCATGGTTTTTCCATGAAATCATTTATAAGGAAAAGATATAGGAAGTGACCTGTTCTTTACTACAAAGATAATAAGTGGCAGATTTTTATAACAGAATCAAGAATCCCTGATTCCTAGTGAAAATTCTTGGCCTTACTTAGCTTTTGAAATAGTTTCCTACTGCTGCTACAAGAAATTAACAGAAATAGTGGCTTAAAATAACACAAATGGTTTATGTTACAGTTCTGGAAGTGAGAAGTTTAAAACAGGTCTTATGGACTAAAATCAAGGTCAGGGCAGAACCATATTCCTTCTGAAAATTCTAGGGGAGAATCTGTTCCCTTGCCTTTTCCAAGTTCTAGAGGCTACTTACATTCTTTGTCTTCTACCACTGTCATCTCATTTTCTCTTTGAATCTGACTTTCCCACCTTTTCTTTTTTTTTCGCTTTTACCTTTTTTTATTATATTGTATAACATATATACAAAGCAAAGAAATAAAAATGCAATAGTTCTCAAAGCACTCTTTAACAAATAGTTACAGGACAGATCCCATTTTGTCATGGGCCACCACCACACAATCCTCTCGTATTTTTCCTTCCAGTTGTTTCAGAATATAGGAGGCTAGAGGGCTTAAATATTTTTCCATCACCACAATCGACTTTTTCCTTCTTTTTCCTGAAAAATAACATGCAAAAAAGTTGTAAATTTCAAAGCACAGCACCATAGTTAGCCATAGAACACATTTCAGAGTTTAACATGGGCCACAATTCCACAATTCTAGGTTCTTACCCCTAACTGCTCTAAAATACTGGAGACCAAAAGAGAAATCCATTTAATGACTCAGCAATCATATTCATTTGTCAAATCCTATCTCCTCTGTGCAACTCCACCATCACCTTTGATCATTCCATCCTTCTCTTTAGGTATGTTTGGACTATGGCCATTCTAAATTTTTAATATTGGAAGGGTATGTCACTAATATGAGGTAGCGAGATGAAATTATCTGATGTTCTGGAGAGGCTGGGCTATGTTTCAGGATTTATCTGAACTAGGGACCCATATGGAGGCCTGCTTTTCTCTTTTTAGGCGCATTTGATAACTTTGGGCCAAACCAGATAACCCTGGAAAATCTTCTTAAATACCTAATTTAATCAAATCTGTAAAGACCTTTGCCCTTCTGCGTAAAGGGTAAGAACACCTAAAGGAATTCCAATGCATCAAATAGCTGAGGGGTCAAAAACACTTACTTGCTTCCAGTTCAAGTTCCACCCTAAGGAAGACTCACCTCAATGTACTGACTTTTTCCTTTTCTGAATTATTGCATACATAGCTTTATTTTGTTATTTAATATATTTTAGTGTTGGTGAAACCAGGAGCAATGCTCTACAAGAGCTTCCAGGTACGTTAAGCAGAACACTAAAGAAATTGGGACCCAGGCTCCAGAGTTTCAGGAAGCAAGATTTTATTCGTCCATGTGCATGGGGTCCAGCCGAGTCACCTCAAAAGTCTAAACCCCGCACAAAAGGTTACAAGAGATTTTTAGTCAGAATGAACTGGTGGTGTGGGAAGGAAATGATTGGCAGATTTAAATTGGGAAAGGCATGAAGCTGGGTTTACAGAAGTGGATGAGCTAATTACTAGGGAAGCTTTGATTAGTTAATTCAGAGATCATGATGTAAATTTTGGTTATAAATCTTAAAAATGGTTTATACAAAACTCATTTAAGTTGTTCTGGTAGACTTCAAGTCTATCAGAAGCAAGGGGTTTCTTTACAGGAATTTGTCTTACCTTGCCTACATACAGTTTTACCCATTCTCAGGGCAAGTATCCTGTTTACGTGTAGTTCTAACTGCTCAGAGGAATTGGGGGAATTTTTAAAGAGGAGGTAGTTTAAATGAGCAAGGAGGGGTGAGGGGCCCGCCTGCTGCAAGGGGAAATGGCTTGGCCAACCAGGGGCTTGCATGCTGCCAGAGGAAATGGCTTGGGCAAACAGGGGTTGCCTACTATATAAGTGGCTTTCTATTAGGCATGCATTGGTTTTATTGCTCACCATATAATATTAAATATTCAGGGGGAGATTTCATGGATCTTTGTGCTGATTGTAAATTAACTGAAAATTAATGCTGGGTGGAATATTTCTTGGCTTATTCACTCATTCATTCAAAATATTTTTATGGAGCATCTATAAAGTACCTACCATTGTGTTAAGCCTTGGAGATAACAAAAAGGTAGAAATAGAATAGATGTCAATCTTTTTTTTTAAAAAAAACAGTTATTTATTTATTTATTTATTTATTCATTCATTCATTCATTCATTGCATGGGCAGGCACCAGGAAGTGAACCTGGGTTTCTAGCATGGCAGCTAAGAACTCTACCACTGAGCCATGGTGACCCAGATGTCAATCTTGAAAGAGCCCACAATCTAGGATGAATTCTATATATGTTGAATAAATTGAAATAAAAAAGTAAATGCATATATATATGATGGGACAAAAAATAAAAATAAATAAAAATAAATAATAGGGGGAAGAAATGTTAAAATAAATTTATTTTGAAATGCTAATGGTAAATGAAAGCGAGGGATAAGGGGTATGGTATGTATAACTTTTTTTCCTCTATTATCGATTTATTTCTTTTTCTGTTGTCTTTTTATTTCTTTTTCTAAATCGATGCAAATGTTTTAAGAAATGATGAATATGCAACTATGTGATATATTAAGAATTACTGATTACATATGTAGAATGGAATGATATCTTATTGTTTTGTTTGTTTGTTGTTAATTTTTTAATTAATAAAAAAAGATATGTAGTAAGAACCTAGGCAGAACACAAGATAGATATAAAGAAAAGTAAGTTAAAACATGTTTTAAAACAGGAAAGAAAATTGTAGAAAGATGAGTGAAAGGAAGACAATGGGAAATTAATATATCAAATTTGCAAGAGATGCCAGTTACACGTGAAACAAAAAAAGGAAAATAATGATAAAAGAGAAGAGGTGGTGGTGGTGATACAGGTGATACACAATATTAAAAGCCCCCGTGCTCAAAAATATTTTCTCTTCAGACCCAGGATTTGAGTCACTTTAAGTTAATGAACTGTGTGTCCTTGTTTTATATACTGCTAAGGAAAGTTCCTCCCTTAAGCTATTATAGGCAAACAAGTCATCAGATGGCTTTCCTCAGTTCAGATCTTATGCAAGAAATGAGAGTTTCAAAGTTGAAGAAATAAGTGATCTATTTTAACCTCTCATCACTTGTCGGGAGGATATAGTTAAAGCATTTGTAAGCTTGCTCTGTGTTTGCATGTCCTCAAGCAGTGGAAAACCATTGCACTTTCTGCCTGTTTGTTTGTCTTAAGCAGCTTAAGATGTTTGTCTGCTTTGTTGTGTCACTTCCATAACTGTCTGCTTTGCTTATCTCTGGCTTTTGTTATCTGGAACATAACTTCCTACTCATGGGAAAATTCCTACTTTGTCCTTCAAATTAAAGATACCTCCTCAAGGCAAACAGGAACATGCCATGGTGTTCAAAGGATAGCTTAACTACAGATGGCCACTTTACCCAATAAATAGCTAGCAGAAAATAAACTAAAGGCTCTGGCTCTCTCTTGGGATAGAGACTTCCTCACTTTCTGACTTTGTGTCAAAGGTTTTTAATTCTTTTGCTGATTCTTTGCAGGTCAAAGAATAACTGACATAGGTGGTATCAGACACAATTACCCAAGGAGGATGAATTTTGATAGGATGAATTTATGCAGGAGACAGGTTTTGAGAAGTTAAATTTTATGGGAAAAGGGAAAACCCCAGGCATGAAAGTTGGAGATGAGAAAAAGAGGTGAAATGGTGTCAAAGACAAAATGCATATTCTTTGTAACTACTTAAAATACAGATGAAGAGAAAGCAAAATAAATAGCAAATATCAGTAGGTCAGGAGACTTACTCAACTCCTGTTTTCAAGACTTCACATTTTCTGAGTATCCATCTTTGGGCGGGCCGCGGTGGCTCAGCAGGCAAGAGTGCTTGCCTGCCATGCCGGAGGACCCCGGTTCGATTCCCGGCCCCAGCCCATGTAAAAAAAAAAACAAACAAACTAACAAAATATAATAAAATACGAAAATGTTTAAAGATGTTTCCCTTTCTTCCTCCCTTCCTTCCTTCTCTGTCTTTCTTTCTTTCCTTCCCTTCCTCCCTCTCTCTTTAAAAAAAAAAAAAAAAAAAAGATATCAGTTAATATTTTAAAAGTTATTATCATCTGGGACAACTAAATATCAGTAAAGTATCCTGGAAAATCAAGATTTTTAATAATATAAATTTTATGTGCCTACATGTCAGTAAACTCACACTTTTCTCATTTAAGAAATCTTTCCATATATAATAAGTTGGCTGAATACTCTTCTCATTGCCATCTTCATGTCTTAGAGAGCAACAGAAAAGGTTGTAAAGGAAAAAGAACTTGAGACAGAGGTAAAAAGTGAGAAGCAGCTTCTATTTACCCGGCTTCATGAAATGAAGGATGTAGAGGTTTTCATAAAATTCTTAACAATTGTTAAATATTGTTTATTAACATTTGCCATAAATAAAAAGGTTACCAAGCAGTCGTGATAATCTCGTCAAAGATGGATATTATGAACTTGGAGGAAAGCTGCAAGGAGTGTTTTTGTGAAGCCATTCAGAAATGCTCAAGAACTCAATACTTAGAGTTTTAATGTGTGTGTGTGTGTGCACGTGTGTGTGTGTCCATATGAGCAGAATGGGGTATCCCAAAACAGACAGAGACCATAGATAGCTAGAGGTCACATTAAAATTGTTTAAACAAATTACATGCTTGATGATACTGCAAGGAAAGCCCAAAATAATGTAAGTGCAAATTTTATAAAATAACTGACGCTCTTAAGTAGAGAAAATAGGAAGAAGTTGCATCAGAGAACTTAAAATCAAAGTCAGTAATTATAAGGTGAGGGTGAAATTCTTTCCCCCACACACTGATTCTAGTAAATCTGGATTCCAGTAAAAACTCAACCATGCTGTCTTTCATAAGCTTTTCTTTAGAAAATTCCCCCCAACTCTCCCTTCCTATGAAATTTCTGTTCCTTCTGCTCTTGCTATTACATCCTGCCTTTCTAGAGGGACCAGAACCTGAGGATGCAGTTGTGTCTGAGGGAGAGGGTGGTCCACCACATCTTAGGACCCCCTCCACCCCCATCACCACACACTCATATTATCAAAAGTCCTCAGCTGGAGGAATGGTGAAGGAGCCAGAAAATTTACCCAGAGAAGATTTTCTCCTTTACATAAGCATTAACCACTTCACACCACCCACCTTCCATAGGACAAGAAGCTTTATACAACACTGTTATTTTAAGAGAAGTGACTAACTTACTACTGTGGGAGGTGGTGACTGAGTAAGGCTTTAGAGTCCTGGGATTCTGGGATTCTCAGACTGAGATCATAGACAGGGGAATTGTCTGTTAGGAGAGTAAGAGGTGAGAAAAGAGGGGCCTAATTTACTAATGTAAAATAAAGATTTGGTATTTTACTTGTATGCTCCATATCTCTTTTTTCTTATATGACTGAAGGGAATAATTAATGAACAAGAACATGCTGTGTCAACCTTTTCAATGGAAGAAATTGGAAACATTCAAAAAACGGTTTTAGATCTTAAAAATATTGACATACCTGTCAACAAAATCCATTTTTGTGTGCTCTAAACTCCAAGGGATAGCTAAGAGAGGCAAGCATGAGTAATCAAAGGACACTTAGGAAGGGGAATTGTCTGTTAGGAGAGTAAGAGGTGAGAAAAGAGGGGCCTAATCTACTAATGTAAAATAAAGATTTGGTATTTTACTTGTATGCTCCATATCTCTTTGTTCTTATATGACCGAAGGGAATACTTAATGAACAAGAACATGCTGCATCAACTTTTTCAATGGAAGAAATTGGAAACATTCAAAAAACCATTTTAGATCTTAAAAATATTGACATACCTGTCAAAAAAGTCCATTTTTGTGTGCTCTAAACATCAAGAGATAGCTAAGAGAGGCAAGCATGAGTAATCAAAGGACACTTAGGATAATGGAGAAAATGTGAAGGTTCTGGAGCAGCCCTGAAGGGTGAGAAACAGGAATCTCTGGGTCATTTTTTGCTTTGGGTAAACTGAGCTTGTTCTAATAGAACCCACTAAAGCTTTGTTCTTAAAAACAAAATGTTGGGTGGGCCGCGGTGGCTCAGCGGGCAAGAGTGCTTGCCTGCCATGCCGGAGGACCCCGGTTCGATTCCCGGCCCCAGCCCATGTAAAAAACAAACAAACAAACAAAATACAATAAAAAATAAGAAAATGTTTAAAGATGTTTCCCTTTCAAAAAAAAAAAAAATGTTTTCTTAAAGGACATTAAATTACAAAATGGGACTCTTCAACATTGGCTCTGGATATACCACTTCTGTTTCTTGGACTTACATGGATTTGATCATTCTTGCAGGACATATTCTCATCCATTTTGAAGATTATTGTTAAAGAAAATGGAATGAATGTATCTCACTAATAAAGTCATAGAAGTAAACCAGTCAGTAAACAAATAGAATTTCTGATCTTGTCCATAAAATTCATCAGCAGCATATCTAAATCATCTAGGGCATACCACTTGACAATTTAATATCTCTCTTGCTTGACTATTTCTATGCTTTATCACTCTGACAGTACAAATCTTCTTCACTGCTTCCAACTGAGCTTTGTTTATTTATACTAAGCCTACTTCTTCTTTTCTATTATTCCATTGAATTAAAATTACAGATATTATAAGGAACACTCTCATATAAGTCCTGACTCTACTTAAATTCAGGAATCAAATTGTTACCTCATGGGCGGGCCGCGGTGGCTCAGCGGGCAAGAATGCTTGCCTGCCGTGCCGGAGGACCCCGGTTCGATCCCCGGCCCCAGCCCATGTAAAAAACAAACAAACAAACAAACAAAAAAATAAAAATGACATTCCATTAAAAAAAAAAATTGTTACCTCATCCTTTCATCTTTCCTCTTAGGTCTATTTCCAAACCCCTGGATTCCAAAATTTGTCATTCTCTCTTAACCTTATTTACATCTGTTTTACATTATGGTGGCCAAAATTAGAGAAGGAATAAAACACTAAAATCTAACACAGATCATAGCAGATGGATTAATTCCTAGTTAATACCCTTATAGGGGTTTTCTGACATCCAGTTGAAAATGATGGTAGGTCTCTAATTAAACCTACATGTGATTCATATGGATTCTCAGGAAGACAGTTTACAATTAATCCTTTTGCAAGCTCTGTATGTAATTATTGGTGTTAGTCACAAGAATTACTAAATAAATAGAGAATATCTATCATAGCAGTTTATCTAACCAGCCCTCCATTGGTGGGCATTTAGGATTCTTTTCCAACTTGTTGATTTTACAGTATAACAGTAAAAGTTTTAGATGTCATCTTGTTACACATGTGCAAATGTTTCCCAAGAATATATAATAATGAGTGGATTTTCTAAAAATATTGCATGCATATTTTAATATTTGATATAGTTTGCTAAATAAACAGCCTCATATGGAAGTCCCATGGCTATAAATGTTTTAGTTGGTCAACAGAAAGCATACATACAGATATTTTCACCTGTAATATACTCACTGGTTAAGGCAAAGGACAAATTAGATTAGTAACCACTTAGTAATTTCAGCTTGTGGATGCCTTCCTTTCCATGAGTTTGTGGATTCATGTGGCCAGTAAAACGTGGAGCTACAAGGTCAGAGGAGAACTGGATCTCATCATTTTAGGGCTTGATTCCCTTATGTACTGAGAGCACTCATCACCATCTTAGCCTATAAACCTGTGTTCTAGCTACCATATCACTTGCTCTGTGTTCAGGTTCAAAGAATGGAATCTCTCATGTCAGAGAGATTAGGAACTTTCCAATCCAGGTTTTATAAGATACATATTTTCTACACAGCTGTTCTAGTTTGCTAGCTTCTGGAATTCAATATACCAGAAATGGAATGGCTTTTAAAAGGGGGAATTTAATGGGTTGCCAGTTTACAGTTCTAAGGCCAAGAAAATGTCCCAGTTAAAACGAGTCTATGGAAATCTCCAAGCAAAGGCATCCAGGGAAAGATACCTTGGTTCAAGAAGGCGGATGAAGTTCAGGGTTTCTCTCTCAAGTGAGAAGGCACATGACAAACACAGTCAGGGCTTCTCTTTCAGCTGGAAAGGCACATGGCAAATACCGCATCATTTACTAGCTTTCTCTGCTGGCTTCCTATTTCATGAAGCTCCCTGGGAGACGTTTTCTTTCTTCATCTCCAAAGGTCACTGGCTGGTGGACCCTGCTTCGTGGTGCTGCAGCATTCTATGCTTTCTCTGAGTCTCTCATTCTCCAAAATGTTTCCTCTTTTATAGGACATCAGAAACTAATCAAGACCCACTCAAATGGGTGGAAACATGTCATCCCCTAATCCAGTTTAACAACCATTCTTAACTAAATCACATCAACCAGGGAGATGATCTCATTACAGTTTCAAACATACAGTATTGAATAGAGATTATTCTACCTTTACAAAATGGGATTTATATTAAAACATGAATTTCTTAGGGGGCACATATCCTTTCAAACCAGCACAACAGCATATGGGCTTCTCAACTTGGAGACTGGTTTTAACTTGAAATTATGAGAGTAAGAAATAAACTGGGACTTCCGGAGAAGATGGCGGCTTAATAAGACGCGCGGATCTTAGTTTCTTCTCCAGGACAGCTACTAGGGGAGTAGAAACGATACAGAACAGCGCCCAAAGCCACAACAGAGATAAAAAAGACAGCATACCCCATCCTGGAACAGCTGGCTGGCTGAGAGAAGCCGCTTGGGTGAGATCGCCGAGGCACGCGGGTGGCGCTCCCTTCCCCCTTCCCAGGCCGGAGTAACTCCCTTCCCCCTTCCCGGGCCGGCTGGGAGAATTGGAGAGGCGGTCCCCTGAAACTGCGGAGGCTGGCGCCCACACCACACGCGGCCCCCCGGACCAACTGAGAGAATTGGATCGGAAATCCCCAGGCCGTGGAGAACGGTGACGGGCAGGGGAAGCTCCTTCCAAACGCGTGACTCCCCGGAAACATGCACTCTCCTGGGTGGGCTGCTGCCACTGGCGCCCTCCCGCCATGCTTGTCGCCCGGGCCCGACTAGGAAATTCGGACGGGCGCTTTCCCGGGCTGCGGCGGCCAGCAACCCTCTCTGCGTTTGGACCCCGGGCCGGCTAGAACTCTTCCAAGCCGCTTCGGCTAGCGAACCTCCTGGACAGCGAGAGTTTTCCAAAGTTAAAGGTCCCACAGCACCTTTTACTGGTGGGACCCGCAGACAACTGTGTGCCACGAGCGCCACCTACTGGGCAGGATAAGAAAAACAGAACCCAGAGATTTCACAGAAAAATTTTTCTAACTTTTGGATCCAATACCCAGGGAAATCTGTCTAAATGCGCAGACGCCAACAGAAGATAACGGATCACGTTCAAATAATTGAAAATATGGCCCAGTCAAAGGAACAAACCAATAGTTCAAATGAGATACAGGCGCTGAGACAACTAATGCTGAATATACGAACAGAAATGGTAAACCTCTTCAAAAACGAAATCGATAAATTGAGGGAGGACATGAAGAAGACATGGGCTGAACATAAAGAAGAAATAGAAAAACTGAAAAAACAAATCACAGAACTTATGGAAGTGAAGGACAAACTAGAAAAGATAGAAAAAACAATGGATACCTACAATGATAGATTCAAAGAGACAGAAGATAGAATTAGTGATTTGGAGGATGGAACATCTGAATTCCAAAAACAAACAGAAACTATCGGGAAAAGAATGGAAAAATTTGAACAGGGTATCAGGGAACTCAAGGACAATATGAACCGCACAAATATACGTGTTGTGGGTGTCCCAGAAGGAGAAAAGAAGGGAAAAGGAGGAGAAAAACTAATGGAAGAAATTTTCACTGAAAATTTCCCAACTCTTATGAAAGACCTAAAATTACAGAATCAAGAAGTGCAGCGCACCGCAAAGAGATTAGACCTAAATAGGCGTTCTCCAAGACACTTACTAGTTAGAATGTCAGAGGTCAAAGAGAAAGAGAGGATCTTGAAAGCAGCAAGAGAAAAACAATCCATCACGTAAAAGGGAAACCCAATAAGACTATGTGTAGATTTCTCAGCAGAAACCATGGAGGCTAGAAGACAGTGGGATGATATATTTAAATTACTAAAAGAGAAAAACTGCCAACCAAGACTCCTATATCCAGCAAAATTGTCCTTCAAAAATGAGGGAGAAATTAAAACATTCTCAGACAAAAAGTCACTGAGAGAATTTGTGATGAAGAGACCAGCTCTGCAAGAAATACTAAAGGGAGCACTAGAGTCAGAACCGAAAAGACAGAAGAGAGAGGCATGGAGAAAAGTGTAGAAAGAAGGAAAGTCAGATATGATATATATAATACAAAAGGCAAAATGGTAGAGGAAAATATTATCCAAACAGTAATAACACTAAATGTCAATGGACTGAATTCCCCAATCAAAAGACATAGACTGGAAGAATGGATTAAAAAACAGGATCCTTCTATATGCTGTCTACAGGAAACACATCTTAGACCCAAAGATAAACATAGGTTGAAAGTGAAAGGTTGGGAAAAGATATTTCATGCAAATAACAACCAGAAAATAGCAGGAGTGGCTATACTAATATCCAACAAGTTAGACTTCAAATGTAAAACAGTTAAAAGAGACAAAGAAGGAAACTATATACTAATAAAAGGAACAATTAAACAAGAAGACATAACAATCATAAATATTTATGCACCAAACCAGAATGCCCCAAAATACATGAGGAATACACTGCAAACACTGAAAAAGGAAATAGACACAAATACCATAATAGTTGGAGACTTCAATTCCCCACTCTCATCAATGGACAGAACATCTAGACAGAGGCTCAATAAAGAAATAGAGAATCTGAATATTACTATAAAGGAGCTAGACTTAACAGACATTTATAGGACATTAAATCCCACAACAGCAGGATACACCTTTTTCTCAAGTGCTCATGGATCATTCTCAAAGATAGACCATATGCTGGGTCACAAAGCAAGTCTTAACAAATTTAAAAAGATTGAAATCATACACAACACTTTCTTGGATCATAAAAGAATGAAGTTGGAAATCAATAATAGGCGGAATGCCAGAAAATTCACAAATACGTGGAGGCTCAACAACACACTCTTAAACAACGCGTGGGTCAAAGAAGAAATTGCAAGAGAAATTAGTAAATACCTCGAGGCAAATGAAAATGAAAACACAACATATCAAAACCTATGGGATGCAGCAAAGGCAGTGCTAAGAGGGAAATTTATTGCCCTAAATGCCTATATCAGAAAAGAAGAAAAGGCAAAAATTCAGGAATTAACTGTTCACTTGGAAGAACTGGAGAAAGAACAGCAAACTAATCCCAAAGCAAGCAAAAGGAAAGAAATAACAAAGATCAGAGCAGAAATAAATGAAATTGAAAACATGAAAACAATAGAGAAAATCAATAAGACCAGAAGTTGGTTCTATGAGAAAATCAATAAGATTGATGGGCCCTTATCAAGATTGACAAAAAGAAAAAGAGAGAGGATGCAAATAAATAAGATTAGAAATGGAAGAGGAGACATAACTACTGACCTCACAGAAATAAAGGAGGTAATAACAGCATACTATGAACAACGTTATGCTAATAAATACAACAATTTAGATGAAATGGACTGGTTCCTGGAAAGACATGAACAACCAACTTTGACTCAAGAAGATATAGATGACCTCAACAAACCAATCACAAGTAAAGAAATTGAATTAGTCATTCAAAAGCTTCCTTAAAAGAAAATTCCAGGACCAGATGGCTTCACATGTGAATTCTACCAAACGTTCCAGAAAGAATTAGTACCAATTCTCTTCAAACTCTTCAAAAAAATCGAAGCGGAGAGAAAACTACCTAATTCATTCTATGAAGCCAACATCACCCTCATACCAAAACCAGGCAAAGATATTACAAAAAAAGAAAACTACAGACCAATCTCTCTAATGAATATAGATGCAAAAATCCTCAATAAAATTCTAGCAAATCGTATCCAACAACACATTAAAAGAATTATACATCATGACCAAGTAGGATTCATCCCAGGTATGCAAGGATGGTTCAACATAAGAAAATCAATTAATGTAATACACCATATCAACAAATCAAAGCAGAAAAATCACATGATCATCTCAATTGATGCAGAGAAGGCATTCGACAAGATTCAACATCCTTTCCTGTTGAAAACACTTCAAAAGATAGGAATACAAGGGAACTTCCTTAAAATGATAGAGGGAATATATGAAAAACCCACAGCTAATATCATCCTCAATGGGGAAAAATTGAAAACTTTCCCCCTAAGATCAGGAACAAGACAAGGATGTCCACTATCACCACTATTATTCAACATTGTGTTGGACGTTCTAGCCAGAGCAATTAGACAAGAAAAAGAAATACAAGGCATCAAAATTGGAAAGGAAGAAGTAAAACTATCACTGTTTGCAGACGATACGATACTATACATCGAAAGCCCGAAAAAATCCACAATGAAACTACTACAGCTAATAAATGAGTACAGCAAAGTAGCAGGTTACAAGATCAGCATTCAAAAATCTGTAGCATTTCTATACACTAGCAATGAACAAGCAGAGGGGGAAATCAAGAAATGAATCCCATTTACAATTGCAACTAAAAGAATAAAATACCTAGGAATACATTTAACTAAAGAGACAAAAAACCTATATAAAGAAAACTACAAAAAACTGTTAAAAGAAATCAGAAGACCTAAATAGATGGAAGGGCATACCGTGTTCATGGATTGGAAGACTAAATGTAGTTAAGATGTCAATCCTACCTAAATTGATTTACAGATTCAATGCAATACCAATCAAAATCCCAACAACTTATTTTTCAGAAATAGAAAAACCAATAAGCAAATTTATCTGGAAGGGAAGGGTGCCCCGAATTGCTAAAAACATCTTGAGGAAAAAAAACGAAGCTGGAGGTCTCATGCTGCCTGATTTTAAGGCATATTATGAAGCCACAGTGGTCAAAACAGCATGGTATTGGCATAAAGATAGATATATCAACGAATGGAATCGAATAGAGTGCTCAGATATAGACCCTCTCATCTATGGACATTTGATCTTTGATAAGGCAGTCAAGCCAAGTCACCTGGGACAGAACAGTCTCTTCAATAAATGGTGCCTAGAGAACTGGATATCCATATGCAAAAGAATGAAAGAAGACCCATATCTCACACCCTATACAAAAGTTAACTCAAAATGGATCAAAGATCTAAACATTAGGTCTAAGACCATAAAACAGTTAGAGGAAAATATTGGGAGATATCTTATGAAACTTACAATTGGAGGCGGTTTATGGTCCTTAAACCTAAAGCAAGAACACTGAAGAAGGAAATAAATAAATGGGAGCTCCTCAAAATTAAACACTTTTGTGCATCAAAGAACTTCATCAAGAAAGTAGAAAGACAGCCTACACAATGGGAGACAATATTTGGAAATGACATATCAGATAAAGGTCTAGTATCCAGAATTTATAAAGAGATTGTTCATCTCAACAACAAAAAGACAGCCAACCCAATTACAAAATGGGAAAAAGACTTGAACAGACACCTATCAGAAGAGGAAATACATATGGCCAAAAGGCACATGAAGAGATGCTCAATGTCCCTGGCCATTAGAGAAATGCAAATCAAAACCACAATGAGATATCATCTCACACCCACCAGAATGGCCATTATCAACAAAACAGAAAATGATAAGTGCTGGAGAGGATGTGGAGAAAGAGGCACACTTATCCACTGTTGGTGGGAATGTCAAAATGTGCAACCACTGTGGAAGGCAGTTTGGCGGTTCCTCAAAATACTTAATATAGAATTGCCATACGACCCAGCAATACCATTGCTGGGAATCTACTCAAAGGACTTAAGGGCAAAGACACAAACGGACATTTGCACACCAATGTTTATAGCAGCATTATTTACAATTGCAAAGAGATGGAAACAGCCGAAATCTCCATCAACAGAAGAGTGGCTAAACAAACTGTGGTATATACATACAATGGAATACTATGCAGCTTTAAGACAGGATAGAATTATGAAGCATGTAATAACATGGATGGACCTAGAGAACATTATGCTGAGTGAGTCTAGCCAAAAACTAAAGGACAAATACTGTATGGTCCCACTGATGTGAGCAGACATTCGAGAATAAATTTGGAATATGTCATTGGTAACAGAGTCCAGCAGGAGGTAGAAACAGGGTAAGATAATGGGCAATTGGAGTTGAAGGGATACAGACTGTGCAACAGGACTAGATACAAAAACTCAAAAATGGACAGCACAATAATACCTAATTGTAAAGTAATCTTGTTAAAACACTGAATGAAGCTGCATCTGAGCTATTGTTTTTTGTTTTGTTTTGTTTTGTTTTGTTTTGACTTTACTATTATTACTTTTATTTTTGTCGCTATATTAACATTCTATATCTTTTTCGGTTATGTTGCTAGTTCTTCTAAACCGATGCAAATGTACTAAGAATTGATGATCATGCATCTATGTGATGATGTTAAGAATTACTGATTGCATATGTAGGATGGTATGATTTCTAAATGTTGGGTTAATTTCTTTTTTTCCGTTAATTAAAAAAAAAAGAGAGAAGGGGTAATTGGAGCTGAAGGGATACAGACTGTACAACAGGACTGGATATAAAAGCTCAGAAATGGACAGCACAATACTACCCAATTAATGCAATTGTGTTAAAACACTGAATGAAGCTGCATGTGAGGTATAGGGTTTTTTTTTTCTTTCTATTAATGTTTTAATTCTTATTCTGTTGTCTTTTTATTTCTTTTTCTAAATCGATGCAAATGTACTAAGAAATGATGAATATGCAACTATGTGATGTTATTAAGAATTACTGATTGTACATGTAGAATGGAATGATTTCTAATTGTTTTGTTAATTCTTTTTTTAATTAATAAAAAAACTATTAAAAAAGAAATAAACTGAACATCTAACTTACTGCTTTTCTATTTTAAACTGCTTAAATGTCATAAAATATAAACTGCTTCTATATTTTAATAGTCTTAGTATATATTTATTTCAAGAATCTTTTTACTTTTAGTTTAAAAATCAGTAGGCATGCATTTTTTGAATAAGAAGTAGTCTAACTCTAGTTTTTTATTTCCTTAGATTTGGTTCTTAATAGATCTGAAGTGGCCACTGTGCTTCAACACAGCTGTGAAACACAGGCACAAGTTAGAATTATGGACTTGGTAAAATCAAGAGTTCTTGAAAACCATTGAAAGGGATATTGAGTCTTAGAACCTGATTCCTTGGAAACATAATTAGAACAAGTTTACCATAATGCTGGTTCCCTCATTAGTGAATGATATAATTGACATATGCTCACTTTATATATCAGTCATGTTTTTAACTTTTTGACATTTATACTTTGTTTGGGGGGGGACACATCAAAATATCCAAGTGGACTCACCTTCTGGGGTCTATTACACAAACTTTACTGCCCAAGAAAGGCACATCATGGGGTTATTTCAGCCTCTTCATGCCTCTTCTTTTTATTATAGTAAATCCCAAGCAGCAATAAACTTTTACCTTCACTGACTTCACTGACTCAGATTTCTGCGTTGTTTTTCTGTGTTGGTGTTTTATTTTATTTTTTCCTGATTTTGGCCAAGTTTGGTTTCTATTCTAGTTTTCTTATGATCAATAAGTTATTCCTCATTGTTGCAGAAAAGATTGAGAATTTTTTATTTAAGATTGAGAATTTTATATCACAATTTGATATCAAATTTTGGTAACCTCTATTGGGATGGTGGGGACCTATCTATCAAATGAGAAATAATAGAAAATATAGTTTGTTTCTGTTTTCTATTTGTCTATTTGTGCAAGGTTATATATTGTTTCTACTGGAAATAAAGCAGCACTTTGAGATCTGGTGGACTTTATGTGTATCTGTTTCTACTTTTGATTTTTTGGCAAGTTTTATTCTATAGTTAAACTAGAGTTGAAGTTGTAGAACTGAACCTAAATGTTTGTCTGTGGTTGTGCTTCTGTAATTAAGAAGCCTTTTTCTCTCATTGTGTGTGAGTGAAATATTTGCCTACCTCAAAGAGACATTAAATTGGATATAATCTTAAAATAAAGGAGTTCTATTAATACTGGTCATAGAAATTAATGAAAACAGGAATCTATTGTTCCCCAAATTCCAAAAAAGTAAAGAAAGAAAATGAACTTCTAAAATTTCCACTATGCTAACTTTTTTCAGGAAACAACATTTTTTCATAGAAATTTCTAGCTTAGAAATATTTTTATATAAAAATTGAAATTCACATAATCAAAATAAATTCTTGGGAAATTCAGAGTGTTTCGATAATTTTTTTATAAAACAATTAAAATATATCTCCAAGATGTCATTAGTTTGGAGGATACAGCAAACATTAAAGGTTATGAAAAATGTGGTTATATGGGTGGGCCACGGTGGCTCAGCAGGCAAGGATGCTTGGCTGCCATGCCAGAGGACCCAGGTTCGATTCCTGGTGCCTGCCCATGTTAAAAAAAAAAGTGGTTATATGTTCAATCAATTTGGATTATAATTCTGACAGTCCTGTAATAAGCTCATTTGAAAAAACTTATAATTTTAATGTTATTTTAAGACATTCTTAATGTTAAATACAGCTGATTAGTAAATATTCTTCATATAATTTTTTAATGAAATTGAATATTGGATCTTGATTCATTGGTCAGGGTGTGTGTGTATCACTTTACCTATTCCTTTACTGAGTGTCTGTATTCTTGGAACATTTATGAATGTGTTCGTTTTTGCTACTTTAAGAATGATACATTTTGTGATGAAGAAGGTGTAAATAGGGTGCATGTAGCTGTAGGTACTTATATTTTGTGTGTTCTTGAGTTTGCTGATCTACTAAACAAAATGTATATGACAGAAAATTGTCAGTACCCACCTTCAGGTTCTCTCTGTGAAACAGAAGTCAGTTATTTTGGTTATAAGTTATTATTTTGGGTGATGGAAATTGTACAAGAATTAATAGTGGCCAAAAAATATGACTGAGCATGCAAAGTATTATGATCTGGTTTTGTTTATCAAGGAAAGTAGAGTAGACATTCTAAAATAAAATATGTTTATTCCAGAACATGAAAGACAATAGTAGAAGATGAAAATGAGTGGCTATACAACTTTACAAGTAAACTCATTGCCCTTCCCTGCTATGTGGGGCACGATTCCCAGGGGTGTAAAACTCTCTGGCAATGTGGTTCCTGACTCCTGAAAATGAGGCTGGCCCTGGCATCATAGGATTGAGAAAGACTGCTTGACCAAAAGAGGGAAGATAAAAGAAATAAAACAAAGTTTCAGTGGCTGAGAGATTTCAAATAGAGTTAAGAGGTCATTCTGGAGGTTATTCCTATGCACTATATAAATATCCCTTTTCAGTTCTTGGTGTACTGGAGTAACTACAGGGAAATTCCAGAAACTGTTGAATTGTAATCCAGTAGCCTTGATTCTTGAAGATGATTATATAACTATATAGCTTTTATAGCATGAACGTATGATTGTGAAACTTGGTGACTAACAGTCCTTTCACCCAGGGTATAGACAGATGAGTAAGAAATAAAGTCAAAATTAAATGAATAAGGGTGCATGGGTGGTTCCATGGTAGAATGCTTACTTCCCATGCGGGAGACCTGGGTTCGATTCCTGAACCATGCAACCCCCACACACAAAAAATTAAATGAATAGTAGGAGTGGATAGGTATACTTTGGATGTTTTTTGAACATGAATTTTTATTTTTATTCTTAATTTTATTGTGCTTAGAGTAATGAAAATTGTTCAAAATTCTATTATGATGATGAATGCAAGACTATATCATGATACTGTGAACAAATGTCTGCATACTTTAGATGATTATATGATCTATGAATATATCTCACAAAAACTGCTTTTATAATAGGAAAAATTAGTGGCTACAGAAAGCTATAAAGGTTTTCAGAAGGTAAATTCTTTTTTCCCTGGTTTATCTAAGCATCAAAAAATTAGTATGAAAAAGAAATAATGAGATATGCTAAAATTTCAGCAAAGTTTTCACAGCTCAGCTTTGATGGGTTTATTTTTTAAAAACTTAGACATACATTACTGTCAAATACATTAAAGCCACCATAGAAATCAGATTTTCTCTTTATAATAACATGAAAAAATTTATCTTGGTATTCTCATTTTGTTTTAATTAGAGGCAGTAAATGTTCTTCTTTATGTTCTGGGTAATCTTCCTAATTTAAGAGAGTTCCAACTCATGAGAATAATATTTTGCCTTTTATACTGATTTTATGTGCCTCATTATTTTTTTATAAAGTTAATTGCCTATGAAAGACCTAAGGTTCCTTATGTTGTTTATTTTCAAATATTATATTGTCACTCTTATAAATAAAGTGCTACAAACTGTTCTTGTTTCCAGATATTTATACTACATACATGACTACCTCATCCAGGTGACCATTCTTTTTTTTTTGTATGGGCAGGCACTGGTCTCTGGCATGGCAGGCAAGAACTCTGCCACTGAGCCTCTGTCACATCGCCCCATTCTCTTTTGATAAGTAATTTCTGATAGCTCTCTTTATTTTGCCTTCCCAAGATCAGACCCTAAATTCAGGAAAAAGTAAAGACTATAAAAGCAGTAAGGAGACCAAGGAGATGTAACAGATCACAATGAAAGCACAAGATAATTTAGTGGATGTAACAGGACATTCCACAACGAATACGCATGCAGGGAATTTATCAGAGAGTTCAATATTTGCTCTTCTAAGCATCTCCAATCATTTATTACATCAAATACATTTTCTCTAAATTAACCCCAGCCTGCCTTTTATCTTGGTGACCTATTTACCCACAGTAATGAAAAGAAAAACAAGACACAATCCTCTGCACATCCACAACATTACTTCCAACCAGGTCCTCCAAGGCAGTCACATTTCATTCATGAATTATGAAGTCAATTTAGTGGTTTTGTGTTCACAAGTTTTTAACAGAAAAGAAAGGGGAAGTAAAAAAATAAAATATAATAAAATTTCCTAAACATAGGTATTATAAGAAACTTTATTTCAGATACATAAGTTTGCAAGCAAGGGAGAGGAGAGATACTATATTCCTGAATATAGGTCGCTGTCAAAAAGCGTGAAAACCACTGCTCTTAGTGACTCCCCCTTGCCATTTAGCCACTCTCCCCTCACACTCCAAAAGCTGAATCCTTCTGACAAACACCCAAAAGTTTATCAGGACATGAGCTTGTATAATAAACATTGTATAATAACTAAAACAAAGCAATTTAAAAGGGGCAGCAGTAAAGGAAGGTTAGAAAGAAATAGAGCAGGGAATGAAAGAGATGAGTGGGAAAAGAAGGGAATAGAACCGAGCAAGGAGGAAAAGAAATCCTGGAAGAGGAGCAGAAAAGAGAAAGAAAACCTTCCTAGTCCAGAGACCACTGAGCTATTGAGTGAGAAGAAAATGGAAGAAAGGGGGAATGAAACTTTAATAGGTTTGAATAGTATGATGCAAATTGTATTAGATAGGGTTCTCTAGAGAAACAGAATCAACAGGAAATATCCATAGATAAAAAATTTATAAAAGTGTCTCATGTAACTGTGGGAATGTAGAGGCCAAGGTCTGTAGGGCAGGCTGCAAACTGGCAACTCCGATGAAAGTCTTCAATGAACTCTGAGGAGAGGCTGGCTGGACAACTGTGAGAATGGAAGAGTCCAAAATCCACAGGACAGGCTGTGAAGCTGGCAGCTCTGATGAACAGTCTGGATGGACCCCACAGGAGAGGCTCACTGGCTGAAGCAGGAAGAGTGACTGTTTCTTCTGAATTCTTCTTAAAAGCCTTCCAGTGATTAGATTAAGCACCACTCATTGCAGAAGAAACTTCCCTTAGCTGGTTACAAATGCAGTCAGCTGTGAATGTACCCAACAGAATCATGACTGAAATCCATGAAATGTCCTGAGATCAACAGACAGGTGGGAGCTTGCCCGACCAGACAACCAGGCTCCACCACCTGAACAAGTTGACACATGAACCTGACCATCACACAGAACATGGAGAAGCATCATGTTTCCCACTTCTTACTTTGTATACCAAGAAGAGCTCACACCCCCATTGACTGCAGTGTGTAAACTCTAAAGTGTGGTAGGGACCAATAGCTATTTTCAGCGAGGAAATTCAGTTCAAGCTCCCTTAGCAAATGTCCCATTGATTACTGACAGGAATTCCTCTTTATAACACATACTCCTATTTAAAAAAGACTTCTCCCTGTGAGAAGACCTTAAAGAAGCTTGCCTGCTTTTGCATTTCAAATAATTGCTTCATATAAATGCTATTCCCTAGGAATTGAGACTCAGATTTGAGACTCTTTGCTTTGTAAATACTCTATATGAACCCCCTTCTCTATTTTCAGGAGTGAATGCCACTCACTCCTAAATGAATGGCAAAATAAGACTCTTTATTAACATGAATTACCAAATTAAGATAGGGGAAAGAGAAGCTTCTCTCTGACTTTGACCAACAACAATGGAACTCCAGTAGTCAAGGAAAAGACTTCCAAAGGCAGGCAATCACTTAAGAGATCTTCCTATAACTTACTAGCTGTCTGCACACTTTCCTCATTGCTAATTTCATTTCTTGATTCCTGAATGTATAAATCATAGGATTCAGGAAAGAAGTGAGAACTGCATCAAAAAAGACCAGAAACTTATCCAGAGGTATGGAAGGAGATGGCCATGTATAAAGGTATATCAAAGGACCAAAAAACAAAACTACCACAGTGGTATGAGCCGAAAGTGTAGACAGAGCCTTGGATGAACCAGCTGAAGAGAGTTTCTGAACACTGAAAATGATGACAATATAGGAAATGAGCAATATGAAGAAGGAACCCACAGAGATGAATCCCCTATTGGTTGTGATCATAAACTCCAGTTGGTAGGTATCTGTACAGGCAAGTTTGATTAACTGAGGAAGGTCACAGTAAAAGTTGTCCAACACATTAGGGCCACAAAACAGTAAGTTTATTACAAAAGCCAACTGAACCACAGAATGAATGAGGCCAACCACCCAGGCAGCCACTTAAAAGAAAATGCACATCCGTGGGCTCATGATGGTCAGATAGTGGAGGGGCTTACAAATGGCCACATATCTGTCAAAGGCCATGGCTATGAGCAGCACCATCTCCACACCACCAATAACGTGGATGAGGAAGATCTGAGTGATGCAGCCTCCAAAGGAAATGACTTTTTCTTTCTAAAAAGGTCAAAAATCATCTTGGGAGATGCAACAGAAGAAACACCCAAGTCAATCAGGGAGAGGTTGGCCAACAGAAAGTACATGGGGGAGTGTAAGTGAGGGTCAGAAGTCACCGTGAGCAGAATGAGGGAGTTTCCCACCATGCTTGCCACATAAAACATGGAGGAGGATACAAAGAGGAAAAGTTGCATTTCCCATTAATTGGTGAGTCCCAGTAATACAAACTCTGACACCACAGAGTGATTTACTCCATCCATTGGCTTTGTTACCAGGGCTGCCTGAAGAAAGAGAATGGGAAAAAATATAAATTATGACAATGACACTTATGAATATCATTTCTATAAATGACTAAGAAGGAGAAGCCAAATTTTGACCGCCTGAAGCATTATATATGAGCTTATATGCTTATAGCCTCTGAAATTGTGTTCACATCAATAAGGTAGTGACTGTCATGTGCAGCTGCTTAAGTTTGTATTTTACAAAAGAATCATTACCTGAAGAAGTAGAAACTAAAAACAAAAAACAAAATACCTGGACCTTCACCATACATGATTTGGTATGCATTGCCTGAGAGCAATCTGCACATGATCTCAAAAGCTTAAAACGTTGAAGAGCATCAGAGTGCGTGGAAAAAGATTTTATTCAAAACTCTACATGAGTGTTCACGGTATCTTGTTTTGTTTGCTTTTATTTAGGAAATCATAACATAGTTTACCCACTGACAGATCAACCTTGGGTAAGTTACCTATACTCTTTGAGCTTCAGTTTATCTATGAAATTGCAACTAGTAAAATAAATTGTAAAATAAATTATGTATTTTAATTATAAGACTACATTAATATTCATTTGATGTTAATTATGCTTCACTTTCTTTTAGATGCACAAAATAGCACTGAATATATGAGATTAAATTAATGAATGATAAGAAAATGTGGACGTACTGGCCAACAGAAAGCATCAAAATTCTGTTTCAGAAAAGATATTCCAATAATGAATTATGGTTATCTCTTTCTATAAATGCATATACTTTTAATGATATAAATTAAAACCATCTTGTACAAATTAAATTAATTTTGTCTTAAAAAGCTATATATTTCTTAATTGTATCTACCACGAATGTAATTTTGGGAATATACCTGTCTTATTCACTAATGCATCCTGAAAGTTTGAATCACTCCGATTACATAACAGGGATAAATAACTGTTAGCTGAAAGGATGAATGCAATTTTCATCTGCTTTAGATTAGAGACTGACCAAGTCAAAAAAGGTCAAGTCAATAGAACACAGAAAAAGGGAAAAATTTGTCTGAAAGGAGGACCAAAAGTAGGAAAATGACTAAAATGAAGTATCCTAAACCTATTCAAGAAGAATGAAATCAATGAGATCAACTTTGGGTCCTACTGATAAACTCAAGATCCATAATTCAGGAAAATCTCTACTTATTATACAAGAGTAAAAACATATGTAAATGCATTAAATAAATTGACCAAAACCAGACGTTTACTTCATGTTAGAGCTTAGACTAGAACACAGATTCACTGACTCCAAGATCAATACCCTCACCAAATCCCTAATTTACCTCAGTTAGCCATGGCTCCCTGAAAATTCAGCCTGAACAAAAACATGTGATAGAGTGATGACAGAAATTGTTCATGAAAGATGAATGCTTTGAATAGCTGATGACTGCCACATATCATTATACCAGTGCCAAGTACCTCAGCCTACATGATGATAATCATCTCTGACAACTGTCTGTCAACAAATGAATGCAGCTCAGTGTTTGGGAAACTTGCATTTGTTAAAACACTTATTCTTATACTAATTGTTCAAGAAAATACTCCACAGTGTATTGATATTGATCATCAATCTCAATGTGGATGGAGGAACTCCAGACTTAATCTAGGGTTTCATATGAAAGATTTTCATGTGTGGCTGTACATTCATTGATTTCATCTCTCAGGGAGTTTGAAAATAGCAAACAAAATCTAATAGAAACTATTTCTATTATTTTGAAATAAGTTTCATGGCATAATGAAATGAGTTTAAGCTTCAGTATCTGAAAGACCACATTTCAGATTTCACATCCAGCCACCTAAAAACTCGGTGACATTGTGTAACATATATTTCATTTTTGTGCCCTCTCTTTCTTCTATCTGCAATATGGAAATAATTCATGCCATTTAATGCACCTGCCATGTATCTGCTCCTTTCTCTTCTCACTGACCCTGAATTTATCAGCTCTCACAAGCAAAGCCTCACCAGAATGCTCACTTTCCTACATAGTGCCAATGGTTTAATTGGTTCTTTTTGCTTCCAGATGAACAGCAAACTCCTAAAAAAACATTCAAACCCCTTTCAAATGTAGGTCTTTCCAACCTCATTTCTCCTACTTTTTTTCTTTCCTCTTATGATGCAACATGATTATATGAATGATTCTCCACCCTGCCTTTGGTAACAGATGTAATTCCAGGCTCTGCTGAATTCAAAACATGACAAAGCCGTTGGCCTTTTTCAAGTATCTGTAACATAACTCTAGAAACAGTGTAGTTCTAGTTAAAAATCAAGGGCGGGTGGGCCACAGTGGCTCAGCAGGCAGAATTCTCGCCTGCCATGCTGGAAACCCTGGTTCAATTGCCAGTGCCTGCTCATGACAAAAAGAAAAAGAAAAAGAAAAATCAACATCAATTAGCCTTTTCCAAATATCAATTCTCTCACTATTATCCAATTGTACTACTCAATTCCTAACTCCAGACATCATCTAAAATGCAGAAAGAAAACACCCATGCCCCTTAGGATGTGATTTATGTACACAGCATTCCCAACAAAAGAATTCTATCTGACACTAAATCTATTCCTACTGCTAAATTTACACCCATAATTCCATTTTACCTGTTAAAGAGAAGAACATATTCACAGAGACCATGATTTGCTTGTACTATCTAAAACAAAACGCCATATTAAATATTGTCATTGGAAGAAATGAAAATAATTAACAGCTCTAGAAGACAGTGACCAAATGATAACTGTAAAGACATGAGTTTACCAGGAGCTCATGGGTCAAGGGATTTTTGCCTCTAGGGATATAACTGTTTTGACCAGAGCAACCAACGTTTCTGCAAACTTATAATAAGACACTAGAGAGGAAAAAGGAAGAGTGAAACATTTCTGCGTAATATCTTTGTGCTGTTTTGTTGACTAATTTACAAATATTTGTTATTGCCCAATAAAAGAAACCTCTCAAAATGGATAAATATTAACTCAAATAACTTCACTCTAAACGTGTTGAGTATCCCTAGGAAAACAAAGTGCATAAATTTTTTTTATTTGCATGGGCAGGCACCCAAATCTCCAGCATGGTGGGCAAGAATTCTACCTGCTCAGCCACCATGCTGAGCCCTTGCATAATTTCTATATACTTTAAAGGTTGGAAGCATGTACACATATGTTTCATACTTAAACAAGCATATATTGAGTAATTATGGATGTGCACAAAGACTTACCAGTAGAGAAACCCATTCCAGTGAATAGGACTTAAAGCTGGAACATCTAACAACTGATGACATATTATGCTACACCAATACACTGAAATTTTCTGCAACCACTAAAAATCATTTTTAAACTTTGTACAGTTAAAAGACAATCATAGTTTGATTCTCAGTGCCTGCCCATGCAAAAAAAAGAAAACAAAAAAAGAGACAACCATAATATATTGTTGAGTGAAACAGTGGATAGCTAAACACCATAGGTAATATGTTACCAGATATATAGAAATATAGACAAATAGATAATCTTTTTCCATAAGTATGGTAGGACAGTTGGATTACCAGTTAAGAAAACAAAGATTTTTTTTCCTCTAATCTTTGTACACTTGTATCATTTAGCATCCTGCCAGGGCAAGAGATGGCACATTCAACTAGATAGCCTAAGGAGAGCTTAAAAAGGAAACCTTGATGAAGCAATGTGTTAAAAAACAAAGAATGTTACAGTACACCAGGTTTGGAAGAACAGAAGCAGACATTACTATTCTTAGGACTAATTGTGCAAGATCAGAGTAGATTAAAACCTAGAAATAAAGAGCTTTGTAGAAAGGGCCACTCACAAAAACCACAGCCAGCCCACTGAGATCCTGCATAGAAGGAATAAATGCAAATGACCAGATCTCAGTCACCACCCTCCCTCATTTGGATCTCTTGCTAGCATTCCACATTGTTTAAACCAATCAGAAAACCCAGGACAAGGAGGCTGTTATCTCATTCAGGTCAGGCTCCCCAAACACAAAGTAGGGTGCAGAAGGATTGAGAGTAGGACAAATGGAAGCTCTCCCTTTAATCTCTGCATCCACTCTTACCTTTTATCCAGGGGATGAATGGGGCAAGGTGTTGTATTCAGAGTAAATGAAACTGAACATCATAGAAGAATGATTAGTTATTGCATCATTGTAGAAGGATCAAAACCAAAATGTTATCCACCACTGGTGTTCTTCTTATGAATTACCTAGGGTTAAAAAAGGAAGAAAAATAAATGAATAATTAACATAAAATATGGCTATCAAAATCCTTGTTTCTATAGCAGCCGTGAGGCCTACCTGGAGCCTGTGCTCCTCCTTCTAGACCATATTCAGGGTTCTCCCAGGAACTTCTTTTGAAACATCACCTAGTCCACAATCCTAGGTTTCAAGGATTTTTGTGTGTGAATACAGATATAAATATAAATATTTTGCATATATATAGCTATCATATTTTTATGAATATAGAGAGATAGAATATACTTTCTTAAGAATTTGCTAACTTGATGGATAACTTTCAAATATTTCAACATATGATTTGTGGGATTCATTTTTTACTCTTGTCCCAGGCCCCCAGTTTTGAGGGACAGGCCCTGTTCTACATGTTGGTTCATTAACTTGAGTTGAGCACAGTGATCAAAGGACAGTCTCAATTATACTCTTTAGTGAAGACCTTCTTCCTGGAACACTAAGACCTCTAACCTTCCAAACCTAAGTTCACAATAATTGGAGAAAAAATTACTCCACAAATTATGCGGGTCTGATAGAGTGACTTCCTCCACCTTGGATTCATGCATTCTGACTATGAGAAAGATGACACATACCTTGACCACATGTTTAAGGTATGTACTGCATTAGAACAGTATTCCAAAATTTCAACATGTTTCTCTCCCAGTTGGTACAAAAACTAAGCATTAAACAGGTTATTCCACCACTCTATCAATTCAGTTGTTTCTGAATGAATGTATTAGTAAATTTGGTGGATTCTTATGGGTGTAAGCCCATTGTCACTGTTCATTTCCTACAAAAATGTGTCCAGTGACATTGTTGTCTATGGTAACCACAGTAATACAGAAGGCAGAAGAGGAATTTTATAACCACGTAAATGGTGGGGCTGGAAGAAGCACTAGAAAGATAACTGAGTTCCCAGAATGTATGTGTAACTATGAAGATAAGTTTCTACCCGCTGCAAAAAAGAATGGCTTAAATCTATGTGACCTGCCACAAGGTGGATAGTTAGTCCACTCAGTGTATGGCGACCTATAGTACTACACAGGGGGTAAGTCATTCACCTTTGCTTTGGCAGATTGGGCAATCAGCAAAGATGGTAACCAGATAAGCATTAGTGAGGAGATATTCATGTTGTTCATTCTATGCAGAGATTTAATCTATGCTGCCATGTCCTTATTTCATAGACCTATTCAGCAGTACTAAGAAAGTTTGGAAAGGCTATTGACTAACATTCAAAGGGACAAGTCAACTTGCCCCTGTGCTGTGAATAATCTCTAATACACTTCTACTTGGGGCATGCATATCTTCATTCTCTGTGTCTTTTCAGAAAATCCAGCTACGTTCCTCTCCCCAGAACTCCATGTCATAATTCTACAGTCTTGTTCTTTCTTAGGCCCAACCAACCAGCCAAACCCATCAGCCTTGCCTAGCAATTAGTGTGAACCAGGACCTCTGGCAATTTGTCCTTCGAAAGGAAGTATTCACTGACATGTATTATCTGAAATACTTCCCTTTAGAAGAGTTTCCTTTCAGCATTATCTTTCATAGTAATCTCTACATAGCATTTATAATTCAGTACAAATCTACTTCCAGCTGGTGCCAGGATAACATGACAATCTGTTCATAAACTAGATCCATCTTTTCTCTTTCTTTGTTAATTGTCCATAAAAATTTCCCATGTGGGAAGAGAGAGTGGTGAGGGAACAAAAGGGAACAAAGGAAGTCTGCACCACCTTGATACATGTACTGTTACTTTTCAAACTTTTCTTATTCCACACCCAACTCAAAACTGGCAGTGTTATGAATTATCCAATTACCAGGCTGGAGGAACACACAGAAGTTTGGCATATGTTGCCTGCAAATTGCAAAGAAATTCACCGAGGATTGAGATTCATCCTCTGTAAAGGGCATTTTAAGATACAGCAACTTTAAAAGGTTTATCTTCAAATACTCCCAAAACACTTAGCGACTTCACTGATGTATTAAGCCCCTGAAATTTTCAACAGTCACGTTATACCATCTGGCACACATGCGTCTTAAGCATCTAGGATACTTAACTATTCTAGCTCACCCGGCCTAATTAGCATAATTTCACCAGCATAACAGACCAACATGATATTCCATGTGATAGTAAAACCTGCAACATCCCTTCTGAAAAAAAGATTAGAGAGATCATAAATTTGGGTCAAAAGTTTGGTTTCTTAGGAATCAGAAACCAGGAGAGAGATCAGCTCACAGGAAATTTATTAAGGAAAGCTGTCAGGAACAACACTAGTGAGGGGTAAAGAATTTAGCAGTATTTCACAGAAGGAAAATTTGGCAGCAGCGTATTTATAAGTCTTCACAAGATCCTGCAAAGAGTTCTAAATCTGGGGTGAATATTTATATTCTTGTCAAATTGGAGTGTTAACCACTCATTGTATGCAAACTACCACAGGAAGGGGACAAGGTCAGGAGGAGCCAGTTAGTTCTCTTTAGCCAATTCTCAAAGACATCTAACTAATAAGAAGTGTCAGAACAACCCTCACAGCAGCTGAGGGAATAAATTTTTATGAACTGAAGAGGGGATCTCCCTGGCACAGCATGGCATAAATGAACCCACTCCCTAAGCCACTTACTACTACTTGCTTTATTAGGGTTCTGGGAGCAGCTCCTTCAGGACTCTAGTGTGCCTCTTATCCTGGGAAAAACCTAACAAAAGGAAACTTAATAGGATGAAATGCAACCATTGCTCCTAAAGTGGGCATTGAGAGCACAAGTAGCATTCATGTCCCAACTCTAGTATATATTCTAGATTCCTGAATCACCAATTCCACTCTCCTAGGTGGCTCACCTATTAAGGGAATTAGACCCTCATCCATGAGCACTACAAGCCCCATTTTTACTATTCCCTTCTCAGGAAATGGCTGTCATGCTTGGCCATTTACCATCAAAATTGCTATACATTGTTCCCACCTGTTGTGCAAACCTGGACTTCTAGCCCCAGTCCTAACAGTTGCTGGGATGGAAGCTCTATTTTACCAGTAATAATGTTCCTCCTAGACCCATGTATACTACCTAATGAGAAGCAGTGCCATTTAATAGTTGTTGATTTAGTATATATACTACATCCTGGAAAATGGCACCCCAAACTCAAGATGTCTTCTTCAAGCTGGTGCTTTAGCTACATCTGCAACAAATTACTCCATTGCTCATTTAGGCCAGCAGCTTCTTTATGGTGCTGCAGGTGATAGAACCAGTAGATCCAATGATCATGTTCCCTCTCTCCTCATTGCTTTAAAGTGTGCCTGTTATATGACATGACATTTTGTGGGTGTTCTGACAATCTGATATTCACATTGTTGGGAAAGAATGTAACCCACCCTAAATACAATGAAGGAGCTAAACATTTAACACTTATCACTGATGAGAATTGGAGAACTTTTTAGTCAAATATACTCACAGCCAAGAGAAGGAGAACACCACATACCAGGCAAGTACATACCATGGTTGCAGAGAGAAACATCAAGGTAGCAGGCTCTGTAATGACAAGAAGGCTGCCTGTAACTTGGTTTCCAATAGAGGATGTATTTGGTTTGTATGAAAGATTTCATGGGTTGGCAGGCCCAAGACTGAGTATAGTGGAATACTGCATGTCTGGATGATAGGGGAACTAACTGGACTGTGAACTTTTCCCACCAGGTGGGAGACCTTCTATCAAAAGATCAGAAGTAAGACTCTGGGGCATCAGGAGCTCAAATATATCAAGGCAGTACTTTAATATTGCATTTTAACTTCAGGCTTTACAATAAAGTGGGATGCTATATTGATATATGATGTTCTGCAAATCATCAAGATGGCCCAGACCTCTCAAAACTTACTATGGAGTAGAGGAACAAGGAGGTGGAGAAGAGATCCAGATTACAGGGATTGGGGTACTGCTGCAGCTATGTGGTCCCATGTCTTTTGGGTTTCTATCAATGTGAACTCCAACCAATATCTTGTATCTTCCTTCCCTTCCCCTTCATTAACAACTGTAAAATTCTTCATTGATGGAAAATTTCTTGAATCAAAAAGTGATAGACAGATTGATACCAAAGACCCAGCCACCAATGAGGTAATTGCTGAAGTCCCACAGACCACCAAGGCTGAAATGGATGTAGCCTATAAATGTGCTTTTCTCACATGGGCAGGCACTTCACTATTAAGCTGTCAGCAGGTCCTGCTCCACTATCAACAATTTATTAAAGAACACTTGAAAGAAATTACCAGGTTAATCATGTTGGAATAAGGGAAAAATCCTGACAGAGGAAGGAGATATATTTCAAGGCCTTCAGGTGGTTGAACATGCCTGTAGGGAAACATCCTTCAGGCTGGGAGAAACCACAGAATCCATCACCAAAGACATGGACATTTATTCCTTCCATCAACCACTGGGAGTGTGAGCAAGCATTGAACCATTCCATTTTCCTGCCATAATCCCCTTTTGGATGTTTCCTGTAACCCTGATGTGTAGAAATACCTGCCTAATGAAATCATCAGAGTGAGTGCCTAGAGCAACTATGCTTCTTGCTAAATTGCTGCAGGACTCTGGTGCACCAGATGGAACATGGAACATCATCCAAGGACAACATGAAACTGTAAATGTTATGTGTAATCACCCAGACACGAAACTGTCAGGATTGTGGGATCCAAGCATGCAGAAGATTACATCTTCAAGAGGAGGTCAAGAAATGACAAGAGAGTTCAAGCTAACATGAGAGCCAAGATCCATGGAGTGGTCGTGCCAGATGCCGATAAGGAAAACACTTTGAATCAACTGGTTGTGGTAGCATTTGGAGCAGCTGGTCAGAGATGCAAAGCTCTTTCAATAGCGATTTTCTTGTGGGGGATACCAACAAATGGCTTCCAGAACTCATGGAGTTTGTCAAAAACCTGAGTACAAATCCAGAAGACTAGCCTGGACCTGATCTTGATCCTGTGATAACCCTCCAGGTTAAAGAGTGAGTCTGTAATCTGATAGTGGAACAAAGGAGGAGATTCCATCCTCATTGATGGATGAAAAATTAAAATAAAAAGCCATGAAAATGGCAACTCTGTTGAACCAACCATCATCTCAATTGTTAAGTAAAATAGGGCCTGTGACAAAAAATGATGTTTGGTCCAGTTTTTATAGTCCTTGAAAAAAAAAAAAACATTGGCAAACATCAAGATCATAAGTGAAAAACCATACAGAACCCATTAGAATCATCAGTGGAGCCATGGCTCAGAGATATTCCCACTTAATTGATTTCGGACAGTGTAAGAGAAAGATAGATTTGTAGAATCTGTTCTGTTCAACTGATGTTGCCATCACGTGACCTTAGTGATAAGCTGTTGAAATAAGCACTCCAGCTAGGAGAACTGGCTATCCTCCCAGGAGATGCACTTTGGTAAAAGTTATCTAGGCCCAGGAAGATCCTCTTGGTCCCTACTCAGTTCCCAGAGGACCACCTGGGCCCAGTCACCTAAGCTAATGGAATTCAGCCACTATTGTGCAAAAATACCACATAAAGTGCATGCAAGCAGTTAGAAAAAGAAGGAGGAGGAGGAGAATCTCATGAGAGAGAGAGAAGGAGAATATTATCTGAGAGGAGAGAAGAATGCTTTGCTCAGGACTTGCCTAGTCTCTGGATTCTCAAGCACTCCTATTCAGGTGTTGGTACTGTCCTGCCTGGTGATGTATCTTTATCTCATTTTTAACAACCTTTTAATTACCTTCCTAATAAATTCCATTTTTATATTACCAAAGTCTGTGTTGTCTGCGAATCCAAACCTCTAAATTAAATGGCCACAAGCATCATATTGCCTTTTGTGCAACATATAGGTGGGCATAAACGTCCCCATTCCAGTGCCTTTGCCAATGTTCTCATTAATAGGCTCTCAATCTTCCTTCAGAGGAGGTACCAATTTCTATGGCAAATACAACATTCAGTTCTACACTCAATTAAGGTCCAACACTTCCAGTGGAAAGAATAAGCTGTTATTCTCCACCCCTGCTGAGTCTTGCCTATGATGAGCCATTAGAAACAAGTTTATTCCAGACTCAGTCCATCATGAGGAATCTCCCTTTATTGCTGACCAACTTCACTTGCCAACTTTGCTCAGATAATTAACACTTCCCTGTGACTGCAAAACCTTGTAACTCAGATCTCTTTCAGGACCATTCCCCCAGCAAAGTTGCTATAGGGAGACTCCTAATAAAACTTGCAAACCAAATTTTCACTTGCTCTTCATACCTTTTTTTATTGTTGGTTTTTTTTGTTTTTGAGGTAACTGTTGTAACTGTGAAATGCTTATCTAGAATAAGAGCTTAGATCTGCTTTTAAAGAATTTTAAAAGAATTTAAAGTATTCTCCCCTTTTCTGAAGACTGGAAAGAGGGGGAGGTTAATGAATATTAAGGAAGAATCCTTGGATGCAGATAAAGGATAGAAACAATTCAAGATTGGTTTGTCCTCAAACACAGCTCTACATAGGTGCTGAGGGAGAGCCCTCTGCAAGTTTTCCCAGGCCTCTAATTTATCCCACACTACACAAAAAATAATAAATTTCTTTTTTTCCCCAAATTGTGACAATTGGAACTTTCTTTTCTGCAGATTTTCACTATGTTGACATAAAGATTCATGAGTATTTTTTAAATTTAACATTGTCAGCATTTTCAGCTCCTTAAAATCATCACTTCTCAAGGATTCCTCAGAGTTCATTGGGTAAATCAACTTTTTTATTATGTGTGCCAAGAGTTAAGTCTTGGGGTTTGCTTCAGCAATCATTAATTAATGCTTCAGCCATTAATTAGTACCTCAGAGATGAAAATTTTAGCCCAGAAATCAAGGGGTGTTCTACTCATGTTAGTGGACAAGATTCTTGCCTTAAGAAATCTAACTTGATATTACTTGCCTTACTAGAATTTTATATATTCTTTCCTCTTTTTTTGCATTTCTCATTAGTGATACTTTTAATTTTCAAAATCTTTAACTTAGAGTAATTGATAGGGGGCTAAGAAATCTCAAAGCTTTTCATGATATAAAATAATAAAAAAATTTGTTGACAGATTCTACAGCTACCAATAATTCAAGTGCCCTTATGCTTTTTTGTTTCTTTGAGATATATAAACCATAAGACAGAATAGAAATTGATGTCCTAGTAGGATGGGTTCTTTCTTTCTGAAAAAGAAAAAGCAGTGAGTTAGGAGAAGGCTGATGGTTCTGAAAGAGTAATGCCTGTTCCTCAGCCAGAGCATAGGCATAAGTCATTTATATTTCTGCTTTCTGATTACTAATTTGGATAGTGCTAATCTACAAATTTGGGTTTTTCAGGAAATAAAAATGATGAAAAACTTTTAAAATAGTTGTGTATTCTCTGAATCATCTTAATACAATCTTAATACAATCATCTGTTAGATAGAATTCAGAATCTTAGATCACTTAAAGTGACTGGAAATTTTAAAATGGACTTAAAAATGGTCTCTTCTTTTTTGATTTAATCTTCTTTTAGGTGTGGTAATAGAAATTTATATTTTGGGAACTGAATACCCCTTGTTTTAACTCTGTCACAGCAGGAAATTGGTAGTGATATTTAATCCAATTTAACGGTTACAGAATGGGTTGGATTAAAGGTAGTATTGTCTAAATTCCAAATTGAATTAAATATAATCAGAGAGATACTTAAGTTTCTCTTACATCTAAGGAGATGGATTCTTGGATTCAGTAAAATTAAGTGAGTAAGATATGACCAGGATTTTATGTATTAGCTAACTCCTACATGCCCCATGCAAGCAAAAAGGCCATAACGATACATCAGGACTCTAGATGTCAGCGTCAGCTCAGACTCTATGTCCAACTGTCCATAAAATGTTGCAATATGCCTTTTCTCCTGGTATGTGATTATGCAAATGAATGACCACATGTACCTTTGGGAAAGAACTGAGAGAATCATTACCTGTATATTACTGAGTAATATCATAACTGTATTTTACTGCACAGTCCTTCTACCTGGAATTTTTATTAAGCAGACTTTGTAAATAGAATGTCCTCCAGGCCCTACTAGAGGGGAAGAATTGGGGGTTGTGGGTACGCAGGTCATACCTGAAAGAACCTTCCAAATATCTCCTACAGCCTCCTCTACTGTATATCACAAAATTCGGGCACTACAACTTCCTTGATAATAGAGAGTATATTGAAAGCATAGAGTGCTTTGTTTGTGGTATGGACACAGCAAATATTTGTAAATTTTTTGAACACATAAATGTGGGACCTTGGTAGTAATGGGGTCAACCAAAGGAATGGCCCAAACATAGAAGTTATTTCCATGTGAAGGACATTTCTGATACATTTACTTCCAGAGATGCAGTAGAGTGTAGGGGATAAGAAGAGGTCCTGGATGCAAACTGCCAGACTCTTGGTCTAGGCTCACCTCTTAATAGACCTTGAGCATATTTAATGTCTCTGTGGCTCAGATTCCTCCTCAGTAAGGTGGAAGAAATAACATTATTTGCTTCAAAAGATTCAAGGTAAAGCTCTTAGAAAAATACTGGCATATAAGATGCACTACATTAGTGCTATCTGTTGCTACCTGCGGTGTATGGCAGAAATGATGACAGACTATTATCACTCCCTAGGATATGGAGGTTCATTTCTCCTCTTTAGTAACAATGATAATAACAAACTGCACAATCCAGAGAAAGTGAAATTTCATACATGTTTTCAAAATGTTTCACTTTCTATTAGCTGAAATACTTGAAAATTATTCCTTTGGGAAATAGGCACAAAGATCTTAGTATGACTTGAGCAGAGAAGTGCAGTGGGCCAATCCCATTTGCTTCCCATAAAAAATGGAAACCATCAACTGTAAGCATTTGGGGGACATCATACTTATAAAATACAAAAGCATTCTGCTTAGTAATAGAACTGTAATTTTTTTTCATAAGTAAAGCATTGGGTAGGAAATTCAGCTTTGGTAAGACCTAAACAAGAAATGAATGCTGGAGGTTGAAATAAGGGAAGGATTTAGAAATGATAAAAAGAAGCATAAATGCTAATGATGATTTAAATGGGAGGGGGGGCAGAATGTAAAGAGAACTATGGAAATCTGTTCAAATAGAGTCAAAATTGACCTTAAGGAAAAGCTGAAGTGTAGAATATGAGCAGAAATTCAGAATGCAAAATTGATTACTTGGAGAAAGGGCAAACAGAGACATGGTTTTGGGGGCCAGAGTATCTCCAGTGATTTTATGATTGTGTGCCTTTGGGAAATTATAGTCACCCCTCAATTCTGAGAGTGAAACTTGAGGAAATTAAAGTAAATTATATTGATGATCAATTCTAGTTTTAGATTGTAGAATTAGAACATAGGATTAACAGTTTGCCATAATCTCCCTGAGAAATTTCATAAATAGACAAAATATGTAGAGACTTCTGCCATAGAAAGCAAACAGAGATGGTGCAAAAAAAAGATTGAGGTAGTAAATTAAAATCAAGTAGGTAGAAACAGATTAAGGGCAATGTGAATACAAAGTCTGCCTACAAATAGAATAAAAATATATCGGAAAAAGATAAACTATTATTTGCTCAATTACATGGCACTCTCTTAGACTTGGAACATTCAAAGTGGTAGCTTATGAGGATATAGGGTTAGGCTTGTAAATCTTTGATTTACTGAGGCTCAAAATAACATCCCTTCTAATTTAATGGCAAAATATCATAATTTAGTAGATAGTAGATTTCTAGGCATACAAAATGGCCTATATTTCCCAGAAATTTCAATAATGTCTTTTTTTGCAAACAGCATGAGGAAGAGTCTATAGTTCCATGTCTTCATCGTGGATCCATTTGCAAAATCTTTCTGTAATGCACAAGGTGACTACCCAGTCTCTTCATTGCCACTTTCATCTCTTTGTTCCTGAAGGTGTAGATGACCAGATTCAGTAGAGGAGTGATAAAGGCATCAAAAATAGCAAGATACTTATCCAGGTGTGATGTGGGAGAAGGCCATGTGTAGAAAAACATCAGTGGCCCAAATAACAAAACCACCACAGTTATATGAGCTGATAAGGTGGAAAGGGCCTTGGATGAACCACCAGGAGAATGTTTCCGAACAGTGAACAGAATGAAGATGTAAGAAATGACCAGTAGGACAAAGGAGCCCACTGAAATGAGCCCACTATTGATGGTCACCATGAACTCCAGTTCTTGGGTGTCTATGCAGGCAAGTCTGAGGAGCTGTGGAAGGTCACAGTAAAAACTGTCCAATAGGTTAGGACCACAAAAAGGCAAATCTACCACAAAAAACAATTGAACCATTGAATGGGAAACACCAATAATCCAAGAAGTAACTAAAAAAATAGACACATTCTTGGACTCATGATGGTAAGGTAGTGGAGGGGCTTGCATATGGCCACATATCTGTCAAAAGCCATGACTATGAGCAGTACCATCTCAGTGCCCCAAACCATATGATTGAAGAAGATCTGGGTAATACATTCCCAAAAGGAAATGGACTTATGTTTCTTGAGGATATCACATATCATCTTAGGGGCAGTGATTGAACAAAATAGCATATCAATGATGGAGAGGTTAGCCAGGAGCAAATACATAGGAGAGTGCAGATGAACATCCAAGGTTACAGTGAACACAATGACAAGGTTTCCCGTCATGCTTGCAAAGTAGAGCAAAAAGGAGAAAACAAAAAGGAGAAGCTGAATCTCCCATGAATTGGTAAGTCCCAGGAACACGAACTCTGATACTACAGAGTGATTTGTCCCATCCATTGTTTCAGACCCAGACCATTTTTCATGTAACTTAAAGGAGGAAAGAAAATGAGAAAGAATTACCTTGGCAAGTACCAGGGTTCAAGAAAGAGAGATGCTAGTCTGTGAAAACTTATCATATTAACATTTCAAAAGGCCAAATAACTTTCACCACATGCACAATGGACTTCAACTTTGAGAGGTCAGTTATTTTCCATACAGCATTATAGCTTTAAAATTGCTACTATTCTATTGGTATTTGCCTAGTGTTGATGGGGATAGGGGTCTTGGGTAGTGATTACCAAATGATAATGTGTTTCTTCGGGGGGTGATGAAAATGTTCTAAACCTGACTATTGTGAAAGATGCACAACTTTTTTATACTAAAATCATGAAAATACATAAATGGAATGTATATGAATTATATCCCAATAAAATCATTATAACAAGAAAACGTACTACAATTAAATTATTCTATCACTTTAACTATTTCTCATCTGTTTTTACCTAATGTTGCATGCATATTTCCTATTTTCTACTGCACAGTGCATTATGCTTGGTTGGAATAGACAGTCATCTTCAAATACTTCTTTGATGGTGATTACATATAAATGGATGTGATTTCAGCCATTCACATGAACCTCCCCACAATTACTCATGTTCAGCATACAAATTTCAGTGCTTCTACTCCATAAATCATTGCTTTCAGTTAGAATCTAATTTTTCATTTCTTCCTTCAACTTTCAACATTTCTTTTATTCTATTCTCCAACTTATAAGAGCCAATTCACAAAAAACCCCAACTCATACCTCATTTGTGAAATGTCCCAAATCTTCCTGAGTCTCTACGTTCTTAATACACTATTTATTTTACTCTTCCTCCCATGGTTATTTAATGCTTATATTTCCAATCAAAATGTGGATTCTTGTAAGCAAGAATCACGTCTGGTTCATATGAATAGCCCCTGCCACATTCACAATCATCAATAGTGATAACAATAGTGTTTCACACATGTTGAATGAAGGAAGAAATTAATGGAACTGAAGAATGACCCTAGAGTCAAAAGATTGTGTTTGTGTTTATGTACTTGTATATATTCAGTAAAGCTTATATTAATATTATGTTTTGTGATGCCAATAAGGAATTTTCACAAAATCCAAAGTCTTATTCCTTTATTGTTAACCACACAAATTAACACTCACATATGATAATTGTCAAATAAAGACTTTGGGGTCTCGATTATTTGAAATAGTCAAGAAAGGGTTAGTTAGTATGTTTCAAAATGAGAGAAAACACTTCATTTTATAAACAATTCATCCACACGCTCAAAAAAATCTCAATTTGTTACAGCAGTGTGACATGAGCAGAAATAACTAATCTCCTCTTCAAATAAAGATATATACTCCTTTCACCCCAAATTTACAGGCTCTGTCATATAAAGGCAGTGTTGATTTTTTTCAAAATGCTTTTGTAATGGATGAAATAGTGACAGAATTAAAATATTGTCTAAAAATAGAAAGTACAGACAGTGGTTTGCACGTGGAGAGCGTACAACAATTGAGCAGTAAAAATAAAGTCCAGAAAAGGAACTAAAAGACAATGGGCAGTTCTCAGCATACAGAAGTAAGGCAAGATCACAATTCCTCATGGATAAAAAGAATGCTAAGACAAACCATCAGGAGTCCGACGTTCAAAGAGATGTTACTAATTTAGTGCCATAGCCATGGTTTTCCAGTGAAATAATTTATAAGGAAGAGATACAGGAAGTGACCCATTCATTACTAAAAAGATCATTGGTGGCAGATTTTTATAACATAACCAAGAACACCTGAATCCCAGTGAAAGCTCTAGGAATTAAATAGCTTTTGGAATAGTTTCTTACTGCTGCTACAACAAATTATCAAAAACAGTGGCTTAAAACAACACAAATGTGTTATCTTACAGTTCTGGAAGTGAGAAGTCTAAAATGTGTCGTATGGGCTTAAATCAAAGTCAGAGCAGAACTGTGAATGTCTGCATTCCTTGCCTTGCAGCCCCTTCCTCCATCTTCTGCCTCTGTTATCTCATTTCCTCTCTGACACCAACCCTCCTGCTTTTTTCTTATTAGGCCCCTTGTAATAACTTTGGGCCAACCCAGATCATCCTGGAAAATCTTTTCTCAAATACTTAATCACATCTGCAAAGTTTCTTTTACCATGTAGGGTAATATATCCATAAGTTCCAGGGATTTGGACAGGAACATCTTTGAAGGGTCATTATTCTGTATACTGCAGTTCTTTCATGTGCACTTGTATTTTGGGGGGAAAATAAAATCTTAAAACTAAGCCATGAATCTGATAGAGGGAACTTCAGGCAGCCTGTCAGAAAGGTGGGAGGGATATGGAGGAGGGAGTGATAGACAGCACCTCCTAATGTCATTCCCAGAAATGCACACAAGTGGATTCTGATGTCAGCAACATGTAGGACCAAGCTTAGGTAAATTCTGTATATGAATAATAGAAAGGAAACTATCATAATCAGCTAACCCATATATTGTTAGACAAGAAGCTATACAAAGTATATAACTGAAACTTAGTGGTTCTCTGGATGATTTTTTTTCATTCATACAATAAATATTTTTGAGTGTCCAGAAAGCCAAATCTAGTCTGATGTTGTGTATATATTACTGACATGAATGAACACCTTTGTGAAGTCTATATTGATGACTGAAAATGCAGTTTTGTTTTGTTATATACAGATCTTTCTCTTCCATAAAGGGTAACAAGACTTGAGGGAATTCTAATGCATCAAATACCCGTGGAGTCTCAAACACTCTGCTTACTTCTAGTTCATGTTCCAACTTAAGGAAGCCTCTCCTCAGTGTACTGACTTCTTCCATTTTCTGAATTCTTGTATGCATAGCTTTTATTATTCTATTTAATTTTTTCAGTTGTTTTCTATTAAACATGCATTGATTTTATTGTCCTGCATATATTATTAAATGTTCAGGGACAGATTTCATGAATCTTTGTGCTGATTGTAAAGTAACTGAAAATTAATGCTGGGTGGAATATTTTTTAGCTTATTCACTCATTCATACAAAATATACTTATAGGGCATCTATAAAGTGCCTATGTGTTAAGCTTGGAGATAACAAAAAGGCAGAAATAGAACAGATGTCAACCTTGGAAGAGCCCATAATCTAGGATGAATTCCATATATCTATGTTGAATAAATTAATGAAATGAAAAAGTAAATGTACATATGTATAAGAGGGGGCTCCTAAGGTTATAAGAACAACTTAAATGAGAGTTACATAAACCATTTTATGATTTATAAAAAAGATGTATGTCATCAACTCTGAACTAACTAATCAAAACTTCCTTAAGAATGAGCAGAAAAGCAAGGCAGAAAGATTACTTTCTGAACATTAGGACAGAAATATGTTTCTATAAAAATCTTTTTTAAGATTTCCTAGAAATATAAACAACAGTGTGAGAATGTACTATGAAATGGGAATGATAGTGGTGCTTCCTCAAATTCAAATAGCAGTTAATGAAATTAAGGGACTATTTAGTGGTATTGAAATGATTAGGGGACTAAAAGTTAAGTTACAGTAAGGCACTTAGAGAGTAGTAATGGTGGAAAGTCATTACCACCCCTAGGCCTGAAAGGGCAAGGAAGAGCCCTGTAATGGGAAGCTCATCAAATCTATACCTGAGGAAGAGGAAAAGCCAAAGAGGAGCTGCTGTTATAGGTAGAGGAATGCAGCCACTCCCCAAAAGGTGGCCTGACAATAAGCACTCCAAGCTTCCTCTCCTGCCATCTCATCATGATACCTCCACTGACCAAAGCTAACCAGAAGGAAGAAGGTAATGAAGCTAGGTTATGCAGGGTGCAGAGGTAAACCCCAAGGTATAAAATCAGGGTAGGAAAGGATGAGATGGATCAGGATAAACAAGAAGAGAATAACTTGCAGAGTCCATTTAATGTTTTTATATTACCAGCCCCTCACCTATAGTGAAAACATTAAAAATATGTATGGGTGATTGAATGAATGATTCCCACAAATCTTCTTCTATACTTCTTATTATTTTAATCCATAATTTTTAATAAATACAGTGTAAATATAGAACTACATGTAATTTAATTTGTAAATCTTTTGTGATATTTTCAAATAAATAAATTAACACATCCAAACAAAAAAAAATTCAAATAGCAGGAAAAAAAAACAAATCAGATTAACTAAGAAAACGTGGTAAACATGACTAGTAATAAATTTTTAAGGAAGAAAATTATAAAAATTATAATACAATTTATTGCATCATTCAGAAAAAAAGATGTATGAGATTCTGTGTAAAAAACAGATGAATGAGATTCTGTGTAGTTAAAAATATATACGAAGAGCCTAGCCAGAACACAAGGTAGATGTAAAGAAAAATAAGTTAAATACAATTTTTTTCAACAGGAAGGAAATTCATAGAAAGATGAGTAAAAGGAAAACAATGGGAAATTAAAACATCAAATGTGGCAGGAGAACATGATGCCAGTCAGATGTGAAACAAAAAAAGGAAAATCATGATAAAAGAGCAAAGGTGATTGCAATACACAATATTAAAATTCCCTGTGCTCTAAAATATTTTCTCCTCGGACCCAGGATTTGAGTCACTTTGTTTTAAGTTAATGACTGCATGTCATTGTTTTCTTACACTGCTAAGGAAAGGTCCTCCCTTAAGCTATAATAAGCAAACAAGTCATCAGATGGCTTTCCTTAGTTCAGATTTTATGCATGTGGGAAATGAGAGTTTCAATGTTAAAGGAATACGTGATCCATTTTAACTTCTCATTACCCAAGGAAGATGAACTTTCATAGGTTAATGCAATAGACAGGTTACCAGAAGATAAGCTCTATGTAGGAAAAAGGAAAACCCCAGGAATGAAAGCTGGAATTGGGAAAAAAAGGAGAAATGGGGACAAAGACAAAATGCACCTGCTTTATAAATCCTTAAAGAACAGACAAAGGGAAAGTAAAACAAATAGCAAATATCAGTAGTTCGGGAGACTTACCAAACTCCTGTTTTCAAGACTTCGCATTTCTTGAGCATCCATCTAATGACTCTGAGCAATAGTCCTTGAATGGCTTCAAGAGGGAGACAGAGGTAATGGATTTTTGGTTAATCTGAAACATCACAGATCATCCATGGAAAGATGATGTGTTCTGCTAAACTATTGCCAATAGGGGTATTCTGTTTTAACTTCCCTGGTTTTTTACTAGTTATTGCTCTCAAGAATTATAATGGCATGACATGAATTTTAGCCACATTTATTTAGATTGCTTAAATCATTATGATATATGACAAATACAGGCTCTTCAGCAATTTCAGGGAATCATTTCAGTATCTTGACCCATGTGGAACTGGATGTGGGAAATCTCTTAGAAGAGAGTCAGTCATTTTACATTTTATGAATTTTTGAAAAGAGAGAGATGCTCATTATCTCTAATTAATAAATAATCATTGAGTTGGAAGTTATCTAAAAATATTTTTGACCCAGTTTCTTCCCTCTGTTTTTCTATCCAGGACATGTCAATTCTTCCTCATTTACAAGACTTGAAAATTCATTTCCTTCCTTGGTTCCTGTTTTTTTTTTATTGTTTACATAATAGTCTAAAGGACTTCCTTATGAACAGAAAATCTCTCATCCTTTCAAATAACCTCATGTTCACTTAATTCTGTTTCTGTGAATATAAAAAAGTTGTCAAAAACTCTCTCATGTAAATGTTTAATATCCTTGAAGTGAGTAAAACAAATAAAGATCATTCATTTCTACACTCTAGTTTTAATTACTTTAATTCCTTTAATCATTTCTCATAGGATTCATCATCTACCATTTTATCTCTGTACCTCTTATCTAAACACTCCCATTTTAACCCCAAGCATCTCATTGCAGTGATATAGAAAAAAATTCTAATACTGGTTTTGAAAATAAATACAAGAACAGGAAGTTTGATTGTTGTCCATTAAAATTCAGTTTTGTACTTTTTTCCTCCACTCCTCCATACTAATATTACTGTTATTACATTAATTTAGTTTGGTGTGGGTTGGATTCCTGGATGTTTGTCTTCTAAGCAAGGTTTCAGTCATTTTTTATGAATCTTGATTCTATGAAATTAGGCTTTTGTTTTATAAAACTTGAATCTATGAAATTGGGCTTTTTTTTATAAAACTGCACTTATCACTAGTATCTATAATTATAGCTTGGATTTTCTCTAAAGACAGAAGTAAAACAAGCAAGAAGTTTGTAATGAAGACAACAAGCATATTGTCTTTACTCTCAGTGCTAATAAATCTCCCTAATGACCCCTGGATGCAGTTAACAAGTACCCTACATACTAGTACTGACATAAACCATGGCAGCATGCAGACTCCAGAATCTGCAACATGCCTTCAGTTGTACCTTTGGATCCCCAAAACATTTCCATGTGCTTTTGAAAACTGAGACTTAATTCTCATTCCCCATAACCAGAATCATTGATATTTATTCTCCTGTTGAGCTCAGCATCTTCCCCACTACCCACACCTCACTTCTTCCTGCCTGTAGGTCAAAGTTTAGCTGATATGTGCAGAAAGCAAACAATTACCCACGTCTTACTTGTCACTGAATTTTATTTAGTTTAATATCTTCTTCCTGTTATCAACTTCATCCCCAACCTTTTCCCTGTACCTATTTAGAGACAATTATCTCAAGCACACAGAGGTATATAAAATGTTTCCATAAATAGAAAAAATATCTAATTAAGTGCATTGGAGAAGAGTGACCAAATAATGTAATAGTGACCTGGGACTGCCAAACTAAATTTAACTAGTCAAGGAAATTATCTCCTAGAAATATATTTGGTGTGATCAAAACCACAAAGGGAATATGCTGATAATGGGTTATGTAATGGGAGAATGACACTGAAATAAAAAAAAAAGTAGGGCGGGCAGAGTTCTTCCCTGCCATGCAGGACACCCAGGTTTGATTCCCAGTGCCTGCCTATGCAAAAAAAAGTAATCTCTGCCATTTGTTTATGATTTATCTTTTATCATGATGAATGAAAGTATCCTTGAGTAATTTGACAGTATTTGCTTTTCAAGAAATTACTGTCAATAAATGAAACATTCCTATAAATATCAATTTTCTCTATTTAAATAAAGAAGGTTTTGAAAGAATAAGCAGCAAAAATATCTAACTAAAAAATAGCCATAGTTTGTGGCCTTAATAAATAACAAACACCAGATTCTAAGCACTTGTTTGAAGGTAAAATTTGTCTGACATATATTTGGTTCTTACAAAGCAATTTGTAGAGTCTCCTGCAATCAAAGGAGCCTGACATATAGTTGTTAAACTTAAACAAATAATCCAATTGTCAACTAACATTGTCCTTTCCTGGGTCTGTGGTTTGGAAGCATGGATAATGTGTTATGTGGATACAACTCAAAATATTAAGAGGAAGTAATGAGACTTATTTCTGTCCATTTTAACATCAGATGCAGAGGACAGAGGTAGTTACATTTCTTAGTGCATGCAGCATCAGTTTACAAAGGTCCCCCCTTTTGTTTTACTTATTTCCTTTTATCTCCATCCCCCATTCCCATTCCCTTTACAACACAGTCAACCATCCTAATGAAATTAATGTGTTTCTGTTGTTGTATGTGTTATTGTAAAGGAAGTATTATTGCTTTGTATGCGTGCACATAAAAGTTTTGTAATGTATCTAATTCTATTCCTTGTTTTAACTTGGTTCCTGTTGTTATTATTTCTAAATATTGCATGGGGGTGCACGGTGGGTGTGCACCACTCTTTTCCTGTCCAATGACTTTATGAAGGACTCCCAGGTTACCTCCAAGTTTTTCAGGGCCTCATCATAAGATTGTTCAAAAGTTGGATGAACCTACTCCCAGCTTCCTCCAACCCCCATCCAAATAATGCTATTATCCAGCTGGAACACACTATGAACATAGCAGTTGTTACAATACTGAAATTCTCCTACATTCATTAATACATAGCCACGGTCACAAGTCTCTTGAGGTTCCATCTACCACCAAATCTCTTGTCTGAGAACTCATCATGCATCAGTTACTAAAATGTTAATGTCTGAAAAAAGGGGGGGGTCTTGAGAGCCCTACTCTAGCTGTGATATCAGCATCTATTCAGGTGATTTGGTACCTATACCAGGCAGTTGTTTCATACTTTGAAAATCACACCTGCCCTTTACCAGAAGCAGCCCTGCAAAAAAAATGATCGTATGTCTCCTTTCATATCAGCATACACTGAATTTGACTGAGCCCTACTAGGCTGCTCTCAGAAATGTATGTCAACAATCCTTCCAGCACCAAACAATTTCTACATGCTCTCGCTTTTTCCAATACCTGACATTGCCCAGCTATTTAATTTCTCTCACTGTAATTAATTTGAAGTGATGCCTCATTGCTGTTTTAATTTTTATTTCCATAATACCTAATAAATTTCAGCATCTCTTTGTGTATTTAGTACACTTGTGAACTTTCCATTCTATAAATTATAATCTTTGCTCACATTTTTCACTTCCATTTTTCATGTTGATTTCTATATCCTGGATCAATTTCCCTTGTCAATTTTCCCATTGCAAATATCTTCACCAAATTTAATATTTATTCTATTAAGAAAAATCTTTTGCACTTAAGAGACCTTCCATGTCCATAGGTAACAAAGAAATGCTCCTATTTTCATTATTTATTGTTTTCTTTTCACTTTTGCATTAAAGATCGCACTAGAATTCACCTAAATACATAGTAGTCATTCAGTTTTGTGTGTCTGGATAATGAGCCACTCATACTATTTATTCACAATTCATCTTTCCTCACTGATTTATGATGTTACATTAAATCTATATTGATTCTACTTAATATGTGGTCTAATGAGGTTTCTCTATTCATACCAGTTATCCATTTGTCTATTCTTATGACATCACATTGTTTTCTTACTATGGTTTTAGAATTCTTAATGCCAAGTAAAGTTCTTCAGTCTTCAAACATTTTCTCAAATTTGACTTAACTATTGCAGATATTAGTCTTCCATGTAAATTTTATAGTATGTATATTGCTGTACACCAAAAAATATTCAGTAGAGTTTACTGGAATTATACTGAATTTTTATATAAATCTGGGAATAATTGATAGCCATATAATGCTAGGCATGGAATTGATTTCTAAAGATACACAAATTAAAAAGTGTTAAGCACTTTCTCTAGTCACTGCCTTTACAATCTTTAACTAAAAATAACAGTAAAAAGACATGTTAAACCTACTTTCTGAAGTCCTTGGTTCAGTCCCTGCATTAATCAAGATGGTGGAGCTTGGCACTTCAGGGCTGTATCCCCACACAGAGACTTAGAATACACAAGAAGAACAGGCAGAAACATGTATCCCAAAGTTCCAGATAACAGTTAAAGGGATGTTGTAACAGGGCAAGCACGGAATTAAGAAAAATGCTGCTAAAAACAGGTGGTTCTTGTGGCATCCTGGCTGGCCTCTTCCCTACCCCTTGGCAGGCTCAGAACATTGCCCACAAGCGTTCTCAGTGCAGACCTCTTGTCCCAAATCTAGAAGGAGCAGAATAACCCACATGCATATATTTGTGGTATGTGTGGCCCACTCTGCCTGTGATGCCTGAGGCACACACCATTCTAGAGCTTGCCTTACATGTAGCCCTTCTTCAAAATGCCAAGGGAGAGCAGTAAAGTCATGCTGCCTCAGGCAAGATACTGCTAGCTGTAGGACATGCAGTCTAGTACCCAATACCAAGAGAAAATACTTTTTTCTGAAAGAGTGGACATTTGTAAACATGTAAACAGAGGAATTCCTAGGGCCACATGTACATTCCAAGACAAGACACAAGTGCAAAAAGGATCAGGGAAGCTTTTATGCTTTGGCCTGTAGCTTTTCTCTAAAGTCATTGTATGGATACCCTCTGAAGAAGAATGCTTGCAGAGACCTACTTGCATAGATGTTTTATTTTCATTCTTGTGTGTGTGTGTGATTGTTCCTGCTTTGCAAGGAAAACTTTGTCATAAGATTAGCTTGAGGCAAGCTTAAGTATTAGGTGCTTCAGAGCCTAAATCCAGTGATAGAACATTAAAATATCAAAATGTCCAGGTTCAAATAAAAGATTACAAAACACAAAGGAATAGCAAGCAATGGTCAAGACAAATGAGATGAAAACATTAGAAACTATCAATGAGAAAGATCAGATCTGGAAGACTCTTAAGAAGTGGCCCTAAATATGCCCAAAGAGCTAAAGGAAAACATGAACAAAGTACTAAAGGAAATGAGGAAAATGATGGAACGACACAAAAAGAATATCAATATAGAGATGGAAATTATGAAAAGGAACCAAACAGAACTGAAGACCACAGTACCAGAAAAATAATTGATGGGTCCTGCAGCATATTGGATTTGGCTGAAGAAAAAATCAATGACCTTGAAATAAAACAACTGAAATAATGCATTCTAAGGAACTGAAAGAAAAAAGAATGAAGAAAAATGAATAGAGCCTGAAGAATATGTGGGACACCATGAAACATACCAATATATGTATTATGGGAATCCCAGGAAGAGAAGAAAGAGAAAAAGGGGTAGAGAGACTATCCAAAAGAATAATGGCTGAAAACTTCCCAAATTTAATCAAAGGCATGAATATACATACCCAAGACTCAATAAACTCCAAACGAGATATGCCCAAATGGATTCATGTTGCACTATATTATTATTATCAAACTGTCAAATGCCAAAAATGAAAAGAATTCTGAAAGCCACAAGAGAGAAGCAAAATGCCATATACAAATAAATCTCAATACAATTTAGTGCTAATTTCTCATCAGAAACTATGGAGTGAATGTTCTAAAATGATCACAGTGAAGATCACACAACTATGTGATGATATTGTGAGTTACTGACTGTATAATATGACTGGACTATGTACATGTGTAGATATTTCTCAATAAAAACCTTTTTAAAATAAAGAAAATTTTAAAATATAATTTTAAAATGAGAGAAATATATAATCACAGAAAAACAAAAGCTAAGGGAGATCATCACCACTGGACCAAACCTACAGGAGATGCTAAAGAGAACTATGCATGTTGAAAGAAAGGGACACTACAAAATAGATCAAAGTCATATGAAGATATAAAAATCTCCACTGACAGTCATGATATAGGTAAATGTAAACACTAGTACTGTCGTATCTTTGGTTTGTAACTCCACTTTTTGCTCTCTGCATGAGCTGAAAGGCAAATGCATAAATGCAGTGATAAATTAGTGGTTTTAGATTCATAATGTATTAACATGCAATTTGTGACAAAAATTACATAAAGATGGGGGATGGCACAGTACAGGAACATAATTTGTTTATACCACTGAAGTTAGGATAATGTCAAACAAACAAGGTTTTATAGATTTGGGAGGTTAAATTGAAGCTCCTTGGCAACCAAAAAGGAAATATCAGAGAATATATGAACTCATAGAGACACAAAGTAGAATACAAGTTGCCAGGGACATAGAGCCAAGGGAATAGGGACATAATGCATAATGGGTAAGGGTTTAGGTTGGGAGAAATGGGAACTTTTATATGGGAAATAGTGAGGATACTGCATTATTATGAATGTGGGGAACTTCCTTAACAAGATGCGCATTGTACATCAGCCTGGAATGGGTGAAGGACCAATATCACAGTCTCTAACTCTAAATAAATTCTTGCACACTGTGGAGGCTGCTGCCTCTCTCCTATTAGCATTAAAGGTTGACATGGAGGATCTTCCAAGTGGGAAACAGAAGCCCTCTCTTCTAGGAGCAGGAAGGCAAAGTCAACCAAACTCCTATTGTGCATTTGATTAACAAATTTGGACTGCAGAATACCAGCTGTGAGCACAGACATATCTACAATGCAAAAAAGAAAGAAATGGATATCTAGAGCAGCCCCTCCACCAGTAGTGAGGAAGCAGGCTGATGGAAGTAAAAAAAAAAAAACATAGGTTTATGGTGTTGGTTGTGCTAGAATACTAAAAATGGGCTGAGATCCAAGAAAGAGGCTACAAAGAGTTGAATACCAACACAGATTCTAGATTGGCAAACTTGAGCTGTGTACCAGCACTGAGAAAGATATTTATTCTTTTCATTTCTTTTTTTAGGAAGCCCATTGATTAAAGCAGCAGGCATTCTCAATTTTCAGCCCAGCCACAGGCAAGGGTGGAATTAAGGAATGACTGCAAGAAAAGCAACTAATCCAGTGAAGGAGACAGTTTCCTAAAGGGTGCATCTTTGCAGATAAAAGTGGTGGGAGGGAATAGGCTAAGCCTACTTAAAATTAGGCCTAAAGAGTCACCCCCAAGAGAACCTCCTTTGTTGCTCAGATGTGGCTTCTCTCTCAGCCAACACGCAAGCAAACTCACTGCCCTCCTCCTCTCTACATGGGACATGACTCCCAGGGGTGTCGACCTTCCTGGCAACATAGGTCAGAAATCCCAGAATGAGCTGGGACTTAGTATCAAGGGATTGAGAAAACCTTCTTGACCAAAAGGGGGAAGAGAGAAATGAGATAAAATAAAGTGTCAATGACTGAGAGATTCCAAACAGAGTCAAGAGGATATCCTGAAGTTTATTCTTACACATTAAATAGATATCACCTTTTTAGTTAAGGTGTAATGGAAAGGTTGGAGGGAACTGCCTGAAAATATAGAGCTGTGTTCCAGTAGCTGTGTTTCCTGAAAATGATTGTAAAGTGATTTAACTTTTGTAATATGACTGATTGTGAAAATCTTGTGTCTGATGCTCTTTCTATCTACCTTATGGATGGATGAATAAAGCATGTGGATTAAAAAAAAATAATAGGGGGAAATATGTTAAAATAAATTTAGTAGATTGAAATGCTAGTGATCAATGAAAGGAAGGGGCAAGGGGTGTGGTATGTTGCTAGTGATCAATGAAAGGGAGGGGCAAGGGGTGTGGTATGTTTCAATTTTTTTCTGTTTTCTTTTAATTTCTTTTCCTGAATTGATACAAATGTTCTAAGAAATTATCATGATGATGAATATACAACTATGTGATAATCAAAAACTAAAAATAAATTTAAAATATTAAAAATGGGCATTGCCTACATATCCCTAAAGATTGAGAGAATGATAAAATCAGATAGAAGAGGTAACTGAGAAGTTAGAATTTAACAAGTGATTAAGACTACTGACTCATTGTTTTGGTTTGTTAGTGTTGCCAGAATGTAATATGCTAGAAATGGAATGAAACTTACAGAGTGGATTTATTAGGTTACAAACATAGTTCTAAGGCCATGAAAATGTCCAAATTAAGGCATCGACAAGAGTATATCTTCACTCTAGAAAGGACAATCACTTCCAGGATTTCTCTGTCACATGGGAAGACATGTGGCAATGTCTGTTGGCCCTTTGCTCCAAAAATTCATTGCTTTCAGCTTCTGGTTCCAGTGGCTCCTCTCTTAGCTTCTGCAGGCCCTCACTTAGTTTATCTGGGGCAATTTCTGGATTTCATCTCTTAGCTTAGCATCTCCAAATGTGTGTGTCTTAGTTTCATTTCTTTGTTCTCCATGACAGTTCTCCAATCATCTGTGTCTGCAACTATGTCTGTGTCTGAGAATTCTTTCCCCCTCCATGAAATCTTTTAAGGACTTCAGTAAACTAATTAATATCTACCTTGAATAAGGGAGGCTACAGATCCATCTAATCAACAGGTGCAACATGCAATACAGCGTGGCTCATCTCCACAGACACAACCTATTCAGAAGTCCCCATGCTACAGAAGGTCTACCCCCACAAGACTGGATTAGGATTAAAAGAACATGGTTTTTCTAGGGTATATAACAGTTTCAAACACAACACTCATTTCAAAGATATTTCTTCTTAGTTTCTGGTGTATTAGAATAGTGAGAACTATAATTCAATAGACTTGATCTTTGATAATGATTTTATAACTACACAACTGCTATCAGGTGATTGTCTGATTGTAAAAACCTTGGAGGTGATACTGCCTTTATCCAGTGTATGGGTAGTTGAGGAATAAAATAAAGACATCAAAAAAAATAATAATGTTGGAATATGGAGAAAAATATATAAGCTATGGGCAATAGTTGCAGTACTATTTTTATAAATTGTTATCATTGTAACAAATGTCACTACTATTAAAATATAGCAAAATTGCAATGAATCATTATATTGATATTTCTTTTTAGTCTTCAGTGACTTAGAGCAGCTAGAAGGAAACACCTGAAATGGTGCAACTGCAACTGATAACATAATTGATATTTGTTCAAAAACTATTTGTTAAAATGTACTTGGAAATTTATTGCTTTTTTTTTAATTACAGGGATCATTTTATTATTTTTTTATTAACAGAAAGGAAAAAAAAGAAATTAACACAACATTTAGAAATCATACCGTTCTACATATGCACTCAGTAATTCTTAACATCATCACATAGATGCATGATCATTGTTTCTTAGTACATTTGCATCGGTTTAGAGGAACTAGCAACACAACAGAAAAAGATATAAAATGTTAATATAAAGAAAAGAAATAAAAGTAGTAATAATAGTAAAAAACAACAACAACAAACAAACAAGCTTTTTTATGTATCTTGTATTTCACATAAAAATGTTTTAAAAATTAGTAAAATTACAAAAATAAGTTTTAGCATTTGTAACAAACTCCATATCAGTGCAACTGTTGGTGGTGCCATGGTGTATGAGAATCATGTATTTTATGCATGGCTGTTCTGTAAAGCAGGAAGTTCTCTAAAAAATACCATTTTTAATTACAAAATGCACTAAATTCCCAGAGTCTGTCCATGCCAAAAAAAGTGCTAGATTCATGCAATAGCAAATTTGAACAGGCAATTGAATAATCAATGAAATAGAAGACATTACATTAGTAATCATACAGTCAGAAAAACAGAGAAAAGAACAAATTGGACAATACCTCAGAATACTGAATGACAGCATGAAGCACACAAACATATATTTCATGGGTGTCCCAGAAGAAGAAGAAAAGATAGAAAGTGGGCAGAAATAATATTAGAAGAAATAATGGCCAAAAATTTCCCAACTCTTGTAAAAGAAATAAATATGCGTGTGTGTGAAGTGCAACATACTCCAAATAGAATAAATTCCAATAGACCTACTCTGAGACTCATATTAATCATAATGTCAATTGCCCTAAAGATAAAGAGAGAATTCTGCTAGCAAGAGAAATGCAATCTGTCACATAAAAGGGATACTTAAGAAGACTATGAACTAAATTCTCATTCGAAACCATGGAAGCACAAAAGCAGTGGTGTGATATATTAAAAATACTTTAAAAAAAAACTGTCAGCCAAGATGTCTTTATCCAGCAAAACTGTCTTTTAAATATGACAGAAGTTTAAAACATTCACAAACAAAGAGAAACTGAGAGCATTTATCAACAAAAGACCTACAGTACAGGAATTACTTAAGGGAATTTGGCAGGTTGAAAGAAAGAGACAAGAAGGAGTGGTTTGGATTAGTGTGAAGATATAAATATTAACAGTGAGCAGAACTAAAATGGTAAATGCAAAATCCAATAGTACTCTGTTCTCTGTACAACTCTGCTTTTTAACTCCTATGAGATCAGAATATAATTTAAAAAGAAAAAAGTATATTTCCTGATAATGGAAATGCAGAATTTAAAGTGGTAATGAGAGAGAAAAACAGCATAAAGAAAGGAAATAGATGGATATTGGGTCACAGAACATATATGCTATTGAAGCTAAATTGGTAGTTTATCAAATTAGTAGATTATGAGAAATGAGAAAGGGATCCTTCAGATAGTCCATGAAAGATTACCTATACAGAAAAGGAAGATGCAAGAAAGGAAAAGGGAGGCAAAAAATAGAACACAAAAAAATTAAAACACAAAATGGCTGACCTAAATATGTCTTTACAGTAATAACACTGAATGTTAATGGATTAATCTCCTCAATCAAAGCACACAGATTGGCAGATTGGATTTAAAAAGCATGATCCACATTTAAACAATCTAACAAGGAGCTCAGAATAAGAACTAAGGCTTTTAATCCTGTATAGCTTAGTGTACTGCCTGGATACATCCCAGAGTATATTAAGCAGGGAATTTTAAAGTATTGGCAAAGTTCCTTGAGGAGTGGGAGAAAAAATGTGGAACTATTAAACTTTTCCACCAGAGTAACCACTGATATTAGTGTCAATCATTAGGGACACTGAAATCAAAAGGCCAACCCCTTGATCTTGAGGCTTACTCTTGGTAAGCTTATGTATGTAGAGAGAATTTAGCCTACCTTTAGGTATACCTAAGCGTTACTTTGGGAGGATCTCTTGTTGCTCAGATGTGGCTTTTCTCTCTCTAAACCCAATTCTGCAAGTGCAATCATTGCCCTCCCCCCTACATGGGACATGACATTTGGGGGTGAAAGTCTCCCTGGCAGCATGGGAGATGACTTCCAGGGATGAGTCCAGCCCTGGCACTGTGGAATCAATAATGCCATACAGACCAAAAATGGAGAAAGAAGTGTAACAAATAGGGAACCAGTAACAATAATTTCAAACAGAGTTGAAAGGTTCAAATAGATTTGTGAGACTACTCTGGAGGTCACTCTTTTGCAAGCTTGCTGCTTATCATAGCTTGCCAAATCCCAACCAAAACCATTCCTGACAATCCTAAATAACACCAAGGGCATTATATAAAATTCTACAAATGTTTCATGAACTAAGGTAACTTTCCAGAAACTTACAGCTCTCAGACGGGTGCCTGGACAGATAAGTCCTGAAATGCAGAAGGACCAGCTTCTCCAGAACATCAACTAATTCCATCCCCTTATCTTATATTGTTGACAGCCCTTTCCAACATGAAAAAATTACGGTCAGTATTGCCCAAATACTCATAGAGTGGGAAAAAGATCAAAAGTGATGGTGGAGTTATACAGAGAAGGTAAGGTTTAACAAATGAATATGATTGCTGAATCATCATATTGATATTTCTTTTAGTCTTCAGTGTCTTGGAGCACCTAGAAGTAAAAATGTGAAATTGTGGAATTTGTAGCCCATACCAAACACTGAAATCTGTTCTACAACTAATTGCTGTGATGTGCTCTGAAATTCATTGCTTTTTTGTATATGTTGTTTTCCATAAAAAAAGGGGAAAAAAAGTCGTTCGTGTTAATTAAAAAAAGCATGATCCAACTATATGTTGCTTACAGGAGATTCACCCTAGTTGGAAAGACAAAAAAAGGCTGAAACTGAAAAATATTACCCTGCAAATAGTGCCAAAAATTAGCTGCAGTGGCTATACTACTACTGAACAAAACAGATTTTAATTCAGAAGCTGCTATAAGAGACAAAGCAGGACATGATACAATCAGAAAAGGTAGGGGCAATAGATTCTTGTTGTTTTTTCTTTTGTTCTGTTTTTTGGAATCTACAAAACTGTCATAATATGAAAAAATATGCACCTATATAGGGCAGTGTACATACAATATATCTGAATTTGATTGTAGAAAATGCATTCACTGGTTTTTTATATACCTTGATTTTCAATTTCCTCATCACTGATTACTTAAAAAGTTGAATTATTAAAGTTATGTACCTTTGTTTACATTTATTTTCTTATTTTATTCTTTGAAAAATGAAAAAAATAGAAATGGAAAAAAAAAGAGAACATGATCAAAGCCAAATATTGTTTATGAAAAAGGCAGTAAAATTGACAAACCCTTAGTGAAACTGACAAATTAAAAAGGAGAGAATACTGTTACATGATCTCACTGATTCAAAACAATTAGAATAAGCAAACTCAAAGAGTCAGATACCAGAATATAATAAACCCAGATGGAGAGGGGTTAGGGAATGGGAAGTTAATGCTTCGCTGTATGCAGTTCTTATTTAGAATGATGGAAGTATTTTGTTAATGGATGGTGGTGGTGATAGCACAACATGGTTGATGCAGTTGACAGCACTGAAGCATATGTCTCAAAATGATTAAAAGGGAAAATGAAAGGTTGTGTATATATAGGAACAATGATTTTTTTAATTCATGACCTACACTGCACAGTTAAGTTAAACAATAGCTTATAATTAATAATATAATTATCAAAATTGGCTTTCATCAATTATAGCATATTTCACTCCAGTACAAGCTTTCAGTAGTGGGGTGTATATAGGAATCCTTTGTTTTACCCTCAATTGTTCTTCTGTAAACCCACAATTTCTCTAATAAAGAACAAAAGTATCTTACCTATAGAGGAACCATGATAAGAACTACACAAGACATCTCATGTGAAAATGCACAAGCAAGAGACAAACACTACAGATATCTAAATTGTTGAAAGAAAAAGAATCCTAGAATTCTACATTCAGCAAAATTATCCTTCAAAAGTGAGGGAGAGGGCAGGCCACAGTGGTTCAGCAGGTAGAGTTCTTGCCTGCCATGCGGGAGACCCAGGTTTGATTCCCAGTGCCTGCCCACGTTAGAAAAAAACAAAAGAAAAAAAAAGTGAAGGAGAGATGGAGCCTGCCCATGCCAAAATAAACAAATAAATAAAAGTGAAGGAGAGGTCTATGCAATGGTGGCTCAGTGGCAAAATTCTCACCTACCATGCCAGAGACCAAGGTTTGAATCCCGGAGTCTGTCCATGCCAAAAAAAAAGTGAAGGAGAAACATGACTTCAGCAGATTAAAAAAAAAAAAACCTGCAGACATTAGTTACCAGCAGGCTTGTCCCACCAAAAAATATTAAAATAGCTTCTCCAGGAATAAGAAACTCCTAACTATATGGGTCATAATCTCGAAATAATGAAAGAATGGATGAGCTTCAGAGAAGGAAGGAATGAATGAAAAATATTTTATTTTATTTTTTTACTTCTCACTGATCTTAAAAAATACTGTCTAAAGTAATATTGTACAAATTTATTTGGTGAATTTTGCATGTGAATAAGTGAAATGAGCAATGTTACAGGGGAAATAGGAAAGAGGAACTGAGAAAGCTCTAAAGATCTCTACTAATGTGCAGCAATACAGAATTATTTAAAAGTATACTTGATGTGGGAGACATGGGTCCATGCACTTCCCAAAAAAACAACCACAAGCAAAACAAACAAAAAACAAATAAATACTCAACAAGTGGTACTGCAATAACAGGATACTCAGATAGAAAAATAATGAAATGTGACCCCACCAAACAGCATACAAAAATTGGAGTAATTGAAATGCATATAGCAAATTCTAGGTCAACCAATGAAATAATTTTAAAGAGGGGTGTAATTGATATGCTAAGAGAGGATAAAAAATAGAGTCTTGTAAAATTCTCAATTAAGACACAAGAAGGCATAAGAAGGGAGGAAGAAAAAAATAAGTGATAGAAAAGTTACATGATAAATAAAATATTGACCCAATTATATGAATACTCATTTTAAATGTCAAAGGTCTAAATAGGTGAATTAAAATATAGGCACTGTGATATAATTAAAATAACACACAGATAAATGTTGGTATAAGAAACACAAATTAAATATAATAGTTCAGTGGTAAATCATGCTGATGTTTGCATTTTTTAAAGCCCATTTTTTTATTAATTAAAAAAATTAACTAACACAACATTTAGAAATCATTCCATTCTACATATGCAATCAGTAATTCTTAATACCATCACATAGATGTATGATCATCATTTCTTAGTACATTTGCATCGATTTAGAAAAGCAAATAGCAAGACAACAGAAAAAGAAATAAAATGATAATATAGAGAAAAAAATAGAAATAAAAAATGCAAAAAATATATATAAAAAACACAACAAAAAAAACTATAGCTCAGATGCAGCTTCATTCAGTTTTTTTATTAATTAAAGAAAATAAGATATTAACACAACATTTAGAAATCATTCCATTCTACATATACAATCAGTAATTCTTAACATCATCACATAGATGCATGATCATCATTTCTTTGTACATTTGCATTGATTTAGGAAAAGAACTAGCAAAACAAAAGAAAAAGATATAGAATGTTAATATAGAGAAAAAATAAAAATAATAATAATAATAATAAAAGAAAAGGAAAAAGAAAGAAAAAAACAAAAGACACAAACAAACAAAAAAAATAGCTGAGATGCAGCTTCATTCAGTGTTTTAACATAATTAAATTACAATTAGGTATTATTGTGCTGTCCATTGTTGAGTTTTTGTATCTAGTCCTGTTGCACAGTCTGTATCCCTTCAGCTCCAATTACCCATTATCTTACCCTGTTTCTAACTCCTGCTGGTCTCTGTTAGCAATGACATATTCCAAGTTTATTCTCTAATGTCGGTTCACATCAGTGGGACCATACAGTATTTATACTTTAGTTTTTGGCTAGACTCACTCAGCATAATGTTCTCTAGGTCCATCCATGTTATTACAAGCTTCATAAGTTTATCCTGCCTTAAAGCTGCATAATATTCCATCATATGTATATACCACAGTTTGTTTAGCCACTCATCTGTTGATGGACATTTTGGCTGTTTCCATCTCTTTGCAATTGTAAATAATGCTGCTATAAACATTGGTGTGCAAATGTCCGTTTGTGTCTTTGCCCTTAAGTCCTCTGAGTAGATACCTAGCAATGGTATTGCTGGGTCATATGGCAATTCTATATTCAGTTTTTTGAGGAACCGCCAAACTGCCTTCCACAGTGGTTGCACCATTTGACATTCCCACCAACAGTGGATAAGTGTGCCTCTTTCTCCACATCCTCTCCAGCACTTGTCATTTTCTGTTTTGTTGGTAATGGCCATTCTGGTGGGTGTGAGATGATATCTCATTGTGGTTTTGATTTGCATTTCTCTAATGGCCAGGGACATTGAGCATCTCTTCATGTGCCTTTTGGCCATTTGTATTTCCTCTTCTGAGAGGTGTCTGTTCAAGTCTTTTTCCCATTTTGTAATTGGGTTGGCTGTCTTTTTGTTGTTGAGTTGAACAATCTCTTTATAAATTCTGGATACTAGACCTTTATCTGATATGTCATTTCCAAATATTGTCTCCCATTGTGTAGACTGTCTTTCTACTTTCTTGATGAAGTTCTTTGATGCACAAAAGTGTTTAATTTTGAGGAGCTCCCATTTCTTTCTTTCTTTCTTCAGAGTTCTTACTTTAGGTTTAAGGTCCATAAAACAGCCTCCAATTGTAAGTTTCATAAGACATCTCCCTACATTTTCCTCTAATTGTTTTATGGTCTTAGACCTAATGATTAGATCTTTGATCCATTTTGAGTTAACTTTTGTATAGGGTGTGAGATACGGGTCCTCTTTCATTCTTTTACATATGGATATCCAGTTCTCTAGGCACCACTTATTGAAGAGACTGTTCTGTCCCAGGTGACTTGGTTTGACTGCCTTATCAAAGATCAAATGTCCACAGATGAGAGGGTCTATATCTGAGCACTCTATTCGATTCCATTGGTCAATATATCTATCTTTATGCAAATACCATGCTGTTTTGACCACTGTGGCTTCATAATATGCCTTAAAGTCCGGCATCGCTAGACCTCCAGCTTCGTTTTCTTCCCTCAAGATACTTTTAGCAATTCGGGGCACCCTGCCCTCCAAGATAAATTTGCTTATTGGTTTTTCTATTTCTGAAAAATAAGTTGTTGGGATTTTGATTGGTATTGCATTATATCTGTAAATCAAGTTAGGTAGGATTGACATCTTAACTATATTTAGTCTTCCAATCCATGAACACGGCATGCCTTTCCATCTATTTAGGTCTTCTGTGATTTCTTTTAACAGTTTTTTGTAGTTTTATATGTATAGGTTTTTTGTCTCTTTAGTTAAATTTATTCCTAAGTATTTTATTCTCTTAGTTGCAATTGTAAATGGAATTCGTTTCTTGATTTCCCCCTCAGTTTGTTCATTGCTAGTGTATAGAAATTCTAAAGATTTTTGAATGTTGATCTTGTAACCTGCTACTTTGCTGTACTCATTTATTAGCTCTAGTAGTTTCGTTCTGGATTTTTCTGGGTTTTCGATATATAATATCATATTGTCTGCAAACAGTGATAGTTTTACTTTTTCCTTTCCAATTTTGATGCCTTGTGTTTCTTTTTCTTGTCAAATTGCTCTAGCTAGAACCTCAAACATGATGTTGAATAATAGTGGAGATAATGGACATCCTTGTCTTGTTCCTGATCTTAGGGGGAAAGTTTTCAATTTTTCCCCATTGAGGATGATATTAGTTGTGGGTTTTTCATATATTCCCTCTACCATTTTAAGGAAGTTCCCTTGTATTCCTATCTTTTGAAGTGTTTTCAACAGGAAAGGATGTTGGATCTTGTCAAATGCCTTCTCTGCATCAATTGAGATGATGATGTGATTTTTCTGCTTTGATATGTTGATATGGTGTATTACATTAATTGATTTTCTTATGTTGATCCATCCTTGCATACCGGGGATGAACTCTACTTGGTCATGATGTATAATTCTTTTAATGTGTTGCTGGATTCGATTTGCTAGAATTTTGTTGAGGATTTTTGCATCTATATTCATTAGAGAGATTGGGCTGTAGTTTTCTTTTTTTGTAATATCTTTGCCTGGTTTTGGTATGAGGGTGATGTTGGCTTCATAGAATGAATTAGGTAGCTTTCCCTCCACTTCGATTTTTTTGAAGAGTTTGAGGAGAGTTGGTATTAATTCTTTCTGGAATGTTTGGTAGAATTCACATGTGAAGCCGTCTGGTCATGGACTTTTCTTTTTAGGAAACTTTTGAATGTATGATTCAATTTCTTTACTTGTGATTGGTTGGTTGAGGTCATCTATTTCTTCTTGAGTCAAAGTTGGTTGTTCATGTCATTCCAGGAACCCGTTCATTTCATCTAAATTGTTGTATTTATTAGCATAAAGTTGTTCATAGTATGCTGTTATTACCTCCTTTATTTCTGTGAGGTCAGTAGTTATGTCTCCTCTTCCATTTCTGATCTTATTTATTTGCATATTCTCTCTTCTCCTTTTTGTCAATCTTGGTAAGGGCCCATCGATCTTATTGATTTTCTCATAGAACCAACCTCTGGTCTTATTGATTTTCTCTATTGTTTACATGTTTTCAATTTCATTTATTTCTGCTCTAATCTTTGTTATTTCTTTCCTTTTGCTTGCTTTGGGGTTAGTTTACTGTTCTTTCTCCAGTTCTTCCAAGTGGACAGTTAATTCCTGAATTTTTGCCTTTTCTTCTTTTCTGATATAGGCATTTAGGGCAATTAATTTCCCTCTTAGTACTGCCTTTGCTGCATCCCATAGGTTTTGATATGTTGTGTTTTCATTTTCATTCACCTCAAGATATTTACTAATTTCTCTTGCAATTTCTTCCTGGACCCACTCGTTGTTAAAGAGTGTGTTGTTGAGCCTCCATGTATTTGTGAATTTTCTGGCACTCCACCTATTATTGATTTCCAACTTCATTCCTTTATTATTCGAGAAAGTGTTCTGTATGATTTCAATCATTTTAAATTTGTTAAGACTTGCTTTGTGACCCAGGATATGGTCTATATTTGAGAATGATCCATGAGCACTTGAGAAAAAGGTATATCCTGCTGTTGTGGGATGTAATGTCGTATAAATATCTGTTAAGTCTAACTCATTTATAGTAATATTCAAATTCTCTATTTCTTTATTGATCCTCCGTCTAGATGTTCTGTCCATTGATGAAAGTGGTGAATTGAAGTCTCCAGTTATTATGGTATATGTGTCTATTTCCCTTTTCAGTGTTTGCAGTGTATTCCTCATGTATTTTGGGACATTCTGGTTTGGTGCATAAATATTTATGATTGTTATGTCTTCTTGTTGAATCGTTCCTTTTATTAGTATATAGTGTCCTTCTTTGTCTCTTTTAACTGTTTTACATTTGAAGTCTAATTTGTTGGATATTAGTATAGCCACTCCTGCTCTTTTCTGGTTGTTATTTGCATGAAATATCTTTTCCCAACCTTTCACTTTCAACCTATGTTTATCTTTGGGTCTAAGATGTGTTTCCTGTAGACAGCATATAGAAGGATCCTGTTTTTTAATCCATTCTACCAGTCTATGCCTTTTGATTGGGGAATTCAGTCCATTAACATTTAGTGTTATTACTGTTTGGATAATATTTTCCTCTACCATTTTGCCTTTTGTATTATATATATCATATCTGATTTTCCTTCTTTCTACACTCTTCTCCATACCTCTCTCTTCTGTCTTTTCGTTTCTGACTCTAGTGCTCCCTTTAGTATTTATTGCAGAGCTGGTCTCTTGGTCACAAATTCTCTCAGTGACTTTTTGACTGAAAATATTTTAATTTCTCCCTCATTTTTGAAGGACAATTTTGATGGATATAGAATTCTTGGTTGGCAGTTTTTCTCTTTTAGTAATTTAAATATATCATCCCACTCTCTTCTAGCTTCCATGGTTTCTGCTGAGAAATCTACACATAGTCTTTTTGGGTTTCCCTTGTATGTGATGGGTTGTTTTTTTCTTGCTGCTTTCAAGATCCTCTCTTTCTCTTTGACCTCTGACATTCTAACTAGTAAGTGTCTTGAAGAACGCCTATTTGGGTCTATTCTCTTTGGGGTGCACTGCACTTCTTGGATCTGTAATTTTAGGTCTTTCATAAGAGTTGGGAAATTTTCAGTGATAATTTCTTCCATTAGTTTTTCTCCTCCTTTTCCCTTCTGTTCTCCTTCCGGGACACCCACAACATGTATATTTGTGCACTTCATATTGTCATTCAGTTCCCTAATCCCCTGTTCAAATTTTTCCATTCTTTTCCCTAAAATTTCTGTTTCCTTTTGGAATTCAGATGTTCCATCCTCCAATTCACAAATTGTAGCTTCTGTCTCTTTAAATCTACTGTTGTAGGTATCCATTGTTTTTTCCATCTTTCCTACTTTGTCCTTCACTCCCATAAGTTCTGTGATTTATTTTTTCAGATTTTCTATTTCTTCTTTATGTTCAGCCCATGTCTTCTTCATGTCCTCCCTCAATTTATTGATTTGGTTTTTGAAGAGGTTTCCCATTTCTGTTCATATATTCAGCATTAGTTGTCTCAGCTCCTGTATATCATTTGAACTATTGGTTTGTTCCTTTGACTGGGCCATATCTTCAATTTTTTTAGTGTGATCCGTTATCTTCTGCTGGCGTCTTGGCATTTAATCAGATTTCCTTGGGTGTGGGACCCAGCAGGTTGAAAGATTTTTCTGTGAAATCTCTGGGCTCTGTTTTTCTTATCCTGCCCAGTAGGTGGCACTCGTGGCACTCACCTGTCTGCGGGTCCCACCAGTAAAAGATGCTGTGGCTCCTTTAACTTTGGAAAACTCTCACTGTAGGGGAGGGTCACCGGCTGAAGCTGCTTGGGGGAGTGCCAATCCAAATCTCCCATCTGGCCCAGGAATCCACGCATGGGGAGGGTCGCTGGCCTCCGTCGCTTGGGGGAGCGCCTGTCAAAATTTCCCAGCTGGCCTGGGGTGCCAAGCGTGGTGGGGGGCGCCAGCTGCCGCGGCTTGGGGGTGTGCCTATCCACCATTCCCAGCCGGACCAGGAAGCCACATGTTTGGAAGGGACCCCGGTCGCCTGTCTCCGTGGTTTGGGGGATCTCCGATCCAATTCTCCCAGGTGGTCTGGGGGTCGCACGTCAGGGGGGCGCCAACCACCGCAGCTTGAGAGAATCACCTGTCCAATTCTCCCAGCTGCCCCGGGAAGGAGGGAGGGAGGGACTCCAGCCGCCTGACGCCCCAGCCCGGGGAAGCGCGTGCCCCTCGGCGATCTCACCGCAGCAGGTTCTCCCAGCCAGTCAGCCATTTCAGAATGGGGTACGCTATCTTCTTGGTCTCTGTCGTGGCTCCGGGAGCTGTTCTGTATCATTTCTACTTCCCTAGTAGCTGTTCTGGAGGAGGAATTAAGACCCAAGCGTCTTACTAAGCCGCCATCTTCTCCAGAAGTCTGATGTTTGCATTTTTGATAAAATATAGCAAAATGGTATTTTCCATTTGTGGTTTTCTTCCGCAAAACCCCATATCCTGATATAATAATGATAAAATATATAAATCTGAGTGGAAGGACATTTTGTATAATATCTGACAACTAGTTCTCAAAACTGTTTAGGTCATCAAAAACAAATAAAGCCTCAGAAAAGGTCACAGCTAAGAGAAGTCAATAGGACATGACTACTAAGTGTAATCTGATATCCTAGATGAGATTCTGGAATAGAGGGACATAATGTTAAGAAAAAGATAAGGAAATCTCAATAAAATATGAACTTTAGTTCATTGTACAGTATAAATATATGTTCCTTAGTCATAAAAAATAAATAGATAAGGTACTAATGTGAAAAATGAATAATATGGAAGCTTGGTTTGAGGGATATGGGAAATCTCTACAATATTTTCTCAATTCTTCTATAATCCTAAAAGTGTTCAAAACATAATAACTATTTAAAATTTTAAAAACAATTGCAATTTTGCTTTGGATGCTTTGTGTCCATGACTAAAAGAGTTTGAAGGTAGTTTCTGTTTTGGAACTTTATCTTTACAGCTTAGCAAACCATCATCCACATATAAAATGAGGATAGAATTACACTGCAACTCAAAATTCTTGAAGTCTTGAATAAGAACTTACAGAAAGTAAGGGAGAACTTCTATGACTCTCTGTTGAATGGCATGTATACTAATAATTCTTATAAATAAAAGTGAGAAAGTATTGACCATCCAACCTTAGGGATCATTAAAGACAAAGAACATAGGTCCAAAACTGTAATATAAAGGGCCCAAGAAAGATCAAAGAGAAAAGCAATATTTGGATTTAACATCACCAAAAGAGACATAACAATCCTTTTAATAGTCATAAAATCTTGAACAACTCTTGATCCCCATCTTAGGTTTCCTAACAGAGAGGATACTCATATTATAAATGTAATTTGCCTTTTTTTCTATTAGTGTTACTATGTCACTTAAATCCTTTCTTCTTACTTCTGACTTAAAGGGAATTGAACAACCTTTGGCACAAGAGAGGACACATCAATCTGAAACTTGCATGAGCTAAACCTTTATATGATCTTTATGCTACATGGACATCTTCTAGTTGCCTGGTATTACCACAAGATTACTAGCAAGACTATATTAAATTATTTATTATCTGAAAATTAATAGAGGATTTCCCCTGCGTTATGTTGACTTCTAGCTTCTTCCCATGACTTTCTCTCTCTTTCTTTCTTTCACCTTAACTGAAGTAACATCTTCAAGACATTCTATTTACAATGGGTCTGTTTTAGTTTGCAAAATAGTGCCAGAATACCACATATCAGATATGGAATGGCTTGTAAAGAGAGAATTAATTAAGTTTCAAGTTTACAATTCTAAGGTCATAAAAATGTCCAAACTAAGGCATCCATGGATGCATAGATTGACTCAAGAAAGGCTGATATCTCTCACAGAGGAAGGCACATGGCAGACATCTACTGGTCCTTGTTTCTGGTCCCATTGCTTCCAGCATCTAATATCATTGGTATTAGATACCAATGGTTCCCTCTCTAAGCATCTGTGGACCTTCACATAGTTCCTCTGAGACAAAACTCTGGGCTCTGGCTCCCATGTATCTCGTGGGAAGGCACATGGAAACATTTAACGGGCTCTGCATCTACAAATGTCTGTGTCTAGTCATCTGCTCCCTCTCTGTCAGCACTCCAATCATCTCCAAATGTCTTTGTCTCTGTCAGCTCTGAAGTAACTGTGTTTTCTTCAAAATGTCTTCCCTTTTAAAGGACTTCGGCAAGCTAATCAAGACCACCATGAATGGGTGAAGTCACATCTCCATCTAATCAAAAAGTCACACCCACAAATAGGTGTGTCATAGCTCCATGGAAGTAACCTAATCAAAATGTTCAACCATAAACAATATGTCTGGTCCCACAACATTTGATCAAGATTAGAGCATGGCTTTTACTGGGTACACAATAATTTCAAACTGGCACATTCCACCCTCTGGACCCAAAATGATATATCTCAATATCTCAAAAGACTTAAACCATTTCAATAACAGTACAAATAACAAACAAATTCAGAAACAGTACTAAATCTCATCAAAGTCAGTTGTAGGCATGTCTTTCTTCAGGCAAAACTCTCTTCTGGCTCTGGAACTGTAAAACTCAGAGCATGCTCTCTGCTGCCAACATAGAAAAGAAAGACAGTGATAAGATAAATTTACCATTACCCTAGAGAGAAATTGGAAGGATCACAGGAGTCACTGGACCCAAATATTTCCTAAAACCAATAGAGCTAATTCCATTAGATTTCAAAATCTAAGAGTCATTTATCCTTCGGGCTTTACAAAGTGGCTATCCTACCCTTACCAAAGGCCTATACAGTGTCCTTGTTTTCTCCAAATACTGAGGCAAGGGTTGCAACACTGGGGCACATTGGAGAGACAAACTTTTTCTCAGCTCTCAAACGTTGGGGCACCACCCAGGCTCTCTGCCTTCTTTCAGGCACATGTTCAACCCCTTTAGAACAATATATTGGCTGTAAGTCTTTCCCTAATTCCTGTGCAATGTGTTCCACACTCTCTGAAGGCCCCACGTGGCAAAATTCTTCCAGATGAATGAAGTGGAAGGACCACCATCTACTTCAGGGCAAACTAACCCTCTCCATGTGTACAAGTGGGTCCACTCCTCAGGCCTGAGATTTAATGGTTCCATACTTCAGCTTCCACTTTTCTGCATCTGAAGTAATTTTTTCTTCAATTTGTACCTTTTCTGTTACTTTTATTCCAGACTGACAGTGGTTCCATTTCTTGCAAGAAACTTGTCAGTTTTTTGTGCAGTATACACAGATCACACCCATTATATTATGGGACCTGCCATAAACCCTTTCTGAATAACTCCATTTCTTATTCTGGGTTTCTCTAAAATTACTAACTGATTCCATGTTCAGTTAAATCCTAAAATGGTGGTGGGAAAAAGTGGTTCAGTGGCAGAGTTCTCACCTGCCATGTCAGAGACCCAGGCTTGATTTCCGATGACTGCCCATGTAAAAAAAAACAAAAACAAAATCCTCAAATAGGACACTATTCTCTGGGGTGAATTTTCCAGACCATCAGTTTCTGGTTTCTTTAAACTCAAGAGTTTAGTGCTTAGCTCGTCCCTTTCCTGTAACATTTCACAATAAGATGCAAGGAGAAACCAGGCCACACTTTACCCATTTAATGTGGAAATCTCTTCAGCTAAGCATCCCAGCTCATGGCTTTTAAATTGTGCCTTCCATTCAAAACCAGTAGACAATTTTGCAAATTCTTTGCCACTTTAAAATGAGGATTGCCTTCCTTCCAGTATGCAATAATACATGCATCATTTCTGTCTAAGTATTTATTAGAAGTATCTTTACAGTCCACATTACTACCATCAGTCTCTTCAAAACATTCTAGCCCTCCTCTAAACTTCTCAGGTATAAAAATCTGTTTCAGTTCACAAAATGCTGCCAGAATGCCATATATCAAAAATGCAAAGGCTTTTACAAAGGAAATTTATGAAGTTATAGGTTTACAATTCTAAAGTCATAAAAATGTCCAAATTAAGGCATCCAGGGAGCTATACCTTGACCTAAGAAAGACCAATGTCTGTCACATGGGAAGGCAAACGGATGGTTTCTGCTGGTTGCTGTTCCTGGTTCCATTGCTTCCAGCTTCTGAAGCCAGTGGTTTCCTCTCTAAGCATCTGTGAGCCTTCACTTAGCAACTCCAGAACACAACTCTGAGTTCTGGCTTCCTTAGTGTTTCATGAGAAGGCACATGGCAACATCCGCTGGGCTCTGCATCTCCAAATATCCATATCTATGTGTCTCTCTCTGTCAGCACTCCAAGAATCTCCAAATAGCTGTGTCTCTGTCAGCACTGAAGCAACTGTGTTTTCTCCAAAATATCTCCCTTTTTAAAGGACTTGATGCATGAAGTCACATCTCCATCTAATCAGAAAGCCACATCCATAATTGGGTGTGTCGCTTCTCCATGGAAATAATGTAATCAAAAAGTTCCACCCTATACAATAGGTCTGGCCCCACACATTCGATCAGGATTAGAGCATGGCTTTTTTCAATCAGGATAATTGTCTCATAATAGTCCGCACCAGCATGTGGGGACCAAAATCAAGGACATATATTTGTGGGGAAAATAACCTATTCCCCACAGACACCTTCCAAAAAGCACTTAATCTGGTAACTTATTTATCTTATATGTCTCTCCTAATTAAATTGCCTGCTGTTTAGAAAAAATATCATGTTTCTGTTATCAGCCCAATAGTACTAGTTATTGGAAGAAGTATCTAATGATTGATGGAAATGTCCATCTGGCATTCTTTCATTATGTAGAAAAAGATGGACTTAGAAATATTGTGCTGAAAAACATAACACAATAATTTCCACAAAAACTGAAAGGTTAAAAGAATTGTAAGTTGGGTGCTTCATTCTCTCTCAGAGCCCTCTCAGTGTTCATAAGACTTATTCTTGTCTTTTAATTTTTCTACCAAAGCAGTACAGTAGTTCAACAACTCTCCCTATCAATGGCTATGCTGAGAAAGATCCATAATACATTGGGCTTTTGTTTTTAAGAAAAAGAACCATTTAAAGAAACTTAGGTAAGATGAAACATGTAGCTCAGGTAGTAACCAAAGTGTATGGAAGGCAGGAATGAAGTTAAAATGTTCAAGAAAGCTAGAACCAATTTCTTGAATACTGCCAAGTTTCTCTCTATAAACCCTATATTTTTTTCTCTCATATCTTTTCTCCTTATCCAGATTATATTTTTGATAGCTGAAAATATGTTTTCAGCACTTTCCCTACCTCAGAAATCAAAGGCAACTGAGAATTACTTTCTCTTTTTTCTCAGGTTCAAACATCTGAAAAGGATCAGATTGGTACATCTTAAACAGAGTCTCAACCTGCAACATTAAATTGAGGTTAGAGGATATGTCATTATGGTGTGTGGTAGAGCCACACCTTAGATTAATCAGTACTTGTCCAGAATTTACAAGAAGATGTCATTTTCCAATGATACTACATGGTTAGTCGAAGAGACAAGTATGATTTACCAGAAGAAAGAGGATGCAGACAGCATAGTAGATATCCATTAAAAGTGGATATTTCTTTAGACTAAAAAGAATGCCTTTGATGCAGTTTTACACTAACAGATGTGAAATTTCAGCTAATGTGATTCAGCTAAAATATCTTGTCATAGATAGAGACTGAGAGAAAGGCAGAAGGGGAAAGCAGAGTGAAGAGCAAACTTACTCCATATGGACACATACAGGCAATGAGACCTTCGGAAATCCAGACTAGGAACTATGGAACATTATTTAATTGTGGAAAAGAAACAGAAATTAACAATTTACAAACACTTCTAAAAAACAAATTTCGGGAAGATAGTACAAAGTCTGCATAGTAAACAAATGGCACTATAAATAATAAAAGCAGAGATAAATTAAGACATTGGAAAGCAAAAGAAAATACAAGTGAATTAGTATGGAGCAGTAATAATGAGGTAAAATAAAGATCTGTTATAAGACAATAGAAATGCTGATAATTTGGTTAAGATGTACAGAGTATGTATAATGTAATAGAATCTTTTATAATATATCTCCATTTGATAATTACCCTTGGTATTCTTTGTTGAGATAGCTATGAATTGTTGATACAAATCCCTCATTCTTACAGATAGGATGTAGTCACATATAAAATATCTCACAATTGTAACTTAGCTTCTAAGGAGTGAAATTATACAAATGCAACAGAAATTATCTTTCATCAGGAGAAGGAAGAGGAAGAAACTGGATAGTTACATATGTCAATTAAGAATCTGCTTTGAAGAATGTAGAAGTTAGATAAACTGGAACACAGTGCACATAAGATTGAAAAGATAAATCTTGTGAACCCCAGAAAGCACTGTACAGATGAAAAAGTGACCTGATCAAGGGACTCCATTTTCCCTCTTGTAACAGGAGACATACCCTAGTGTGGAATACAGGCATTAATCTTCTATCAAAACATGATATCATTAAATATTTTAAAAATCCAGCTAATTCCTCTTGCTCTTATACTCTACTCATTAATATTCTCATGATCCCTTGACTTTCCATAGGATTCCATATACCAAAAGAATGGGTCACACCTATGTTGAAGTCCTGATTGCTTAACAGACTATTTTGTGTTATGACAAGTTAAAAGAGGCAATAGATGCATACATTACTATTTTGTATCCATTTATTGCATCAAGCAACATTGTCCTTATATAACCCATGCTGTGTCAATGAACAGACCCAGTTTTGAAACCTAGGCCATGAAAAAGTCTCCAAAGTAATGTCACCTGAAAGAAAAGCAATTGGCTTTCTCCTGGAGGAACGTTTCTTGTACCACTTGCTTCCTTAAACCATAGGGAGCAAAAATCATATCAGTTAATATTTTAAGACAATCAAGCTATTATCATCTAGTACAATTTACTAAATATTACTAAAGTATCTTGGAAAATCAAGGTATTAAAATAATATAAACTTAATATCCTACGTGTTAATAAAAAAAAATCATACTTTTTCATTTAAGAAATCTTTCCACAAATAATAAGCTGGCTGCATACTCTGCTCATTTCTATCTTAGTGTCTTTGTTCCTGAATGTGTAGATGACTAAATTCAGAAAAGGAGTCAGAACTGCAGTGAAAACAGCAAGTAATTTGTCTGCATGTGACGTGGGATGAGGCCAGGTGTAAACAAAGATGCAAGGGCCAAAGAACAAAATCACTACCATGATGTGAGATGACAAAGTGGAGAGGGCCTTAGATAATGCCTCTGAAGAGTGTTTCTGAACTGTGACCAGTATAAAAACATAGGAGATGACCAAAATGATGAATGATCCCAGAGATATAAACCCACTGTTGATGGTTGCCATGAATTCTAGTCCATAGGTGTCTATGCAGGCAAGTTTGATAAACCGAGGAAGGTCACAATAAAAACTGTCCAACACATTAGGGCCACAGAATTGCAATTTTATAACAAAATTCAGTTCAGTCCCAGAGTGGATCGAGCCAATTATCCACACAGCAACCAGAAGGAAAATACACATTATCCAACTAATGATAGTCAAGTAGTAGAGAGGTTTACATATGGCAATGTATCTGTCAAAGGCCATCGCTATGAGCAGCACCATCTCCACACTACTGATGATGTGAATGAAGAAGATCTGAGTGACACAGCCTCAAAAGGAGATGACTTTGTGCTTCCTGAACAGGTCATAAATCATCTTGTGGGTAAGGACAGAAGAAACACCCAGGTCAGTGAAAGAGAGATTGGCCAACAAAAAATACATTGGGGAGTGTAAATGAAGATCAGAAGCTACTGTGAGCACAATGAGAGAATTTGTCATCATGCTTCCCACATAAAACATGGAGGAGTGCACAAAGAGAAGAAGTTGGATCTCCCAGGTATTGGAGAGTCCCAAGAACACAAACTCTGACACTGTGGAATAGTTTGCTCCATCTACTGATTTTTCAGCTGGAGTGCCTCCAATATTATGACCCAAAAGAAAATAAAAAGGAAACTGAAATACAAATGGTAACACTGTTCTATAATTATTATGATTCATTATTCAAAGATATGCACATTACAAAATTATATGTCCTCTCAATTTAGACTCAGGTCCTTATGCTCTCTAAACAATGAATTTCCCCCGGGGTTACCTAACTAACTTGAGTTACTTCTACGTGTAATATTCTTACCACCATGGCTTCACAGAATTACTCTCAAACTATAAACAGGAGTTGATAAATTTGAAAACATAGAAAACTGAGAAGGTTAGGGAAAGTAGGGTATTATAAAAGAGAGAAGAAAGAAGAGGTGGGAATGACCAGTACTCACAAGTTCTATGCTTGAATTACTCATGGAATATTCTTCAGTCACTCAAGTTGTCTCTCCTTTTAACTTCACATCATCTCATGCACATAATGTGATGCTTATCGTCATTCTCACTTCACTATCAACATTTACATTTACATTTCACCCAAAGCCCAGAGAGCAGGGGTGAGTATAACAGAACCTGGTCTAAGACATACAGCTGACCCAACAGTATAAATAGAGAAAGACAAAGGTGAAAAAATGGATTGATGAGTGGGCATTAAAGTATACGTGGGAGTAACTGGTGGGATTGTGAACAACCAGGATATGGCCAAGGTATACAAGGTGGGAAGGTGTGGTCTACGAAATCAATAATGTTAAAAGAGATAATTTGACTTATCTGTTCAGATTCCTCATAGTCTCTAAGTTTGTGACACTGAATATATAGCTATTGGAACCCTAACCTCCCAGAGACTGCAGGATATCAAGAAATGTGCACTAATTTCATAGCTGGCATAAAGCCATGAACCTCCTGCCCCTCATCTCCATTGGTTTTAGCATCTTTTATCTCATCTCTCAGCTTCAAACCATACAATGCCAATTCTTACGGTTTTCTGACCCTAATCCTTGACAACTGCATGAATCCCCCTGATTCTTTCCTATTCTTGTAAGGATACATCTTACCAGATGGAAAATAGAATCTCTTACCTTGGGGTCAAACACATCAGTGTCAATATACAACTCTTGAGCAGGCTGCTAAAGGTAGGGACTTTGCAGGAAAGAGGGAGGTTGGAATGGGAAAAAAAACTGGTAAAATAAAAGTACACAAATGCATAAGAAACCTCATATTCAGTATTTAAAGTAGAGATCATGAGAAAGGAAACATTATTAAAAAAACCCAAATACCTTTTAATATTTTGCTTGTGTTTACATGAATACACTCATAATCACTCTTCAGTTTTACCTAGTGGTTAAAATTTGTCAAAAAACTACTATGACAACATTGCTCTAGAAATAATCTAGTCTAAATTTCTCATTTACAAATAAAAAGTAGCAATCCAGTGGGGAACACACAACTATTTATAGACAGAGAAACTAGGTTTTTTGATCCAGATATGTCTTTGTATTCTACATACCAGAAAAATACAAATGGAAAAAAGATAATCCAAAATTCTAAAATTCTGAATCCAATACCTCTGGGCACATGTGACATTAGATAAAATTTACAAATCACTTTCCTCAGTTATACCAGCTCATGGCTATTAGATATAAATTGGACAATGCAATATTGAACACTCCCAATCACTAGGAATATTTAAAGTTTAACCAATATTCCATTTTCTCCTGGTAAATTTCCCCAGTCTCAAGATTCCAATTCCTTGCCAGCAACAAACAAGTTTCTGCTGGGTAATTCACAGAAACTTTAAAAAGTCTCAAAAGTTGGGTGTGAGCTTTGCTAAGGTGAGAGGAATGCAAAAAATATTCTGAGAGGGTAAAACAATAAGCTGTTTTTCTTCAATGTGTTCATTTTTATAGATGCTATCATCACAAGTATATTGTATGTTTGAGGAAGAAAAGGAAAATTTCTTCTGTCTTCTTTGTTGCCAAGAATACAGAGTGAAATAAATGGTAAATATTTATTGATTAGATAAATAATATTTCTCTGAGGCAAAGTCATATTTCAGGGCCATAATTTTTACAGTTTCTATTTTTTGTAAACTAATGTCTTTTTGCATCAAGTCCAGTGTGCATAAAAAATATTTCCAAATTCAACATTGTTAACACATTTTCTAACTACTTCCAGTCAGAAAATAACTAATACTTCTGCTAAAAATTTCCAACTGAAGAAAAGAGAAAACTCAACGAATTTTATTTAAGCTGATGGTTTAAATGATTAAGTCTTAGGGAGCAAAATAAGGTTGTAAAGGAAAAAATGGAGACAGAGATAAAGAGAGAAAAGCAGCTTCTATTTACCAAGCTTCATAAAATGAACTACCATACCATTCTTAAAGGCAGAGAAAATATGAATATACTTTCACCAGATTGGTAATAATGGAATTTTCTAGGTGGCACAATATATACCAAATGCTTCAATATATTTGATCCTCATAATCATATGTTCAGAGAATAAAGGATGGGATAAGTCAGATGGTAGAATTATTTTCATTTATAGAAGAGGACTCTCAAACTCAGCGAATTTGCAATTTGCTTCAAACCGGTCAGCCAGTTAGTTGGGAGACAAAAATCAGGTCTTCTGATTTAAGTGCAGTTTTCATGAAATGATGCAATTATGGATACATTTTCATAATCTAAAACAATAATCCATACCATTTTCTCAGATGCATAGTCCATTGTATACATGTAAACATTTGACCCATACATAATCTGATTTACCTATGATTTCACAGCTGCTAGTGACAGAGCCAAAATTTAAGCCCCCAGGTTATTACTACAATTGGGAGGTACAGTGCTGATGATAATGGGAAAGAACCAAAATACACCAAAAGACTTAGTAAAGTCAGGGGTCACTTATTCATTAAGTAGCCATTACAAATCATAAGCAAAGTCATGGCTGGAGATAAAATTTGGGACTCATTTAAAATTTGAAGTCATGAGAAAGACATTAAAGAACAAAGTGCAAAGATACTGCTTAAAATTAATGAAAGAACCATATAACCATAAAGGAAAGAACCATCTTACCATAAAGGAGCAACTATCTAATATTTACAACAGTCGTTATTATATCACTACTATTTTTTTATATTACCTGCCATTAAAAAGTTCAGCTTCCATGCACTGCAAAAGAAGACAAGGTAGAATGGAGTGGCAAAAGAAAGGAAAGATGGTCTCTTTCATATGCTACAGAGTGAACTAAAAGGAAAAGATTAAGGAAAATACATAGACTCAGTGTTCTGACACTAAAGAGAGAGCAAGAGAAATCAAATAGTAGAGAGAGAAACAAGAATGTATAGGTAATGAATGGTGACAGTATATATAGACAGCAAGATTATTGATGATACATTCAGTACTGCAGGTGGAAAGGTTTTTTTGTTATAAAAAATAAACTGTTAAAAATTGTTAATTAACAGTTGCCAAGATAAAAAGTGTTCCAAGAAATGGTGATAAACTTGTCAAAGATGGATATTATAAACTTGGAAAAAAGTTAGAAGGAGTATTTTTGTGAAACCACTCAGAAATGCTCAAGAACTCAATACTTGGAATTTTAATGTATGAATATGTGTTTCCATATAAGCAGAATGGGGTATCCCAAAACAGACAAAGATCTTTGATGGCTAGAGATCATATAAAATTGTTTAACCAAATTACATGCTGGATAATACTGCAAAGGAAGCCCAAAATAAAATAAGTCAAAATGGTATAAAGATAGTGAAGCTTTTAAATGAGGAAACTAGGGAAAAGTGGTATCTGGGAACCTAAAACCAGGAATAGTAATTGTAAAGTTAGGGTGATGCTTCTTTCTCCCACACTTTGATTCTTAAATCTGGATCCTAATAATAAAAAAAAAATAATCACACATATGCATTTCTCGAGAAAATTGTCCCAATTCTCTCTTCCTGTGAAGTTTCTGTTCCTTCTGCTCTTGCTATTACATCCTGTCTCCTTGGAAGCATGGAAACCTGAGGGTGTGGTTTTTCTTGTGGGAGAGAGTGGCCCACAACATCTTATGACCCATATCCACCACCATCACCACGTAGCCAGGCTATCAAACGTCCTCAGATGGCGACAACTTGTGAACGGTCAGCAAGGATACCCAGAGTAGATTTTCTCCTGTGCTTAAACATAGCCACTTCACATCATCCACCCTCCATAGGACAAGAAGCATTATAGAACACTGCTATTTTGAGAGAGGTGATTAATTATCTATTATAGAAAGTGGTGTCTAAGTAAGGCTTTAGAGTTCTGGGATTCTAGAATTCTCAGTCTGAGATCATGAGACAAAGGCAATTGTCTCATAGGATTGTCAGAGAGGGTGAAAAGAGGTATATTTTACTTTTGTTAAATAAAGGTTTGCCATTTTGTTTGCTCAAATGCATTATATATTTATTTTATGATATGACCCAGGAGAGTATCTAATGAAAGAGAAAATGTTTTTCTATTTTTTCAATGGAAGAAATTGGAAACATTCCCCCAAAAATAGTGGATTATAGATCTTAAAAATATTGGCATACCTGGTCAACTAAGTCCATTTGTATGTTCTAAATTCCAAACAATAATTAAAAGTAGCAATCATGAGTATCATAAAACACTTAGGATAATGGAGAAAATGTGAATGCCTGGAGTAGAAGCAGATTGGAAAAAGAAAGACAGGGATAAAAACAGAGACAAAGATGAAGACATATAGAGATATAGAATATGTGCACACATCCTTTACTTTCTGGATAAACAATAAAGCAATTAGTTTTAACAGAGAAGAAAGTTCAATTCAGCCCTTCAATCATTTTGATGTCATACTTCAGATACTAGCAAGTGTTCGTTCCATTATAAAGAATAAGAATAGTTTAAAGGAAAAATTTTAAGAAATAATTGTTGGGTAAAAATTCCTAGGATACCAACAAAAAGACTTGATAAAGTATAGCAGATTTGAAAGCTGCATGATAATTCACAAAAAAGACTAATAATATGAGAACACAAAATTTTAAAAGTTCAAAACAAGGCCCAGAATACAAATATCTTGGATATTAACTACAATGATGGATTTAAAAAAAAATCTCGCTCCAGATTGACACCAGTTTCCAGATCTCGAGATGACATAGTTGTTGTAGAAATAATTGGATTGGAGTCCAATCAGAGTCTGATCTACTTGCACCTTGGAGGGGTGGACAATAGACTTAAAGACACAAGATCTAGGCCTGAGTTTGGTAATTAGAAATTATGACTCTGATGCATTCTGCAATTAACCATTATTCAAACCTTGAATGTCTGTAAATTACACCTGCAAGTATTTTCCAAAGTCTTAAGTGCTGCTGCACAGAGGCTGTCACATAAAATAATTCCACAATTCATAATTTGACAAAAGGAGCATGGATATCATTTATCCTTCAATTTACTAATTAATCCATTCACATTCTATTTAAGAAATTCCTAAACTTAAAATATGAAAAATTACACTATACAATAGTATTTCTCTGTGTATGGACATTGACAATTCTCACAAAAAGGCTTAACCTCATGAATTTATCTGTCCTTTAATAACCAAAAGGAAAGCAGGGTTCAAACTGTCTCAGTGATGGACAGTAATAGGCAAAGGGGTAAACAACAGTATCATCTAAAATGAAGTGACTCACAGAGAAATGTTGCAAGAACTTTTCAGTAAGCAGCAAAAATTACACAGCTTAGTAGATCAATACGTTTGGGGAAACTAAGTTATTAGAAGCCACATTAGAATGGTAGTGGTGGTTGTTGCCTTGAAGTAAGATGTGAAAGCACAAAGTAGTGCATCAAGAGAAAGAAACTAATAAGGTATGATCATTTTTCTTGATATACACCAAGGTTTAATTCCAACCCACACTGTACAGAGATGATCTGTGTAACAAATAGCATACAACAGAAATCAGGGTATGTCACTTTCCAGAATAAGTTATAAAGCAATATGGTGGAGGCCTAGGGGTGGGTTGAGGCTGATGGGGATGGAGCTGCCTGGTGTGTAGTGGCTGTGTAGTCTGGGGCCATGACTGCCCAGCTCTGTGCCTCAGAGGTCGAGTTCCAAGTCCACTCTGGGAAGGTGAACCTGGCAACCATGGTGTGGCCCCGGTTTCTGTGAAAGAAGAGAAGGCAATGAGACAGATAGAGAGAGAATATGGCAGATTCTTGAACTCACCTTATCCCATTTGTATTTAAAAGTATAATTAATTAAATAAGTAAAATAAAAAATCATGCAAAATGTCTAGTTTAATTTTTGATGAGCCATTAATACTTATCTCTAACAAATGAGATTGAGAAAATTATGAGGGAGAAAGGAACTTTGACTTTTCACTTGCAGTAAGCATGAGTCAATTTTAGTTTTACAAAAAATAAAATGTATGTAGATTTGGAAAATTACACAATATGTGTCTTCACAGATTCAATGCTTCAGAAGATATAATCAGACTCTATCACTTATATTAAAAATAAAGATAAAAACTTCTCCAGGATATTAGCCTACTTTATTTTCTGCTCCTCTTTAAACCCTATATTTTAAACTAAACTTCTTCCTCTTTGCTAGCTATGCCCCCTAATTCACCGTCTTCCCTCATATACACCCTCAAATATTTCAGTTCATGTCTTCCCTCTACATTCTTTACTCAGTAGTCTGCAACGTCCTGCCCTCACTGCATCTCTAACACTTCCCATCCTTCATCATCCACACTGGAAAACTACCCCCTCCATGAAGTTCTCTTTGATAGCCTTACCCTTACATGCAGTACATGAAGAAAAATTTTCCTTATGTTGTGTTAACCAAACCAAGAAAAACTAATAATAAAAATGTTGTGACAATGATCTAGCAAAGACCACCATTTAATTCTCTGGCATTGCAAATAATGTCCATAAATGTGTCATTAAAATACCTTTTTACGTGTCTCTAGGTTAATGGTATAAATTATATCCACAGTCATAAAGACCAGCTCAGCTTTGATTCAATTAAGTCCGTTTCACATTGATGATCATCAATATCACACCTTTTGATGAAATTTATTTAAGCAAGCAATTCAATTCTATGTTACTTCCTGGAAATTGAAAGTTATTCTTACAATACTTCCAATTCCTGCTCATCCCAGGTACATTTTCATTTCAATACACCTTAGTTTTACCTTTTAAAAGGATGTCATTTTTTATGTATCAACCTACCAGAGATTAAAATGTTGGTAAACATTTGGAAAACAGGCATATTCCCTCACTGTTGGAGGCAACATTTCATAGCCTACCTTTCAGATTCTGTCTATACTGAAAACGTGAGGTCTTCAGGAGCAGTATTTTGCATTATCTTCACTAAACATCCCTTTTTAACAAGGGCAGAACACTAATTCACATATGATCTTTCCAGTTTTAAGACAAAAGTTTACCTGTCCACTTAACTCACTACCATGAAAAAAAATACATTATTGATGGTCAACAGCAACTAAAACCCATTGTACCCTAGTAGTGTTCTGAATCCTACAACTGTGTTTTAACACATACCACAACCTCTGACCATACTCCCACCACTAAAGAGAGAATGTAAGAAATGATATGGACTTCAGAAATCATTAGAGACCAATTCACCTGGTCCTCTGCTCAGGAATGCTCATCATTGTACTGGTCAACAGAAACAGGAAAATAACTAGATCATATGGACTTGCTACCAATTCAAGCAAAGCTAACAAGCATTTCTGGATTTTTTTCAATGTAGATGAACTTTTGGGTTCACTCAGTTAAAGATTTGTAATCCTTTCCTTACTAATCTTTAGTCTGGAGTTACTAACAAGGGTTAAATTTGACTGGAGTTACTGGAAAATAAATTAAATTTACAGAGACAGCTCAAAATCTAATCATCCAAGAAGTTCTCAACTAGTTTATTCTTACCAAAATGGATAAAAAAAAAAAACGGGTAATATTCTGAACATTAGAAAGAGATTCAGGAATAGGTGATGAAGATGAATATTCCACCACTTCAGTTGTAAAAAGATATTTTTACAACTATCAATGCAGCAGGCCCTGTCCTGAACAGGAGGATTATTGATGTTAATTTTTGATATGATGGTGACCTGAATGAAGCATTGTTAGTGACTGTGAAATCCTTTTATTTTACAGGTAAGGAATGCAATGTAAAAAAGGGGCAAATGGTCTTGTTGAAGCTACAGAACAAGTTGGTGGCAAATTCAAAATTAATATGCTTGACCCTTAGCTTCTGGTCTGTCCGGGTTAAAGAGACCCATACCTCCTTTGCTCTGATGATCCTACCTTTGCAAAGATATAAAGGCCAAGAAATCATAATATATCAAAGTTAGTTTCTTTAGCATTGTCCAAAATTCTTCACATTGTGCTCCCACTGGAATCAAATATTCTGCTACTTATTTTTTTCTTTGCATGAAGGCACTTGGAAATTTTACCACAATAGTGTTTTCAACACTGAACTTAAAGTCATGTCTTGACTCCACTCATTCCACTGCCTTCTATATTTTCACCATGAGTTTGATCTGCTCCCATCTCCTCACTGAATGACAGAGTTGATATATTTCTTTTGGTTTATTAGATTCCTCTCTCATTGCTCTATTCAACTCCATTTGAAATTCTCATCTCCATCTATCTAAACTTACCTGAGTCTAGGCCACAGATGTCCAAATCATCAAAGAGCCAGAGAACCACAGAATGCAGAGCTTCTCTCTTTGAAATGTTATCATCTGGAATAAAAACCTATATATAATACTTCTGTATCAGGAAAGAGAGCTAATAAGTAGCACAGAGATGTAAGTTACTTACACGTAAAGACCTGGGATTGCCATCCCTGAGTACATTTGACCAAAGCAATTGTTTGTTGGAATCAGAGAAGTTTGACCAGAGGAACCAAACTGAAAAGCAAGTAATGGGTCACTTAAATCAAACAAGGAAGAAGGACTGGGGGTAGCTTATGCAACAGCTAAAGTTTTTAATCTTTTTGTCTGTTTCTCTTATTTGTGAGAGAAGAAATTCCTTGTGAATGAACAGATATAATTTTTTTTTTCCTTTCATGGGCAGACACCGGGAACCGAACTCAGGTCTCCAGCATGGCAGGCAAGAACTCTGCCTGTTGAGCCACTATGGCCCCATATATAATTTTAAACCTTGGAAATAATGCTTCTAATCTCTAAAAGAAAGGGAAGGAGAAAAAGAAAGAGAGGTCCCCATTTGCTGTCCGGAATATGACCCGTGTCCCTTTAGAAAGGATAACTAAATTATAGGTAATAAAATATGCGTTTGGTCAGTCAAGTTTTCGTTCTTTATTGCATGTGGGAATTGGAGAGCTGACTAGGTTGTTAAAAGAGCAGCACAAGGGATGAGCTGAAGACTCTAGTGGAACTGGGATGAGGCAAATATCGGTATTAATCTATCATAGGTAGCTTTTCAAAGAAAAGAAAAATCTCTTCTGGCTATATTTTGTATTTTTACATTTAAAAAGAGCAGAGAATCTGTAACGAGTGTTAATAAACTATACTTACACAAAGTATTATGTGTGCATGTGTGTATCTGTTGTTGCATAACAAAGCAGCTTAAATTGATAACATTTTACTTGCTTATAAATCTGCAAATTCAACTAAGTTCAGCTGAGCAGTTCTACTGGTTCCCCCAGACTCCCTCATGAGGCATCCATCACCTGACAACTAGACCAAACTGGAGGGTCTAAGATGACCTCACTCAAATGTCTAGGACCTTAGTGTTGACTATAGAATGGTCACCTCTTTCTAAACAGTCTTTTGTCATATAAACATAGAGATAAAGTTAGAGATACATTTATTATGACATTAATCATGCTGTCTTGCAATAATTTGTTTTCACATCCCTCTCCTCTACCTTACAGTAATATCCTAGAAATTTGGAATTGTGTGTTTTTCATCTTTGTATCTTCATCCCCACCTAGCACATATAAAGTGATTTTGAAAGCTGCTTAATGAGTGTAAGCATTGAGGCTATCAGCCTAACTTCAGCTTTCCAGAGTATATTCAACTTTTGACATCACTGTTCCTAGAGAGACAAAATAATCTAGCCATAGACCTCCAACACAGGACATCCTTTGGCATTTTTATTACAAATTAATTAATAGAGATAGTAGGTTATATATTAGCATCTTATGGGTTTGATATCAGAATCAATCTTCCACAGAGAGATTATTTGTGAATATTCTGAGAAAATGAAGGTTCTAGGCAATCAAATGGTGATTCAGTTCTTAGACTGTAATGAAAATACCAAGTCCATGCAAAATTTCTACAAAACTCTTCTCTTTACAGTGTAATTACACCTCTGCTATGAAAAAATTCTCAAGAGAAATTTTTCTATCCACATGTACTTCAGAATTCAAAAGACAAGAGAAAGAATGAACATTACTCTACCTCCATATTTTTTTTTTATTTTTACCATATACTTTTTTAAATGAGTTTAAGCATTGGGACTGTCAGCCTAACTTCACCTTTCCAGAGTATATCCAACTTTCGGGACATCACTGTTCCTAGAGAGACAAAATGATCTAGCCAGAGACATCCATCACAGGACACATTTTGGCATTTTATACAAATTGCACCTCTGCCATTATTGTTGGAGTCACAGGCTCCATGTAAAATAATGTCCAGAGTAAAAACAATCATGACATCATCATATTGACCAAAACATTCTTCCTAGTATAATTTTTCACAAGCACCAATAAAAGTGCCTTCTTTAAAGCATTTGACATTCAGTTCTCAATTGTAGTTTTTGAAAACTCAACAGAGACTCAAAGTTAAAGAAATAAAAATAAATCCTTGTCCACTAGCCATTGAAATACAAAATCTATTATTTCAAAATCTATTAATGTGATGCAGAGACCATCTCAAAAGAAGCTTCTACTGGTTAAAATGATAGGCTAAAGTGGAAGAGGCTTGTGGAGAAAGAGCTGTGCTGGAAACTTAGTGTTCATTTATTTTCTTTAAAGACTTGTTGGGATACTTTGGAAAAGTAGAATGGTATCAAAACAGGAAGCAGTGAATTATTTCTTCAATCTTATTAAAATAGTCTGATCCTCTGCCTGGATGAGGATGCAAATTTTCAGGTTCTTTAAGAATAAGAGAACCCCATGAGATATGCACTCTATGAGATATGGAAGATATGCTTCCAACGTCTCCTCCAATAATATGACTCTCTCAGAGAATAAACATCTCCAAGGAGTAGATGATGTACATCCATCCATTTACACCTGTGTTTGAACATGACAAGGTTGCAAAGTTATTTTATCATAAAAATTCTCGCTGAATATTAACCATTTGAAAGGCAAATCTATGGAGATTTTAATAGTATATTAAAATAAAAAACATAAATCTTGTATAGCATTCATTTTATTGAGTTGATACATGGTTTCTGTTCATTATTTTATGCTGTCAAATATAGAGATAAAATGTGTTTAGATTTTTAAAATACAGATAAAAGAGATCTGCCATTTTGGCAGGGAGTGGAGTGTGAGGATAAAGGGCAAGGATGCTGTAGCAGAAGTTGCATGGATTTATATCCCAGCTCTACCATCTATCTGTGTCACAGCTACATCATTTGAAGCATGCAGATGAGAATATTGCCTACCTGACTGCTATGAAAATTCAATGAGGAGAGCTTAGGGTAATACCTTTCACATTGCAAGTGCTCAATAAATGTTTTTGGTGGTGATGGTGGTGATGGTAGTGGCGGTGGTGGTGATACAAAAGCGATGAGTAGACTTTTAAAATACTATGAGAATTCAGATAGTTGAAAAGGGATCTCTAGAAGTTTCCCAGAAACAAGCTTATAAATTAAGAAGTTAAGAGCAAGCAGGGTAATGATAATCTGACCTGAATGTGGTAGGATTTTACTTGGGTGACTATAACACTAAGTTTCCATTTGTCAAATAGAAAGTCAGAAAATCACAAAATGTTTGTAAGGCTAATATTTAAAGAGGTGATCTCTGAAGTCATCAAGAGAAAGAGAAGCATGAGAAAGGCTTACCAAGAAGGAAAAGAACCAATTTCATATGTAGGATAATCCTCAATCAAAGGTTGATTTTTGACAAAACGAAAAATTTCTCACTAGTTGAGTGACTGTAAGGTCAATATATTACTGTTCTCAGAAATATTAATTTCACGAATGAATTAAAACTTTTAAAGAAGTTCAAAATAAAAGAAGTAGAAAAACGAAAATAAAGGAGTAAAATGATTTCATATGCATGAACCTGTCAGTGGTTTCAGAAGATGAATTCATTTCAAAGACCTACCAGAATTCACTAGTTTATGAGGAATTGAATTTCTATGTATCATTTTAAAATAAGTAGGCATTAATGTAATTTGATATAATTAAATATAATTTTCTTAGTTTATAAAGCAGCAGCTTAGTTTGTTTATAGATCAGAATGAGTTTTGTCTCTGACTTATAATGTCACTGGGCTCCCAAAAGTTCTAAAGTGCTCAGCTGTTCAGTCACAGATAATATGATCCACTCATAAAAGCATGTAAAGGAATACAGACAAATTCACAGCTGAAATTTTAATATCTGACTTAAGAGTACTGACAAGTATTAGTAGCATTGATTGTGGTTGCCCTTCAGGGTGTTCATTATAATGGGAAGCAATACTGACGGAGGAATACTGATCAAGTATGGAGTTTTTTGATAAGTGCCAGAAATAAAAGCCATGGATGTGAAATCCAGGGAGAGATGATATGATCATCTAGTGCTCAAATAATCAGGATTTGGCTCATAAGATTACTTCTTAAGCTGAACGTGAAGAAATAACTTGGAAACAGAAAATAAGCACGGAGAATTATTGGCAATCAAAGGAATTATCTTTCTGATGTCATTGCTGTTGTAGGCAGGGTAAAAACTACAAAGGGACTAGGAAACCAGAGGTGTAATCTCTTAGTGGAAATCTAAGAATCTTAATCATCAAGTGTGCCTAGAGATTGTTTAAAATATTTTTAAAATAAAAATAGTCTATCTTGAATATTTTCTTTATAATTACCTATAAAGTAAATGAGTTGGAACAAATAATCTCTGACATTTCATTTTTAAAATTCCATAATTTTTTTATAAAATCAGTGGTTCCACAGGTAGAGTAAGGATATGGGGTAAAAGGAAGCAAATAGACACTAAACTAAGAGAGAATAAATGAAAACAATTAGATACTAGGAAAGTTTGGTGGTTTAGGAGAAATAACATTAATCCATTCATAGCAAGCTACTTGTAAGAGTGAAAAGGTATAATATGGCAATATCCATTGTGGAATTGTTGAAAAAAACCACTCAATGTTTGGCACCAGTTGAGAGGTAAGTCTATTAAAAATACAGGATTAAGGTGAAAGTAAGTTTTGGTATGAAATTTTACATAATACGTACAAAGAAAATAAACAAGAAACTTTTCCTAAGAAAACAATTACCAAGGTAAAAATACTCACCATTTAGAGTTATTGTGAATACTAAATAAGATAATGTATATAGGCTCCAGTGTTAGCTCCTATTATCCTTATTTACTAGAATAGCAGAGATAGAAGACAACCTGGTGGATGTTTAAACGTAACCTAGTATATGAAGTTAACAGGGTTATAATATTTTAGCAACTTTTATTTTTTTCCCTTGTCATCAAGTAAAGTGTGTATCTTCAGAACATTTAGAGCATCTTTCTGTAGCTCACAAGTTGGTGGCAAAGTTTCTTTGTTGCTGCTTTCATCTCCTTGTTCCTGAATGTATAGATGACTGGATTCAGAAAAGGAGTGAGAACTGCATCGAAGATAGCAAGAAATTTGTCCAAATGTGATGAGGGGAAGGGCCATGTGTAGAAGAAGATTAATGGCCCAAAGAATAAAACCACTACAGTGACATGAGCTGACAGAGTTGAGAGAGCCTTGGATAATCCACCTGAAGAATGTTTCCGAACAGTGATCAGAATGAAGACATAAGAAAAGATCAGTATGAAGAAGGAACCCACAGAGATGAGTCCACTGCTGGTTGTGACAACAAACTCCAGTCTGTTGGTCTCTGTGCAAGCAAGTTTAATGAGCTGAGGGAGATCATACTAAAAACTGTCCAGTACATTAGGGCCACAGAAGGGGAGGTCTACAACAAAAGCCAATTGAGCTGCAGAATGGATGAGGCTGAGGATCCAGGCAGTGATGAAAATCAAAATGCACATCCGTGGGCTCATGATGGTCAGGTAGTGGAGGGGCTTACAGATGGCCACATATCTGTCAAAGACTATGAGCAGCACCATTTCTGTCCCCCCAGTAGCATGAATAAATAAGATCTGAGTTATGCAACCCCCAAAGGTTATGGCTTTGTTTTTTCTAAAAAGGTCATAAATCATTTTGGGAGCTGCAATAGAACAAACTCCAAGGTCGAGAAATGACAGGTTGGTCAGCAGAAAGTACATAGGGTGGTGTAAGTGAGGGCTGGAGGTCACGGAGAACATAATAAGGAAGTTTCCCATTAGGCTTCCCACATAGAACATGGAGGAAAAGAGGAAAACCAGAACTTGGATCTTCCAGGAATTTGAAAGTCCCAGGAACACAAACTCAGACACCATAGAATGGTTGACTATATCCATTGCCTCTGACATCAAAGCTGACTCTAACATTATCTGAAAGCACAGTAAAGAGGGAATCAGACTTTGTAGAGGGTCACTAACAGCATGAGTTTCATTAGTAAAAAAAAGTATTGTCTTACATCATACTGCCAAAACATCTCCATATAAATCCTTAACCTGTTAAGAAAATATTCAAGACTCACTGCCACAAAATACTACTACAGGTGAACTCCTCAACCTCCCTAAAAATGCTCCAAGTTTTGATATGCAAAGGTGAGGTAAAAACAATTACTGAATAAGAAGAAAAGTTATGAGAGGCAGACTAAAAATCCACTGAAATAACTTCAGAGAAGAAACGGAAATGGAATACACTCATTGATTTATCTCTCAGAATTTGTTACCTCTGCCTTTGGATGTTCCCTAAATCTCAAGTAATTTCCAATGACCTTTTATTTTCCTTAACACTTTGTCTCCTATATATATATACAATGCTATTGTGCTATCAGGCTCATTAAAACTCTCTCGCATTTAGCCTTTGGCTTATAAAATATCATCAAATCATATTCATTTTTTCCTTATACAGGGAAAGGAAAATGTAGAAACCCTAAAATTATTCAGCTTTTGTAGCTCAGGCCAGGTTGTGGAAGAGATTGCAAAGTTTGAGCTAAGACATGATTATGATAGAGAAAAGACAATGCCAGAAAAGCAATTTATTGTGCAGAATCTAAACATGGATAGAGTTAAGCAATATAGAAAATAAAATTCTGTATGATGGATATCTGTAAATCATTGTCCATGCCATGTTAACTTTTCATGATTCATGGAAATGGTGGAAGAGCAATTCATTTGGAATTAAAAGAACTGTAATAGAGTCCAAGGGAACATAAAATCTTTCTACCATCCCTTCCATAGTCGACTCAGATCTTGAACTCACTTTCATTATCTATAAAATAAAGGTGTTGAGGTGGGTGATAAATAGCAATAATTCCAAGTCTAGCAAAATTTCTTTTATTTTGTAACTCAAAGCTAGCCCAGTATGGAATGAAATCAACATAAAAATGATACCCTCTGAACCACACTGCTACCATGTTTATCTTCTTTTCCCTTCCATCTGTGGTTGGATATAAGTTCCATAACCCAAAAAGCCCTCTCTACACATTAATCTCCATCTTCTCAAACTCCCTTTGTTCTAATTATATTAGTTAATTGGCATATAATTATAAATTAGATATTTCATTTCTTTTTCCCTTATCATAACCATCTATAATCAACCAGAAAATATTTACTGACTGTCTCCCATATATGATGCATAATTCCATAACACTATTAACTTTTTTAAGTAATAAAATAATCCCTTCTGTTAAGGCTTTTATGTTTTAGAACACACACACACGCACACATATTTTAATGTGCCATGTAAAGAATGACTAAGAAATAGCATAATCAAAGGAGTTTTGAAGCATCAAAGATTCCCATAAGCAAGGGTTGTCAGGATTACCAGAACTAATTCAGAGAAAAAAAACTAGGACCTTTGCTGCACTTTAAAAGTTAACTATAATTTCTTTAGACATTTTAATGTCCAAGCTTCACAAACTACCAAGACATAATCAGGGAATAAATACCAACCTGGAACAGTGATTGGAAAACTATCTCTGGAAGTAGTGATAACAATCAAAAACAAAGCACAAACAATGCTAACCATGTGCAGGACACCACAATAACTGCTTCACATGTAGTATCTTGTTTGCTATTTGCAAACTCCCTGAGAAGTTGGGAGTATTAGCTCCTTTATACAGTTGAGGAAATTGAGATCAAAAGAGGAGAAGTAACTTACTCACGGTCACAAATTAGACCAGCAAGTTGTATAGAGACTATTGTACTCAAGACAGCTTCTTAACCAATATCTAGAGAAGACTTACATTCCCGTGTTCTGCTCTCAGCAACCCAGCCAGATCTAAGTGAGACAGAAGATGGCAGCTTTGTCCTCAAGTATTCACAGACATTAGATTCTTAAGGGTCTTCAAATGCATCCATAATTCATTCTGGATATTTAAAATAATTTGGTAAAGGAAGACAAATCCATAAACTACCTGCAGTGCAGGACATCCTGTTTGTGTTCTCAGATTGCCATTGCCTAGATCCACATGAAATCCCTTAGCTTCGCATAGAAGAGACTCAACTCTTGCTTCTCACTAATTAATGGAGACAACAAACTGATCTGTCTTCATCTTAAGAAATGAAATAAATTACACAGCTAAACCAACTCTGATGCTGTTCCCACTTACAAAACTGCTCCTTCACTATTCTGCTTATAGTGGGTCACAACCTTGAATATCAGTGGTTAACAAAAGTAACTTCAGTTTCTGTCTGCCTGTTCTTTTCTCATTTGCATTGATTTTTGCTTGTCAAGCTCAGTTGAAGCTTTTTCCATTGTAAGGCTAGCATTTAATTGATTTCTTCACAAAACAATCCTGTCAAAGGAAACATCTAACAATACTGGACCTTGGGGGGCCTCAACTTTGTATATCAACATCCCTAAATAGTTCTATATTTACCAACTGCACACTCATTCAAAGGTCCATTATGTGATTGTTTCCTAAGAGTTACCCACATTCAACCTTTTCCTGGTTAGAACTGGCATTACTTCATAAAAAGTTATAAAGTTGCTAATTTTATAGGAGCTAGGACTATTTAGCACACAGGAGAGTACTGATCAAATGATACTACAGAGACTTGGCATCACCAAAATGAGTTAATTATTCTAAGAGAATTGTCACCCAGAATCCTGGCAAACCAATGAGGAAACTATTAGTAGGTCACAAAGGGGGAGAAAAGAGAGGAAATTTTTTCTTAAGAAAATATTTTCTTAATTTTAATACCTATTTCATAAGTCAAGTTAAAGAAGTTCTCCAAGAAGCATTTGTTTATTTCTTTATTTATATTGAAATAAACTTTATCAAAGGACATTGGTAAATTAGACAGGCAACTACATAAGTATCTCCAGGATTTGTGCGCATGTGTGTTTGCATGCTTGTTTTCATTATTCAGATGTCCGTTTTTCTGCTCTACAATCAAAAGCCAGCCTATTCATGATTAACATGGAGTTATTCAGTTATAGACACTATAACATAACCCACAAACTCTCTAAAAATACTGCTTTGTAGCTCAGAAACATCTATAGTGTGCAGAAATTGCTAACGGAATAGGAGGAATCAGAAGACAAATTCTATTCCAGTTTGGTCAGTAATATACTCCTCTACTTCAGGAAACTCATGTTATACCTCTATGTTCTTATTTTCTCATGTGAATAATGAGCTAGCTATAGAAAATGATTTCATAGTCACTTTCAGTTCCAAAACTTTTCATGAGATATCCAAATCTAATACTCTTGTTGATTCATGCAAGGGAAAAAAGAAAGAGAAGAGCAGTGTATTAGCTATGGTCCCCTAGAGAAACAGAATCAACAGGGAACACTTTCAAACATAAAATTTATAAAAGTTTCTCACGTGACTGTGGGAAACTTGAATATCAATGGACCCACAGAGTCCAAAATCCGCAGGGCAGGCTGTGAAGCCAACAATTCCAATGGAAGAACTGGATGAACTCCACAGGAGAGGCTTGTGGGCCAAAGCAAGAAAAGAAGACTGTCTCCCCTGAAACCTCCTCAAAAGGTCCCCGGTGATTAGACTGATCAACACTCATTGCAGAAGACACTCCCCTTGGCCAATTACAAATGGAATCAGCTGTGGATGCAGCTGATGTGATCATGATCTAATTCCATGAAATGTCCTCATTGCAACAGACAGGCCAGCACCTGCCCAACCAGACAAACAGGCACCAACACTTGGCCAAGTTGACACATGAAGCTGACCATGACAAGGAGATAAACGTCAAAGAAAAAGTATTAAATAAAAGATCGAATTTTTAACACATTTAGCAAACAAGAGACAATTTAGAAATGCAAATACAATTCCATTTTAGTGTTTTTATTAATCATAGAAGTGGTAAGTATAATTGAGAAATCAAATAATTCAAGTAGGAGCAAATGAGGGCTTGCATTAGGGACACTGCAGATGAAAATAAGTGACTGAAAACTTTGTAGGAAGAAATCTTTGATGATAGCTTAGAAATGTTACTTTCTTATCTGAAATACTTATCTGGAGAGGTAGTCTAATCTTACCACTACCAGCAAAACATTTCATGAGGCAACTTCTGCTTACCATCCCTCCCTTCCTTCCACTCCTATTCTCATGCCTCCTATACACACACACACACACACACACACACACACACACCTACTCATACACACAGTGGTCCAGCAATTCTAAATCACGAACCCCCACCACCCACTACCCCCCTGCTTTTTAAATAGGATGGGAGGACAGATACGGTCCTGCTTTCCTAATGTCTGCGGTTCCTTCTGCCCAGAATGTTCTCTCCTTAATCCATGTCTTGCTGGTGAAGTCTAATCAGGTAGTATATGAAGAAAATCGGAGATGATTATTAAAAATTTGACTGATATCTAATTTAACTACATGAATAAAGTCATTTGATGCAACAGTTGTATAGAAAATACTTCCCTCAATTTCCCCTCTATGTATGATACTTAGCTAGCAAAATTTATTGAAATCCTCTGTGTGCTGAATCCACACTATATTCCAGGAATTTAAAAAATCAATAAAACACAGTGCTTACTAAGTTAAATGCTATCAGAATGCAATATACAAGAAAATGAACATCTTTGAAAAAGGAAATTTATTACAAGTTTTCAGTTCTAAGGGCCATAAAAGGTCCAGATTAGGACATCAAGAAATACATACCTTGACTCAAGAAAGGCCAGTGTCTGTCACATGGGAAGGCACATGGCTGGCATTGGCTTATCCTTTTTCCTGGTTCCACAGCTTCCAGCTTCTGATGCCAGTGTTTCCTCTCTAAGCATCTGCAGGCCTTTGCTTAGCTCCTCTGGGATACAAGGCTGGGTTCTGGCTTGTATAGCATCTCATGGGAAGGCACATCATAAGGTCTAATGGGCTCTGCATCTCCAAACATCCATTTCTAGGTATATTTTCTCTCTCAGCACTCCAAGCATCTCCATATGTCCATGTTTCTGTCCTCTCCGAGCTACCTCCAAAATGTTTCCCCTTTTACAGGACTCCAGTAAATTACTCGAGACCCACCTCAAATGGGTGGAGTCCAACCTTCATCTAATTGACAGGCCACACCCACAATTGGTATGTCACTTCTCCATGGAAGTAATCTAATCAAAAGGTCACACCCACAATTGATTGGGTCAATCCCCATGGACACAATCTAATCAAAGGTTTCCACCCTAAACAATAGATCTGACTCCACAAGAATAGATCAGGACTAAAACATGGCTTTTCTGGGTTACATAATAGTTTCAAACTGGAACACCCAGGTACAACCCTTCAGAAGCTTACAAACTAATTGAGGGGAAAGACATAAAACGGATGAAATCCTATAAAACAGATGAAGTCCTATAAAAGAGGAAACATGTTGGAGAACGAGAGATTCAGAGAGAGCAGAGCAGGACGACATAGCCACGAGGAGCAGAGTCCACCAGCCAGTGAACTTTGGAGATGGAGAAGGAAAATGCCTCCTGGCGAGCTTCATGAATCAGGAAGCCAGGAGAAGAAGCTAGCAGAAGATGCTGTGTTCACCATGTGCCCTTCCAAATGAGAGAAGAACCCTGACCACATTCACCATGTGCCTGTCCAGATGAGAGAGAAACTCTGTCTGTGTTCACCATGTGCCCTTCCACTTGAGGGAGAAACCATGAACTTCATCATCCTTCTTGAACAAAGGTATCTTTCCCTGGATGCCTTATATTGGACATTTATATAGACTTGTTTTAACTGGGACATTTTCTTCAGCCTTAGAACTGTAAAGTAGCAACTTATTAAATTCCCTTTTTTAAAAGCCATTCGATTTCTGGTATATTGCATTCTGGCACCTAGCAAACTGGAACAATATATTTTAAAAATCTACAAATCAATACGTAAATAACCAGCAATCATACAAAATTGGGTAAAGGATATCAGTAGACATTTCATAAAATAGAAAGTACAAATGACTCTTAAACTTATTAAAAGATGAGCAAAGTCACTCTAATAAGAGAAATGCAAAGAAAATCACAGCAATGTACTGTTGATAAATAACAAAAATCAAAACTTTAATAATAGTGACATCTCTAAGCACATTTTTTAATTGCAGGTGACAGAATAAACTGATACAAACTTTATAGATGGAAACGGCAATCTCCATAAAAACCCAAATGTACGCACCCTTTAAAGCCACAATTTCACTCCAAGAATATATAGTACTCTTTATAGTAACATTTTAGTTCTAGAAACTTATGTATGTTTGTCTATATATACACACACGCAAAATAATATATGTAATGGGTAATATTTTGTAAATGTTTGCAACTGCAAAAGATTGGGGACAAATAGTTATCAATTACATAGCAGGTAAATAAAGCATGGAACACCCATACAATGGAAGATATAAAGCCATAAAGATTAGGAAAGCTCTGTTTGTATGGATATGAAATTTCTTCAGATAGCGAGGTGCAGAACAGTAGCTTTAGTGTGAAACCCTTAGGACTTGTGGTAGTTAGAGTCAGTTGTCAACTTGGCCAAGTGAAGGTACCTAGTTCTGTTGCTGTAAGACATGAGCCAATGATACGTGAACCTCATCTGTTACTCATTACATCTGCAGTCCGCTGGGAGGTGTGCCTGCTGCAATGAATGATGTTTGATTTAATTGGCTGGTGCTTAAATGAGAGACTCAACATAGCACAGCCCAAGCAGCTCAGCATATCTCATCTCAGCACTCACAGCTTAGCCCAGGCCTTTGGAGATATAGAAAGGAATCACTCCTGGGAAAGTTGTTGGAACCCAGAGGCCTGGAGAGAAGGCCAGCAGAGATTACCCTGGGCCTTCCCATGTAAGAAAGAACCTCAGTTGAAAGTTAGCTGCCTTTCCTCTGAATAACTAATGAAATAAATCTTCTTTTATTAAAAACCAATCTGTCTATAATGTGTTGCATTCCAGCATCTAGCAAACTAGAACAGTGCTTAAAAGAAATAATGAGGGATAATATTTATATGTGCATAGTCAGGCAAATATAAAGGATGCATAGGAAAAAGCATAGAATCACCTGTCTCTAGAAAGACAAAATGATAATTCTTTGGTATTAAAATAACCTTTCATAATTTTTAATAGAAATTTCTTATTCAACATTTACTTAAAATAACAAAAAAGAATATTCATTCCAAATAATCTCTTTTATGAAATCTTCTGAGGCACTATAATTTTAATTGAGCATTTATTCTGAACCTTTAGTAGACAGTTGGAGATGGGTTGGTACTCAAGAAATGTTCATAAAACAAAAGTATATAATTTTAAAGAGGATAATATTTTGACAGAAAGACATATGTAAAAACAAAGAATTAAATGAAAAACAAAAAAAGTCCAGTTTCCCAGTTTAATCCCTATATTTAATGTGGTCCCAATAAAAAAATCATCAGGTTTTCTTAGGAGCTAAATAAATTTATTATAAATTTCATTTGAAATAATGAACAAATAAGAACACCTTGTGAAACTTCAAGAAGGGAAAAGAATGTAACAGAGAATCACTACAGAAATTAAATATATTTAAAAGCCTCTGTAAATAAAAAAGTACAGGAATAGAAAATATGTTAATGGGATCATGCAGAAATATTTCCAATTGCAGCTGGAAATTTAGTATTCAACAAAAACAACTTCACAAATCTGTAGGGAAAAGATGAACACTTTAATAAATATGTTAAGATACTAGAAAGCTCGATGTAAAAATTTTTATTTAGACCCATTTATGATACCATATACCAGGATAAACTCAAAAAAGTGTAGAGGTTTAAATATTTTTAAAAACAAAAACATGTGCAGCATAAAATATGGGTGGATTCCTCTATAATCTGGAAATAGAAGAATTATTCAACTACATGTAACTCAAAATCTGCATGTATAAATTGAAAAGATAGGTAAATTTGATCATATAAAAATATAAACTTCATATTTTATAAACAAAAATGATGCAAAATGGGAAAATATTTGCTTCTTAAATGAGGTATAAATGTTTATACACCTAAGTATATGAAAATTTTCTAAAAATAGTAACAAAAGGACCAAGAATTCAATAGAAAAAATGAACAAGAACTAAAATAGGTAGTCCACAAGAAAATCAATGTAAGTGGGCCCATAGCACATTTAAAATGCTCTAACTACACACAGTAACAGAAATGCAAATCGTGATTACATTGAAAGGATAGTTTTAATTCCAGGCAAGATGGAGTCATAGGAGCCAGATTTATCCTACTACCTTAGATAACTGGAACACCAGGCAAAATGCATTAAACCATCATTATCAGATATTGGCCTACCATCAACATAGAACTGTGATCCTTGAGAAAAGGGATACAATGTGAGTTGTATGATTGCACCAGCCTAATGTTTGGAGTGTAATTTTAAGAGAAAAGAGGAAAAAAAATTTAAAGCCCAGGGAATTTGGCATGGCCAAAGCAGCTATAATGTATAAGGCAGAGTATCAGAAAGGAGGGAACTGAGGAGGGAGGGCCCTTGAGATCTACAAAGGGATATTCTAGAAGCTTCAACTGGGATATAATATATTTATGTATATGGAAAATAGCAGGCAGGAGAGTTCCAGAAGCACACACAGGGAATAGTTTGGGTCCCCAAAAGGTTGAGTAAAAGATTTCATGGTATATGCAGCATTGGGTAGCATCTCAGTAGCTATATTAGCTTTCAGCTAAAAGCTGCTGTGGAAGTGCCTTAATTAAGTCTAAAAGCAAACCTTCTAAAAGGACCCAAATGATTCCAAGTAACTAACAGCCCACTAAAACAAAATCCAAAATTATTAAACAAAATCTAGTAATCAACAGCATAAAAATTACAATGTACAGCATGAAAAGAAGTAGAAAAGATGGCAACAAAACAAATTAACAGGACCAAAAGGAGGAAGAGAAATTTTTAAAAATAAACTTTCAGTGGCTAACATTTCAAATTGAGTCAAGAGGTCATTTTGGAGGTTAACCATATGCAATCTTCAGTCAGATATTACAAACTGCCACAGTATGCTCAACCCTAACTTAACAATATTCCTGTAAACCCTCAGGAATACCCTGGAATATATCTAAGCCTCTATTAAAATAATAATTATGAATTTATTTTTTAGAAAATATGGCCTCTAGACCTTTCCTATGCGAAATAAATCCTGAACCCAGAAATACCAGTCTCTCTAAGAACAGCAACCAGTTTCATTTCTCCACTACATAAAGTCAACACCCCTTTCCAGCATAAAGAAGTTAAAATGGTCATTGCCTAGATATCCCTGATGATTGAGAGAATGATAAATTAAGAGGGAGGAGGTAATTTAGAAGTTAGAATTTAACAAGTGATTAAGACTACTGACTCATTGTTTTGATTTGCTAATGCTGTCAGAATGTGATATACTAGAAATGGAATGGTTTTCACAGAATGGATTTATTAGGTCACAGACATATAGTTCTAAGGCCATGAAAATGTCTGAATTAAGGCATCAACAAGAGTATATCTTTACTTTAGAAAGGCCAATCACATCCAGGATTTCTGTCACATGAGAAGACACGTGACAATGTCTGTTGGCCCTTTGCTCCAAAAATTCATTGCTCTCAGCTCCTGGTACCAGTGACTCCACTCTTAGCCTCTGTAGGCCTTCATTTAGTTTCTCTGGGGCAACCTCTAGATTTCATCTCTTAGCTTAGCATCTCCAAATGTCTGCCTTAGTTTCATTTCGTTGCTATCCATGACAGTTCTCCAATCATCTGTGTCTGCAACTATGTCTGTGTCTGTGAATTCTTTCTCTCTCCATGAAATCTTTTAAGGACTCCAGTAAACTAATTAAGATCCACCTTGAATAAGGGAGGCCACAGCTCTATCTAATCAACAGGTGCAGCACATATTACAGTGTGGCCCATCTCCATGGACACAACCTATTCAAAAGTCCCCATGCTACAGAAGGTCTACCTCCACAGGATTGGATTAGGATTAAAATAACCTGGTTTTTCTAGGGTATATAACAGTTTCAAACACCGCACTCATTTCATAGATATCACTTCTTAGTTTCTAGTGTATTAGAATAGCGAGAACTATAATTCAGTATCTTTGATCTTTGATAATGATTTTATAACTACATTACTGCTATCAGGTGATTGTCTGATTGTAAAAACCTTGTGGGTGATACTGCCTTTATTCAGTGTCTGGGTAGTTGAGTAAAATAATAATGTTGGAAACATGGGGAAAAATACATAAGCTATGGGCAATATTTATAGTACTACTTTGATAAATTTTTATCAATTGTAACAAATGTCACTACTGTTAAAATACAGCAAAATTATAATGAATCATTATATTGATATTTCTTTTTAGTCTCCAGTGTCTTAGAGCAGCTAGAAGGAAACACCTGAAATGGTGCAATTGTAACCCATACCATAATTGAAATTTATTCTAAAACTATTTGTTAAAATGTACTTGGAAATTTATTGCTTTTTTATGTACGTTGTATTTCACATAAAAATGTTTTACAAATTAGTAAAATTACAAAAAAAAAAGGGTTAGCATTTGTAACAAACTCCATATCAATGCAAGTGTTGGTGGTGCCATGGTGTATGAGAACCCCGTATTTTCCACATGGCTGTTCTGTAAAGCAACAAGTTCTCTAAAAGATATCATTTTCAATTACAAAATGCACTAGATTCCCAGAGTCTGTCTATGCCAAAAAAGGTACTAGAGTCATACAATAACAGATTTGAACAAGCAATTGAACTATCAATTAAATAAAAGACAGGACATTAGTAATCATATAGTCAGAAAAACAGAGAAAAGAGAAAATTGGACAATATCTCAGAATACTGCATGACAGCATGAAGCACACAAACATATATTTCATGGGTGTCGAAGAAGAAGAAGAAGAGATAGAAAGTGGGGAGAAAGAATATTAGAAGAAATAATGGCCAAAAGTTTCCCAACTCTTATAAAAGAAATAAGTATGCATGTGCATGAAGTCCAACATACTCCAAATAGAATAAATCCCAGTAGACCTACTCTGAGACACATATTAATCATAATGTGAATTGCCTTAAAGATAAAGAGAGAATTCTGCTAGCAAGAGAAATGTAATTTGTCACATAAAAGGGATACTTAATAAGTCTATGACTTAAATTCTCATCAGAAACCATGGAAGGAAGAAAGCAGTACCTTTCTTTAAAGGTACTTAAAGAAAAAAAAAACTGTCAGCCAAGATGTGTTTATCCAGCAAAACTGTCTTTTAAATATGAGAGGAAGATTAAAACATTCACAAGTAAAGAGAAGCTGAGAGCATTTATCAACAAAAGACTTATACTACAAAAGACCTATACTATGAGAATTACTGAAGAGAATTTGGCAGGTTGAAAGAAAAAGACAAGAGGGAGTGGTTTGGATTAGCTTGAAGATGTAAAGATTAACAGTGAGCAGAACTAAAACGGTAAAGGCAAAATCTAATAGTACTCTATTCTCTGTACAACTCTACTTTTTAACTCCTATGAGATCAGAAAATAATTTAACAAGAAAAAAGTATATTTCCTGATAATGGAAATGCAGAATATAAAGTGGTAATGAGAGAGAAAAACAACATAAAGAGAGGACACCGATGGATATGGGGTCAGAGAACACATATGCTATTGAAACTAAATTGGTAGCTTTTCAAATTAGTAGATCATGAGAAATGAGAAAGGGATTGGTCAGACATTCCATGAAAGATTACCTATACAGAAAAGGAAGATGTAAGAAAGGAAAAGGGAGGCAAAAAAATATAGGACACATAAAAACTAAAACACGAAATGGCTGACATAAATATAGCCTTTACAGTAATAACATTAAATGTTAATGGATGAATGCCTCAATCAAAACACTCAGATTGGCAGACTGGATCTAAAAAAGCATGATCCATGTTTAAACAATCCAAATACAGGGAGCACACGATAAGAACAAAGGCCTTTAATCCTGTATAGCTTAATGTAATGCCTGGATACATCCTAGAATATATTAAGCAGTTAATAAAAAAGTAATGGGAAACTCCCTTGAGGAATGGGAGAAAATATATGCAACTACTAAACTTTTCCACCAGAGAAACCCCTGATATTGTATCAAACATTAGGGACACCCAAATCAATAGGCTAAGCCCTTAATCTTTTTTTTTTTTTTTTTTTTTTTTTTTTTTTTTTTAAAGAGGAAGGAAGGGAAGGAAAGACAGAGAGAAGGAAGGAAGGAAGGAAGAAAGGGAAACATCTTCTTGTTTTATTGTATTTTGTTTGTTTGTTTTTGTTTTGTACATGGGCTGGGGCCGGGAATCGAACCGAGGTCCTCCGGCATGGCAGGCAAGCACTTTGCCCACTGAGCCACTGCGGCCCGCCCCTAAGCCCTTAATCTTGAGGCTTACTCTTGTGAAGCTTATGTTTGTAGCAGAGAATTTAGTCTACCTATAGGTATATCTAAGAGTTACTTTGAGAGGATCTCTTTTCTTGTTCAGACGTGGCCTCTCTCTCTCCCTAAGCCCAACTCTGCAAGTGCAATCATTGCCCTCCCCTCTACATGGGACATGACATCCAGGGGTGAAAGTCTCCCTGGCAGCATGGGAGATGACTCCCAGGGATGAGTCTGGCCCTGGCACCATGGGATCAATAATGTCATCTTGACCAAAAGTAGGGAAAGAAGTGTAAAATACGGTACCAGTGACAGGATATTTCAGAGATGAAAGGTTCAAATAGAGTTGAGAGACTGCTCTGGAGGTCAGTCTTTTGCAAGCTTCAGTTAGACATTACTACATATCATAGCTTGCCACATCCCAACCAAAACCATTCCTGACAATCCTAAATAACACCACGTTATATAAGATTCTACAAACGTTCCCCATGCACTACTAGGGTAACTTTCCAGAAACCTACAGTTTCTTGATTGGTGCCTGGACCAGATAAGTCCTGAAATGCAAAAGAGCCAGCCTCTCCAGAATGTCAACTAATTCCATCCCTTATCCCATATTGTTGACAGCCCCTTCCAACATGAAAAATTTACAATGGGTATAGATAGCCCAAGTACTCATAAAGAGTGGGAAAAAGATCAAAAGTGATGGTGGAGTTATACAGAGAAGATAGGCTTTATCAAATGAGTATGATACTGAATCATTATATTGATATTTTTTAGTCTCCAGTGTCTTGGAGCACTTAGAAGCAAAAACGTGAAACTGTGGCATTTGTAGCCCATACCAAACACTGAAATCTGTTCTACAACCAGTTGTTGTGATGTGCTCTGAAATTTATTGCTTTTTTGTTTACGCTGTTTTCCACAAAAAAAGGAAAAAATAAAAGTCGATTGTGTTAATTAAGAAAAAGCACTATCCAACTATATGTTGCTTACAAGAGATTCACCTTAGATGTAAAGACAGATAAAGGCTGACACTGAAAAATATTACAATGCAAATAGTACCAAAATTACTACAGTAGTTATACTAATACTGAACAAAACAAATTCTAATTCAGAAGCTACTCTAAGAGACAAAGGACGACATGATACAGTTAGAAAAGGGGCAATAGATTTTTGTTGCTTTTTTATTTTATTTTTTGTAATCTGGAAAACTGCCATAATATGAAGAAAAAGTACAAATATAGGGCAGCATACATACAATATAACCAATTTTCATTGTAGAAATTGCATTCACTATGATTTTTTTCATAGAGCTTGATTTTCAACTACCTCATCACTGATTACTTAAAATTTTGAAGATGCTATTAAAGTTACCTACGCTTGTTTACATTTATTTTCTTATTTAATTCCTCTTTGAAAAATGAAAAAAAAAAGAAATAGAAAAAAAGAGAGAGAATGAACAAAACCAAATGTTGGTTTATGAAAAGGGCAGTAAAAGTGACAAACCCTTAGAGAAACTGACAAAGTGAAAAAGAGAGAATACTGTTACATGGTCTCACTGATTCAAAACAATTACAATAAGCAAACTCTATAGAGTCAGATACCAAAATATAGTAAACCCTGATGGAGAGGAGCTAGGGAACGTGTGCTGGTTTGAAAGGATATATGGACCCTAGAAAAGCCATGTTTTAATCAAGATCCCATTTTGTAAAGGCAGAATAATCCCTGTTCAATACTATATGTTTGAAACTGTTATCAGATCATCTCCCTGGAGATGTGATTTAATCGAGTGGTTGTTAAGCTGGATTAGGTGATGACATGTCTCCCCTCATTTGGGTGTGTCTTGATAAATTTCTGGAGTCCTATAAAAGAAGAAACATTGTGGAGAATGAAGGAGATTCAGAGAGAGCAGAGAGTCCATCAGCCAGCACTTTGGAGATGAAGAAGGAAAACGCCTCCCAGGGAGCTTCATGAAATTGGAAGCCAGGAGAGAAAGCTAGTACATGACACCGTGTTCACCATGTGCCCTTCCAGATGAGAGAGAAACCCTAACTGTGTTCACCATGTGTCTTCTCACTTGAGAGAGACACCCTGATATTCACTGGCCTTCTTGAACCAAAGTATATTTCCCTGGATGGATACTTTTTTTTATTACTAATTAAAAAAAATTAACTAACACAACATTTAGAAGTCATTCCATTCTACATATAAAATCAGTAATTCTTAATATCATCACATAGATGCATATTCATCATTTCTTAGTACATTTGCAATGAGTCAGAAAAAGAAATAGAAAGACAACAGAAAAAGAAATAAAATGACAATAGAAAAAATAAAAATAAAAAATAAAATAATAAAATAAAATAATAAAAAAACTATACCTCAGATGCAGCTTCATTCAGTGTTTTAACATAATTATATTACAATTAGGCATTATTATGCTGTCCATTTCTGAGTTTTGTATCCAGCCCTGTTGCACAGTCTGTATCCCTTCAACTCCAATTACCCATTATCTTTCCCTATTTCTATCTCCTGATGGTATCTGTTACCAATGACATATTCCAAGATTATTCTCTAATGTTGGTTCACATCAGTGGATGGATACTTTGATTGGACATTTCTATAGACATATTGGGACATTTTCTCGGCCTTAGAATATAAACTAGCAACTTATTAAATTCCCCATTTTAAAAGCCATTCTGTTTCTGATTTATTGCATTCTGGCAGCTAACAAACTAGAACAGAATGGGAAGTTAATACTTAAACTGTACATAGTTCATATTTAGAATGATGGAAGTATTTTGCTCATGGATGGTGATAGTACACAACATGGTTATGCAACTGACAGCACTTAAATATATGTCTCAAAATTATTAAAAAGGAAAATGAAAGAGTGTATATATATAGGAACAATATATATATATATATATTGTTTTTTAATTCATGAGCTACACTAAGCAGTTAAGTAAAACAATAGATTATAATTAAAAATACAATTATCAAAGTTGACTTTCATCAATTGTAACATATTTCACAACGATGCAAGCTTTTGGTAGTGGGGTGTATATGGGAATCCTTTCTTTTACCCTCAATCGCTCTGTAAACCCACAATTTCTCTAAAAAAGAATAAAAATATCTTACCTATAGAGGAACCATGATAAGTACTACACAAGACTTCTCATGTGAAAATGTACAAGCAAGAGAAAAACACTACAGGTATCAAAATTGTTGAAAGAAAAAGAATCCTAGAATTCTACACTCAGCAAAATTATTCTTCAAAAGTGAAGGAGAGGGCGGGTCATGGTGGTTCAGCAGACAGAGTTCTAACCTGCCATGCAGGAGACCCAATTCCCAGTGCCTGCCCATGTAAAAAAAAATGTGAAGGAGAGCTGGAACCTACCCATGCCAAAATAAATAATAAATAAAAGTGAAGGAGAGGGCAATGCAATGGTGGCGCAATGGCAGAATTCTTACCGATCATGACTGAGACCTGGGTTTGATTCCCGGAGGCTGCCCATACCACAAAATAAAAAATAAAAAAGTGAAGGAGATATGTGACTTCAGCAGATTAAAAAAAAAAACTCAGAAATTCATTACCAGTGGACTTGCCCCACAAAAAAATGTTAAAAGAAGTTCTCCAGGAATAAGAAACTCCAAACTGTATGGGTCATAATTCCAAAATAACTGAAAGAAAGGATGAGCCTCAGAGAAGGAATGAATGAATGCAAAACATTTTATTTTGCATTTATTTATATTTATATTACCTAGAGTAACATTGTAAAATTTTTTTATATTTATATTACCTAAAGTAATATTGTAAAAATTTATTTGGTGAGTTTTGAATATGAATAAGTGAAATGAGCGATGTTACAAGGGATGGGAAAGAGGAACTGAGAAAGCTCTAAAGATGTATACTAATGTGCAGCAATACAGAATTATTTAAATGTATACCTCATGCAGGAGACCCAGGTCCATGGATTTTCCAAAAGAACAACCAAGCAAACAAAACAAACAGAAAACAAAAAAATTCAACAAATGGTGCTACAATAAAAGGATACTCAGATGGAAAAATAATGAAATGTGACCCCACCATACAGCATACAAAAAAATAGTATACTTGGATTATTCTTGGAATTTAAATGCATATTGCAAATTTAGGTCAACCAATAAATTAATTTTAAAGAGTGGTATAATTGATATGCTAAGAGAGGAGCATATGTAGAGTCCTGTAAAATTCTCGATTAAGACACAAAGAAGCATAAGAAGTGAGGAGGAGAAAAAATAATAAGTGCAAGTGATAGAAAAGTTACATGATAGATATTAACCCAATTATATGAATACTCATTTTAAATGTCAAAGGTCTAAATAGGTGAATAAAAATACAGCCACTGTGATATAATTAAAATAACACCCAAATATATGTTGTATAAGAAACCTATTTAAGTATAATAAATAGTTCAGTGGTAAATCATGTTGATATTTGTATTCTTGATAAAATATAACAAAATGGTATTTTCCATCTGTGGTTTCCTTCCACAAAACCCCATATTCTGATATAATAATGATAAAATAGATAAATCCAAGTTGAGAGACATTCTATATAATATCTGACAACAATTTCTCAAAACTCTTTAAGTCATCAAGAACAAATAAAGTTTCAGAAAAGTCACAGCCAAGAGAAGCCTGTAGGACATGACTAATAAGTGTAATTTGATACCCTAGATAAGATTCTGGAATAGAGGGACATAATGTTTAAAAAAAAAAGATAAGGGAACCTCAATAAAATATGAACCTTAATTAATTGTGCTGTATTGATATATGTTCATAAATTGAAAAAAATAAAAAAGATAAGGTACTAATGTGAAAAATTAATAATATAGAAGCTTGGTTTGGGAGATATGGGAAATACCTACAACATTTTCTCAATTCTTCTATAATCCTAAAAGTGTTCAAAACATAATGCCTATTTAAAATTTTGAAAACAATTGCAATTTTGTTTTGGATATTTTATGTCCATGACTGAAAGAGTTAGAAGGTAGTTTCTGCTTTGGAACTTTACCTTTACAGCTTAGCAAACTATTATCCATATATGAAGTGAGGATAAAATTACAGTGGAACTTGGAATTTTTGAAGTCTTGAATAAGAGCATACAAAAAGTAAGATAGAACTTCTATGAATCTCTGTTGAATGGCATGTTTACTAATTGTTCTTATAAATAAAAGTGAAGAAGTATTGATCATTCAATCTAATGGAACATTAAAGGACATAGAACATAGGTCCAAAACTGTAATATAAAGGGCCCAAGTAAGATCAAAGAAAAAAGAAATATTTGGATTTAACATAACCAAAAAGAGATGTAACAATCCTTTCAATAGCCCTAAAATCTTGAACAAATTTATGGCAAGTTAAAAGAGACAATAGATGTATATGTTTCTATCTTATATCCACTTATTGAACCAAACATTTTCTTATATGACCTATGCTTTGTCAATGAACAGACTCAGTTTTGAAACATAGGCCACGAAAAAGTCACAAAAGTAATGTCACCTGAAAGAAAAGCAATTGGCATTCTCCTGGAGGTACATTTCATTGCACCACCTGCTTCCTTCAACCATAAGCAGCAAAAATCACATCCGTTAATATTTTAAGGGAACCAAGCTATTATCATCTAATATAATTTACTAAATATTAGTAAAGTATCTTGGAAAATTAAGGTACTGAAATAAAATAAATAAATAACAGAAAAAATAAAGAGAACCCATATTTTCCATTTAAGAAATCTTTCCACAAGTAAAAAGCTGGCTATATACTCTTCTCATTGCCATCTTCATGTCTTTGTCCTGAATGTATAGATGACTGAATTCAGAAAAGGAGTCAGAACTGCAGTGAAAACAGCAAGTAATTTGTCTGCATGTGAAATAGGGTGAGGCCAGGTATAAACAAAGATACAGGGGCCAAAGAACAAAATCACTACCATGATGTGAGATGACAAAGTGGAGAAAGCCTTAGATAACCCCTCTGAAGAGTGTTTCCGAACTGTGACAGGATAAAAACATAGGAGATGACCAAAATGATGAATGATCCCAGAGATATAAACCCACTGTTGACGGTTACTATGAATTCTAGGCCATAGGTGTCTATGCAGGCAAGTTTGATGAACTGAGGAAGGTCACAACAAAAACTATCCAACACGTTAGGGCCACAGAAGGGCAATTTTATAACAAAACTCAGTTGAGTCCCAGAGTGGATCAAGCCAGTTATCCACACAGCAATCAGAAGAAAAATACACATTTTCCAGCTCATGATAGCCAAGTAGTAGAGAGGTTTACATATGGCAATGTATCTTTCAAAGGCCATGGCTATGAGCAGCACCATCTCCACACTACTGGTGATGTGCATGAAGAAGATCTAAGTGACACAGCCTCCAAAGGAGATGACTTTGTGCTTCCTGAACAAGTCATAAATCATCTTGGGGGTAAGGACAGAAGAAACACCCAGGTCAATGAAAGAGAGATTGGCCAAAAAAAGTACATCAGGGAGTGTAAATGAGGATCAGAAGCTATTGTGAGCACAATGAGAGAGTTTGTCATCATGCTTGCCACATAAAACATGGAAGAGTACACAAAGAGGAGAAGTTGGATCTCCCAGGTATTAGAGAGTCCCAAGAACACAAACTCTGACACCGTGGAATTATTTGCTCCATCCATTGATTTTTCAGCTGGAGCACCTCCAATATTATGACACAAAAGAAAATAAAAAGGAAACTGAAATATAAATTGTAATACTGTTCTACGATTGTTATGATTCATTACTCAAGGATATGCACATTACAAAATTATATGTCCTCTCAATTCAGACTCAGGTCCTTATGTTCACTAAACAATTAATTTTCCCCGGAGTTACCTAACTAACCTGAGTTACTTCTACATGTAATATTCTTACCACCATGACCTCACAGAATTACTCTCAAACTATAAACAGCAGTTGATAAATTTGAAAACAGAGTAAACTGAGAAGGTGAGGGAAAGTAGGGCATTATAAAAGAGAGAAGAAGGAAGAGGTGGGAATGACCAGTACTCACAAGCTCTATGCTTGAATTGCTCGTGGAATATTCTTCAGTCATTCACGTTGTCTCTCCTTTTAACTTCACATTACCTCATGCACATAATATGACACTTATCATTTATCATTATTCTCACTTCACTACCAACAATTACATTTACATTTCACCCAAAGTCCACAGAGCAGGGGTGCGTATAACAGAACCTGGACTAGGACATACAGCTGACCCAACAGTATAAATAGAGAAAGACAAAGGTGAAAAATGGATTGATGAGTGGGCATTAAAGTATACTTGGGAGTAACTAGTGGGATTGTGAACAGCCAGGATATGGCCAAGGTATACAAGGTGGGAAGGTGTGGTCTATGAAATCAAGGACATTAAAAGAGACAATTCGATTAATCTGTTCAGATTCCTCATAGTCTCTAAGTTTGTGAACCTGAATATATAGCTTTTGGAACCCTAACCTCCCAGAGATTGCAGGAGATAAAGAAATGTGCACTAATTTCATAGCTGGCATAAAACCATGGACCTCCTGTCCCTCATCTCCATTGGTTTTAGCCTCTTTTATCTCATCTCTCAGCTTCAAACCATACAATGCCAATTCTTACTGTTTTCTGACCCTAATCCTTGACAACTACATGAATCTCCCTGATTCTTTCCTATTCTTGTAAGGATACATCTTACCAGATGGAAGATAAAATCTCTTACCTGGGGGTCAAACACATCAGTGTCTCAATCTCTCCTCAATACACAACTCTTGAGCAGACTGCTAAAGGTAAGGAGTTTGGAGAAAAGAGGGAGATTGGAATGGAAAGAAAGCTGGTAAAATAAAAGTACACGAATGCATAAGAAGCCTCATGTTTGGTATTTAAAGTAGAGGTCTTTCTCAATGGCCTCTAAAATAAAATATTTTGTGTTTACATGAATACAATCATAGTCACTCTTCAGTTTTACATAATGATTAAAGTTTGTCAAAAAACTACTACAACACAATTGTCCCAGAAACAATCTAGTCCAAATTTCTCATTTACAAATGAAAAAGTAGCAATCCAGCAGGGAACATGCAACTACTTATAGACAGAGAAACTAGGTTTTTTGATCCAGATATGTCTTTGTATTCTAAATACCAGAAAAATATAAACAGAAAAGAAATAATCCAAAATTTTAAAATTCTGAACCCAATACCTCTGGTCACATGTGATATTAGATGAAATTTAAAAATCACTTTCCTCAGTTATACCAACTCATGGCCATTATATATAAATTGGACAATGCAATATTGAACACTCCCAATCACTAGAAATATTTAAAGTTTAACCAATATTCCATTTCCTCCTTGTTAATTTCCCCAGTAGTCTAGTTCATAATAAGCTTTTCCTCTCTCACTCCTAAAGTTAGGAAGCTTAAATTTTAATTCAAAAATATTTTCCCATATAACAAACCAACTGCAATATTTTGCACTGTACGAGAACTTTCAGGTGATTATTGTTGGCAAGGAAAGACACACAAGTTTCTGCTTGGTAATTCACAGAAACTTTAAAAAGCCTCAAGGGTTTGGTGTGAGCTTTGACAAATTAGTAGGAATTTAATAAGTTGAGAGGAATGCAGAAGATATTCTGTGAAGGTAAAGTAATAAGCTGCCTTGATTACAGAAAGTCTCTCACTACTAATGATCTTTCTTCCATGTGTTCATTTTTATAGATGCTATCACCACAAATATATTGTATGTTTGAGGAAGAAAAGGACAATTTCTTCTGTCTTCTTTGTTGCCTAGAATACAGAGTGAAATTAATGGTAAATATTTATTGATCCGATTAATAACATTTCTCTGAGGCAGAGTTGTTTCTTCAGGGCCATAATTTTTCACAGTTCCTATTTTTTGTAAATTAATGTCTTTTTTCATTAATTGTGCATAAAGGATATTTCCAAATTCAAACATTGGTAACACAGTTTCTAACCACTTTCAATCAGAAAATACCTAATATTCCTGCTAAAAATTCCCAACTGAAGAATAGAGAAAACTCTTAACTGATTTTATTTAAGCCAATGGTTTAACCGATTAAGTCTTAGAGAGCAAAAAAGGGTGTAAAGGAAAAAACTGAGAGAGAGATAAAAAGAGAGAAGCAGCTTCTATTTACCAAGCTTTATGAAATGATTAGTAGTGAACTGCCATATATGCTTCTTAAAGGTAGAGAAGAAAATATAAATGTACTTTCACCAGATTTTAAACGTTTTTGAAATAGGTAATAATGGAGTTTTCTAGGTGGCACAAAATATACCAAATGCTTCCATGTAGTTGATTCTCATAATCATATATTCAGGGAATAAAGGATGGGATATATGAGATGGTAGAATTATTTTTATTTATAGATGAGGAATCTCAAACTCAGAGAATTTGCAATTTACTCCAAACCGTACAGCTAGTTAGTTGGGAAGCAAAAATCAGGTCTTCTGATGCAAATTCAGTGCAGTTTTCATGAATCATGCAATTATGGATATTTTTTCATGATCTAAAATAATAATCCATACCATTTTCTCAGATGCATAGTCCATTGTATACACATAAATATTTGGCCCATACATAATTTGACTTACCCATGATTTCACAGCTACTAGTGGTAGAGTCAAAACTTAAACCCCCAGGTTATTAGTACAATTAGAAGGTACAGTGCTGATGATAATGGGAAAGAACCAAAATACACCAAAGGATTTGGTAAACTCAGGGTCACTTATTCATTAAGTAGTCATTACAAATGATAAGCAAAGTCAGGGTTGGAGATAAAATTTGGGAATCATTCAAAATTTGAAGTCATGAGAAAGACTTCTTAAAGAACAGCATGTAAAGATATTGTTTAAAATTAATGAAAGAACCATACATGATAAAGGAGCATCTATCTAGTATTTCTGAGAGTCATTGTTATATCACTACATTTTTTTTATATTACCTGCCTTTAAAAAGTTCAACTTCCATGCACTGCAAAAGAAGACAAGATAGAAAGGAGTGGCAAAAGTAAGGAAAGATAGTCACTTTCATGGCTACAGAGTGATCTAAAAGGAAAGGATTAAGGAAAAGACGTAGACTCAGTGTTCTGACACTAAAGAGAGAGCAAGAGAAATCAAATAGTAGAGAAACAAGAATATATAGGCAATAAATGGTTACAGTATATATAGACAGCAAGATTGTAAATGATATATTCAGTACTGTAGATGGAAAAGTTTTTGTTATAAAAATAAAATATAAACTTTTAGAAATTGTTAATTAATAGTTGCCAAAATTAAAAGGGTTCCAAGAAACTGTGATAAACTTGTCAAAGATGGATATTACGAACTTGGAAAAAAGCTGGAAAGAGTGTTTTTGTGAAACCATTCAGAAATACTCAAGAACTCAATACTTGGAATTTTAATGTGTCTGTGGGTGTACGTGTGTGTGTGTGTTTCCATACAAGCAGAATGGGGTGTACCAAAACAGACATAGATCTTTGGTGGCTAGAGGTCACATTTAAATTTTTTAACCAAATTACATGCTAGATGATACAACAAAGGAAGCCCAAAATAAAATAAATCAAAATGTTATAAAAACAATGACGCTTTTAAATGAAGAAAATAAGGAAAAGTGGTATCAGGGAACTTAAAATGAGGAACAGTAATTGTAAGGTTGGAGTGATGCTTCTTTCTCCCACACTTTGATTCTTAAAAAAAAATCAATCACACTGTCTTTCATATGCCTTTCTCCAGAGAATTGTCCCAACTCTCTTTTCCTGTGAAGTTTCTGCTCCTTCAGCTCTTTTATTACATCCTGCCTCTCTGGAAGCATGGAAATCTGAGAGTGTGGTTGTTCTTATGGGAGTGAGTGGTCCACCACATCTTCTGACCCTTATCCACCACCATCACCATATACCCAAGCTGTCAAATGTCCTCCTATGGTGACAATGTGAAGGAGTCAGACAGGTTACCCAGAGTAGATTTTCTCCTGTGCACAAACACAGCCACTTCACATCATCTACCCTCCCTAGGACAAGAAGCTTTATAGAACACTGCTATTTTGAGAGAGGTGATTAATTATCTATTATACGTGGTGTCCAAGTAAAGCTGTAGAGTTCTGGGATTCTAGGATTCTCAGACTGAGATCATGAGACAAAGGGACTCGTCTCATAGGAATGTCAGGGGCTTGAAAAGAAGTGTTTATTTTACTTTTGTAAAATAAAGATTTGCCATTTTGTTTGTTCCTATGTGTTATATATTTATTTTATGATATGAATCAGTAGAATATTTAATGAAAAAGAAAATGTTTTTCTACTTTTTCAATGAAAATTTGGAAACATTTCAAAAAGAGTGGTTGGTTATAGATCTTAAAAATATTGGCATACCTGGTCAACTAAGTCCATTTGTATGTTCTAAGTTCCAAACAATAGCTAAGAGTAGCAATCATGAGTATCATAAAACACTTAGGATATTGGAGAAAATATGAATGCCTGGAGTAGAAACAAATTGGAAAAAGAAAGACAGGGATGAAAACAGAAACAAAGATGAAGACGTGGAAATATAGAATATGTGCACACACCCTTAATTTTCTGGATAAACAGAGAAGCAATTAGCCTTAACAGAGAAGAAAGACAAATTCAGCCCTTCAATCATTTCAATGTTATACTTCACATACTAGCAAGTGTTCATTCCACTATAAAGAAAGGAGAATTGTTAAAAGGAAAAATTTTAAGAAATAATCAATGGGTAAAAATTCCAAGGATAGCAACCAAAAGACTTGATAAAGTACAACAGATTTGAAAGCTGTATGATAATTCACAAAAAAAACTAAAAATATGAGAATACAAAATTTGAAAAAGTCAAAACAAGGCCCAGATTACAAGTATCTTGGATATTAACTACAAGGATGATTTAAAAAAAAAAGAAAACTCACTCCAGATTGACACCAGTTTCCAGATCTCGAGATGACATAGTTTTCATAAAAATAACATTTTGAAATCTAATCAGAGTCTGAACAACTTGTACTTTGGAAGGGTGAACAAATAGACTCAAAGGTACAAATTCTAGGCCTGAGCTTGGTAATTAGAAACTATGACTCTAATGTATTCTGCAATTAACTATTATTCAGACCTTGAATGTTTATGAATTACACCTACAAGTACTTTCCAAAGTCTTAAGTGCTGCTGCACAGCAACTGTCACATAAAATAATTCCACAACTCATAATTTGACAAAAGGCGCATGGATATCATATATCCTTTAATTTACTAATGAATCCTTTTATATTCTATTTAAGAAATTCTCAAGCTTAAAATATGAAAAATTACACTACACTATAGTATCTCTTTGGGCATGGACATGGACAATTCTCAGAAAATGGCTAAACCTCATGAATTTATCTGCCCTCTCATAACCAAAAGGAAAGCAGGGTTCAAATTGTCTCAGTGATGGACAGTAATAGGCAAAGGGGTAAACAACAGTATCATCTAAAATGAAGTGGCTCACAGAGAAATGTTGCAAGAACTTTTCAGTAAGCAGCAAAAATCACTTAGCTTAGTAGAGCAATAGGTTTGAAGAGACTAAGTTATTAGAAGCCACATTAGAATGGTAGTGGTGGTTGTTGCCTTGAAGGTATGAAAGCACCAGATAGTGGATCAAGAGAAACAAATAAGGTATGATCACTTCTCTTTATATGCATCAAGGTGTAGTACCAACCCACACTGTTCAGAGTTGATCTTGTGACAAATAGCATACAACAAAAGTCAGGTCATGTCACTTCCCAGAATAAGTTATAAAACAATACGGCATCATGATGATGAATATGCAACTATGTGATGACATTATGAATTACTGATTATATATGTAGAATGGAATAATCAAAATAGGAATGCTTGTGTTTACTTGGGGCTTTATGTAGTTAAAAAAATAAAATAAAATAAATAAATATTAAAAAAACAGCAACAATATGGCAGAAGCCTGGGGGCAGGTTGGAGCTGGTGGGGATGGAGCTGCCTGGCACATAGTGGTTGTGTAGTCTGGGACCATGCCTGTCAAGCTCTGTGCTTAGGAGGTCAAGTGCCAAATCCACTCTGGGAAGGTGAACCTGGCAGCCATGTTGTGTCCCCAGCTTCTGTGGAAGAAGAGAGGGCAATGAGAGATCCGAATCTCCTCGAGTTTCAAAACCATGATCAGCCCATTCCTTAGAGTGTGCCATTTAAGCAATAGCAGTTGACCATAAAATCACTCTCATAACTCCATTCAAAGGAAGCACCTCATCACAGTTGAACTAGGATACATTTGTGGAAGGAAGGATTTTCTGGTGAATGGCTGCTGTCATGTCAACGTGCCCAGCACAAAGCAATACAGCTACAATGGCTATTTGTCCAAGGACTGCTGCACTGTCTGGGTACTGAGTCTCCTGCTCCCTGCAGCCCAACAAGCAACTTCCTCTGGAGTGCTTCCTCAAACGGGCAACCGTGGTATTGCAGAACCTCTTCATGGCAGTGGAAGATCACTTTGAGTTGTCTTTGGCTAAATGCAGGACCTCGTCCCAGAGCGTGCAGCATGAAAACATCTATAGGAATCCAATAGCAAAGTATTGCTATAGCAAGAGCCCTCCTGAGCTCTTCACTGCATGATAGGTGCAGAAGACGTAAAGCATAGGTGTGAAGAGGCCCTGATGAACTACCAGCCTAAAGCCAGACTTCATCATTCAAATCTAGTGCACTGGATAGAGGACAAAGGCATTGTGGGAAACAACTTCTCATGTTTTACTCTTTGGCTTCACTCATCACCTGGACCTTCTCAGATGGAACTGTTCTGTAAAGCACAGTGGAAACTCCAGCCATTCATATTCACAAAAGACAAAACTACAGGCAGAGATTTGGGTGTTGTTGACCTCTGGGATGGTTCTGGCAGTGTTCCTGTGAGGGAGCTGTGACTTTTGTTTCCCACTTGTGGATGATCAATTTTTACTTATAGTTCTGACCATTTACTCTTTTGCAGTAAAAATATTTATTGGATGTCATTGGAGTAGTGGGAAAGTGGAAATGTTTTGGAAGATGCTTTGTCTCTCTAGTTGAATACATTCAAGAAATTTATTTTTTATTGTTGCCATTATTCCTATTTATTGTTTTCTTGTGTTCTTTGAGTTTCATGAGTTAAATTATCCTTTTGCCTGATAAAATATTTTGTCTCTTAGAACATGGAATTTCTCTCAAGAGGGTTATTTTGTTTTTAACAGCTTCTTCAAGAGTAGGCCTTGAACACCAACGCATTAACTGTATCCTGACATGTAAAATTATTGGAAAATTCGGACACTCTTCTATTCTAATTCTGTGCAGAGTTTCTAGCAGTTGGCACCACATGCATATAGGTTCTTTTCTAGTGGTACTTCAAAATATTTGTGTATGTATATGAGAAAATGCTTTAATCAAAAATTCTTATTTATTGTCCTGGAATACTCTGTTCCTGTCTCCTTTGAAATCACTGTGCTCTACTCAGCCATGGTACAAAGGGAACATCAGGGAAATCATAGGCTGTCTCATCCACATGTCCTGTCAGGGAAACCCAGTGTTAAGTCATTTCTTAAATGGAAATACATTAGCAACTTGTTGTATGCCTTCCTTCTTTATTGCTTTCAGCTTCTGTGGATACAACCAGTGCAAACACTCAGTTTCCCTGTGGTTTTCAGTTTAAGTAGTTTATGTTTAAAAAGAAGAAGAAAATAAGACCCAACTATGGGGGTAAATTTTATGTGTCAACTTAGCTAGGCTATGGTGTCTAGTTGTTTAGGCCAAGAAAGCACTAGCCTGATTGTTACTATGACAATATTTCATGAATTTAAATCATCAGTAAATTGATTGCATACATGGCTGACTGCATCTACAATCAACTGAGACTGTCTTCAACGAGAGAAAGCTCATCTAATCAGTTGAAGGCTAAAAAGGATGTGTGATTTCAGCAGTCAAAGTGGGAAATTTTCATCTCTACTCAGTTAGCTAGCTTCTCTGGGGAATTCATCAGATACCTTTATCCAAGTTCCCAACTTGCAGCCTTACAGATTTCAGACCTATCCAGTCCCATAGTTGTTGGGACTATCAGTTTTCTTAGAGAGTAAACTGTCATTCAGTGGCTTCAATTTTTTAATTTTTAAAAAAATTTGCTAGGGCAGTGCAGTGGTGGCTCAGTAGCAGAATTCTTGCCTGCCATGCTGGAGACCTGAGTTCCTTTCCCAGAGCCTGACCATGCAAAAAAAAAAAATTGTCCAAACACATGTTACCCCTTCATCTTCCCTTTCTTTGGAAACCTCTAATTTGTGATTTCTAGCCATCTAAGTGATACTATATATTTTTTGTCCTTACGTGTCTTGTTTATTTCACTGAATATAATGTTTTCAGAGCTCACCCTTGTTGCTGTATGCCTTATAACTTCAATATTTCTCATGGTCAAATAATATTCCACTGCAGGTATGTACCACAGTTTGTTAATTCTTTCACTTGTTCGTACATGCATGGGTTGTTTCCAGCTTTAGGCTATTGTGAATAATGGTGCTATAAACATTGGTGTACAAGTATCTGTGAACCTGTTTTCACTCTCTTTTGGTAGATACCTAGAAGTAAGGTTGCTGGGTCTAATGATAATTGTAAATTTAACCTTTTAAATAACTGGCATTTCACTTTCCATAGTGGCTGCACCATTTTACATTCAATGCCCTAAAGTTCCAATTTCTCACATCCTCAACATCACTTGTTAGTTTACATTTTAAAAATAGTAGTCATCCTTGTGGATGTGAAGCGGTATTTCATTGTGGTTTTAATTTGCATATCCCTGTTGGCTAATAATGTTGAGTATTTTTCATGTGTTTATTGGCCATTTGTATATTTTTTCTGGAAAAATATCTTTTAAAGACCTTTGCCCATTAAAAAAAACAATATGGCTTCCATCATGGGTCACATTTTAGAATAACACTTTACTATCCTCTTCAGATAACAACTCTCCTTTTGAGAAACAGCATCTGACCTGCTACTGGGCCTTAGTAGAGACAGAATGCTTAACCATGGACCATCAAGTTACCATGAGATATGGGTACCATTAGCTGGGTGTTACTTGACCCACCAGGCCATAAATTTGGGCATAGAATCCATCATAGAATGGAAATGGTATGCAGAAACTGGGCTTGAACAGGTCCTGAAGGTACAGGTAAGTTACATGAGAAAGTGGCTCACATGCACATGGCCTCCACTCCTGGAATATTACATTCTATTTCCCAGACAGAGCTATGGCCTCTTGGGCTGTTCCTTACAGTCAGTTGACTGAGAAAGAGAAAACTTGGGCCTGGTTTACAAATATTCTGCATGATATGCAAGGATCACTCAGAAGTGGACACCTTGAGCATGGCAACACTTTTCTGGGATCTCCTTAAGGGGCAGTGGTGATAGGAAATCATCCCAGTGGGTGGAACTTCAAACAGTGCACCTGGTTGTTCATTCTGCTTGGAAGGAGAACTGACTAGTGGTGCATTTGTATACTGACTCATGGACTGTTGCTAATGGCTTGGCTACATGGTCAAAGACTTCAAGGGAGCGTGACTGGAAAATTGGTGACAAAGAGGTCTGGGGAAGAGATGTTTGGATAGATCTTTCTGAATGGACAAAAAACATGAAGATATTTGTGTCCTATGTGAATGCTCATAAGAGGTTAGCTTCAGCAGAGAAAGGTTTTAATAATCAAGTAGATAACATGACCTATCCTGTTGATACAAATTTTCCTCTTTCTCAGTCACACTTATCATTGCCCAAAGGGCTCATGAACAAAGTGGGCATGATGGTAAGGACGCAGGTTTTGCATGGGCTCAGCAACATGAACTTCCACTTACCAAGGCTGACCTGGCCACAGCCACAGCTAAGTGCTCAATCTGCCAGCAGCAGAGACCCACACTCAGTTTCTGATATGGCACCATTCCCTGAAGTGATCAGCCAGATACCTGGTGGCAGGTTGACTACACTGGGCCACTTTCATCACATAAGAGGCAGTGATTTTTTTCCAACTTTAATAAACAAGTACTCCATATATGGGTTTGCCTTCCCTGCCCACAATGCTTCTGCAAAACTACCATCCTGTGGACTTACAGAATGCCTTCCCTATCATCATGGAATTCCACACAGCATTGCTTCTAGTTAAGCAAACCACTTCACAGAAAATGAAGTGTAGGAATTGCATATGATCATGGCATTCTATGGTGTTACCATGTTTCCCATCATCCAGGGGCAGCTGGGTTGATAGAATGGTGAATGGCCTTTGAAGGCCCAATTATGGTACCAAATAGGTAGCAGTACCTTGCAGGGCTGGGCAATGTTCTGAATCAGCATCCATCATATGGGGCTGTTTCTTCCATAACCAGGAATCACAGGGTGGAAATGTGAGTGCCACCACTCACTATCACCTCTAGTCATCCACTAGAAAAAACAATAATTCATTGAACTGGATGTTAAGACAGCCACCTAGACATTTTTGGCTTCTCATGCCACATGCTTGAATCAACAAGCATGAAAGGGAATTACTATTCTGTCTGGGGTAAATGATCCTGACTATCCAGGGAAAATAGGACTGCAACTGCACAAAGGAGGTAAAGAAGAGTTTTCCTGGAATACAGAAGAGTCTCTAGGGCATCTCTTAGTACTTCCATGCCCTGTGATCAAAGTCATTGGAAAAACTGCAGCAACCCAATCCAAGCAGGTCTACCAATGGTCCAGAAACTTCAGGAATGAAAGTTTGGGTCACCCCACCTGGCAAAGAACCATGGCCAGCTGGAGTGCTCACTGAGGGTAAATGGAGATGGAATGGGCAGTTGTAGAAGGTAGTGATAAATATGAACTATGATCACATGACCAGTTACAGAAACAAGGACTGTGATTGTTTGAATATTTGCTCCTTGCTCTGTTATGAGTATTTTCACATCTATACATAAGCAAATATTTTGTTTTCCTCTTATCCTATGACATAAGTTGTATTGTTCATGTTATAGTATTTAAGTAATAGGATATGAAGTTTAAGACTGAATGTTACCTAAGGACTTGCCACCTATTCTGGAGAGTAATGTGTTTCCAGTTGTACACAGAACAGATGAATACTGTTAGGAAAAACATATGCCTGTTACTGTGTTCTATTTGGAAATTAAGTATATCTCAAGGTGATGTCTATAGCTGCCAAGTTGACAAGGGTTGGACCGTGATGATTATGTTCTGGTGTCAGCTTGGCGAAGTGATGATGCCCAGTTGCCTGGTCAGTCAAACAGTGGTCTGACTATTGCTGCAAGGATATTTCATGGCTTCTGAATAAATCAGAAGGCTGGTGTATTAAATCATCAATCAGTTTATTACATCTGTGACTATCTGATTATCTTCCACCAATGAAATAATCCATAAGACTTTTTAAGGAAGAGAGACTTTTGATTTCTTCTTCAGTCAGCGATCTTCTACTGTGCAGTTTGTCCGGACCCTCATCAGAGCTACCAGCTCCACAGCCTGCCCTTCGGATATTGGATTCTTCCATTCCCATGACTGTGTGAGACATCTTTATAAATCTCGTATTTACAGTATCTCTTGTTGGTTTTGTTTCTCTAGAGAACGCTGACTAATACAGGTATGGTACAGAGAAATGGAAATTTTATGAAAGTATCAAAAGGATATATTAGAAAGCAAAAATAAAAGAATGCCTATTAAGTCTTATCAGTAGACTCACAACTACTAAAAAAAAAGAATTAATGAGCTTGAAGATACATCCATAGAAAAACTCAAACTGAAAGCTAAACAGAAAAAGAATGGGAGAAAAAGAAAAAATATCCAACAACTGCAGGAGATTTTAGTAACTTGTGCAATATGTATAATTGAAATACAAGAAAATAAAGACAGAGAAAAGAGCAGAAGAAATGTTGGAGGAAATAACTGAAAATTTTCCAAAATTAATGAATGATATCAAACCACAGATAAAAGCTTCTCTGGAAGCTCAGAGAATACTTAAGTAAGGTAAGTACCAAAAAAATCTGTATGTAAGCATAACATATGTAAATGAGAGTAAGTCAGAGACAAAGAGAAAATCTTGTAAATAAGTCAGATATTAAAAATACTTCATTAATAAAGGAACAAGGGTAAGAATTACAGCAAACTTTTTCTAAGAAACCATGCAAGCAAAAAGAGAGTGCAATCAATACTAAGTCACTGAAAGAATGAAAAAAAACAACATAAAACTCTTCAAAAACACTTCAAAAGTGAAGGTAAATTTTTTAAAAAGTAAAGGTAAATAAAAGTGTTTGCAGAGAAACAATAACTGAGGACATGCTTCACCAGACAGACCAACCCTGAAAGAAATGTTAAAAAGTTCTTCTTGAACAAGAAACTCAGAATTACATAGGTCAAAAACTCAAAATTACTTTTTACAAAAAATGAAAAGCATAAGAGAAGGAAAAAAATGAAAGTAAAAACTCATTTTGTTCTTATTCATAATTAATCAAAAATTTAACCATAAAGAATAGTAAAAATATATTTGGTAATTATACTATAGGAATAAGTGAAATGAATTACAGCAATGTTACAAGCAATAAGGACAGGTAATGAAAATACACTGTTATAAAGTATACACTCAACCTATACAGAAATATAACATTATTTAAAAGTATATTTAAATTAGTTGTAAATGTATATTGAAAACTCTAGGACAACCAATAAAAGAAATAAAATATAACTGGCTTGCTAACAGAAGGGAGAAAACAGAATAATGTGAAATGTTCAATTAAAACCATAGAAGCCAGAAAAAGAGAGGATGAAAATGAAAATATAAAGAATAAGTGCAACAAGTACAGAGCCATTATAAATATAGTAAATATTAATCCAACTATGTGAGTATTCATCTTAGATTTGAGTATATAAAAGTATATAATTGAACCTGAGTTGCTCTCCAAATGTTTTTTATTCATTAATTCAATAAATATTTTTGAGTGCCCAGAAAGTAAAGCACTATTCAGAGGCTGCAGATATATCATTGATAAGAATTATTGCCTTTGTGAAGTCTATATTCATGACAGAAAATGCAATTTTGATTTGTTACATACAGGTCTTCCTTCTCCATAAAGGGTAAGAACACATGAAGGAATTCTATTATGCATCAAATACCTAGAGAGTTTCAAACACTCTGCTTGCTTCTAGTTCAAGATCCACCCTAAGGAAAACTTTTCTCCATGTACTGACTTGTTCCATTTTCTGAATTTTTGCATATATAGCTTGTATTATGCCATTTAAGTTTTTTCAGTAACTTTCTGTTTAACGTGCATTGATTTTATTCACCCACATATTAATATTAAATAGTCAGTGGCAGATTTCATGAATCAGAATTGTTTGTGTTGATTGAAAATAATGCTGGGAGGAATAATTCTTGGTTTATTCACTCATTCATTCAAAAAAAAGTATGGATCATCCATAAAGTGCATACCACTGTGCTAAGCCTTGGAGACAACAAAAAGGTGAAAACAGAATAGATATCAAGCTTGTAAGAGCTCAAAACTAGAAGGAATTCCATACATGTATATGGAATAAATTAATGAATAAGAAAGTAAATGTATATGCATAAGATGGAACTCTAAGATAATCAGAACAATTTAAATGAGAGTTGTATAAACCATTTTATAATTATGGGATCCCAGGGCTTCTCCTCCATATTGAGAATAACTTATTGCATGTAGCTACCTACAGTGACAAGGACATAAAAGGCCATCAAGCCTCCTCAGGGTGGAAGGGGGGAGAATGTACAGATGTTATCATATACAGAGCATTAAAACCCCCCTTCCTTAAAGGATGAAATATTCAACTTCCCCATTTGGAGAATTTCTGATATTCTTGCAAACAGTTGGGACAATGAAATCAATAGCCTGAGCCCTTGATCTGGGGGTTCACCCTTATGTAACTTATTCCTGAAAAGGATAGTCTAAGCCTACTTAAAGTTATGTCTAAGAGTCACCCCCAAAGAACCTCTTTCTTGCTCACATGGGGCATCTCTCTCTAAGCCAGCTTGTCAGTGAATTCATTGCCCTACCCCTCTACTTGGGAAATGACTACCAGGGGTATAAATTCCCCTGGCAACATGGATCAGAACTCCTGGGATGAGCCAGGACCTGGCATCAAGGTATTGAGAAATGAGAAAAAGAATAATTTCAGTGGCTGAGAGATTTCAGAGCAGAGAGGTTGTCCTGGAGGTTATTCTCATGCATTATGTAAATATCCCTTTTTTTAAAGAATAAAGCAGTATTCTTTATTCATTAGAATATCTGGTTTGGGAAGGGTTTTTTTTTTAACTTTTTTTATTAATTAAAAAACTAACAAACAAAACATTTAGAAATCATTCCATTCTACATATATAATCAGTAATTCTTAATATCATCACATAGTTGCATATTCATCATTTCTTAGTACATTTGCATCAATTTAGAAAAAGAAATAAAAAGACAACAGAGAAAGAAATAAAATGATTATAGAGAAAAAAAACTATACGTACCATACCCCTTACCCCTCGCTTTCATTTACCACTATTTCAAACTGAATTTATTTTTACATTTGTTCCCCCTATTATTTATTTTTATTACATATGTTCTACTCTTCTGTTGATATAGTAGCCAAAAGGAGTATTAGACATAAGGTTTTCACATTCACAGAGTCTCATTGTGAAAGCTATATCATTGTTCAATCATCATCAGGAAACATGGCTACTGGAACACAGCACTACTTTTTCAGGAAATTCCCTCCATCCTCTCCACTATTTAGCAGTAAATATCCCTTTTTAGTTTATGGTGTATTGGGAGTGGCTGGAGGGAAGCCCCTGAAACTGTTGAGCTGTGTTCCAGTAGCCTTGATTCTTGAAGATGATTGTATAAAGATGATTGTATAAAGATACAATCACACAATGTGACCATGTGATTGTGAAAACCTTGTGTCTGATGCTCCGTTTATCCAGGGTATGGACAGATGAGCATAAAATGGTTCCATTTCCTGACTTATGTATGGCTATTGGGAAGAATCTCCTCCTGCTCATAAGTCTTGAATAAAATCCACGTCTAACTCTCTGCCTAGCATGTATTTTGGTCTAGGGGCTACGCTGGGTTGGAACAACAATTTATAACCAAACACCTATGTCATGAACTATGAACTAACCAATCAAAACTTCTCTAGGAGTGGGCAGAAAATAAGACAAAAAGAACTCTTTCTGATCACTAAGAGAGAAAAATGTTTCTAACAAAAAGCTTTCAAAGCCTTTCATGAAATGGGAATAGCAATGTGAGAATATACTATGAAATGAGAATAATAATGGTACTGCCTCCAAACTGATATTCAAATAACAAAAATAAAAAGACAAGTCAAAGAAATGGTGGAAAACTTGGCTGACTATTACAATTTTTAAAGAAGAAGGTTAACAAAATTAGAAGACAATTTATTGGGTCACTCATGAAAAAACATGCATGAGATTTTGTGTAAAGATACGAAGACAGAGCCTCAGCAGAGTGCAAGTTAAACATAAAGAAAAATAAGTTGAACTTATTTTTCCTTCTTTAAAATCAGGAAGGAAATTCTGGAAGATGAGAAAAAGAAAGACAAAGGGCAACTGATGTGGTGGGAGACCAAGATTTCAAAGAGAAAAAATGGCAATGCTATACAGCTGTTCTAGTCTGCTAGCTGCCGGAATGCAATATACCAGAAACTGAATAGCTTTTAAAAAGGGGAATTTAATAAATTGCTAGCTTACAGTTCTAAGGCCAAGAAAATATCCCAATTACAACAAGTCTATAGAAATGTCCAATCAATGGCATCTAGGGAAAGATACCTTGATTCAAGAAGGCCAATGAAGTTCAGGGTTTCTCTCTCAAGTGAGAAGGCACATGGTGAACACAGTCACAGTTTCTCGTCTGGAAAGGCACATGGTGAATATGGTCAGGGTTCCTCTCTCATGTGGAAGGGCACATGGCAGACACGGCATCATCTGCTAGCTTCTTCTCCTGACTTCTGATTTCATGAAGCTCCCTGGGAGGCATTTTCCTTCTTCATGTCCAAAGGTCACTGACTCGTGGACTCTGCTTCATGGTGCTGCAGTATTCTCTGCTCTCCCTGAATCTCCTTCATTCTCCAAAATGTTTCCTCTTTTACAGGACTCCAGAAACTTATAAGGACCCACTCCAATGGATGGAGACATGTCATCACCTAATCCAGCTTAACAACCACTCTTGATTAAATCACATCTCCAGGGAGATGATCTGATTACAGTTTCAAAGATACAGCATTGAATACGGATTATTCTGCCTTTATGAAATGGGATTTAGATGAAAAAATGACTTTTCTAGGGGATGTACATACTTTCAACCAGTGCAACAACCTCAAAAGCCCCAGTGCACAAAAAGATTTCCTACTAGCACCCAAGATTAGAGATGCTTTCTGATTAATGTACTGTACACCCTAGTTTTTCTTAAATTGTTAAGGAAAGGTCCTCCATTAAGATATTATAGACAAACAAGACATTAGATGGCTTTCCTTAGTTCAGATCTCATGCATATAAGAATTGAGAGTTTCAATAGGGAAAAAATAAGTGATTGATTTTAAGCCTGTCATTATCTAAGGAGGATGAGCTTGGATAGTTACTGTAGGATACAGGTTAAGTACACATAAGCTCTGCAGGAAGACTCCTGAAATGAAAGCTGGAGCTGAGAAAAGAGGGAGAAATGGGGTCAAGGACAAAACATACCTACGTAATGAACCCTTAAGAACAGAGAAAGGGAAAGTAATGCAAATAGCAAATCTCAGCAAGTCAGGAAAATTACTCAGCTGTTGTCTTAAAGTTTTCAAACTTCTTGAGTATCCATCTAATGGCTCTGAGCAATCATCCTTGAATGGCTTCTAGAGAAAGACACTGGTTATTAATGGATGTGTGTTTAATTTGTGAAATCCCAGATCACCCATAGAAAGAATGTGTGTTCTCCTAAAATCATTGCCACTAGGAGATATTCTGTTTTGAGTTCTCTAGCTCTGTTCTAGCTATTGCACTCAAGAATTATGTTGATATGACATGAGTTCTAGCTACATTTGTATAGAGTACATAAGCAATAATTATGTGTGACAAATCCACATTCTTCAGCAATTTGAGGAAATCATCATTTCAGTTTTGATCTATGTGAAATTGGATGTGGACGACCTCTTAGAACAGATTCACAGTTATTTTATAAATTTTTTAAAGAGAGATATGCTCATTATCTCCAATGAATAAAGAATCATTGAGTTGGAAGGGATCTAAAAATATTTTTGACTCAGTTTCTTTCTTCTGTTTTTCTACCCAAAACAATTCAGTTCTTCCTCATTTTCAAGGTTTGAAAATTCATTTCCTTCTTCCTGTTTTTTGTTAGCATAATAGTCCAAAGTTTTTTCCTTATGAAAAGAAGATCTCTCATCCTTTCAAATAAATTCCTGTCCACCTAATTCTGTTTCTGGGATATTAAAAAAAAAACTTGTGAATAGCTCTCTCACATAACCGTTCAATAACTTGAATTAGGACAAAGCAAAAAAGATCATTCATGTCTATACTCTAGTTTTAACCACTTAATACCTTTAGTCATTTCTCTTAGGATTCATCTTCTTTCCTTTTATCTCTGTACTTCTTGTCTAAACACTCCAATCTTACCTCCAAGCATCTCACTGTAGTGACCTAGGAAAAAATGTTAATACCAGTTCTAAAGATAGATACAGGAACAGGAAGAATTATTTCAATTATTACAATTCACTTTCCTACTGATTCTCTCCATTCCTCCATCATTGAAATTTATTGCTACTACATTATTTTAATTTTGGGTGAGTTAGATTCCTTGCTGTTTGTCTTCTGAGTAAGGTTTCAATCATTCTTTATCCATCTTGAGTCTTGATAATTGATGTTTTGTTTCATAAAACTGCACTTATCACTAGTACCTATCTTTATAGCTTATGTTTTCTCTAAAGACAGAAGTAAATCAGACAAGAAGTATGTTATGAAGACAAAAAGCATATTTGTCTTTACTTTCTGTGCTAAATAATTTCTCTATGACTCCTGGATACAGGTGACAACTTAATTTGCATTCTAGTCCTGACCTGCAGCATGGCAACATGCAGACTTCGGAATTTGCAGCATATCCTCAATTTTACCTTTGGATCCCAAGACGTTTCTATATCCTTTTGAAAAATTAAAGTCGATTCTCATTCTCCACATCCAGAACCATTCATATTTATTCTCTTGTTGAGCTCAGCATCTTCCCCACTACCCACACCTCATTTCTTTTTCCCCATAAGTCAACACTTAGCTGATATGTGCAAAAGTAAGCAATTACCCATGTCTTCCTTATCACTGAATTTTATCTAGTTTAATATCTTCTTCCTGTTATCAACTTCATCCCCATCCTTTCCTTGTACCTATTCAGTGACAATTATCTCAAACACACATGGTATATGCAATGTTTCCATAAACGGAAAAAATATCTAATTAAGTGCACTGGAGAAGAGTGACCTGGGACTGCCAAACTAAATTTAACTTGTCAAGGAAATTGCCTCCTTGAAATATGTGTGATCAAAACAACAAAGAGAAAATGTTGATAATGGGTTATAGGAAAGGAAAAAGACACTAAATCAAAGAAAAGCAGTCTCTGTCATTTGTTTCTATCTTATAATTTTATCTTCATGAATGAAAATGTCCTTCTGTAATTTGATAATATTCACTTTCCAAGAAGTTCATGCAAATATATGAAACATCCTTATAAATATCAGTTTTCTCTATATAAGTAAACTAAGCAAGTGAAAGAAAAAAATCTAATTAAAAACTAATTTAAACTAATCTATTTAATTTTTATTTAAAATCTAATTTAAAAAATAGCTTAGTGTGACCTTTATAATTGAAAAACCTGCCAAATTGTAAGTTTTTTGAAAATAAAGCTTTTGTGTAACTCATATTTGTTTCTTACAAATCAACCTGTATTTTTCTGCAATCAAGGGAGCCTGAAATCTATTTGTTGAATTTAACCAAAGGATCCAGTTGTCAAAATAATGGCATTGTCCTTTCCTGGGTCTGTCATTTGGAGGCAGAGATAATATGAATATGAAGATTCATCTCAAAATATTAAGAGGAAGTAATGGAGCTTGCTTCTGTCCATTTTAATCTCAGGTGCAGGAGACTGAGGTAGTCATATTCCCTAGACCATGGCAAATTATTAGTATCAGTTTACAAGTCCCTTCCCATGTCTTACTCTCTATATCCTCTTATCTCCACTCCCCCACTTCCATTCCCTTTACCCCCTATGCAGCCAACCTAATTAATTTAATGTTTGTCTGTTGTTATATGTGTTATTGTAAAGCAAGGATTATTGTTTTATACACATGCACATAAAAAACATTGTAATGCATCTCATTCTATTCTTTTTTTTTAACTTATCCCATATTGCTTTTACTTCTAAATACTGCATGGGAATGCATGGTGGGTATGTGCCGCTTTTTGCCTGTCCGATCCCCTAATGAAGGACACCCAGACTACTTCCGGATGTTCCAGGGCCTCATCTTAAGATTGTGCAAAAGTTAGATAAAACTGCCTCCAGCTTCCTCCAAACCCCACCCAAATAATGCTAATATCCAGCTGGAATAGCCCACTGTGAACATACCAGTTGTTAAAATTCTGAAATACACATGTGCTCATTAATACATAGCCAATGTCACAAATTTCTTGAAGTTTCATCTACTACCTAAGCTCTTGTCTCAGAACTCATTATGAATCAGGCACCAAAATGTTAATGTCTGAAAAAGACAAGGGTCTTGAAGACCCTACTCCAATTCTGTTTTAAAGAAGACAATTGGGGCACAAACTTGGGAAATCAGATAGGGCTACTTATGGTTAATGAATGGCATACATGAAGTGCACTTTGCCTTAGCCCCTTAAAAGGGCCAATATTCCCAGTCTTCACTTCACTCTCTCCACATAGTTAGGAAGTTTAGGCCTCCTATTCTCCTGTGACTCCACCTTGCCACGCAACCATTGCAAGGTCACGTCATGGTGTTAAGTGGATGCTGGAGCTACAGCCATTTTTCCCGCACTCTCCTGCCAGCAGAAAGGAATAAGGGTGGAGGGAAGCATATCTCTTCCCTTTAAGAAGAGATTCTGCTTATATCCCATTTTCTGTGTCTTAGTAATATGGTCACACCTAACTGAAGGGGAGGGTAAGAAGTGTAGTTTCTATCAGATAGCCTTGTTCACAGCAAAAACTATGGGAGCCCATTTTTAAGAAAGAACAAAATTAAAAATGATGTATTGAGGAAAGTCTAATAGTCTCCACCATCATGGCCAAAATGACATTTTTTAGAGATGATAAGACATGTAACTATTTTTAAAAAGTAGTATTTTGATGAGTAGAATGATAGTAATCATTCATGACTCTCCAGTTTTATTCAGGGCAAGTGGAGAAATAAGCAAACAGAAACCTGAAACACAAGAGACACCCCCTGTCCCCACCTTTTTCATTCTCTAAAAGCATTAATCCCAAATGTAAGTAACCATTACATTTCTGTGCACAACTGACCAAAAGATCCTTTCTGAAATATTTGCTTAGGGAAATGGAATTTGGCTGGAAAGATGGATTTCTGAATATTTTATTAGGCAATTGTCTCACCTAATGACAATGAAAAAGCTACATATGACTGGGATCATACCTCTCAGGGCACTGGAAGGCCTTGATCCTTCAACTTATTAATCCCTATTTTATGGTGATAGAAAAAATAAAACAAGTGATCAATCTAAGTTAATGAGTAAATCCCAGCCTTAAAAATTATGAGGGAAAAAAGGAGTTTCTTCAACACTGTCCTGAACCCCAGGCTGAGGGTCTAGGAAGCCATCACTAGTCATGTTGTTATAGGACAGTGTCAACAATTCATGAAAAATGTTCAAATGCACACTCAAATAAAATCAGGCACAGAGGAACTGGATGGAACTTTAAGTGTCAAGGGATAGTTAGGTGATTACAGAACCAAAGGGAGTCCAGTGAGGGCTGCTGGGGAAAAGGAGCAGTCAGGAAACAGAGGTACCAGATGCAAACAACAATTTGAAAATCATAAAACCAGGAAACTCAAGAGAGGAACCCTGGGGCCCACCTGGATAGAAATAAAAGTAACTGAATTAAAGCCAGAACAAGAGGAGAGGACCAGTAGCAATCATATACAATGCTTACTTTTACAGTCCAACCAAGATAGGATGGAGTTTAAATAAACCTAAGAAATATCTACTATTCAGAAGTCAGAATCAACTTTCACAAATCCATAGATAACTTGGGAGTGGAGGTCTGGATTACCTAAGTAGAAAGGACAAACACAAATGGCAGATGCAGCAACACCTAGTAAGTCTCTTTTTCATTAGGATCAAGCAACTTAACCAACTAGTGAAGATTAACCTCACTATTAATGTCATGTAGATATCGTGCACCCGCTGAAATGACGTGGTGAGAAGGGACTTTACTTCAGTGATATTCTTTCCAAAAACACAGAACCCAAGCTTAATTATGAAGAAAACCTCAGACAAAGCCAACTTGAGGGATAGTCTTCAAAATATCTGACCAATACTGCTCAAAACCATCACAGCCATGGAAAGCAAGAGGCTGAAAAACTTCACAAACCTGAGAACACTGAAGAGACATTATAACTATTATAATAGTAATAGATTATAGCATATATATTATGGTATTCTAGATTGGATCCTGAAACAAAAGAGGGAAATTAATGGAATAATTGGTGAAATATGAATAAAGTCTAGAGTATAGTTAATAGCACTGTACCAATGTAGAGTTCTCACTTTGACAAATGTACTATGAAAATCTAAGAGGACAACATTAGGAGAAACTGATATTCGGTGGCAGATACATGAAATTCTCAGGACTATCTTTCCTGCTTTTCTGTAAATCTAAAATTAATTCAAAATAAAAGGCTTATTAAAAAAACACTTAAGTTTAGAAAAAGAAATGTAGAATAAGGCCAAATAGAGTTATTAAGTGAAAAGAATTCATTAACATTTGTTAAAACTGCTATTTGAGAGAACAGACATTCAAAATGCAGGATGAATGATATAGAGTCTGTCACTGAAAAATTTATAATCCAGTGGGGACATTAGACTTCTCAACTGAGGAAAAAAATACCTAAAATGACAGAAGGCAAGAAAGGACATTGGACCAGGGTCCTGTGAACATATTTCCTAGATTTGGTTGCTCCATACAATATTTTTATGATAGGCTAATCATTTAATTTTCCTGTACAGTACTTGAGGCTTAACCTTTCTAAAATGGAAAAAAATTGTGAAATGATTTATAATTTACTCTAAATTTTTAAAAATTCTATTTTTCTATTATAAGCTTAATGGTTTTCTAAATAAATGCATGTACTATATAAGCATATCTTTGATTTTTAAAGGCATCTTTCTATATTCTCTATGATACAAGAGCTGAGGCTCTACAAACTGCATTTCTTCTTTGCCAACTCCTTCCTGTTTTAGAACACTAAAGGGAGACTACAGGACTAGTGAAGGAAGAAGACACTTTCTCCTTCCGGTTTGCTTTCTGTGGGCTCCCTCCCTGCGTGCTGGGCTTGTAAGCATCAAGCCCAGCAAGCAGGGAAGAAATCACATTTCTTCACCTCAGCAGTCTTGTTTACTTTCTAAAGAAGCAGCTGAAACCAGCTGCAGTTTTTCCAGTTAGTCTCATCACATCCTCCTCAAGAAAATCTGGACCAGCTAACTAGTAGTCATTCCTCAGGGGCTGTATAACACTCTCAGTATCCTCATCTAGTGCAGAGACACTAGCACATACCAAACAGCACCCTCTTCTCAGAGGCTTGAGGTTCAACTCTACAGGATCCTTTATCCAAGCTTCTAAGTCTTAATAACCTCGTCCATTTATGTGCCCATCCCTAGGAGCAGAGGCTGCTTCCTATAATTGCTATATCTGTGATATCTTAGACTTCTTTCTTTTTAAAATAATGATACTACAAATTTAAAAATGGTCTATATCACCTTTCTCTATTAAAAAAATGGGTGTGATTTCTGTCTCTTGACTGAACCCTGAATGATATACTGAAAAAGACAGATTAGTAAATAAAACATACAAGGGAAACTAACAGATAATGAACTGAAAAGATAAAACCAAATCAACTGTATAGTAAGACAAATCAGAAGAGGCACACATTAATATTACACTTAAAATAACATAGATTACTTAACATGGTAAAAATAGGAAATGGGCAATAAAGCCATATAATGACTTTCAAAATCAAGTTTTTCACAATTATGTTAACTTACTTTGGCACTATGTAGAGGTAAGATATTTGAAAATGGTTAGCTAAAGTAGCCACCACTTTTAATCACTTATATAAGCAGTGTCCAGAGAATGACATTGCAATTCAATTTGGGGGGACATGGGTTGTGGGGGAGACACACCACAAACTAGTAGATAGTGACATTCTTGTTTGAATGAGTCAACAAAGCTTATTTACTACACATCCACCTGAAATTCTAGTATATTTTGCTGTTTCTACATCTTCAATATGTTTAAATGATTTTATTGAAATTTACAAATTGCATGCATATTCTCCTCATTGCAACTTTCATCTCTTTATTCCTGAAAGTGTAGATGACTGGATTTAGAAAAGGAGTGACAACAGCATCAAAGATGGCAAAGAATTTATCCAGATGTGATGTGGGAAATGCCATGTATAGAAGAAGATTAATGGCCCAAAGAATAAAACCACCACAGTGACATGAGCTGACAGAGTGTAGAGAGCCTTGGATAAACCACCTGAAGTTTTTTCCTGAACAGTGACTAATATAAAGATGTAAGACATGATCAGAATTAAAAGAGAGAACACAGAGATAAATCCACTGTTGGCAGTGCCCATGAACTCCAATGTGTAGGTCTCAATGCAAGTAAGTATGATAAATCAAGGAAGGTGACAGAAAAAGCTGTCTAGTTCATTAGGGCCACAGAATGGTAGGTCTATGACAAAAGCCAACTGGGTCACTGAATGAATAAAGCCAATAATCCAAGAAACAACTAAAAGCAAAATGCACATCGGTGGGTTCATGATAGTCAGGTAGTGGAGGGGTTTACAGATGGCGACATATCTGTCAAAGGCCATGGCTATGAGCAGCACCATTTCTGTTCCCCCATTAGCATGAATAAAGAAGACCTGAGTTATACAACCTCCAAAGGAGATGGCTTTGCGTGTTCTGAAAAGGTCATAAATCATTTTGGGAGTTGTGGAAGAGCAAAATATCAGGTCAATAATGGAAAGGTTAGCCAGCAAGAAGTACATGGGAGACTGTAAATGAGGGCTGCACGTCACAGTTAGCACAATGAGGAGGTTTCCCATCAGTGTTGACACGTAGAAAACAGAGGAAAAGAAGAAGAGAAGAATTTGGATCTCCCATGAATTGGAGAGTCCCAGGAAGACAAACTCAGACACGAACGAGTGATTGGCTCCATCCATTACCTCCGTCGGTGGTGATGGCTCTCATGCTGTCTGAAAAAGGAGAGTAAGGGGGAACTCTGATTTAGGTGAAATGACACTGATCTTGGCAAAATCTCAGACAATTCAGTAGTTGTCATGAAACAGGCAAAGGCTAATGATGCCTTTGGAGACCATTTCAGTCACAAAGCTATTCATAGTCCTCTGTTGTACATTTTATTACCAAAAATGCATTGCACAGAATAAGAACATTTCTACTTATTTAGATGGATAGTTCTGTTGTATTTTTAAGTGATATTATTTCTGTTGCTACATATATGACTGTAGGTTGAAAGGATTTTTATAAATGAACTATATAAAATACTTAGGTGACAGTGGATTTCATAATTTGAACATGCTTTAGAATAATACCATTTCTATAATCAATTGATAAATTCTTTAAAAATCTTTATATGTGGTTTTTAAAGCCAAGAGATGTAAATTTCTCTTATCTCTGAATTAGGCAGACATGATGAGTTATTTCAACGGGGGCAAGAAAGATGGAAGTAGATGATACCAGAGCATGACACTTGCTGTTACAAAGGAGGAAGATAATTGCTAGAGAAAGTGACATAATTCTGAATACACATTCCAACTGGGGGTGGGAAAAGGAGGCAGGAGGTAGGATATATGACATCAAGTAAAAGAGAGTCCAGAATGAGAGTGATGAGTCCTAAATTCTGAAAAGAGAAAAAAGATTAAGAATAAAAATATCACAGGATTTTAAAATGGTGCTGTTTCTTTGCATATAAAATACTTAAACCAATACACAATTAAATAAATGAATACTAAAATATCCAATTTTTATGAATATTAATACACTAGGTTTTCCTTTTTGCATTCTCAGAGATTTCAACATTGAACAAAATACAGAGTTTGGGGGAAAAAGAGAAACTAGGTAGCCTCATAACTGGTGGATATAGAATAAAAAACTGATAAATACATTTTTCAATTTGGTAATAATTTTCAACATTTTACATGAATACTTTAACTCTACTATTCTACTTCTAGAAAAAAAGTTCCTGGACAGATGTACATATTTATGTGAACAAAGTGGACAAATAAATAGATATAAAGATGTTTACCGAAGCATTGTTTACAAGAACAAATGCCTGGAAATAACGTAAATGGACACAAATAAGGAACTGGTTAAATAATCAGTATTGGATCCCTCCTATGGAATAATGTTCTAGTTTGCTAGCTGCTGGAATGCAACACACCAGAAATGGATTGGCTTTTAATAAAAGGGGATTTATTTTGTTGGTTCTTCAGAGGAAAGGCAGCTAACTTTCCACTGAGGTTCTTTCTTACATGGAAGGCACAAGATGATCTCTGCTGGTCTTCTGTCCAGTCCCCTGGGTTCCAACAACTTTCCCCAGGGTGACTTCTTTCTCCATCTTCAAAGGCCTGGGCTGAGCTGCGAGTGCTGAGATGAGGAATACCGAGCTGCTTAGGCTGTGCTACATTGTGTTCTCTCATTTAATCACCAGCCAATTAAGTCAAACGTCACTCATTGCAGCAGACACGCCTCCTAACTGACTGCAGATGTAATTAGCAACAGATGAGGTTCACGTACCATTGGCTTATGTCTGCAGCAACAAAACTAGGTATGCTCACCTGGCCAAGTTGACAACTAAATCTAACTAACACAAATAATATGCAGTTATTTATGATACTAAGATAGGCCTATGTACTTAGGGCAGATTCAAAATATGGCAGATTCCTGACCTCATCTTATCCCATTTGGATTTAAAAGTATAATTAATTAAATAAGTAAAATAAAAAATAGATGCAAAATGTCTAGTTTAATTTTTAAAAAGCTATTAATACTAGGCCACAGTGGCTCACTGGCAGAGTCCTCGCCTGCCATGCCAGCGACCTGGGTTCAGTTCCCAATGCCTGTCCATGTGAAAGAAAAAAAAAAGCCATTAATGCTTGTCTCTGACGAATGGGATTGAGAAAATTATGAGGTTGAAAGGAACTTTGACTTTTCACTTGTAGTGAGCATGTGTCAATTTTAGTTTTACAAAAAATAAAATGTATGTAGATTTGGAAACTTATACAATATGTGTCTTCGGAGATTACATGCTTCGGAAATATAATCAGACTTCATCTCTTAAATTAAAAATAAAGATAAAAACTTCTTCCAGGGTCTTAGCCAACTTTTTCTGCTCTTCTTTAAACCCTGTGTTTTAAGCTAAACTTCTTCCTCTTTGCTAGCTATGCCCTGAATACACCATCTTCCCTCATGCAAACGCTCAGATATTTCAGCTCATGCCTTCTGTCTAAATTCTTCACTCAGTAGTGTGCAGTGTCCTGCCCTCATTGCATCTCTAATACTTCCCATCCTTCATCACCCACACTGGAAAACTACCCCCTCCATGAAGCTGTCTTTGACAGCCTTACCCTCACATATGGTGCGTGAAGAAAAATTTTCCTTATGTCGTGTTAACCAAATCAAGAAACACTCATAATAAAAATGTTCTAATAATGATCTAGCAAAGACCACCATTTAATATCCTGGCATTGCAAATAATGTTCTTAAATGTGTCATTAAAATACATTTTTATATGTCTCCAGATTAATGGTATAAATTATACTCACAATCATAAAGAGCAGCTGAGCTTTGACTCAATTAAGTCCCTTTCACATTGATTATCATCAGCATCATGACTATTGTTGAAAGTTATCTAAGCAAACAATTAAATTCTAAGTTACTTCCTGGAAACTTAAAGTTACTCTTACAACACTTGCGATTCCTGCTCATCCCAGGTACATTTTCATTTCAATACACTTTAGTTTTATCTTTAAAAAGGATGGCATTTTTTATGTATCAACCTACCAGAGATTAAAATGTTGGTGAGCAGTTGTAAAACAGGCATATTCCATCACTGTTAGAGGCAACACTTCATAGCCTGCCTTTCAGATTCTGTCTATACTGAAAACGTGAGTCTTCAGGAGCAGTATTTTGCATTGTCTCCACTAAATATCCCTTTTTAACAAGAGCAGAACAATAATTCACATATGATATTTTCAGTTAAGAGAAAAGTTAAGCTGTCCACTTAACTCACTACTATGAAAAAAATACATTATTGATGGTCAACAGCAACTAAAACCCATTGTACCTTAGTAGTGTTCTGAGTCCCACAACTGTGTTTTAACACATACCACAACCTCTGACCACACTCCCACCACTAAAGAGAGAATGTAAGAAATGAGATGGACTTCAGAAATCATCAGAGACCAATTCGGTCAGTCCTCTGCTCAGCAATGCTCATCTTTGTACTGGTCATCAGAAACAGGAAAATAACTATAGATCATACGGATTTGCTACCAGCTCAAGCAAAGCTAACAAGCATTTCTACATTTTTTTCAAAGTAGATGAACTTTTGGGTTCACTCATTAAAGATTTGCAATCCTTTCCTTAATAATCTTAAACTTGGAGTTACTAACAAGGTTGAATTTGACTGGAGTTACTGGAAAATAAATTAAATTTTCAGAGACATTGGAAAATCTGATCATCCAAGAAGTTCTCAACTAGTTTATTCTTACTGAAATGGGTAAAAAAAAAAGGCTAGTACTCTGAAATATTTCAGAATATTAGAAAGATATTCAGGAATAGATGCAGAAGTGGTATGCACCACCACTTCATTTTTACAACTATCAATGCAGCAGGCCCTGTTTTGAACAAGACTATTATTGCTATTAATTTTTGATAGGATGGTGACCTGAATGAATCATTGTGACCGACTGTGAAATCCTTTTATTTTACAGGTAAGGAATGCAATGTACCAAAGGGGCTAATGGTTTTGTTGAAGCTACAGAACAAAGTTGGTGGCAAATTCAGAATTAATATGCTTGATGCATAGCTTCTGGTCTGTCCAGGTTAAAGAGACCCATACATCCTTTGCTCTGATGATCCTATCTTTGCAAAGATCTAATGGCCAGGAAATCATAATAAATCAAAGTTAGTTTCTTTAGTATTGGCCGAAATTCTTCACATTGTACTCCCACTGGAATCAAATATTCTGTTACTTACTTTATTCTTTGCCTGGAGGCCCTTGGAAACATTACCAGAATAGTGTTTCCAAGACTGAACTCAAAGTCATGACTTGACTCCACTCATTCCACTGTCTTCTATATTTTCACTGTGAGTTTTATCTGCTCCCATCTCCTCACCGAATGACAGAGTTGAAATATTTCTTTTGGTTCATCAGATTCCTCTCTCATTACTCTACTCAACTCCATTTGAAATTCTCATCTCCATCCATATGAACTTACCTGAGTCTAGGCCAAAGATGTCCAAATCATCAAAGAGCCAGAGAACCACAGAATGCAGAGCTCCTCTCTGAAATATTATCATCTGAAATAAAAACCTATATATAATACTTCTGTATCAGGAAATAGAGCTAATAAGCAGCACAGAGAAATAAGTTACTTACATGCAAAGATCTGGGATTCCATCCCTGAGTACATTTTCCCAAGGGAATTGCTTATGGGGATCACACAAGTTTGACCAGAGGAAACAAAGTGAAAAGCTAGTGAATAGTCACTTAAATCAAACAAGGGAGAAGGACTAGGGATAGTTTATGTAGTACTTAAAGCTTTTAATCTTTTTGTCTGTTTCTCTTATTTTTGAGGGAAGAAATTCCTTAAGAATGATCATATATAATTTTAAACCTTGAAAATAATGCTTCTCATCTCTACAAGAAAGGAAAGGAGAGAAGGAGGTAGAAAGAGAGGCCACCAACTTGCTGTCCAGACTATGACCCATGTCCCTTTAGAAAGGATAACTAAATTAGAGGTAATAAAATGTGCATTTGGTCAGTCAAGTCTTAGTTCTTTATTGCATGTGGGAATGGGAGAGATGACTAGGTTGGTAAAAAAGCACCACAAGGGATGAGCTCAAGACTCTAGTGGAACTGGGATGAGGCAAATCTCTAATGATATTAATCTATCACAGCTTGCTTTTTAAAGAAAAGAAAAATCTCTTCTGGCTATATATTGTATTTTTACATTTAAAAAGAGCAGAGAATCTGTAAGGACCATTGATAAACTATAATTATACAAAGTATTGTGTGTGTGTGTGTGTGTGTGTGTGTGTCATCTGCTGCTATGTATCAAAGAAGCTTAAATTGATAACATTTTACTTGCTTATAAATATGCAATTTGGACAAAGCTCAGCTGAGCAGTTCTGCTGGTTCCCCTGGGCTCCCTCATGAGGCATCCATCACCTGACAACTAGACCAAGCTGGAGGGTCTAAGATGACCTCACTCAAATGTCTAGGACCTTAGTGTTGACTATAGAATGTTCACCTCTTTCTAAGTAGTCTTTTATCATATGGACATGGAGATAAAGTTAGAGATACATTGATTATGACATTTATCGTGCTGCCTTGCAATAATTTGTTTTCACATCCCTCTCCTCTACCTTACAGTAATATCTTAGAAATTTGGAATTGTGTGTTTTTCATCTTTGTATCTTCATCCCCACCAAGCACATATAAAGTGATTTTGAAAACTGCTTAATGCCTTTAGGCATTGAGACTATCAGCCTAACTCCAGCCTTCTGGAGTATATTCAACTTTCTGCATCACTGTTCCTAGAAAGACAAAATGATTCGTCAGAGACCTTCATTGCAGGATACCCCTCGGCATTTTTTCCTTATTACAAATAATTAATAGAGATAGTAGGCTACATATTAGCAACCTGTGGGTTTGATCTCAGGAGTCATTCTCCCACAGAGGGATTATTTGTGGATATTCTGAGAAAATGAAGGTTCTAGGCAACCAGTGGTGGCTCAGTTCTTAGACTGTAATGAAATAACTAAGTATATACAGAATTTCTACAGAACTCTCCTCTTTACAATGTAATTAAAGCTCTGTCATGAAAAATTTCTCAAGTCTTCGCTCAACTTTTTCTAGCCATATGTACTTCAGAATTCACAAGACAAGAGAAAGAATAAATGTTATTCTGCCTCCATATAAATATTTTTTTACCATATACTTTGCAATTGTACCAAATTGCATCTCTGCCATTATTGTTGGAGTTGCAGGCTCCATGTTAAATAAAGCATAGAGTAAAACGATCATGACATCATCATATTGACCAAAACACTCTTCCTAATATAATTTGTCATGGTAGCATCACCATAAGTGCTTTCTTTAAAGCATTTGACATTCAGTTCTCAATTGTAGGTTTTGAAAACTCAAAAGAGCCTCAAAGTTAAACAAATAAAAGTAAATCCCATTGAAATACAAAATCTGTTATTTCAAAATCTATTAATGTGATGCAGAGACCATCCCAAAAGTAACTTCTACTGGTTAAAACGATAGACTAAGTTGGAAGAGGCTTCTGGAGAATGAGCTGTGCTGGAAACTTAGTGTTATTTTTTTTTCTTTAAAGTACTGTTGGGATACTTTGGAAAAGCAGAATGGTATAGAATCAGGAAGCAGTGAATAATTTGTTCAATCTTATTAAAATTGCTTGATCCTCTGCATGGATGAGAATGCAGATTTTCAGGTTCTTGAGAATAAGGGAACCCCATGAGATATGGAAGATGCTTCCATCCCCTCTCCAATAATATGGTTCTCTCAGAGAATAAACATCTGCAAGGAGTAGATGAAGTACATCTCTCCATTCACACCTAACTGAGCTTGAACATGAGAAAGTTGCAAACTTATTTTATCGTAAAAATTACCTCTGAATATTAACCCTTTTGAATGCTAAATAGATGGAGATTTTAATGGTACATTAAAATAATAGAACATAAATCTTGAATAGCATATATTTTTGAGTTGATACATGGTTTCTGTTCATTATTTTATGCTCTCAGATATAGAGATAAAATGTTCTTTGGATTTTTAAAGTACAGATGAAAGAGATCCACCATCTTGGCAAACAGTGGAGTGTGGGGATAAAGAGCAAGGATACTGTAGCAGAAGTTGTGTGGATTTATATTACAGCTCTACTATCTATCTGTGTCTCGGTTACATCATTTGAAGAATACAGATGAGAATATTACCTACCTTACTGCTATGAGAATTCAATGAGGAGCGCTTAGGATAATACCGTTCACATTGCAAGTGCTCAGTAAATGTTCTTGGTGGTGGTGGTGCTGGTGGTGGTGAGACAAAACAATGAACAGACTTTTTGAATGCTGTGAGAATTCAGATAGTTAGAAAGGGAACTCTGGAAGTTTCTGCCAGGCTTATAAATTAAGTAGGGTAATGATAATCTGACCTGAATGTGGTAGGATTTTCTTGGGTGACTATAACACTAAGTTTCCATTTGTCAAATAGAAAGTCAGAGAATCACAAAATGACTGTAAGGCTAATATTTAAAGAGGTGATCTTTGAAGTCATCAAGAGAAAGGGATGTGTGAACAAGGCTTACCAAGAAGGAAAAGGACCAATTTCATACATAGAATAATCCTCAACCAAAGGTTGATTTTTGCCAAAAAGAAAAATTTCTCACTACTTGAGTGAATGTAAGGTCAATATATTACTGTTCTCTAAAATATTAATTTTACAAACGAATTAAAATTTTAAAGAAGTCCAAAATAAAATAAGAATAAAAATGAAAATAAAAGAGTAAAATGATTTCATATGCGTGAAACCTGTCAGTGCTTTCAGAGGATGAATACATTTCAAAGATCTGCCACAATTCACCAGTTTATGAGGAATTGAATATCTGTGTATCATTTTTAAATAAGTAGGCATTAGTGTAATTTGATTATAGCTTTTTGTTAGTTTATAAAGCAGCAGCTTAGATTGTTTATAGACCAGAATGAGTTTTGTCTCTGACTTATAATGTCACTGGGCTTCCAAAAGTTCTAAAGTGCTCAGCTGTTCAGTCACAGATAATACGATCCACTAATAAAAGCATGTAAAGTAATACAGACAAATCCATATCTGAAATTCTAACATTCTACTTAACGAGTACTGGAAAATATTAATAGTACTGATTGTGAATGACCTTTAGGTACTCATTGCAATGGGAAGCAATATTGACAAGGAATACTGATTAAGTATGGAGTTTTTTAATAAATAACATCAATAAAAGCCATGGATGAGAAGTCCAGGGAGAGATGATATGATCATCTAGTGCTCAAATAACCAGGATTTGACTCAGAAAATTACTCCTTAAGCTGAACACAAAGAAATAACTTGGAAACAGAAAATAAGCATGAAAAATTATTAGCAATCAAAGGAATGATCTTGCTGATGTCATTTCTATTTTAGGCAATGTCAAAAGTACAAAGGCACTAGGAAACCAGAGGTGTAATCTCTTAGAAGAAAGTCTAAGAATCTTAATCATCAAGTGGGCCTAGAGATTATTTAAAACATTTTTAATGTAAAAATAGTCTATCATGAATATTTTCTTTATAACTATCTATAAAGTAAGTGAATTGGAACAAATAATCTCTGAAATTTTAATTCTAAAATTCCATAATTCTTTTATAAAATAAGTGGTTCCATAGGTAGAATAAGGACATGGGGCAAAAGGAAGCAAACAGACACTAAACTAAGAGACAATAAATGAAACCAATTAGATATTAGGAAAGTTTGGTGGTTTAGGAGAAATAACATTAATCCATTCATAGCAAGCTAGTTTTAAGAGTGAAAAGGTATAATACGGCAATATCCATTGTTGAATTGTTGAAAAAACCCATTCAATGTTTGGCACCAGTTGAGAGGTAAGTCTATTGAAAATAGGGGATTAAGATGAAAATGAGCTTTGGGATGATTTTTACATAACATTTACAATGAGAATGAATGAGAAACCTTTCCTAAGTTAAGAAAGACAATTATCAAGGTAGAAATATTCACCGTTTAGAATTATTGTGAATATTAAATAATATAATGCATATAGACTCCAAAATTAGCTCCTTTTATCCTTATTTACTAGAATACTAGAGATAGAAGGCAACCTGGTGGATGTTTAAATGTTACCTAGTGTAAGAAATTAATAGGGTTATAAGATCTCAGCAACTTTCATTTTTTCCTTTCTCATCAAGTAAAGCATGTATCTTTAGAACATTTAGAGCATCTTTCTGTAGCTCCTAAGCTGGTGGTAAAGTTTCTTCATTGCTGCTTTCATCTCCATGTTCCTGATTGTATAGATGACTGGATTCAGAAAAGGAGTGAGAACTGCATTGAAGATAGCAAGAAATTTGTCCAAATGTGATGAGGGGAAGGGCCATGTGTAGAAGAAGATTAATGGCCCAAAGAATAAAAACACCACAGTGACATGAGCTGACAGAGTTGAGAGAGCCTTGGATAATCCACCTGAAGAATGTTTCCAAACAGTGATCAGAATGAAGACATAAGAAAGGATCAGGATGAAGAAGGAACCCACAGAGATGAGTCCACTGTTGGCTGTGACAATAAACTCAAGTCTGTTGGTCTCTGTGCAAGCAAGTTTAATGAGCTGAGGGAGATCATAGTAAAAGCTGTCTAGTACATTAGGGCCACAGAAGGGGAGGTCTACAACAAAAGCCAATTGAGCTGCAGAATGGATGAGGCCAAGGATCCAGGCAGTGATGAAAATCAAAATGCACATCCGCGGGCTCATGATGGTCAGGTAGTGGAGGGGCTTACAGATGGCCACATATCTGTCAAAGACTATGAGCAGCACCATTTCTGTCCCCCCAATAGCATGAATAAAAAGATCTGAGTTATGCAACCCCTGAAGGATATGACTTTGTGTTTTCTAAAAAGGTCATAAATCATTCTGGGGGCTGCAACAGAACAAACTCCAAGGTTGAGAAACGACAGGTTGGCCAGCAGAAAGTACATGGGGGAGTGTAAGTGAGGACTGGAGGTCACAGAGAACATAATGAGGAGGTTTCCCATCAGGCTTCCCACGTAGAACATGGAGGAAAAGAGGAAAAGCAGGAGCTGGATCTCCCAGGAATTGGAGAGTCCCAGGAACACAAACTCAGACACCACAGAATGGTTGACTATATCCATTGCCTCTGACATCAGAGCTGACTCTAACATTATCTGGAAGCACAGTAAAGAGAGAATCAGACTTTGTAGAGGGTCACTAACAGCATGAGTTTCATTGGTAAAAAAAATTGTCTTACATCATACTGCTAAAACATCTCCATATAAATCCTTAACCTGTTAAGGAAATAAGCAGAACTCATTGCCACAAAACAATTACGGAATAAGAAGAAAAGTTATGAGAGGCAGACTAAAAATCTCCTGGAATAGCTTGAGAGAAGAAATGGAAATAGAAATAAACTCATTGATTTCTCCCTCAGACTTTGTTACCCCTGCGTTTGAATGCTCCCTTAATCTCAGGCAATTTCCAATGACCTTTTATTTTCCTTAACACATTATCTCCTATATACAATGCTATTGTGCTATCAGGCTCATTAAAACTCACATTTAGCCTTAGGATTTTAAAATATCATCAAATTATATTCATTTTTCGTCATACAGGGAAAAGAAAATGTAGAAACTCTAAAAGTATTCAGCTTTTGTAGCTCAGGCCAGGTTGTAGAAGAGATTGCAAAGTTTGAGCTAAGACAGGATTATGATAGAGAACAGACAATGCCAAAAAGCAATCTATGGTGCAGAATCTAAACATGGATAGAGCTAAGCAATGTAGAAAATAAAATTCTATAGGATGGATATCTGTAAATCATTGTCCACGCCATGTTAACTTTTCACAATTCATGGAAATGGTGGAAAGAACAATTTGTTTGGAATCGGAGGACTGTGATCAAGCCCAAGGGAAGATAAGTTCTTTTTACCATCCCCTCCATAGTCAACTCACATCTTGAACTCACTTTCATTATCTGTAAAATGAAATTTTTGAAGTGGGTCATGATTAGCAATACTTCCAAGTTTAACAAAATTTCTTTTGCTTTATAACTCAAAGCTAGCCCAGTATTGAATGAGTTCAACATAGTGATGATACTCTCTGCACCAAATTGTTATTATGTTTATCTTCTTTTCCCTCCAATCAGTGGTTGGATATAAGTTCCATTACCCAAAAAGCCCTCTGTACACATTAATCTCCGTTTTCTCAAACTCCCTTTGTTCTAATTACATTGTTTAATTAGCATATAATTATAAATTATCTATTTCATTTATTTTTCCCTTATCATAAGCATCTATAATCAACCAGAAAATATTTACTGAATGTCTCCCATAAATGACGCATTGTCCCATAACACTATTAATGTTTTTAAGTAATAAAATAATCACTTCTGTTAAGCCTTTTACATTTTAGAACACACACACTCAAAAAAAATTTAATGTGTCATGTAAAGAATGACTAAAGAATGGTGTAATCATAGGATTTCTGAAGCAGAAAAGATTCCCATGAGCAGTTTGTCAGGATTACCAGAACTATCTTCAGAGAAAATAAAACTAGGACCTTTGCTGCACTTTTAAAGATAACTACAATTTCTTTAGACAGCTTCATGTCCAAGTTTCATGAACTACCAAGACATAATCAGGGAATATCTCCCAACCTGGAGCAGTGATGGCAAATGATCTCTGGAAGTAGTGATAACAATCAAAAACAAAGCATAGACAATGTTAACCATATTCAGGAAACTACAATAACTGCTTCACATGTAGTATCTTGTTTGCTATTTGCAAACTCCTTGAGAATTTGGGGGTATTAGCTCCTTTTTACAGTTGAGGAAACTGAGATCAAAAGAGGAGAAGTAACTTACTCACAGTCACAAATTAGACCAGTAAGTGGTATACAGACTATTGCACTCAAGTCAGCCTCTTAACCAATATCTAGAGAAGACTTACAGTCCCATGACTGCTCTCAGCAACCCAGCCAAATCTCAGTGAGATAGAAGATGGCAGCTTTGTCCTCAAGTATTCACAGGCATTCGATTCTTAAGGGCCTTCAAATGCATCCATAATTCATTCTGGATATTTAGAATAATTTGGTAAAGGAAGACAAATTCATAAACTACCCGCATTGTAGGACATCCTGTTTGTGTTCTCAGATTGCCATTGTCTGGATCCACATGAAGTCCCTTAGCTTCGCATAAAAGAGACTCAACTCTTGCTACTCACTAATTAATGGAGACTCCAAACTGATCTGTCTTCATCTTAAGAAATGAAATAAATTCCACAGCTAAACCAACTCTGAGGCTGTTCCCACTTACAAAACTGCTCCTTCACCATTCTGCTTATAGTGGGTCACAATCTTGAATATCAATGGTTAAAAAAAGTAACTTCAGTTTCTGTCTGCCTTTTCTTTTATTGTTTGTGGTGATTTTTGCTTGTCAAGCTCAGTTGAAGCTGTTTCTATTGTAAGGCTAGCATTTAGTTGATTTCTGCACAAAACAATCCTGTCAAAGGAAACATCTACACAATACTGGACCTTGGGGGGACCTCAACTTTATCAATATTCCTAAATAGTTCTGTATTTACCACCTGCACACTCATTCAAAGGTCCATTATGTGATTGTTTCCTAAGAGTTACCCACATTCAACCTTCTCTTGGTTAGAATTAACATTACATCATGCACAAACAGGTAGAAAGATGCTAATGTTATAGGAGCTAGGACTAATTAGCACAAAGGAGAGTACAGGCCAAATGATACTACAGAGACTTGGGATCACCAAAATGAGTTAATTATTCTAAGCAAATTTCATGCAGAATCTTGGCAAGCCAATGAGGAAACTATTAATAAGTCAGAAAAGGAGGAAAAAGGGATGAAATTTTTTCTTAAGAAAATATTTTCTTAATTTTGATATTTCATGAGTCAGGTTAAAGAAGTTCTCCAAGAAGCATGTGTTTATTTCTTTATTTATATTAAACTTTATCAAAGGACATTGGTAAATTTGACAGGCAATTATGTATCTCCAGGATTTGTGTACATGTGTGTCTGTATGCTTGTTTTCATTATTCAGATGTTCATTTTTCTGCTCTACAATCAAAAGCCATCCTATTCATGATTCACATGGAGTTATTTAGTTATAGGTACTATTACATAACCCACAAACTCTCTAAAAATACTGCTTTGTAGCTCAGAAATATCTATCATGTTCAGGTATTGCTAATGGAGTAGTGTGCTCAGTAACATACTCCTCTACTTCAGGAAACTCACTTTATACTCTATGGTCTTATTTCCTCATATGAATAATGAGGTAGCTATAGAAAATGTTTTCATAGTCCCTTCCAGTTGCAAAACTTTTCACATGATAGCCAAACCTAATATTCTTGTTGACTCATGCGAGAGAAAAAAAAAGAGAAGAACAGATAAATATCAAAAAAAGTATTAAATAAAAGGTTTATTTTTGAACATACTTCACAAACAAGAGACAATTTAGAAATGCAAATACAATTCCATTTGTGTTTTTACTAATAATCATAGAAATGGTAAGTATAATTGGAAAATCAAATAATTCAACTAGGAGCAAATGAGAGTTGCATCAGGGACTCTGCAGATGGAAATAAGTGACTTTGAAAACTTTGTAGGAAGAAATCTCTGATGATAGCTTAGAAATGTTACTTTCTTACCTGAAATACTTATCTGGAGAGGCAGGTTAACCTTACCACTATCAGCAAAACATTTCTTGAGGCAACTTCTGCTTACCATCCCTCCTCTCCTTCCACTCCTGTTCTCATGCCTCCTCCACACACACACACACACACACATACACACACACACACATTCACACACACACACTGATCCAGCAATTCTAAATCACAACCCCCCAACCCCGCCAACCCCTGGCTTCTTAAACAAGGTGGGGGGAGAGATATGTTCTTGCTTTATTAATGTTTGCTCTTCCTTCTACCCAAAATGTTCTCTCCTTAATCCATGTCTTCCTGGTGAAGCCTAATCAGGTAGTTTTTGAAGCACATGGGAGATGATTATTAAAAATTTGACTGATACACAATTTAATTACATGAATAAAGTCATTTGATGCAACAGTTGTATAGCAAACACTTCCTTCAATTTTCCCTGTATGAATGATACTTAGCTAGCAAAATTTATTGAACTCCTGTGTGTGCTGCATCCTTGCTATATTCCAGGGATTTAAAAAATCAATAAAACACAGTGTTTACTATGTTAAATGCTGCCAGGATGCAATATACCAGAAATTGAACGTCTTTGAAAAAGAGAATTTATTATGCTACAAGTTTACAGTTCAAGGCCATAAAAAAGTCCAGACTAGAACATCCAGGTAGATACCTTGACTCAAAAAAGGCCAGCACCCATCATGTGGGAAATCACATAGCTGGCATTGGCTTATCCTTGTTTCTGGTTCATTGCTTCCAGCTTCTGATGCCAGTGGTTTCCTCTCTAAGCATCTGTGGCCTTCACTCAGCTCCTCTGCAGCACAACTCTGGGTTTTGGCTAGCTTAACATCTCATGGGATGGCACATGGTAAGGTCTAATGGGCTCTGCATCTCCGAACACCCATTTCTTGGTATCTTTTCTCTCTCAACACTCCAAGCATCTTCATATGTCTGTGTTTCTATCATCTCTGAGCTTTCTCCAAAAAAATTTCCCTTTTTAAAGGACTCCAGTAAACTACTCAATACCCACCTTGAATGTGTGGAGTCAAATCTCCATCTAATCAAAAGGCCACACCCACAACTGGTATGTCACATCTCCATGGAAGTAATCTAATCAAAAGTTCACACAAACAATTGCGCGGATCAATCTCCATGGGCACAATCTAATCAAAGGTTTCCACCCTAAACAATAGATCTGGCCCCACAAGAATAGATCAGGATTAAAACATGGCTTTTCTGCATTACAAATAGTTTCAAACTGGCACAACCAGGTTCAACCCTTAAGAGCTTACAACCTAATTGAGGGGAAAGACATAAAACAGATGCTTTTAATGTAATGTAATAAAAGGTGTGCTGCAAAGGGTATGTAGGGTGTGTGGGAACCCACAGAAGGAATCCTTAGTCCACTCTGGGGATTTGGGGAAGAGTTACTCAAAAATATGGTAAATAAGTTGAGTTTCAAAAGATGAATAAAAGCTAGATAAATATATATGGGTAAGCATATTCCAAACAAAAAAAATATCATCATTCTAAGCACGAAAGTGTTAAACAATATGATGTTGGGGTGAGAGATAGAGGGACAGGACATGAAAGAGGTTTGTAAGGAAGTAAAAGTCAGGAAAGAGCCCTTACCTTCAGTTTAGTATTGTCAGATTATACAGGGTTAGGTAGAAATGGAAAAGAATGCAAAAAGACCAAAAATAATAATAATGTTACTTATTGTTTATAATGTGTCATGCAGTACATTTAAGGCTTTAGGTACATCAACAGACTTATTTAACATAAAAGCCTTGTCTTCCATTTTACACAACAGAAGTGTAAAGTTGATAAAGGTTTAAAAGTTTTTCCAAGGTAATACAATTAGAAAAGTTGCACTTTAAAACCAATTCTAACTTAACAGCAGTACCTTAACCAACAAATCATAAGCCTTGCAGTAAAGAAAGGGATCAGGTAATAAAGGGATTTGTTTGTCATTCCAAAACCCTTACACATCATTCCATATGATGTTTTAATATACCCATGGATGTATTTACTCCTTTTATTTATACTAAATGTTTTAACACCCCTTGTTTTAGTTTCCTAGGATGTGTAAAGCAGACATCATGAAAATAGGTCGGCTTAAACAATGGGAATTTATTAGTTTATAGTTTGAAGTCAGAAAAATGTCCAAATCAATACATCATCAAGGCAATATTTTTTTACCAAACACCACCTGTTGGTGATCCTTGGGTCCACTACCACCATGGCAAGGCATACGATGGTTCTACTGACTTCTCCCTTCTCTTCCCAGGTTTTGCTGGTTTCAATTTCTAGCTTCCATGTTTCTCTCTCTGTCTCTCTTTCTCTTTCTCTCTCTCTCTCTCCCTCTCTCTCTCCCTCCCTCCCTCCCTCTCTCTCTCTCTCCCTCTCTCCCTCTCTCTCTCTTTATTCATTCTATTTATAAAAGACTCCAGTAAGAGGATAAAGACCCATCCTAAATGAGGTACCTCACACCTTAACTCAAGTAGCCTCATCAAAAGGTACTAATAAAATGGATCCACACTCACAGGAATGGATTAAATTTAAGATCATGTTTTTCTGAGGTAGAACAGCTTCAAACCACCACACACTTCTAGCATCGTAAACTGAAAATCTTCGATGAAATAACATACTTATCAGAAATTCAACAAAATTTAACTTAGTTGACCCAAATATGTTCAAACTCAACTTTTATCTTGGCCTTTGAAAGGTTGAACAGCCAGATTCCTTCTTATGTCCTTTTATTTATTTATTTTTTTCTGCATGGGCAGGCACCGGGAATTGAACCCAGGTCTCCAGCATGCCAAGTGAGAACTCTGCCAGTAAGCCGCCATTGCCTGCCAGATGCCTTCTTTAATGTAATTTTTGCCATCTCTGAACTTGTTCTTGACCAACTTGAGTAATTTGAACAAGTCATGCCATTCATGCATATTGCCAACGTCTGAATGTACACTTTGTAACATAAGAAAGCATTCTAGAAATAGCTTGAAATGAAAACCTCCTTGTGTGTTTTATCTATTGATCTTACATGAAAATATGAATATAATTATTGAAAGAATAAAATGCAGCAATAATGATGATTCAAAAGTATTGTGAAACCTTTTTGAGTAACAAAACTAGTGGTTGTACATGTGTGTGAGGTCAGCTGTCCATGATGAATTATTTTAACTGTCCCGTGAAACATGTTATCTCACAAAAGTATAATAAAAACCACCAATATTCTGGAAGAAAAAGTTTTGAAATAGTGGCTGTAAGTAAAAATATAGTGGACATTTCCATTATTCTTCTTCAACCAAAAATAAACTGCAGTATATTTCACTGTAATTTTTAAAGCACATTGAAATGGAAAGATTTAGTAGATCAAAAAACTAATCGAACAAAAAGAAGCCAATATAATTCTTTATAGATAAGAAATCTACCTGGGAAAGGCTTATATAAAAACCGTGGTTGCTTGCAAAGAAAGTCACTTCATGGTTAAACACAAGCCCTATGAAGATTTATTGGGGAGGAAGGTGTTCGAAGGCAAGGTGAATACAAACCCTGGTGTAGACCTGAGAAATGCTGACAGTCTTAAAATGTCTTTGTAGGAAGAAGAAGAATAAAAGGTTTTTGTAACACTGAAATACCCATGTTCTTATGAAAGATAGACTACCAAGGATTAATTAAATGAGCATGAAGATTGTATAGTTGATTTAGTTCAGTAAAGACTTATTGGACGACTATTGTGAGGCACATGAGCTCAATACTACATACAAACAAAATCCACAGTCCTTTATCTCAAGGAACTAGCACAATTTGTAGAGGAATCAAATGCAAGTAGGTAATTATTGTCTTTAGCAGCACAAATAGAAATGTGAACAAGAAACAAAATAGTACAGAGGCAATATAGCTGAGTAGCTGAGCAAGAGCTTTAAAATTAGGCTCCAGGGGGGGCCGCGGTGGCTCAGCGGGCAAAGTGCTTGCCTGCTATGCCGGAGGACCTCGGTTCGATTCCCGGCCCCAGCCCATGTAACAAAAAACGGAAAAACAAAATACAATAAAAACAAGAAAATGTTTAAAGATGTTTCCCTTTCTTCCTTCCTTCCTTCCTTCTATCCTTCCTTCCTTCTCTCTGTCTTTCCTTAAAAAAAAAAAAAAAAATTAGGCTCCAGAAAAACGCTATTAGCTTCTAACATTGTGATAACAGAAAATTAAGTTAATCCTAGCTTGGATTTCTAGTCTGTAAAATAATAAATAATAAAAATAATTTTTAAATATTATTTGCTGAGTGAGCATTTAGTGGAGAACAACTTTTAGCACAATGTCTGAAACAAAGCATGTTCTTAGTAATTGTATATATACATATGTGTTTATGAATATAAGTATAATTGCATATACATTTGTTAGTAGTATTATTATCATCATTCTGTAGAATAAGGAGTGATTAATTCAGTAATGCAGGAAGAAAATAAAGAAAGTCAAGATGGTGATTTTGAAAGGAAAAGTGAAATTATGCAAAGATGTTGAGAACAAATAGGTACCAAAATAAAGATAATACTTTGAAAAGCACAGAAGCATAAGCAAGTATGGTAAGGGAGAGGTTAGTTTGATTTTGTTAGAGAATAAAGTGCAAAGAGTAGTGCAAAGAGGTGGTCTGAAGAGCTAGGCAAGGTCATGTTGTATAAGACTTTGTGTGACATGCTAAATAATTGAGATTTTTATCCTGATGAGAGCTTGATGCAAATACTGGATTGAAGAGAGAAATAAAATTATCAGCATGTCATTATAAAGCGATTGAATATAAAAAGTTGATACCTTAACTAAAGAAAGAGACTTTGTGGTAAGTGGGAAGGGTGAATGCAGACAGATTATTTAATGGCATCTACAGGTAAGAGAAAATAGCCAAAACTAAAGCAATGATACTGAGAACTACCAGTTTTAAGGGAGGAGAGTAAATGACTTTTTCTAATGAATACCACTCTTCTCTTTTCACAATCACTCGAGTCATAGGGAAAAATTAAGAACAAAACTATATCTTTCATGAAAGTAGTAGACAAATTAATTTCTGGATGACAAAATAAATGGAAAAAGTCCCAACCAATGGGAATAGGACCCAGCAAGAATGAAAGAGGAAACAGAGCAAAAACTTCTGTGCTGCCCATGCTGTGGTGCATAAACAATTTTCTGTTTGTAGCAGTGAGAATTCAGTTCATGTAGTATTTGCAGGAGTTTTCATGATTTGGCCTAGTACCAAAAGAAAAGGAGAAGAGTGATGCCATCAACATAGCAATGTATGACATCCCTTGAAAAAACCTATACAGAGATTCAGTGAATAAAAGGACAAATCTCACATGCTTAGAACTATGGTTGAAGGTAGAGACTGGAGAAGGATTCCACAAATGCTAAATCAAAGAAAGAGAAAAATGTCAAATAGGAAACATCCATTCCAGACTGGCTAACCCTCTTCCGTCCTCCTTATTCAGTCTCATGCAGCTTGGGAAGTGCCAGGATCCATCCCACCTCCCAATTGGGACACATACAATGAAACCATCACAGAAATTAGTTAGAATCCCATGCATATTCAGACACAGGAACCCAAGTCCACTGAAACACAGAGCAGAACACAAATACCACTAGGTACGACTGTTTTGACTACTTAAGTTATGGATTTGGCAAAAGCTGTAACAGCCTGCCTTCATAGGGCTGAGAGGAATAGGTAGCCAAACAGCACCATCTACTGAGTAGGCTGAAAAGTGCAGGGGGAAAAAGTGGTTTTGAAGTCTTTCCAGACCCTCTCCCAAGGGCCATTGGATCTGGTCTACACCCCCTGCCAGATAACTGGTCATGCTTTGGCTAGGAAATACTGATCCCATTACAAAAGAAAAGCCTTAATACAAACCCAATCAACAACAAACTCCTCAGTAAGAAAGAGAACACAACCCTCAGAATAAACCCAACAAGACAACTAGAAGATCAAGTATCAGGAAAAAATCATGAGGCATACTAAAATGTGGGAAGATATGGCCCAGCCAATAGAACAAATTAAAAAGTCATAGGAGACACAGAATTTTGAACAACTAATTAAAGATGTTCAAACAAATCTCATAAAGAGAGTCAATAAGATAGCTACAGAGATAAAGGACATTAAGAAGAAACTGAAAGGACCTAAAGAAGAATTTGAAAGCATACAAATAAATCAACAGATATTATGGAAATGAAAGATAACATAGTTAAAATAAAAAATACATCAGAGACAAACAGCAGCAGATTTGAAGAGGCAGAGAGAGGATCAGAGAGCTAGAAGGTAGAGCATCTGAACTAGATAACAGAAAAGATGGGGGAAAGAATGGAAAAATTTGAGTAAGTTATTAGCGAAATGATTGACAACATGAAGTGCATAAACATTTCATCATGTCCCAGAAGAAGAAAAGGGAAAAGTACCAGGAAGAATACTGGTACAGGAAAAGTACAGGAAAGAATGGCTAAAAATTTCGCAACCTTTATAAAAGACACAGATATGCAAATCTAAGAAACCCAATGAACTCAAAACAGAATAAATATGAATAGGCCCAGTCCAAGACATATCAGACTGTCAAATACCAAAGACAAAGAGAGAATTCTGAAAGCAGCAAGAGAAAAGCAATTCATCACATAGAGGGAAACAAATAAGACTATGGGCTGATTTCTCATTACCTCCATGGAGATGCATAGACAGTAGTGTGATATATGTAAGATATTGAAAGAAAAAAATCACCAGTGAAAGATTCTCTATCAACAAAGTTGCCCTTCAAAAATGAAGAAGTTTAAAATATTCACAAATAAATAGAAGCTGAAAGAGGTCATTAAAAAGAGGCCTGCCCAACAGGAATAACTGAAGGGCATTCTGCTGACTGAAAAGAAAAACCAGGAAGGAAAGACTTATAGGAGAGAATAAAAATGAAGAATATCAGTAAGGGTAATCAAAGGGTAAAAACAGAGAAAAAGTAAGACATAGCATATAAAACCCAAAGGACAAAATGTTTGAAGAAAGTACTGGATTTACAGTAAAAGCATTGAATGTTAATGGATTGAAGTCCCCAATCAAAAGGCAGATTGGCAGAATGCATTTAAATATATGATCCATACTTTAAATGCATTTAAAATTATATGCTGTTTACAAGACTCATTTCAGATGCAAAGATACAAATAGTTTGAAAGTGAAAGGTGGAAAAAGATATTCCATGCAAGCACTAACCAAATGGGAAAAAAAATTGCTGGGGTAGCTATATTAACATCAGACAAAATAGACATTAAATACAAAAGTGTTATGAACAAAGGAAGACATTATATATTTAAAATGGACAATTCACCAAGAAGAAATAACAATCAAAATATCTATGCACCTAATCAAGGTACCCCACAGTACATGAGGAAAATACTTGCAAAACTGAAGGGTGTAATAGATGTCTCTGCAGTAATAGTGGAATACCGCAACAGACTACTCTCTTCAATAGACAGATCATCTAAACAGAATATCAACAAGAAAAGAGAGAACCTAAATAATATGATAAATGAACTTGTCCTAACAGACATATATAGAACATTGCACTCCCAAACAGCAGGTTATATATTCTTCTGAAATATTCACAGAACATTCTCCAGAATAGACCATATGCTGGGGCACAAAACAGGTTTTTAGTAATTTTGAAGGAAGAAAATTATGCAAAGTATTTTCTCTGATCATAATAAAAAGAAGCTGTAAATCAAAAACAGCTGGAGAAATGGAAAACTCACAAATATATGGAAGCTAAACAACACACTCTTAAATAATAAGTGGGTCAAAGAAGAAATTGCAAGAGCAATAGGAAAATATCTCAAGATGAATGAAAATGAGAACACAACATACCAAAATTTATGGGATGCAATGAAGGCAGTGTGAAGAAGGAAATTTATAGCCCTAAACATCTACATTAAAAAGAAAGAAAGAGCTAACTTCAAAAATGTAAATCAACACCAGGGCAAACTAGGGAATGAACAGCAGGCTAATCCCAAAGAAAGCAGAAGGAAATAAATAACAAATACCTGTGGAAATAAATGAAATTGGGGGAAAAAAGCAGAATAATCAATAAAATCAAAAGTTAGTTCTTTGAAAAGGACATCAAAATTGACAAACCCTCAGCTGAGCTGATAAAGAAAAAAAGAGAAAAGGTACAAATAAAAGAGAAAAGAGAAGGGGAACATCAGAAATGAGAAGGGGAACATTAACACAGACCCTGCAGAAATAAAAAAAGATCATAATAGGATACTAATGACCCCTGTATGTCAACAAAATAGCCATATAGATGAAATGAATAATGTCTTAGAAACATGCAAACATCCAAACTGACTCAAGAAGAAATAGAAGAGTTTAACAAATCCATCACAAGTAAAGAGATTGAATTGGCCATCAAAAACCTCCTAAGAAAGAAAGGCTCATGACAAGATTCCTTCACAGGAATATTTTGCCAAGCATTCCAAGAAGATGTAATAACATTCCTGCTCAAATTCTTCTAAAACTTTGAGGAAAAGGGCACGCTACCTAATTCATTCTATAAAGCCAATATTCTCTAATACCAAAACTTGATAACGATACCATAAGAAACCTACAGATCAATCTCTTTAATGAATATACATGCAAAAATCCTCAAAAAATACTTGCAATTTGAAAGCAAGAGCATATTAAAAAAATTATGCACCATGATCAAGTAGGTTTTATTCCTGATATACAAGGGTGATTCAACGCAAGAAAATCAATGTAATACACCACATTTACAAAACAGAAGGGAAAAACCACTAAATCATCCCAATCAACACAGAAAATTCATTTGACAAAATCCACCATCCTTTCTTGATAAAAACACTTTGAAAGGGAGGAAACTTCCACAACATGATAAACAGCCTATTTGAAAAATGCACAGCTATCATGATACTAAATGGCAAAAGATTGAAAGCTTTCCCTCTAAGGTAGGAAACAAGACAAGGATGCCCACTGTCACCACTGTTACTCAACATTGTGCTAGAAGTTCTAGATACAGCAATTAGGCAACAAAAAGAAATAAAAGGCATCCATATTGGAAAGGAAGAAGTAAAACTTACACTATTTGCAAACTATGTGATCCTATATTTAGAAAGTCCCTCAGAAAAATCTATGACAAAGTCACTAAAGCCAATAAATGAGTTCTGCAAAGTGGCAGGATACCAGATTGACACTCAAAAATCAGTAGTTCCTATACATTAGGAATGGGCTATCTGAAGAGGAAATCAAGAAAAAAAAATCCATTCACAATAGCAGCTAAAAGAATCAAATACCTATTGATAAACTTAACCAAGAATGCTGTGCTGGTTTGAAGCTATATGTACCCCATAAAAGGCTATGTTTTCTTAATCCATCCCTGTAGGGGCAGACCTATGGTGGGGACTACCTTTTGATTAGGTTGTTTCCATGGAGATGTGACCGAGCCCATTCAAGATGGATCTTAATCCCCTTGCTGGAGTCCTTTATGAGAGGGATAAAAGGCAGATGAAATTCAGGGATCTCAGAGAAGCTAAGATATGAAATCAAGAGAAAAATGCCCTAGTGATGTGAAGAAGAAATCAACAGGAGCTGAGAGAAAAGGTCATTGAAACCAGAAATTGAACCCGGGAGAGAAGGACAAGAAGACATTGTCATGTGCCTTCCCAAGTGACAGAGGAACCCCTGATGCCAGCAGCCTTTCTTCAGAGAAGGTATCCTCATGTTGATGCCTGAATTTGGGCCTTTTCATGGCCTTAGAGTTGAAACTTGTAACTTAATAAATCCCCATTGTTAAAAGCCAACCCATTTCTGGTATATTGCATTCCAGCAGCTTTAGCAAACCAAAATAGATGTAAAGGAACTATATGCAGAAACTACAAAACATTGCCAAATGAAATCAAAGAAGACCTAAATAAATAGATAGATGTTCTGTATTCATGGATTGGAAGGCTAAATGTTCTTAAGATGTCAATTCTATCCAATTTTATCTACAGATTCAATGCAATACCAATAAAAATTCCAATGGCCTACTTTGCAGAAAGGAAAGCTAATTATCAAATTTATTTGAAAGTGTAAAGGGCCTCTTAGAGCCAAAAGTATTTTTAAAAGAAGGATGAAGTTGGAGCCATCATCTTCCCAACTTTAAAGCATATTATAAAGCAACAGTGGTCAAAAGAGCATGATACAGGCATAAAGATTAGACATATTGATCAATGGAGTTGTATTAAGAGTTCAAAATACTCCCTCAGATCTATGGTCAATTGATTTTGGAAAAGCTTCCAAGTTCACTCAACTGGGACAGAACAGCCACTTCAATAAATGGGGCTGGGAGAACTGGCTATTCATATGCAAAAGACTGACAGAGGATCCCTATCTCTACTCTTATTCAAAATGAACTCAAAATGTATCAAAGTCCTAAATATAAGAGCCAGTACCATAAAAGTCCTAGAAGAAAGCTTAGGGAAGTATCTTCAAGGTTTAATGATAGGTGATGATTTCTTAGAACTTAGTCTCAAAGCACAAGCAATGGGATAAAAAGATAAACGGGACCTCCACAAAATTGAATACTTCTGTGCTTCAATGAACTCTGTCAAAAGGGTGGAAAGGCAACTGAGTCAATGGGGGAAAATACTTGGAAACCACATATCTGAAAAGGGTTTGATATCTGGGATATATATATATATATATATATATATATATATATATATATATATATATATATATATATATATATATATATAAATCCTAGAACTCAGCAATAAAAAAACAACCCAATTTTAAGAGGGGCAAGAGATATGAATAGACATTTTTCCAAAGATGAAATACAAATGGCTAAAAAGCACAGGAAAAGATGCTCATCTTCACTAGCTATTAAGGAAATACAAGTCAAAACCACAAGAGATATCATTTCACACATACTGGAATGGCCACTACTAAACAAAAAAGAAACTACAGTGGTGGTGAGAATGTGACAAAATAGAAATACTGGGTAGGCCATGGTGGCTCAGCAGGCAGAGTTCTTGCCTGCCATGCTGGAAACCCAGGTTTGATTCACGGTGCCTGCCCATGCAAAAAAAAAAGGAATATAATTTCTACATTTCATTTGATTTTTTATTTAGTTATCAATCTGTTTTATATAAAATAGGCATCTATTATATTTTTATTCATTTGTTTATAAACAAAGTCTGTCTCCATCTTTAGCTCTAAAATACTTAATCCATTTACAATCTTTTAATATTCATGCACTTCTATTTGCCATGTAAAAATAATGACTACTAGGGTGCACGGGTGGTTCAGTGGTAGAATGGTCGCCTTTCATGCAGAAGACTCAGGTTCAATTCACAGACCATGTACCCAAAAATAAAAAAAAAAATAAGGACTACTACTTAGAAAATAATTTAGGTAAAAAAATGATTATCATACATACTGAATAGGGTAGGAATTTACATCTTGTGGTCTTAAAACATTTTAACTAATTAGTAATAATAAAATTTCCTGAGTTATCTATGTATGATTTATCCTAAATTTTACTTTCTAATATAAAATAAATCTAAAAATCTCAGTACTAACTATATCTGAAAGTGAATGGACAAATCCAAATGTTATAATTGTCAATCTTGAAATATTACCTGGGCAATTAACTTGTTTTCTTTTAATTCCTCTAGGTATAATACACACTGAGACCCTCAGAGGGCCTGATAAAAGTACATATGCAGATTACAGATATGTACTTTTATCATATATATAAAAAGTACATATCTGTACTTTTTATAGCTGCCAAAGAAAAGAATGTCCAATATTTTCATGGAAAATGTGCCCAGAATGTGAGATTTCAGCCATCACTGACATCTTTAATAATAAGCAAGAAGAATGCTACACTCCAAGGCTGAATTCACTCTTCCTTAATATGTTCAGGATCCTTAGAGCAAGGGTTCTAAGGATTGACTAGATCAGAACAGAGTTCTTGATGAGATTTAACATTGAATATTGCAAAGATTTGTTAAAATTTTAATGAAAGAAGTCAATGACCTACAATAGTCAAGATGAATCTGAATTTCTTGAGCTGCGCATGAAAGAACTCTTCCTGACCCTTAAAACCTTACCAAACAGTCTCCTCATTGCCACCTTCATCTCCTTATTCCTAAATGTATAGATAATGGGGTTCATAAAGGGGGTGATAAGGGCATCAAAGATGGCTAAAAATTTATCAATAGATAAAGTAGGGAATGGCCATACATAATCAATAATGCAAGGACCAAAGAAAAAGAACACCACAGTGACGTGAGCTGAGAGAGTGGAGAGGGCCTTGGATGAACCACCTGAGGAGTGTTTACAAACTGTGACCAGGATGAAGATGTAGGACACAATCAGGATGAAGAAGGTACCCGTGGAGATGAAGCCACTGTTGGCAGTGACCAGAAACTCCAGTCTATATCTGTCTGTACATGCAAGCTTGATGAACCAAGGAAAATCACAATAAAAGCTATTCATTTTGTTGGGGCCACAAAAGGGTAAATTTACAACAAAAGCCAGCTGGGCCACAGAGTGAATGAGGCCAATGGTCCAAGCAGCAGCCAAAAGAAAAATGCACATTCTCAGGCTCATGATGGTCAGGTAGTGGAGGGGCTTACAGATGGCGATACATCAGTCATAGGCCATGACTATGAGCTGCACCATCTCCGTACCCCCAACAGTGTGAATAAAAAACATCTGAGTAATGCAAGCTTTCAAGGAGATAACCTTATATTTTCTGAAAAGGTCATAAATCATCTTTGGGGATGCAATGCTGGAAACACCTGTGTCAATGAAAGACAGATTTACCAGTAAGAAATACATAGGAGAATGTAAGTGATGGTCTGAGATTATTGTGAGCACAATGAGAAGATTTCCCAGCATACTTGCTACATAAAATATTGTGAAAAGCAGAAAAAGAAGAATTTGCATCTCCCAAGAAGTGGTGAATCCCAGAAGCAGAAACTCAGGTACCACCGATAAATTTCTTTCATCCATCAACTCTAAGTGCAAATCTAACTCTGGAGTTCCCTGAAAAACACAGAGAGAAAAAGACGTAAATTTTGAGTTGAAAGGGTAGATCATGGCTACAAAGTGACATGGGTGTCAAAAACAAAAGATTGGCTTGCCATTTTTCATAGTTAAGTAGAAGTGAGATAGTAAAAGACCCACAGAGAACCAGGGCCAGATTTTTCTTCATGCCTAAACCTTTGGTATCAATTCACTACATAGCCTCAAATTTTTTAAAAGCAAAATGAACTCTTATTAATTAAGCAATGCATAAATCATTTCAATACCTGGTTTAGAATATTATCAAGAAGGAAAAATGTAGACAAAGGATCCCCAGAATTTAAGACAAGGCATATTAGGAAGTAGAGAGATTTATGCTGCTTGATATCTGCCCTGAAAAAAAATGCCACAGAACAGAAACATGCAAAAAGGCATAGAGAATTGTCTGGAGAGGTGCTTGAATTTATTATTTTTAAGGACTGCCTAATATGCACAGTGTATATAGACTGAAACTTACTTACTACTTTTCCTAATAGCCAATCACCTTGTTTCTACATTTATTTCCCCCTAGAGATAATTCTGCCTAGCCTTGCATATTGATGTAATTCTTTCTGTGGCATGAGTTTCCAGGAATGAGATTCCTAAATCAAATGTGTATTTTTTATTTAGTCAAATTGTCTATTAGCTTTACAAAATGGCTGTAACAACACATATTTCCAGAAGAATAAATGCTATCACTTTTTAAAATTCTTGTCACCATAGTGGGTGTAAAGTAATATCTCATTACTGTAATTTTTATTTCCCTGACAGCCAATAGATTTGCACTTCTTCCAAAGTGTTTGTTTGAAATTTGGATTTGCTCCTCTATACATTTTTTTCCTATTTCCTATTATACTCTCCTCTTTCTGTCAGTTTGTAAGAAGTGTTTTTAACATTTTCAATTGTGAAAAATAAATATATACAGAAAAGTGATAAATTCCAAAATATAATTTAACAAGTAGTATATGGGTTATGGTTCTACAATTTCAGATATTTCCTTCTGGCTGTTCTAATACACAAGAAACTAAAAAGAAATACCTATATAATGATTCAGCAGTCCTAATCATTTGTTAAATCTTAACTTCTCTATTACAACTCCTCCCTCTCATTTGATCATTCTCTCACTCTTCAGAGATATATGCACAATGACCATTCTAACTTCTTTGTGTTGAAAAAGGGTGTTGACATTATAGGGTAGAGGAATCCAAGCGGTTGATGGTCTAGGAGAGACTGGTACCTCTAAGTTTCAGGGCTTATCAGGTATAGGATTATGTGGAGATTTTAAGTTCCTGAAAAATAAACTTAATATGTAAAATTTTTATATAGTCTTAGATAGAGCCCTGGGTTTTCTTGAGGGTTTTCAAGAATACTGTTGGTTGGGGTTTGGCCTACCATGGCAATTTGTAATGTCTGGCTGAAGCTTCCATACAAGTAACCTCCAGAATAAACCCTCAACTCTATTTGAAATCTTCTAGCCACTGAAATCTTATTTTGTTATGTTTCTTTTCCCCCTTTTGGTGAAGCAGGCATTCTCAATCCCACAATGCCAGAGCCAGGTTTAACAGGGTTTTTGAATATTTAGACATTAAAGTTGTGTCATCTGTTATATTATTTTTTCCAAATCAATTATCTATTAAATTTATTTGGTTTTTTTCTATACACAAATTTTTAAATGTTATATGATTAAATATAGCTATTTTTTATAGTTATATGGTTTTAGTCTTAGCTAAAATCTCCCTTTCCCCTGAATCATCATGTATACCCTTGGATTTTCTTTCAATATTTTATTATTTTACTTTTTCTGTTTCGGTCTGAGCTCCATTATTTTTGTATATAATATAAAATAGAAATCCAATATTACTTTCTTCCAGGTGAATAGAAGTACAACAGCATCACATACCAAATGAACCACTCTTCCCCTACTGATTTCAACTACTGATTTAATTTGCATATTAAATTCCCAAACATTCTAGGATCTGCTTCTGGAATCTCTATTGTGTTTCCACTTCTGCATTTCTGGAATCGCTACGTGTTTACACTTTTCTATTTATCTATTTCTATACAAATTTCATATTAATTTGTTAACAGTGACTTTTCTTACTATATCTGGTAAGGTAAATCCCTCCCTCAATGCTTTTCCAATACTATCTAGATATTATTGAGTATGTTTTATCCATATAAACTTCAAGATTATTTTATCCTCCAAAGCTGCTATTGGGCTTCTGATTTGAATTGCATTAAATTTATATATTAATTTTGAATGAAATCGCATTGCTATGATTTTAAGTCTTCCCATCCAAGAACATTATATGTCCATCCATTTGTTCCTATTTTATTTTATGCTCTTCAATAAAATTTTATTATTTTTTTCAAAATGTTCCATGCCTATTTTGCTAAAAATATTTCCATGTATTTTGTAGCTTTTCTCTTGGCATTACATGGATACCTTTTCTCATTTCCATTTCTAGTTTCTTCTAACTAGGAATTGAGAAAATTGTTTCTTTGACTGTTTTTATCTTTTATATACAGCCACCAATACATTTTATTATCGAATGTAGTAGTTATTTACTGAAGTCTCTTGGGTTTTATAGTTTTACATAATCATGTAATCAGCAAAAAGAGATCATTTTTAATCTTATATTTGCAGGTTCAATTTCTCACACCCCCTCCTCACTGTTACTATGAAAATCCTACTTTGCTGTTCCATCCTTGTCACGGTTAACATCACTCACCCACTCATGCATTTCTCTACTTTTCTATTAAAATAAGATGACAACTATTTCTGCTAGCAATCTATTTCCTTCTACTTTCCCCAAAACCAACTAAGATGAGGTCTTTAGGATACTTTTCTCCCCCTTCTTCTCAGTTCCTCTCCTTCTGTAACTCTTAACATTTTTAACTGTTATGCCTCCTGAATCCATTCTAACTAATTCGTTTGCTTTCATGATCTCCATCTCTTTATCTTTTTCTTATGTATTTTAAAATAGTCACTATATCTAATCTTCAAGTCCCTAATTTCAATCTAATTTGGATTTCAATAACAACCATTTTCTCTTTAAATCCATCTTCTGAGTTGTTTGGTTCCAGAGAGTCTTATTTATATGCTCTTACATGCATTTTTTTAAATTGAAGGTAACATCTGTTCTTCCAACAACCCTTGTTCCAAAATCACCCTAATACCCCATATGCTTTACAATACAAGTTATAAGATTTGGGAGGAACTTTAAAAATCATTTATATCATTATATCAACAATTTGAATCCAAGATTCATTCAATATATCCAATTCAGTCTGATATATTTTCATTCTCTAATCTCTCCAGGGATTTAGATGCCACCTAATGTACAGTGTTAGACTCTTTGTTAAGTGTGGTTGGAATAATAACCTGAGTTCTAAAATATAAAAATGCCTGGAACTCTACCAAATAAATAAGTATCATGGCATGGGGGTTTAAGTAAACTATAACTCTCAAAAATAGTTTTCTTATTTATTGTTTTATGATGAAATGATTAACTTGAAATTTCATTTTAGAATTCAAACCTAGAAATGAGTTTGCCCAAATACATTCTGTTATAATCATGGCTGATCAATCTTCCCTACCAGATAACAAGACATTGGAATTTAAAATAATATTCAACTCTCTTAACCTTTCCAAACACCCTAAATTTTGGTAGTGTGCAGTTTATTTAAAATAACATTCATTTTCTTCATGTTAATGTTCTAGAAAGACAGATTTAATTTATTAATTAAAAATAGAGACTAACAAGGTTCAAACCTGTCAGTACCACTTACCCTACCATTTACTGTAACCTTAGACAAATTACTTAATCTCATTGTATCTCCAGTACTGACATCAGTCTCAATGTCCACTTGAAGCCTCAGTGACCTAATGATCCTCAATATATTTATCTGGGAAATACTGTCTTGGAATCTCTATGGCCTGAAGAAGAAAGTAATATTAGAAGTCTGGTTCAGAGTAAAATTTAGATGAATTAAAATGAAAGAAAATATTTGCATTAAAACAAATTGGAGGAACTTCTTCAAGAAGATTTAATGTATCTAAGTGGTGGACACTCTCTTTAGGACTAAATTAGTAAATGCAAAAGAGCTATTAAAATACATTAAATAAGCACAGTTTAAAATGCTATTGTGAAGCACATAATGAAAATGCTTAAGTAAGAAACTCTGCACGGTCATTCATTTACAGTTAAGTCTCAGATGAAATAAGTAACTTGACCAACATCACACTGTTGATCATTGAAACAAGACCCAAACTCAAATCTGTCTGATTTCATAGACCATTTCATTAGTCACTATAATACACTACCTTTCTTCCTATCATTATTATAACATATTAAAAGGGATTCTCAGTTCTATGCCACTTTTAACCTTCATGGTTACTGTGATGAATAATCATGTCATATTTACAAAAAAGCCTTAGGTAAAAAATCATTCCATATCTTGGCCATTTGGGAAACACTAGAATCTCTTTAAAGCATATACATTTTTAAAAAGTATATACATTTAAAACAATGATGAATCTAGTAATATTGTTAAGAATTTTGATTTTTTTTGTACTAAAAAGTGGGTTAGGATGTTTATTAACTGTGCCTGTTAAGAGTAGGTAAAAAGTGTTGTGAAGTATTTATGAAAGTTAATCCTACAGCAATAAATTGTTTATTAATTAATTGCAATGTCAGATGGATGGCAACTAATTGAATTAGGTGCAATGTTTAGTAATTTTTCATTATTACTTGTAATAAACCTTTCCTATTAGGAATTCTTCTTATTCTATACCTTGCAAAAGTGCACAACTTATCATATAGTTTTTAAAAATAGTATGCCCCTATGTATTTTGCAACACTTCTCTTAATAGAGGTTGTATTAGTTAGGGTTCTCTAGAGAAACAGAATCAACAGGGAATACTTGCAAATATAAAATTTATAAAAGTGTCTCATGTGACCGCAGGAACTCAGAGTCCAAAATCCACAGGGCAAGTTGTGAAGCTGATGACTCTGATGGAGGGTCTGGATGAACTCTGCAGGAGAGGCTCACCAGCCGAAGAAGGAATGGGGCCTGTCTCCTCTGAGTCCTCCTTAAAAGGCTCCCCGTGATTAGATTTAGCATCACTAATTGTAGAAGACACTCCCTTTTGGCTGATTACAAATAGAATCAGCTGTGGATGCAGCTGACATGATCATGACCTAATCCTATGAAATGTCCTCATTGCAACAGACAGGCCAGTACTTGTCCAATCAGATAAACAGCTACCACAGCTTGGCCAAATTTACACGTGTCCCTAACCATGACAGTCCACCCCTTGTCAACTTGGCACCTATATATATATATATCACCTTAAAGCATACTTAATTTCCAAATGAAAACAAATAAGCACACATTTTTTTTAACCTGACAATACTCAACTGCCCTGCATACAACTGGAAACATATTAAATCTCTCCAGAATAGGGTGCAAATCCTTAGGCAACATTCATTCTTAAACTTGATATCTTAAAACTTAAATGTTATAACATGAACAGAACAGCATTACAGTCCTCGTTTCTGTAACTGATCACGTGGTCGAAGTTCATATTTATCACTACCTTCTTCCACTACACATTCTATGCTTCCTTTACCCTCAGCAAGCACTTCAGCTTGCCGTGGTTCTTTGCCTTGTGGGGTGACACAAACCTTCATTTCTGAAGCTTCAGAGCCATTAGTAATCCTGCCTGGATTGGGTTGTGTGCAGTTTTCCACTGATTTCAATCACAGGGCATGGTAGTACTAATAGACGCCCTGGGGGATCTCCTATATTCCAAGAAAACTCTTATTTACTTCCATTATGTAGTTGCAGTCTTATTTCTTTCTGATAGTCAGGGTCAATTACCCCAGAAAATAACATAATCCCCTTCTTGGCTTGTTGTTCCAGAGGCATAAGTAGCCCAAAGTGACCAGGTGGTAATCTTAACTTCCAGTTCAGTGGTATCATTGCTGTTTCTCCTGGAGGAAGCACACCCCATTTTGGAACTAAAACCTGTAGACCAGCAGAACTCAGGGTATCAGGGACAGGAAGCAAAAATTTTCCTAGTGGATCACTAGGGGTAATAGTGAGTGGTACCACACCCATTTCCATCCCTTGATTCCTGGACTCATGGATCTTGGCTATGGGAGAAACAACACCATACAACAGATGCTGATTCAGAACATACACAGCTTCCTGGAGAACATTACCCCAGCCTTTCAAGTTTTTGACACCTAGATCGCACCGTAATTGAGTTTTCAAAAGGCCATTCCACCGTTCTATCAGTCCAGCTGCTTCTGGGTGATGGGGAACATGGTAAGACCAGAGAATTCCATGAGCATGCACCCATTCCCTCACTTAATTTGCTGTGAAGTGTGTTCCTTGATCCAAAGCAATGCTATGTGAAATACCATGATGATGGATAAGGCATTCTGTAAGCCCATGGATGGCAGTTTTGGCAGAAGTATTGCATGCAGGGAAAACAAACCCATATCCAGAGTATGTGTCTATTCCAGTTAGAACAAATCGTTGTCCCTTCCATGAAGGAAGTGGTTCAATGTAATCAACCTGCCACCATGTAGCTGGCTGGTTACCTCTGGGAATGGTGCCATATTGGGGGCTGATTGTGGCTTTCTGCTGCTGGCATATTGGGTACTCATCAGTGCCTGTAGCCAGGTCAGCCTTGGTGATGGAAGTCCATGTTGCTGAGCCCATGCATAACCTCCATCCCTACCACCATGACCACTTTGTTCATGAGTCCATTGGGCAATGACAGGAGTTGCTGGGGAAAGAGGCTGACTGGTATACACAGAACGGGTCATCTTATCCACTTGATTGTTAAAATCTTCCTCTGCTGAAGTCACTCTCTTGTGTGCATTCACATCGAACACAAATATCTTCATGTTTTTAGCCCACTCAGTAAGGTCTATCCACATACTTCTTCCCCAGACCTTTTTGGCACCAATTTTCCAACTATGGTTTTTTCAAGTCCCTGATCATCCAGCCAAACCACTTGCAACAGCCCATGAGTCAGTATACAAATGCACCTCTGGCCAGTTTTCCTTCCAAGCAAAATTAACAACCAGATGCACTGCTTGAAGTTCTGCCCACCAGGAGGATTTCGTCTCACCACTGTCCTTCAAGGACACCCCAGAAAGGGTTTGGAATGCTGCAGCTGTCCACTTTTGGGTGGTACCTGAATGTCATGCTGAACAATCTGCAAACCAGACCCAAGTTTTCTCTTCCTCAGTCAATTCTCTGTAAGGAACTCCCCAAGAGGCCATAACTCTGGTCTGGGAAAGAAAGAGAAGGTAATGTGGCAGCAGGACTGGAAACCATGGGCATTTGTGCCACTTCTTCATGTAACTTACTTGTGCCTTCAGGACCTGCTCTGGCTCTATCTCGTATATACGATTTCCATTTTACAATAGAGTGCTGCTGTGCACGCCCAACTTTGTGTATTGGTGGGTCAGACAACACCCAACTCATGATAGGCAACTCAGGTCTCATGGTAACTTGGTGGCCCATGGTTAAGCGTTCAGTCTCTACTAAGGCCCAGTAGCAGGCCAAAAGCTGTTTCTCAAAAAGAGAGTAGTTACCTGCAGCAAATGGTAAGGCTTTGCTCCAAAATCCTAAGGGTCTGCATTGTGATTCTCCTATAGGGGCCTGCCAAAGCTCCAGACAGCATCTCTACTGCCACTGACACTTCCAGCACCATTGGATCTGCTGGATCATATGGCCCAAGTGGCAGGGCAGCTTGCACAGCAGACTGAACCTGTCACAGAGCCTCCTCTTGTTCAGGTCCCCACTCAAAATTATCAGCTTTGTTGGTCACTCAACAAACGGGCCAGAATAGCACACCCAAATGAGGAATATGTTGTCGCTAAAACCCAAAAAGACCAACTAGGCACTGTGCCTCTATTTGGTTGTGGGAGGGGCCAGATGCAGCAACTTATCCTTCACCTTAGAAGGGATATCTCGACATGCCTCACACCAGTGGACACCTAGAAATTTTACTGAAGTGTAAGGCCCTTGCATTTTTGTTGGATTTATCTCTCATCCTCTGACACACAAATGCCTTACCAGTAAATCTAGAGTGGTTGCTAGTTCTTGCTCACTAGGTCCAATCGACATGATATCATCAATATAAGGGACCATTGTGATGTCTTGTGGGAGGCAGAAATGATCAAGATCTCTGCAAACAAGATTATGACATAGGGCTGGAGAGTTGATATACACCTGAGGTAGGACAGTGAAAATATATTGCTGACCTTGCCAGCTGAAAGCAAACTGTTTCTGGTGATCCTTACTAATATCTATTGAGAAAAAAGCATTTGCCAGATCAATAGTTGCATACCAGGTACCAGGGGATGTATTGATTTGCTCAACAATGATACTACATCTGGCTCAGCAGCTGCAATTGGAGTTACCACCTGGTTGAGCTTACGATAATCCACTGTCATTCTCCAAGGGCCATCTGTCTTCTGCACACGACAAATAGGAGAGTTGAATGGGGATGTGGTGGGAATCACCACCACTGTGTCCTTCAAGTCCTTAAGAGTGGCAGTAATCTCTGCAATCCCTCCAGGAATATGGCACTGCTTCTGATTTACTATTTTGCTTGGTAGGGGCAGTTCTAGTGGCTTCCACTTGACCTTTCCCACCATAATAGCCCTCACTGCACGAGTTAGAGAGCCAACGTGGGGATTCTTCCAGTTGCTCAGTATGTCTGTGCCAATTATACATTCTGGAACTGTGGAAATAACTACAGGGTGGGTCTGGGGGTCCACTGGACCCACTGTGAAACGAACCTGAGCTAAAACTCCATTGATCCCCTGGCCTCCATAAGCCCCCACTCTGACCGGTGGTCCGGAGTGATGTATTGGGTCCCCTGGAATTAATGTCACTTCTGAACCAGTATCTAATAACCCCCAAAATATCTTATCATTTCCTTTTCCCCAATGCACAGTTACCTTGGTAAAAGGCCATCAGTTCCTTGGGGAAGACTTGGAGGAAGATTAACAGTATAAATTTGTGGCAGTGTAACAGGTTTCTCCCCCAAAGGGACCTGGCCTCCCCTTCATTCAAGGGGCTCTGGGTCTGTAAACTGTTTCAAGTCTGGAAACTGATTAAGGGGCCGTGACTCTGTGTTTTTGTAATTCAGGTTAAACTTCTGTTCATTTGACCTAGAACTCTTGTTTATACAGCTCCAACAAGAATTTAGTAGACTGCCCTTCTATTGTATTTCTAGGTACCCCATGATTTACTAGCCAATGCCACAAATCTCTGTGTGTCATATAATTTTGATGCCTCTTTTGAGTTTGCTGTCTATTATAATAGCCACATCTACCCTGTTGTTGGTGATTAAGTGCTGCCACCTGGCTTCTGTGAATTTTAGTCTAGTTATAGGTCTGGAAGAAACGAGGGGTGGTGGGTCATGAAAAGAATTAGAAACATCTTCCAAGACATTTGCTTCAGGGCCTTCATTTGCAGTGTGATCTGGTGAAACAGGATTAATCACTCTAGGGCTAATCCTTTCAGGAGGAGGTTGGTTGGCCAATTCCTCAAGGCAGGCTGGAGGTGGGGCAACTATGTTCTCAGGGCAGACTATTACAGGGTTATCTAGAGAAGACTTAGCATGGCCTAGGGTTTCAACCTCGCCCCCAACATCATTATCAGTCCATATGTCACCATCCCATTTTTCAGGGTCCCACTCCTTTCCAATCAATGCCCTCACTTTAACAGCAGACACCATGCAAGACTGAGATTTCAGTTTACATTGTAAAATTGCTCCTCTAACAATAAGATTCTGAGCCTTATTTTCATAGATCTCAAATCTACGGCTATAGGAAATAAGATTTTCCTTCAGGATACTCATAGAAACTTCTACATCTTTCAGACGTCACTTAAGCTTCTCATTTGAAGCCTTAAGCCCATCCCTTTCACTCCTTAATGTAGCCAGTGTATCTAAAAACAACCAACCAACATCTCTATAACTCTTATTTCTACAAAACTCTCTAAAGGTGTCAAAAAACATTATCCCCCAGAGTCTGGCTTTGTACAAGCGAAGCATTAGGAGAATCAAATGATGATATTTTGACTATATCCTTTGCCAACTCACTCCATGAATTGGGAGTGCCAGTCAGAGTAGAAAACCATTCATAAAAAAACATTTTTAAGATTCTGTTTCTTAAGAACCACCCCAGTTAGTTAGGGTTCTCTAGAGAAACAGAATCAACAGGGAACACTTGCAAATATAAAATTTATAAAAGTGTCTCATATGACCACAGGAACTCAGAGTCCAAAATCCACAGGGCAAGTTGTGAAGCCCATGACTCCAATGGAGGGTCTGGATGAACTCTGCAGGAGAGGCTCACCAGCCAAAGCAGGAATGGGGCCTGTCTCCTCTGAGTCCTCCTTAAAAGGCTTCCCGTGATTAGATTTAGCATCACTAATTGTAGAAGACACCCCCCTTTGGCTGATTACAAATGGAATCAGCTGTGGATGCAGCTGACGTGATCATGACCTAGTCCTATGAAATGTCCTCATTGCAACAGACAGGCCAGTACTTGCCCAATCAGATAAACAGCTACCACAACTTGGCCAAGTTGACACATGTCCCTAACCATGACAGAGGTTTTATGCATGAATCCTAAATTAAAACTATTACTATTTATACAGTAAAATAGATATGGTCTATGCAATAAATAAAAAACATGAATATTAGCTCTCCATCATTTCAGTACAAGATTTTTTGTTCAATAAGTTAGGTCAAGTTAGGTTGAACCATAATATAAATCACCATGACCAAAAAGATGGGTAGTTTTCAGGTAGTTTGAATTTCAGAATTGTGGAAATGTATACATTGGATAAAACATAATGTTGGCACATGTGAGAAAGCATGCTTCAATTTTAGGATTAAGACTACCACCACAACTGGGACTAGTACAGTCTCTCTGCCCTTTGTTCTGTTTCAGATGTCAAGTAATCTACTTGACAAACCCTAGTAATCTATTCTCTGATGCACACAAAGGAAAATGTTGAATACAGCTTAACTTTATATATCTTTATATCATCTGTATTTCTGTTACTTCCATGCCTCTAGGAAAACCATGGTTTTCTGTGATGACTATTGCAAAAGAATCAATTATTGTCTTTATGACATTTACAAAATAAGCTTTCCACTGTGGAAAATAAATATGAAAGTACCAGTAATATCATTTGGAAAGAGTCTGAGCTAAGATATTTTCAAAGGATCTGCTCATCCAATACACACATTCATCATAGTCAAATGAGGTTGTATATTTAAAAATGTGGAATAATCCTGAGATAATTTAGGATCGTGGTTCTCAATTTTTTTGGTCTCAGGACCCTTTTAACTATTAAAATTATTGAGGACCTCAAAAAGCTTCTCTTTAGCTAGGTTATATGTATTGATACCTGCAATTTTAGAAATTAAAACTGATAAACATTTAAAATACATATTCATTAACTCATTTTAAAATAGTGATAACAAACCCATTGGAGGTTAAAGTTAATATTATATTATATGAAAATAACTATACATATTTTGTGTGATGGTTAGCTTTTTCTTTTTTTAACATTTTTTATTGTAAAATATAACATATATACAAAAAAGCAATGTTTCCAAGTATATTTTAATGAGAAGTTATAGAACAGATTTTAAATTTTGGTATAGGTTAGAGTTCCACAATTTTCCATATTTTCTTCTAGTTGCTTCAAGACACTGGAGACCAAAAGAAACAGCAATATAATGATCCAGCAGTCACACTCATTTGTTAAATCTTATCTTCTTTGTGATACTCCTCCCATTTTTCTTTTATTTTTGTGAAAAGTAATATATATACAAAAAAGCAATAAATTTCAAAGTGCATCTCAACAGTTAGAATTAGCTGTAGAACAGATTTCAGAGTTTAGTGTGGATTACAATTCCACAATTTTAGATTTTAACATTTAGCTGATCTAAGGTATAAGAGACTAAAAGAAATATCAATATAATGATTCAGCAATCACATTCATTTGTGAAACACTACCTTCTCTGTATAACTCCAGCATCACCTTTGATCTTTCCCCGTCTTTAGGGGTATTTGGACTATTTCCACTCTAACTTTTTCGTGCTGAAAGGGGCTGTCAGTAATTTTGGAGAGAGGGATGAAACTAGTTGTTATTCTAGAAAGGCTGCCTCCTCTGCATTTCAGAATTTATCTGGCTCAGGGACACATAAGGAGGTTGTAGGTTTCTGGAAAGTTACCCTAGTACATGAAACCTTTGTAGAATTTTATATAATGCCCTAGGTGTTCTTTAGGATTGGCAGAAATGGTGAATTTTTGCTGAATTTTTTTATTGGCTCGAGTAACTTTGTTGTTGACTTCCCAGGATTTTGTAAATATAGTGTCAAGTCATCCACTTATAATGAAAGTTTTATTTCTACTTTTCAATTTGGATGCCTTTTATTTCTTTTTCCTGCCTAATTGCTCTAACTAGAGCTTCTAGTACAGTGTTGAATGATAGTGGTAACAGAAGGTATCCCTGTCTCATTCCCAATCTTAGGGGGGAGGCTTTCAGCCACTCACTGTTGAGTATGATGCTGGCTATGGGTTTTTCTTATGTGCATTTTATCATATTGAGGAAGTTACCTTTGATTCTTACTGTATGGAGTGTTTTTTTAACCAGAAAAGGGTGTTGAATTTTGTGTAATGCTTTTACAGCATCAATCAAGATGATCACATGATTTTCCCTTTTGTTTTGTTAAGGTGCTGTATTATATTAACTAATTTTCTTATTTTGAGTCATCCTTGCTTTCTTGGTATAAACTCCACTTGGTCATAGTATATAATTCTTAATGTGTTGTCGGATTTGATTTGCTGATATTTTGCTAAGAATTTTTGCATCTTTCAATGGGGAGGTTGGACTGTAGTTTTACCTTTCTTGTATCACCTTTACCCTGTTTTGTTATTAAAGTCTTGTTAGCTTCACAAAATGAGTTAGGAGACTTCCATTTTCTTCAATTATTTGGAAAAGTTTGAGCAGGATTGGTATGAGGATTTTTTGGAATGTTTGATGAAATTCTCCTGTGAAGCCATCTGGCCCTGGGCTTTTCTTTGTTGGAATATTTTTGATGACTGCTTGAATCCCTTTTCCTATGATTGCTTCATTCAGATCCTGTATTCCTTCTTCATTCATTGTAGCTTGTTTGTGTGTTTCCAGGAATTTTTCCAGTTGTTCACATTTATTCTTTTATGATTTTTTAAAAATTCTTCAAGGTATGCAATAATGACCTCTCTCTCATTTCTGATATTCGTTGTTTGCATACTCTCTCTTTTCTTCTTTGTCAGCCTTGCTAGTGGTCCATCAGTTTTATTTAATCTCTCAAAGAATCAACTTTTGGTTTTACTGATTCTTTCTATTGTTTTTTCTTAAGTTTCTGCAGATAAGCATTAAGGCTTTGATTATTGATTGCTCTTTCTTTCTTTTTTTCTTTTGCATGGGCAATCTCCGGGAATTGAACGCAGGTCTCCAGCATGGCAGGTGAGTACTCTTCCACTGAGCCATGGTTGCCAACCCTCTTCTTTTTTCAATATAGGCTTTCAGGGCAATAAATTTCCCTCTCATCACAGCCTTTTCTGCATCCTAAAAGTTCTGACATGCTGTATTCTCATTTTCGTTCATCTCTTGATAGCTACTGATTTCCCTAGCAATTTCTTCTTTGATCCATTGGTTATTTAAGAGTGTGTTATTTAATCTCCATATATTTGTGAAAGTTCTCATTCTTTGGTGGATATTGATTTCAAGCTTCATTTCATTGTGATCAGAGGAAGTGCTTTGAATAATTTTATTTTTTTTAATTTATAAAGACCTGTTTTCTGTCCTAGCATATGATCTATTCTGGAGAATGCATCATGAGTGCTAAAGAAGAACGTATAACCTGGAGTTTTGGTGGTATAATTACCTATATATGTCTGTTAGGTTAGGTCTAATTAATTTGCCAAATTGTTAAATTCTCTATTTCCTATTTGATCCTCTCTCTGGTTGTTCTATCTATAGAGGACAGTGATGTATTGGCATCTCCTACCGTTATTGTTGAAACATCTATTGCCCTCTTCAGTTTTGCCAATGTCTGTCTTATGTACTTTGGAGCTCCCTTACTGGGAGCAGAAACATTTATGATTGTTATTTCTTCTTGGTTAATTGTTCCTTTTACAAGTATATAGTGTCCTTCTTTGTCACTTATGTCTTTACATGTAAAGCCTATTTTGTCTGATATTAGTATTGGTACTCCTGCTTTCTTTTAGCCACAGCTTGCTCGGAACATCTTTTTCCATCTTTTCACTTTCAGTCTATTTGTATCCTTGTGTCTAAGATGAGCCTCATGTAAGCAGCATATAGCTGTACTAAATTTCCTAATCCATTCTGCCAATCTGTATTTTGAAAGCAAAATAAAGAGTGTAGTAAAAAGAATTTGTAATGTTTTTTCAAATTGCTTTAAATATGGCTTAATAGAGGCAGTTGAGATCCCTTAATCTATTTCAGCAGCAGTTTGTTACATAATGTTGTTTTGATGGAAGTATATGAAGATCATCTAGGCTTAAAAATATATGTTGGTGAATAAGATCTGAGCATTTTGATTTTGGTGTACTTGCAATGGTGATAAAACTTCAGAAACTTCTTATCAAAATGCTAGGCATTGCCATCAAATGGCTGTAGTTATGATATTCCTTATCACTACAAACTCACACAACAAAATAAAAAGGTAAAAAATTACTAACTTTTTCAATCATTACTACAAATATTAAAACACCATAAGATATTGTCTTTTTTGTTGTTATTGTATATGTTGTCTTAAACATCAATATTCTTTTATATTAATCCTTTTTGGAAATTTTCATTCTTTATTCAACCTGGGATTTTTTTTTCCAGGCTGAAGATCATTCCCTAGATTTCTTGTGATAACAGTACTCTCAGCTGTTGTTTATCTGCAAACATCTTCATTTTTTCTTCACATTAGATTGGTATTTTTGCTAGATATAGAATTCCAGGAAGGAATTTTTTCTCCGTACCTTAAGCTATTATGTTATTGTCTTATGGCTTTCAAATTATCTGTTGATTATTCAGGCATCAGTCATGTAGTCCCTTTTAAGATAATGTTTCTTTTCTCTATCTTATTGATGATATTCTCTTTATTGTTCAACAAAATGACTTTGATGTATCTATAATCAGGCTTTCTTTATGTTTATCCTTTTTTCTGTTAACTGCATTGTGTGAATTACTGGATCAAAGACTTTCAACAATTTTGTAAAATCCTCAAACACCATTTTTCATTTGATGCTCCAATTCTTTCTTGGAGTTCATTTATACATGTGTTCCAGAATGTCATATTGTTCCATCTGTCTCACACACTCATATTCTGTTCTGTTAGTTACTGTTTCTATCATTATTATTGTTACTCTGATCAGTACTACTGAAATATTACATCTCTGTGCTTCAGCTTTGATAATTTTAATGATCTACCTTATCAGTCCACAGATCCTTTCTTAGGTTCTCTTCTGTCTGCCTTTAAGCCTATCCTAAATTAATATTTTCATATTTTTCAGTTGTAAAATATCTCTAGGTACCTTCTTTCAGTTTCCATTTCCAATTAAAATTATTCACATTTACATCCATTTACTCAATTTTTCCTCTTAAAAACCTTTTCTTCTTTTAAAATGCATGATGTTTATTTTAAATGTATTAATTTCAAAAATGAGTCATCTGAAAAGAAAATGAGTCATCTGTGACCTGCTTCTCTCACAATTTGAATTGTTGGTCATATATTACTGATTATTATTATCTCTCATATTTTATGTGTATTACACATCTTGTATAAAGGGAATTTTACCTCATATATTTCTGTAGAGGTTATTTCTTTTTCTGTTAGGCACAAAGGAGTAACACCACAATCTAATTAGATATGGCTGATTTGAATTTGGATTGTCATTTTTATAAAACTCAATTCATTTCTGTTAGATGCCTGCTCTCTGATTATGTCTGTTGACTTTTGATTGTGACTCTGACAGCTCTCTTTCTTCTCAGCTTAAAAGATTGTGGAATTTCATTTTGTCATTCAGAATTTTTGGGCTTGAAACTCTAAGTATCTCATCTCTTCTTCTTTCCCCTAGTTTTGAAAATATGGCATATTCCTCAAATAGAAATGAGTGCTATGTTTGTAGCTGATATTTTAATACAGATAACTAAAATCCTTTACAATTACAAATTTCAAGCAACAAAATAATCATGAGCTTGGAAAAAACATAAAATATTGCTGAACATATAATCCAGAAAGAATTTCATATCATAGATACTCAGGTCAAAGAGTCATCTCAATGTTAGCCAGTGATTTGTCCCAGTTTTCCAGATACAAAGCAAAAGATAAATTAAATCAATTTCCTAATGTATATGGATGAATTATTATAATATACAGGCTTACTTCATTTTATTGTGCTTTACTTTATTGCACTTTGCAGGTACTGTGCTTTTACAAATTGAAGATTTTGTGGGAACCCTGCATCAAGGAAGTCTTTGGCACCCTTTTTCCGATAGCACATGTGCTCACTTCATGTTTCTGTCATATTTTGGTAAATCTCACGTTTCAAACTTTTTCATTACTATTATATCTCTAATGGTGATCTGTGATCTTTGCAGTTACTTTGTTATGGGGAGCCATAAAGTGTGACCATATAAGATAGAAGACAATCAATAAATGTGTGCATTCTGACTGCTCCACCAATCAACCATTTCCCCATCTCTCTCCCTCTTCTTAGCCCCCCCATTTTCTGAAATACAACAATATTTTAATTAGTCCAATCAATAATCCTACAATGGCTTCTAAGTGTTCATGTGAAAGGATGAGATATACATCTCAAACTTTAAATCAAAAGGAAGACGTGATTAAGCTTAGTGAGGAAGGCATGTCAGAAGCAAAGATAGGGCAAAACGTAGGCCTTTTGTGCCAAACAGTTAGCCAAGATGTGAATGTACAGTAAAAGTTTTTGAAGGAAATTAAAAGTGCTATAGTAGTGAACACATAAATTATTAGAAAATGAAACATCCTTGTTGCTAATATGGAGGATATTTTTGTTGACTGGATAGATCAAGCCAGCCATGACATCCCCATAAACCAAAGCTTTATCCACAGCACGGCCCTAACTGTCTTTAATTTTATGAAGGCTAAGAGAAGCGAGGAAGCTTCAGAAGAAAATTCTGAATCTAGAAACATTTTTTCATGAGACTTAAAGAAAAACCCATTTCCATAACATAAAAATGCAGGATGAAGCAGAAAGTGCTGATGTAGAAGCTGCAACAGGTTACTCTGAGGACCTAGCTAAGATAGTTAATGAAGGTGGCTACACTAAAGAACAGACTTTCAGTGTTGACAAAACAGCCTTATTTCCTGTTGACAATGTTTCTGGTCACTCAAGAGCTCTGATGGGGATGTGCAATGAGATGAATGTTGTTTTCATGACTACTAACACTATAATCATTATGCAACTTATGGATCAAGGAGTCATTTGTACTTCTAAGTTCAAATTTTTAAGAAATACAATTTGTAAGACTATAGTTACCTTAGATAGTTATTCTTTTAATGAATCTTAGCAAAGTAAATTGAAAATCTTAAAAAAGAATTCACCCTTCTAGATGCCATTAAGAACCTCCGTGATTCATGGGAGTAGGTCAAAATATCATCATTAACAGGAATTTGGAAGAAATTGATTCCAGCCCTTATGGATGAATTTGGGGGCTTCAAAATTTCAATAGAAGAAGTAACTGCAGATGTAGTATAAATAGCAGGAGAACTAGAATAAGAAATGGAGCCTAAAGATATGACTGAATTTTTGCAGTCTCATGATAAAACTTCCACAGATGAGGAGGGGGATCCAAGATGGCATCTTAGTAAGGTACATGCGCCTTAGTTCCTCCGACTCCAAATCAACTAATAGGTGAACAGAAACAGTACAAAACAGCTCCCGGGGCTACAGCAGGGAATGGACACACAGCGTAACCCAGTCTGGGCTGGTTAGTCTGACTGCGAAACTCGGCTGCGGTGAGTGAGATCCCCGAGCGGCGGGCGATTTCCCGAGCAGCCGCAGCTGTGGCAGTCTGAGCTAATCCCTCCCTCCTTCCCGGGCTGGCTGAGGGACGCGGAGAGACAAGCTTCCCAGCCAAGGCTGCCGGCGCCACACTTTTGCGGGCGGCTTCGAGTCTCGGCTTCGAGTCCGCGACTACGAGTCTCACATCAGAGGGCTATCCAAAGTCTGGGCTGGCAAGTCTGATTGCGAGACTTGGCTGCGGCGAGACCCCCGAGCAGCCGCAGCTGCAGCAGTCCGAGCTAATCCCTCCCTCCTTCCCGGGCTGGCTGAGAGACTCAGAGAGACAAGCTTCCCAGCCAAGGCGGCCGGCGCCACACTTTTGCGGGCAGCTTCGAGTCTCGGCTTCGAGTCCACAGCTACGAGTCTCGGATCAGAGGGCTATACAAAGTCTGGGCTGGCAAGTCTGACTGCGACTCTTGGCTGCGGCGAGATCCCCGAGCAGCGCGTGATTTGCCGAGCAGCCGCAGCTGCGGCGGTACGAGCTAATCCCTCCCCTCTTCCCGGGCCGGCTGAGAGTATCGGAGAAGCAAGTTTCCCAAGCCGAGGCAGGTGGTGCCCTTCTTCTGCGGGCGGCTTTGAGTCTTGGCTTTGAGTCCGCGGCTATGAATCTCAGATCAGAGGGCTATCCAAAGTCTGGGCTGGCTAGACTGACTGCGAGACTCGGCTGTGGTGAGACCCCCGAGCGGCGCGTGATTTCCCGATCAGCGGCAGCTGCAGTGGTCCGAGCTACTCCCTCCCTCCTTTCCAGGCCGGCTGAGAGTATTGGAGAAGCAAGTTTCCCAAGCCGAGGCAGGCGGCACCCCTCTTTTGCGGGCGGCTTCGAGTCTCTGCTTCGGGTCCGCAGATACGAGTCTCGGATAGGAGGGCTATCCAAGCAGCGGTAGCCCCCCCCCCACGGGAGGCTTCCCGGTCTGGTGGGGAATCGCCCAGGCCCGCTGCGGCCCGCAACCAGCCACAGGGTCCCCTCAAGCCGCGGCAGCTGACGCCCCCACCACATGCGGCCCCTGAACCAACGGAGAGAATTGGATCTGAAATCCCCAGGCCACAGAGATCGGTGACTGGGGGAGACCCATTCCAAACACTTGAGACAAACGTGTGCCACGTGCGCCACATACTGGGCAAGATAAGAAAAACAGATCCCAGAGATTTCACAGAAAAATATTACAACCTTGCTGGGTCCAACACCAAGAGAAATCTGAATAAATGCCCAGACGCCAGCAGCAGAAGTTAACTGTCCACGCTCAAAAGATTGAGAATATGGCTCAGTCAAAGGAACAAACCAATAGCTCAAATGAGACACAAGAGCTGAGACAACTAATGCTGAATATACGAACAGAAATGGAAAACCTCTTCAAAAATGAAATCGATAAATTGAGGGAGTACATGAAGAGGACATGGGCTGAACATAAAGAAGAAATAGAAAAACTGAAAAAACAAATCGCAGAACTTATGGAAGTGAAGGATAAAGTAGCAAACATAGAAAAAATAATGGATAGCTACAATGATAGATTTAAAGAGACAGAAGATAGAATTAGTGATTTGGAGGATGGAACATCTGAATTCCAAAAAGAAACAGAAACTATAGGGAAAAGAATGGAAAAATTTGAACAGGGTATCAGGGAACTCAAGGACAATATGAACCACACAAATATACGTGTTGTGGGTGTCCCAGAAGGAGAAGAGAAGGGAAAAGAAGGAGAAAAACTAATGGAAGAAATTATCACTGAAAATTTCCCAACTCTTATGAAAGACCTAAAATTACAGATCCAAGAAGTGCAGCGCACCGCAAAGAGATTAGACCCAAATAGGCGTTCTCCAAGACACTTACTAGTTAGAATGTCAGAGGTCAAAGAGAAAGAGAGGATCTTGAAAGCAGCGAGAGAGAAGCAATCCATCACATACAAGGGAAACCCAATAAGACTATGTGTGGATTTCTCAGCAGAAACCATGGAAGCTAGAAGACAGTGGAATGATATATTTAAGTTACTAAAAGAGAAAAACTGCCAACCAAGACTCCTATATCCAGCAAAATTGTCCCTCAAAAATGAGGGAGAAGTTAAAACATTTATAGACAAAAAGTCACTGAGAGAATTTGTGACCAAGAGACCAGCTCTGCAAGAAATACTAAAGGGAGCACTAGAGTCAGATACGAAAAGACAGACGAGAGAGGCATGGAGAAGAGTGTAGAAAGAAGGAAAATCAGATATGATATATATAATACAAAAGGCAAAATGTTAGAGGAAAATATTATCCAAACAGTAATAACACTAAATGTCAATGGACTGAATTCCCCAATCAAAAGACATAGATTGACAGAATGGATTAAAAAACAGGATCCTTCTATATGCTGTCTACAGGAAACACATCTTAGACCCAAAGATAAACATAGGTTGAAAGTGAAAGGTTGGGAAAAGATATTTCATGCAAATAACAACCAGAAAAGAGCAGGAGTGGCTATACTAATATCCAACAAATTAGACTTCAAATGTAAAACAGTTAAAAGAGACAAAGAAGGACACTATATACTAATAAAAGGAACAATTAAACAAGAAGACATAACAATCAAATATTTACGCACCGAATCAGAATGCCCCAAAATACGTGAGGAATATACTGTAAACACTGAAAAGGGAAATAGACTCATATACCATAATAGTTGGAGACTTCAAATCACCACTCTCATCAATGGACAGAACATCTAGACAGAGGATCAACAAAGAAATAGAGAATCTGAATATTACTATAAATGAACTAGACTTAATAGACATTTATAGGACATTACATCCCACAACAGCAGGATACACCTTTTTCTCAAGTGCTCATGGATCATTCTCAAAGATAGACCATATTCTGGGTCACAAAGCAAGTCTTAACAAATTTAAAAAGATTGAAATCTTACACAACACTTTCTCGGACCATAAAGGAATGATGTTGGAAATCAATAATAGGCAGAGTGCCAGAAAATTCACAAATACGTGGAGGCTCAACAACACACTCCTAAACAACGACTGAGTCAAAGAAGAAATTGCTAGAGAAATTAGCAAATACCTCGAGGCGAATGAAAATGAAAACACAACATATCAAAACTTATGGGACGCAGCAAAGGCAGTGCTAAGAGGGAAATTTATTGCTCTAAATGCCTATATCAGAAAAGAAGAAAAGGCAAAAATTCAGGAATTAACTATCCATTTGGAAGAACTGGAGAAAGAAAAGCAAGCTAACCCCAAAGCAAGCAAAAGGAAAGAAATAACAAAGATTAGAGCAGAAATAAATGAAATTGAAAACATGAAAACAATAGAGAAAATCAATAAGGCCAGAAGTTGGTTCTATGAGAAAATCAATAAGATTGATGGGCCCTTAGCAAGATTGACAAAAAGAAGAAGAGAGAGGATGCAAATAAATAAGATCAGAAATGGAAGAGGAGACATAACTACTGACCTCACAGAAATAAAGGAGGTAATAACAGGATACTATGAACAACTTTATGCTAATAAATACAACAATTTAGAGGAAATGGACGGGTTCCTGGAAAGACATGAACAACCAACTTTGACTCAAGAAGACATAGATGACCTCAACAAACCAATCACAAGTAAAGAAATTGAATTAGTCATTCAAAAGCTTCCTAAAAAGAAAAGTCCAGGACCAGACGGCTTCACATGTGAATTCTATCAAACATTCCAAAAAGAATTAGTACCAACTCTCCTCAAACTCTTCAAAAAATCGAAGTGGAGGGAAAACTACCTAATTCATTCTATGACGCCAACATTACCCTCATACCAAAACCAGGCAAAGATATTACAAGAAAAGAAAACTACAGGCCGATATCTCTAATGTAATATAGATGCAAAAACCCTCAATAAAATTCTAGCAAATCGTATCCAACAACACATTAAAAGAATTATTCATCATGACCAAGTAGGATTCATCCCAGGTATGCAAGGATGGTTCAACGTAAGAAAATCAATTAATGTAATACACCATATCAACAAATCAAAGCAGAAAAATCACATGATCATCTCAATTGATGCAGAGAAGGCATTTGACAAGATTCAACATCCTTTCCTGTTGAAAACACTTCAAAGGATAGGAATACAAGGGAACTTCCTTAAAATGATAGAGGGAATATATGAAAAACCCACAGCTAATATCATCCTTAATGGGGAAAAATTGAAAACGTTCCCCCTAAGATCAGGAACAAGACAAGGATGTCCACTATCACCACTATTATTCAACATTGTGTTGGAGGTTCTAGCCAGAGCAATTAGACAAGAAAAAGAAATACAAGGCATCAAAATTGGAAAGGAAGAAGTAAAACTATCACTGTTTGCAGATGATATGATAATATACATCGAAAACCCAGAAAAATCCACAACAAAACTACTAGAGCTAATAAATGAGTACAGCAAAGTAGCAGGTTACAAGATCAACATTCAAAAATCTGTAGCATTTCTATACACTAGCAATGAACAAGTGGAGGGGGAAATCAAGAAATGAATCCCATTTACAATTGCAACTAAAAGAATAAAATACCTAGGAATAAATTTAACTAAAGAGACAAAAAACCTATATAAAGAAAACTACAAAAAACTGCTAAAAGAAATCACAGAAGACCTAAACAGATGGAAGGGCATACCGTGTTCATGGATTGGAAGACTAAATATAGTTAAGATGTCAATCCTACCTAAATTGATTTACAGATTCAATGCAATACCAATCAAAATCCCAACAACTTATTTTTCAGAAATAGAAAAACCAATAAGCAAATTTATCTGGAAGGGCAGGGTGCCCCGAATTGCTAAAAACATCTTGAGGAAAAAAAACAAAGCTGGAGGTCTTGCACTGCCTGACTTTAAGGCATATTATGAAGCCACAGTGGTCAAAACAGCATGGTATTGGCATAAAGATAGATATATCGACCAATGGAATCGAATAGAGTGCTCAGATATAGACCCTCTCATCTATGGACATTTGATCTTTGATAAGGCAGTCAAGCCAACTCACCTGGGACAGAGCAGTCTCTTCAATAAATGGTGCCTAGAGAACTGGATATCCATATGCAAAAGAATGAAAGAAGACCCATATCTCACAACCTACACAAAAGTTAACTCAAAATGGATCAAAGATCTAAACATTAGGTCTAAGACCATAGAACAGTTAGAGGAAAATGTCGGGAGATATCTTATGAATCTTACAATTGGAGGCGGTTTTATGGACCTTACACCTAAAGCAAGAGCACTGAAGAAGGAAATAAATAAATGGGAACTCCTCAAAATTAAACACTTTTGTGCATCAAAGAACTTCATCAAGAAAGTAGAAAGACAGCCTACACAATGGGAATCAATATTTGGAAACGACATATCAGATAAAGATCTAGTATCCAGAATTTATAATGAGATTGTTCAACTCAACAGCAAAAAGATAGCCAACCCAATTACAAAATGGGAAAAAGACTTGAATAGACACCTCTCAGAGGAGGAAATACAAATGGCCAAAAGACACATGAAGAGATGCTCAATGTCCCTGGCCATTAGAGAAATGCAAATCAAAACCACAATGAGATATCATCTCACACCCACCAGAATGGCCATTATCAACAAAACAGAAAATGACAAGTGCTGGAGAGGATGCGGTGAAAGAGGCACACTTATCCACTGTTGGTGGGAATGCCAAATGGTGCAACCACTGTGGAAAACAGTTTGGCGGTTCCTCAAAAAGCTGAATATAGAATTGCCATATGACCCAGCAATACCATTGCTGGGAATCTACTCAAAGGAATTAAGGGCAAAAACTCAAACAGACATTTGCACACCAATGTTTATAGCAGCGTTATTTACAATTGCAAAGAGATGGAAACAGCCAAAATGTCCATCAACAGACGAGTGGCTAAACAAACTGTGGTATATACATACGATGGAATATTATGCAGCTTTAAGGCAGGATAAACTTATGAAGCATGTAATAACATGGATGGACCTAGAGAACATTATGCTGAGTGAGTCTAGCCAAAAACTAAAAGACAAATACTGTATGGTCCCAATGATGTGAATCGACACTCGAGAATAAACTTGGAATATGTCATTGGTAACAGAGTTCAGCAGGAGTTAGAAACAGGGTAAGATAATGGGTAATTGGAGCTGATGGAATACAGACTGTGCAATAGGACTAGATACAAAAACTCAAAAATGGACAGCACAATAATACCTAATTGTAAAGTAATCATGTTAAAATACTGAACGAAGCTGCATCCGAGCGATAGGTTCTTGTTTTGTTTTGTTTTGTTTGTTTTGTTCTTATTATTATTACTTTTATTTTTTTTCTCTATATTAACATTCTATATTTTTTCTGTTATACTGCTAGTTCTTCTAAACCGATGCAAATGTACTAAGAAACAATGATCATGCATCTATGTGATGATGTTAAGAATTACTGATTGCATATGTAGAATGGTATGATGTCTAAAAAAAAAACAATGGTCAGCACACTACTGCCTAACTGTAATGTAATTATGTTGGAACGCTGAATGAAGCTGCATCTGATCTATAGTTTTGTTTTGTTTTTTTTTCTTTCTCTTATATATTTTTGTACTTTTTATTTTTATTTGTGTTTTCTCTGTGTTATCACTTTATTTCTTTTTCTGTTGTCGTGCTATTTCTTTCTCTAAATCGATGCATATGTACTGAGAAATGATGAGCATACACCTATGTGATGATATTAAGAATTACTGATTGCATATGTAGAATGGATTGATTTCTAATGTGTTAGTTAATTTTTTTTTAATTAATAAAAAAAAAAAACTTCCACAGATGAGAAATTGCTCCTTATGGATGAAAAAGAAAGTGGTTTCTTGAAACAGAAACTGCTCCTGGTGAAGATGCTGTGAACATTGCTGAAATGAGAACAAAAGATTTAGAATGTTAATGAAGTTTAGTTGTTAAAACAGCAGCAGAATTTGAGAGAATTGATTCCAACTTTGTAAAAAGTTCCACCATGGGTAAAATGCTATCAAACAGCACATCATGCTAGAGAGAAATCTTTCATGAAATAAACAGTCAATTGCTTAGGCGAATTTCACTGTTGTCTTATTTTATGAAATAGTCACAGCTACCTCAACCTTCAGCAACAACCATTCTGATCAATCAGCAACCATCAATATCAAGGCAAGACCTTGCACTAGTAAAGATTATGAGCCTCCACTAGCAAAAAGTTTATCACTGAAAGCTCAGATGATGGTTAGCGTTTTTAAGCCACAAAATATTTTTAATTAAGGGATGAGCATTGTTTTTTTAGACATGATATTACCTCCCACTTAATAAACTACAGTGTAGTGTAAACATAACTTTTATATGCACTGGGAAACAGAAAAATTCACATGACCCAATTTATTGTGATAGCCACTTTAGTGTACTAGTCCAGAAGACAACCCAGAATTATGGGTTCTGAGGTACGCCTTATATCACATGATAAATGTTTGGAGCACATATCATGAGAAATAAGAGAGCTATACCATATAGTTGAGAAAACTAAAGTAACCAGTTGGGTACAATAGTTTCTGGATAATAATAATACCATGAAATGATCAAAGATCTAAACCCAAGTTCAAAGAATATTCATTAATGAATGGATTTATAGATATTTGGTCACAATTTCAAAAGTAGTGAAACAAGCCACAGAAATGTAAATATGTATATACCCCTGCTCCAGATTAACTGGGTAAAGTGCCTGAGTCAAGTAGAAATAAGACAAGGAAAAGTGAGAGCATTAGTCATCCATCAAACACAAGAAATACACTGTATCTGCAGCTCTTCTTGTTTCTTCTCCTACCATTAGTCAAACTCCCCTCATACATCCCTATCAACGTCTGTTTACTCTTCTCCTACTGATCTCTGCTCTTCCTTCCTCCAGGTTTTAAGTCCTTCCCTTGCAATTCTTTTTTTAAAAAATTTTGTACAAAATATGTGTTTAAATTATTCACACATAGGTTTAAATAGGAGGGTTGAATATTTTATAGTGTCATCTAAGATCGAGTACATTGCGTTTTTTCTATACAGGGCATTTATTTGAAGTGCCAACAATATGTAGAACACAGTCAGTGTTACATGTTTCCCAGTGACAATAGAAAAATAAAAGCAGTCTAAACCTTTGTACAACTGTAATGGTATGCAAACAGAAATGTATCATTTCACAATGCTTCACATAGATGAATTCAAGTTTGGAGGTACCTTAATAAAAATACTATATATTTCTTTAAAAAACACTATGGACAACTGAAGTGTAAACAAGTTTTATAAAGTACTTTTCATGCAGGCAATACATGCAGGTAGAAAACACTCGCATAGGACATGATATCAGTTTAAGAAAAATTTTTGCACCTTTAGCATTGAAGGCACTTGATTTTAGACCAGTATCAGCACAACTACAAGAAATGTAGTGTTGTAGAAGATATCACCTCTCTTTAGTACAGATGTGATACATAAACAGCAAGTAGAGTTCAGGAATCTGTATCTTCCATTTAAACATTCATTTCAAGAGCAGGATGCTCCATCCAAGTGCAGGATGCCCAGTCATGTGCACTTATACACAATAAAGCTTCCAGAACTTTTCTGCTCTCTTAAACAAAATCCACATAAACACATAAATACAAAAGGTTACTTTCAAGACACATGCTTGTAAGTGATATTTCTATAGAAACAGCCACAATATTTATAATGTTCAAGAAATGGAAAGTTGACACACAGTCTTAGGATTTTCTAGAGGAAAAAAAATCAAGGCCTGCCAATTTATAGGACAAAAAGACAACTTAACATTTCATAAACCATTGTTAATGGAAAATAGTAAAATACCTTTTAACAGCATGCACAGTAACTTAGTTATGATTAGCTGAAATGATGTTTGAAAGTAAATTACTTAGCAGACAATGTAAACAACTTCAGAACAAGGAATAGCACCCATCGCTGCTATTTTAATAACTTAAGAAAGTTGGAAGTCAACCAAATAATTTAAACAGTGAAATAAATCAAATTTAAATTTGATTTAATTTTGGTGCTAAGATAATTTTGTGCAAACTAAGGTTTGACTCTTATAATAGATGATGGTGTCTTCTGAAGCTCAATCACAGTCTGTTTCTCCTCAGAAACAAGTCATTAATTCCATGATGTTCCTTGATGTGAAATTGCATGCTAATGTGGATTATTTTGATATAATTTTAAATTTCTATTCTGAATCAGACTGTACTATGCTGATACTGCAAATAAAAATGAAAATAATTCAGGGGAGGGAAAAAATATGTTCTCATCTCTGACCTCATTTTTTTTAAATGTTAGAATAGAGCTATTGATCCCACACATTAATTTGCCAAAAAATTCATTGAATATTCTTTCATGTCCCCAAAACCTTATAAAATTAGTGGCCACTGTTCATATATTTTTTTAATTTGTGCATTTGCTTTTAATAATTTAGTAGCTTACCTGTCTGAACTATGTGTATAAAGGGAAATGGCTTTAATTCATGGGATTGTGGACCAGTGTGATTTGCAAAAAGTAAAAAGGTTTTTTTGTGTGTGTGTCAAGGTAGGTGTTAGTGGACTTAATATATCTTGTGGAGTATGGTTCATACAGGGTAAGTTGAATAGTTACCCTATAAGTTGAATAAGTTGCTTTTTGAACCCATTTAGTAAATCTTTTTTAATGCTGTTAAGACAAATCTGAAAACTAAAATTTTCCTCAACAACAAAAAAATCATGTGTAAAATAAAATTTAGGCCACAGGAACCAGCATTTTACCAGGTATAGCACTTTGATGAGCACCAAACCAGAAAAATACCAGAATTCCTTCTCAGGTATTGGACAAGCAGACCATTCAGACAATCACCATTTTTGTACCCACTGTGTGTTGAGAGAACTACCTTTTAGATAGTAGAGTGGAAAGAGAAAATTCGAGTTTCTTAAAGATGCTGTGGTTCCTTTCCTTGCATTTTTGTTTTAGTTTTGTGATTTGATGAGTAATTTTAATTTCAAAATCCCCTGTGACTCCTAAAGAAAAAAAGCAGAAGCATGAAAAGTAAAATGTGGAGGCTTAAATTTTTCATGTAACAGCTTTTCTCACAGCCTAGCTTTTCATAGGCACAAGCCCCTAGACCTAAACTATCCTGATATTTTGATAAATAGATTTTAAGGATTTTTAGTGAGAGTTCTGGATATTTAAGCCTTTCTGCAGAACTCTCTGTAAATAAACTTTACCTAATTTTTATTTGAGTAAAGTACTTTAAAATTAATTAATTTTAATACAGGTTTTCTGACGTCTGGCACCATATTTACATCAGATTCAAAAGATATAGAATCTACACATTTAATCTATTTGCATGAACAACTATGGGGAATTGAGTGCAGCTGCCAAAAAGTTTTTAGAATGTTAATGTGATAAACTTGTGTAAGCTAATATTAAACAACCTAGTTTGAAAATTGGAAAATTTTGAAATTTGACAAAAAATATTTAAACCAACAAAAGTTATTCTTTTGCAATTATTGATTCAAAAATGTTCCAATGTACACCATAAGGCAATGAACATGAAACCTAAAATAACATGGAGCATGAAGATATATTGGCTTGAAGTCAAAATCAAAAGTTAATTTACTTTTCTTTATGATAGAATTTTCTAACCTACAAAATGAGGAATCTATCAACATACAATATTGTTTTTGTCTTTTTTTTTTCCACATGAGCAGGCACCCAGAAACGAACCGGGTCTCCGGCATGGCAGGTGAGAACTCTGCCTGCTGAGCCACCGTGGCCTGCCCCCAATTCTGTTTTGTGACTGAAATAATTTGGTCTGGAGTTCTAAAATTGTGAGGGATTCCATGATATTTGAAAATCAAAACCACAAAAATAAAATGTTCTCTAAGAATTTAAACTCCTAAGTACATTAAAATATTCCAGAAATGGGCAATTAAATTATCTAAACTTAGCAATCATTATTCACTCTCTATGAAATTATAAGATTGTTGACTTCCCCAAATTACAACTATTACCACACTTATTTCAGTAACATGGTCAAGGACGTTGATTATGTCTGTAAATTCCAATTTTTGTATAATTATTTAATAGATTGTCCTACTTGAAGTGGTTGGGACACGCACAAAGTAACAAGTATTCTCATCAATTACTTAGGAGATGTTCTTCAAGCTCATGAGTTGACTACTCAGTCCCTTCACTGTCATCTTTGTGTCCTTGTTCCTTAATGTATAAATGGCAGGACTCAGGATGGGTGTGATCATAAAGTCCAAAATAGCAAGAAACTTACCTACTGGCACTGTAGAAAATGACCACACATAGACAAAGATGTAGGATCCAAAGAACAAAACCACTTAGGGGATGTGAGCTGACAGAGTAGAGAAAGCCTTAGACAAACCGCTGAAGAGCATTTCCATACACTGAGCAGGATGAAGACATAGGAGATAATCAATAAGAAGAAGGTGCCCATGGAAATGAACCCACTATTGGCAGTGACCATGAACTTCAGTGCATAGGTGTCTGTGCAGGCAAATTTTATAAACCAAGGAAGATCACAGTAAAAGCTGTCTATCTCATTGGGACACAAAAAGGCAAGTGGACAACAAAAGCTAATTGTGTCATGGAATGGATGAAGCAAATAAGCCAAGCACCAGATAGAAGCAAAATGCACATCTCTGGGATCATGACGGCCAGGTAATGAAGGGGCTTACAGATGGCCACATAATGGTCCAAGGCCATGGATATGAGCAGCACCATCTCAGATCCACCCAGGACATGAAGGACAAATATCTGCAGGACACACCCCTGGAATGATATGGTTCTCTGCCCAGAGTACAAGTTAGAAATCATCTTCAGAACTGCTAAAGTAGAAAAACACAAGTCAATAAATGAGAGAATGACTAAGAGGAAGTACATGGGGAGTATGTAAATGAGGATCTAAAGTCACTGGAAACCCAACAAGGAGTTTTCCTAGGACAATAGATACATATAATATAGTAGATAAGGCAAGGAGTAAATGCTGCATTGGTCTATAGGAATAAAGTCCCAAGAACACAAATTCGGAAACCTCAGAATAATTGTCATCATTCATTGGATTTGTGTTATCTGTGGAAGGAACAAAGAAAAGTAATTTTATAGGAATGCACCACAGATCTGAAATAAAAATCAACATTTTCAGAATGGAATCAGTAGTATGATTTGGTGTGTGTGTATATATATATATATATATATATATATATATATATATATATATAACATCATAAAGACAATGGCCAAACTTTTGAGAATTATTAATCTAGTAAAACATGATAACAGATCATTTAAACCTAAGAAAATTATAATTTTTACATTTTAGTGCATTTTAAAAACCATTAACATTTATTAATAAAATATGTGTATTTTCATATAAAAAGTATACATTCAAGATGAGCAGCACGTTATGTTAAGAAATACCACACAAGCTTGAAGAAAATGAAAGGATGATGTAGTAGAAGGAGAATTACTCTTCTTTAAACAAAAATCAAAACTATCTCATTGAGTAATGAGAACTTTTGTTTGAATTTGTAGAGATCATTGAGAAAGTTTAAAGAGGACTGTCACTAACATGGTTACTCTCACAAGGACTGCCAGAATGTGTACACCTGAAGGTACAATCTTTATATTTTTACTACCATCTTTTTTCGTGTTTTATATAAAAAATGAATGATATATTTCACAGTTGATTAAGGACAGGGTAGGTCAAAAAATTAGAGGAAAAAGGAGAGAAGAGACAGATGCATAAAAAATGGAGAAAAGAAAAATAGAGTAAGCAATTGACAAGTTCAAAGAAAGAAGAGAAGGCAGGCAGTCCTTGTGAGAGTAACCATGTTAGTGACAGTCCTCTTTAAACTTTCTCAATGATCTCTACAAATTCAAACAAAAGTTCTCATTACTCAATATGCATATTTCTCCAGCCTCATATCTTGTCTCTATTTCTCCAGCCTTATATCTTGTCTCTCCCCTACACCACAAAAGTCCTCCAAATTCTAAGTGGGTAACCCAGAGTTAGTTTTTTTGCTTACATGGAGTTTTTTGGTTTGTTTTATATAATTTAACAAAAATATGAATTCCTTATGCTCTGCTGAATACCTTAAATTTTATGTCAGATATCATGCATTAATTCTTCAAGGACAGATTCTTTTATTTTTCAGTATTTATTTGACTTTTATTCTTATATGTTCTCATGTATATTTTGCCAAAAAAGTGTCATGATATTTACGATACTGCTTTGCAATTGACATTGATTGCACTATCAGTCTGAGAGCTGCATAAAGACAGAAATAATATTTTATGCACAAATTCTGAGAAATAGTAAATTTTGAACAAATAGATCAATGGATGGTGGAATAGTTAACTAATGGTATATTTTTTCACTTATATCTGTCCATAGAATGGCTAATTAAATTTCAGTCAAAAATTAGTTTAGACTAGCAAGGTGAATGAACCCACCACAATATGCCCGTCATTTAGTCCAAAGCCAAAAAAAGAAAATCCAAAAATTTAAGGAAGTTTCATCCTAAAGCACAATATGAATCCAAAATTTGCTTTTGAAGAATACATGCATCTTTTTAAAACTGTCTTTTGAATAGCAGATCGCACCTAGTAGTCATTTCTCATTGAAAATATACAGTGATAAATTAGAAAACAAAGAGATGTAACTGTGTAGAGCTGTTGAAGCCCACTCTACTAAGGCAGTTGCCCTCAGGGTCCAGTGAATAATTTCTTATGTCTTGGAGGTGTAGGGGGGGAAAGAGAAGGGGGTTGGACTCTTGGGCTTTGCTACTGATAGTCCATGCTGAAACCTCACTGTCTTGGAGGGGTTTCTGTCATTCCTTATCAGCTACTTTTTGTTTATATAAACATCCAAGTTTTTCCCCAAAGTTTTTCTTAGTGCACACACTTCATTGACTTTTGGATCTTTTCAGAACAAGTAAAATTCTTATTTTACTTCCTGATACAAATGCCATTCTGCAACACTGGAAAATGAGGCTGCTGAGGCATGAAGTGTGGTCTATTCATCTAAAAAAACATATTTCTTTCAAGCAAGATTCATGTTAAAACATTATTTTTTTTTATTTCCAGAAGACTATTTACTAAACTTGCAAAATCAAAATATCATTCCTTTTAATTCCTTCACCCATTCCTATACCTGTCATCCACCAACCCTGAAATCTAGAATAGCTCTTGAATCACATTTAAACTGTCTTTCTGGCATTAGTAATGTCAAGCTTGGGGCAGAAACTGAAGTGCTAAGTTGAAAACTCCTTAAACAAATATCATACTAACAAACTGGAGAAATCATCTATATCAAATGGGTGGAAGTAGAAGAAAACACAAAGCTTTAGACTTAATGAGTGTTCGAAAACCTAAAGGCACAGACCAATGAGTGCCCTTGATAATCAGTAGTGCATGTCTTTCTAGTTGCTCCTAGAATACACTATGTCCAGACATAGATCGTCCCCCATGAATCAGAATGCAACCTAGATATATAAAACAACATATGGGATCTGAATTCATAAGTTCTTATTTTCCTACGCCAAAAGTTAAAAGAAGAAGGCTCTCAGTAAATGTCTGTACAATTGAAGAAGAGAGAAAACCTTATATTACTCTCATTTTTGCAAATGACCAATTTTAGTTTCAACATATCCACTTACCTGACCTAAAAAGGAACAGGATGAAAAGATATCAGAAAGAAATGCTTCAGCTATACCCAGATGCTTATATACTTCAGCTATGCTTAGTGAACAGCCATGCCTGGATCACTTAACAAATGTTTCCATTCTGATACTCTGTTGTTATTATTTGAATATAACTAGAAGAAATAATTCTTGCCCCAGCACTAACATCAGTGTTCAGTGTCCACTTGAAGCCTCAATGACCTAATAGTCCTCAGTATATTTACCTGGGGAATACTCTCTTGGAATCCCCATGGCCTGGAGAAGAAATGAATACTAGAAGTTTTGTTCAGAGTAAAATTTAGGTAAAGGAAAACAAAAGAAAATATTTATAGTATAGCAATTCAAATAAATCTCTTCAAGAAGAATCAATATATCCACATGGTGGATATATCTAGGTGGTCACTTTCAAGTTCCATGCCTTTAGAAATGAATCAGTGAAGACAAAGTGGCTATTAATGAATACATTAAATAAGCACAATTTGAAATTCTATCATGCCACATACTCATGAAATGCTTAAGTAAGAAACTCTGCACAGTCATTTTCATTGGAAGTCAAGTCTAAGATGAAATAAATAATGACCAATGTTACCCTGTTGATCATTGAGCCCAGACTCAAACTCAAATCCGTCTGATTTCATAGACCATTTTGTTAACCATTATAACATGCTATCTCTCTTTCCATCATTATTATAGCATATCAATAAGAGTTCCCAGTTCTAGGTAGTTTTATCCTTCACAATTACTGTGATGAATATATCACGTCATATTTATATCAAGACCTTAGGCAAAAGAGAAATACATTTTTAACGTAATAATTTAGAAATGAGAACCTGTAGCACATTATTCACTTAAGGAGAATGGCAGGAGAGGGACAGGGATTTCAAAACCCTGAACTCAGCACTGATGCCTGACACTGCGCATGAGGAAAGCCACTCACAAAAGTATTTTCAACAAAACAAAATGAACAAAAAAGCGTCAGAATATTAAACAAAAATAGAATCCAATCTGATACACTTTAACTATGGGCATTCAAAGTTATAGTAAGAATTTCTTTTAAATGTATTGTTTTAAATGAAATACAAATGTAGCCTTGATTACTGTTACTGAACTTGTTATTAGTTATGTATACTTTATTAAATATCAAGTCAAGTTCTTTGTTAAGCTTAACCTGAGAGCTTAATTTTTGCTGAGAAATTTGGGAAGACAATTATTTAAAATGTTGTAGGCACAAATAGGATACAATAAGTAGAATTTTAAAAATCATGATTATGTAAATTAATGATTCTGCATAATTAATAATAGAAAATACTACCCTCAACATTTTTGAAATATGTTTAAAAAGCAAATAAGTAAGTGATGAGTGCAAGAATAGATTCTACATATTTCGGTTGTGAAGAAATGATGATCATGTAACAACTACACTGTTAGGAGTGAGTTTATGTCACTAGAAATCAAAACAAAAATGGGTAACCATCTCTCAGAATTGCCAATTACACTTGATAAATTCTAAATTCTTGTCATATGAAAGAATCTATCCTCATTAATATAACTACTTCTTTTGAAGTCTAATTCAGATTATATGTTAAATGGTGATAAGATAGTTGGAAATAAAAAAGTTAAACATTATTCATTGCTGTTGAGCCATAGACTATATTTTAGCACACACTCACTCACTGATTTTCATAGTACTTTGGCAAATTAACCAATTGTCAGAGTTTTACAATGCATCTGTTGTGGTTTGGAGTTGTTATGTACCCTAGAAACTGCCATATTCATTTAATCCATTTCTGTGAATGTAGACCTCTTAAGGGTGGGACCTTTTGACTAGATTATTTCAATTGAGATATGACCCAGCCCAGTCAAAGTAAGTTTTAATCATTTTATCAGAGTCCTTTATGGAAGGACAAAGGACAGAAGAAAAAAAAAAAAGAGAAGCTGGGAGAAAAATCCTCTGGAGGAACTAAGAGAGGAAGTCACTGAAGCCAGAAACTGAGAGCAGTGAAAACCAGGAGAAAAGGACCAACAGACACCAGCCATGTGCCTTCCCATGTGACAGAGGTGTCCAGACACCAGCGGCCTCTCTTCATAGAAGGTATCATGCTGTTGATGCATTAATTTGGAAAATTTCACAGCCTTAGAACTGGAAATCTGTAAAATAATATATCCCCATTGTAAAAGCCAACTCATTTCTGATATATTGCATTCCAAAATATGTAAACTGAAACAGCATCTATTCAGTATTAAAAGGAACAAGGAGAAAGGAGAGAATCTAATCAATAAAGTGAGTCTGATTTATGTAACATTAAAACAGATTTTTGACTACTGAACTAGTTGATAATAGATTCTGGAAGCATGTGTAAGCATAATGATCACCGCATACCTATGCACTTTGAGTGAGAAATACCAAAGCAATTACTAATAATCCTGAGCGATAATCAGTTCTATGCTGGAGTGAGCAACATGAGTTCATTCCTTTAGTCACTGATGATTACTGACTACCTTCTGCTTCTTAACTTACTGAGGAAAAAAAACAAAAACATTTGAACACTAAAATCTCATACCTGTCATTAGAAAATTACTCTGTGCAAGACAAATCTGTACTTTCAAGATTTGAGGCCTTGAAAATTTTACCTTCACAAAATTCTATAGGCTATTGAACTGAAAAGATGCCTGAAATTTTCTGTGGAAGACAAATCTGTACTTTCAAGATTTGAGGCCTTGAAAATTTTACCTGCACAAAATTCTATAGGCTATTGAACTGAAAAGATGCCTGAAATTTTCAATGTAAAAGTTAATTTTACATTGCTATGTCTAGAATACCACATTAAGATGTAAAATATTACTTTGAAAAAATATAATTTTCTTCAATCATAACACCTATATGGTAAACAATATTAAGTATGGACTTAATATTAGGCCCACACTTTTCCCAACTTCCCAGAATTAATCACTGTTAAATACTTCCTAGTGTATCAATTGAAACTTTTTCTGTGCATGTATAGTATGTCTTTTTTGAACACAAATATATACCATGGAATTTATTTTACATTTTTCTAAGAAGCTAAACCTTGGGAAGTTGGGAAATCAAAGAAAAAAAACATGAATGGAAAGATTCAAAATTTATTGGAGAATTAGGCTGGCCTAATTGAATAGGCCTCAGGATAGGAATTGTGACTTGTGATATGGATAGAGACAACTTTTAAAGGCTACTCTAGAAATATTAAAGCCTAAGAAAACAACATTCTAAGTAGCCATATAACAATAGATGTAGAAGGATTAAGTGAAAGATTGCTAACAACCCAGCTATAAACTTTCTAGGAAAGTAACCTGAATTATCAAGAAAGACATTCAGAAATGAAGTTGCATAGATTTCTTTGATATACAACATAGATCAAGAATACATACCATATGCAAATTTCTAAAAAGCATCATGGTGATGAATACACAACTATGGGAAGATACTGTGAACCATAGATTATATACTGTCTATGGAGTGTATGGTGTGTGAATATCTCTCAGTAAAATTACATAAACAAAGAATACATACCATGTGCTACTAATAGGGTGGTATATGGGAATGCTGTATTTTATGTTTGAGTGTTCTATAAATCTACAACTTCTCTAATTAAAGGAAATGGAATATGTTAAGAACTTTTAAAACTCAAGAACAAATCAATAGCCCAACAAAATGAACCAACAATTTAAACAAATGCTTCAGCAAAAAAATGATCTATACACATATAAATGGAAGCTTACTATCATTAAATTTTAGGAAAATGCAAATTAAAACTACAATGGCATACCACTACAGACCTGATTATACTAAGTGTTTGTGAATGTAGAACAAATGGAACCCTCAAATTGTGATTGTGTGAATGTAAAATGGTACAATCACTTGAAAAACCAATCTGATACCACATAACTACTGATTCCACTCTTAGTAATTTACCCAGGGTAATTTTAAAGACATGTTCATGCAAAAACTGTACACAAGCTGAAAAGAGCTCTTACTTTTATTATCATATGATGAGTAAATAAATTTTAGTGAATAGAATACTATTCACTAAAAAAAGAAGCAAATTAATAATAAAACAATCTCAAAAACACTATGCTTACCATAAGAACCCAGATACAAATGAATACATTTTGCATAATTTCCTTTATATGGAACAAATATCCAAGATACAATGACAAAAGCAGAACAGTGGTTGTCTGAGGCCAAGAATAGTGCAGAGAAAACTTTTAGTTGTGATAAAAATGTTCTATATCCTGATTTTGTTAACTGTTAAATAGGTATAGACATTTTTGAGAATACATAAAACTGAACACATGAAATAGGTATATTTTACTTTATGTAGAATATATGTTAATAAGTTCATTCTGAAACAGTCCCATTAATTTGACTACTCTTAAATGTATTTTATGAAATTTCCTTTCTAAATTTTGCCCAACTTTGCTACTTTTACTAGCCTTCTCCCCCAAAATAGACCTATGGTGGTGTTTTACCAAACTTACATCAATTTTGTTTTAATGTTTTCTCACAACCCTGTGTGCTGGATGTATGTCTATCTTCAAACTAAAAGGAGATTCATCTGACTGAATAAAACACAATATGCAGCAGGATCTTCAAGGGATTCTTTAACATTCACTTCTCACTGAGTAAGAACAGCACTTCCAGCACGGATTGATAACAACCCATCCCTTTCCTACTCTGTCACAAAGATAAAAGGCTGTTACAAAAATGACAGATCTACCCTTATTCTACTGTGCTTAACTGCAATTGTGCTGTTCGAAATGTGTTTGAAGATGCTCCTGAAGTCTGCCATACTTCCAGAACTCAACATTCCAAAAAATAAATGATGACATGACCCATCACAGTATACCACATATATTTAATAAATTCTTCCCATGATTTATAGCTTAATTATCCTTTTTACTGGTATCACAGATATCAACTACATATTGTATATCTCCTATTACTAGTCAGGTCTCAAAGGATAATTTATGAATAAATAAAGACTCATATCTTTGTGAAACTACCAGGAAGAGACAAAAATACTCAATATTCAATACTCAAAATATAATAGTAAGTACACTAAGAAGAGGTCATCAACATTCTGGTGTAGTATTTCAAGAGAAGTCTATCCAATGCTCCTCTGCTTAATCCTTCGCTCCTCATTACTCTTGCATGACAATTGTTAGCTCACAGATGTGAGCTATTTACAATTGCAATAATCATACTGGTATTTTCCATATTTCCCTTTCATTGTGGTTGTGCAGGAGTCTCATTGCTGAGAAGCTTCAGGAATGCACAATGTATCTTCAAAGCCACTGAGATTCTTAATCTAGTTGACCATGTGAACTCATGAAGACTTAAAAAAAGCTGTATTATTTTCAAATATTTGTTGGAGAAAAGCAGTTTAGAACTATTAAGTTACCTCAATAACTTTGTGTCTTTCAACTATTTCAACTAAATAAAGCATGTAAAAGACAAGAAAAGAAATAAAAGGACAGCAGGAGGGCAATGGTGGTTCAGTGGCAGAGTTCTTGTCTGGCATACCAGAGATCTGGGTTTGATTCCTGGTGCCTGCCCATGCAATATAAATAAATAAATAAATAAATAAATAAATAAATAAATAAATAAATAAATAAATAAATAAATAAAAGAACACAGTTTTTAATCAACTCCCTACCACCTTATTGAAGCAAACCTGAAATTAGGTGATCAGAACAAGCTGAGAATTATGAGCACTTTGCTGACAAATGACCCCAGTGCCAATATCCCATTGCTATTTAATTGCCTTTTACTCCATCAGGCTTGGAGAAGGAAGGGTCAGGATAACATGCAAGAAGTTTCCCTACTACCATACAAGGAAATTCCTCTTTTGCAATAAATACTTATTCCAAGTTCTAATTTCTTCTAAATCCTTTCTTAGGATAAGCTTATCTGACATTATAAGAATATAAATACCAAAAAGAATTGTTCAGGTCTTAAGGCTGTTGAAGCATATTACAAGTGTTTCAACTCATATACATTAGCTGATGTTGGGGTTATTTGTCTGTCCCACTCAGAGAGTTGTTCAACTTGTCATCATCACCTTCACACAGTCTTACTAATCCACTCCTGAAACTCCTTCATCACCTATGGATGTTGATATATGTCTCAGGATAACAAAGATTCACAAATGAAATATTGTCCTAGGAGCAGCAGGCTCAAGTCCAGAATATACAGAATGATCCTTCAGTTACAGAAAGATCAAGTCTTTGGAGGCAACATTTGGTAGCGATTGATCTGGGATTCCACTTCCTGTGAGTAGTTCATACAAGAACTCTTGTATTGCTCTCATTCTTATGTATAATGATTCCATGTTGACCAGATCTTTGTAATTACTTTCACCTTCCTTATTGAATCTCAGTCAGAAGATTTTATGGTTATAAAATCTGTTCTAAATGCTATTTACCTAGGTAAGTTTCTATGACTCTTCAAACTCTTTCAGCTTTAACTTGGGGATAAATGAGCAAGAAATACTGCGATAACCATCCCCTCCTCCAATTAAAATAGTCACCCTTCTCAGTTGAGCCAAGTGGTCTTATCCTCCACTTCCTCTTTACTTGGTGAAGATGAAAGATAAAAAGTTTTAATTGCTAAGATATATTCATACATTGATTGAAGCAGAGGGACATTGACTAGGACATTCAAATAAATGCTTGGAAACTCTCTAGAGTCCTCTCTCACTCAGAGGTCCAAACCCATAAACTCAATAATGAGTCCTCTGAAGTGCTACACAAATTCTATATATAGCCCCATATCTACCACTGCAATTTTCTGACTGACATTTTAATAGTCTCTATCAATAATCCAGATCATTTCTCAACCATCATGCACTGGTTGCCCACACTCTTTTCTCTAAATTGGACACTCCTAAATTTTGAACCTTGCTTTCAGGGTTCTGAGGGTCTGTAACATATGGTGTGAATAGGTCTTCAGTTTAAACAAATCCACAGAATATGCATTTGCAAGAAGAATCTGAGGAAAATGTATTACAAAGTATATATATGATGCTTGAAAAAAATGCATTTTAAGGCATTCTTTAAATTTAATGATACTTAGTTCTACATATTAGAAAAATATAGCATAGGAAATTTACCGGCCTTCTTTGTTTACATATCTAATCATGGAACTATGATATCCAAATATTTAAAATGTATTTCTCACAAAATAAAAGTATTTCATATTTAATTGAATCCACACATAAATTCCATCTTCATATAGGAAAATTCTGATTGTACTTGAAGTATATATAAATGATACACGTGCTATTGTTGTCTTTGACTATCATAATATCATTCATGAGTACATTCCATGTTAAAGTAAAAATAATGAAATGTAATGTATAATTCTATATTAAGAACAATGCAAGGAAGTCAATCATGACTGTAATTGGATTCAAGATCAACATAAATATCTGTTTAGCAAAGATTCTCTAACAAGTAGAAGAAAAGGAAATACACACAGAAAGCCATCTTGAAGATACACTACATTCACAGCCACTTTTCCTTGACAACCTCATAAGTAATTTAAATGAATGTATGTGACCCTGGCTCCTATATATTCATGGTTATTTCTAGTGCAAAAGTCATATCCAAACATGATTGTGTTTCTCACATTGTCTAGTATATTCAGACCACACAACTTGTATAAATAGTTACCTACTGGTTTTGCCATGGTTTCCATTCCCTAAACAAAATCAACTATATGTTTATTAAATATGCCTCCAGTTTATATCTCAACAGCCAATCCCTTCCTTAGATTCTTGCCCCTTAGCCAAGTCAACAGATGAACCCACTGACAACACTATATAGATTTTATAAAGTCCAATAATACCTCTTGTGGCTCATTGCCTTCCATCATTTGCTGTCAAAATCACAAGTACCATTTCTCCTCAGTGTGCCTGGTCATCTTTGACCACACTTCCAGCTTTTGTGACATCTACCACAATCCTTCTTTCCTAGTGAGAGGGGCTGAAGCAGGTACCCAATTACCAGGGAAAGGGTATTGGGAGAGCTGGAAAATTTTTTTGTCTTCACATTCTAACAAAAAAGAGCCATGCTCTAATGATATTTTCTCTTAATTATTTTCCCTCTCTCTATAAAAAGCCATTTCAATGAATGAAAGATTTAAGCAAATGAAAATTTAATATTAAATTACCATTTAAAATACCTCTCAATTTCTGGAAATGGATAAATATATCAGTTTATTTTATATGTGTAAAATAAACAAGACCCTTCCAAATATAACTATTGATAATGTATACCAATAATTATGACATTACATGGAAAGGAAACTGGAATAATACATAGCAAAAAGTGGACAAATATTTTTTGGTGAAAAAATAAAAATAACAAAGCCAGTATAGATAGACTTTTATGTTAACTTCTCAAACTTCTGTATTGTTGGAATCTTTGTAAATGAAAATAAATATAAAGTAGATTTCCATCATTGCTTCATTGTTTAGAAGAGTATTAATTCAATTTTTTACATGATTTGTTAAACCTAAAACTTTGCAAAAGTAAGCACAGAGATTTTTGAGCCCTCAAAATGTTTCTCTACTCTCCATTCTAGCCCTTCAAAGCCAGCAGTTGTGGTTGGTTGTTTAATCAGAGGCACTGCTGTTGGCATCAGTGACTGGCTCACCAGACCTTTTCCCACAGCTGCGTGTCTCCTCCCTATTAAACAAGTTATCTGAATCCTGCTGAGATGGGAAGATATTGCTTAATTTTGAAATAATGTGTGCTTAAAGAAAAATTAAATGCAGAATATTTTAAAATATCTGCTTATCTTCCCTCCTTAGAATCTTTATGTTTAAATTCACCAGGTCTCATTGATTTAAAAGACACACTGTTAAGTGATACTATCAATTCAGGAAACTTCAGAAAATAAGAGATCCCCAAAGAACCTGGCATAATTAGGTTGGCAGTTTCCCACCTCAAAATCAACTCTTATCAGTGAATAAATGCCCAATGAGGAAGACATATTCCTGTAAACTCTGGTCACAATAGAAAATGAATTATTTGTTTAGTTGCAATATGATGCTATTTCAGGTATCAGAATATAGAATGGTAAAATGTCCAGTGTTTTGAATATGCTATTGAGCTAAGGATCCCAGGGCTTAACCAAAATCAAAGAGATTGACAAAGATCTTGAAGAAGGATTTGTTTGAGCCATGCAGCTTATTTAACTTGGTTTACCTTATTTTATATAACCATGTTTTGATTTTTCCAGAAGAGTTGAAATATAGCAGTTGGCATTGATGTCAACAGAAATTCCTTCTTGCTCAGCCAGCAAGTAGTCAAGCACAAATCTGTTACCTGAAACAATTCTTTGGTTATGCAGCAATAGCTTTTGTGATGAACACAGCAATTTTTCCAACTGTTATAGATAAGTTTCTGTTCATAATTTCATTTATTTTAACTCCTAACCAAGGAAGTAAGAGTCCAGTTAAAGAAGCCCATTCAGCATCGATGGCATACCAGGGCAACTCTCATTTTTGGCTAGGTAGTGTAGATCAAGTGAGTAGTCACTGAAGTAGCACAGTATGAAGTTTTAGGTTGTTATAAATTTCAAAGGAACATATTAAGAATACCAAAACAAATTATCCTGACATATGCCAACTGTCTGCACATTGAAATATTTGAGTCTGATATGATGAATCACCTTATTTTTTAAAATATTTTTTGTTGTGAAATATAAAATAGATACAAAAAACAATGAATTTCAAAATACATTGTCACGAGTAGTTAGAGAACAGCTTTCAGACTTTGGAATGGTTGTAGTTCCACAACTTTAGGTTTTTCTTTCTAGCTGTTGCAAGACACTGGAGACTAAAAATAATATCAATATAATGATTCAGTAGTCATACACATTGGTTAAATCCTATCATCTCTGTTATAACTCCTCGTTTTTGTTTGAACCTTCTTCCAATTTTTAGGCCATGACCATTCTAACTGTGTCATGTTGGAAAGGGAAGTCAATAATATGGAATAGGAGGATGGAACTAGTTGATGTTCATGGGGAGGCTGGCCCCATTTCAAGACTTGTATGGCCTAGGAACCCATCTGGAGGTTTTAGGTTTGAGGAAAGTAGTCCCAGTGCATAGAACTTTTGTAAAATCTCAGATAGAGCCCCAGGTGTTCTTTAGGGCTAACAGGAAAGGCTTTGATTTGGGTTTGACAAATCAGAGTAATTAGCAATATCTAGCTGAAGCTTACATAAGGGTAGCCTTCGGAATAGCTTCTCAAAAATAGGTTTGAACTCTGTTAGCCACTGATACCTTATTTTTTTCTTTTCTCCCTTTTAGTTAGGAAGGCATTATTGATCCCATAGTGTCAGAGTCAGGTACAACCCTGGGAGTCATGTCCCAGATTACCAAGGAGAATTTCACTGCTTGCTGTCATGCGCCACATAGTGGGGAGGGCAATTATTTCACTTGCAGATTTGGGCTTAGAGACAGAGAGGCCAATCCCTTATTGGCTTACAGACAGAGAGACCAATCCCTTATATGTAAGTTTAAGATCAAAGGCTTGGCCAATTGACTTGGGAGTCCCTAATATTTGAGACAGTATCAGGGGTTTCCCTAATGGTAAAGTTTAGTAATTCCATACTTTTTCTCCCATCCCTCAATGGACTTTGATATTACTTTTGAATCATTTGTTCAACATACGCTTGGATGTATCCAGGTATTACCTTAAACTATACAGAATTACAAGCCCTCATTCCCATTCTAGGCTCCATGTGTATTGGTTGTTAAAAGGCCTATCCAGACAGGTTAATGTACTACAGAAAATTTAGGTTTGGGAAAAAATAAAACTCTCTTCCTTTGTTCTCATACAGTAGGTAAGTTCTAAAATGCATACAATGTCATCCTTACCTTTGTATTCTGATTTACCTTAATCCTGACCAATTTGCTCCATTCTTATTTTTAATTGAAGCCTGATCTCTCTTTCAGTTTCTTTAATTGTTGTTCATGTAGCAATGCTGACTTTCAGAGCTGCAGAACTCCAACTCCAAGTCTTAGGTGTCACAGAGGTAGCCAAAGTTCCAGGGAGATACCATGTTATACATCTATAGCATAGTGTCTGTAAACCTAGAAATAACATTTACAACTCCAGATGAAGTATGAGCTCACAAGCTAGGCCCCAATTTTTTATAGGAATTTTCCAAATGAAACTATACAATATTTGTCCTTTTTTTCTGGCTTATTTTGCACCACATAATGTCCCAACAGTTCACTCACCTAGCTGCATATGTCATGACTTCATTACTTTTGGTAGGCATATGATATTTCATCATAAGTATGCACCATAGTTTGCTATTACAGTTCTCAGTCAGTGTATCTTCAGCCACCTACATGAGTTGGACATAACGTAAAATGTCCAAAGTCAACAATCCATGTGTCAAATTACCTTAGTTGTACAATCATCTACACTATCAATTAAGACAATTTTCATTGCCCCAAAGAGAAAAATAACTGATAAACCCACTCTCACCAAATAGAAAGTCGAAAACTCCCCTTAGCTCTTGCTCTTCTTCCTCAGTTATTAACCCCTAGTATTGCTGTGTTACTGTTGGTGCCTTCCTGTTAAATATAGATCATAGCATGCAATAATAGTTTTCCCCTTATACTCCTCTATTACTGACAATTTGTACAAGACTCATATCTTTGAAGTAGTTCATGCAAGAACCTATTTATATTTGTAGCATTAATCTGTGGGATAAATGACTCTATATAACCCCTTTCAATCATATTCACGTTCAATATGGCAATATTACTCATAAAACTTACAAAGAACAACCTTCACTTCTATCCATTCCCTTATATTTAAGTTCAACCTCAATAGGTAACCTATCATCCATCTCTAGCTTTTATTGTATGTCTAGGTCCCATACATTCCATTATATGCCTCTGAGTTTACCTTTACCAAGGTCGTAATAGCAAAATCATACAATATCTTTTTGCATTGTATAATATAACATATATACAAATCAAAGAAAGAAAAATGTAATAGTTTTCAAAGTCCTCTTAAACAAATAGTTATAGGACAGATACCAGAGTTTGTCATGGGCTATGATACCATCATCTCAGATTTTCTCTTCTAGCTGCTCCAAAACATTGGAGACTAGAAGGAATATATATTTTTTCATCATTACTTTTTTCTTTTTTGTGAAAAAATGACATGTATATATATATACACACACACACACATATATATATATATATATATATATATATATAAGCAATTGTTCTAATTTGCTAGCTGCCAGAATGCAATATACCAGAAACAGAATGGCTTTTAAGAAGGGGAATTTAATGAGTTTCTAGTTTACAGTTCTAAGGTCAAAACAATGTCCCAATTAAAACAAGTCTATAGTAATGTCCAATCAAAGGCATCCAGGGAAAGATAGGCCAGTGAAGTTCAGGGTTTGAACCTTCTTGGTTCGAGAAGGCTGATGAAGTTCAGAGTTTCTCTCTCAAGTTGAAGCACACATGGAAAACACAGTCGGAGTTTCTCTCTCATCTGGAAAGGCACATTGTGAACATGGTGTCATCTGCTAGCTTCTTCTCCTGACTTCCTGTTTCGTGGAGCTCCCTGGGAGGCATTTTCCTTCTTCATCTCCAAATGTCACCGGCTGGCAGACTTTGCTTCTCATGGCTATGTTGTTCTGCTCTGCTGTCTCTGACTCCCTCTCATTCTCCAAAATGTTTCCTTTTAATAGAATTCCAGTAAAATAATCAAGACCCACCCAAATGGACAGAAATATGCCTCCACCTAATCCAGCTTAACAGGCACTCTTGATTCAATCACATCTCCAGGGGGATGATCTAATTATAGTTTCAAACATACAGTATTGAATAGGGATTAGAGGAAATGGCTGTCTTTACAAAATGGGATTAGGATTAAAACATGGTTTTTCTAGGATACATATATCATTTAAAACCAGCACAGCAATATATATCTAAACACAGCCTAACAATTAGTTTTAGAACAGATTTCAGAAGTTAGTATGGGTTACAATTCTACAATTTTAGATTTTTACTTCTGGCTACTCTAAGATACTAGACATTAAAAGAAATATCAATATAGTGGTTCAGCAATCATACTCATTGTTAAACCCTATCTTCTCTGAATAACTCCATCACCTTTTATCTTTTTCCCACTCTTTAGAGGTATTTGCACTATGTTTATTTTAATGTTCTCATGTTGGAAGGACTGTCCATAATAAGGAGTAAGGACATGTAGCTAGATGATGTTCTGGAAAGGCTTGCCTCTCTAGGTTTCAGGATTTATTTGGTCCAGGGACCCATCTGGAGGTTTTAGGTTTCTGAAAATTTACCCTAGTGCACGCAACCTCAGTAGAATCTTATATATTGCCAGAAGTGTTCTTTAGAATTGGCTGGAATGGTTTTGGTTGAGATTTGGCAAGTTATGACAGGCAGCAATCTCTAACTGAAGTTTGCATAACAGCAACCTCCAGAGTAGATTCTTGACTCTATTTAAACTCTCTCAGCCACTGATGCCTTATTTTTTACACTTCTTTTCCCCCTTTTAATCAGGATGGTTTTGTAAATACAATGGTGCCCAAGCCAAACTCATCCCTGGGAGTCATCTCCCATACTGCCAAGGAGACTTTCACGTCTGGATGTCATGTTCCATGTAGGGGGGGAGGGCAATGATTTCACTTGCAGAATTGGGCTTAGAGAGCATGTGACCAATCTGAACAACAAAAGAGGTCCTCCAGAGGTGACTCTTAGTCACACCTATAGGTAAGCTAAACTTCTCCAATATATGCATAAACTTAACAAGAACAATCCTCAAGATCAAGGGCTTGGCCTATTGATTTGAATGCCCCTAATGTTTGACACAGTATAAGGGGATTCCCTGTGCTAAAGTTTAAAAGTTCCATATTTTTAGTCTCATACCTCAAGGCCATCATTTTTATTCTGGGTTCCCTGTGTTTCAATTGTTTAAATGAGCTATCTTGACAAGTTGAGTTAGATTATGTACTACAGAAAATTTAGGTTCTGGACAAAATAAGTCTTTCTTCCCTTGGTCTCAAAGAGTACATGAGGTTCTAAAATATAGACAATGTCTTCCTTGGCCCCTTAACCCTGTCTACACCTTAATCCTGACTGATTGTCCTCACTCTTATCTCTGAATACCAGATTATATATATGTAAAGAACCTCTAAAAATCCAGAAATAATAATTACCATTCTGGATAAAACGTGACTACTACAAGAGCTTATAGTCTAGGCCCCTGCTTTCTTATAAGCATTTTCTTAATGAGACCATAAAATAATTTCTCTTTTGTTTCTGGTTAATTTCACCATACCAAATGTCCCACAGTTTCATTCACAATGTTTCATCCCTCACAACTTTGTTCCTCTTTATAGAGGCATGATATTTGGTCATATGCATCCACCATCATTTGCTAATCTGCTGCTCAGTCAGTGTATCCTTCAGCCACCTGCATTCCTTAGGCATCATGTAAAATATCCAAGGGCCATAGTCCATCAACACTCTCAATTTTAGATAATTTCATTGTTCCCAAGAGAAGGATAACCAATACACACAACCGCACCAAATAGGAAATCTAAGCTTCCCTTTAACTCTTGTCCCACCACTCATTATTTACCCCTGGTGTTGCTGTGGTGCTACTGATGTTTTCCTATTAAACATATCCCATAGCAAGCAATAGCAGTTTTCACCCTATACCCTGAACTTAAACACTCCTCATAAAAGAATCATGACTTTGAAGTAGTTCATGCAAGAACCCATTTATATTTCTACTGTTAGTCAGCAGAACCCATAGGACTATACAGCCCCTTTTAACCATGATTACCCTCAATATGGTAACATTAATTATAGACCCACTAGTGAACCACGTTCACTTCTATTTCCTTATATTTGACTTCAACCTCATTAGCTAACCATTCACCCATCTCTAGCTTCTATGTATCTCTAATTCCCCTATATTCTGTATTATAAGCCTCTGATTTTACCTTTACCATGGTCATAAAAGTGGAATCACACAGTTTCTATCCTTTTGTATTCTGTCTTATTTCATTCAGCATCATCTGATCAAGGCTCATCCATCTCACCATGTGCTTCAGTACATCATTTCATCTTACTGCTGCATAATGTTCCATCATTTGTATGAACTATATTTTGTTAATCCACTCGTCTGTTGATGGGCACCGATTGTTCCCATCTTTTGGCAATTGGGAATAATTCTGCTATGAACATGGGTGTTCAAATGTGTGTTTGTGTCATTGCTTTTAGCTATCCTGAGTAGTGTTATTGCCATGTCATAGGGCAATTCAATATTTAGTTTCCTAAGGAAACATCAAACTGTCTTCCACAGTTGCTGAACCATTATACATTCCTACCAACAATGGATAAGTGTCCAAATTTCTTCACATCCTCTCCAATATTTGTAGTTTTCTGTTAGTTTAATAGCAGCCATTCTTATACATGTGAGGTGGTATCTCATTGGAGTCGATCTGCATTTCCCTCATAGCTAATAAAAATCATGTCTCTTCATGTGCTTTTGAGATATCTGTATTTCCTCTTCAGAAAAATGCCTATTCACATCTTTAGTCCATTTTATAATAGAGTTGTTTGTTCTTTTGTTGTTGAGTTATATGATTATGTATGCAGGATATCAAACCTTTGTCTGATGCGTGATTTTCAAATATTTTCTTTCATTGAGTTGGCTGACTCTTCACCTTTCAACAAAGTCTTTTGAGGTGCAAAAACATTTGATTTTGAGGGGTTCCCATTTATCTATATTTTTTGTTTTCTTGTTTGTGCTTTGCATGTAATGTTTAAGAACCTATTTCTTATTATAAGTATTGAAGATGTTTCCCTACATTTTCTTCTAGAAGCTTCATGGTACTAGTTCTTATATTTAGGTGCTTGATTCACTTTAATTTAATTATTGTTTGGGGTATGAAGAAAGGCTCTTATCTCTCTGTCTCTCTCTGTCTGTCTCTGTCTCTCTGTCTCCTCTCTCTCTCTCTCTTTCTCTTTTCCTCTCTCTCTCCCTCCCTTCTCCCTCCCGCCCACCTGGCTCTCTATTTCCCCTTCATCAGTATGACCAGTGGTTTATTACTTTTAGCTTGTTTGTGTATTTTCCGGAAATTTGTCCATTACATCTAAGTTGTCTGGTTTGTTGGAAAATAATTGTTCACAGTATTGTCTTATGATTCCTCTTTGATTTCTTTAGGTCTGAGGTAAAGACCATCTTCTCTTTATGATTTTATTTATTTGCATCCTCTCTCTTTTTTTCTTTGTCACTCTTGCCAGTAGACTATCAATTCTATTGATTTTCTCAAAGAATCAACTTTTGGTTTTATTTATTCTTTGTATTGTTTTTTATTGTTGTTGTTGTTTTCTCATGGTGACTATTGATTTTCATCTTCATTCCATTGTGATTAGAGATGGTGCTTTGAATAATTTCAATGTTTTTAAATGTATAAAGACCTGTTTTCGGCCCCAGCATTTGATCTATCCTGGAGAATGTTCCATGCACACTAGAGAAGCATAGTGTTTTGGGGTATAATGACCTGCATGACTATTAGGGCTAATTAATTTTTCAAGTTGCTTAAGTTTTCTATTTCCTTGTTGATTTCTGTCTGTTTGTTCTATCTTTAGAGGAGAGTGTTGCATGAAGTCTCTTACTATTATTGTTGAAAAATCTATTGCTCCTTTCAAGTTTGCCAATGTCTGTCTCATGTACTTTGAAGTTCCTTGATTGGGAACATAAACAGTTATGATTTATATTTTTTCTTGGCAAATTGTCCCTTTTATTAATAGTCCTGTGTCTCTTATGATGTCCTTAAATTTTAAGTCTATTTTATTCAATATTAGTAAAGCCATTCCTACTTTCTTTTGGCTATAACTTGCATGAAATATCTTTTTCTATCCTTCTCACTTTCAATCTATTTGTATCCTTGTGTCTAAGATGAGTCCCTTGAAAGCAGGATATAGCTGGATTATATCTTGTAATCCATTTTACCAATCTGTATCATTTAATTGGTAAATTTAGTCCATTAACATTCAAAGATATTACTGAAAAGACATTTATTGAATCCACCGTATTATTCTTTGGCTTTTATTTGCCAGATCTGTATATTATTTTCCCTCTATTTCATTTTATGCTTTAAGTTACCCTTACTGGTATTCTTAAATTCTGCACCCTCTTCCTGACCTTTCTCCTGTCTTTGTTTTTTTTAAAACTGACAGAACTCCCTTCAGTATTTCTTGTAGGGCTGGTCTCTTGTTAACAAATTCTTTCAGCATATGAAAATTTTAACCTCTCCCTCAGTTTTTTTATTTTACTTTTTTTTTTTGGCATGTGCAGTCATCAGGAATCAAACCCGGGTCTCCAGCATGGCAGGTGAGAATTATCCCACTGAGCCACCATTGCACCACCTTCTCCCTCAATTTTGAAGGACAATTTGTCTGGGTACAGGATTCTTGGCTAGAAGTCTTTCTCCTTCAGGATCTTAAATATATCATACCACTGCCCCCTGCTTCCATAGTGCCAGTTGAATAGTCTGAACTCGGTTTTATGTGGTTTCCCTTGTATGTAGTAATTGTTTTCTCTTGTCACTCTCAGAATTCTCTGCTTCTCTTCAACATTTGACAAACTGATTAGCCTGTGTCTTTGGGAAGGCCTATTTGGATTTATTCTATTTGGAGTTTGTTGGGATTCTTTGATTTGTGTATTTATGCCCTTTATAAGGGTTGGGAAGTTTCCCTCCATTATATCCTCAACTAATCATGTTAGCTGTTTACTCTTTTCTTCTTCTTCTTGGACACCAATGATTCTTACATTTGTGTACTTTATTTGGTCCATCGTTTCCCTGAGATCCAATTCAAAATTTTCCATCTTTTTTTGTCATTTGCTGTTCTGAATGTTAAAAATCAATTCACTTATTCTTTATTCTACCTCTTCAAATCTGCTGTTATGTGTCTCTAGTATATTTTTTATTTGTTATACAGCGTTGTCAATCTTTGTGATAACTGCTATTTTTCTATTTATTCTTTCAGATTCCTCTTTATGTTTTTATAGTGTCTTCTTCTTTTTTTTTTAACATGGAAAGGCACTGGGAATCAAACTTGGGTCTCCAGCATGGCAAGTGAGAATTCTGCCACTAAGCCACAATCACTCCATCTTCTTCTACTGTCTTCTTGATCTCCTTTATGTCTTTAATTGTCCCATTTATTTTATTTAGTAGAGCTATACAAACATCTTTGATTCGTTGTTCCCAAGTCTGTGTCTCATCCCATGTTTTAATTTGGTCATTAGACTGAGCTATATCTGTCTGCATCTTCATATGGTTAGTGATCTTCTGCTGTCTTCATGGCATGTAAATATTTTGATAGAGTTTACTTTGTAAGTTGATTTCATTCAGTAGTCCAAAGCCTTGTATTTGTGAAATGGATGTGGAGAAGGGTTTAGAGTGTAAGGTGGGGCACCACAGTGTGGTGATGTCTTTGCAGCACAGGTATAGGCACAGGTGGGGGAAACTATGCTGGTGTCTTTGAGCATGGGGTATAAGTTGCAAGGTTGTAGAGTTGCAGTGCAAAGGCTGTGGATATGTGGTGCAGCTCAGGCAGACCTTGGAGGACAGGAGCAGGATGGCAGCATGCGGGACACAAAGATAGTGCATTCTCAGTCCTGATTTCCCTATCCGTGCACTTTTGAAGGCTCTGGGCTTCTGTTTGGAAAGGGGAGCCTTTGACTCTTTGTACCAGCTGGACAATCTCTGGCTTCCTGCATATCAATTCTTTTAGCTATTATAACCAAATCCTCCCCATGTGATGTCAAAGACCCTCCTGGGTCACTTACACCCTGGAATCGCCATGTCTATTGCCTTCCCATCCTTTCTCTAGCTGTTCCTTGGAGCAGGGGTGAACTCAACCTATCTTATTCTGCCATCTTCCTAGAACCCTCTATTCCACCATCTTCCCAGAACCCTGGGTTCTGCATTTTACAGTATTCTGTGCTGTCTGACTCAAAAAGCCTCGTTTTTGTTTTTGTTTTCATTTTTGTTTTTTCTATCAGCTCCACCCTCTCTCTCTGTCAGGGAGTAGTAACATTAGCACTTATTCCAGGTTTCTCTGTGCTAGGGGCATATTTTCAGTAGTCAGAATTTGTTAGTTAATTCTGTAATTGGAGGTTGTGCTAAAATCTGCTGCTAGTAAGGTCTCCTTCCTTTCCTTTCAGGGAACCAGCCTGCTGTGCCTGTGGGGTAGGGGGGCTGGCTTTTGCTTCTTGTGGGATTTACAGTTCTGTGTGGGGTCTCAGTTGATGCAGCTTGTCCAGACTGCTGTACACTGTGTGTCACTGATGTGGCCCCAGCAGTTGTTCTGTACTGTTCCTGGCTATTTACTAGCTGCTCTGGAAGACAAACTAAATTCCACACCTCACTAAGCCACCACCTTGGCCCCATACAATATATTTTTGGGTCTGGCTTCCTTCACTCAGCATTATGTCCTCAAGTCTCATTCATGTTGCCATTTGCTTCAGGACCTCATTTCATCTTATTGCTGCATAATACTCCAATGTATATACAGAGAACATTTTGTTTATCCACTCATCAGTTGATGCACACTTGGACTGTTTTGTCTTTTTGCAATTGTGAATAGTGCTGTTATGAACATTGATGTGCAAATGTCTGTTTATGACACTCTTTTCAGTTTTTCTGGACTTAGGACCAAGTAATAGTATTGTTGGATCATAGAGCAATTCAATATTTGGTTTTCTAAGGAACCACCAAACGGTCTTCCATAGTGTCTGTTCCATTATACATTCCCATCAACCATGTATAAGCTTTCCAATTTGTCCACATCCTCTCCAATATTTGTAGTTCCCTGTTTGTTTAATATCAGCCATTCTTTTAGGTGTGGGGTGGTATCTTATTACAGTCTTGATCTGCATTTCCTTTATAGCTAATAAAAATGAGCATCTCTTCATGTACTTTTTAGCCATCTGTATTTGCTCTCTGGAAAAATGCCTATTCTTATTTTTAGCCCATTTTATAATTTGATTGTTTACTTTCGGTTGTTGTATTCTGTGATTTCATTATATATATGCAGGATATAAAGCCATTATGTGGTACATGATTTCTAAATATTTTCTCCCATTGAGTTGGTTGCCTCTTCACCTTTTTGACAAAGTCCTTTGAAGCAATGAAGCATTTTATTTTGAGAAGTTACCATTTACCTATTTTTTTTATTTTATTGTTTGTGCTTTGGGTGCAAAGTTTAGAAAGCTACCTCTTATTACTATGTCATAAAGATATTTCCCTATATATTTTTAGGAGTTTTATGGTATTGGCTCTTATATTTAGGTCTTTGAGACATTTAGCATTAATTTCTATAAGGTTAGGGTCCTCTTTCACTATTTTGGTTATTGACATTCATTTCTTCCATATCCCTTTATTGAAAAGACTACTCTGTCCCAGTTCAAGGGATTGGGGTACCTTGTCAAAGATCAATTTACCATAGATTTGGTGATCTATCTCTACACTCTTGATTCAACTCCATTGATCAATACTTCTACATTTGTGCCAATATCATACTGTTTTGACCACTATGACTTTGTAAGAACCTTCAAATCAGGAAGTATTAGTCCTCCCACTTCATTCTACTCTCAGGATATTTTTAACTATTCAGGGTCTCTTTCCCTTCCAAATGAATTTGGTAACTACTTTTCCAAGTATTCAAATTAGGTTGTTGGAATTTTTATTTCTATTTCATTGATCTGTAGATCAATTTAGGTAAAATTGACATCATAACTACATTTAACTTTTTTTGTCCATGAGGAGGAAATGTCTTCCCACCTATTTAGATCTTCTTTGATTTCTTTTAATAATGTTTTGCAGTGTTCTGTGTACATTTGTTTTACGTTCTTGGGTAAGTTTATTCCTAGATACTTGGTTTTTTAGCTGCTATTTTGAATGGATTTTTTCCTAATTGCTTCCTTAGTTAGGTCATTTCTTGTATATAGAACCATTTCTGATTTTTTTCACATTAATTTTATGACCTGCCTTATTGCTGAATTTGTTTGTTAGCTCAAGGAGCTTTGTCATAGGATTTTCAGGATTTTCCAAGTATAGAATCATGTCACCTCCAAATAACACAAGTTTTACTTCTTCCTTTGTGATTTGGATGCATTTTATTTCTTTTTCCTGCTTGACTGTTTTAGATGGAACTTCTAGTATAGTGTTATAGCGATGACAGAGGTCATCCTTATCTCAGTTCCAATTCTATGGGGAAGGAAGGCTTTCAGGCTCTCGCCATTGAGTATGATGCTGGCTATGGGTTTTTCATATGTCCCATTTACTATATTGAGCAAATATTCTTTGATTTCTACTTTTTAAAGTTTTTTTTTACCAGAAAAGGATGTTGAATTTTGTCAAATGCATTTTCAGTATCAATCTAGATGATCATGTGAGCTTTCCCACTCGATTTGTTAATAGTGCTCTACTGCATTGATTGATTTTCTTGTATTGAACTGCTCTTGCATTGCTGGTATAAAGCCCAATTGGTCATAATTTATAATTATTTAATGTGTCATTGGATTCAGTTTGCTAGCATTTTGTTAAGAATTTTTGCATCTGTATTCATTAGGAAAATTGGCCTGTAGCTTTCCTTTCTTGTAGCATCTTTACCCAGTTTTGTTTTTAGAGTGATGTTAGTCCATAAAATGAGTTAGGTAGTTTTCTTTTTTCCTCAAATTTTTGGAAGAATTTGAGTAGAATTGCTGCTAGTTCTTTTTAGAATGCTTGATAAACTTCCCTGGGTAATCATTGGCCTTGGGCTTTTCAGTGTAAAAAGATTTTTGATGACTGAATCTCTTTACTTGAGACCGGTTTGTTGAGGGCTATTTCTTCTCAAGTCAGTGTAGCTTGTTCATTTGGTTTTGGGAATTTGTTCATTTCATCTAAGTTGCCTTATTTATTGGCATATAGCTGATAATAGTATCCTCTTATAATTTTTTTTATTTCTTCATGGTCTGTAGTAACAACCTACCTCCCATTTTTTAAATTTTTTTTACATCCTCACTATTTTTCCTTGTCAGTTTACTAGCAATCCATCAATTTCATTGATTTTCTCAAAGAACCAACTTTTGGTTTCATTGATACTTTCTATTTATTTCTGTTCTCCAATTTATTTATTTCTGCTTTCATATTTGTTATTGCACTTCTTTTATTTGTGTTGGGGTTAGTTTTCTATTCTTTCTCTAGTTCTTCCAACATAATGCCTTGATTTTTGTTCTTTCCTCTTTTATTAATATAGGCAGTTAGGGCAAAAAAAAATTCCTCCTCAGCACTGCATTTGCCACATCCCATGAATTCTGATGTGTTGCATTCTCTTGTCATTAATCTCAAGAAATTTACTTATTCTTTAGCAATTTCTTCTTTGATCCAATTATTGCTTTAAAGTGCATTAATTAATCTCCATAAACTTATGGAAGTTCTGGTTCTTTGGTTATTATTGATTTCCAGCTTCATTCCATTGTGATCAGAGAAAAGTGCTTTGAATGATTTCAATCTTTTTAAATTCATAAGAACCTATTTTGTGCCCCAATATATGATCTATCCTGGAGGATTTTCCATGCACTAGAGAAGAATATATGTCCTGATGTTTTGTGGTGTAATGATCTACATATGTCTGTTAAGTCTAATTGATTTATCAAACTGTTAAATTCTCAATTTCCTTGTTGATATTCTGTCTGATTGCTCTGTTTCAACAATAATAGTTGGGAATTTCAATACACCACTCTCCTCTATAGATATGTCTATTGCTTCCTTTAGTTTTGCCAATGTTTTTTCATGTATTTTCAAGTTCTTTAATGGGAAGCATAAACATTTATGTTTGTTATTTCTTCTTGGTGAATTGTTACTTTTATTAATATGTAATGTCCTTCCTTGTCCCTTATGATATCTTTACATTTTAAAGCTATTTCATCTGATATTGTAGCAGATAATGCTTTCTTTTGGTTACAGTTTGCATAGAACACCTTTTTCCACCTTTTCACTTTCAAACTATTTGTGTACTGTCATAGTTAGGGACAGGTGTCAACTTGGCCAAGTTGTGGTACCTGTTCATCTGATTGGGCAAGCACTGGCCTGTCTGTTGCAATGAGGACATTTCATAGGATTAGGTCATGATCACATCAGCTACATCCACAGCTGATTCCATTTGTAATCAGCCAAGGGGGAGTGTCTTCTGCAATTAGTGATGCTAAATGCAATCATGGGAAGCCTTTTAAGGAGGACTCAGAGGAGACAGGTTCCATTCCTGCTTTGACTGGTGAGCCTCTCCTGTGGAGTTCATCCAGGCCATCCATTGGCGTCATCGGCTTCACAGCCTGCCCTGTGGATTTTGGACTCTGTGTTCCTACAGTCACGTGAGACACTTTCATAAATTTTATATTTGCAAGTGTTCCCTGTTGATTCTGTTTCTCTAGAGAACCCTAACTAATACATGTACTTAAGATTAAGTTGAGTCTCTTGTAAGCAGCATATAGATGAATCATGTATCTTAATCCATTCAGCCAATATGTTTCTTTTAATTGGTGAGTTTAGTTGTTGATATTTCGAAGTAAGTATTAATGTAAGGTCATTTCTTGAATCTGCCATTTTATTTTGGATTTCATTTGTCAGATCTATAGATTAGTTTCCCTCATTCTCTTTTTATTCTTTAAGTCACCCTTACTGGTACTCTTAAATTCTGTACCCTCCTCCTGACCTCCCTCTCCTACCTTTTTTCTTTCTTTTAATCTTTGGCCAACAGGACTATTTTTAGTATTTCTTGCAGAGCCAGTCTCTAATTCATAAATTGTCTCAGCCTTTGTCTGTGAAATTTTTAATCTCTCCCTCACTTTTGAAGGACAACTTGCCTGGATAAAGAATTCTTGACAAGAGTTCTTGGAAGGTTTTTTCTTTCAGGAACTTGAATATGTCACACCACCACCTCCTCACCTCCATGGTGCCTGTTGAATAGTTCAAACTGTCTCATGTGATTTCCCTTGTACATGGTGAGTTGCTTTTCTCTTGCTGTTTTCAAGGCTTTCTGCTTCTTTTCATTATTTGACACACTGATTAGTATGTATCTTAGGGAAGGCCTATTTGGTTTTATTCAATTTGGAGTGCATTGGTTTATTTGATTTGCATATTTATGTCTTTTATAAGGTTTGGAAGTTTTCCCACATTATCTCCTCAACTAATCTTTCTAGCCCTTCTCTTCTACTTCTGGGACACTGATGATTCTTATATATGTGTGAGTTGTGCTGTCCATCATTTCCCTGAAATGCAATTCAAATTTTTCCATCTTTTTTTGCCATTTCTTCTTTTGTGCATTCAAATTCAAATTGTCCTATACTTTAGTTCACTTATTCTTTCTTCTGTCTCTTCAAATCTGCTGTTCTGTGTCTCTAGTATATTTTCAATTTGGTCTATAGTATCTTCATTTCTGTGATATCTCCTATTTTCTACTTATACATTTCAATTATTTTTATGCTCTTCTAGTGCCTTCTTAATATCCTTTATGCCATTAACCACTTCACTGAGTTTATTTAGGAGATTTTTATAAAAATGTTTGATTAGTTGTGCCAAAGTCTGTGTGTCCTCCAGGGTTTTAATTTGATCATTAAGCTAGTCTATCTCTACTTTCATTTTCAAATGTTTTGTGATTTTCTGTTCACTTCAATGCATTTGATTCTCTTGGTAGGGTTATTTTGAAAGTTTATTTCCCTCAATTATGTGAGGTTTTGTACTTGCTTTGGTTTATGTTGAAAGTCTCCTTTTTTATACAGTTCATCAGTAATTCCCTGCCAAGACAAGGCCTTGATTTTATGCTGAAATGCAACGCTACTTGAGGATCTGTTTGAAGCTAGACAGATAGGCAATTTGCAAACTGCACTTTCCATTTATTCCCTACAGACCCTGCTCCTGGGCCTCCTCTTCCCTTCTGGTCTGATTCTCCCCAACAGTGTCAGCCAGGTGAGCTGGATGGAGACTCGGTACAATTCCAGCAAGGCTCATTGGCCCCAGTGCACAGTGAAGCTGCCTACTGCAGGGCTAGGGGGTGGATAGTGTGCACCTCAGCAGTGATTACAATTGTGAGTCCACTGTGACTGGTGGCCCACAGGGTCTCACTTAGAATGAACTTGGGCTATGGGATTGGGTATTTCAGCTGTCCCTGTCCACAGCTGACATACTGATGCTAAGCTATCACTTCATCTTGGAAGGCCTGAAAAACACTAGGGTGATGTTAGTGCTGTTTCATAGGTTTAGATACATTTATAACTGCTCATTTCAGACTGTGTTCCTAGGAAAGATATGATGATGTGCATGAAAGAGTAGAACCTTATATTTCAGTAGGTTAAGGGGTTGGGGGTATTAACTCTCTCATGTAATTTTGAGGTTCAGCACATAAAAGATACTGTGTTAGCTTTCTAATTGGGATTTAGTGTAGACGATATGTCCAAGAGCACAGAACTCTGCCCAAATTAGATATTTTTCCAAATTCCATGCAGTTGTCTGCAGTTTACAAAGGGATGCAAAATGGCTCAGGTAATGAACAGGAGCAAAATCGGGTAACCCACAAAAGTATGGTATTATTTCCCATTTAAACGAAATTTCTCTACACTCACCCTTCTTTCAATTAATGATAACCTTAAAATACTATTTTGAATTATAAAATAAGGTTATTTTTATTAGATTTAGCCTGATTAGGGTGCAGCAAGAATGACAGTTTTTGTTTGTTTGTTTTTCTCTTTTATTGTTGTTGTTGTTGTGTTGTTTTGTTTCTGTTTGCTTTGCTGATAGTTTTCAAAGGAGACTACAGTGACTGTTTAAATGCCTCTCAAGACTAGGAAGCCACTCCAAGAATTTGGTACAAATTTCACCTGCATTACAGAAAGCAACTTTCTTTACTGACCAGTAAGGCTGAGAACCCTGGAGGTAAGTATTTAGCTGTATTTTCAAGAGGGTTTTGTAAGCATTGGCTCCATAAATAAACCTTAATTTCTTTAAAGCATTTGATTGCATCTGATTAAATGAGAATAATTCTCAAATATTACATTATAGTAAAAACCTTGGTTATATAACCAGTATTTCCAATTATGTCCTATAATAAGAAGGACAGATTATGACTGAAATTATGCAAAAATTATTTTGCTAAAAAATAAATGCTTCCAAATTCTGAAGGGTCCAGGCTGGGAGAAAAAGATGAATGTTTTATGAATTATAGATAGCTTAAAGGAAAAGAATAATGGGTTATGTGCAGGTAGAAAATAGAATATTAAAATATCAGCAATAATCCAAAGAAAGATATTATTACCTTTTAACAGTTCATTCAGTTCTAGGCAATTAGTGTTTATTCCAATTAATCTCTGTTAGCAGTTCTGTGACTCATTGACTTAATTAGAATTCTGGAATCTTGACTCAGTCCAAAGGTGTGGTTACAAAATTATTTAAGCAATGTCCATAAAAGCTTGTGCCCAAGAGCACCTTGTATAGTTCTTTTCATGGATATCTGAGAGAGTCCTTTTTGTTGAAGGTGAAGCACCTGGCCTGTAGCTGATTACAAGTGTTTCCAAGGAAGCATCAATATAAATACTGTAGATGACAACAGATGTAAAATGTCCATTTTTTCTGTTTGTAAAGCTGCCAAAATGCAATATATCAGAAATGCATTGATTTTACAAAGGGGAGTTCTAAGACCATGGAAATTTTCAAATTAGGGATCAACAGGATGATACCTGTACTCTGAAGAAAGTCCACCAGCATCTGGAAAACCTCTGTCAGCTGTGAAGGCACATGGCAACATCTGCTGGTCCTTCCCAAAGTTGGGTTTAAAGAACATGGCTTTCTTAAGGTATGTAACAGTTTTGAACCAGCACAGCTATGGTTAACTCATTATTCTTTAACAAAAATAAAAGTTCTGTTGAAAGTTCATTATAAAAAGAATGCCATTGAAAAGGAAATTTGGTTCTTTGTAAGGCATGTAACATTTGTAAAGAATAACTGAAATTTGACCAATAATATTACTAGTGTCTAATATCAGACATATTAGTAATAAGACATCTCATGAATAGTGAGGATATTGACAAATCTAGAAAATTTATGTCTTATGTAATATTAATGTAAATAGTATTTTACCCATATAAATTTAACCAACAGAAAGTTAAGCAATCCTATTTAATTTGACACATTTTGTATGCAATTCCTAACATATTAAGTTGATCTATTTCTAGGACGTTTCTTTTATAAGAGGAAAGAACAAATTTTTAGCAGTTTCACAGGGGCCTCTGAAATATCTCAAGGACAGTTTAAGATGAATAAGTTATCTCTTAGGGTTTGATTTTAGGGAGGTAAAACTTCAAAATATTGTCCAGTTTGAAAATTTTGTTAAATAGGAGAATGGGTCACTATAAAAAGATATTTGGCTCCATATTGAACTAAAATGACAATAAAAGAGTGAACAGGAGTTAATAAGATTGTTAAAAAAAAGAAGACAGTTCTTTTAAAAATGAAAATAATTGTTTCCTAAAACAATAAAGGATGATTGAGTCATATAAATATCAATAAAGATATTATCCTGATAAGATAAAGAATCTTTGTCTTTTAGGTAGATGACTCAGGAGGTTAAGAAAAACTTCTTATAAGCACTCACTAAGAGAAGTTCAACAATGCAATAGAACTTTGTCATTTAAATGGAAAGGAAATTAAATTCTGGTTCATATGATGGCATTAAATAATAAAAGACTCATAAATCTTACAAACATATCAAATATCAGCCAACCTTGAATATGACAAATAGAATTCTTTTTTCACAAGCAATGCTTTATAATTTTTAATATCCATTCAGGGTTTTGTTTGTTTTGTTTTTCATTTCTTTCTAAATTCTTGCTTCTCATTCTGAGACAACCAACCATTTTACTTTAGGACAATGTCACTCCCTTCTTCCTTAACAAAATACATCCTGTAAACTTTACGTACCTGCATACCTTAAGTTACCAAAAAGATTTTTGGAACTGTTTTACAAAATCCTATAAAACACAATTATTCTTAAAACAAAGTTTGCCAAAGCAATGACTCAACTTGTTTAAGCACAAATTTAAATTTTTCATCATCTTGAAGATTAAGTAGATATAAGGCTAAATTATTTTACCAGTAAAACTTCTATACATTTAGGAAAACATACCAAAGTAGAATAAAATATGATTAGATTATACATGATAATTCAGAAGTCATAGCTCTTTTTTAAACTAAAAATACTAAATTAAACCCTTTTGTCAAAGTTTTATCTGAATTATCTGAATTTAAATTTTTTAATATTTGCTTTTAGTTCTACAAATACTCTATTTTCATTGAAGCTAGCAGTTTGGTTTCTTTAATTTCTAGAACTTTAGAAGTATTAGTTTGTATATAAACATTTATTTTCCTTTAAGCCAATTTGAGTAGAGATCTTTTAAGGAGTTTTATAAGTTAATTTAGTAATATACTGAGGTAGGAAAATATTATACATTATACATACATGGTAGCAGAAGGTAATTCTTCTGTCTCTACATTCAGCCTGTTGCAATATGTTCTTCTGATGGGTTATATGAAGACCATTTGGACTTTAAAAAATATGAGGTTTAATAAGGGATGATTATTATCATTTAGCTGAATAATCAATGGCAAATAAAACTGCAGTTGCTTCTAAGCAAAAAGCAAAGCAATGACATCAGTGCTAGTTAACATGATATTTCTCACTACCATCCTGTGCCAGTGAAAGAATTATAACCAAGAAGCTAGGATTTATGGGAACAATTATGACTACCAAATCATTATATAAATATTCCTTTTTTTCTGGTATATTAGAGTAGACAGAGATAAAATATCTGAAGTCTCTGACCTGCAATCCAGTTGCCCTTGTTAAGTCTCAAAAAAGAATCTAAGAGGAACTCTTGATGCAAAGTCCCCTTGAGCCCCCCTCCTCAACATCCTTGGCAAGTTCAAGGAACCAGATATAAGCCCATTAGAAGCCCCAATCCAATGAGGAAACAGCACACCACCTAGTGGGCACCATCTCCTCTTGGGGTCACTGTTCCTTTAAAACATAGCTCCCAGAACAAAGAAGTGGAGCCATTTTCTCTTTCTTCCTGCTTGCTCCCCAGGTGACAGCCAATTTCTGGCTCCCACCTGCTTCTTCCCTGCTTTATCCCTTCAATAAATCTGTTAATCTTTGACTCAATGTCTCATGTGGAATCCTTAACAACTCAGTGCCTAACAGCCCTGATCCCTGAGAATGTTTGTAAAATCCTTTATTTTGTGTCTTTGTCTGTTTTTCTTTTTCACTTTAGAAATTTTTAAGGGTAAAAACCTTAATGCTAACGAAGGAAATGGAGTCAGCTATTAACTGGTTGCAGCCTGAGATTTGCTCCTTTCTATTTGCAAATTATTTTGGTTTATAATTGCTATTGGAATGATAATTCCTCCTCCTTCCTTTCTACTAACAATTGCTACTGAAATGCTAACTCTCTCTTTCTCTGTGCTTACTCTTGAAATTGTAAAGACTTCACCTTCCCTTGTTAGAATCCACATAAATCTTGAAGCCTTTGACCCAGGGGGATATATTTGCAGATGTTAGGCCATCTGTTTTCTTGTTTTGTGCCTAGCAATAATCTTTTTCTCTCTTTGAAATCCCTGCATCTCAAGAATTGGTCATTTGAGCCATTGGACAGAGAATTCACCACCTTTGTCCAGAACCAAAATGAAATCAATAATCTAAGAACCAGATAGAGGCAAAATGCACATCCATGTGCTCATGATGGTCAGGTAGTGGAGGAGCTTACAAATGGTCACATAACAGTACAAGGCCACAGCTATGAGAAACTCCATCTGAGATCCACCAAGGACATGGGGGATAAGTTTCTGAATGACTGACCACTACAGTGATATGGATTGACTCCCAAACTACAGGTGAGAAAGCATCTTAGGAACTTTTAGGGTAGAGGGACACAAATCAATAAATAGGTTGGCTAACAGGAAGTACATGGGACTATGAAAATGAACATCAATATTTTGTGTAAGCATAACCAATAAATTTGATATATATAAAATGGTAGGTAATATAGGAGAAAGTGCTGCATTGGTCTATGGGAAAAAAGCCCCAAGAATGCAAATTCATATACCTCAAAAAAAATCACTTCATACATTGACCTTGCATTTTCTGAAAGGAGAAAAGAAAGGCAATTTTAAAGGCATGTTCAAGAGATTGAAAGTATAAAACAAAATTTGTAGATTAGAACCAATAGTTTCAGTGTGTATATACATAAGACATCTTTTAAAAATTTTTATTTGAAAATTATTAAATTACTTAAATGAAATTAAGGATCATGATAACTTTCCTCAATCCTTTCTTCTATATTTAAGAATTTTTTCAGTTCTTAACATTCATTAATATAAAATATGGATTTTCAAAGTACAAAAGGAGATATTCAAGGTGGACATCATTTTCCATTATGAAATATGACATAAACATTGAAGAAAATGAAATGAAGTTTACTACTCTACTCTTATCAAAATCAAAACTAGCATTATAGCAAAATTCCCAGAATAGGTTGCAAACTTTATATTACTACTGACATATTTTTCTGATTATATATGTGTTTGCTCATAGCTCTTCATTGAAGAATTAAGGAAATGATGAAACAGTAGAGTAAAATGGAGGGAAGTGACAGAAATAGATAAGGGAAAGCTGGAAATATAGTAAGCACTTGAAAGAACAAAAGAAAGAAAAAAACTCTTTGTTTTACATGATCTGGCCCTGTCTATTTCTTCAGCCTCACATGCAGTTTCTCCCCTAGCCCCCCCCAAAAAAAAACTCTCCACATATGAGCTTCTTAGGTAAGTCTATTTTATTGCTCGTTTGTATATATGCACATTTGTTTGTTTATTCATATATTATTAAACTGAGTTCTGTTCTGCTGACTGCGTCTTTTACTATGACCTAATTCTTAGCATTACTTCCTCAGGGTAACTTCTTTTTTCTCCCAGCCTTCATTAAACCTTAGTTTTATCTATCATATTTCTTATAATGCTACTTGATAATTGACATATAACTCTCTTGCCTGTCACCCCTATTAAGCCTAGGAGTTTCCTAGTGACAAAGACAATGTTTTATTCACAATTCTGACCCATAGAAAATGTTCAGTTTTAGTAATTGGATAGATGAGTGAATGGAAGGTTATCTAATAATAATAGTTGATTATTATCATCAGATAGTATTTTGCATTATTTTATTATGTATGTAATATTTTACCTTATAATCTTAACACTTTCTGTAGAATGATGAATTTTAAAACAAAAAAGTCTTGAGCATATGGCATGGTGAATTAACCTCCCACAATCTGTCTATCTCATTGTCCAAAGCCTAGAAAGAAATACAACCAGTTCAAGGGAAGCTCATTCAAAGAATTATCTGAATCCAGAATCTGCAGTTGCAGCATACACTACATTTTATTTGAAATACCTTGGTTTTCAGAGAAACTTTGTCTAAGAGCCATTTCTCATTCAGTAAAATTTGAAGCAGTAAGTCAGAAAAAAAAGAGACCCATAGAAACCCAGTGTTAAGGTAGCTGCCCTCATGTGTCTTTGAGGAGCTGGGATGCATGAGTATTGTACTGGGCTTCTGAGTTTGGGGGCTGACTTCCCTCCATGGTTCTGTTCATCCAGGCAAGTTCTATTGTATTCTTAATTGCCTAAATATTTCACCATATATCTGTGTCCCTATTTTTTTTCATAAGAAAGAAATTTCATTATGTTTCAGATTGCTGAACAAGTTGATTTTCATTTTTCTATATATACCTGTCATGGTAAGTTTCCTGGGTCAACTTGGCCAGGTGGTGTTGCCTTGTCATCTGACCAGGCAAGTTTTGGCCTGTCTGTTGCCATGAAGATATTTCATGGACATAAATCATGAGTATGTCTGCTGATCCACAGCTCATTGCATTTATAATCAGCTAAGGGGAGTGTCTCCTACAGTGAGTGATGTTTGCTTTAATCACTGGAAGACTTTTAAGGAGGATTCAGAAGAGTCCCAACAGGCCCCAAAAGGTGAGATACAAAGTGTCACCCAGGAGGAGGCATGTTATACTCCAAAACAACTGCATGAGTTTTTTAATTTCTATAGGCAGAAATCAGAAGAATATGTGTTGCAATGGATTTTAAGGGTGTGGGATAATGGTGGGAAGAATATAAAGCTGGATCAAGCTGAATTTATTGAGATGGGCCCACTAAGCAGAGATTCTCAATATTATAGCTCCAGGGGTTAGAAAAAGCACTAACAGTTTGTCCAGAGGACATGTGTTTCTGGGAAAGAGGCTGACTTGCATCCACAGAATGGTTCATCTTATCCACTTCTTTATTAAAACCTTCCTCTTTTGAAGTCACCCTCTGGTGTGCATTCACATGGGACACAAATATCTTCATATTTTTAGCCGACTCAGAAAGGTCTATCCACATATCTCTTCCCCAGACCTCTTTGTCACCAGTTTTCCAATCCTACTCTTTCAAGTTCCTGACCGTCCAGCCATACCATTAATAACAGCCCATAAGTAAGTATACAAATGCAACTCTGGCCAGTTCTCCTTCCAAGCGAAATGAACAACCATGTGCACTGCTCTAATTTCTGCCCACTGGAAGGTTTTCCCCTAAGCACTGTCCTTCAGGGATATCCCAGGAAGGGGTTGTAGTGCTGTAACTTCAATTTTTAGTGGTACTTGCATATTGTGCAGAACCATCTAGAAACTGGGTCCGAATTTACTCTTCCTCAGTCAACTCACTGTAAGGAACTCCTCAAGAGGCATTAACCCTGGTCTGGGAAAGAGAAGATAAGGAGGCAGGAGTGAAGTCTATGGACATTTGGACCCTCATGGAACTTACTTGTGCCTTCAGGATCTGCTCTGGTCCTATCTTATATATAACATTTTCATTTCCTGATGGAGTGCTACTGTGCATGCCCAACTTAATGCTTTGGGTCAGACAACACCTAGGTCATGATAGGCAACTCAGGTGTCATGGTAACTTGGTGGCACACAGTTAAGCCTTCAATCTCTACTAAGGCCCAGTAGCCGGCCAAAAGCTGTTTCTCCAAAGGAGAATAGTTATCTGCAGCCGATGATAAGGCTTTGCTCCAAAATCCTAAGGGGTCTGTGTTATGATTCTCCATTAGGAACTTGCCAATGGCTCTCTTAAGCATATCTATTTGGATCTTCTGGATCATGTGGTCCAAGTGGCACAGCAGCTTGTACAGCAGCCTGGACCTGTCACAGAACCTCTTCTTTTTTGGACCCCCACTCAAAATTAGCTGCTTTTCTGGTCACTTGATAAATGGCCCAGAGTAGCACACCCAAATGAGGAATATGTTGTCACCAAATCCAAAGAGACAAACCAGGCATTGTGCTTCTCTTTCAGTCATAGGAGGGGCCAAATGAAGCAACTTATCCTTCATCTTAGAAGGGATATCTCAACATACCCCACACCATTGGACACCTAGAAATTTCACTGAAGTGGAAGGCCCCTGGATTTCTGTTGGATTTATCTCCTATCTTCTGACATGCAAATGCTTTACCAATAAGTCTAGAGTAGTTGCTACTTCTTGTTCAAAAGGTTCAATCAACATGATATCGTCAATATAATGGATGAGTGTAATGTCTTATAGGAAGGAAAAATGATCAAGTTCCTTGCTGATAAGATTATGACATAGGGTTGGAGAGCCGATATACCCCTGAGGTTGGACAGTGAAAGCACATTGCTGACCTTGCCAGCTGAAAGCAAATTGTTTCTGTTAGTCCTTACTAAGTGCTTCTGAGATAAATATCATTTTCCAGATCAATAGCTGCATACCAGGTACCAGGGGGTGCATTGATTTGCTCAAGAAATGATACCACATCTGGAACAACAGCTGCAATTGCAGTTACCATCTGGCTGAGTTTATGATAATCCACTGTCATCCTCCAAGACCCATCTATCTTTTGCAGAGGCCAAATAGGAAACTTGAATGGGGATGTGGTGGGAATCACCTCCCCTGCATCCTTCAAGTCCTTAGGAGTGGCAGTAATCTCCACAATCTCTCGAGCTATCTGGTATTGCTTCTGATTTGCTATTTTGCTTGGTAGGTACAGTTATAGTGGCTTCCATTTGGCCTTTCCCACCATAATAGTCCTCATGCCATGACTTAGAGAGCCAATGTGGGGATTCTGCCCATTACTTAGTATGTCTATTCCAAATATGCATTCTGGAACTGGGGAAATAACTAGAGAATTGGTCCAGGTGCCCACTGGACCCTCTGTGAGATGAACCTGAGCTAAAACTCCATCAATCACCTGACCTCCATAAGCCCCCACTCTGACTGGTGGGCCAGAGTGACGTTTTGTGTGCCCTGAAATTAATGTTACTTCTGAACCAATGTCTAATAATCCCCCAAATATCTGATCATTTCCTTTTACCCAGTGCACTGTTAGCCTGGTAAAAAGCAGTCAGTCTCCTTGAGAAAGGCTTGGAGGTAGATTAACCATATAAATTCATGGCAGTGTAGCAATGTGCTCCTCAAAGGGACAAGGACTCGCCCTCATTCAAGGGGCTCTGGGTCTTTAAACTGTCTTAAGTCTGGAAATTGATTAAGGGACCATGTCTTTGTTTTTGCAATTCAATTTAGACTTCTGTTCATTTGACCTAGAACTGTTTTGCTTATACACCTCAAATAAGAACAAGCTTCTGTGAGTCAAACTACTTTGACTCCTGCTTTGAGACTGCTGTCCATGCTGTCCATTATGATAGCCATGTCCACCTTGTCTTTGGCAATTAAGTATTGTCACCTGGGTTCTGCCAACTAGGGATCTGATCATCCACATTGTGTTCAAGGATTCCAAATCAGTGAGAGCAGTTCCCACAGTAAAATCTGACCTTCAGAGATGGGCAACTTCAGTGCCCTTCAGAGATGATGGAGCTGGTCTCACAAATTTATTTCTCACAGTTCTGGTAAAAGGTGCATCCTCTGTTCATTCCTGTTGTGTATGAGCTGGCTCTCCATGATAAATCCATTCTAACATTCCAATCACTCTAAGCCAATGGATGCCATCATCTACATTACATCAGGGCAGTTCTGGCAGCTTGACAGCCTTCCCTATGGATTTTGGACTTTTCCATTCCCACAGTTGTCTAGCCAGCCTCTCCTGAGAGTTCAGTGAGGAACCTCATCAGAGTCACCAGCTTGCAGCCTGCCATACAGACCTTGGACTCTACATTCCCATGGTTTCATGAGATTCTTTTATTAACTTTATATCTCCAGATATCTCCTGATGATTCTGTTTCTCTAGAGGACCCTAGATAATACAATCCCTAAATCGAAACCAAAGTCCAAAACCCAAAGAGACAAAGTTTTTTAGGAGATTTCCTAGAGATTACCTCCTAACCTATGCCATCTGCAGCTCAGAATTGCATACTTCTGGTGACTTTGATTGCTCAAAAAATGAGGCAAGATCTGGAAAAGGGGGTGTCAGAAGAAGCTATGGGGGTTATTTGCAATACACAAGCAACAACATGGAGGTAAGCAGGAATGTCTCAGTTGTTTTTCACCTTACTAAGTGCTCTCCTTCATTTTGTTAACTATCTGTAACTTCACTGTGGTTTTATCTTCCATGCCTTCCTAACAATACTCACAATTATCTCAGAGCATACTTCTCTCAGCAAACTATCTATATTGCTTAATTTATGTATGTGTGAAAATGAGCTTTCCCCAAAGTAAAATGAATAGTGAGAAAGGTAATAATAAAATTATTACAAAAATATTTGAATTGTTACTATACAGCATTTCATACCATTATTCAGTTTTCCTATTAGTCTTTAGTTTAAAATGATCAAAATGTTCATGAAAATATGCATAAACTTTGTCTCTCTACTTCCTTAGATGAATCTCCTTTTTGTTATCATTCTAATACCTTTATTACACAGTTTAGAAATAATTCAAAAATATGAAATATAATATTTCTTTACTTGTTCATGCCAATAAAGTTTCTGAACCTTTTAGCATGTTTATATTAAATGATTTTCACTGCATTGATGCATTGGAATAGTATCTTAGGAATTTATCAAATAAAACTTATAATCAGTTTCTTTATTTTATACCCCACTTCTTTGAAAACTTTGAAGTCAAATGGAGTAAATTCTTAGGGATGTTCTTACTATCTTATATGCATATTTTATAAGGCTTTGTGAAAAGATTCTATTTTAATTTTTTATTAAAGGGTCTGTGACCAACCCAATTATAGTAAAATACATTGTTTCATGCTTTGAAAATATGTTCAAACTGTAAAATAAATGGTTTTCAACACCTTAAATATCTATCTGTCCAGTGCAAAAAACAAACAAAAGATCAAACTTCGAAAATGTTAAAATGAGTTTGCATGCTGAAACAATGTTTTTGGCCAGTGAACCCAAACATTCTGGTGTTCTTTGCAATAATTTTGTGAGAAAAAGAAGTACTAATGATATTATGAAGGACATAGAGTGGCACTGGTAGATGAAAGCTCTCTGGATCTCTCCTGTCTGGGTCTCTGCTGCCTGTTTTCTCACATTTCTGTACTGACTGCATTCTCCCTGGCCCTGATTTATTTCCAACCAGGTTCTGTGACCCATCAGAGAAGTTTTGATGTATTTCCAAAAGCCAACTCATTTGTGAAAATATAGATATTTCTCTAATAATTTTGTATTCACCAACTGTGAACTTCAAATACCTTTCTTTACTTGTGAATAATGAGGCTGCTATGGTATCAAAGCATAATTAACTCATCTAAAAAAGTATATTTCTTCCACATGACGCTGAGGCCCATAGTTAAATTTTTATTTCCAGAGGAATATTTGCTGCTCATGAAATGGGTAGTAGAAGATTACCCTTCTTCGCTCCATTCCTTTGCCTATATTTGCTGATCCACAAGAATGAAACCTAGACTACCTCTACAGTTACACTTAGATTGCCCTGTAGTTTCAAGGCAATATAACAATATCAAACCTGGTGTATAATTAATGTATTCTGTTTAAATCCCCTTGAAAAAATATAAACTACTCACTGAATTCATCTGTTGGAAGAGGAAGGAAAGAAATAAGTCTAGGCTTAATGAGCTTTCAAAAACATTTAAGGTGTGGTCCAAGGCAGTGCACTTAATAATGAATTCCCCAAGTGTTTTGAATACCTCCAGGAATATTCTGCGACCCAGACACTGAAATTTCCACAAGTCAGTATACAGTCCAGGTGGACAAAACAGATTGGAGCCTGAGACAAAAGTTCTGCTCCCTCCTTGTTAAAAATTAGCATCCAAGATAATCAATAAATATTTGTTGAATTTCAAAACAGAGAAACCTTATATTCCTGGCATTTCAGAAGATCAGAGACTATGATTTTATCTTACCAACTGTTTAGTTTGTAAGCTGCCAGAATTCAATATACTAGAAATGGAGCAACTTTTTAAAAGGAGAATTTATTAAGTTGCAACTTTACATCAAAATGACCAAACAAAGCATTTAGGGAAAGATTTCTTGATTCAAGAAAGACCAATGGGTCCAGAACACTTCTGTCACCTGGAAAGTTACATGGCAATGTATGCTTGCTTTCTCTCCTGGCTTCTTGTTTAATAAGGATTCCCCAGTGGTGTTCTCCTAATGCATCTCTAAAAATCTCTGGCTGTGTGGCTTTCTCAGATTTCATGCTTTTCCCAAAATGCTTCTCTTCTAAAGGACTCCAGTAAGCACTTGCACTTTGAATGGGTTGAGAGACATTGCCATGGAAACCAGCTAACGGAATGTTCACACTCATAGTTGGGTGGATCACATCTCTATGGAAACAATAAAAAAGATCTCACCCAGAAATATTGAATGAAGATGAAAGGGCAAGGCTTTTCTGGGATACATAACAACTTCAAAGTGGCACACCAACATACCTATCAAACAAGGGAAAGTAAAAGGATATCAACAAAGGAAAGAAAAAGGATATCAGAAACAACAGCTTAAACTATGCCTTTTGGTTTCAAGGGCTTTCCCATTTTATACCATGTTTCTATTTGGTCATTATTAGTGATCTAGCAATAATATTACCTCTCAGGGACCATTTGATGCCTCCATGACCTAATAGACCTCAGTATATTCAATTGGGGAATTTTCCATCATAATCCCCAAGGTCTGAGGAGAATGAAAATTAGAAATGTGGTTTGGAGTAAACTTAAGGTAAAGGAAAACAAAAGGACAACTGTACAATAAAGTATAACTGAAAAATATTTTCAAGGATAATCAATATTTCCAGGCCCTGAATGTATACTTCTGTGTTACCCTCAGAACTAGCATCAGTGCAGATCAAAAAATTATTAGCAAACACATTAATTTAGTGCAATAAAATTATTTTGTGAAGCATACTTATGAAAATTGTTTATGTAAGAAACTGCACAAACATTCCCATTTTTATTAAGATGAAATAAATAACTTGTCCAATGCCACTCTGCTGATTGTGGAGACAAAGACCATGTAATTAATCACTAAAATATATGGCCTGCATTTTATAAAAAATGAGAACCTGTAGCTGATGACTAACTTAAGAGGACTAACTGGACAGATACAAGAAATCACAAAACCAAGACAAGATATACAGAACTGATGCCAGACATAATAAATGCCTGTTATGTTGCTCAGAAAAGAAATGCAAACAAACAAAATCCAATCTCACATACCTTAATCATGGGCATTCGAGGTTGTTAGAATGCCTTTTAAAGTCACTGTTCCAATGAAATGAAAATTCAAAATGTATTATTGTTAATTAAATTGCTTTTAGTCATTTGTTTTACTAAATATTGGCAAGTTCTTCATAAAGGCTAGCCTGCAGAGTTTAAAGCAGCTAAGAAATTTTGTGAGTTAGTTGTTTAAAATCTAGCAAGCACAGAGGACCCAAAGGCAAATGTGATTTAGAAATGTATGTTCATCCAAAGTGAATGACAACTTGCATAATGACTATTAAAAATAGTTCCCCCAAATTATTGGAAATATGTCTAAATTTAAATGCATGAGTATATAAACAAATAACTAGTGATGAATGCAAGAATAAAGTGTATATATTACAGCTTTGAACAGTTATGATCATGTAACTTATCTACTGGTAGGGAGTGAATTTCTATCATAAGAACTCACGCAAAAATGGATCATCATCTCTCAGAATTCCCATTGCAAAAAATTATGTTAGATTATTTCTAAAGCCTTTTCATATGAAAGAGTTTATGGCTCATTTAACATAGCTTCTTTAAATTCTAAATTGCAATACATATCAATTTGTAGAAGAGTAGTGGATACTAATATTATTTACTAATTCATTATGATTGGCTTATAAAGTACATTTAAAACCCTCTGATTTAAATAGTATTTATACTGTCAAATTAACTTATGGTACAATCTTTTAATGGATCCATCAAATACTGAAAGGAACAAGGAAAAAGTGAAACAGGCTTTTGGCTGAATGAGTTAGTTAGTGTTGGACTGTGAAAGCAGCCTTAAACACAATGGTCAATTTTAGAATGAAAAATGTCAAAGGGGTAATTATAGCCAAATATGAACCATAAATCAATTCTATGTGTGAATGAGCAACACCGTTTCATTCCTTAAGTCAGTAATGTTTATTGACTACCTTCTTCCTGTTAATTTACACAGAACAAAATTATTTTGAATATTAAAATCTCATTCCTATCTTTAGAAAGGTATTCTCCAAGAAGGCAAAATCTGTGCTTTCAAGATTTGAGGTCTTCAAAATTTTGCCTGCACAAAATTCAATCGCTTGCTGAACTAAAAAGATGCCTGAAATGTAAAAGTTACTTTCTCACATTGTTATGTCTGGAATACGAAGTTAAGATTAAAGCACACCACTGCGTGTGTCCATTTCTTACTCACCAGTGCTTCAGTTTCCTAGTTGCTAAAGCAAATAGCACATAATGGGTTGGTTTAAAATCAATAATTTATTGGTTTATGGTTTCAGAAGCTTTCTCCTGGTTAGCTAGCAATCTTTGGAGTTCCATAGCTTTTCCATCACATGGAGATGCACATGGTAGTGTCTTCTCCTGTCTTTTCCAATTTCCTTGACTTCCAGCTCTGGTTATTCCCTGTGACTGTCACTCTCTCTTTGGTTGTAAATCCTCCAGAAACAGGATTAAGACATATCCTGATTCAACTGTATCACACCTTAAGAGAAGAAAGCTCAGCAAAAGATCCTATTTACAATGGGCTCACATGCACAGGAATGGATTACAATTAATAACTGCTTTTCCAGGGTGTATAGCTTCAAGCTACCACATATAGTAACATATATATTGTAACATATTTTAAGTTGAGAAGAGTATTAAACTCCACTCTCTTTTCTTAGTTTCCCAGATTAAATATTTTATTTGTGTCCATTAAAAAATTTCTATGGACTTCCAGAGAAGATGGTGGCTTAGTAAGATGCACGGGTCTTAGTTCCTCCTCCAAAACAGCTACAAAAGAAATAGAAATGGTACAGAACAGCTCCCAGAGCCATGACAGAGACCAAAAAACAGCGTACCCCATTCTGGAAAGGCTGAACTGGCAGGGAGAATCTGATGCAGTGAGATACCTGAGGGGTGTGTGCTTCCCTGGGCTGGGGTGACTGGTGGCCGGAGTCCCTCCCTCCCCCCTTCCCGGGCCAACTGGGAGAATTGGACAGGCGGTCCCCTCAAGCCACGGCGGCCGGCAACCCCCACCACGTGTGGCCTCCCGGGCCGGCTGGGAGAATTGGATAAGAGGTTCCCCAAGCAGTGGAGGCCAGCGACTGGGGTCCCTTCCACACAAGTGGCTTCCTGGTCCGGCTGGGAACGTTGGATCAGCACTCCCCCATGCCACAGCGGTCGGCGCCCCATGCCACGCTTGGCTTCCCAGGCCAGCTGGGAGATTTGAATTGGAACTCACCCAAGCCACTTCGGCTGGTGACCCTCCCCCACAGTGAGAGTTTTCCAAAGTTAAAGGAGCCACAGCACCTTTTACTGGTGGGACCCGCAGACAGACAAGTGCCACGAGCTCCACATACTGGGCAGGATAAGAAAAACAGAGCCCAGAGATTTCACAGGAAAATCTTTCAATCTGCTGGGTCCCACACCCAGGGAAATCTAATTAAATGCCCAGACACCAGCAGAAAATAACAGATCACGCCAGGAAAATTGAAGATATGGCACAATCAAAGGAACAAACCAATAGTTCGAATGAGATACAAGAGCTGAGACAACTAATTCTGAATATACGAAGAGAAATGGAAAAACTCTTCAAAAACCAAATCAATAGATTAAGGGAGGACATGAAGAAGACATGGGCTGAACAAAAAGAAGAAAGAGAAGGTCTGAAAAAACAAATCACAGAACTTATGGGATTGAAGGACAAAGTAGAAAAGATGGAAAAAACAATGGATACCTACAATGGTAGTTTTAAAGAGACAGAAGATAGAATTAGTGAACTGGAGGATGGAACATCTGAATTCCAAAAAGAAACAGAAACTATAGGGAAAAGAATGAAAATATTTGAGCAGGGGATCAGAGAAGTGAATGATAATATGAAGCGCACAAATATACGTGTTATGAGTGTCCCAAAGGAGAAGAGAAGGGAAAAGGAAGAGAAAAACTAATGGAAGAAATTATCACTGGAAATTTCCCAACTCTTATGAAAGACCTAAAATTACAGATCCAAGAAGTGCAGCACACCCCAAAGAGAATAGACCCAAATAGGCGTTCTCCAAGACACTTAGTAGTTAGAACATCAGAGGTCAAAGAGAAAGAGAGGATCTCGAAAGCAGCAAGAGAAAAACAATCCATCACATACAAGGGAAACCCAATAAGACTATGTGTAGATTTCTCAGCAGAAACCATGGAAGCTAGAAGACAGTGGGATGATATATTTAAGTTACTAAAAGAGAAAAACTGCCAACCAAGAACTCTATATCCAGCAAAATTATCCTTCAAAAATGAGGGAGAAATTAAAACATTCTCAGACAAAAAGTCACTGAGAGAATTTGTGACCAAGAGACCAGCTCTGCAAGAAATACTAAAGGGAGCACTAGAGTCAGATACGAAAAGACAGAAGAGAGAAGTATGGAAAAGAGTGCAGAAAGAAGGAAAACCAGATATGATATAAATAATACAAAAGGCAAAATGGTAGAGGAAAATATTATCCAAACAGTAATAACACTAAATGTTAATGGACTGAATTGCTCAATCAAAAGACATAGACTGGCAGAATGGATTGAAAAACAGGATCCTTCTATATGCTGTCTACAGGAAACACATCTTAGACACAATGATAAACATAGGTTGAAAGTGAAAGGTTGGGAAAAATATTTCATGCAAATAACAACCAGAAAAGAGCAGGAGTAGCTATACTAATATTCAACAAATTAGACTTCAAATGTAAAACAGTTAAAAGAGACAAAGAAGGACACTATCTACTAATAAAAGGAACAATTCAACAAGAAGACATAAAAATCATAAATATTTATGCACCGAACCAGAATGCCCCAAAATACGTGAGGAATACACTGCAATCACTGAAAAGGGAAATAGATACATATACCATAATAGTTGGAGACTACAATTCCCCACTCTCATCAATGGACAGAACATCTAGACAGAGGATCAATAAAGAAATAGAGAATTGGAATATTGCAATAAATGAGCTAGACTTAACAGACATTTATAGGACATTACATCCCACAACAGCAGGATACACCTTTTCCTCAAGTGCTCATGGATCATTCTCAAAAACAGACCATATGCTGGGTCACAAAGCAAGTCTTAACAAATTTTAAAAGATTGAAATCATACACAACACTTTCTCGGATCATAAAGGAATGAAGTTGGAAATCAATAATAGGCAGAATGCCATAAAATTCACAAATACATGGAGGCTCAACAACACACTCTTAAACAACAAGTGGGTCAAGGAAGAAATTACAAGAGAAATTAGTAAATATCTCGAGGTGAATGAAAACAAAAACACAACATATCAAAACCTATGGGATGCAGAAAAGGCAGTGCTAAGAGGGAAATTTATTGCCCTAAATGCCTATATCAGAAAAGAAGAAAGGGCAAAAATTCGGGAATTAACTGTCCACTTGGAAGAATTGGAGAAAGAACAGCAAACTAACCCCAAAGCAAGCAAAAGGAAAGAAATAACAAAGATTAGAGCAGAAATAAATGAAATTGAGAACATGAAAACAATAGAGAAAATCAATAAGACCAGAAGTTGGTTCTATGAGAAAATCAACAAGATTGATGGGCTCTGAGCACGACTGACAAAAAGAAGAAGAGAGAGGATGCAAATAAATAGGATCAGAAATGGAAGAGGAGACATAACCACTGACCCCACAGAAATAAAGGAGGGATAAGAGGATACTATGAACAACTTTATGCTAATAAATACAACAATGTAGATGAATTGGACAAGTTCCTAGAAAGGCATGAACAACCAACTTTGACTCAAGAAGACATAGATGACCTCAACAAACCAATCACAAGTAAAGAAATTGAATCAGTCATTCAAAAGTTTCCCAAAAAGAAAAGTCCAGGACCAGATGGCTTCACATGTGAATTCTACCAAACATTCCAGAAAGAAATAGTACCAACTCTGTTCAAATTCTTCAAAACAAATTGAAGTGGAGGGAAAGCTACCTAATTCATTCTATGAAGCCAGCATCACCCTCATACCAAAACCAGGAAAAGATATTACAAAAAAAGAAAACTACAGACCAATCTCTCTAATGAATATACATGTAAAAATCTTCAAAAAAATTCTAGCAAATCGAATCCAACAACACATTAAAAGAATTATACATCATGACCAAGTAGGATTGATCCCCGGTATGCAAGGATGGTTCAACATAAGAAAATCAATTATTGTAATACACCATATCAACAAATTAAAGCAGAAAAATCACATGATCATCTCAATTGATGCAGAGAAGGCATTTGACAAGATTCAACATCCTTTCCTGTTGAAAACACTTCAAAGGATAGGAATACAAGGGAACTTCCTTAAAATGATAGAGGGAATATATGAAAAACCAACAGCTAATATTATCCACAATGGGGAAAAATTGAAAACGTTCCCCCTAAGATCAGGAACAAGACAAGGATGTCCATTATCATGACTATTATTCAACATCATGTCGGAGGTTCTAGCCAGAGCAATTAGGCAAGAAAAAGAAATACAAGGTATCAAAATTGGAAAGGAAGAAGTAAAACTATCACTGTTTGCAGACGATATGATACTATACATCAAAAACCCAGAAAAATCCACAACAAAACTACTAGAGGTATCAAATGAGTACAGCAAAGTAGCAGGTTACAAGATCAACATTTAAAAACCTGTAGTGTTTCTATACACCAGCAATGAACAAGTTGAGGGGGAAATCAAGAAGCAAATTCCATTTACAATTGCAACTAAAAGAATAAAATACTTAGGAATAAATTTAACAAAAGAGACAAAAGACCTATACAAAGAAAACTACAAAAAACTGTTAAAGGAAATCACAGAAGACCTAAATAGATGGAAGGGTATACTGTGTTCATGGATTGGAAGACTAAATATAGTTAAGATGTCAATCCTACCTAAATTGATTTACAGATTCAATGCAATACCAATCAAATTCCCAACAACTTATTTTTCAGAAATAGAAAAACCAATAAGCAAATTTTTCTGGAAGGGCAAGGTGCCCCGAATTGCTAAAAGTATCTTGAGGAAAAAAAACGAAGCTGGAGGTCTCAAGCTGCCAGACTTTAAGGCATATTATGAAGCCACAGTGGTCAAAACAGCATGGTATTGGCATAAAGATAGATATATCGACCAATGGAATCGAATAGATTGCTCAGATATAGACCCTCTCATCTATGGACGTTTGATCTTTGATAAGGCAGTCAAGCCAACTCACCTGGGACAGAACAGTCTCTTCAATAAATGGTGCCTAGAGAACTGGATATCCATATGCAAAAGAATGAAAGAGGACCCATATTTCACACCCTATACAAAAGTTAAATCAAAATGGATCAAAGATCTAAACATTAGGTCTAAGACCATAAAACAGTTCGAGGAAAATGTAGGGAGATATCTTTTGAATCTTACAATTGGAGGCGGTTTTATGGACCTTACACCTAAAGCAAGAGCACTGAAGAAAGAAATAAATAAATGGGAGCTCCTCAAAATTAAACACTTTTGTGCATCAAAGAACTTCATCAAGAAAGTAGAAAGACAGCCTACACAATGGGAGACAATATTTGGAAATGACATATCAGATAAAGGTCTAGTATCCAGAATTTATAAAGAGATTGTTCAACTCAACAACAAAAAGACAGCCAACCCAATTACAAAATGGGAAAAAGACTTGAACAGACACTTATCAGAAGAGGAAATACAAATGGCCAAAAGGCACATGAAGAGATGCTCAATGTCCCTGGCCATTAGAGAAATGCAAATCAAAACCACAATGAGATGTCATCTCACACCCACCAGAATGGCCATTATCAACAAAACAGAAAATGCAAGTGCTGGAGAGGATGTGGAGAAAGAGGCACACTTATCAACTGTTGGTGGGAATGTCAAATGGTGCAACCTCTGTGGAAGTCATTTTGGCGGTTCCTCAAAAAGCTGAATATAGAATTACCATACGACCCAGCAATACCATTGCTAGGTATCTACTCAAAGGACTTAAGGGCAAAGACACAAACGGACATTTGCACACCAATGCTTATAGCAGCATTATTTACAATTGCAAAGAGATGGAAACAGCCAAAATGTCCATCAACAGACGAGTGGCTAAACAAACTGTGGTATATACATATGATGGAATATTATGCAGCTTCAAGACAGAATAAACTTATGAAGTATGTAATAACATGGATGGACCTAGAGAACATTATGCTGAGTGAGACTAGCCAAAAACTAAAGGACAAATACTATTTGGTCTCACTGATGTGAACCAACATTAGAGAATAAACTTGGAATATGTCATTGGTAACAGAGAACATCAGGAGTTAGAAATAGGGTAAGATAATGGGTAATTGGAGCTGAAGGGTTACAGACTGTGCAACAGGACTGGATAGAAAAACTCAAAAATGGACAGCACGATACTACCTAATTGTAATGTAATTATGTTAAAACACTGAATGACGCTGCATCTGAGCTATAGTTTTTTTGTTGTTTTATGGGGTTTTTTATATTTTTTTGTATTTTTTATTTTTATTTTTTTATCTCTATTGTCATTTTATTTCTTTTTCTGTTGTTGTGCTATTTTTTTTCTAAATCAATGCAAATGTACTAAGAAATGATGATCATAAATCTATGTGAGGATATTAAGAATTACTGATTGCACATGTAGAATGGAATGATTTCTAAATGTTGTGTTAATTAATTTTTTTAATTAATAAAAAAATTTAAAAAATAAACATTAGGGGCTGTTTTTAATGATAACAAGACTCTAAGGTAAAAAAAATGAACAAATAATTGCAAGTGAAGGTTAGTCACAAGGTTTTTACAATCACAAGGGCACAAGCTAAAAACTATACAATCTTTCTAGCTTTTACCTTGTGCCCTTGTGATTGTAAAAACCTTGTGACTCTGTTTTGACAGAGAAACCTTGTGATATCTGTTTTGACAGAGATCAAAACAGCTGGATTATAGTTCAAAGATTTCAGGTACTTTCCTCTATTCTAATGTACAGAGAGTTAAAAAGAGTAGCTATAAAATGAGTAGTCATGATTAGCCCTTAAATGTTAACTTGTCAGTTATAACTCAAATGGTAAGATGAGTTCCTTAAACAAATGCAGTGTGTGTGAAGAAGAATCTAGGGGAAATGTATGAAAGCCTTATATATTTTTTTAATTTTTTATTGTGAAATGAAAAGCAATAAACTTCAAAAAGCAAAAAGTAATAAATTTCAAAGTACATTATAATATGTAGTTATAGAACAGATTTCAGAATTTTGTATGGGTTACCATTCCACAATTTTAAGTTTTTGCTTCCAGTTGCTCCAAAATACTGGTGACTAAAAGAAATATCAATATAATGATTCAGTAATCATACTTGTTTGTTAAACCCTACCTTCTCTGCATAACTCCACCATCACTTTGATCTTTTTTCCCACTCTTTAAGGATATTTGTGCTATGCCCATTTTAACTTTTTCATGTTGGAAGGGCTGTCAATAATAAGGAGTAGGAAGATGGAACTAGCTGATGTTCTGGAAAGGCTTGCCCCTCTAAGTTTCAGGATTTATCTGATCCAGGTACCGATCTGAAGATTGTAGGTTTCTGTAAAGTTACCCTAAAAGTGCATGGAACTTTTGTAGAATTTTATATAATGCACTAGGTGTTCTTTAGGTTTGGCAGGAATAGGTTTTGCTGGGGGTTGTCAAACTATGATAAATAGCAATATCTGGCTGAAGATTGCATACAAGTAGCTTCTAGAAAAGCCTCTTGACTCTATTTGAAGTCTCTCAGCCACTGATACCTTATTTTTAACATCTTTTTTCTGAAAAGTCTGTATTTAGAAAAGATGTGTTAAAATATGTTTAAGCTGATTTTTAAATTCAAGCACGCTGTTCTATATATTAGTAAAAATTGTGAAAACAGTTGAAAATTGTCATCTTCTAACAGAAAAGGAATCGTGTTTTAAATACATTTTCTCTAAAAGATATTTGAATAAAAAATGTTTAAGCAAATCAGCTTAGTTTGTAACTAAATTTGAGTTTTGAAAACTCTTCCACGTATGAAATCCCATATGTGCAAAAATAAACAAGAACTTTCCAAATATATATATATATATATATATATGTTGATACATGCATATACAATTATGGAATTATATTGAAAGAAAAATGAAACTATATATATCAAAATATGGACAGATGCTATTTCTGGTGATAAAACTAAAAATAATAAAAGGCATTTTTACTTCTCAAACATAAAAAGTGTTGGAAACTTGAGTAATACAACTGAATTCATATAATATTTTGTAAATAAAATTAAACAAAATGCAGGCTTTGATAATTGTTTTGTTTTAGAATAATGTGAATAATGCTTTTTCTTTTTTTCCCTAATACATTATATCTAGAAATTGTTCAAGTAAGCACAACGAATTTTAAGCCCCATTCCAACCCCACCAAATCAGCAACTGAGACTGGCCATTCAAATCTGGGCACTGTTGTTGGCATCGGATGGTAATCTGATGTTGTTGGCTCATGGGTAATCTCCCACAGCTGGTTGCCTCTGACCGCTGCACAAGTCATCCTACTTCTGCTGGACAGGAAATTAAGAGTGTGGTTTTCAAATAAAGTAATGTTTTACATTTAAAAAAAATAAGACTTTAAATCTTTGTTTAGTTCCTATCATTACAATCTTTATACTTATATTCATAGTTCTCACTATCTTTTACTTTCACAAAAGGCAAACTATCAGGTGATGCTGTCAATTCAGAGAAACTCCAAAACTAAAAGGTCCCCAAGGAACACGGCATAGACAGCTTGAAAGTTTCCCACTCCAGAGGCTATTCTCTGCAATGAATAAATGCCTCACTGAGTAGAATGCTTTCCCAAGAACTCTGGTCACAGCAGAAAATGGATTGTTTCCTTTGCTGCAATGTGATTTTTTTTTCAAATAATATAAAATCTTTAATTCCATTACCCAAAAGTAACCATAATTCTTCTTATAAAAATAGGGTGGGCCACGGTAGCTCAGTGGCAGAGTTCTCCCCTGCCATGCCAGAAACCTGGGTTTGATTCCTGGTGCCTGCCCTTGTAAAAAAATTTTAAAAGTTTAAGTGCTCACATTTTAAGTGCACAGTTTGTTGAGTGCTGACAAGTGAATACACCCATGCAGCCAATGGCCCAATCAACACATAGAACATTTCTTTTGCCCCAGAAAGTTCCCTGTGTCCTTATCCATTCAATTCTCTTCCCTCACCCCAGACAGTGATGAATCTGCTTCCTCTCACTTTAGATTAGTTTTACCTGACCTGTTCTAGAATTTCATAGAAATGGCATCAACAGTAGGTACTCTTGCATGTTTCTTTAGCTCAAAATGTTTTTGAGATTCAGCCATGTTGTTATGTATGTCAGTGATTCATACTCTTATTTGCTGAGTAGTATTCCATCATATATACTCATCACAATTTGTTTTTCCATTCACCTGCTGATGGACATTTGGCTTGTTTCTGACTTGGGGCTATCATGAATAAGGCTGCTATATACATTCCCATGTATAAATCTTAAAGTGGACATATGTCTTCATTTCTCTTGGGAAAATACCTAAGAGTGGGATTGCTGAACCATATGATAATTGGGTGTTTAACCTTATTAAAAAAACACCAAATGGTTTTCCAATATGGTCTGCAATGTGATTTTATTTCAGGCTCTATTTAGAATATTTAGAATATGGAGTAAGCTTTATGTATGGAAAAGAATCTGGTCAGGTATTTCCCTCTGGTAAGAAAATGTCTATATTCTATGAATTTCTTAATGTCTTCATTAATTCCCTTCCTCTAGCACATTTAAGATAATCTCACAATAGTTTAATACCATTTTCCCATATATACATACTGGAATTTGTTGTGGGGCACACTGAAAGAGAGACCACATAATTCAAAACTGCAAGCCAATTTGGAGTCTTTATTAGCTGGCCAGTGACTGCCTCAGAAACTTCTAAGAAGGAAGATTCAGAGAGCAGCACTCAGAAGTTTTCAAGGTGTGCTTATAAAGGCTGAAATTATGCTGTGGCTTTGCATTTGCTAGCAAGCAAGCATATCATAGAAGCAGAAAAATGCCATTAGCTGTTACCAAAACACATACTGTTCCCTCAGTTCCCTAAAATTGGTTATTTTTTTAACTCTTGGGGACTTCCCTTGCTCGGGCCTGATTGATTGCTCCTGGCCCTCCATAGGATTGTTTGAAAATCCTGCATAACTTCAGAAATAACACAATTTCTGGTCCCAACGAAAGCCGGGAACTTCAGTACTGCTTACAACACCAAAATGACGGCCTTGTAAACAGACTCAGAGCTTCCTAGAGCCCAAATTAGGGAGGCCCAGTTTCAAAAATCCAGTCATCAGGGTTCACAGTTCTGCCCGAGGCACTGGTATGGATATGTAATTTTAAAAATTTCCAAAAGAGGAGAAAATTGGATATTAAAAAATTGGTTAAGAATAACATGATTAAAAAAATAGGTTAAAAAGGACATGATAGAAAATATAAAGAGAAATTTTCCCAGAACTCTAAGTACCAGTGTCTTAACATGGAAATGGAAAATGCGCTTGGATCCTGAAAAGAAGGAAATGCGGAATGGTACCAGGGCATGGACTGAGTTCAGAGAACACTGAATGTGCACCCCAGTCACACCTGCTTTCAAATCTGAGCCTTCTACTAATTACACTGAGACCTACAAATGTATGAAGATTGTTAGACAATGTGAGTGAAAGTTCCCTAGCGCCTTCAGTGTGGAAGAGATGGGGAAATTCTCAGTGTGTGCATGACAATTGTAGAAGATCGTTTATGGAGAATGAGGTGGCCTCATTTCTCTTGTGTTAATTTTTATTTTCCTAAATTTTAATCTCCTCACTGAGTTCCCTTTTTAGTCATTTGACTTACAAGTATATACTCTTGGAATCTAGAGAACTACCTTCCACATTTAGGACACATGTAATGTTAAAATTCTTACATAATATTAATATGTTTAATTTGAATTACTTTAGTTGTAATACTTTCTATTGTAATTCAATTAAAACTGTAAAAAACTTTAAATAATAATGAGGTGGAAATGAAGGCAGAGGCTTTTATTTACTTGGGAAAACCCACAACACCAAAAGTTGGTTTCTTTTACACCTGAAGTACTCAGTAATAATTAGGGCACTTGGTAAGAAATTACTGAATAAGTTCTTATTGACTTAGGTGGAAAAAATATTCTGTGTTTTTTATCTATTTCCTAATTCTATTCTTATTTTCAGCCCTGGGTTCTGACAACACTGATGAAATTTAAAAACCAGATCATCAATAATAACTTCAATTATTTGCAGCACTATTGAAAAGTCTAAGCTAAATTAATGAAAATTTGAAACAAACAATACCAAGAGCAATAATAGAATTATAGATACAGAGAAAAGTTTTCTTACTGATGATTATCCACGTTTCACTTGACTAGTTTTTCGCCCCTTTGTACTTAGTTAACTACATTTGTTGATAAAAAAATGTTTGTGATTTGGCCACGTAAGTAGTATTAGCTCTACATTACAGATTAATTCATTTATTTTTTTAATAATGAAACAATGATTGACTTTTGTCAATGTACTAAATATTGTTCTAATGATTCAAATTTATGTATAAAACTATTTTTCTGCCATACAGCTCTAAACAATTGTATTTTAAAAATTATGATACCAAAGAAAAAAGCACTGTACCAAAAGTCTAGAGTATTGCAGAAATAATAATACTTTATTCATAACACATCCTCATCATTTTTCTAGGCCTTTTTTTCATTCATTTATTTAGTTGTTTATTCAATAATAAAGTTACATCTATGAATGCATGGTCTAATATATGAACTTCATGATTGATAATATAACCTGCTCATATATTCCTTCTCATCCTCACCCTTGACCTCTTCTCACCTGAGATTATATACCTTACATATTGTCTTTTTCATTCCCTACATAGCTTTATCATGTGTACTAATTTCTGAAAAATATACTGTCATTTTTTTATTGCTCTGCACTTTATAAAAATGTTGTTAAATAGAGTTCTTTTGAATTTCTTTCTTTCATTATTATTTCTTACCTCATTTCATATAGCTTACTTCATTTTTGTAATTCTAAATAATATTCCATTATGTAAATATACCACAATTTATTCATATATCTCCATCAGTGGCATTCTTTTAAATTTCTCCTCTTATGTATATGCAAGAGTTTAACTCTGGCATGTACGTAGGAATGAAATTACTGGATCATGACACATGTGAATGTTGAACTTTATAAGATCTAAACTATTGTCCAAAGTTAAGAAACACTCCCATTAGCATGTATAAGAAATTATCTTGACACACATATTGGTTATTCTGGAAATTAATTTCATGCCTTTCATTTTTTGATGAATTTAGAATGAACTGGAAAAATGGAAGAAGTAAACCAGTCTGTGGTGTCTGAATTTATTATTCTTGGACTTTGTGAATCATGGAAGATACAGGCCTTTCTACTATTGATATTTTCTTCACTTTATTTGATCACCATTTTAGGCAACACTTTTATTGTTTTCTTAATCATTACTGACTTCAGCCTCCACTCCCCCATGTACTTCCTCTTAGCCAATCTCTCTTTCATTGACTTCTGCCTTTCCTCAGTTACTACACCTAAAATGATCACAGACTTTCTCAAGGAAAAGAAGACCATCTCCTTTGGAGGCTGTATGTGCCAGATTTTCTTTGGACATTTCTTTGGAGGGGGTGAGATGCTGCTGCTTGTGTCAATGGCATATGATCGTTATGTGGCCATCTGCAAGCCACTCCATTTTTCTAGGATCATGAACAGACAAATGTGCATTGGGTTAGTGATGACATCATGGATCATTGGCTTTATTCATTCAATAAGTCAACTAGCTCTGATTGTTAAGCTGCCCTTCTGTGGACCCAGAGAATTGGATAGCTTTTTCTGTGATATTCCATTGGTTATCAAGCTAGCCTGCATGGACACCTATATTCTGGAAATGTTGATAAATGCTGACAGTGGGGTACTGGCAACTATCTGCTTCATTCTGTTGCTAATCTCTTACTCTTATATCCTTTTTACTGTCTGCCTTCATTCTAAGGATGGGGCATCCAAGGCTCTCTCTACCTGCACTGCCCACATCACTGTGGTGGTATTATTCTTTGGGCCTTGTATTTTCATTTATCTGTGGCCACTCAACATCACTTGGATGGACAAGTTTCTTGCTGTATTTTATGCAGTCATTACACCTCTCCTGAATCCAGCTGTTTATACCCTGAGAAACAAAGAGATTAAAAATGCCATAAGACGACTATGACTTTAGCATAGCTAGCAGTAGGTATTTTAGGGTCTCACATTCTCAGTATGTCCACGTATGATCCCTAATTTAACTACTCTTGTGCCGTCTTTCTGGGAGTGAAAACATTTCTCAATTCACATGTGGAAATCTGTATATCTCCAGATGTATGGTTGTGTCAATCTTCTATTACACAGTCACAGATTGATCACCAAATGCAAGCTAATCTAATTTGGCTAGACTTTGCAATTATGATTTTGGTACTCAAAGATAACTTTAAATTGATAAAAATGTTGATGACACTACTAATCATGCTGCTTTTATGACATTCAGCACCATATATTGAAACTTCCATTATGCTAAGCATATCTTTGAGTTAAGCATTTCACATAAATCTTCTCTTTTAATTTTCCTCAATAAAACAGCAAATTGAATAGACTATTTTTAACAATGGATAAATTAGTCACTCAATTAGAGAGCATTTCACCTAATTAATTTATTTAGATAGGTTTCTCAGTAAGATGAATATTTTTAAAGATCATCATTAAGCATTGCTTCTCTCATGAAGGAAAAAAACGAATGACAATCATAATCTAGGGAAATAAAATTGTTCCTCACTGTTGTGTCTTGGCCATTTGTTAAACACTGTATTGTTTTTAGATGATTTATATTAAAAACAATGGTACATATACTTGTAACCTTTGAAGATTTTGCTTCTTCTCTATTAATAAATGGGTTAGAAAATAACTTATCTGTGCCAGATAAAGCAGAGGAAAATATTCTGAAGTTAAATCAAGAAAGCTTAATTCTGAAGCAATAAAATATTCATTAATTCACTGCAGTGCTCAGATAGATTGTAACTAGACTGTGCTAAGGTGATGAATTTCTCATTACTGCACACAACAAAACTTTCACTTTCATGGGATTTCTTCCTACACTATGTCTCAAAAAGGTACTCTCCCTTATCTGAAATCTGTGGAGCTAGAAGCACATCGAATTTCATAGAGGTTTTAAAGGTTATATAGATCTGTATATTTTCTACCACTCCAAATTGAGTCTGAAGCATAAATGAAAATTTTTAACTGTCTATTTCTACAGTAAAATAGATAAATATTCATATTCTAATGCAATGAATAAAAACTATGACTACTAGCTTCACATCACTTCAGGTTAGAATTTGCTGCTCAATGAAAAAGGTCAGGTTACTTTGCACCACCATATAGGTTACAGAAAAAATTAAACACTTTTTTCCACAATAGTTTGCATTTGAGAATTGTGTAAATATATAATATTGAATAAAACAGCATGTTAAGTAGCATATCTCAATCTTAGGATGTAGTTGACATTAGGGCATCCACAGTTTGAACTGGGAAAGGCCCTGTCTCGGGTGGCCCTGGGAATGTTAAGTGACCTGCACATTCCTCTTCTCTGAGCCACATGAAGTCAAGTATTGAATTAAGCCAAACTGTTACATTTTCACAATATATGAACCTCAATGTTACTTCTATGACCCCAGGAAATTTATAACATCCTTGATTGAGGATTCCAATACTTACACCCTACAAAGAGAAACACACACACACACACACACACACACAAACAGCTACTGCATTTATGACATTAATAAAGTAGTTAACATTTCCCATTGGGGAGAAATTACTATGAAGGTCCATGTGAACTCAGATTGGAAGAGTCTGAGGAAAGGCTCTGTAAAGACATCTGTTCACCCTATACTCACCCCATCATAGCCAAGTAAGATTTTATATCTCAAGGATGAAATTAATAATCCTCAGGTAATCTAGTTCAGTGTTTCTTAAACATTTTCATCTCAAGATTCCTATACAGTCTTAAAATGATTGCTGACCCCAATGAGCTTCTGTTTATGTAGATTATATCTACTAATATTTACTATGTTACAAATTAAAGCTGAATAATTTTTAAAAGGTGTATTCATTAACATTTAAAAGTAGCAATAAAAAGCCATTGCATGTTAAAGTAAATAACATATTGTATGAAAAATAGCTATGGTTTCCAAAGCAAAATAAAGAATTTAATGGGAAATATGGCATTGTTTTACATTTCTGCAAATTTCTTTTACATGTTGCAGTTGAATTATCTTATCTGCCTCTCCATTCAATCTGCTGCAATATTTTTTTTATGGACATGTGTGAATATGGTCTGGACTTATACAGATAAATAGTTAGATTTTCATTTTGGAGCAAAGCAATGGTGAATATACTGCAAGTATGTTTTATTTATGGCATCAAATTGTACTAGTCACCATGGTATTCCTCAGCATCACATGCTGAGTGTAAAAGGAAAGGTTATTAATTTTATTGTAATAATTCTTCAAATATTAAAACACCAAAATGTGTTTTTGCTATAGCTATTGTAGTTTTGTTTGAAACAGTCAATATTCTTCTATGTTTATTCCTTCTAGTAAATTTCATTCCTCTCTTACAGCTATCTGAGCTAAATTTTTATTCAGTCTCAATGAAATTTCACTGGATTTTTTTCTGGTAACAATGCCTCAGTTGTTTATTCAAAAATTTCTTTATTTCTTCTTAATTTTATACAAACATTTTCTCTAGGTATAGAATTTAGAATTCTAGTGTGGCAGATTTTTATTAGTACTTTAAAATATTAGCCCATCATCTTTTGGTGCTCATGTTTTCTGTCAGTAGTCAGACACTGGTCAGGTTGCTGTTCCTTTGAAGATGTTTCTTTGGATCCAGAGATTCAGGGGCAGATAGCTAGAGAAAGCTATGTGTTCAGAGGGAGTGAAAGCCAATTTGCTAGTAGTTTCGTACTAGGACCAATTTTACTTTCTTATACAACCCTATATATACAGGGATTCAAATAATGAAAACTCAGGTAATAAGGCTCCCTATACTTATCATTATTCTTCAGTATGTTCTGATGGGACAATATTTAGTAACAAAATGGCCAAAAATTCTTAGAAAAGAACTGGTAATCTCAGCTCTGCCATTTACACAACAAGCGAGTAAGGCAGCAGTAGTCATAGTCATAATGGTAGTAAGTTAGAATAAAAGGTCAAAAATACAACTTTAGTTAGCACATCTGGTTGTATTAATCATTTTCTTTGCTCTGGTTTTCTGTAAAATGACTATGATGTACCTATGATATGCTTTTCTTTGTATTTATCCCTTTTGTTGTTCACTGCATTTCTGAAAACTGTGAGTTGGTAACTTCAATCAGTTTTGGAAAATCTTTAATCATTATCTTTCATATTGCTCCCAGTTTCCTTCCTTCTTTCATGCTGGGGTTCATTTACACATGTGTTAGAATATTTCATATTTTCCCACCTGTGTTTTACATTTTGTTCTTCTGTTTTAATTCCTTGTATCTCCGTACTTCTTTTTAAATAAATTCTGTTAACGTGTCTTTTGTGTCCACTGATTCTTTCTTCTGCTGTTAACAATCTACTTTTAAGCCTATCCTAAATTTTTTCAGTTCTAAAATGTAATTTTGTTCTGCCTTAGATATGCAAATTCTCTGTTGAAATGCTTCATTGTTTCATTATTTTTTTTACTTTCCTAATGTCTATTAAAAATGATTAATATTTACCTAAACTCATTTTCTGCCAATTTCAATAATTGGCTCATCTGTGGTATGTTTCCATGAAGCATTTTCCACTTAATTATGGGTCACTTTTCCCTACTTATCATATTTCATAATTATTTCATATTTATGCATTTGTGCATAAAGAAGCTCTGAAACAACACTTGCATTATCCTATGTTAGACTTAGAATGTTAAGTTGTGATCACATCAATCCAATCAGGTATTGAGTTGAGTTAAATCTGGACTGTAGTTTTTATGAGACTCCAGCCAATTCTAATTTGTGCCTACTCCCTGGGTATGTTCCTTCCAAGTTTTATTGTGACTCTGATTTGTCCTTTTCTGCTTATCTTGAGGATTTCATGGGATCAATTTTGTCCTTAAGATTTTTTTAGCTTATAGCTTTAGCCTTCTTACCCTCTTCTCCCAGCATGAAAAATATGGCAAGTTTCTCAAGCAGAAAACTTGGCTCTATGATGTTTCATTTTTATTTAATGCAGGTAATATTAACTCTGCATTGAACCCATTACAAATGCAAGAATCTATCAACAAAGTAATCATGAGCAAGAAACATATGAATTATCATGGAATGTATAATACAGAAAAAAAATGGATCACAGATATTCAGGCTAGAGTGTTCTCACAAAATAAGGCAGTGAATTGCTCAGTTTTATAGTTATTGAAGCAAAAGGAAAATTAAGGTAATTTCACAAGTTTCATATATGAGTTATCATATACATCATATAATAAAAGCTTGAAACCTGTGCCTTGAGAGGGAAAAAAAAGATTATACACATTACCAGAGAAAACCATCAGCAAATAGTTCTGAGTGTTCACTTGTTGGATAATAGTAACACCAACCCTAGTGATCTGATCAATATCTATTTGAGCCCAAGTCCAAACAACATTCATTGATTGAATGAGTTGTAAACACCAAATCACAAGCAACAGAAAATATGTGTATGTGTGCATATATAATATATGTGTATGTAAATACATGCACAAATATATGTTTATATAATATATGAGTGTATATAAACATACGCCCATACACACATGTATAAATGATATGGGCCAACTGAATAGTGGGCTTAAATCCTTTAGAATTAAGGCAAGAAAGAGTAAGAGCAGTTGTTACAGACAAAATCCATGAACACACACCATCTGAGGCTCTTCCTCTTGTTTCCTCTCCTACCATATGTCAATCTGTCTTTATTATAGTTCATTGAGCAGCTACCATGAATATTTCCTGTGTTTCAGGCACTGTGACACATTCTGGGATAAAACACAGACCCTGCCCTCAGGCAGTGCAAAATGTCATAGTGAAGCAAGATGTTACAAATCACATAACTGGATGGTAATACAGTTATGTGTCATGAAGAAAAGTGTAAAGTGCTAAGAGAAGTAGTAGAGTTCATAACTGCATATTCTGTCTTGTTCTAGATGTTTTTCATACTAAGATCTAAATGATGAATAAGAGTTTATTAAGTGAATAAGAGGAGGAAAGTGTTCGAGGCAAAGGAAATACCTGGGAAAAAACCCTGAACCATGAAGAAACACAGCAGTTTGGAATAAATACAAGAAGATAAGTAAGGGTCTTGGCAAGATAGACCTATATAGTGGGCAATGAGAATTTTGTCGATATCTTAGAAATGATGGAAAGCTGTTGAAACAGGATAGTGAAAAATTAATATTTTTGCCTTACAGTAGCTACAAAGTGATCAGTGAAATAGAGGGATACAAAGGGAAGAGAGAGAGAGACAGACAAATTTGGAAGCTAGCAATGCATTCTATCAAATCAGAGTGGACAGGATGAATTTGTAAATAAATGCTGTTGACACAATTTACCAAATTTGGCAAAAAAGGTAGTGATTTTCTTACCTTTAAGCTTAACCAAAATGAGTTTCAATATTTATTTAAATAAAAGAAAGATAAAAATAGGAAATATAGACATATTTTTAGATAATCTTTTGTGTGAGAAAAATCTTTCCAAGCATATCCTCGTATGTGAAAATCAAGGTGTAGAGACTGATACTTTTCAGTATAAACCTTCTATATTAATTATTCAGCACAAATAAAAATGGATTATTTACAGGGGATATCCAGGGAAGATGGTGGCGTAAGGAGCTCAGGATTCAGTCCTTCCATGAAAACAACTATTAAACAAGCAGGAACTATCTGTAACAATGATTTTGAAACTCTAGAGGCCAGGAAAAAAACAACTGTACAGTATCCAAGGAAGAGCAGAAGGAAGTGGTGATAAATTATATTAAAGAACTGTAAATTGCTCTCTCCATATAGAAGCTACCAGTGCCCATCCCCCATTCTCTGCAGAAACAAGAGGAACACTTATTCACTGTTGGTGCCAATGTAAAATATTTCAGCTGCTGTGGAGGACAGTTTGGTTGTTCCTCCAAAAGCTAAGTATAGGACTACCATATGACCAGCAATCCCACTACTAGGTATACACCCAAAAGAATCGAAAGCAGGAGCTGGAAATGATGTTTGAATGTTTTTGGAAACTCCTTATATCTAGAGCTGTTTTTGCCCTTCCTCTTTCAAGGAACGAAAATTTTTTATAAGATATTTTTTTTCAAGGGAAATTCAACAGAGTACCTTAATTTTATGCTAGGTTTCATGCTATTATATTGCCCTTGAAACAACAGGACAACCTAAAAGTGGGCCTAGATATATTTTGGCTTGTGGATTAGCAAATAAAGGAAAAAGAAGGAGGGAAGAAAGATAATCTTCTACCAGCCATTTCAGGTTTAGCAAACATTTTCCTGGAAATAAAAATAAAAATTGTGTTATGGGTACAAGTCTCATTGAGCAATATAGTTTTCAGATGAGGTAATTTTACATCCATGTCTTAGTCATTTCGTTATCCACAGGTAGAGAAAGGTATTTGAAGATCACAGAGTCAGTGTTTGCAAAATTATTAGAGGAATACCTATACTTTCATAGAAGGGTTGGATTTTGTAAAGCCACCAAAACTTGTCAGGTGGGTCATAGAGTCTTGCTGGAGACAAATCAGGTCCAGTGAGAATGGCATCAGTAAGCAGTATGAGAAAACAGGTAGGAGACACACCCAGAGAGCTGGCATCTCACCCACCAGCATCACACTACATCTTTTTAAAGTGTTTAATTCTTCTCGTTCTCATGAAATTATTGGGAGGAAAAACAAAATGTATGATTCCATTGGTCAAAAACGTAATTTCAACACCAAAACTTCGTTTAAAAATTTCAAAGTTTGATCTGTTTATCTTCCACTTGACAGGTGTTTAAGATATAAAAAGCATTTATTTCATATCTTCAAGGGCATAAAACAATGTATTTGACTATGATTTATTTCAAAAGTAATTTTTTATTTTTATTTATTTTTAAAAATAAATAGTACACCTTTTTTTCAAGTGCTCATGGATCATTCTCAAAGATAGACCATATGCTGGGTCACAAAGCAAGTCTTAACAAATTTAAAAAGATTGAAATCATACACAACACTTTCTTGGATCATAAAGGAATGAAGTTGGAAATCAATAATAGGTGGAGTGCCAGAAAATTCATAAATACATGGAGGCTCAACAACACACTCTTAAACAACAAGTGGGTGAAAGAAGAAATTGCAAGAGAAATTAGTAAATACCTAGAGGCAAATGAAAATGAAGACACAACATATCAAAACTTATGGGATGCAGCAAAGGTAGTGCTAAGAGGGAAATTTATTGCCCTAAATGCCTTTATCAGAAAAGAAGAAAAGGCAAATATGCAGGAATTAACTGTCCACTTGGAAGAACTGGAGAAAGAACAGCAAACTAATCCCAAAGCAAGCAAAAGGAAAGAAATAACAAAGATTAGAGCAGAAATAAATGAAATTGAAAACAATAGAGAAAAGCAATAAGACCAGAAGTTGGTTCTATGAGAAAATCAACAAGATTGATGGGCCCTTAGCAAGATTGACAAAAAGAAGAAGAGAGAGGATGCAAATAAATAAGATTAGAAATGGAAGAGAAGACATAACTACTGACCTCACAGAAATAAAGGAGGTAATAACAGGATACTATGAACAACTTTACGCTAATAAATACAACAATTTAGATGAAATGGCCAGGTTCCTGGAAAGACATGAACAACCAACTTTGGCTCAAGAATAAATAGACGACCTCAACAAACCAATCACAAGTAAAGAGATTGAATTAGTTATTCAAAAGCTCCTTAAAAAGAAAAGTCCAGGACCAGACGGCTTCACATGTGAATTCTATCAAACATTCCAGAAAGAATTAGTACCTACTCGCCTCAAACTCTTCAACATAATCGAAGTGGAGGGAAAACTACCTAACTCATTCTTTGAAGCCAACATCACCCTCATACCAAAACCAGGCAAAGATATTACAAAGAAAGAAAACTACAGACCAATCTCTCTAATGAATACAGATGCAAAAATCCTCAATAAAATTCTAGCAAATTGTATCCAACAACACATTAAAAGAATTATACATCATGACCAAGTAGGATTCATCCCAGGTATGCAAGGATGGTTCAACATAAGAAAATCAATTAATGTAATACACCATATCAACAAATCAAAGCAGAAAAATCACATGATCATCTCAATTGATGCAGAGAAGGCATTTGACAAGATTCAACATCCTTTCCTGCTGAAAACACTTCAAAAGATAGGAATACAAGGGAACTTCCTTAAAATGATAGAGGGAATATATGAAAAACCCACAGCTAATATCATCCTCAATGGGGAAAAATTGAAAACTTTCCCCCTAAGATCAGGAACAAGACAAGGATGTCCACTATCACCACTATTATTCAACATTGTGTTGGAAGTTCTAGTCAGAGCAATTAGGCAAGAATAAGAAATACAAGGCATCAAAATTGGAAAGGAAGAAGTAAAACTTTCACTGTTTGCAGACGATATGATACTATACATCAAAAACCCAGAAAAATCCACAACAAAATTACTAGAGCTAATAAATGAGTACAGCAAAGTAGCAGGCTACAAGATCAACATTCAAAAATCTGTAGCTTTTCTATACACTAGTAATGAACAAGCTGAGGCAGAAATCAAGAAACGAATCCCATTTACAATCGCAACTAAAAGAACAAAATACCTAGGAATAAATTTAACCAAAGAGACAAAAAACCTATATAAAGAAAACTACAAAAAACTGCTAAAAGAAATCACAGAAGACCTAAATAGATGGAAGGGCATACCGTGTTCATGGATTGGAAGACTAAATATAATTAAGATGTCAATCCTACCTAAACTCATCTACAGATTCAATGTAATACCAATCAAAATCCTAACAACTTATTTTTCAGAATTAGAAAAAGTAATAAGCAAATTTATCTGGAAGGGCAGGTTGCCCCGAATTGCTAAAAACATCTTGAGGAAAAAAAAACGAAGCTGGAGGTCTAGCGATGCCTGTCTTTAAGGCATATTATGAAGCCACAGTGGTCAAAACAGCATGGTATTGGCATAAAGATAGATATATTGACCAATGAAATCGAATAGAGTGCTCAGATATAGACCCTCTCATCTATGGACATTTGATCTTTGATAAGGCAGTCAAGCCAACTCACCTGGGACAGAACAGTCTCTTCAATAAATGGTGCCTAGAGAACTGAATATCCATAAGTAAAAGAATGAAAGAAGACCCGTATCTCACACCTTATACAAAAATTAACTCAAAATGGATCAAAGATCTAAACATTAGGTCTAAGACCATAAAACAGTTAGAGGAAAATGTAGGGAGATATCTTATGAATCCTACAACTGGAGGCGGTTTTATGGACCTTAAACCTAAAGCAAGAGCACTGAAGAAAGAAATAAATAAATGGGAGCTCCTCAGAATTAAACACTTTTGTGCATCAAAGAACTTCATCAAGAAAGTAGAAAGACAGCCTACACAATGGGAGACAATATTTGGAAACGACATATCAGATAAAGGTCTAGTATCCAGAATTTATAAAGAGATTGTTCAACTCAACAACAAAAAGACAGCCAACCCAATTACAAAATGGGAAAAACACTTGAACAGACACCTACCAGAAGAAGAAATACGGATGGCCAAGAGGCACATGAAGAGATGCTCAATGTCCCTGGCCATTAGAGAAATGCAAATCAAAACCACAATGAGATATCATCTCACACCCACCAGAATGGCCATTATCAACAAAACAGAAAATGACAAGTGCTGGAGAGGATGCAGAGAAAGAGGCACACTTATCCACTGTTTTTGGGAATGTCAACGGGTGCAACCACTGTGGAAGGCAGTTTGTCGGTTCCTCAAAAAGCTGAATATAGAATTGCCATATGACCTAGCAATACCATTGCTAGGTATCTACTCAAAGGACTTAAGGGCAAAGACACAAACTGACATTTGCACACCAATGTTTATAGCAGCGTTATTTACAATTGCAAAGAGATGGAAACAGCCAAAATGTCCATCAACAGAAGAATGGCTAAACAAACTGTGGTATATACATACGATGGAATATTATGCAGCTTTAAGACAAGATAAACTTATGAACCATGTAATAACATGGATGGACCTAGAGAATATTATGCTGAGTGAATCGAGCCAAAAACTAAAGGACAAAAATAAATAGTATTCATTCATACTATTTTACAAAAACTTAGAAAAATACACAAATAAAATAGTAAATATATCCCTAAGACTATATTCCATTTGACTTCAAAATTTTCAGTCAAGTAGGCTATAAAATACATAAACAAACTAAAATTTTATTTCATGATTTCCCAAGTCACTGCCTCAATGAGTTAGATGTGGGGAATATAAGCATGCTAAAAGGTTTAGAAATTTGGTTGCAATTGCCAAGTTACAAAATATTGTGCAGTAAATTTCAATTATTTCTAATCTGTATTATAAAGTTAATAGAATAATATCAAAGCGGAGACTCATCTGAGGAAGTAGAGCAAGATAAATCTGTGTATACTATCATGAACATATTGATCAATATGAGCCAATCAAGAGTAATAGAAAAATAGTAAGCAATAGTATGAAACTCCACATAATAAAAACTTTGCACTTACTTTTACTTTCTTGAATATTATATTTTTTCTTTGGGATAGCCAATTTTCACTTGCAGATATAGCCAGAAATATAGACCACATACTGAAAGAAGGGTGCACTGAGATAATTGCATGTATCCCTAGGAAGCACAGAAAATTAAGCGACTGTGATGTTAAATATGGTTTACAAAATGAGGCAATGACCACCTGGTCAGTGTTTGTGCATTGCAAACAACACTCGTGGCTCCTGCTGCTGCTGCAGTTTCTGGCTCCTGCTTCATTTATTGAGCAATAATAGGCTCACTAGAAGCCTTACCATTACAAGGGTAACAACTCTCCCCACCCCTTGTTTGGATTCATAAAAACCCTGAACTCAGACCTAGTGAGACAGATTTGGGGGCTGAAAAGTCATCTGATCTCCTGCTTTGTGTACAGCATGAAACTCTTTCATTCTCTGTAACCTCAGTGTTTGGATTCGCTGTTATGTGCAATGAGTAGAGAACCCACTGCTTTTGTTTGGTATCATTGTGGCAACCCAGATGGGACAAAGATTCCTAAGAAACAAGAAGTCTGACTGCTCAAAGTTCTGATTCTAATTATGAATTAGCATTTAATAAAATTAAGTATACCTGTTTAACTGTTACCTGCTATGCTACTTATAGTGAATGTTTAGTGCTTGTTCAATTGTTAACTGGTGTGTTCAGTCTAGTTATTAAGTGGTGTGTCACTTAAACATTTAATAAATGTTAATTACATTTTTAAATTTGTTAGTTGGTATGTGGTTGCATTTTTATTGTTCAAGTATTTTAATTGATTACAGATTACAGAAATTCTTTAAAATGGGAAATTCTCATTCTGGTAGCATTCCTAAATATTCCACTTTGGCAGTATTTTGAAAATTGGAAAGATTTTAGTTGTGAACCTATTAACAAACAAAAAAAATAGTTTACTTCTGTAGTGCAGTCTGAATTCAATATGATTTAGAATCAGGAGAGAAATGACGAGATTGGCTCCGAACATGTATTAAAGTTAGAGTTGTTCTGCAAGATAGAGCAAAAATGGAATGAGATGATGTATGTTCAATCCTTTATTGGTATCTTCCAGCAATCGATGTTGGCAGGAAAATGTAAAATATTACCTGTAAATGTTAACAGAGAAAAGAAAAATGTTCCAGCCTGATTTAAATTTAGAAGATCAAATAGAACTTTTATTTACTCCTACATCTGCTCCACCTCTAACTTATAACTGAGGGACCAATAGATAAGACAAGGAGGAAGCTCTCCTCCATCCTCTGAATCCTCCTCAACATCCCTTTTTCTCTGGGTAAGAGACCTAGAGATAGAAATGATTTCTCTCTCCTATACCTGCCAGGGTACCCAATTCAGATAGACCTGCTCTTTAAAACTAGCAGCAAAGCCACCAGCAAAACTACCAAACCTCCAACAAAGTGCCCCCATGAGTAGACAAACCAGGGGGCTTGAGATGATTTGTGTATGTGCATGCCCCTGTCTCCACATCAATTTTATATAGCTGAAAAAATAATACCCCACTCTATAGAGCGGACCCAAAGAAAATGGAAAACTTAATTCCTTCAATATTTGTGACATATAACCCAAATTGGGCTGATATTTATGCCTTGTTTAATGCTCTGATAACAGGAGAAGAATAGTAATGGAAAAGGAAAAGCAGGAAGCAAGTAGGAAACAAGGAGAAAATCCTGGTAACCCAATATATGCTGGAGCAAATTTAGCAGTACCAGCAAGGGATCCTGAATGGAATCTGAATGATGAATGTGAGTGGGCTAAATTAGAACATTATTAGGTGGGACAACAAAAAGTGACTTAAAGGGGCCCAGGTTCTCTATTAGAAGAAAAACCGCTTCTCTCAATCTCCCACAGAGAGCCTTGGGTAAAAACAAAGGTGGAAAAACAATTGACTTTCTTGTTGATACAGGAGTCATGTACTCCATATTAAATAAAGAACCTAATCTAATTTCCAAATAACCATTACTATAATAAGGTATCCAGTAAAGGGGAAATAAATATTTTTGCAGCTGGTTAGACTGCCTAATTTGGACCAAAAATTTAAAGCATAATTCCCTGTATGTACTGGAATGACCAGTTCCAGTGCTGGGAAGAGATGTCTTAACCAAGTTAAATGCCCAGATAACTTCTTCCTCAGAAATGCTTCCAGGACAAACTTATGCATTGCAAGACACACTGTTGTTCAGTGAGGAAGATAAACAGGTCACCCTCCCAGAAGAAATCTTGAAAGCTATAAAATTGGAAACATGCTGGGGCTGATGGAGAACTTAGACATACAAAAACAGTAAGACTGGTTCAAGTAACACTTCAAAAGGCAGGTACTGTATATTATCTTAAGCAATATCCACTTAAACTAGAATCCAGAGAAGGAATTGCTCCATTAATAGAGATATTTTTGAAATATTAATTAGTATGGCCCTGTCAATCACCATATAATGCCAATACTACTGGTATTCATTTAGGCACACTAAATGAATATAATTTCATGCAAGATCTTTGAGCTATTAATGAAACTAAAGAAGACATCCACCTGGTTTTCCAGTTCATATACTTTTCTTTCTACCTTATCTGAAGATCTTTATTGAGTCACAGTCTTAGATTTGAAAGATGCCTTTTACTGCATATCCCCTTGAACTTGAATCTCAAGAACTTTTTGCTTTTTAATGGGAAGATTCCATTACTACTATATATATCTATATGTATATCTATACATCTATCTGTATAGATAGATAGATAGATAGATAGATAGATAGATAGATAGATAGATAAACAGTACTGTTGGATTGTTCTTCCACAAGGATTTAAAAATGCTCACACAACATTTGGAGAAGCTTCATCTAGAGACTTAAGGGAGTTGCACTTGTAAGAAAGAGTATTATTACAGTATATAGATGATATATATATATATATATTTTTTTTTTGCATGAGCAGGCACTGGGAATTGAACCTGGGTCTCCAGTGTGGCAGGTGAGAACTCGGCCTGCTGAGCCACTCTGGCAACAGACATTGCAAGTCATACCAGAGAAATTTCTCAGATAAGAACACAATTCAAACTCTGAATTTCTTAGCAGACCAAGGTTGCAAAGTCTCAAAGAAAAAAGCTCAAATTTGACAAACATCAGTAAAACACTTGGGTTTCGAGTTGTCCAAAGGACAACAAAATCTATTGTGAGAAGACTATAGCCCAAGTAGCAGAACCACTTACAAAAATGTCAGCTTTAAGGATTCTTAAGAATGGCAGTATTCTTTAGAATTTGGATACCTAATTTTGGGCTAATAGCAAAACCCTTTTCTAAAACCCTGATAGGATCTGAGCAGGAAACTCTAAATTGGACAACAGAAGGTAAAATTGCCTCCAGAAAATAAAAGAACTTTTGACAGCTCCAGTCCTAGGCCTCCCAGACCTAAGAAAACATTTTGACCTTTCTGTACACGAAAGATAAGGAGTTGGATTAATTGGATTAATAAAGATATACCAAATGTTCCATAGCTTATTTCTCTAAACAGTGGAACAATACTATCCAAGGATGACCAATATGCATAAAGGGCTCTAGTGACCATCTGTGCATTCTTAAATAAGCTGAAAAATTCACTTTAAGACAATCATCTCTGTGCATTAGTTGCACTATGTATTTCCTTTATTAGAACAGGAAGGTGGGTTTGCTCAGTGTGGGACCATTAGGCAAATATCAAACTATTCTGCTAATAATCCAAACATCACCCAAAAAGTTTCCTCTAGTTTAGACCTGGCTAACTTACTTCCAAATGAAAAAGGGAAACCTATGCAATTTCCAAATGAAAAATTATGTACACATATAATTGATGAATCACGGAACAAGGGCTTCAAAAAGCTGGTTATGGAGTGGGAACTCTACAAACAGTACTAGAGAGGGGAACCCTTTCACTAGATATGTCTGCACAAAAGACAGAATTTATTGCAGTCACCAGAGCTTTACATCGGGGAAAAGGACTGTGCATAAACATACATAAAGACTCTAAGTACGATTTTAATAAAGTTCATGCCATGGGGCCATCTGGAAGGAAAGAGGACTCTTAACAACTGTTAAAAAGGAGATTAAATACATGGACATAATCTTAGCCTTATTGGGTGCACTAATGCTATCTAAAGAAATGGCCATAGTACATAGCTACAGCCATAAAAAAGGAAAGTTTAGATTCTATTAAAGGTAATTAAATAGCAGATCTAGAAGCAACAACAGCACTCATGTTAAAACCTCCACACTTGCCACTAATACTTTCTCTGATATCAAGTATAAGAAAAGACCTATTGAGAACAAGAGAATGGGGCACTGTTAGTTCTCAGTCAAACATTCCATTAAAAGGAACTAAGGAAGGATGGCTTTATAATAATCTTTATAATAAAGATAGAGCAATTCTTGTTCCTGAACACTTAATGGAAGGCATTCTTATTTACATCAAAGCAGTCAGTATGGAAGAGATGTCATGTATCAATGGCTGAAGAATAATATAAGAACAAAAATGTAAAGAACCATTTAGAAAATAACACAAAACTATTTTTTAACTTGTTCTAAAAACAACCCAAAACCTGAGCCTCCACCCACTACAAAGGAAGGACAAGCCAGAGGCACATCACCTGGTGAGGACTGGCAAATGGGACTTTCCTGTTCGCCAAAAGCATGTGAAATTATAAATATCTTCTTTTTGTAGATATATTTATAGGATGAATAGAAGCCTTTCCATAGAAGACAGGGTGAGCCTCAGAAGTAACTATGGTGTTCCTGAAATAAATAATCCCACGTTTGTGCTCCCATTTTCAATAGAATGATAACAGTGGCTTTTCAATAAAAAATGTTACAAGAGCTGTCAGGACCACTAACTATATATTGGAACTTACAGGCATCTTGGAGACCACAACCTACCATAAAATGGAAAAGATGACTTATATCCTCAAATAAAATGGTAGTTAAACTCTGGAGGAGACTAATCTCTCATGCGACAAGGACCCCAAGTGGCTCTGATGCAGATAAGAGTAACATTCAGAAGTAGGCTCCTTTTGAGCCCATTCAAAATTGTATATGGGAGACCATTTCTAATATCTGGACTGAAGAAATCCATGAATTAGAAACAGAAAATACATGCAATCCCTAGGGGCCACATTAGAGACAATTCACCACTGTGCCTCAAGTTGACTCCCCTATCCACAGATGCTCCCATTCATCACTTTAAACCTGGGGATTGAGTCCTTTAAGGCAATGGAAAAGTCATTATCCTACAAACCAATTGAAACCAAAGTGGGAATTTCCCTATAATGCCATATTAACCACTTCTCTTCTGGTAAATTAATGGGAATGAAATTACGGGTACACCAGAATAGACCAAAAACAGCACCCCCAAACCAGTCTTTCTCTCCTAGACTCCTCCACAGAACAAATATCAAAAAATTAACTGCAGGAGACTTCAAAGGATAGGAAGCTTATGAGCCTCCAGCAGACTGTAATCAATGTGGACCTTTGGAAGATTTGAAATACATCTTCAAAAGAACAGATAAGAAATAATAAGTAGTAGAGCATTTATTTTTTTTCCTGGTTACTGTTAAAAACACTCAAAACTTTAATAAAAAAGTGAAATACTTTCACTAGTAGCCAATAGAGAGATCAAATTATTAAGAACCTTCCCAACATGTATTTCTGGACTTCTATCCTTTTTTATAATCCCTGCTATGGTAACGCTCAAAGAGCTGACATACTGTCAAACATTAATGTCTTTCTTACAATGGGGGCGGGCCACAGTGGCTCAGTGGCAGAGTCCTCGCCTGCCATGCCAGAGACCCGGGTTCAATTCCTGGTGCCTGCCCATGCAAAAAAAAAAATCTAGTAATATCTCTCTTACAATGGGCTCATTCTTATGCAGTTTCTATGAATCAATCAGTTCTGTTGTGTATGTGGCCAATTACTTACATTAGTGTTTCCAGGTTACCCAGTGGATATCACTCCTCTAAGGAACTGACTTCAAAGAACTAAGAAAATTAATCAGAGATGCAAAAATAGAAAAGAGTCCTGGATATCATAGGCACAATTAATGCAAATCCAAATAAATGGTCAATTAAATTGGAAATACCAGGTCATTAAATTTGTTTCTCTTATAGTAAAGAATTAGCAAGTGTCATTCAACATGCAAACCATTTAGACAAGAAAATTGAACATTTAACTATTAGGGAAAAAGAGGGACATTTACAACTTTGGGATAGTAGGTATGGCTAACACCAAGGGATGGTAGATTAAACTAGACAGCCACTCTCTGTGGGGAGCAATGAAACCATTCTCAGCAACATAATCCCTTCAATAGAAGAAAAATGCCATAGTTGCCTCCAGAACCATGTCTCCAAACCATAGTATTATAGGAAAGTGATTGGTTTGAGACAGATTGGTTCAATAGACCTGGTATTTGCTAGGTAGCTCCAAATAAACTCAATGGTTATATGGCCCTGATTGCCCCAAACTTGGCTAGACAGATGAACTTTAGGATTACCCCAAGCTCAAAGAAATATTCATAAACCTTATAATCAGGGGCAAATTTACCTTTATTAAAAGCTAATGGGCCTGATTAGTAATTCATTGGTATGATCACCTAACTATATTTCTGCCTTCTTTAGGGATAGATGATATCAAACTTAGAATAGAAACATTGAACAATTTTATACAATAAACTTGAAGTGATGGCTTCAATTGTATACCTCTTTTAAATATTGAAATGACTTTAATTCATATAGCAGTACTAGAAAATTGAATGGATCTAGATGTCCTGAGAACTTCACAAGGAAGGACATGTGTTATAATAGGCACTGAATGTTGCACCTATATACCTGGTGAATCAGATGATGTAACTATAGTGTAACTATAGTGTTTAGCCAAATTAATACACTAAACACTGTCTCCATCTCCATTGGTGTATTTGGTTTATTTGGCTTCTCACAGGAATAGGATCTTATTTCATTCAATATGACAAGCAGGACTAATGATATTACTACTAATATTACAAGTACACTTATCTTCAAAACAAGCATATCCTAGCCTTGCAGTAACATAATTACAGAAAAGGCATTAATACCTTAACCAAAACCTGAAGTTAAGGAATATGTACAACTACAATCTAAGAAGTTTCATTGCTGCAACCCCTAATTAAGAATTAACAAATGATTATGATCAAGGAATTATTATACAAATGTTTTTTCTTCCTATATTGTTGAATAGATAGAAGTTAATAAAGAAAAAGTGATGAAAGTCAATTAGTCTCAGCCCCATTTATAATTTTATAATGGTAATATTAGCCTGGTCTCAGCTCTGTTTACAGTTACTATTGAAATGGTTATTCTAGCCTAGTCTCACCCTTATTTATACCTATTATTGTAATGGTAATTATAGACTAGACTCAACCTTGTGTATACTTACCATTGTGATAGTAGCAATCCCATCCTCCCTTGTTTGAATCCATAGAAACTGTAAACTCCTTAGATAAGGAGAGGGAGATTTGGGGGCTGATGGGCCATCTGATCTCTGCTTTATGCATAGATTCAACTCTTTCTTTCTTTGAAACCTTGGTGTCATAAATTGGCTGTGATGTGCATTGGGCAGAGAGCCCACTGTTCTGTTTGATATCAGAAACAGACAAGAACACATCATGTATAATAAGGAGTCTAAGCTGTTATTGTGAAGGAGTAGCAGTTATTCAGGGAGCTTAAGTAGCTGGGACTTAAACAGACGAATCGTACAGAAACTGCTAATCTTCTCTCCTTTATTTTCTCAACTGACTAGTATATTTCCCTCTTTCCCATATTTTATTATATTTCTGTCACTTCCCTCTCTTTTTCCTCCTTCATCATTTATATCATTTTCAACTAATGTATGTACAACTATAAAGAAATGGCATTAGAAATACAAAGTTTATAACTCAGAATGAACCCATACTGGGAATTTTTCCATAATATTACTTTTGAGCTTTAATGAGAGAAGTTTAACTTGATTTAACTTTATTCAATATTTGTGTGGTATTTCTTCATGTAACAGGGAGTCCTTCTAAACGTCTCATTTTGTATTGTGAAAATCCATACTTTTATTAATAAATATTAATGGCTTTAAAAAAACATTGAAAACACAAAAGAAATAACTTGAGGAAGTAATAGTGGCCTTAGTCACATTTAATTAGATTAATAATTCTCACAATTTAAATTTTTGAAGATATTTTTATGTATATACACACACAGTGATTCATACAACTGCTTCTAATCAGCAAATTTTGTTTTCCACTTTATCTCTGCAACATTCTTTTAAAATTGCCTTTCATTGCTCCTTTCAGATAACACAAATTCAATGAATGAAGCAAATTTTCCCTGAGGTATATGAATTTGTTTTTTTGGAATTTTCTACATATGTAACAATGCAGCACTCTCCCCTGGAATTATCTACCATTTTACATGTAACAATTGTTCTAGGAAACTTTGAGATTATGTTTATGGAAATTATGACGGTTGAGTTCATGTGTCAACTTGACCAGGTGATGGTGTCCAGTTGTATGGTCAAGCAAGCACTGGCCTATCTGTTGCTATGAGGACGTTTCATGGACCTAAATCATGAGTACATTGGTTGCACCCATGGTTGATTATAGCTGCAGTCAGATAAGGGGAGTGTGTTCTGCAATGAGTCATACTTTGTCTAAACACCTGAAAGCTTTTAAGGAAAACTCAGAAGAGAGAATCCCTCTCTCTGTTTCAACCAGCACTCAATTTGACTCCATTTGTCAATATAACTTTACACCAGTAACATGCTATTTTGACTACTGCAAATATACTTTAAAGTCAGGTAGTGTGAGACTTCCCATTTTATTTTTCTTTCTCAAGGTACTGTTAGCTATTTTGGGCACCTGCCCTTCCAAATAAATTTGGTAATTGTTTTTTCCATGTCTGCAAAGTAAGTTGTTGGTATTTTAATTGGTATTGCATTGAATCTATAAATAAATTTGGATAGAATTGACATCTTAACTACATTTAGCTTTCCAATCCATGAACATGGTATACCCTTCCATTTATTTAAGTCTTCCATGATTTTTTTATTAATTTCTTGTAATTTTCTGTGTATAGGTCTTTTGTATGTACAGTGAAATTTATTCCTAGATATTTGATTCTTTTGAATGCTATTGTAAATGGAAATTTTTCTTCATTCCCTCCTTAGGATGCTTATTACTAGTGTATAGAAACACTACCGATTTTTGAGTGTTGATCTTGTACCCTGCTACTTTGATGTTCTCATTTATTAGCTCTAGTAGCTTTGCTGCTGATTCTTCAGAATTTTCAACATATGGTATCATGTCATCTGCAAACAGTGAGAGTTTTACTTCTTCCTTTCCAATTTGGATGGCTTTTATTTCTTTTTCTGGTCTAATTGTTCTGGCTAGAACTTCCACCACAATGTTGAATAACAGTGGTGACAGTGAGCATCCTTGTCTTGTTCCTGATCTTAGAGAGAAATCTTTGAGTTTTTCACTGTTGGCGATGATGTTAGCTGTGGGCTTTTCATATATTCATTTTATCATGCTGAGGGAGAGCCCTTCTTTTCCAATCTTTTTAAGTATTTTAGTCAAGAAATTGAATTTTATCAATGCATTTTCTGTATCAATTGAGATGATCAGGTAGCTTTTCCACTTTGACTTATTAATATGGTGTAATACATTAATTGATTTTCTTGTGCTAAACTAGCTTTGCATACCTAGAATAAATCTTATTTGGTCATGGTGTATAATTCTTGTAATGTGCTGCTAGATTGTATTTGCAGTTATTTTATTGAAGATTTTTGCATCCATATTCATTAAAGACATTGACCTGTAGTTTTGTTTTCTTGTACTATCTTTGTTCTGCTTTTGTATCAGCATGATGTTGATTTCATAGAATGAATTAGGTAGCTTTCCCTTCTCTTTAATTTTTTTTGAAAAGATTGAGCAGGATTGGTACTAATTCTTTCTTGAATGATGGGTAGACTTCTCATGTGAAGCCACCTGGTACTGAACTTTTTTTTTTGGGAGCTTCTTGATGACTGATTCCATCTCTTTACTTGTGATTGCTTTGTGGAGGTCATCTATATATTTTTTTCTCTTTTTTTAAAAAATTTATTTATTAATTAAAAAATAAATAAACAAAATAAAACAACATACATAATCAGTAATTCACAATATCATCACTTAGTTGCATATTCATCATTTCTTAGAACATTCGCATTAATTCAGGAAAAGAAATAAAAAGACAATAGAAAAAGGAATAAAAAGAACACAGGAAAGTAAAAAAAAAAGATCATACCTACCATACCCCTTACCCCTCGCTTTCATTGATCACTGGCATTTCAAACTAATTTTCCTTTAGCATTTGTTCCCCCTATTATTTATTTTTATTCCATATGTTCTACTCCTTTGTTGACAAGGTAGATAAAAGGAGCATCAGACACAAGGTTTTTGCAATCACACAGTCACATTGTGACAGCTGTATCATTATTCAATCATCCTCAAGAAACATGGCTACTGGAACACAGCTCTACATTTTCAGGCAGTTCCCTCTATCCTCTCCATTACATCTTGAAAAACAAATGATATCTACTTGATGCATAAGAGTAACCTCCAGGATAACCTCTCGACTCTGTTTGGAATCTCACAGCCATTGACATTTTGTTTCATTTCCCTCTTTCCCATTTTGGTTGAGAAGGTTTTCTCAATCCCTTGATGCTAAGTCTCAGCTCATTCTAGGGTTTTTCTCAATCCCTTGATGCTGAGTCTCTGCTGATTCCAAGATCTCTGTCCCACGTCGCCAGGAAGGTCCACACCCCTGGGAATCAGGTCCCACATAGAGAGGGGTGGGGTGGTGAGACTACTCATTGTATTGGCTGGAGAGAGAGGCCATATCTGAGCAACAAAAGAGGCTCTCTTGGGGGTGATTCTTAGGCCTATATTTTAAGTAGACTTGACCTATCCTTTTTGGGGTTAAGTTTCATATGAACAAACCCCAGGAGGGGGGGTTTAGCCTATAGCTTTGGTTGTCCACACTGCTTGTGAGAATATCAAGAATTCAACTTGGGGAAGTTGAATTTCTCCCTGTTCTTAACACTCCCCGAAGGGTCTTTGCAGATACTTTTCCACTCATGGATTGAATCACTTTGGGATTCATCAGGGCATCACTCTGGATAAACCAACAAAATCTCATGTCCTACCTGAGATTCCAAGTACTTATGGCATTCGATCAAACTATCTACATAAGTTATATTAGGAAATGCACTAGTCAAAATATAAATTTCGTAACAAATAAACATTTTTTGCTTTAGTCTCACATAGAAGGTGACATTTTAAAATATTAATTGCCATCTATTTTCAGTACCCTGCAATAATGACATTCCTTTGTTCTTCCTCATGCAAAAAATTTTTTTAAATTGTACCTTGTACATTTCACTATTATTATACACTCTAGGCATTCCTAGATTATACCATCTCAATCTTTACCATCTATCTTTCTTTCTGATTTCATTTATGTCCCCAGCCTTCCTCCCTCTATCATTCTCACATGCAGCTTCATTCAGTGTTTTAACATAATTGTATTATAGTTAGGTAGTATTGTGCTGTCCATTTTTGAGTTTTTGTATCCAGTTCTATTGCACAGTCTGTATCCTTTCAGCTCCAATTACCCAGTATCTTACCTTATTTCTATCTCCTGATGATCTCTGTTACCAATGAAATATTCCAAGTTTATTCACTAATGTCAGTTCATATCAGTGAGACCATACAGTATTTGTCCTATTGTTTTTGGCTTATCTCACTCAGCATAATGTCCTTAAGGTCCATTCATGTTGTTACATACTTCAAAAGTTTATTCTGTCTTAACGCTGCATAATATTCCATTGTATGTCTATACCACAGTTTGTTTAGCCACTCATCTGTTGATGGACATTTTGGCTGTTTCTATCTTGATAGGACATTTTTTGGACTGAATTTTTTTTATTAATTAAAAAAAATTAACTAACACAACATTTAGAAATCATTCCATTCTACATATACAATCAGTAATTCTTAATATCATCACATAGATGTATGACCATCATTTCTTAGTACATTTGCATCGATTTAGAAAAAGAAATAACAACACAACAGAAAAAGAAATAAAATGATAATAGAGAGAAAAAAATAAAAATAAAAAATATATGAAAAAATATATAGCTCAGATGCAGCGTCATTCAGTGTTTTAACATAATTACATTACAATTAGGTAGTATTGTGTTGCCCATTTTTGAGTTTTTGTATCCAGTCCTGTTGCACAGTCTGTATCCCTTCAGCTCCAGTTACCCATCATCTTACCCTATTTCTATCTCCTGATGGTCTCTGTGACCAATGACATATTCCAAGTTTATTCTCTAATGTCAATTCACATCAGTGGGACGATACAGTATTTTTCCTTTAGTTTTTGGGTAGTCTCACTCAGCATAATGTTCTCTAGGTCCATCCATGTTATTACATGGTTCATAAGTTTATTCTATCTTAAAGTTGCATAATATTCCATTGTATGTATATACCACAGTTTCTTTAGTCACTCCCATCTGTTGATGGACATTTTGGCTGTTTCCATCTCTTTGCAATTCTAAATAATGCTGCTATAAACATTGGTGTGCAAATGTCCGTTTGTGTCTAGCCCTTAAGTCCTTTGAGTAGATACCTAGCAGTGGTATTGCTGGTTCTTATGGTCAATCTATATTCAGCTTTTTGAGGAACCGCCAAACTGCCTTCCACAGTGGTTGCACCATTTGACATTCCCACCAACAGTGGATAAGTGTGCCTCTTTCTCCACATCCTCTCCAGCACTTGTCATTTTCTGTTTTGTTGATAATGGCCATTCTGGTGGGTGTGAGATGATATTTCATTGTGGTTTTGATTTGCATTTCTCTAATGGCCAGGGACATTGAGCATCTCTTCATGTGCCTTTTGGCCATTTGTATTTCCTCTTCTGAGAGGTGTCTGTTCAAGTCTTTTTCCCATTTTGTAATTGGGTTGGCTGTCTTTTTGTTGTTGAGTTGAACAATCTCATTATAAATTCTGGATACTAGACCTTTATCTGATATGTCATTTCCAAATATTGTCTCCCATTGTGTAGGCTGTCTTTCTACTTTCTTGATGAAGTTCTTTGATGCACAAAAGTGTTTAATTTTGAGGAGCTCCCATTTATTTATTTCTTTCTTCAGTGCTCTTGCTTTAGGTTTAAGGTCCATAAAACCACCTCCAATTGTAAGATTCATAAGATATCTCCCTACATTTTCCTCTAACTGCTTTATGGTCTTAGACCTAATGTTTAGATCTTTGATCCATTTTGAGTTGACTTTTGTATAGGGTGTGAGATACGGGTCCTCTTTCATTCTTTTGCATGTGGATATCCAGTTCTCTAGGCACCACTTATTGAAGAGACTGTTCTGTCCCAGGTGAGTTGTCTTGACTGCCTTATCAAAGATCAAATGTCCATAGATGAGAGGGTCTATATCTGAGCACTCTATTCGATTCCATTGGTCGATATATCTGTCTTTATGCCAATACCATCCTGTTTTGACCACTGTGGCTTCATAATATGCCTTTAAGTCTGGCATCGCTAGACCTCCAGCTTCGTTTTTTTTCCTCAAGATACTTTTGGCAATTCGGGGCAACCTGCCCTTCCAGATAAATTTGCTTATTGGTTTTTCTATTTCTGAAAAATAAGTTGTTGGGATTTTGATTGGTATTGCATTGAATCTGTAAATCAATTTAGGTAGAATTGACATCTTAACTATATTTAGTCTTCCAATCCATGAACACAGTATACCCTTCCATCTACTGAGGTCTTCTGTGATTTTTTTTTAACAGCTTTTTGTAGTTTTCCTTGTATAGGTCTTTTGTCTCTTTAGTTAAATTTATTCCTAGGTATTTTATCCTTTTAGTTGCGATTGTAAATGGGATTTGTTTCTTGATTTCTGCCTCAGCTTGTTCATTGCTAATGTATAGAAACACTACAGATTTTTGAATGTTGATCTTGTAACCTGCTACTTTGCTGTACTCATTTATTAGCTCTAGTAATTTTGTTGTGGATTTTTCTGGGTTTTCTACGTATAGTATCATATCGTCTGCAAACAGTGAAAGTTTTACTTCTTCCTTTCCAATTTTGATGCCTTGTATTTCTTTTCTTGTCTAATTGCTCTGGCTAGAACTTCCAACACAATGTTGAATAATAGTGGTGATAGTGGACATCCTTGTCTTGTTCCTGATCTTAGGGGGAAAGTTTTCAATTTTTCCCCATTGAGGATGATATTAGCTGTGGGTTTTTCATATATTCCCTCTATCATTTTAAGGAAGTTCCCTTGTATTCCTATCTTTTGAAGTGTTTTCAGCAGGAAAGGATGTTGAATCTTGTCAAATGCCTTCTCTGCATCAATTGAGATGATCGTGTGATTTTTCTGCTTTGATTTGTTGATATGGTGTATTACATTAATTGATTTTCTTATGTTGAACCATCCTTGCATACCTGGGATGAATCCTACTTGGTCATGATGTATAATTCTTTTAATGTGTTGTTGGATACGATTTGCTAGAATTTTATTGAGGATTTTTGCATCTGTATTCATTAGAGAGATTGGTCTGTAGTTTTCTTTCTTTGTAATATCTTGGCCTGGTTTTGGTATGAGGGTGATGTTGCCTTCATAGAATGAGTTAGGCAGTTTTCCCTCCACTTCGATTATGTTGAAGAGTTTGAGGAGAGTAGGTACTAATTCTTTCTGGAATGTTTGATAGAATTCACATGTGAAGCCGTCTGGTCCTGGACTTTTCTTTTTAGGGAGCTTTTGAATAACTAATTCAATCTCTTTACCTGTGATTGGTTTGTTGAGGTCGTCTATTTCTTCTTGAGTCAAAGTTGGTTGTTCATGTCTTTCCAGGAACCCGTCCATTTCATCTAAATTGTTGTATTTATTAGCGTAAAGTTGTTCATAGTATCCTGTTATTACCTCCTTTATTTCTGTGAGGTCAGTAGTTATGTCTCCTCTTCCATTTCTAATCTTATTTATTTGCATCCTCTCTCTTCTTCTTTTTGTCAATCTTGCTAAGGGCCCATCAATCTTGTTGATTTTCTCATAGAACCAACTTCTGGTCTTATTGCTTTTCTCTATTGTTTTCATGTTTTCAATTTCATTTATTTCTGCTCTAATCTTTGTTATTTCTTTCCTTTTGCTTGCTTTGGGATTAGTTTGCTGTTCTTTCTCCAGTTCTTCCAAGTGGACAGCTAATTCCTGCATTTTTGCCTTTTCTTCTTTTCTGATAAAGGCATTTAGGGCAATAAATTTCCCTCTTAGCACTGCCTTTGCAGCGTCCCATAAGTTTTGATATGTTGTGTCTTCATTTTCATTTGCCTCTAGGTATTTACTAATTTCTCTTGCAATTTCTTCTTTGACCCACTTGTTGTTTAAGAGTGTGTTGTTGAGCCTCTATGTATTTATGAATTTTCTGGCACTCCACCTATTATTGATTTCCAACTTCATTCCTTTATGATCCGAGAAAGTGTTGTGTATGATTTCAATCTTTTTAAATTTGTTAAGACTTGCTTTGTGACCCAGCATATGGTCTATCTTTGAGAATGATCCATGAGCACTTGAAAAAAAGTTGTATCCTGCTGTTGTGGGATGTAATGTCCTATAAATGTCTGTTAAGTCAAGCTCATTTATAGTAATATTCAGGTTCTGTATTTCTTTATTGATCCTCTGTCTAGATGTTCTGTCCATTGATGAGAGTGAGGAATTGAAGTCTCCAACTATTATAGTGTATGTGTCTATTTCCCTTTTCAGTGTTTGCAGTGTATTCCTCACGTATTTTGGGGCATTCTGGTTCAGTGCGTAAATATTTATGATTGTTATGTCTTCTTGTTTAATTGTTCCTTTTAATAGTATATAGTGTCCTTCTTTGTCTCTTTTAACTGTTTTACATTTAAAGTCTAATTTGTTGGATATTAGTATAGCCACTCCTGCTCTTTTCTGGTTGTTATTTGCATGAAATATCTTTTCCCAACCTTTCACTTTCAACCTATATTTATCTTTGGGTCTAAGATGTGTTTCCTGTAGACAGCATGTAGAAGGATCCTGTTTTTTAATCCATTCTGCCAGTCTATGTCTTTTGATTGGGGAATTCAGTCCATTAACATTTAGAGTTATTACTGTTTGGATAACATTTTCCTCTACCATTTTGCCTTTTGTATTATATATATCATATCTGACTTTCCTTCTTTCTACACTTTTCTCCATGCCTCTCTCTTCTGTCTTTTTGCATCTGATTCTAGTGCTTCCTTTAGTATTTATTGCAGAGCTGGTCTCTTGGTCACAAATTCTCTCAGTGACTTTTTGTCTGAGAATGTTTTAATTTCTCCCTCATTTTTGAAGGACAATTTTGCTGGATATAGGAGTCTTGGTTGGCAGTTTTTCTCTTTTAGTAACTTAAATATATCATCCCACTGTCTTCTAGCTTCCATGGTTTCTGCTGAGAAATCTAAACATAGTCTTATTGGGTTTCCCTTGTATGTGACAGATTGTTTTTCTCTCGCTGCTTTCAAGATCCTCTCTTTCTCTTTGACCTCTGACATTCTAACTAGTAAGTGTCTTGGGGAACGCCTATTTGTGTCTAATCTCTTTGGGGTGCGCTGCACTTCTTGGATCTGTAATTTTAGGTCTTTCATAAGAGTTGGGAAATTTTCAGTGATAATTTCTTCCATTAGTTTTTCTCCTTCTTTTCCCTTCTCTTCTCCTTCTGGGACACCCACTACACGTATATTTGTACGGTTCACATTGTCCTTGAGTTCCCTGATACCTTGTTCAAATTTTTCCATTCTTTTCCTGATAGCTTCTGTTTCTTTTTGGAATTCAGATGTTTCATCCTCCAAATCACTAATTCTGTCTTCTGTCTCTTTAAATCTGTTATTGTAGGTATCCATTGTTTTTTCCATCTTTTCTACTTTATCTTTCACTTCCATAAGTTCTGTGATTTGTTTTTTCAGTTTTTCTATTTCTTCTTTATGTTCAGCCCATGTCTTCTTCATGTCCTCCCTCAATTTATCGATTTCGTTTTTGAAGAGGTTTCCCATTTCTGTTCGTGTATTCAGCATTAGTTGTTTCAGCTCCTGTATCTCATTTGAACTATTTGTTTCTTTGTTTGACTGGGCCATATGTTCAATTTTCTGAGCGTGATCCGTTATCTTCTGCTGGCGTCTGGGCATTTAGTCAGATTTCCCTGGGTGTTCGACCCCACAGGTTGAAAGTTTTTTCTGTGCAATCTCTGGGTTCTGTTTTTCTTATCCTGCCCAGTAGGTGGCACTCGTGGCACACGTTTGTCTACAGGTTCCACCAGTGAAAGTTGCTGTGGGTCCTTTAACTCTAGAAAATTCTCACTGTAGGGGAGGTTCGGCATCCGAAGCATCTTGGAAGAATGCCAGCCGGCCTGGGGTTCTGAATGCGGGGAGGGTCGCCGGCCACCGCAGCACGGGAGAGCATCTGGCCGAATTAGCTAGTCGGCCTGGGGCGCCAAGCGTGGCAGGAGGGCACCAGCTGTCACAGCCCGGAAGAGTGCACTGTTCCCAGCCAGACGGGGGAGTCACGTGTTTGGAAGGGATCCCCCGGTCACTGTTCTCCGCAGTCTGGGGATTTCCGACCCAACTATCTCAGTAAGTCCGGGGGGCCTCATGTGGTGGGGGCACCAGCCGCTGCGGCCTAAGGGGACCACCTGTCCAATTCTACCAGCTGGCCTGGGAAGGTGGAAGGGAAGGACTCCAGTTGCTTGCCGTCACACCCAGGAAAGCCCGTGCCCCTTGGTGATCTCACCGGAGCTGGTTCTCCCAGGTAGTCGGCCGTTCCAGGATGGGGTACGCCGTCCCTTTGATCTCCCTCGTGGCTCCCGGAGCTGCTCTGTATTATCTCCACTCCCCCAGTAGCTGTTCTGGAGGAGGAAAGGTGAGGGCGGCAAGGCTGTCGAGGCTGGTGGCGGAGGAGCCGGTGAAGGCGGGGGAAGAGGGCACCATGCTGGTTGGAGAGCCACCGAAGCAGGAGGGGGAAGAGGGGGGAGAAGGAGGGTGGGCGGGTCGGCTCCTGCAGGGCATGGGCGCCGCGTGGCAGGCCGACGGAGAAAGAGGGGGGAGAAGGAGGGTGGGCGGGTCGGCTGCTGTGGGTCGTGGGCACCGCGCGGCGGGCCGGCGGAGAAAGAGGGGGGAGAAGGAGGGCAGGTGGGTCGGCTGCTGCGGGGCGTGGGCCTCCCCCTCATTTTTGAAGGACAGTTTTGTTGGATATAGAATTCATGGTTGGCAGATTTTGTCTTTCTGTATGTTAAATATATCATACTGCTACCTTCTCATCTCCATAGTTTCTTCTGAGAAATCTACACATATCTTATCTAGCTTCTCTTATATGTAATGGATTGCTTTTCTCTTGCTGCTTTCAAAACTCTCTTTGCATTTAACATTTGAGAACCTGGTTAGGAGGTATCTTGGAGTGAGTCTATTTGGATCTATCTATTTGTGGTATGCTGCACTTTTTGGACTTGTGTCTCAAATGTCAAAAATCAGATCAATGAGTTGAGGCAGGATAAAATAATACATTGGGTGAACATAAAGAAGAACTCAAATGGTTGAAGAAACAAATTTCAGAATTTATGTGGATGAAAGGCCCAATAGAAAAGAGGGAAAAAGCAATGGAGAACTACAACAATAGATTTGAAGAGGCAGAAGAAAGGATTAGTGAACTAGAGGACTGGACATCTGAAATCCAACACACAAAAGATATAGGGAAAGAACAGAAAAATATGAGCAGGGTCTCAGGGAATTAAATAACAGCATGATGCATACAAATTTACATATTTGGATGTCACAGAAAGAGAAGAGAAGAGAATGGAAAAGGAGCAGGAAGACTAATAGAGGATACAATCACTTAAAATTTCTTGTCACCTATGAAAGACATGAATCTGATTTTTGATAAGATTTTCCATGTCTGTTGGAACATCCTGAATTTGTTGTTTCAACTCCTGTATCTCATTTGAGTTGTTGTTTTTTTTCCATTGACTGGGCCATACATTTGATTTTCCTAGTATGATTCATTATTTTTGCTGGCATCTAGACATGTGATTTCCTTAATAAGTGTGTTCTGGAGATCATTTTCTCTCTTTTACTAGGGTGTTCTTGTTTGTAAGCTTTGTTCTCTATCTGTTCTTTGTCTTTCCATTCAACTTATTCTGGAACTCTAGCACAGGTTCTGTTTAACTGATCTGAGTTTTTCAGTTCTTGTTTTACTGTTTCTTGCCCTGCCTATATGGAGTCATTTTTTTGAGGAGGATCTTCTCAACTATTATCAACCTCCATCAGATTTTCCCAGACCAGACAAGCCCACATCTTAGGAGAGAATCACCAACATCAAGTTTCCTTGAGCATGAAACCCAGCAGGTTGCAGACTTGCCCATGAAACCTGTAGTCTCTGTGCTTTTCCTATCCTGCCCAGAATGTAGTGCTTGTTGGTCCACTGCATAAAGTATTGTGGTGCCTTTAATATCAGCAGCCTGTCCCTGTAAGTGGCATGGTTGAGAGAGAAGCTGAGGAGGAGGAGGTCTTTGATTGCTTCTGTTTTCCAGCCCATTGGGCCTTAATTCCCTGAAGGAGTGTCTTCACATGAGCTGGGCCCTACCCTTCCTTTCTTAGGGAAGATGCACTCTTTAGGGAAATTGCCCCTTTCACCTATTTACTTTGTCTCTCAGACATGCCCTAATTCTTCTCTTGTCTGGAGCAGTACCAGAGCCTGAGAATGCTTGCAGTTCTATCTAGGGAGTTATTAAGAACTTAAAAAGGAAAAAAAGAAAGCTTTCTCAGGGACTCCACTCACCAGATTTTCCAATCAACAGCTGAAGTTGGTATGTGAGTCTATGTGTACCCCTGGCTCTATATGCCCCCTTTTCTTGGGGTCTAGCACTTTTCCAGTATTTTGCACTGTCCAACTCAAAAAGCCTCTGCTTTTTTATTTATTTATTTTTTCCATCAGCCCCACCCCAACTCCTGGAATGAAAACTCCTCATTTCTTTAGTTCTCACTCCATGTTTATCTGAGCTTGGGGCCTCTTTTCAAAAGTCCGAATTTGCTAATGAATTTCACAGTTGGAGCTTGGTTGAGCTAAATTCTTTGCTACTGGTAAAACCTGTTTCCTTTCCCCTAGGGGAACCAGCCTGCTATGCTTATGGGGGAGGGGTACCGGCCTTTGCATCTTGGTAGACTTACAGTTCCGTGTGATGTCTCAGCCATCCCACCCATTTCAGGCTTTTATACACTGTGTGTCCAGTCACTGATGTCCCTCCATCAGTGGTTCTGTGCAGTTCCTGCCTATTTAGTGGTTGTTCTGGTGGACAAATTAAATTTAGAACCTCACTCTGCTGCCATCTTGTCCTGCCCTCTAAATCAATCTCGGAAAGAGTTAAAATTGTATTTTGCCTTGATTATTCCCTTCTTGGACTTTATTTCATTATGTAGATCTCAATTTCTAACCGATATCATTTTCTTTCTGCATAAAATACTTTTTACATCTATGCAGGGTAGGTCTGGCAGTAATGAAATCTCCCTGTTTTTTGCCTGTGAAAATGAATTTTTGTCCTTTGCTTTTAAGGGACAATTTTGCTGGATATAGAATTCCAGTTGATCCATTTTTTAATGTTTTTTTTGTTTTTTTATTCCAAAATTTTTAATATTTCACTCTACTCTCTTCTTTTTTGAATGGTTTCTGACAAGAAGTTCACTGTAATTGTTATGCTTTTTCCTCTTTAGATAAGATAGGTTTCCAACTTCTTCCTCCATGGTTTGTTTCAAAATGTTCCCTTTATCTTTGTCTTTCTATAGTTTGAATATGATATAACACTATCTGGTGCAAGTTTCAGAACTGTAGTCTGGCCAAGTCTTTTTCTCTGATATTTATTATGGATAAGATTCTGGTGTACTTTACTAGAATTACTCTTCACCTTTCACTTGTGTATAATTAGGTACACACAAATCGAAAGTATTATACCTTCATTATAATTTGGCACTTTAATCATTGCAAATTATTTCCTTTCATCTCTTAGAAGTATGCTTTATTTATTATACTATAACCACACTGACTTTCTTTTGGTTGATATTTGAATAGTGTGATTTTTCATCTTTTCATTTTCAGCTTTTCTGTAAATTTCAAACTTAATTGGGTCTCCTGTAAGCATAATGTAGCTTAGAATAATCTCTTTTTATCCATTTGCTTTCTTTCAGTTATATTATATTTCATTATATTATTTAGCCCACTTATACTTAATATAATTACATATATATATTTAACCAACCATCTTACTGTGGGTTTCCTTTTTTATCCTACAAGTTTTATACTCCAATTTCTAGATTTACTTCTTTCTTACCATGCTTTTGAATAATTATGGTTATTATTCTATGTTTTCCATTATCTTGTAAAATATAGGTTTTTCACTGCCATTTTGTTCTTATAATAGAGATTAAAACACATAAACTTGATTTATGAGAATTTACAGTAACTTAGGCTATTTATCAATTCCTGTCATGGTTAGGGACAGGTGTCACTTGGCCAAGTTGTGGTACCTGTTTATCTCATTGGGCAAGCACTGGCCTGTCTGTTGCAATGAGGACATTTCATGGGATTAGGTCATGATCATGTCAGCTGCATCCACAGCTGATTCCATTTGTAATCAGCCAAATGAGAGTATCTTCTGCAATTAGTGATGTTAAATCTAATCATGGGAAGCCTTTTAAGGAGGAGTCAGAGGAGACAGGTTCCTTTCCTTCTTTGGCTGGTGAGCCTCTCCTGTGGAGTTCATCCAGGCCATCCATCGGAGTCGTCGGCTTTGCAGGCTGCCCCATGGATTTTGGACTCTGTGTTCCTATGGTCACATGAGACACTTTTATAGATTTTATATTTGCAAGTGTTCCCTGTTGATTCTGTTTCTCTAGAGAACCCTAACTAATACATCTTGGTACTGAAGTGGGGTGCTTCTTAAGAAACAGAATCTTAAAAATGGGTTTTATGAATGGTTTTCTACTTTGACTGAACTCAGAGACACTAAGAACTCTGATTCCCATAATCAGAATGACACTCTCAATCCATGGGGTGAGTTGGCAAAGGAGGTAGTCAAAATATCATCATTCGATTCTCCTAATGCTTCGCTTGTATGAAGCCAGACTCTGGGGGATAATATTTTTGACACCTTTACAGAGTTTTGTAGAAATAAGAGTTATAGAGATGTTGGTTGGTTGTTGTTAGATACACTGTCTACATTAAGGGGTGAAAGGGATGGGCTTAGGCTTCAAACGAGAAGCTTAAGCACCGTCTGAAAGACGTAGATGTTTCTATGAGGATCCTGAAGGAAAATCTTATTTCTTGTAACCGTAGACTTGAGATCTCTGAAAATCAGACTCAGAATCTTATTCTTAGAGGAGCAACTTTACAATGTGAACTGAAATCTCAGTCTTGCATGGTGTCTGCCTTTAAAGTGAGGGCATTGATTGGAAAAGAGTGGGACCCTGAAAAATGGGATGGTGACACACAGAGATTTGTGACATTGGCTAGTAAATCATGGGGTGCCTAGAAATACAATAGAAGGATAGTCTACTAAATTCTTGTTGGAGCTGTATAAACAAAAGAATTCTAGGTCAAGGGAACAGAAGTCTAACCTGAATGACAAAAACACTTGAAACAACCTGCTTTAAACCAGAGGGTGACTTCAGCAGAGGAAATTTTTAATAATCAAATGGATAAGATGACCCGTTCTGTGGATACCAGTCAGCCTGTTTCCCCAGCAACTCCTGTTATTGCCCAATGGGCTTATGAACAAAGTGGTCATGGTGGTAGGGATGGAGGTTATGCATGGGCTCAGCAACATGGACTTTCACTCACCAAGGCTGACCTGGCTACAGCCACTGCTGAGTGCCCAATCTGCCAGCAGCACAGACCCACACTCAGCCCCCGATATGGCACCATTCTCTGAGGTGACCAGCCAGCTACATGGTGGCAGATTGATTACATTGGACCACTCCTTTCGTGGAAGGGACAGCAATTTGTTCTAACTGGATGGCGATTTGTTCCATACTCTGGATATGGGTTTGCTTTCCCTGCACGCCATGCTTCTGCCAAAACTACCATCCATGGGCTTACAGAATGACTTATCCATCGTCATGGTATTCCACATAGCATTGCTTCGGATCAAGGAACACACTTCACAGCCAATGAAGTGTGGGAATGGGCACATGCTCATGGAATTCTCTGGTCTTACCATGTTCCCCATCATCCAGAAGCAGCTGGATTGATAGAATGGTGGAATAGCCCTTTGAAAACTCAATTATGGTGCCAACTAGGTGACAAAAACTTAAAAGGCTGGGGTAATGTTCTCCAGGAAGCTAAGTATGCTCTGAATCAGTGTCTGCTGTATGGTGTTGTTTCTCCTATAGCCAGGATCCATGGGTCCAGGAACCAAGGGGTGGAAATGGATGTGGTACCACTCACTATTACCCCTAGTGATCCACTAGGAAAATTTTTGCTTCCTGTCCCTGCTAACTTGAGCTCTGCTGGTCTACAGGTTTTAGTTCCAAAATGGGGTGTGCTTCCTCCAGGAGAAACAACAGTGATACCACTGAACTGGAAGTTAAGATTGCCACCTGGTCACTTTGGGCTATTTATGCCTCTGGATCAAAACACCAACAAGGGGATTACATTATTGTCTGGGGTAATTGACCCTGACTATCAGAAGGAAATAGGACTGCAACTACATAATGGAGGTAAATAAGAGTTTTCTTGGAATATAGGAGATACCCTGAAGCGTGTATTAGTACTACCATGCCCTGTGATTAAAATCAATGTAAAACTGCAACAACACAATCCAGGCAGGACTACTAATAACTCTGAAACTTCAGGAATGAAGGTTTGGGTCACACTACCAGGTAAAGAACCACAGCCAGCTGAAGTGCTTGCTGAGGGTAAAGGGAACATGGAATGTTCCTTCTTCCTAGTGGAAGAAGGTAGTGATAAATATGAACAGTTACAGAAAGGAAGACTGTAATGCTGTTTTGTTCATGTTATAGTATTTAAGTTGTAAGATATCAAGTTTAAGAATGAATGTTGCCAAAGGATTTGCATCCTATTCTGGAGAGATTTAATGTGTTTCCAGTTATATGCAGGACAGTTGAGTATTTTCAGGTAAAAGAAAAAAAAATTTGTGCTTCTTTGTGTTCATTTTTCAATTAAGTATGGTCTAAGGTGATATATATATATAGGTGCCAAGTTGACAAGGGGTGGAATGTCATGGTTAGGGACAGATGTCAACTTGGCAAAGTTGTGGTACCTGTTTATCTGATTGGGCAAGCACTGGCCTGTCTGTTGCAATGAGGACATTTCATAGGATTAGGTCATGAGCACGTCAGCTGAATCCACAGCTGACTCCATTTGTAATCAGCCAAAGGGGAGTGTCTTCTGCAATTAGTGATGCTAAATCTAATCATGGGAAGCCTTTTAAGGAGAACTCAGAGGAAGCAGGTTTCATTCTTGCTTTGGCAGGTGAGCCTCTCCTGTGGAGTTCATCCAGGCCATCCATCAGGGTCATAGGCTTCACAGCCTGTCCTGTGGATTTTGGATTCTGCATGCCTATTGTCACGTGGAACACTTTTATAAATTTTATATGTGCACGTGTTCCCTGTTGATTCTGTTTCTCTAGAGAACCGTAACTAATACAATTCCCAATCTGATTACCTTAGAACTCATACGTTCTTCTTTATCAAAAGATAAGCTACATTTATCTTTTGTCCAATTGTCATGTGTTTTAGTTCTGTACATACTTAAAATCAGCAAAACACAATTATATACTTTTATGTTTACTCAGACATAAACTCCTTCAGTTTGTTTTATTTCTTCTTATACCCTTGAAATTCAATATGGGATAATTTTCTTTTTACATATAGAAATTTCTTTTTACATTTGTGATTATTCAAATGGAAAGTGTGCTTTGTAGGTCACATTAAAATGGTACAGCACAGGTTTATTTGGAATCACAAAAGGTGAAGAAAATGAGGAACACATAATACTTGAACAGATAATTTACCACAAATTTCTCAAACCGTTGATGTGAAACTACTGAATATTTATCTGAGTTATTCTCCAGTTCACTAATTTTGTTCAAATATGTCCCATCTGATATTAAACATATATAGTCAATTTTTAACTACATTCTTTGTATTTTTTAGTTCCAAAATGTATAATTAATTCTTTTATAATTTCCAGTTCTCTGCCAAAATTTTCCAACTTATGATTTAATTAACTTACCATGCTATTTTCATTTATTATTAAGTCCCAGTCTCTGGATTTTCTGTAGGTCCATCCTTTTATCTGAAGCAGTCTATAGTAAAAAGGCCATGCATTATGAAAATGTTCAATAAAACTTTATAACTTCATTAGAGAATGTTAGATCCTTCCAACATCTAATATTTTCTATTTTGACTCTCATTTTCCAAACTTTGCCACGTGACAGCATTTTTGAAGACAGAAAAGTTCAAGTTTTATATACAATGAGTTTAAGCCCAGAATAAATCAGATGAAAATATTGAATAACTTACAACAACACTAATGCTAGATATATTTATAGATACATTTTCATATGATGAGTAGCTATTTATTTCCCACTTCTGAAAACAATTATTAAGAACAATTACTTAATTAAATTTGCAATTAACCATATGGCCCAGCAATTGTATACTTAGATATTTACCCAACTGAATAAAAAAACTACATGTTTCAGTATGTTAAAGCTGCCAGAATGCAACATATCAGAAATGGGTTGGTTTTTTCAATGGGAATTTATTAAGCTACAAATTTACAGTTTGAAAGTTATGAAAGTGTCCACATTTAGGCATCAAAAAGAAGGTGCTTTTTTCTGAGGGAAGGCTGCTGCCATCTGGGTTTCCTCTGTCACATGGGAAGGCACATGCTAATTTTTGTTGGCTTTCTCTCAACTTCTTTTTGTTCTTGCTTGTTCTTCTGAGGAATTTCTCTCTAAGTTATGTGGGCTTTAACTGTCTTTTATCATCTTCACAAAGGACTCTAGTAAAAGATTAAGACCCATCTTGAATAGGGAGGGTCACATCTCAATTGAAATAGCCTAACCAAAAGGTTCCACCCACAGTACGTCTTCTCCCACAAGAATGGATTAAAAGAATGTGGCCTTTTCTGAGGTACATACCAGATTCAAAACAGCACATTGAATAAACCTTACATAATTGTTTATAACAGGTTTATTCTCACTAGAAATGGAAACAATAAAAATGGAGAGTGAATAAAGTGTAGTACATTGATACAGTGGAATATTACATAACAATAAAATTACTACTGAACAAGAAAACAGCATACATTAGGATTCATCCTTAAATGCACCATACTAAGTGAAAAGATAATTTTTAGAGGTAGCGTATCATATCATTCTATTTTTATGGCCTTCTGAAAAAGGCAAAATTATGGGGACAGAAAAGAGAAAAGTGTTTTGCAAACAAAAGTAGTAAATAAGAATTTGAGGGAAATGAAACTGTTCTATATCTCAGTGGTATGGTGGATACTGAAATGTATGTGTGTGATTACAAGATGGTAAAGTTAGAAGGTTAAGTTTCACTACATATAAGTTATGTCTGAATAAAAATGAACAAGATATTATAAAACACCTTTCAAATGTTTTATTTATGGAATAAATTATTGGATTATAAAGGTTTTTATTTTTTTGACATTTATATGAATGATATCACTCAGCCAAAACACTCATCTACATCAACATCTTTCCCCAGGTACTACTTCTTGTCATACCTTCACCTACTAGCAACTTGCTTAAAACCCTTAGCTTCTTTTAGCCCATTTACTCATTTGTAAGGGGACCAAATTATTACTTATATGACATAGTGCCTGAAAAGTGTTTTCTGAAAGACAAGTCAAAAAATATGCATTTAATCTTTATATTTCCAGACTGAGAAGGTTACAGACACTAGATACCAAGACATGATAATGGCCAGTAGAGTGAATAAATTTGTTTAAATGCTTTGAAATAAAGAAATAAAATGGATAGAGAAAGAGACTGAAAAACAAATAAAAAAGAAACTATTTGTTATGTGTATTCATCAGTATCAATAGGAATGACAGTAGGATGCAGTTAAAGTTGTTAATAGTTCTTAATCCCAAAAGTAGATAAGAATGGCAGAGGGCAAATGAAGGGGGCCCTCAATATTTGCTCCAAGTATACCTAAATTACTTGAATATTCTTCAATTAGACAGTGTTCATATATTATTTCTTCATAAAGTAGTAAATTAGAATATATTTTCCCTTTGTCTTTTCCCCTAATATGGTACTACAACCGATATGCTAATTTTGGGGACTCAGCTCAAGAAATCAAAGTGAGTGCTGAGACCTAACTATTCTTCTGAAGTCCCAGGAACCAGAAGTATAAGGTTGACTGTAAATCTTGGGCATAGCTGTAATGAGCCAGTGATCACGTGTCTGTTACGTGCCCATCTATGGAATTTATCTAAGTCCTGCTGGGACTGAAATTGACATTTTAGTCCAATTTTATTACCAAAACTATTTAGAGGAAAAAAGGAGAAAATTGTATTCTCTTAACAGAATAATAGAAAAATATATTAAACATCCCTTTACATTTTTGGTAGCATTTTACTGGCCTATTTGAACCCAGCTCTGGGAAGAGTATATTACTAGATGATGCTTACACTTCAGGTAATTTTGGAAGCTAAGAGTCCCCAAGGAGTATGATATGAAAACTTTCCAAATACTTGGCTCTATTTAAAACACAGAGTTGGAAAGATTCCCAGTCAAGAGGTTACTAAATAGAGTGTATATATGGCATACTAAGGAAGATTCACACCCACCAGCACTATGAACTAGCACTATTCATAGTAGTATGCAAGTTGAACTTCATCTAAGACTTAAGGTAGAATCCAGAGAACATTATCAGTGAACTTTATCTGATTTCACAGATGATCTTTGTAGGGTAAGTATATCCCAAACTCAGTTTGAATTTTCATTTCTAATCCATGTACCTCCCCCACTAATTTAAGACTGAAATGTATTTTTTTCTGTAGCATCTTTTACCACACAGACTCATTGAGCTTAGAGCTCTGAAGGTGTTATATAGTTGATATGCTTACAGAAAATTAAGAACTTTCTCTTTCAACTAATCTCTGCAATTTCAAGGCTCCTTAGAGTTTCACCCACTAACAATACGCACTGTCCTTCTATTATCTTAAAAGTTCCCAGATGCTCAGTTTGGATATTTGCTTTCCAGGACCTCTACCTTATCCTGACAGTTTCTTATTCATTTTAGATTTTGCTTGTTCTATCGCCTGTTCAAAATGTTAATTAATGAAGAAAAATCATAGTCATTAATATCAATAGGACTTAGTTCAGTTCAATATGAAGATATTGAAGTGAAAATGGTTTTAGTATAAATTTTAACATATTTTCCTATCATTACTGGCCATTTACATTTGCCTATGGATTACTTCTTCATACAACAAGGTTTCTTATTTCAGAAATCTTATTTGTTTGCTTGTCTTCTCAAAATCAACACTCTTACCAGAAGTAATCTCAAGCAGGTAGCTTATATAGGAGGCTTTGTTGTAAAGTAGGACTCCATTTGTGTTCTAGTTCTGCCACTTTATGGATGTATTACTTGGGAAAATTAAGCTTTCTCATAAATAAAATGGCAATATGTTATAATTTTTTAATTAGTTAATGTATTAAAAGTATTTATATATGTATACATTTCTAGACATCTCAATTTAATTAATAGAGATGAACACTTTAAGGACAAATAAACATAAAATTTATATTTCCCCCAGTTCAGTCAGCAGTAAAAGTAACATTCTATGTCTGTTATCTAAGCTATTCTTTAAAAAAGTAAATCATTCTTTTCAGTGAAAGCCAAGGGCCAGCCAATTTATGCTAATAATTGGTAATTCTCAGGCCAAGGAATATCTTCCATGAAGAGATTCAAAATGCAGGAAAATATGCAATACTAGGAATGTGCAGTCAGCATTGAAGATCTGCTTTGGAACATAAGAATCATTTCTCAGATCACTTGGAAGAAATATTTCCTATAGTTTACAGTAGACTTTGATTCCATTCGGTCTACTCTTAAATTTCTGATTAGCAGTAGGACTGTTTCTGAGAAGTATGTCTTGGATCAAAATGTAGCTTTGGATTATGGACCAGGTTCATCTTTGGTAAAATAGAGGAATACAAAATATGCTTTAGAGCTCTACATTCAAGATATTTCATTCTAGTTTCCTGCAGGAGAGAAAGATTTAAGGCTTAGAAAAACCATTTATGGATTATATTGCTGCACAGTTTAAATCAGAATCATTGTCTTCAAGATGCATAAGAATTGAACTTCTTTAGGGTAATGTTTTGGTCTTCCTTAACAAACTTAGGTTAGCTTCTATTCTTGAACATATGGTTGTCAAGAAATATTTATTTTCAGTTTTGAGCTTAGTACAATGCTAAGATTTAAATTTTGCATATGGGAAGTACTGATATGTTCTGTAATATCTGAATATTAAATTCTGCTTTCCATTCTAGAAGTGCTTAAATCTTCTCTTTCTCTTTTTGACACATTGAAATCAACTGGACTAAATGGAAGAAGTAAATTTATCTGTGGTAACTGAGTTTATTTTTCGTGGACTTTGTAAGTCAAAGGAGCTGCAGACTTTCCTCTTAGTGCCATTTTCTATACTCTACCTAATGACCATGGTGGGTAACTTTCTTGTTGTGTTCTTAATCATAACTGACCCCCGTCTCCATTTCCCCATGTATTTCCTCTTAGCCAACCTCTCCTTTATTGACCTTTGCCTTTCTTCAGTCACCACCCCTAAACTTACCACAGACTTCCTAAAGGATAATAAGACCATCTCCTTTGGAGGCTGCATGGGTCAGATCCTCTGTGTGCATTTCTTTGGGGGAGGTGAGATGGTGCTGTTCATGACAATGGCCTATGACCATTATGTGGCTATATGTATACCACTCCACTACTCCATCATCATGGACAGAAAAAAGTGCATCTTGCTAGTTTTAATATCATAGATCATTGGCTTGGGACATGCCATGAGTCAACTGGCTATGATTTTGGACCTACCTTTCTGTGCACCCAGAGTAGTGGACAGCTTTTTCTGTGATATCCCTTTGGTGATCAAACTAGCTTGCATGGATACTCACACTCTGGGCATATTGATAAATGCTGACAGTGGGTTCTTGGCCACAACTTGTTTCATTCTCTTGCTGATCTCCTACACCTACATCCTATTAACTGTGCACCTAAAGTCTAAGGACGGGGCCTCCAAGGCTCTCTCCACCTGCACTTCCCACATCACCGTGGTGATGCTGTTCTTTGGTCCCTGCATCTTCATCTATCTGTGGCCACTGAGCATCACCTGGGTGGACAAGTTTCTTGCTGTGTTTTATACAATAATCACACCTCTCCTGAACCCAGCCATTTACACACTGAGAAATAAAGAGATTAGGAATGCTATAAAGTGATTCATAAACCAGCATATGAATTCAAGGGATACTTTTTAGATTGCCCATTTACCAGAAAGTCCATTGTGTCCTGTACAATTTGACCACACTTTGGTTTTTAAAGTGAAATGGAATGATGCCCTGTTAAACTCTGAGTGTTCACAGAACTATTGTTTCTCTTTTCTATTATAAATTACATGCACAAAAGGCAACCCTTTTTTTTATTGGACCCTAAGGAGAGTAATAATTCTGAATACATATTCCTTTGTTAATGATCAAAGATTACCAAATAAAATGATTATTCTGATTACTACCATTTCTTAAAAACACTATGTTCCTGCATCCTGCTATGCATTTTACCTAGATTTTATACATATTTAAAAATAATTTAGAATTATTGATAATTGTTCCCATTTTTGGTTAAGAAAATGCATGATTTTTCCACTCTATCCACGGCTTAGCTGGAGAGAATACTAAGAATATTTGAATGATCTGTTTTTAGAAAAAATAAAATGAATGAATCTAACCATAATGCTATCGCCTTGGTACTCCACAAACTTATTTCCTTTAATGCACATTTTCAAGACTTGACCACTTATTTAAAGATACAGTTACCTTTGAAAATATTTCATTCAAGACAGGGGTAGAAGTTTGTAATCCTTTTTTCTCTCTTAGTGGTAAAGATTTTTTAATTGTAGCTTTATTTTACATACAACAGTGAGAAAAGGGAGGCCTGTGAATGGACAGAGATGTTTTGTTTCAATGCAAAAAAAAAAGTGCTCATGAGAAGAAAGCCAAAAAGAAACTGTCAAGATAAACAGCATGATAGAATTCTTCATATATTTTCTGCAGGGCTCAGGTAGGCTGCATGGCTGTGGATCATATACCTAACAAATTTTCTGCTTTTCATGAAGCCATCACCTCATACCAATAAAACAACAACATAAATACATATATTTACATATGTATATCATATTTGAGTATTTTCAGAAGGAAATGCATCCATTTGGTATTAGTGGAGTGATTAGCCAAAGCTGTTTATATCAGCATTATAAGATCTTTTAAAATTAAATTGTCTTTGCAATATTGCATACTCTATTCTCTATGATGATGCATGTCATTTTCTGAATAAAATTTTATTCATGAATTTATTTGCCAGGACTCTCCAGAGAAAAAGTAGAAGTTATGTATTTATGCACATAAATATTAAGAGATTTATTTTAGGAATTGGCTCAGGGAGTCATCAGGATTGGCAAATCCAAATTCTGAAAGGTTGAAAGTGCTGATAAGTTTGACAACTCTGATGAGGTTGGAACTCTGATGAAAGTTTGGATGAATTCCCTAAGAGAAAATGACTGACAGATGTAGAGATAGAAATTCTTTCTGATTGCTGAAGTGATCAGTTCTCCAGCTAAGGCCTTCAACTAATTGGATGAGCCATCTTTCATTGCAGAAGGCAATCTCCTTTGTGATTATAGATTAATAAGCCATAGATGCAATCAACTGACTAACAATTTAAATCCTCAAAATACCCTCACAGTAACAATCAGGCCAGGGCTTACTTAGTCAAACACCTGGACACCATAATTTAGCCAAGTTGACATATGAAATTAATAATCATATAAATCTTTTAAGAACCTAACTTCTAGTTCTCATGAATAGAAGAAAATAATTATTTCTTGTGACTTCATCCCTGTACTGAATCCTAAACATTTAATTATGACAAATTAATTTTTATCTCTATAACAATAAATTAAAGAGCTCATAGTTACAACATAACTAATGTAACACTTTGTTTAAATAATCATAGTTTTTATTTTTAGTTTTTAAAATATAAAAAAATAAAAGAAAACTTTATCAATATGTTTGCAAAGAATCATTTCCCCACACCAGATTAATAGAGAAGCATCTTTCCCACCTACCTACAGATGTTCATGTGGCATATGGTGACTCCTCAGAATATTTTCTGATGCGGTATTCACATTAACATTCCTTGAGACATACCTGCAATGATATTAGCCACCATGTGTTCATAAATGATTTGAAGCTTGCATATTTATTCTTTGTACATTTCTCAAAGAATTTGACATAACAACACCCCCTCTTGATTGAAAACTTGCAAAACTGGTTAACTGGTACTAGGAAACTACAAAAGGTACTGTCCATCTAGTTTCTAAGCATTTCACTCATCAGCAATTCAGTATAATTCACTTCAAAGTAAACCATGATTCAAAACCAATCACAATGCAAATTAAGAAAATATTTTGAACTGAATGCAAATAAAAATACAATATATAGACTATTTGAAAGGTTCAGCTACAACCATGCTATAGGAAGGGTATTATAAATGCATTTTTTGTAAAAGAAAGGCTGCCTATTAGTGATCCAGATATCCATCTCATGAAAATTAACCTAAAGAATGTCAAAGAAAGAGAATAATAAGATGAAAAATTAATGAAATAAAAACTTATTATTGAAAGGCTCAACTAAACCAAAGTTGGTTCTCACAAAAGTCTAATAAAATTGATTATACCTAAGCAAAACTGATCAAAAAGAAAATTAAAAAAAACATAAATAAATGATGTCAGCAATGAAAAATGAAGCATCTCTATAGATGCTACAGTCTTTAATATGATTATAAAAGTTATTCTATTCAACTTTATACCAACAAATTTTAAAAGTTGCATGAAATTTTAAAATTCCTAAAAAAAACAGTTGCCAAAAAAAGAAAATGTTAATGGTACTACATACATTAAGAAGTTGCACCCATAATTAAAACATATTCTGTTCCATTCAGTGTGTTTTAGCTCAAAACCTTCTACTCCACTTTCTGATGTTGGAGCTGGGACTTTGCAAGCCACATTTCTATTTCCCATCTGGTTCCACTTTATGCTCTGATAATAGGGCTCCTATAGGGAAACTGCAAGGTTCGAGAAAGAAGGATACTCCTTCCTGTCTACTTCTTGTGGACTTTCTGTGTGATTTGTTGTGCCTCTGAGCACCACCACAGCCACCCATTAGCAATCTTTCCTTCCTATGATAGTAGATGATTTCAAGGTTGTATTTCTGCCAACAGTTGCAAAACTAGCTTCATTGTGCCCCATAAGATAACAGCACCAACACACTGGTACCTTATCTTCAAAATCCTGGATCCTGGATCTATGATGACTATCTTCCGATTCAGAGAAACAAGCAGTGGCCAAGATGCACTCCCTCCAAAGAGGTCTGAGTTTCAGCTTCACAGGGTTCTTCCTCTAAATTACTAAGTTTCATTATTTCCAACCAATTCCCTTAGATTCCTAAACCCTAAGTATGGTACTGCTTCCTACAGTTGTTACCTCTGTGATAATTTGAGTTCTTTTTAAAATTTTTAAGCACCTAGTTAGAAACTTTATAGCTTTTAGCTCCTCATCCTGTCAATATATCCTGTCTATTCATTTAATTGGCACAGTTTCTCATTGCTGAGAAAGCTGACTGACACATCTCAGCACAAAGTATAGGCTTAAGTGGCTGCAGTAGTGAATATTCCAAAATATTTAAGAAAGTGAAAAGAAATATTTTAAATGAACTGCTTTTCTGAAAAGATTTTTTCACTAAAATAACATTTAAAAAATCAGATTATCAGAAATATTACCTACCATCAAACGTTGTTAATAATTCAAAGGATACCGATACATGTAAGATTCAGGAGGCGCATGGAGAATTCTGAGACTATCTACTAACTTCCCAAGTGTGCTCTATCTAAAGATTCACTGTAAACCAAATATAACAGAAGAAGATTAAAATGATGTTTATATGGCATTTTTTATGGAAATTCATCATGACCACTTATTTGCTAAGGGCTCACAGTTACAACATAACTAATGTAACACTATGTTTAAATAATCATAGTTTTTATTTTTATACTTTTGCAGTTAATACTGCAATTAACATTATAATACTTACATCTTATAAGAATATTGCACTGGCTTGAAACTGTGATGTATCCCAGAAAAGCCATGGTTTTTAAGTTTAATCTTGTGAATGCAGACTTATTGTGGGAAGGATAGTTTTGTTAGGTTGTATTGACTGGCAAATCCAGGTTGCTGGACTCCAGCTGTAAGTATAGCTACATTTTTTAAAGGCAGCCCATTAAGGAAAACAGCTGACAGCTTCCATTTCAGACCTGTCACAGGCAAGGGCAGAAGTAGGACTGACTGAGAGGCATAGTAACCCCTCAGGCAATGGAGACAGTTCACTGAAGTGTACCTCTTTCCCAAGAAGCAAGAGTGGGGGTGGAGGTGGGGGTGGAGATGATGGGATGGGAGGCTTGGCCCTATGCAGCTAATAACTGCTATTTAGAGAATTCAGATCACAGAGGCTGGGAAAGTAGCAACATTTTCAAATAGCTTTTCCTCAGCCTCTTTCTCAACCACACCTTGGCAGGAGTAGGGTCAGCTGAGAAGTAAAGGCATAGTACCACCTTAGTACTCTGGAGAGAGGTGGGTTGAAGAGTGCCATCTTCAGGGAAGGACAGGAGAACACAGAATCAAAATACTTCACAGAAAAGACTGGTATCCTGCTGGGTCTTATCCCCAGGAAACCTTGATACTGATCTATATCCATTTTGTGAATCCTTAATCTGTCTTGTCCGGGAAATATGACTGGGGTAGTCCTCTCTGGGGGGACTCTCCTTCTAGAATCAGCCCTCTAGGTAAAAATAGAGATAATGAAAGAAGTGTGAAAAACATATGGAGACAAATAAAAAACAAACAGTACACATCAGCTCTTCCTGAGGAGGAAGAGGGAAGAGAAAGATTATTTTTTGAGGGGTGGGGGGAAATAACTACACATATAAGGCACTCTCAAAAATATTCCATATATACATGGCAAGAATCAGATAAATGAGAACTGAAAAAATATCTGATCAGTTAATATCTGATCAGATAAGCACAAGCTATGCTAGAGCTCTAGAATAAGTTGCAACAAATGTCAAAGAGGAATTATAGCAATTATAGGAGTTATTGAACTAGGGGAGAAGACATCTGGAATCTTACACACATAAGAAAAGAGAAAAGAATGGACATTTTTGAGCAGGTTCCCAGGGAATTGAATGACAGCACAAAGTGCATGAATTTGTATGTCATGGGTGTCCCAGAAGGAGTAGAGAGGGGAAATGGGGCAGAAAGAATAATTGAAGAAATAATAGCTGAAAATTTCTCTTTCAAGGAGATCTCCAACCTAGCACTCTAAATTTGGAAACACATGTAACTATTCACAGATAAACATTTCTACAATTGATAACAGGCAAAAAATCAGTTTATTCTGATTCACCTGATGATTACATGCACTGCCCTTACATAGCAGAGTACCTGTATTTATTTCTTCAAATTTCATTCCTGACACTATGCATGAAGGTATGTCTGTCTACCCTAAATCTATTTTCACTCCCTCCCCCAAGCAATCTGTACCCCAAGAACCTCCACCTGAAATGTGATTATTTTATTTTACTTCAATCTTTCCTCTTCCCCTGTGCTTCACTAGATAACTTTTTAAATACTTTTCTTTTAAGGAAACCAATGTGACACTAAGACCCAACCCACCAAAGAAATGAATAATGGATTGGGTGCTGGCCTTGCCAGCAGCATCAGTGGGCCACTGTCCTGGGCAACTAATTAGCTTCTTTCTCATTAGAAAGAACCTTATATATAGCTTTGTATTGGAGGTGATGATTATTTATGGAAAAGAAGACTAAGCTCTCTGAATTTCACCTCTAAAAATGCACTTCTCCTGACTCATCAGGCAGTTACCCCTGCTGCTCTGTATCTACCTTTCTCAAATCCCTTTCAATTACTACCCTCTGTGAAGAATTTATGTCAAATATTTTCTTTCTCCTGAAATATTTTGTTATTTTAGTCCACACCATCTGTGTCCTATATAGAAATTCCAATCACTGAATCTCTGACTCATTTTAAATTTTATTTTGCTCTGTACAAAGGAAGAAATAGGGGATTAGGAAGAGCGCTGTTCAGTGAAAGAAAGCAATTGGTCTCAGGGAGGGAAGGCAGATTTTATTTTAAAAGAAATTAGAACTCAGGCAATAGAGGTCATTTTCAAAGAGGTTAGAGTGATTCTATCAAAATATAAATAATTCTAGCTTTTTCCATGACTTTGCCTATAAAGCAGGTATATAGTTTTATTGTGAAAAAACTCTAGGCTGGAAGTTTAGAGGTATGATTTCTGTTCTGTCTTTGTGAATTATTGCTCTAAATTCAGTAGCTAGCTATTTAAGCTCACATTGTTTAGCTCTAAAATGAAGTGATTGCGTGAGTTAATCTCAAAATTCTTTGTCTTTTCTATGCTGATCTTAATCCTTTGTTTTGTTTGAAATATATGTCTACATTTTGTGTTTTCAGATGTATCTCCTTGAGGCCCTGAATCGCTGATAAATTTAAATCTCCTATATGAAAAGTCAGCAAATTCTACTGTGGACTTGGACTCATCATTATCGTCATATAGCTGTGCATTCACCATTACAATAGATTTTTGAACATTTACCATACTCCAAAAAAAAGTTAAAGTAAAAATAGAAGTAAAAAAGAACTCCCAAAACAATCCATACACCCACTCTCCCCAACTATTTATTTATTTGTTTTTTTTTTCTTACTTATCATGTCTATATACTAGATGATGGGACTGTCAGTCACAAGGTTTTCATAATCACTTGATCAAACCTCAAAAATTCTACAGGAATTTTTTAGGAATTGGATTACATTTCCACAGGTTCAAGTATTTCCCTCTAGCTACTAAAGTACAACAAAAACCGAAAAGGGATATCTATATGTTGCATAAGAATAGCCTCCAGAATGATATCTCGACTCTACTTGAAATATCTCAGCCACTGAAACTTTATTTTGTTTCATTTCTCTTCCCCTTTTTGATTAAGAACGCTTTCTCAATCCCATGATATGAGCGCAGTGGTCATCCCCAGGAGTCAAGTCCCACATTGTCAGGGAGATTTGCATCCCTGAGAGTCATGCTCCACACATGGAGAGGGTAGTGAGCTCATCTGTGAAGTTGACTTAGAGAGAGAAGCCACATCTGAGCAACAAAAGGGGTTTTCTGGGGGCGACTCTTAGGCATGCTCATAAGCAGGCTTAGCTTCGCCCTTGCAGGAAAAAGTTTCATAAGGGCCAGCCCCAAAATCAAGGGCATGAACCGTCAAATTTGCAATCTACAATTCTTCCCCAGGAGGGGAAACTCAATGCTTCCACCTTTTCTCCAGTCGCTCAAGGCGACTTTGCAAACACTTTTTATTTTTTCTGTCCAGATTACACTGGGATGTATCAGGGCATCACACCAGCCTGAATAAACAAACAAGATCCCACTCCCTATTCAATGTTCTATGCAGTTATGGTGTTCAAATAAGCTGACCATACAAGTTAAATTAGGTAGTGTGTTAACAAAAATACAAATTTTTCACCAAAGAAACATAGCTCTTCCTTTGATTTCACACAGAAGTTGGGATTTTAAAATATAGTCAATATCATCCCTTACTCTTTGGTCTAATTTACCTTAATCCTACCCAGATCAGCTTCATTCATTGCTCTAATTAAAGTCTGATCATTTTTTCAGAGTTTTTAACAGTTGTTGCATGGTGTAATGTTGACTTTCATAGCTGCAGAGCTCTAGCTCTGACTCTCAGGTGTCATACAAAAATCCAAAGTTGAGGGAATGACCAGATTGCACACATGAACTCAGCGTCTCAGAATTTAGAAAAAACAGTTACGACTCTGGAACACATGTGATTGCTGTGAGAGCTTACAATCTAGGAACCTTTACAGTAGGCCTTCACTTGATAATTTATAGTCTCAAATTCAATTCTCAAAGCTTGCACATTATACTTAGTCCATATTAGAGAAGCATTATAATATTTCTCTTTTCGTTTCTGGGTTATTTCACTCAACATGCTGTCCTCAATGTGCATCCAAATTGTTGCATGCCTCACAAGTTCATTTCTTCCTTCAGTTGCTCAATAATCTTTGTTATGTATACTCTAGAGTTCCCCGTTCTGTTACTGTGCTGATGTACCCTTAGGCCATCTCCATCCACTGCATAGCATGAACACTACTGCCACAAACATGAGTGGGCAACTTTCCATACATGTCCCCACTCAGTTCTTCCAAGTATACACCTAACCACAGGATTGCAGGATCATATGGCAACCCCACCCCTAGACTCATATGAAGCTATAACACTGCCCTCAAGAGAGGCTGCTCCATTCTTTCCTTACCAACAAAGAATAGGTATATCACTCTCTCCACATTTTATCCAGCACTTATACCTCTCTGTTTATTTTTAAATAGCTTTATTCACACATCATAGAATTCAACATAAGTGAAAAATAGTCATGCTTTCCCCACCACAACCAATATGAGGACATTTCCACTTCTGCAAAGAATTGCATCCTCCTCCATCATATCTCCTGCTTATTGACATTTAACTTTGGCATATTGTCTTTGTTACATTCAATGGAAGCATATTATAATTTTACTATTAACTAAGTCCTAGTTGGTATTGAATGAATTTCTCTCTCCTGTATACCATCCCATTTTCAACGTCTTGCAATGATGACATTCATTTTTTCTTCCTTATGGAAAACCATTCTTATATTTATAAATTTAGCCAACATTATTGTCCACCCTAGGCATTGCTAAGTTGTACCATGCCAGTTCTTATCTTCTATCTTTCCTTCTGGTGTCATACATGCTCCCAGCCCTCCTCCCTCAATCGTATTCCCACTCTGCTTGATTCTGTGTACTTACAATATGGTGCTGCCATCAGATATTATTGTGCTATTTGATTCTAGAATTGAAACTTATTCCTATTGAACTTTCTGTACTCCTTCAGCATCAATTATCCAATCTCTACCCACTTTGAATCTCCAGATAACCTATGTTCTTAATTATAATTAATGTTAATTCATATTAATGAGACCATACAACATTTGTCCTCTTCCTTTTGGCTAATTTCACAAGCAAAATGTCCTCATGAAATTTTCATCCACGTTGCTATATGCTACATGAATTTATTCTATCATACAGCTGCATAACATTCCATTGAATATATATACCATGTTTTTTAGCCACGCTCCTGTTGATAGACATTTAGGCTGTTTCCATCTCTTGGCAATCAAGAATAATGCCACTGCAAACATTAATTTGCAAATGTCCATTTGTGTCTGTCATGGTTAGGGACAGGTGTCAACTTGGCCAAGTTGTGGTACCTGTTCATCTGATTGGGCAAGCGCTGGCCTGTCTGTTGCAATGAGGACATTTCATAGGATTAGGTCATGATCACGTCAGCTATATCCACAGCTGATTCCATTTGTAATCAGCCAAAGGGGAGTGTCTTCTGCAATTAGTGATGCTAAATCCAATCATGGGAAGCCTTTTAAGGAGGACTCAGAGGAGACAGGTTGCATTCCTGCTTTGGCTGGTGAGCCTCTCCTATGGAGTTCATCCAGGCCATCCATTGGAGTCATCGGCTTCGCAGCCTACCCTGTGGATTTTGGACGCTGCGTTCCTACAGTCACGTGAGACACTTTCATAAATTTTATATTTGCAAGTATTCCCTGTTGATTCTGTTTCTCTAGACAACCCTAACTAATACATCTTGGTACCAGGAGTGGTTCTTAAAGAACAGAATTTTAAAAATGGGTTTTTATGAATGGTTTTCTACTCTGACTGGGCTCAGAGACACTAAGGACTCTGATTCTCATAATCAGAATGACACTCCCAGTCCATGGACTGAGTTGGCAAAGGAAATAGTCAAAATATCATCATTCGATTCTCCTAATGCTTCGCTTGTACGAAGCCAGACTCTGGGGGATAATGTTTTTGACACCTTTACAGAGTTTTGTAGAAATAAGAGTTATAGAGATGTTGGTTGGTTGTTGTTAGATACACTGTCTACATTAAAGGGTGAAAGGGATGGGCTTAAGGCTTCAAACAAGAAGCTTAAGTGCCGTCTGAAAGATGTAGAGGTTTCTATGAGTATCCTGAAGGAAAATTTTATTTCCTGTAGCCGTAGACTTGAGATCTCTGAAAATCAGACTCAGAATCCTATTGTTAGAGTAGCAACTTTACAACTGTCATGGTTAGGGACAGGTGTCAACTTGGCCAAGTTGTGGTACCTGTTCATCTGATTGGGCAAGTGCTTTCCTCTCTATTGCAATGAGGACATTTCATAGGATTAGGTCATGATCATGTCAGCTACATCCACAGCTGATTCCATTTGTAATCAGCCAAAGGGGAGTGTCTTCTGCAATTACTGATCCTAAATCCAATCATGGGAAGCCTTTTAAGGAGGACTCAGAGGAGACAGGTTCCATTCCTTCTTTGGCTGGTGAGCCTCTCCTGTGGAGTTCATCCAGGCCATCCATTGGAGTCATCGGCTTCACAGCCTGCCCTGTGGATTTTGGACTCTGCATTCCTACGGTCACGTGATATACTTTCATAAATTTTATATTTGCAAGTGTTCCCTGTTGATTCTGTTTCTCTAGAGAACCCTAACTAATACAACAACGTAAACTGAAATCTCAGTCTTGCATGGTGTCTGCCGTTAAAGTGAGGGCATTGATTGGAAAGGAGTGGGACCCTGAAAAATGGGATGGTGACATATGGATTGATAATGATGTTGGGGGTGAGGTTGAAACCCTAGAACATGCTGAGCCTTCCTTAGATAACCCTGTAATAGTCTGCCCTGAGGACATAGCCACCCCACCTCCAGCCTGCCTTGAGGAATTGGCCACCCAACCTCCCCCTGAAGGGATTAGCCCTAGAGTTATTAATCCTGTTTCACCAGATGAAACTGCAAATGAAAGCCTTGAAGCAAATGGCTTGGAAGATACTTCTAATTCTTTTCATGACCCACCCCCACCACCCCTCATTTCTTCTAGACCTATAACTAGACTAAAGTCCCAACAGGTCCCTAAAGGTGAGGTACAAAGTATCACACATGAGGAAGTACATTATACTCCAAAAGAACTGTGTGAGTTTTCCAATTTATATAGACAGAAATCAGGGGAATATGTGTGGCAATGGATTTTAAAAGTGTGGGATAATGGTGGGAGGAATATAAGGCTGTATCAGGCTGAATTTATTGATATGGGCCCACTAAGCAGAGATTCTGCATTCAATGTTATAGCCAGAGCAGGTCCTGAAGGCACAAGTAAGTTACATGAAGAAGTGGCACAAATGCCCATGGGTTCCACTCCTGCTGCCACATTACCTTCTCTTTCCCAGACCAGAGCTATGGCCTCTTGGGGTGTTCCTTACAGTTAATTGACTGAGGAAGAGAAAACTCGGGCCTGGTTTACAGATGGTTCAGCACGATATGCAGGTACCACCCGAAAGTGGACAGCTGCAGCATTACAACCCCTTTCTGGGGTGTCCTTGAAGGACAGTGGTGAGGGGAAATCCTCCCAGTGGGCAGAACTTCGAGCAGTGCACCTGGTTGTTCATTTTGCTTGGAAGGAAAACTGGCCAGAGGTGCGTTTGTATACTGACCCATGGCCTGTTGCTAATGGTTTGGCTGGATGGTCAGGGACTTGGAAAGACTGGGGAAGAAGTATGTGGATAGACCTTTCTGAGTGGGCTAAAAACATGAAGATATTTGTGTCCCATGTGAATGCACACCAGAGGGTGACTTCAGCAGAGGAAGATTTTAATAATCAAGTGGATAAGATGACCCGTTCTATGGATACCAGTCAGCCTGTTTCCCCAGCAACTCCTGTTATTGCCCAATGGGCTCATGAACAAAGTGTTCATGGTGGTAGGGATGGAGGTTATGCATGGGCTCAGCAACATGGACTTCCACTCACCAAGGCTGACCTGGCTACAGCCACTGCTGAGTGCCCAATCTGCCAGCAGCACAGACCCACACTCAGCCCCCGATATGGCACCATTCCCCGAGGTGACCAGCCAGCTACATGGTGGCAGGTTGATTACATTGGACCACTCCCTTCATGGAAGGGGCAGCGATTTGTTCTAACTGGAATAGACACATACTCTGGATATGGGTTTGCTTTCCCTGCACGCAATGCTTCTGCCAAAACTACTATCCGTGGGCATACAGAATGCCTTATCCATCGTCATGGTATTCCACATAGCATTGCTTCGGATCAAGGAACACACTTCACAGCAAATGAAGTGTGGGAATGGGCACATGCACATGGAATTCTCTGGTCTTACCATGTTCCCCATCATCCAGAAGCAGCTGGATTGATAGAACGGTGGAATGGCCTTTTGAAAACTCAATTACGGTGCCAACTAGGTGGCAAAAACTTGAAAGGCTGGGGTAATGTTCTACAGAAAGCTGTATATGGTCTGAATCAGCGTCCGCTGTATGGTGCTGTTTCTCCCATAGCCAGGATCCATGGGTCCAGGAACCAAAGGGTGGAAATGGGTGTGGTGCCACTCACTATTACTCCTACTGATCCACTAGGAAAATTTTTGCTTCCTGTCCCTTCTACCCTGAGTTCTGCTGGTCTACAGGTTTTAGTTCCAAAATGGGGTGTGCTTTCTCCAGGAGAAACAACAGTGATACCACTGAACTGGAAGTTAAGATTGCCACCTGGTCACTTTGGGCTACTTATGCCTCTGGATCAACACACCAAGAAGGGGATTACATTATTGTCTGGGGTAATTGACCCTGACTATCAGAAGGAAGTAGGACTGCAACTACATAATGGAGGTAAAGAAGAGTTTTCTTGGAATATAGGAGATCCCCCAGGGCGTCTATTAGTACTACCATGCCCTGTGATTAAAATCAATGGAAAACTGCAACAACACAATCCAGGCAGGACCACTAATGGCTCTGAGACTTCAGGAATGAAGGTTTGGGTCACCCCACCAGGCAAAGAACCACGGCCAGCTGAAGTGCTTGCTGAGGGGAAAGGGAACATGGAATGGGTAGTGGAAGAAGGTAGTGATAAATATGAACTTCGACCACGTGATCAGTTACAGAAACGAGGACTGTAATGCTGTTTTGTTTGTGTTATACTATTTAAGTTGTAAGATATCAAGTTTAAGAATGAATGTTGCCCAAGGATTTGCACCCTATTCTGGAGAGATTTAATGTGTTTCCAGTTATATGCTGGACAGTTGAGTATTGTTAGGTAAAAGAAAAAATGTGTGCTTATTTGTTTTCATTTGGAAATTAAGTATGGTCTAAGGTGATACATATGTATATATATATATATGTGCCAAGTTGACAGGGGGTGGACTGTCATGGTTAGGGACAGGTGTCAACTTGGCCAAGTTGTGGTACCTGTTCATCTGATTGGGCAAGCGCTGGCCTGTCTGTTGCAATGAGGACATTTCATAGGATTAGGTCATGATCACGTCAGCTACATCCACAGCTGATTCCATTTGTAATCAGCCAAAGGGGAGTGTCTTCTGCAATTAGTGATGCTAAATCCAATCATGGGAAGCCTTTTAAGGAGAACTCAGAGGAGACAGGTTGCATTCCTGCTTTGGCTGGTGAGCCTCTCCTGTGGAGTTCATCCAGACCATCCATTGGAGTCATCGGCTTCGCAGCCTGCCCTGTGGATTTTGGACTCTGCGTTTCTACAGTCACGTGAGACACTTTCATAAATTTTATATTTGCAAGTGTTCCCTGTTGATTCTGTTTCTCTAGAGAACCCTAACTAATACAGTGTCCTTGTGAAGTTTCATATAAATATGTTTCTCCAAATATGTACCTAGTAGTAAGTTTGTTGGATAATGTGACAATTCTAAATTTAACTTCCTGAGGAACCACCAAACTGATTTCTAGAGAGATTGCACCATTCCACATTCCCACCAACAATGAATAAGTGTGCCTCTTTCTCCACATTCTCTTGTGGTTTTCTGTTTTGCTTTGTTTTTTTTTTAGTGACCATTCTAGCAAATGCGGGATGATATCTCATTGTGGTTTTGATTTGAATCTCCCAATAGCAAGTGAGGTTGAGTATCTTTTAATGCTTTTCAGCCATTTATATTTCCTCTTCTGAAAAGTGTCTGTCATGTCTTCTGTCCATTTTTTAAATTGGGTTGTTTGTATTTTTTGTTGTTGAGTTGTAGAATTTCTTTATATATTCTAGATATTAAACCCTTATCTGTTAAGTGGTTTCCAAATATTGTCTTCCATTGCATAGCTCCCTTTTTACTTTACTGACAAAGTCTTTTGATGTGCAAATGTGTTCAATTTTGAGGAGATCCAATTTATTTATTTCTTCTTTCATTGCTCTTGCTTTGGGTGTAAGATCTAGGAAACCACCTTCTATCACAAGATCTTTAAGATATTTTTCCTATGTTTTCTTCTAAATTTATTATAGCCTTAGCACTAATGTTTAGGTCTTTGATTCGTTTTGAATTAATTTTTGCATAAAGTGTGAAATAGGGGTCCTTTTTCATTTTTATTTTTGTTTGGATATGAATATCCAGTTTTCCAAAGAAAACTGTTTGGAAAGTAAAGAGGCTGTTCTCTTCCAGGTCGATTGGTTTGACTGCCTTATCAATGATCAATTGTCCATAGATGATATACCACATCAATTAATAATGGCAGAAAAAACGCATGATCATCTTGATTGGTGTAGAAGTCATTTGACAATATTCAGCATCATGTCTTGATGAAAACACTTTAAAAGATATGAATTGAAGAAAATTTCCTCAATATGATAAAAGGAATATATTTTAAAAATCACAGCTAACATCATATTCAGTGGGGAAAGACTGAAAATTTCCTTCTAAGATCAGGAAAAAACAAGAATGCTCACTGCCAAAATTGTCATTCAACATCGTGTTGGAAGTTCTAGCTAGATCAATTAGACATAAAATAAATAAGTATAATGCATCCAAATTGGAAAGGAAGAAGTAACATTTTCACTATTTGCAGATTACATGAAACTATGTGTCGAAAATCCTAAAAAATTGACAGCAAATTTACTAGAGTTAATCAACAATGACAGCAAAGTGGCACTTTTCTGTGTTGAACCACTATTCCATACTTGGAATAAATCTCACTTGTCATGGTGTATAATTCTTTTAATGTGCCGCTGGATTTTATTTTCAAGTATTTTGTTGAGAATTTTCATATTAACCATTAAAGGAACTGGTCTGTAATCTTCTTTTCTTATAGGATCATTGTCTGGCTTTGGTATTAGGTAGTTGTTGGCTTCATGTAATAAGTTAGGTAGTCTTTCCTGTTCAATTTCTTTGAAGAGTTTGAGCAGAATTTGTGCTAATTATTTATTGAATGCTTGGTAGAATTTATATGTGAAGACTTCTGGTACTGGACTTTTTTTGTGGGATCTTCTTAATGTCTGATCCAATCTCTTTACTTGTGATTGGTTTGTTGAGGTCATCTATTTCTTCTTGAGTCTATGTTAGTTGTTCTTGCTTTTCTAGGAAGTTTTCCATTTCATCTTCATTGTCTAGTTTATTGTCATGTAGTTGTTCATAGTATCTTCCTGTTATCTCCTTTAATTCTGCAGGGTCAGGCTTATCTCTCTCTTCTGATTTTATTTATTTGTATGATCTCTCATTTTTTTGTCAGCCTAGCTAAGGTTCCACTGATTTTATTGATTTTCTCAAAGAATCAACTTACATTTTTGTTGATTTGTTTACTGTTTTTATGTTCTCATTTTCATTTATTTTTGTTCAATCTTTGTTGTTTCTTTCCTCTTGCTTACTTTGAGGTTAGGTTCCTGTTCTTTCAATAATTCCTCCAGGTGAATAATTAATGCCTCAATTTTCATTCTTTCTTTTTTTTAATATAGGCATTTAGGGGAATACATTTCCCTCTCAGCACCACCTTTGCTGTATCCCACAAGATTTTATATATTGTGCTTTCCTTATCATTTGCCTTGAGATATTTACTGATTTCTCTTGTAATTTCTTCCTCGACCCACTTGTTAAAGAGTGTGTTTAGCCTCCATTTATTTGTCAATTTTCCACCCTTCTATCTGTTATTGATTTTCACCTTCATTCCATTATAATCTGAGAAAGTGTCTGTATAATTTCAGTCTTTTTAAATGCATTGAGACTTGCTTTGTGTCCCAAAATGCAGTCTATCTTGGAGAATGAATGATTAGTACTTGAGAAAAATGTGTATCCTGCTGTTGTGGGGTGTAATATTGCAGGAGTGTCAAGTAAGTCAAGCTCATTTATCATCTTCTTCAGACTCTGTTTCCCAATATATCCTCTAACTAGATGTTCTTTCTATCCATTGATGAGAGTGGCAATTGAAATCTCCAACTATTATTGTAGATATGTCAACTCCTTCCTTCATTGCTCTCAGTGTGTGTCACGTGTTGGTGTGCTCTGGCTTGATGCATAAATATTTATGATTGTTATGTCTTCCTGATGAATTTTTCCTTTTATTAATATATATTGTCCTTCTTTATCACTCTTTTGCTTTGTGTTTGAAGTTTAATTTTCCAGATATTTGTTTAGCTACCTTTGCATTTTCTGATTGTTATTTGCATGAAATATCTTTTTCCATCTTTCACTTTCAATCTGTTTTTTTTTCCTTAGTTTGATAGTAAGTCTCCTTTAGACTGATTTTTAATCCATTTTGCCAGTCTATGGCTTTTGTTTGGGTAGTTTAACCCATTAAAGTTCAATATTGTTACTGCAAAGTCAGTGCTTTATTTTACCATTTTGTCTTTTGGATTTTATGTGACACATCTTATCTTTTTCCCTCTTTTTACCCTAACTAAAAGTCTTCATTTCTACAATTTTCTCAAGAACTCTCTCTCCTGTCTTTTCCTATCTGCCTGTATTGCTCCCTTCAGCATTTCTTGTAGTGCCATTCTCTTAATCACAACTCTCTCATTGATTCTCTGAAAATACTTTAAATTCTCTTTCATTTCTGAAGGACAATTTTGCTGGATATAGAATTCTTGGTTGGCAGTTTTCTCTTTCAAAGTCTTAAATATGTCACAGCACTGCCTCGCCTCCTTGGTCTCTGTTGAGAAGTCTACACATAGTCTTATTGAGCTTCCCTGGTATGTGATGGATCAATTTTCTCTTACTACTTTCAGAATGTTCTCTTTGTCTTTGATATTTGATACTCTGATTAGTTAGTGTCTTGGTGTAAGTCTATGCAGATCTATTATATTTAGAGTAAACTACAATTTTTGGGTCTGTATGTCTTTATGTCCTTCCTAAGAGATGGGAAATTTTTAGTAATTATTTACTCCATTATTCTTTCTGCCCCCTTTTTCCTTCTCTTCTCCTTCTGAGACATCCATAACATGTACATTTGTATGCTTTTTATTGTCATTTAATTTCCTGAGCCCCTGCTCATAGTTTTCCATTCTTCTCCCTATCTTTTCTTTTGTGTGAAGGATTTCAGTTACCTGTCCTTTAGTTCACTAATCCTTTCTGCCACTTGAAATCTGCTATTGTAAGTCTACATCAATCTTCTCATCTCTTTTATTGTGCTTTTCATTTCCATATGTTCTGCCATTTTCTTTCTCAAGCTTTCAAGTTCTTCTTTATGGTCATCCAATGTCATCTTTATTTCCTTCATCTCTTTTGCTATGTCTTAACTCATTGATGTGATTTTTGACTGTTTTTACACATTTGATTGAACATCAACTAGGTGTTACATCTTGTTTTATCCCATTTCAGGTGTTAGCTTGGTCCTTCACTGGGCCATTTCTTCATTTTTCCTAGTATGAATGATAATTTTTTGTTGGTTTTTTGGCATCTGATACCCTTGAATAGTTTGTTCTTTCACCTAGGATTTTCTTGTTGCTGTCTTTGTCCTCAAGTTTTTGGCATTCAGTCCAACTTAATGTTGATCTCTGTGCTAGCTTCTATTTATCCGTTCAGAATTTTTCAGCTCTTGTTTTTCTTGTTCTTTCCATGCCTAAATGGAATCTTCTTTTTTGTGTGTCTCCCTAGATATCATTAACCCCAGTCAGGTTTTCCCTGACAAGTCAGGCCCAGGTTTCAGGAGAAGGTATAATTGGTATCAAGCTTTCCTGGGGATGAACTTCATCAGGTTGTTACAGATTCCATTGAAGCTTCTAGACTCTGTACTTTTCCTGACCTTTCCAGCAGGTGGTGCTTCTCAGCCTACAGCTCCCCATTGGCATAAAGTGGTGTAATGCCTTTAAACTCTAACAAACATTGTAGCTACCAGTGTCAAGGAAGAGATAGAGGCTGAGGTAAGAGGTGGGCTTAGGGTTTATCTCCAGAGGTCTGACTTCCCTGATTGATTTAAGCTTTCCCACCCACTTTTCCTGGGGAAGATAAGCCCTTTAGGGAATTAACTCCTTCACTTGAATTGTTTCTTTGTCTCTCAGGTCTATGTTAACTCTGCTCTTGCCTGAATCAGGCCTGACTATTTAAAATGCCTGTTGCTTTCCCTAATGAGCTACTTAGAATAGTTTTAAAAATCCCTTTTCAGAGCCTGTCCCCAGCTCCCAAGTATCACTTATAAATAGCTGGAGTTGGTACTGAGCTCTATGTGATTTGGGGCACAGCTCTTTTTTTAGTATTCTGAGCTGGATCAACTTCAAAATTTTCAGTTTTTTGCTTTTATTTTTATTTTGTTTTTCATCAGCCCCACCTTCTGTCTGCCAGGAGAAACCTCAGGATTCCTTTCCTGCTTGCTTTCAGTTTATCTGTGTTTGGAGCTTGTATCCAGCAGTCCAAATTTGTTAATTAAGCTGCTATTGGAGCTTTCCTAGGCTGTCCTTTCATGTTCCCAGAAGAGACCTCTTCATTATCCACACAGGGAAGTGTTTCCAACTGAGTCTACCAGGCAGTGGAGGTGAAGCATCAGCCTCCAAATGTGGGGGCTTAATTCACAGTCTTTGCTGTGATCTTGGTCCTTCCAGCTACTCCAGACTGGTGAATGATCTGTGTCTGGTCACAGATGTCCACCAGACAAGTGTCCCAGACAATTCCCAGTTATTTAAAAACTACTCTAGAAGACAAACTAAATTCCACATCTACCTATGCCACCATCTTGTCCTGCTTCCCTTTGTTTGTATTTTTATGATTCCGTGGACCATTGAACTGGCTCTGTAGTGACTGAGTTTGTTTTATCAGGACTTACACGATCCTTGGAAATGCAGGTTTTTTTCTTTTCCTCATTCCATATGGGAATTATCCTGGGAAACCTCTTCATTATGTTCATGGAGACTTTTGATCCTCATTTACACTCCCTCATGTATATTCTGATGGCCAATCTATCTTTCATTCATCTGGGCTTTGCATCCACCACAGTTCCTAAAATGATCTTTCATCCTCTCAGTGATTGTGAAGCTATTTCTTTCCATAACTGCATGATACAGATATTCTTCAGATGTTCTTTATCCATATATGGGAGGAGTTGAGATGGTACTGCTCATAGAAATGGTATATGACAGGTACATAGCAATGTGCAAGTTTCTTCATTTTCTAACTATTATGAATCATAAAGTGTGCTGGTTTCTTGTAATTGTTGCTTGGATCAATCAGGCGATTTATGCTCTGTTTCAGTGTACTTTTGTCATAAACTTACTACCTCTCTGTGGCCCTAATAATATGGGGGGGGGCTTTTATTTTTATTTTCCTTGGGTTACAAAACTTGCATGCATGAACACTTGCCGTCTAGAATTTGTGACCACTGCCAACAGTGGCTTCAAATCTATAGGGACTTTCTTTTGCTTAATGGTGTCATATATCTTTATTCTAGTTACTGTCTGACAACATTCTTCAAATGATTTGTCCAAAACATTATTTGCTTTGTCATCACATTACTGCAGTGGTTTTGTTTTTTTTTGCTACATGCATTTTTCTCTAGATATGGCCTTTCCCAACTAAGTTGCTGGACAAATTGTTTGCCATTGTGTACTTGGTTGTCACCTCATTCTTATACCCTGCCATCTATACTTTAAGGAACCAAGATATGAAAATGCCAATGGAAAGCCTGAGTCAACAAGCCATAAGTTCTAGAGAGATGACATAATGGATTTCATTGATAAGAGCACAAGGTGAATTCCATAGACAATGAAGACTACCTTGGTCACTGTGAACACTGTGGAATGTTTAAATTTTCAATTTTGCCTGAAAAGGTTGAGCGATCTGCAAAAAAGAGATATCAAATCTAAGAGTTTCAATTCAGATTGTGTTGCAACAATTCTTATTAATCGTAAAAAATAAAGTATTGTTTATTTCTATCTAACCCACAAACTTAAATTGTGGTTCATCAGAAATGACTACATTAGCATCTCTTGAAATTGCTAAATATTTCTTATGAAATTACATGAATTCAATGGCTAAAATATGGGTTTATATAAACCATCAGACATTAAAATCAAGGAAAATATAATTTTCATCATAACTGATAGATAAATAAGAAGATGAGCACTATGTTACAAGTATCATTTTCACTCTTTGACCAATTATTACATTTCGTACAGTATTTTAGAAATAGACTCTAGTATTTTGCATTTTGCAAAATTTGGTGATATTCTACTTTTTCAACAGGACAATTCTGTTGTCCTTGCAGTCTTACTCAAAGCATTTCATTAAGTTCTCCTCAACAAGGCATTAAGGGAATGACTAGTTCACCCTAAAAAATCATGCATAATTCTAAGAGTATTTGAAGGAATTTATTTCCTAGAGAAGGTCACTCCATTTAGATTTCAAAAGTTTGTTCTTTCTGCCCCTGATCTTGATCTTAAATGGGTTCCTTAGGACAAAGATTATTCATCTTTTAGTTTAACCCTGGAAAGTGTGGTGGTCAAGGAGCACAAAGTAGAAGTTGGTTAGGTGTGTTTCTATGATTAATGTAAGGAATATTATTTGCAATGCCTCAGTTTAGTTTTAATTACTGTACGGTGCTAAAAGCTGCTTTTTAGTATTATTGATCAAGGTATTTCACTATATTTTCTCCACAAGTTGGCCATCAATATTTAATGCTTTTCATGAAATCTACAGCATTATTTACTGTCTTGTTAAAACATCTGGAATTTAATTTTGAAATTTTTCTTACTTAATTGCTAACATAATTCTTTAAAAATCAACTTTAAACTCAGAGAGAGAGTAACAATATCTAAGTGGGCTAAGACATTGCAGCAATAGCCCTTCACTCAAGAGGAGTTTATGTTTCATTCAATGACCAAGGGAAAATTTGTGAGACTATGAAAGTTAGTCTCAGTACCCAAAGCTTGGGCTGACTATTCCCAGATCTGTTCAATGGTCTTCAATCATTTTCATAAAGGGATCATGATTTCCAAATGGTTTACTACTTAGGACAGTTCATATAGATTTTGTAATCTTGGAAATTTTATATTTCAGGGCAATTAAATGTCAATCTGCATGCTTCTTTGCTCTGAAAATTGCTGTATTCTCTTCCAGTTATGAAGGATGTAAATGGAAAGCTGAAACTGAAATATGTTACCAGAATGAACCAAATTGTAATAGTTTATTGATAATATGATGCTTCTATTCAGAGTTCATTTTGCAGAATTCAACCACATGTTTATCTTCAAGAAAAATGAAAGGGCCTTGTGAATGTGGCTTATATAGAAGAGCTAGTGGGAGTAATGATATCAAGGATAACCCTTGATATAATGAGTTTAACTAGGAATAATTGTCAAATCCTTCTCCTGAAGCTTTTGGGCAAATCTATTTTTCCCCTCTCCATTGTTGGGTATTTTCCCATCTTCCCCCAAATCCAATGTTCTTTTCCCCAACTACTTCCCTTATTTCTGAAACTCCAGTGAAATCTGGTTTTGGACATTTATTTCATACAAAGATGAAATTCATAAAGTTATGGGTGTATTGAGAGTTTCTATTCCAATGAACTGATTTTAAATAGGGAAACTGAGGCCTAAGCATTTTGAATGATATACCAAACATCACACAGTGAATTTATACTAGAAGTTAAATCTCTAGACTTCCACCTCAGTGAAAAATATAAAGACTCAATGGTGTTTTTCTTTCAATAGGGTTTAAAATGTGTAAGATAAAAAGATATGTCATCTTCATGGCATTTTTGTTTCTTTGTTTCCTGGTTTGTTGTGAAGTGCATGGGCCAGGAATCAAACCTGGGTTTCCTGCATGGCAGCTGAGAATTCTACCACTGAACTACCCTTGTACCCACCTCCCCAGGAATTTTATCCCATCAATTCCCACTTCTCACTCTTACATTTTATTTGCCTATTAACTCCTACACCTCGACTGAGTATTCTTGTGGCTGTTCTTCCCTTTCATGACACAATTCCATTTCTACCTCACCTCACCGCAAAAGTTCTTGAAAAAGTAGTTGTATTTTCTCTCCTCTACATACACCTGAAATGGCTTTTACAACTCATGTCCAACACACTTTTCCAGCTCTCATCTAGAAGAAGCAACTTACAAGAATGCCCCAACAATCTTCTACATATCTAGAAAATACGTGCCCTTCCAAATACGTTCCTCCTCCTAACAGTGCTCTGTGTATTACATATTGCTATACTGGTGGTCATTATAACTGTTATCACAGATAAAACCATCACAATGCTCCCAATGACTCAGAATAAAAGCACGGAAATTGCTTTTTTTTTAATCTCCAACATCCTGTTGACAATTTTCCTGATACAAATTTAATAATGACAATTATATATTGATCATTTTCCATGTACTAGAAATTTCATATGCATCATCACATTCAATCTTCATAAAACTCTTTTGAGGTTGTGCTATCATCACTCCTTTTTCAAGCTGGAAACAACAACACTTAGAGTAGGTAAGTAACTTGCCCAAGGTCATCCAGCTTCATATTAGATAATCCCAGGACTTGAAGCTAGGCTACCCAGCACACAGCACACTTGTTAACCATGCTTGATGGGCCTCCACAAATCTTCCCTTTCCTACCTCACAACAGCAGTTTATTACCTCCTTTTTGGCTTAAAACAATAGCTTGATTTACTTCCAGCCTCTCTACATCCCAATTTTCAATGAGGCTGGAGCTATTTATTAAAAATTTTTATAACTCTTCAGAAGTTCCTCATTGACTTCATAATGAATACCAATTTTTAGTATGTATTCCAGAATGTTTTCCTATTTTATCTGCTATTAAAACTTCAGACCCTCTCCCATACAAACATCAATTTATTTTCTCACTCCACCATTGATATCCCTACTCCTTTGCCCTCTTTATCACTTTTTAAGTCTGAAGTATCTATTATTTCTTTATTTCTATTTTTCCTCCCTTATTTTATTTTGACATTACTTTTTTCCCTGCATGCTTTAATATTACTAAATGATAATGATAAATTCTATCCTCTACAAGGACATTAAGATTCCTAGTTTTTCTTTGAGAGTCCTCATAAGCTTAAACCCTCTCTTAGGCTCAATCTCGAGATCAGTGTCTTAGATTTTATGTTTTCATCAAAGCTTCTGACAGAAAATTATTTCCCTGTAAACATCCCCAGCCCGAATGTTAAATTAGTAGGGATTATGAGAACTCTTGTTCAATGCACAAATTTGAAAAACAGGAGACTAAAATTCAGTCACCTCATTTTGGTTGTTATCTGTAGCATATCAATAAAAACTTTAAAATGATTATTGGAAAACCAGCTTTTCTCTATGAATCAGAAGGTACTAAATCTGACTTAAATAATTAGGTAAATCACTTGAACACTTACTAAATTCAAAGTAATGTATAAAACTTTTACATTTAATACCTCATTTGAATAACCTTAAGAAGCTTAAATAATATTTTACAAAATAAAAAAATAAGCCTTAAAGGGGTTAAAGTGTGCAAATTCCACAGATTACAAAGAAAGTTCACAAACTATATTGCCTCACAGAGTAAAAGTATAAATGAATATTTGTTTTAGTTTGATGGAGAGGAAGTTTCTAATGGTTGTACACAAAATCATTGGAACACACTATATTACTAAGAACAGTTTTCTTAAAACATGTGTCAAAAAAAAACTTTGTAAATATGACACTAGATACTTAAACTATTTGGTAGGACAAGACTTACAGAAGATAGTACAGTTTTGTATATTTAAAAGCTAAATTAACACTTATAGAATATAAACTGTCTCAGAGTTCAGAAAGAAAGGAGATAAATATAGATTGATGATAAAGACTTCAACTTCCAGGGTTGGTAGTATAAGCAAAGATTCTTTTCAGAATAAGGCTAGCACACATAGAGACACTGAAGAGATGTGGATAACAGACTATGAGCAGAAGCAGGGTAGTAGTGTTGGATAAAATAGAGACTTTAGATCGTGTGCATTTTGAGAGCCTTTATGTGATAAACCATAGAAAAAGCATTGTAAGCATGAACAGAATGATACAAAATGAGACTTTGAATTTAAATATAAAAATTCTGACTTCCTTTTCATTCTCCTCTCCAAGGTATCTGCAGAAGCTACTTCCTGGAATAAGTCAATAGATGAGACAAATCATTCCATGGTCATTGAATTCATTTTTCTGGAACTTTCCAATTCTCAGGAACTCCAGATTTTCCTATTTGTGTTCTTTTTTGTAATCTCCATAGGAATTGTGTTTGCAAACCTTGGTCATCACTAACAGTGGCCTGTTCATTGTGTTCTTTTGTGCTCCTAATCACCTCCTACATCCAGTGTCATTCTTCAGACACATCATCCAGGGCTCTGTCCAATTTGACTGCCCATATCAGAGTAGTTCTTTTGTTCTTTGGACCATGTGTCTTTATTTATGCCTGGCCATTCCCTACCAGTCATTAGATAAATTCCTTGCTGTATTTTATTCTGTGGTCACTCCTCTCTTGAACCCAATTATATACACACTGTGGCACAAAGACATGAAGGCTGCAATGAGGCAACTGAGAAAATGGAATATGAATCCTAATATCAAGTTTTAGGTCTTCTATAATTGTAAGTGTAATCTGAGATAAAAACAATATTTAGTAAAGTTGACAAACTACTTACTCAAGGCATTAAAAATGTACCTTTCATTTCCATGTCATTTATGAATCTTCAATGAATTTTTGCATACGCAGCTTCAATTTATCCTCACAGAAACTGGTCCTTAGTTTTTGAAACAATTGCAAACCTAATATTGTGCTTTGAAAATAACATTTCGTCTAATTTTCAGCACAATGAAAGGCTTAAACACATTCATGTTTGTACACCCTGCCTTCTTGTATGATCCTAAGAGTATCAGAGAGAAAGAAATAATCCACTCTGGCTCATAAAAATTTTTTAAAAACTTTTGTGGCTCATATGACCTAAAACATCATGGAAGAAACTCATTCCTACCTAGTTTAAAATTTTTGCTTAATGATAAGAAGTTTAAATAAACCTCCATCCTTGTATCATTTTACTACAGTTTACCTCCTATCATTACATAATCCCTAAGTGCATTATAGGAGTGACAGGAATTTGTAGCCTGCTAACATGAGATTTGTCTTGTAGGCACTTTATCTCTTATGATATACAGCAATGGCTCATAAGCAGTAAAACATAATTAGCGCAATCCAGGTATCTTAACATGTTGGCCAAAAGTGAATGATTCAGATCTGTCCATGTCATTTTTCCTGGTTAGATTTTTAAGAGAACAATCTTTCAGAATTGAAATAATATGATAAATGAACTCGGCCTAACAGACATATGTAGAATATTGCACTCTCAGACAGCAGGGATATACATCCTTCTCAAGTGCCATTGGAACATTACCCAGAATAGACTATATACTGGGGGATAAAATAGATCTTAATAGATATAAAAATAAATTATGCAAAACACTTTTTCTGATCATAGTGGAATGAAGTTGTAAATCAATTATAACTAGAGAACTGGAAAATATGCAAATATGGAGTTAAATAACATAATTATTAAAAATTAGTGGGTCAAGTAAATATCTTGTAGTGAATATAAATGAGAACACAACATATCAAAACTAATAGATGCAATGAAGGCAGTGCTTAAAGGGAAATTTATAGCCTTACACCTTCATTTAAAAGGGAAAAAAAAGCTAAAATCAACAACCTAATTGAATAACAGAGAAATTGGAAAAGGAACAACAAATTAATCCTAAAGCAAGCAGAAAGAAATAAAGATTAGAGCACAAATTAATGAAATGGATAATAAAAAACAACCAAGAAAACCATAAAACCAAAAGGTGATTGTTTGAGAAGATCAATAAATTCAACAAACACTTAGCTAGACTAACAAAGACAAAAAGAGAGTTATTGCAATACATAAACTCAGGAATGAGAAGTGGAGCATTACCATGGAGCCCAAAGAAATAAAAAAGATAAGAGGATAGTAAGAAAAATTATATTACAACAACCTAGACAAATTTAATGAAATAAACAATTTCTCATAAATACACAAAAACCTACAATGGCCCTCAAAACAATAGAGGACCTGAACAAACTACAGACTGGGGTTAACAGTACTTTTTATTAGAGAAGTTGTAGGTTTACATAACAATCATGCATAGAATACAGGATTCCCATACATCATCACATTATGAACACTTGCATTGGTGTTGAAAACTTACTACAATTGTTGGCTTTTTTTCAATTCTACAATTTCTTTTATTAATTAACAAAAAAAGAAATTAACCCAACATTTAAAAATCATACCATTCTACATATGCAATCAGTAATTCTTAACATCATCACATAGAGGCATGATCATCGTTTCTTAGTACATTTGCATTGGTTTAGAAGAAGTAGCAACACAACTGAAAAAGATATAGAATGTTAATATAGAGAAAAAAAATAAAAGTAATAATAGTAAGAACAAAACAAACAAAACAAAAAACTATAGCTCAGATGCAGCTTCATTCAGTGTTTTAACATGATTACTTTACAATTAGGTATTATTGTGCTGTCCATTTTTGAGTTTTTGTATCTAGTCCTGTTGCACAGTCTGTATCCCTTCAGCTCCAATTACCCATTATCTTACCCTGTTTCTAACTCCTGCTAGTCTCTGTTACCAATGACATATTCCAAGTTTATTCTCTAATGTTGGTTCACATCAGTGGGACCATACAGTATTTATACTTTAGTATTTGGCTAGACTCACTCAGCATAATGTTCTCTAGGTCCATCCATGTTATTACATGCTTCATAATTTTATCCTCTCTTAAAGCTGCATAATATTACATCGTATGTATATACCACAGTTTGTTTAGCCACTCGTCTGTTGATGGACATTTTGGCTGTTTCCATCTCTTTGCAATTGTAAATAAGGCTGCTATAAACATTGGTGTGCAAATGTCCGTTTGAGTTTTTGTCCTTAATTCCTTAGAGTAGATTCCCAGAAATGGTATAGCTGGGTCATATGGCAATTCTATATTCAGCTTTTTGAGGAACCGCCAAACTGCCTTCCACAGTGGTTGCACCATTTGACATTCCCACCAACAGTGGATAAGTGTGCCTCATTCACCGCATCCTCTCCAGCACTTGTCATTTTCTGTTTTGTTGATAATGGCCATTCTGGTGGGTGTGAGATGATATCTCATTGTGGTTTTGATTTGCATTTCTCTAATGGCCAGGGACATTGAGCATCTCTTCATGTGCCTTTTGGTCATTTGTATTTCCTCCTCTGAGAGGTGTCTGTTCAAGTGTTTTTCCCATTTTGTAATTGGGTTGGCTGTCTTTTTGTTGTTGAGTTGAACAATCTCATTATAAATTCTGGATACTAGACCTTATCTGATATATCGTTTCCAAATATTGATTCCCATTGTGTAGGCTATCTTCCTACTTTCTTGATGAAGTTCTTTGTTGCACAAAAGTGTTTAATTTTGAGGAGTTCCCATTTATTTATTTCCTTCTTCACTGCTCTTGCTTTAGGTTTAAGGTCCATAAAACTGCCTCCAATTGTAAGATTCATAAGATATCTCCCTACATTTTCCCCTGTTTTATGGTCTTAGACCTAATGTTTACATCTTTGATCCATTTAGAGTTAACTTTTGTATAGGGTGTGAGATATGGGTCTTCTTTCATTCTTTTGCATATGGATATCCAGTTCTCTAGGCACCATTTGTTGAAGAGACTGTTCTGTCCCAGGTGAGTTGGCTTGACTGCCTTATCAAAGATCAAATGTCCATAGATGAGAGGGTCTATATCTGAGCACTCTATTCAATTCCATTGGTCGATATATCTATCTTTATGCCAATACCATGCTGTTTTGACCACTGTGGTTTCATAATATGCCTTAAAGTCAGGCAGTGCAAGACCTCCAGCTTTGTTTTTTTTCCTCAAGATGTTTTTAGCAATTCGGGGCACCCTGCCCTTCCAGATAAATTTGCTTATTGGTTTTTCTATTTCTGAAAAATAAGTTGTTGGGATTTTGATTGGTATTGAATTGAATCTGTTAATCAATTTAGGTAGGATTGACATCTTAACCATATTTAGTCTTCCAATCCATGAACACGGTATGCCCTTCCATCTATTTAGGTCTTCTGTGATTTCTTTTAGCAGTTTTTTGTAGTTTTCTTTATATAGGTTTTTTGTCTCTTTAGTTAAATTTATTCCTAGGTATTTTATTCTTTTAGTTGCAATTGTAAATGGGATTCGTTTCTTGATTTCCACCTCAGCTTGTTCATTGCTAGTGTATACATATGCTACAGATTTTTGAATGTTGATCTTGTAACCTGCTACTTTGCTGTACTCATTTATTAACTCTAATAGTTTTGTTGTGGATTTTTCTGGGTTTTCGATGTATAGTATCATATTGTCTGCAAACAGTGATAGTTTTACTTCTTCCTTTCCAATTTTGATGCCTTGTATTTCTTTTTCTTGTCTAATTGCTCTGGCTAGAACCTCCAACACAATGTTGAATAATAGTGGTGATAGTGGACATCCTTGTCTTGTTCCTGAACTTAGGGGGAAAGTTTTCAATTTTTCCCCATTGAGGATGATATTAGCTGTGGGTTTTTCATATATTCCCTCTATCATTTTAAGGAAGTTCCCTTGTATTCCTATCTTTTGAAGTGTTCTCAACAGGAAAGGATGTTGAATCTTGTCAAATGCCTTCTCTGCATCAGTTGAGATGATCATGTGATTTTTCTGCTTTGATTTGTTGATATGGTGTATTACATTAATTGATTTTCTTATGTTGAATCATCCTTGCATACCTGGGATGAATCCTACTTGGTCATGATATATAATTCTTTTTTTTTTGGTTAAAATGGCAAATTTTGTGCTTTATATATATACACACAATTTTTTTAAAAATAGGAACTTTTTATTCTTTGAAAAACAATGTTCTTTCCTATGTTTATAGGGCTTGAATTTCCTATATATAATAGTTGGAGCATGATTTTATATTCAAACCAATAAAAGATATATATATATATATATTTTATTTTTTTTTATTAACAGAAAGAAAAAAAAGAAATTAACACAACATTTAGAAATCATACCGTTCTACATATGCACTCAGTAATTCTTAACATCATCACATAGATGCATGATCATCGTTTCTTAGTACATTTGCATCGGTTTAGAGGAACTAGCAACACAACAGAAAAAGATTTAAAATGTTAATATAAAGAAAAGAAATAAAAGTAGTAATAATAGTAAAAAACAACAACAAACAAACAAACAAACAATCAAACAAAAAAAAAAAAACCCTATAGCTCAGATGCAGCTTCATTCAGTGTTTTAACATGATTACTTTACAATTAGGTATTATTGTGCTGTCCATTTTTGAGTTTTTGTATCTAGTCCTGTTGCACAGTCTGTATCCCTTCAGCTTCAATTACCCATTGTCTTACCCTGTTTCTAACTCCTGCTGGACTCTGTTACCAATGACATATTTCAAGTTTATTCTCGAATGTCCGTTCACATCAGTGGGACCATACAGTATTTGTCCTTTAGTTTTTGGCTGGATTCACTCAGCATAATATTCTCTAGGTCCATCCATGTTATTACATGGTTCATAAGTTTATCTTGTCTTAAAGCTGCATAATATTCCATCGTATGTATATACCACAGTTTTTTTAGCCATTCTTCTGTTGATGGACATTTTGGCTGTTTCCATCTCTTTGCAATTCTAAATAACGCTGCTATAAACATTGGTGTGCAAATGTCCGTTTGTGTCTTTGCTCTTAAGTCCTTTGAGTAGATACCTAGCAATGGTATTGCTGGGTCGAGTGGCAATTCTATATTCAGCTTTTTGAGGAACCGCCAAACTGCCTTCCACAGTGGTTGCACCCTTTGACATTCCCACCAACATTGGATAAGTGTGCCTCTTTCTCCGCATCCTCTCCAGCACTTGTCATTTTCTGTTTTGTTGATAATGGCCATTCTTGTGGGTGTGAGATGATATCTCATTGTGGTTTTGATTTGCATTTCTCTAATGGCCAGGGACACTGAACATCTCTTCATGTGCCTCTTGACCATCCATATTTCTTCTTCTGGTAGGTGTCTGTTCAAGTGTTTTTCCCATTTTGTAATTGGGTTGGCTGTCTTTTTGTTGTTGAGTTGAACAATCTCTTTATAAATTCTGGATACTAGACCTTTATCTGATATGTCGTTTCCAAATATTGTCTCCCATTGTGTAGGCTGTCTTTCTACTTTCCTGATGAAGTTCTTTGATGCACAAAAGTGTTTAATTTTGAGGAGTTCCCATTTATTTATTTATTTCTTCAGTGCTCTTGCTTTAGGTTTAAGGTCCATAAAACCGCCTCCAGTTGTAAGATTCGTAAGATATCTCCCTACATTTTCCTCTAACTGTTTTATGGTCTTAGAACTAATGTTTAGATATTTGATCCATTTTGAGTTAACTTTTGTATAAGGTGTGAGATACGGGTCTTCTTTCATTCTTTTACTTATGGATATCCAGTTCTCTAGGCACCATTTATTGAAGAGACTGTTCTGTCCCAGGTGTGTTGGCTTAACTGCCTTATCAAAGATCAAATGTCCATAGATGAGAGGGTCTATATCTGAGCACTCTATTCGATTCCATTGGACGATATATCTATCTTTATGCCAATACCATGCTGTTTTGACCACTGTGGCTTCATAATATGCCTTAAAGTCTGGCATATTATGTTTTTTTTTCTCAAGATGTTTTTAGCAATTTGGGGCAACCTGCCCTTCCAGATAAATTTGCTTATTGGTTTTTTTAATTCTGAAAAATAAGTTGTTGGGATTTTGATTGGTATTGCATTGAATCTGTAGATGAGTTTAGGTAGGATTGACATCTTAATTATATTTAGTCTTCCAATCCATGAACACGGTATGCCCTTCCATCTATTTAGGTCTTCTGTGATTTCTTTTAGCAGTTTTTTGTAGTTTTCTTTTATAGATTTTTTGTCTCTTTAGTTAAATTTATTCCTAGGTATTTTATTCTTTTAGTTGCAATTGTAAATGGGATTCGTTTCTTGATTTCCACCTCAGCTTGTTCATTACTAGTGTATAGAAAAGCTACAGATTTTTGAATGTTGATCTTGTAGCCTGCTACTTTGCTGTGCTCATTTATTAGCTCTAGTAATTTTGTTGTGGATTTTTCTGGGTTTTCTATGTATAGTATCATATCGTCTGCAAACAGTGATAGTTTTACTTCTTCCTTTCCAATTTTGATGCCTTGTATTTCTTTTTCTTGTCTAATTGCTCTGGCTAGAACTTCCAACACAATGTTGAATAATAGTGGTGATAGTAGACATCCTTGTCTTGTTCCTGATCTTAGGGGGAAAGTTTTCAATTTTTCCCCATTGAGGATGATATTAGCTGTGGGTTTTTCATATATTCCCTCTATCATTTTAAGGAAGTTCCCTTGTATTCCTATCTTTTGAAGTGTTTTCAGCAGGAAAGGATGTTGAATCTTGTCAAATGCCTTCTCTGCATCAATTGAGATGATCATGTGATTTTTCTACTTTGATTTGTTGATATGGTGTATTACATTAATTGATTTTCTTATGTAGAACCATCCTTGCATACCTGGGATGAATCCTACTTGGTCATGATGTATAATTCTTTTAATGTGTTGTTGGATACGATTTGCTAGAATTTTATTGAGGATTTTTGCATCTGTATTCATTGGAGAGATTGGTCTGTAGTTTTCTTTCTTTGTAATATCTTGGCCTGGTTTTGGTATGAGGGTGATTTTGGCTTCATAGAATGAATTATGTAGTTTTCCCTCCACTTCGATTATGTTGAAGAGTTTGAGGAGAGTCGGTACTAATTCTTTCTGGAATGTTTGATAGAATTCACATGTGAAGCCGTCTGGTCCTGGACTTTTCTTTTTAGGGAGCTTTTGAATGACTAATTCAATCTCTTTACTTGTGATTGGTTTGTTGTGGTCGTCTATTTCTTCTTGAGTCAAAGTTGGTTGTTCATGTCTTTCCAGGAACCTGTCCATTTCATCTAAATTTTTGTATTCATTAGTGTAAAGTTGTTTGTAGTATCCTGTTATTACCTCCTTTATTTCTGTGAGGGCAGTAGTTATGTCTCCTCTTCCATTTCAAATCTTATTTATTTGCATCCTCTCTGTTCTTCTTTTTGTCAATCTTGCTAAGGGCCCATCAATCTTGTTGATTTTCTCATAGAACCAACTTCTGGTCTTATTGATTTTCTCTATTGTTTTCATGTTTTCAATTTCATTTATTTCTGCTCTAATCTTTGTTATTTCTTTCCTTTTGCTTGCTTTGGGATTAGTTTGCTGTTCTTTCTCCAGTTCTTCCAAGTGGACAGCTAATTCCTGCATTTTTGACTTTTCTTCTTTTCTGATAAAGGCATTTAGGGCAATAAATTTCCCTCTTAGCACTGCCTTTGCTGCATCCCATAAGTTTTGATATATTGTGTCTTCATTTTCATTTGCCTCTATGTATTTACTAATTTCTCTTGCAATTTCTTCTTTGACCCACTTGTTGATTAAGAGTGTGTTGTTGAGCCTCCATGTATTTATGAATTTTCTGGCACTCCGCCTATTATTGATTTCCAACTTCATTCCTTTATGATCTGAGAAAGTGTTGTGTATGATTTCAATCTTTTTAAATTTGTTAAGACTTGCTTTGTGACCCAGCATATGGTCTATCTTTGAGAATGATCCATGAGCACTTGAAAAAAAGGTGTATCCTGCTGTTGTGGGATGTAATGTCCTATAAATATCTGTTAAGTCAAGCTCATTTATAGTAATATTCAGATTCTCTATTTCTTTATTGATCCTCTGTCTAGATGTTCTGTCCATTGATGAGAGTGGTGAATTGAAGTCTCCAACTACTATGGTATATGTGTCTATTTTCCTTTTCAGTGTTTGAAGTGTATTCCTCATGTATTTTGGGGCATTCTGGTTCGGTCTGTAAATATTTATGATTGTTATGTCTTCTTGTTTAATTGTTCCTTTTATTAGTATATAGTTTCCTTCTTTGTCTCTTTTAACTGTTTTACATTTGAAGTCTAATTTGTTGGATATTAGTATAGCCACTCCTGCTCTTTTCTGGTTGTTATTTGCATGAAATATCTTTTCCCAACCTTTCACTTTCAACCTATGTTTATCTTTGGGTCTAAGATGTGTTTGCTGTAGACAGCATATAGATGGTTCCTGTTTTTAAATCCATTCTGCCAATCTTCGTCTTTTGATTGGGGAATTCAGTCCATTAACATTTAGTGTTATTACTATTTGGATAATATTTTCCTCTAACATTTTGCCATTTGTATTATATATATCATATCTGATTTTCCTTCTTTGTACACTCTTCTCCATATCTCTCTCTTCTGTCTTTTTGTATCTGACTCTAGTGCTCCCTTTAGTATTTCTTGCAGAGCTGGTCTCTTGGTCACAAATTCTCGCAGTCACTTTTTGTCTGAGAATGTTTTAATTTCTCCCTCATTTTTGAAGGATAATTTTGCTGGATATAGGAGTCTTGGTTGGCAGTTTTTCTCTTTTAGTAATTTAAATATGTCATCCCACTGTCTTCTAGCTTCCATGGTTTCTGCTGAGAAATCTACACATAGTCTTATTGGGTTTCCCTTTTATGTGATGGATTGTTTTTCTCTTGCTGCTTTCAAGATCCTCTCTTTCTCTTTGATTTCTGAAATTCTAACTAGTAAGTGTCTTGGAGAATGCCTGTTTGGGTCTAATCTCTTTGGGGTTTGCTGCACTTCTTGGATCTGTAATTTTAGGTCTTTCATAAGAGCTGGGAAATTTTCAGTGATAATTTCTTCCATTAGTTTTTCTCCTCCTTTTCCCTTCTCTTCTCCTTCTGGGACACCCACAACATGTATATTTGTGCGGTTCATATTGTCCTTGAGTTCCCTGATACCCTGTTCAAATTTTTCCATTCTTTTCCCGATAGTTTCTGTTTGTTTTTGGAATTCAGATGTTCCATCCTCCAAATCACTAATTCTATCTTCTGTCTCTTTAAATCTATCATTGTAGGTATCCATTGTTTTTTCCATCTTTTCTACTTTATCCTTCACTTCCATAAGTTCTGTGATTTGTTTTTTCAGTTTTTCTATTTCTTCTTTATGTTCATCCCATGTCTTCTTCATGTCCTCCGTCAATTTATCGATTTCATTTTTGAAGAGGTTTTCCATTTCTGTTAGTATATTCAGCATTTGTTGTCTCAGCTCTTGTATCTCATTTGAACTATTGGTTTGTTCCTTTGACTGGGCCATATTCTCAATCTTCTGATTGTGTACCGTTATCTTCTGCTGCTGGCATCTGGGCATTTAGTGAGATTTCCCTGGGTGTTGGACCCAACAAGGTTGAAAGATTTTTCTGTGAAATCTCTGGGTTCTGTTTTTCTTATCCTGCCCAGTTGGTGGCGCTCGTGACACACGTTTGTCTCACGTGTTTGGAAGGGATCCTCCCGATCACCGATCTCCGCGGCCTGGGGATTTCCGATCCAATTCTCTCCATTGGTTCGGGGGGCCGCGCGTGGTAGGGGCATCAGCTGCCGTGGCTTGAGGGGTCCCTGTGGCTGGTTGCTGGCCACAGCGGGCCCGGGGAATTCACCACCAAACCAGGAAGTCCCCCGTGGGGCAGGGGCATTGCTCACCGGCCACCGCGGCCTGTGGAATTCCCCACCAGACCAGGAAATCGCCCACGGGGGAGGGTCACCGTGGCTTGGGTGGCCCTCTGATCTGAGACTCGTAGCCAGACCAGGAAGCTGCCCACAAAAGAGGGGCACCGGCTGCCTCAGCTTGGGAAACTTAGCTCTCCGAGACTCTCAGCCGGCCCGGGAAGGAGGGAGGGAGGAGTTCCGGCCTCTACTGCTGCCGCTGCTTGGGAAATCGTGCACCGCTCGGGGATCTCACCGCAGCCGAGTCTCCCAGTCAGACTAGCCAGTCCAGACTGTGGTACGCTGTGTGTCCATTCCCTGTTGTGGCCCCGGGAGCTGTTCTGCACTGTTTCTGAAGCGGCCGCCCCAGTCCTCCTTGGAAACCTTGAGGAGTCTTTTCTTTTCTTTCCTACCAGTCAAATCAAGAATTGTCTTTCTATTCCACACAGGCCCAGAATAAACTGTACTCTCCCCACTGAGGCTGGCTCTCAGCACCTCACGCGAGGGGAGGAAGTCTACAATTTTTAACAGTAGTTACATTTATTACAATTGATGACAATTTATTAAATTACTGCTATTAACTATTTAGTTAATATTAGTACCATTAACTATTAATACTATTAACATTGCCAGGTAAAATTATCCCCTTGGATGTCATGTTCATGTTGCAGGGAGAATTACCCCCTGAAAGTCATGTTCCACAAAGAAGGGAGGGTAGTTGATTTATTTGAAGAATTTGGCTTAGAAAAAGGCCACATCTGAGCAACAAAAGAGGTTCTCTGTGGGTGACTTTTAGGCATAATTATAAGTAGACTTAGCTTTGCCATTGTGGAGATAAGTTTCATAAGTGCAAGCCTCAAGATCAAGGGCTTGGCTTGTTAAATTGGGAGTTCCTAATAGTTGAAAGAATATCAGGAATTCACCAGGTGGGGAAGTTTAATAGGTCCATTTTTTCAATCCAGTCCCTCAAGGGGACTTCTTAATCACCAATTGGACAATACCTACCCACCTTCTATTTCCTGATAACTTTTGCTTTTGAATATAATTCTCATAGTTTGCACATTATAGTTAGTCCCTATTAGTGAGGACTTACAACGCTTGTCTTTTTTTTCTGGCTTATTTCACTTAACATAATGTCCTCAAGTTTCATTGCCCCAATTCTCTGCCCCACAAATTCATTCCTTTCTGTAGCCACACAATATTCCATCATATGTTTGCCCCACAGTTCATCCTTCAGCTCATAAATTGGTGAACCTTTAAGCCATCCCCACCCATTGATAATTTTGAATAATTCCACCATAAACACTAATGTGAAAATGTCTACTCATGTCCTTGCTTTCAGTTTATCCAAGCATATACCTAATAAATGTGTTGGAGGAACATATGGGAACCCTATACTTAGCCTTCTATGGAACAAACACATTGGCCTCCAGAAGGGTGCGCTATTCTACTTCCCTATCAACAGTGAATAAGTACATTTTTCTCTGTTCATTTTCTCCAGCACTTAAATCTTTTGTTCATTTTTAAACAGTTTTATTCACAAGCCATACAATCCATCCTAAGTAAACAATCAATGGCTCCCAGTATAATCAAATAGTCATGCATTCACCACTACAATTTATAAAAGGACATTTCCATTTTTTTCTGCAAAGAAAAAGAAGAAAAAGGGGGAAAAATAGAAACACAACAACAACAAAATCCCACACCCTTCTGCTCTATACCCTTCTAATTGACATTTACCTTTGTATATTGCCTTTGTTACAATTAATGAAAGAATATTTCAATGTTACTGTTAACTACAGAACTTAGATTACATTAATTGTATTTCTTCAATATAATATCCCATTGCTAACACTTTCTAATGGTGATACTGATTTTTTGTTCTCCTGCATAAAAAAACTTTCTTATATTTGTACATTTAATCATCATCGTTGTCCAGTCTAGGTTTTGCTAAATTATACTGTTCCAGTTTCTATCATCTATCCTTCCTTCTGGTGTCATACATGGCCCTAGCCTTCCTTTTTCAACTGTAGTCACACTTATCTATGCCCATTATCCTTCACTATTGTGCTACAACAACAAAGTATTATGCTATCCATTTAGTGAATGTATAGAATCTTATTAAACATTCTGCCCTCCTTCAGCATCAAATGTCCAATCTATACCTTCTTTCTATCTCCTGATAACTAGTGTTCTCAACATTAGCTCTCAGACTTTGCTCTTTATAGTTAGTTAATATTAGTGAGACCATTCAGCATTTGTTCTTTTGTCTCTGACCTATTTTACTCAACATAATGTCATCAAGGTTCATTTATGTTGTTGCACACATCATGACTTTATTCCATCTTAGAGTTGAATAATATTTCATTGTTTGTACATACCACAGTTTGTTTATCCACTCATCAATTGATGGACATTTGGACTCTTTCCATCTATTGACAAATGGGAATAGTGCTGCTATACATATCAGTGTGCAAATGTCTTTTTGTGTCCTTGCTTTCAGTCCTTCTGAATATATACCTAGAAATGGGATTGCTAGATAATAAGGCAAATTATACTTAGCTTCTAAGGAACTTAAAAACTGCCTTTCAGAGCAGCTGTCCCATTCATTCTACATTCCTATCAACAGTGAATAAGTGTACTATTTCTCAACATCCTCTTTAGCACTAGTAGTTTTGTTTTATTGATACAGTGCCATACCAGTAAGTGTGAGATGATAGCTCATTGTGGTTTTGATTTTCATTTCCCTAATGCCTAGTGAAGATTAGCATCTTTTCATACACTTTTGAGCCATTGCCTCTTTGGAAAAGTATCTATCCATGTCTTTTGCACATTTTTTTTTAAATTGGTTTATCTGTCTTTTTGTTGTTGAATTGTAAGATATCTTTATATATTCTAGATATCAAACCCTTGTCTGATATATGGTTTCCTAATATTGTCACCGTGCTGGTTTGAGTCTGTTATGTAACCTAGAAAATTTATGCATTCTAGCTTAATCTTTTGGGGCACAGACTTATTTTTGGGTGAGACCTTTTGATAAGGATGTTTACTTGGAGATGTGATCCTGCCCATCCAAGATGTGTCTCAATCTGCTTACTGGATTCCTTTAAGAGAGAGACATTTGTAGGAAAGCACAGATGCTTGAAGAAAGAAAATGCTCCAAGAGATACTAAACTAAGAGATGAAATCCAGAGTTTTCCACCAGAGAACTTAAGACCCTTGGATGCTTAGAGAAAGAAATGAGCCAGAGACACTAAGAGAAGAACCACTGAGGCTTAGAGAGAGAAATGACCCAGAGACATTAAGAGATGACCCACAGGACACAGAGACAGCCACTGGAATCAAAAGCTGAAAGTAATGAACCAGGAGGAAGGATCAGCAAATGTCAGCCATGTGCCTTCCCAGCTGTTAGAGGTGTGATGCATGTCAGCAGCCTTCCTTCAGAGCCCAGGTATTTTGCTGATGCCTCAATTCAGACATTTTAATGGCCTTAGATGAGTGAATTTGTGACCTAACAAATACCTTTTCTAAAATCAATGCATGTCAAAAAAAAAATAAAATTGAATAAATAAATAAATAAAATCAATGCTTGTCTAGTCATCGCATTCCAGCTGTTTTATAAACCAAAGCAACCATCCATTGAGTATGCTGCAATTTTACTTTCCTGAAAAAAGTCCTTTGACTTGCAAAAATATTCCGTTTTGAACTTATCCCATTTATCTATTTCCTCTTTCAGTGCTTGTATCACCTCCTGACAAAAAATCTTTAAGATATTTCCCTACATTTTCTCTAAAATGTTCATGGTCTTTCTTCAAATATTTAGGCCATTGATCCATTTTGAATTAATTTTTGTAGAAGGTGTGAGATGTGGGTCCTCTTTCATTATGTTGGATATGGATATCCATTTCTCTGAGTACCATTGTGGAATAGTCTGCTCTGTCCCAATGGAGATGATTTGGCTCCTTTATCAAAAATCAACTGTCCATAGATAAAAGCATCTATTTCTGAACTCTCAGTTAAATTCCATTGATCCATATATCTCTAGTTATACTAATACCATGCTGGTTTGACCTATGTAGCTTTGTAATATGCTTTAAAGTCATGGTGTGAAAGTTCCCATTTCATTCCTCTTTCTCAAGATATTTTAGCTGTTTTGACAAACTGCTATCCCAACAAATTTGATTATTTGTTTTTCAATTTCTGCTAAGCAAGCGGTTGTGTTTTTGATTGATGTTGCATTGAATCTATAAATAACTTTAAATGAATCGGCATTTTAACTGTACCCATGGATTCTTCTAATCCATGAACACAGTATGTTCTTCCATTTATTTAGGTCTTCCTTGACTTCTTTTAGGAACGTTTTGTGATTCTCTGTGTATAGGTCTTTTTTGTCCTTGGTTAAATTTTTTCCAAAATATTTGAGTCACTTAGTTGTTATTGAAAATGGACTTTTTTCTTGATTTCCCCTTCAGATTACTCATCACTAGTGTATAGAAACACTACTGAATTTGGCATGTTGATCTTGAATCCTGCCATTTGCTGTACTTGTTCATTAGCTACAGTAGCATTGCTGTAGATTTTTCAGGATTTTCTACATCTGTAAATAGTGAAAGTTTTACTTCTTCTCCAATTTGAATTTCTTTTATTTCTTTCTCTTGCCCATTTTCTCTAGCTAGAACTTCCAGCAAAATGTTGGATAACAATAGTGACAGTGGGCATCCTGTGTTTTCTTGATCTTAAAGGAAAAGTTTCAGTATTTACCCATTGTATATAATGTTAGCTGTGGGCTTTTTATATTTTACTTTTATCATGTTGAGGAAGTTTATTTCGATTTCTATTCTTTGAAGTGTTTTCAGGAAGAAATGATGCTGAATTTTATCAAATGCCTATTCTGCAGCAATAAAGATAATCACATGGTTCTAATTCTTTAATTTATTGATGTGGAACATTATATTAAACAATTTTCTTTTGTTGTACCATCCTTGCATACCTGTCATAAAATCCACTTGGTCATGGTGTATAATTCTTTTACTGTGCCACTAGATTCAAGTTGCAAGTATTTTGTTGATGATTTTTGCATTTATATTAATTTAAGACTGTACTTTTCTTTTATTGTAGTATTCTGTCTGGCTTTGATACTTGGGTGATTTTAGCTTCACAGAATGAGTTAGGTAGTTTTCCATCCTCTTCAAATTTTTTGAAGAGTTTGAGCAGGATTGATACCAATTCTTACTTGAATGTTTACTAGAATTCACATGTGAAAACACCTGGCCCTTGACATTTATACTTGGAAGTTTCTTGGAAGAATGATTCAGTCCTTACTTACGATTAGTTTGCTAAGGTCTTCTATGTCTTCTGGAGACATTGTTGGTTGTCATAAATTTCTAAAAGGTTCATTCTGCCTAAGTTGTCTAGTTTGTTAGCATATCATTACTCATAGTATGCTCTCATTATCTCCTTTATTTCTATGGTGTCAATAGGTATGTCCCTTCTTCCATTTCTGAATTAATTTACTTGCATGCTCTCTCATTTTTTCTTTGTCAGCATAGCTAAGGGTCCATCAATTTTATGGATTTTCTCAAAGAACCAACTTCTGGTTTTATTGATTCTCTATTGTTTTCATGTTCTCAATTTCATTTATTTCTGCTCTAATTTTTGTTATTTCTTTCCTTCTGTTTGCTTGAGGTTAGTTTGCTGTTTCCTAGTTCCTCCAGGTGAGCAGTTAAGTCTTCAATTTTTGCTCTTTCTTCTTTTTTAATATGGGAATTTAGGGCAATAAACATGCCTCTAAGAATTGCCTTTACTGCTTCCCACAAGTTCTGATATGTTCTTTTCCTTATTTTCATTTGCCTTGAGATATTTACTGAACTTGCCTGATAATATTATACCTAACTCTGCTCTTATTTTGGTTGTTGTTTGTGTGAAATTTCTTTTTTCAAAATTCACTTTCAACTTACATCTGTCCTTGGGTCTAACATAAGTCTTGTAGACAGAATACAGATGGATCCTGTTTGTTTGTTTTTTTTAATCCATCCTGCTGGTCTATGACTTTTGATTGTGGGTTTTAATCCATTAACATACAATGATATAACTGTAAAGGCAGTGCTTTCTCCAACCATTTTGTCCTTTGGAATTTATATGTCAGATATTTCTTTCTTTCTCTCTTTTCATCATCTTAATACCCTTCTGGATAATCTTCATTTCTATACTCTTCTCCAAACCTTTCTCTCCTGTCTTTTCCTATCTGCCTATGGTGCTTCCTTTAGTATATCTTATAGAGCTGGTTTCTTGCTTGCTAACCCCCTCAGTGTCTGTATATCCTTAAATATTTTAAACTCTTGTTCATTTTTAAGTACAGTTTAGCTGGATATAAGATTCTTGGTTGGCAGTTTTACTCATTCAGTATCTTAAATATATTAAATAAATGCCTTCTCACCTCCATGGTTTCTGCTAGAAATCCTCACTTAGTCTTATCAAGCTTCCCTTGTATGTGATGAATTGCTCTAACTTTGTTGCTTTCAGATTTCTCTCTTTGTCACAGGCAATTTATAATCTGATTAGTAAGTGTCTTGAGTAGATCTTAATTCTGTGCTTTTCCTGTCTTGCCCAGCAGAGGGCATTTGTTAACTTGCTGTTCACCATAGGTGTAAGGTGGTAAAGTGCCTTGAATTCTTAGCAGACTTGTCCCTGCCAGGGCTGTGGTTGAGACAGAAGCTGCTATTGAATTTGGACTTAAACTGTTTCTACCTTTCAACTCTTGGGATCTGAATTCTCTAAGTAATCATCACCACTTTGGCTTGGACTTTCCCCCACCATACACTTCTTTTGGGAGTGGAATGTGAGGGATGAGCCACGCTCGTCGGTTCCCTGTTCTCTGCAGGCTGAAAATGTTAACAAGACTCTCAAGCAGCACCCATCCCTCTTTCTGGGAGCATGTTTGAGCTTTCTTGCACTGTTTTTTTTTTTTTGTCAGTTGAAACAGCTGCCGAAATCTCAGCCCCTGGGATCCAAATTCTCTGAATGAGAGCTACCACTTGTGCTGAATCCTGCTAACCATTTTCTTGGAGAAAATTCACAGTTGAGGGAACTTTCTCACCCCTTTGGTTAGTTTCTTTGTCTCTCAGTCATTCCTTAACTCCACCCTTGCCTGGAAACTGAGAATATCTGTTGCTTTCTCTAATGGAAGAAAGAAAGAGATGGGGAGAGAGAGACAGAGAGACAGACAGAGAGAAAAGGAACAAAAAATCTATTCTCAGAGATGGCTTCAAACCTCTGGGTTTGTCAACCAGGAGCTGGCTTTATGTGCCCCTTTTCATAGGACACAGCCCTTTTTCAGTAGTCTGAGCTCAGCCAACTCCAGAAGAATTTTTTTGATTTGTTTGTTTGTTTTATCTTCCCATCCTCCTCCCTACTGGGGGCAGGGCTGATAAAAATCTCCAAGTTTCTTTCTTGTTTGTTTGCAGATTTATCTGTACTAGGAGCTGGTATTCAGCAGTCCAAATTTGTTAATCAAATCCACATGGAGCTTGGCTAAGCACTTCTTCCCTTGCTTGTAGTAGAGTGATTTTTTTTATTTCCTACTGGGGAGAGACTCTGAATCAGCCTGCCATGCCAGGAGGTAAGGGCACCAGGCTCCACAGTATCAAGGAATTTACTTACTTTTCATCAATATAAATGGAATTGAATGATGTGGAAGGAAGAACCAGAGCAGTGATAGACAACTATAAATTCAAAATGTTCAGAGACTGAATGACACATTTCTAAAGAACACGTGGATCAAGAAAATTTTCAATAAACATTTAAAAATATATTTAAATGCAAATTAAAATACAACATTAATATATGTGAGATAAAGCAAGTGCAAATAGTGCTTAGAGGGAAATTTATATCACTGAATGCACATATAAGTGAAGAAGAAAAATCTAAAAATAATACAAACTCCCACATTAACACATTAGAAAATAAGAGCAATTTAAATCAAAATTACAAAGGAGGAAAAAAAGCAAAATTAAGGCATAACTCAATGCAATTGAAAACAAGAAAACACTAGAGAAAACCAATGAAACCAAAGCTTGTACAATTGAGAAAACAGAAAGAAGAAGAAGAATAACATTGAAAAACCTCTAGTTAGGCCATGGAGAAAAGAGAAGGAATTAATATAAAAAAATAATACAGGGGCCATCATAATTGTATCATAATTAAAGAGAAACAAAAAGTATTGGGAATCACTCTATACTCACAAATTTAGTAATTTCTTGAAATTCGTGAAAGACATGATCTACCAACACTCACAATAGAAAAAGTAAATGTTATAAAAATTCAATCAACAATTAGTAACATTCCAAAACAGAAATTTCCTTTTCCAAATTGTTTAACTAGTGAGTTATAGGAAGCATTTAAGGAAGTAATTATAAAGATTTACTTGAGTGGGAAGATGGCAGAATAGGAAACGCCAGGATTCAGTCCTTCCAAAAGAACAAATATTAAATAAGCAAGAACTGTGTAAAACAACTATTTTGAAACATGAATTACAACATGGCATCTAAGGAAGAGGAAGAGCTGACAAATTATGGTAGAGAACCAGTAAAATTCTGTGTACACTCTGCAGTTTCCAGAGCTCTTTACCCATGTTCACAGCACATCACTGAGGTGGATTGTCACTGACTGGCTCACTAGTGACAGAAGGGACATGAAAACTCTCTTTCCCAAGAACAGGGGTGTGCATGGATGTAGCTGATCACAACTTTCATTTGCTGACTTCAGATGACCAGGGCCCAGATCCGAGGGCAGACATTGTTCCAACACACGCCAGAGAAAGGTGGCAGCAGAGGAGACTTAAAGATGCTACACTTCCTCAAGGCTTCAAGGGAAAAATTCAATGCTGCATTTGATGTGCAGGTCAAGAAAACTCAGCTGTGGGGAGCCATGAAATAAGTCTTGGAGCTTGTTCTGTTCCTTCCCCCACAGAATTTACAGCCAGTCTGCACCCCCTTCATGGGTCCCTGGCCCTGTTTCTGCAGGAAATGACTGAATTAGGAACCTCCTTCATAGCAGTGCCTTCCTTCCCAGAATTTTCCCTCTAGGTGAAGGTAGTTCAAGACAACAAAATGAGTGTAACTAACTATGGAGGCAGAGAGCCTGGGGCAAATTCTTGCTGCTTTAACTCCCACAAGAACAAGTCTGTCTCTTGGGAAATAGAGGGGGCTTTCACACTCCTGTAAACTCACTCCAAGTTATGTTTGTAATTCAAACGCCAAGAACAACTAATAAGCACAAGCCCAGGACAAGACACATGCCAAGAAAAGAGAGTAGGGTACTGAACTCTGAATTTGCCTTGGACAGATTTTCTTGGGACCAAACTGCAAGAACATATCTGTCTTATAACCAGCTGGATATAAAACCAAAAAAAGACAGCTCAGGGAATAAATACCAGGCATAACACTTGAAAAATATTAAAATGTACAATGTGCAACTATAGAGTACAAGACAAAGAAATAGGAACTGATGACCCATCCAAACCAAGGGGATAAAAATCCAGAAAATACCAATGAAGAATACCAGAATATAAACATACCAAACCAGATTTAGTAAGTGATTTCAAAAATACTTAAGGGGAATAATTTAGAATGCAAACAGAGCAGCAAGAAAGCTAAAACCTTCACCCAGGGTTTCAACGAAGTAAAGGACAATCCTCACTTGTACAAAATTCCAAGGGAGGGTAAAGTCTGGAGAATGTTGAATTGATGAAAGAGAAACAATCAGGTAGAAAACTTCTGTCCCAGGCCAGATAGTCCTCTCAACTCCTCCTCCCTACATCCCATGCAACTCGGTAGGAATGAAGAGGCAGCAGCCAGGATCCTCCCTGACACAACCCACTGGGGGAAACAGACTATAAAATCTCTCAGAACACTGAGACAGTTACACACCTATATCCAGACACAGAGATCTAACCCCACAGGGACCCATGGCAGGACTTAAGCTACTGGGGAAGGCAGAATACAAAAGGGCAACATGGAAGAGTTTCCAAACAGGATTAGGAAGGTAGTTACAAAATCTTCACTGAAAGCAACAAGTAGCCAGGCAGAAACTGTGAATCAATTATTTGTGTACCTCAGGGACAGGGCAGAATATTTCATGACCTGAGGGTGAAGGGTCTAAGAAAACATGTACTGTGAATGTATTTCTAACCCTGGGCCCTGGTGCCCATGTCCCACCCATGAGAGAAACCAGAGCTGGTGGTCCATTCTTTGCCTGGTTGATGGCTACAGACTCCATCAGAAATGGGAGTCCCCTGCTGCAAGTTCAGAAGTGGGCCCAGACCCACACTAAGCCAGATATTGGCCAACAGAGTGAGGGCACAGGAACCCTACAGTTTTAGCACCATTCAAGCAGATGCTGTGGGTTCCAGGAGGTAATCTTTTGAGAGAAATTAAGTAATTTAAGATCACCATTTGCTGGGCAGGCATTATTAAAGTGCAGCAGAAAACTGCAGGCTTTTCAGATCCTCTCCAGACACTATATCAGGCCCATCAGAGCTGTTCTAAACACCAGGATGGGTCCCCAGCCCTGATTTGACTGAGAAATACTGACAACACAACTATCAAACTAGTGCCCTGATACAAATATAGGCAACAATTAAACCCTTGACAAGAGAGAGAAACCTACTTTGAGAGAAACTTACTTTCAGAATAGAGCCATCAAGGTAATCAGATGACCAGATATCTGTGAAAAATCACAAGGCACATTAAAACAAAAGAAGAAATGCCCAGTCTCAGGACCAAATCAAAAAGTCAGAGGAGACGCAGAATGTGGAATAACTATCAATGACATTCAAACAAATCTTCTAAATCAATTCAAAGAAAAGAAAGAAAATGTGCATAAAGAGATAAAAAATATTAAGAAGACATTAGAAGCACAGAAAGAAGAATATTAAATTATACATAGAAAAACAGTAGGCATTATGGAATTTAAATGTACAATAAATGAAATTAAAGACATACTGGAGATACAACAGAAGATTTGAATAGGCAGAAAAATAACAGCCAGCTAGAAGACAAATCAAATTCAAATATAAAAAAAGAACAGAAGGAGGACAACATGGGTCAATTTGAGCAAGGTCTCAGGAAAATAATTGAAAACACAAAGCACACAAACACATGCATCATGGGTGTCCCAGAAGGAAAAGAAGAAAGGGTTAAGAAAAAAGATTCAAAAAAATAATAGATGAAAATTTCCTAACCCTTATAAAAGTCATAAATATACAAATTCAAGAGACCAACTGAACTCAAAATAGAATTAAAAAAAACTCCAAGATGTGTAGTAATCAGACTGTCAAATGCCAAATAAACTGAGAAAATTCTGAAAGCAGCAAGAGGAAAGTTATTCACCACACTCAAAGAAATCTAAATAAGTCAAATGATGGTTTTTTAAACACCATGAAAAGGCAGTTGTACAATAAATTTAAAATACTGAAAGAAGAAAGTTGCCAGCTGAGAATTCTCTATCCAGCAAGGCTGTCCTTCAAAAATAAGGGTGAGTTTAAAATATTCAGAGACAAACAGAAACTTAGACAGTTCATTAATAAGAGACCTATTAAGGGAGTTTACGATTTATGAGGACAACTGAGGAAGTTCTCCTGGCTGAAAAGCAAAAACAAGAGAGGTCTGAAGGAGGATACAGAATTGGAAAATATTACTAAGGATAACTAAATATAAAAGGAGAGGAAAAAATAGATCTCATAAATAAAAACAAAAGAATAAAATGGTTGAAGTAAAAACTCCCTTTACAGCAATAACTTTGATTGTTAATGAATTAAACTCCCCAAAGACACTGGTGTGCAGAATGGTTTTAAAAAATGATCCATTTATACACTGTTTACAAGAGATTCACTTTAGACACAAAGATACAAATAAGTTGAAAATGAAAGGATGGAAAAAGATATTCCATGCAAGTAGTAAATATAAAAGTTGTGGTACTGTCATGGTCAGGTTCATGTGTCAAATTGATCAAATGGTGGTACCCATTTGTCTGGTTGGACAAGTGCTGTCCTGTTTGTTGCTATGAGGACATTTCATATAATTAAATCATGATCACATTGGCTGCATCCACAGCTGATTCCATTTGTAATCAGCCAAGGGGAGTGTCTTCTGCAATGAGTGGCATTTAATCTACTCAATGGATGATTCAGAAGAGACACTTTCTCTTTCTGCTTCAGCCAGCGAGCCTCTCCTGTGGAGTTCACCTTGACTCTCCACTGGAAGGGTGTAATGATCACTCAACAGTAATAGTAATACTGTTGAGATGACTCAACAGTAATAGTGGGAGACATCAACACAACACTTTCTCCAATAGATAGAACATATAAACAGAGGTTTAATATACAAACAGAGAATCTAAATTATATGACAAATGAAATATGTAGAGGTTTGCACAACCAGAGAGCAAGATGTAAGATTCTTCTTAAGTGCTTACGAAGCAGTCTATATATAGACCACAATCTGGGGCCCAAAACAGATCTTAATAAATTTTAAAAGATTGAGACTATAGAAAGCACTTTCTCTGATCATAATGGAAAGAAGCTAGAAAAAAATAACAAATAGAGAACTGGAAAATCCACATATATGTGGAGGTTAAATAACACACCATTAAACAATCAATAGGTCAAAGAAGAAATTGCAAGAGAAACTAGTAAACATCTCGAGATGAATGAAAATGAGAACATGACATAACAAAAATTATGGGATGCAGTGAATACAGTGCTGAGTGATATATTCACATCCCTAAATGCTTACATTAAAATGGAAGCAAGAGATAAAAATGAAGAGGTAACTGAGCCACTGGATAAAGACAGTAAACTAATTTCAAAACAGCAGAAATAAATAAATAATAATGATTAAAGTAGAAATCAATTGGAGAATAAACCAATAAAACCAAAAGTTTGTTCTTTGAGAAGATAAATAAAATCAAACTCTGGCTAGACTGACAAGGACAAAAGGAGAGGAAATGCAAATAAATAAAATCAGAAAGAAGAGGTGACATTACCACAGACCCCAAGGAAATAAAAAATATAAGAGGTTATTATAAACAGCTATATCTCAACAAACTAGACCACATATATGAAATGGAGAACTTCCTAGCAATGAAGGAAAAACCTACACCAACTTGAGAAAAAATAAAAGGTGTCAACAAAAGAACCATAAGTAAGGAGCTTGAATCAGTCATAAAAAAATGTACCAACAAAGAAAAGCTGAAATCTGGATGGATGCACAGGTGAATTTTACCAAGTATTGCAGGAAGAGTTAATATCATTCATGCTCAAACTCTTTCAAAAAAAATTGAAGATGGAATACTACCTAATGCATTATTTGAAGCTGCATCACCATAAAACCAAAGCCACATAAAGACACTACAAGAGAAGAGAACTTCAGACCAATTGCTTAAATGAATATAGATGCAAAAATCCTCATCAAAATATTTGCAAATTTAATCCAACAGCATATTGAGAGAATGATACACCATGAACAAGTGGTTTGATTCCAGGTGTGCAAGGAAGTTTCAGTGAAAGAAACTAAAGTAATGCAATATACTACATTAGCTCAAAAGGGAAAAATTACATGATCATCATTACATTTTCATACAGAAAATCATTTGACACAAATCAGCAACCTTTCATGGTGAAAACACTGTAAAATGGTAGGAATCTAAGGAAACTTCATCAATATGATATACGGCATATATCAAAAAACCATAGCTAGCACTATACTCAATGGTGAGAGATGAAAAGCTTTCCCTCTAAGATAAGGACCAAGATAAGGAGGACCACAGTCACCACTGCTATTCGTCCATGTGCTAGAAGTTCAAGCTAGAACAATTGGGCAAGAAAAATAAATTAAAGCCATCCAAATAGAAAGGAATAAACAAAACTGTCACTATTTGCAGTGACATGGTCTTATATTCAAAATTTCCTGAAAAAAATGATGACAAAATTACTTGAGGTGATAATCAAGTTCAGCAAATTGGCAGGATATAAAATCTATGTGCAGATATCAATGATCTTTCTATACAGGAGTAATGAGTTATCTGAGAATTTAATTGAGAGAAAAATTCCATTTACAATTGCACTGAAAAAAGTCAAAGATCTAGGAATTAACTTAACCAAGGATATCAAGGACATGTACACAGAAAACAACAAAACATCGTTAAAGTATATCAAAGAAGACCTAAATAAGTAGAAACACATTCCATGTTGATGGATTGGAAGGCTAAGTGTTGTTAAGATGTCAACTTTCCAAAATTGATCTACAGATTCAATGCAATATCAATCAAAATTCCAGTAGGCTACTACACAGAAATAGAAAAGCTAATTATCAATCTTGTTTGTGTGGGTAAGAAGCCTAAAATAGCTAAAATTATCTTGAAAAAATAAAATAAAGTTCGAGTAATGCATCCTGACTTAAAAGAATATTATCAAGACACAGCATTCAGAACAGCATGATCCTGGCATAAAGATAGGCATTGACCAATGAAAATAGAACTGACAGGACAGAAATAGACCTTTAAATCCAAGGTCAAAGTTGATTTTTGCAAAGCATCCAAGTCCACTCAACTGAGACAGAAGTCTTGTCAATAAATGGTGTTGACGGAACTGGATATTCATAACCGAAAGAATAAAAGAGGACCCCTGTATTATACCCTATATGAAACATAACTTCATATGTATGAAAGGCCAATATATAAGAAGCAGTATCATAAAACACCTAAAAGAAAATGTAGATAAACATCTTCAAGATCTAGTGATAGATGGTCATTTCTTAGACTTATACCCATACACAAGAAATGAAAGATAAAATAGATGAATGGGAACTCCTTGAAACTGAATGCTTTGGTACTTCCAAGGACTTTGACAAAGCGATGAAAAGGCAACTAACTCAATGGGAGAAAATATTAGGAAGCCACATATCTGATAAAGTTTGAGATCTAGAATATATAAAGAAGTCCTGCAACTAAACAAATAAAAAGACAGCAATCCAATTTAAAAAATGAATGAAAGACATGAATATGCAAGCCTTTTGAAATACTGTAATACTACATTTAAGAAGAAATATTGAGGCCAAAAAGCTCATGAAAAGATGATCAGCTTCACTAGCTATTAGGAAAATGCAAATCAAAACCACAATGAGATATCCCACATCTACTAAAAATCTGCTATTAAACAAGCAGGCATCTATGAGTGTTTGAGAGGATGTGAAGAAACTGTAACACTTTTCCATTTCTAGTGGAAATGTAAGATGTTACAGCCATGGTGGAAGATGTTAAGTGGTTTATCAGGAAACTAAGTACAGAGTTACCTTATGGCCCAGAAATCCCACTACATGGTATACCCAGAAGATCTGAAAGGGATGCAAAGAGACATTTGCACAGCGATGCTCATCGCAGCATTATTCACAATTTCCACGAGGTATAGACAACACAAGTGTCCACTCAAGAGATGAATGGGTGAATAAAATGTGTTTGTGGTAGTTAGGTTCAGGTCTCAACTTGGCTAGGTGAACGTGCCTAGTTCTCTTTCTGTGGACATGAGCCAATGGTATGTGAACCTCATCTGTTGCTTGTTACATCTGCAGTCAGCTAAGAGGCATGCCTGCTGTAATGAATGATGTTTGATTTAATTGGCTGGTGCTTAAATGAGAGAGCTCAACATAGCACAACCCAAACAGCTCAGCATACCTCATCTCAGCACTTGCAGCTCAGCCCAGGCCTTTGGAGATGCAGAAAGAAATCAGCCTGGGGAAAGTTGTTGGAACCCAGAGACCTGGAGAAAATCCCAGCAGAGAGAGATCACTCTGTGCCTTCCCACATTAAAAAGAACCTCAGTCAAAAGTTAACTGCCTTTCCTCTGAAGAACTAATGAAACAAATCCCTTTTTATTAAAAGCCAAAGAGAGAGCAGGGCAGAAAGACATAACCACAAGAAGCAGAGTCCATCAGCCAGCGACCTTTGGAGATGAAGAAGGAAAACGCATTCTGGGGAGTTTTATGAAACCAGAAGCCAGGAGAGAAAGCTAGCAGATGACACCATGTTCACCATGTGCCCTTTCAGCTGAGAGAGAAGCCCTGACTGTGTTTGCCACATGCCTTCTCACTTGAGAGAGAAACCCTGAACTTCATCAGCCTTCTTGAACCAAGGTATCTTTCACTGGATAGATCCCTTTGATTGGACATTTCTATAGACTTGCTTTAATTGGGACATTTTCTCAGCCTTAGAACTGTTAACTAGCAATCTATTAAGTTCCCCTTTTTAAAAGCCACTCTGTTTCTGGTATACTGCATTCCAGCAGCTAGCAAACTAGAACAGTGTTCTATGCATATGATGGAATATTTAGTAGTAAGAAGCAATGAAGTCTTGAACCATGTGGCAACATGCATGAACCTTGAGGAGATTATGTTAAGTGAAATAAATCAGACACAAGAGGACAAGTATTGTATGATCTCACTGACATGAACTAACTGTAAAATGTAAGCTCATATTCATAAAAATATAGAATATAGGATACAAGAATATAGATGAAGCTAAAGAAGTGGGACTGGTTGCTTAATATGTACAAAATGTTTAATTAGATTGAACCTAATAGGATGGGAAATGGATAGAGGTGACTGTAGCACATTATTATGAGATTAACAGTAGTGAATTCTGTGTGAATTCTGAAGTAGAAAGAGGAAGTTGAGAATCATGTATGTCACCAGAAGTAAAGTTGAATTTTATAGATGGGAACATATAACACAGTGAAGCTTGTGGTTGACAATGTATGCTGTTGTTATGGTTTGCTGAAACTGCTGAAATACGATATACAAGAAATGGGTTGACTTTAACAATGAGGATTTACCAATTTACAATTTACATTTTTTAAGGCATGAGTTTGTACAAATAAAGTTATTAATAGGAAGATTCCTTTTCTGAAGAAAGGTAGTTGGCATCTAGGGATCCTGTCAGGTAGCAAAACACATGGTCAATATCTGCTGGTTCTTCTCTCTTGTGTTGCATTACTTTCAACTTCTAGTTCCAGTGGCATTTTCTCTGAGCTTCTGTCAGCCCTCTCAGCATCTCCAGAGCTGTTCTCTCTCTATGCACTCTTGGCCTTTTCTATCCTTTATCCTCTAATAAAGGACTCCAATAAAATTACGCAGACACCCCTTGGGAAGTTCCAGTAAGACGGTGGAATAGGATAGGTTGACTTCACCCCTGCTTCAAGGAACAGTTAGAGAAGTGACAGAAAAATGACAGGAGAGTGATTCCAGGTGGAAGTGACCTGGAAGGGTCTTCCATATCACACAGGGAGGCCCTAGTAGAGAACTAGAGGAACTGAGGTGCAGAGAATGATCAGATATTGCAAATAGCCTAACACACCCCTTTCCAAAAGGAAGCCAGGAGCCTTCAAGAATGTATGGACTGAGAGATGGGAACATCGAAGACAAGCTGTGTTCCTTGTGCTACCTTCATGCATGCCACCACCACCCCCTACCCACAATCCATGAACACCCCACTCCCATGCATCTCAACAAAGCCACACATGCCCACATCTTGCTACAAGCACCTCTGCTCCAACACTACTCCCCAAGCATCTCCACACCACACTCCAGCCCTGATCATGTGTGCAAGACTGTCCCAGCCCAAAACACTTCCGTGCAAGCACACAGTCTGGCCTGCCCCTTTCTGATACCAGTGTAGCAGCTTAAATACCCTCAACCTCCACCTTCCCCTTGTTGCCCTCTGAAGCCAGTCACCTGTCATCCTTTTTGCAGATGCTCACATTTATACACAGGCCACACCCAAAATCATCCCATATAGTCACTCCACCCAGTCTGGCAACCCCTGAGCTCTGCACCCACACAAATCAACATCTAGCTTTGGAACCCTCCCTCAGTGCAAGGACATATCTGCACCCTGCCCTCCTAGTGCCCTAACTTCTGTGCCTTGTACTCAACATCGTGACACCCAGGAATCATATGCTTCATATGCCTACATGATCTTTCCCAAGTGCTAGCCCCAGCATATCCACCCAGCCCCTCCATTGTTCCCCTGCCATGCCCTACCTCTGTATCCCCTACACCACAACCTGCTCCTGCACTCTTGCTGCACATAGCTCCAACAACCCCTGCACTGCACCTCTACAACACTGTGACCTGCATCCCATTCTCACAGGCACCAGTGTTGCATCCTAAACACATGCATATAGCTGCATTGCAGTCCATCAGCACACAGTTGTGCCCCTCCCCACGCCCTGCATCCTGCTCCTCACCCACCCCACAAATACAAATCTTTGGACTATTGAAGAAAATCAAGTTGCAAAGAAATTCTACGGATATTTATATGCTGCAGGACATCAGATGATCACTAAACATATGAAGATGCAGACAAATATAATGCAGTCTAATGACCTAACTAAAATACTAGAGGAGTCACAAACTTTGGAACAAAAAAAAAAAACTCGACTAAATAAAATCAGTGGGATGGTGTATTAGTTAGGATTCTCTAGAAAAACAGAATCAATAGGAAACACTAACAAATACAAAATTTATTAGTGTCTCATGTAACTGTGGGAATGCAGAGTCCAAAATCTTCAAAGCAGGCTGTGAAGCTGACTATTCCAATGGAGGGTTTGGATGAACTCTACAGGAGAGGCTCACCAGCTGAAGTAGAAAGAAGAAGAACCTGTCTCTTCTGAATACCCCTTAAAAGGCTTCCAGTGATTAGATTAAACATCACTCATTAGACACTCCCCTTGTCTGATCACAAATGGAATAAGCTGTGGATGCAGATGACGTGATCATGATTTAATTCTATGAAATGTCCTCATTGCAACAGACAGGTCAGCACTTGCCCAACCAGACAAACATGTACCACCCCTTGGCCAAGTTGACACATGAACCTGACCATGACAGTCCACCCCTTGTCAACTTGGTAACTATACATATCACCTTAAACCATAACTAATTTCTAAATAAAAATAAAATACAGATTTTTTCTTTCACCTAACAATGCTCAATTGTCCTGAATATAACTGGGAACACATTAAATCTCTCCAGAATAGGGTGCAAGTCCTTGGGTAATATCCATTCCTAAACTTGATATCCTAAATAGTATAACATGAACAAAACAGCATTACAGTCCTCATCTCTGTTACTGATCACGTGGTTGTAGTTCATATTTATCACTACCTTCTTCCACTGCCCATTCCATGTTCCCTTTACCCTCCGCAAGCACTTCAGCTGGTCGTGGTTCTTTGCATGATGGGGTGATCCCAACCTTCGTTCCTGAAGTTTCAGAGCCTTTGACAGTCCTGCCTGGATTGGGTTGTTGCATTTTCCATTGATTTTAATCACAGGGCATGGTAGTACTAAAAGACGCCCTAGAGGATCTCTTATTCCATGAAAATTCTTCTTTACCTCCATTGTATAGTTGCAGTGCTATTTCCCCCTGATAGAGTCAATCACCCCAGACAATAATCCAGTCCCCTCCTTGGATTATTGATCCAAGGGCATGATTAGCCCAAAGTTACCAGGTGACATTCTTAGATCCAGTTCAATGGAATAATTGTTGTTTCTCCTGGTGGAAGCACTCCATCTTTTGGAACTAAAATCTGTAGAACAGCAGAGCTCATAGTCACAGGGACAGGAAGCAAAAATTTTCCTAGTGGATCACTAGGAGTAATACTGAGTGGTACCACTCCCATTTCCACCCCTTGGTTCCTGGAAACATGGATCCTAGCTATGGAAGAAACAGCACTATACAGCTTGTGCTGATTCAGAGCATATACAAATTCCTGGAGAACATTAATCCAGCCCTTCATGGCATTGCCACTTAGTTTTTACCATAACTGAACTCTCAAAAGGCCATTCCACAATTCTATCAATCCAGCTGCTTCTGGATGCTGGGGAGCATGGTAATACCAGAGAATTTCACGAGAATGTGCCCATTCCTGCACTTCATCTACTGTGAAATGTGTTCCTTGATCAGAAGCAATGCTGTGTGGAATACCATGACAATGGGTAAGGCATTCTGTAAACCCATGGGTGGTAGTTTTGGCAGAAGCATTACATGCATAGAAAGCAAATCAATATCCAGAGTATGTGTCTATTCCAGTTATAACAAATCATTGCCTCCTCCATGAAGGGAGTGGCACAATGTAATCAACCTGCCACCATGTAGCTGGCTCGTCACCTTGGGGAATGATGCCATATTGGGGCTGAATGTGGGTCTCTACTGCTGGCAGATTGGGCACTCAGCAGGGACTGTAGCCAAGTCAGCCTTGGTGAGTGGAAGTCCATGTTGTTGAACCAATGCATAACCTCCATCCCTACCACCATGACCACTTTGTTCATGAGCCCATTGGACAAAGACAGAAGTTGCTGGGGAAAGAGGCTGACTGGTATCCACAGAAAAGGTCATCTTATCCACTTGATTATTAAAACCTTCCTCTGCTGAACTCACTCTCTGGTATACATTCTTAAAGGGCACAAATATGTTCATTTTTTAGCCCACTCAGAAAGGTCTATCCAAATATTCTTCCCCAGACCTCTTTGTCACCAATTTTCCGATCGATGGTCCCTGACCATCCAGCCAAACCATTAGCAACAGCCCATGAGTCAATATACAAACACATCTGTGGTCAGTTCTCCTTCTAAGTAAAATGAACAACCAGGTGCACTGCTTGAGGTTCTGCCCACTGAGAGGACTTCCCCTCACCACTGTCCTTCAAAGATATACTAGAAAGGGGTTGTAGTGCTGCAGTTGTCCACTTTTGGGTGGTACATGCATATCATGCTGAACCATCTGTACCCCAGGCCTGACTTTTCTCTTCCTCAGTTAATTCACTGTAAGGAACTCCCCAAAAGGTCACAGCTCTGCTCTGGGAAAGAGGTGATAATGTGGCAGGAGTGGAGACCATGTGCATTTGGGCCACTTCCTTATGTAACTTATTTGTACCTTCAGGACCTGCTCTGGCCCTATCTCATCTATATCATTTCCTTTTTACAATAGAGTGCTACTGTGCATGCCAAACTTTATGGCCTGGTGGGTCAAATAACACTCAGCTCATGATAGGCAACTTAGGTCTCATGGTAACTTGGTGGCCTATGGTTAAGCATTCAGTCTCTACTAAGGCCCAGTAGCAGGCCAAAAGCCGTTTAGCAAAGGAGAGTAGTTATCTGCAGCAGATGGTAAGGCTTTGCTCCAAAATCCTAAGGGCCTGCATTGTGATTTCCCTATAGGAGCCTGCCAAAATCTCCAAACAGCATCTCTATTTACCACTGACACTTCCAGAGCCATTGCATCTGCTGGATCATGCAGCCCAAGTAGCAGAGCAGCTTGTATAGCAGCCTGGACCTGTTGCAGTCTACTCTTGTTCAGGTCCCCACTCAAAGTTAACAGCTTTTCTTGTCACTCAATAAATGGGCTGGAGTAGCAAAGCCAAATGAGGACTATGGTATCACTAAAATCAAAAGAGAGCAACTAGGCATTCTGCCACTTTTTTGGTCATAGGAGGGGCCAGATGCAGCAACTTATCCTTCACCTTAGAAGGGATATCTCGACATGCCCCATACCACTGGACACCTAGAAATTTTACTGAGGCTGAAGGCCCATGTATTTTGGGTTTATCTCCCCATTCTCTGATACACAAATGCCTTACCAGTAAGTATAGAGTAGTTGCTACTTCTTGCTCACTAGGTCCAATCAACATGATATCATCAATATAATGGACCAGTGTGGTGTCTTGTGGGAAGAAGAAACGATCAAGGTCCCTGCGGACAAAATTATGACATAGGGTTGGAGAGTTGATATACCCCTGAGGTAAGATAGTGAAAGTATATTGCTGACCTTGCAAGCTGAAAGTAAGCTGTTTCTCATGGTCCTTACTAACAGCTACTGAGATAAAAGCATTTTCCAGATAAAGACCTGCATACCAGGTAGCAGGGAATGTATTGATTTGCTCAAACAATGACACCACATCTGGAATAGCAACTGCAATTTGAGCTACCACCTGGTTCAGCTTATGATAATCCACTGTCATCCTCCAAGACCCATCTGGTTTCTGCAAAGGCCAAATAGAAGAGTTGAATGGGGATGAGGTGGGAATCACCACCCCTGCATCTTGTAAGTCCTTAAGAGTGGCAGTAATCTCTGCAATCCCTGCAGGAATCTGGTATTGCTTCTCAGTTACTATTTTGCTAAGTAGGGGCAGTTCTAGTGGCCTCCATTTGGCCTTTCCCACCACAATAGCCCTCACTGCACGAGTTAAAGAGCCAATATGGGGATTCTGCCAGTTGCTCAGTATGTCTATTCCAATTATACATTCTTGAACTAGGGATATAATTGCACAATAGGTCTGGGGGCACACTGGACCCACTGTAAGACAGACCTGAGCTAAAAATACATTAATCACCTGGCCTCCATAAGCCCCTACTCTGACTGGTGGGCCAGAGTGACATTTTGGGTCCCCTGGAATTAATGTCACTTCTGAACCAGTGTCTAATACTCCCAAAAACATCTGATAATCTCCTTTTCCCCAGTGCACAGTTACCCTGGTAAAAGGCCATCTGTCTCCTTGGAGAAGGCTTGTAGGAAGATTAACAGTATAAATTTGTGGCAGTGTAACAGGGTTCTCCCCCAAAGGGACCTGACTTTCCCTTAATTCAAGGGGCTCTGGGTCTGTAAACTGTCTCAAGTCTGTACATTGATTAAGGGGCCGTGACTCTGTGTTTTTGTAACTCAGGTTAGACTTCTGTTCACTTGACCTAGAACTCTTTTGTTTATACAGCTTGACAAGAATTTATTAGACTGCCCTTCTGTTGTGTTTGTTGGTACCCCATGAGTTAGTAGCCAATGCCACTAATCTCTGTGAATCATAATTTTGACTCCTGCTTTGAGTTTGCTGTCTATTATAATAGTCACATCTACCCTGTCTTTAGAGATTACCTTTTGCCACCTGGCTTCTGCCAACTCAGGATCCAGTTGTCCCCATTGTGTTTAAGGATTCCAGCTCAGTGAAAGCAGTTCCCACAGTAATATCTGACCTACAGAGAAGTGCAACTACAGAGCTCTTCAGGGATGATGGCGCTAGTCTCACAAATTTCTCATTGCTCTGGTAAATGATGTATCCTCCGGACATTCCTGGGGTGTAGGAGAAGGCTTTGCATGATAAATCCACTCTAACATTCCAATCTCTCTAAGCCTCTGGATCCCCTTATCTACATTATACCAGGGCAGTTCTGGCATTTCAATCTCAAGTAATGTCAGCCACCTTTTGATCCACGTTTCCACCAACCATCCAAACAAACTGTTAATACCTTTTCTAGCCCCTCGAGCTATAACATTGAATGCAGAATCTCTCTTAGTGGGTCCATATCAATAAATTCAGCCTGATCCAGCCTTATATTCCTCCCACCATTATCCCACACCCTTAAAAGCCATTGCCACACATACTCCCCTGGTTTGTGCCTATGCAAATTGGAAAACTCACACAGTTCTTTTGGAGTATAATGTACCTCCTCATGTGTGATACTTTGTGCCTCACTTTTAGGCGTCTGTTAGGACTTTAGTCTAGTTATAGGTCTGGAAGAAATGAGGGGTGGTGGGGGTGGGTCATGAAAATAATTAGAAATATCTTCCAAGCCATTTTCTTCAGGGCCTTCATTTGCAGTTTCATCTGGTGAAACAGGATTAATCACTCTAGGGCTAACCCCTTCAGGAGGAGGTTGGGTGGCCAAGTCCTCAAGGCAGGCTGGAGGAGAGGCAGCTATGTCTTCAGGGCAGACTATTACAGAGTTATCTAAGAAAGACTGAGCATGACCTAGGGTTTCAACCTTACCCCCAACATGATTATCAATCCATATGTCACCATCCCATTTTTCAGGGTCCAACTCCTTTCCAATCAAGGCCTTCATTTTAACAACAGACACCATGAAACATTGAGATTTCAATTTACATTGTAAAGATGTTACTCTAACAATAAGATTCTGAGTCTGATCTTCAGAGATCTCAAGTCTATGGCTACAGGAAATAAGATTTTCCATCAAGATATTCATAGAAATGTCTACATCTGTCAGATGGCACTTAAGCTTCTCGTTTGAAGTCTTAAGCCCATTCCTTTCACTCCTGAATGTATTCAGTGGATCTAGCAACAACCAGCCAGCATCTCTATACCTCTTATTTCCACAGAACTCTGTAAAGGTGTCAAAAACCTTATCTCCCAGAGTCTGGCTTTGTACAAGTGAAGCAATAGGAGAATTGAATGGTGATATTTTGACTATCTCTTTTGGCAACTCACTCCATGGATTGTGAATGCCATTCTGATTATGGGAATCAGAGTCCTTAGTGCCTTGAGTTCAGTCAGAGTAGAAAACCATTCATAAAAACCCATTTTTATGGTTCTGTTTCTTAAGAACCACTCCCAGTACCAAGTTGTATTAGACAGGGTTCTCTAACAGAATCAACAGGAAACACTTTAAAATACAAAATTTATAAAAGTGTCTCATGTAACTGTGGGAACATAGAGTCCAAAATCCACAGAGTAAGCTGTGAGCTGATGATTCCCATGGAAAATCTGGGTGAATGCTATAGGAGAGGTTCACCAGCTGAAGCAGGAAGAAGAAGAACCTGTCTCTTCTGAATCCTCCTTAAAAGGCTTCCAGTGATTAGATTAAGCATCACTCATTAAAGAAGACACTCCTCTTGGCTGAATACAAATGGAATCAGCTGTGGATGCAGCTGTTGTGATCATGACTTAATTCTATATAATGTCCTCCCTGCAACAGACGGATAAAAACTTGCCCAACCAGACAAACAGGTACCACCACTTGACCAAGTTGACAAATGAATCTGACCATGACAGATGGCTAATGACATGAAGGCAATCAAGACACACTAGAAGAGCATAATGAGGAATTTGAAAGAATAAATAGAAAAACAGCAGACATTACAGAGATTAAAGATGCTATAGATGAAATAAAAAAATTACTAGAGGCACAACAGCAGATTTGAAGAGAAAATGCAGATCAAGACTCCAATGAGATACTACCTCACACCTATAAGAATGGCTGCTATTAAGCAAGTATGAAACTACAAATGTTGGAGAGGATGTGGAGAAATTGGTACACTTATGCACTGCTGGTTGGAATGTATAATGGTACAACTGCTATGGAAGATAGACTGGTGTTCCTCAGAAAATGAAATATCAAGTTGCTTCACGACCTGGCTATACCAATACTCAGTATATATCCAGAGGAGCTGAAAGCAGTGATGCAAACAGACATTTGCACACCAATGTCCATAAAAGCATTATTCACAATCACCAAAAGAGAAAACAATCCATGTACTCATCAACAGACAAGTGATTAATAAAATTTGGTATATACATATGATAGAATATTATACAAGTAAAACAACATGACATCCTGAAATACATGACAAGATGGAGGAGCCTTGAGGACATAATGCTGTGGATGAGCCTTGAGGACATAATGCTGTGTGAAATAAGCCAGAAACAAAAGGAGAAATGCTGCATGATTCCACTTCTATGACCATAGCAAGGATAAAATCAGAGCCTTTTGATACAGAATATAGGGGACCTAGAGATACACAGGGGCTTGAGATGGATGAACAATTATCTAATGAGGTTGAACTTAATTATAAGAGAATAGATAGAAGTGAAAGTGTGTGTATAAGTAATCTTACCATATTGAATGTGGGTATGATTGAAACAAGCTGTATAGACTCATGTGTCACACTGATAAACATTACAAATATACAGAAGTTCTTGCATAAACTACACAAAGGTATGAATCTTGTACAAAGAGTGTATAATTTTAATGTATGGGGGAAAATGTTATTGCATGCTATAGGCTATGTTTAAAAGGAAAATATCAATAGTACTACAGCAATACAAGTGGTACATAATGGGGGAGGAAGAAGAGATTAGGGGAAGCCTGGATTTCCTATTTGGTGAGGCTATGTTTATTAGCTATTTTTCTCTTGGGGACAACTAAATTATCTAAAATTGAGATTGTTGATGGACTGTTGACTTTGAACATTAAGCATGAGCTCCAGTAGATGGAGGTGACTGACAGATGCACTAACTGAGAAGTAGATTGGTGAACAATTGTGGATACATGTGATTGAACATCGTGCTGCTGCAAAAAAGGATTGCACTTATCAGGCATGCAACAATGCGAGTGAACCTGTGGGACATTTGATGAGGCAAAATAAGACAAACAAAAGAGCAAATATTGTATAATCTGTTGTAGAAAATACTTACAAAAAAACTTGGACCTAGTTTGTAAGCTCACATTTATTCCAGTGTGGTAATCGTTATTTTTGAATATCAAGAGACTCTTTATATATGCACAATCAGGTATTTAAAAACAAGAATGAAGCTGACCTGGTCAGGATTAAGGTAATTCAGAATACAAAGGTAAGGAAGACATTGTCAGTATTTTAGAACTTCACCTACTCTTAAGACCAAAGAAAGAAAGTTTATTCTGTCCAGAGCATAAATTTTCTTTATCACATAATCTAACCAACCTGTCTAGATAGATCACTTAAACAATACAAACACAGAGATCCCAGAATAAGAATGAGGGCCTTTAATCCTGTACAGCTTAATGTAATGCCCAGATACACCCCCGAGTACATTAAGCAGATAATAAAAAAGTATTGGCAAAGTCCCTTGAGGGATGGGATAAAAAGTATGGAACTATTAAACTTTCCCATTAGAGAAAACCCAAACACTGTGTCAAAAATTAAGAGCAGCCAAATCAATAGGACTAGCCCTTGATCTTTTTTTTCCTAAATATTTTATTCTTTTGGCTACAATTGTAAATGAAATTTGTTTCTTGATTTCCTCTTCAGATTGTTCATTACTAGTGTATAGGAACACTGCTAATTTTGGAGTGTTGATCTTGTAAACTGCCATTTTGCTGTACTCATTCATTAGCTCTAGTAATTTTCCTGTGGATTTTTGGGGATTTTCAACATATAGTATCATATCATCTGCAAACAGTGAGGGTTTTACTTCTTCCTTTCCAATTTTGAGGCCTTGTATTTCTTTTTCTTGTCTAATTGCTCTGACTAGAACTTCCAACACAATGTTGAATAAAAGTGATGATAGTGGACATCCTTGTCTTGTTCCTGTTCTTAGGGGGTAAGATTTTACTTTTTCCCCATTGAGGATGATATTAGCTGTGGCTTTTTTATATATTCCCTTTATCATTTTAAGGAAGTTCCCTTCTATTCTTATCCTTTGAAGTGTTTTCAACAGGAAAGGGTGTTGAATTTTGTCAAATGCCTTTTCTGAATCAATTGAGATGATCATGTGATTTTTCTGCTTTGATTTGTTGATATGGTGTATTATACTAATCGCTTTTCTTATTTTGAACCATCTTTGCATACCTGGGATGAATCCTACTTGGTCATGATGTATAATGATTTTAATGTGTTGCTGGATTCGATTTGCTAGAATTTTGTTGAGGATTTTGGAATCTATATTCATTAGAGAGATTGGTCTGTAGTTTTCTCTTTTTGCAATATCTTTGTCTGGTTTCGGTATGAGGTGAAGTTTCATCAAAATCACATATAGTCGTGTCCTAAGGCAAAATTCTCCTCCAGCTGTGAACCTGTGAAACTGAGAACAAGTTGTATAGTTCCAATATACAAAGTTCTAGTTTGCTAGCTGCTGGAGTGTGATACACCAGAAATGGAATGCCTTTTAAAAAGGGGAATTTAATAAGTTGGAAATTTATAGTTCTAAAGTTGTGAAAATGTCCACATTAAAGCACAGTTATAGAAATTTTCAAGTTAAGGCATCCAGGAAAGATACCTTGATTCAAGAAGGCCAATGACATTCAGGGTTTCTTTCTCAACTAGAAAGGCACATGGCAAACATGGCAACATCTGCTAGTTTTCTCTACAAGATTCTTGTTTCATGAACCTCTCCCAGGGGTGTTACCCTTCTTTACCTTCCCCAAAAGCCTCTGGCTGTGTGAGCTCTGTGGTTCTCATGGTTCTCATCACTTTCTCCAAAATATTCCCTCTTTTAAAGGATTTAAGTAAACTAATCAAGACCCACCTGGAATTTAATAAAAAAGTTAATACCCACAATTGGATGTGTCACATCTCTATTGATATAATTTAATCAATAGAGATTAATCAAAAGACTGCAACCTATATTATTGAGTAGAGATTAAAAGAAACCATTGCTCCCACAAGATTGGATCAAGATTAAGGCATGGCTTTTCTAGGATGCATAATCTTTTCAAATTGGCACATTCCACCCTCTGGACCCTAAAAAAAGACATTTTTCCTATATACAAAAGACATCCATTCCACAACAATGTCAGAAAGCCTTAAAGCATTTCAGTAACAACCTAAGTGCAATACAAAGTCAGAAATTTTACAAAATCTCATCAAAATCTGTTACAGGCATGATCTTTTCTAAGGCAAAATTCTCCTCTGGCTCTGGACCTGTAAAATTCAGAACAAATTATTTGCTGCCAAAATACAAATGAGAGACAGTATTAGGGTAAATGCCTCTTTTCCCATTGGGAGAAATTGGAAGGAGCACAGGGGTCACTGGACCCAAGCAGTTCCAAATACCTGCAGGACAAACTCCATTAGATTTCAAAGTCTGGGAGTCATTTTCCTTTGGGGCCCTTCAAAGTGGCAGTCCCAACAGTTTTAAGGGCTTATTCAGTGGCCTACCTCTCTCTGAAGGCAACCTCTTTGAAGGCAATACACTGGGGAGACAGCCTATTACTCAGCCCGACCCTCTCCAAGCATCAGGGCTGAACCAGGGTTCTCTGCCATTTCTGGGGCACACACTAAACTGCTCCATGTGATGGCAGCCAAGCTCTCTCCAATCCACAAGGAATGTGCTCCACCCTCTAAGGCAGCACAAATGTTCTACACAATAAGGTGAAAGGCCTGTCCTCTACCTTTGGGGCAAACTCACCCTCTCCAAGTGCTTGGGTGTGTCTGATTTCCTGGCCTGAGGTTTCTTGACTTTAGACTTAAGTTTCCATAGTTCTGCTCTGGAGCTACTTTTGCCCCAATGGGTCCCTTTTCTGTCCCTGTCCATCCAGACTGCAAGTGGTTCTGTCTATACAGATTCCAAAACATTCTTGTTGGCTTTCTATGCAGTAGCCTTGGATCATGCCCACCAGACAAAAGGACTTTCCACAAATCATTCCTGGATGACTCCATTTCCAATCCTGGATTTTTCTGAAATGACTGACTGGATCCACTTTTGATTAAATTTTCAAATGGAGCACCATTCTCTGAGGTCTGTATTCCTGGAAGCCCAGAATGTTTCAGTACATCAACTTCTGGTTTCTTTGTACCCAAGAGTTCAGTTCTCAATTTATCTCTTTCCTGTCATATTTTACCATAAACTGTGAGGAGAAACCAGGCTTCTTTTTCCACATTTAATTTGGAAATGTCTTTTGCTAAAAATCCAAGTTAATAACTTTTAAAATCTGCCTTCCAGCCAAAGCCACAAGTCAATTTTGCCAGATTATCTGTCATTTTTAAAGCAAGGATTGCCTTCTTTCCAGTTTGTAATAACACATGCCTCGTTTCTGTCTGACGACTAGCCAGAGGCATCCTTAGAGTCCACATTACTATCAACAGTCTCTTCAAAACATTTTAGGCCTTCTCTATCAAGCTTCTCACAACTCTCCCAGACTCTTCCCCTTATCCCTTTAAAAAGCCATTCCAACACATTTGGTATTTTCAAACCACAGCAGCACCCCATTTCTCTGGTACCAAAATCGGTTCCAGTTTGCTAGTTACTGGGATGTGATACAATGGAAATGAAGCAATTTTCTAAAAGTGGAATTTAACAAGTTGCACGTTTACAGTTCTGAAGCTGTGAAAGTGTCCAAATTAAAATAAGGCTATAGAAATGTCCAAGGTAAGGTATCCATTGAAAAATACATTCGTTTAGAAAGCTAATGACATTCAGGGTTTCTCTCTCAAATGTAAAGCACATGGTGAACATGCATCTACTAGCTTTCTCTCCAGGCTTCTTGTTTCATGAATGTCACCTGGGGCCATTTTCCTTCTTCACCTCCAAAGGTCTCTGGCTATATGGGCTCTTGTAGTTCTTATGGTTCTGTCATCATTCTCCAGCTTTCTCCAAAAATCTTCCTCTTTGAAGTGATTCCAGTAAACTAATCAAGTTCTACCTAGGATGGGTGGTGTCACATCTCCCTCTTTTCAGAGTTAATACCCACAATTGGACAAGTCACATCTCAGTGGGATAATCTAGTCAAGTTTCCAACATATAGTTCTGATAGGGTTTAAAAGAAAGGGCTACTCACACAAGATCATATCGGCACTGAAGCATGGCTTTACTAGGGCACATAATCCTTTCAAACTGGCACAACATTTAAGGACGAAATTTTAAGGATTTATTTGAGTGGATTGTGGAAAGATGGCAGAATGGGATGCCTTAGGATTCAGTCCTTCCAACACAACCAATATTAAACAGGCAGCAACAGTCTTCAACAACTATTTTGAGAATCTAGAGGCCAAAAGAACACTGTGCAGCTTCTAGGAAAGAGTAGGAAGAAGAGGCTGGTCAATTAAAATGAAGACCAGTATAATTCTTTCTCCACACTGCAGTTCCTAGTGACCTCCCCTCACCTTCACAATAGGTGCTGTGAGATATGGCCACCTGCTAGCTCAGTGGTGAAAAAATGGGGACATAAAAAAAAAAGATTCCACAAAAACAAAGATGTGCAAGGATGACAGCTGATCACAGTTTTGATTGCTAGCATCAGACGGCTGAAGCCCAGCTTTGAGAGAAGACATTGTTGCAGCCCACCTCAGAGAAAGCTGGCAGAAGAGAGAACTAAAAGATGCTAAACTTGCTCTGGCCTACACAGGAGAATTTCAAAGACTGCATTTTATTGGCAGTTCAAGAGATCTCAGCTTTGGAGACTGTGATGGTTAGGTTCTGATGTCAACTTGGCTAAATGATTATGCCCAGTTTTATGGTCAGGAAAGCACTGCATTCACTGTTGCTGCAAGCATATTTCATGGTTGGCTGTTAAACTGAAAGACTGGTATATTAAATCATCAGTCCTTTGATTGTATCAATGGCTGATTACATCTGTAATCAACTAAGGTGAATCTTCCACCAAGGTGATAATACAGTCAGTCAGGGGCTTTTAAGAGAGATGATGCTCTTTCACTGCTTCTTCAGCCAGTGAGCCTCTCCTGTAGAGTTCATGCAGAATTTTCTCAGAGCTGCCAGCTTCACAGCATGCCTTATGTATTTTGGACCCTTCCATTCCAATTGTTGCATGAGACAACTTTATAAATCTCATATTTATAGATCTCTTCTGTCAGTTTTGTTTCTCTAGAGAACACTGGCTAACACATCTTAGTACTGGGGGTGGTTCTTGAGAAACAGAGTCTTAAAATAGGGTTTTTAAAATTGGTTTTCTACTCTTACTAGACTCAGAGACACTAGTGTCTCTGTTTCCAATAATCAAGATGGCACTGACAGTCCATGGGTTGAATTGGCAAAAGAGATACTCAAAATATTGTCATTAGGTTCTATTAATTGTATGCTTAAATGAGGCAAGGCTCCGGTGAGGTTTTTGACACCTTTGTGTTGGGTTGGTGTCATTAAGGAATCCAGACAGGACAGCGAGTCAAAGCATAACAGAAAGCAGGAAGAAAGCAGGTGGGAGCCATCGAAAGGAAAAAAAATGGCTCTGGATCTCTTTCTGAGAGCTGCATTTTCAGAAGAAAACCATGCTGGGAGAGGAGGGTGCCTGCTAGGTGGTGTTCTGTCCCCTTATTGGATAGGAGTTTGCTAACGTATGATCTGATTGGTTGATGGGGTTCTGACATGCTACTTTCCTTTGATATGCAACTGCATGTACCATCAAGGGTCATCAAACAGGAAAAGGCCTTGACTATATGCCTATGACTATTTATCTTAACTGCATACTTGGTCTTGCTTCATTCACCTTCTGCTGGGTGTGGTACCAGCATGACTGGTGATCATTCATCTTACTGCCACATCTGGTTCTGCCAAAAGAAGCTGAGGGGACCCTGGGTCAAAAAGGTCCCTTTTATTTGTAAAGTTTCTTTTTCTGAGACCTGACACTTTAGAGAGTTTTGTGGAATTATGAGGTATAGTGAGGTTGACTGGTTGTTGTTACATATATTGGTTACAGTGATAAAGGAAAGGGATGAGCTGATGTTTTCAAATTTGCTTGTTAAGTGCCATATGAATGATGTAAAAGTTTCAGTGTGTGCCCTGAGAGAAAATCTTATTTTCTGTGGTGGCAAACCTGAGATCTCTGAAAACTAGACACAGAGCTTCATTGTGTGAGTAGCATATTCACATAAACTAAAATCTCAACTTTACAGGATGTCTTCTGTTAAATTAAAGGATTTGATTTGAAAACAATGGAATCCTAAAACATGGGATGGTGATAGATGGCTTGATAATGATGGCTATGGAGAGACAGGAACCGTGGAATCTGCTGAGCCTTTGGTAGATAGAACATTAATGGACTGTCCATAGAATAGAGCTTCCTGACCCCCAGCCTGCCTTAAGGAAATAGTTTCTCAGCCTCAGGTCTGCTCAGAGTGTTCTGCCATCCAACCCCAGCTTAACAAGTTTAACCCTTCAGTGCCTGCTAACCCTGTAACCACCTCCCTTGGGGAAATAATCCTCACTCCTCTGTCCAGAGCAACTAATTCTGTTTCACTTGATGAAACTGCAATGGAATACCCTAGGTAATTGGCTTGAAAGACATTTCTATTTCTTTTCATCACCCACACCCACCACCCGTTTTGCTTCAAGACCTATAACTAGACTAAAGCCCCAACAGGCCCATAAGGTGAGGTGCAAAGTATGACCCATGAGAACATATGCTGTACTCCAAAAGAACTGTATGAGTTTTACAGTCTATATAGATAGAAATATAAGGAATTGTAGTGGGATAACGGTGGAAGGAATATGAAGTTGGATCAAGCTGAATTTATTGATATGAGTCCATTACACAGAAGTTCTGCATTCAATGTTGTAGCTTGAGGGGTTAGAATGGTTGCTAACAGTTTATTTGGATGTTTGGCTGAAACATGGGTCAAGAGATGGCCAGGCATATCCCTGAGGTTGAAGTTTCAGAACTCCACTGGTATAATGTAGTTGATTGAATCCAGAGACTTAGCAAGATTAGAATGTTAGAGTGGATTTACCAAGAAAATTCTGCCCATAGACCCTAGGAATGTCCAGAGGACACATCTTTCACCAGAACCTTGAGAAATGAATACTTCAGGCTATCTCCATCATCCCTGCAGTGCTCTGTAGTCACCCATCTCTCTCGGTCAAAAATTACTGTCATAACAGCTGTCATTGAACTGGAAATCTGGGGATAGAATCCTGGGGATGATCAGATCCTGAATTGGCAGAACCTATGTGGCTACATAACCACAATAGACAAGGTGAGTGTGGCTATCATAAACAACAGCAGACATAAAGCATCAGTCAAAATAATCTGACTCACAAAGACCTATTGCATAGGCTAGTAGATCATGAGGTACAGAGAAGTAGAATAGATGGGTAGTCTATGAAATTCTTGTTTGAGTTGTGTAAGAATTAGAATTCTAGGTCAAGTGAATAGAAGTCTAACTTGAATTACAAAAACAGAGTCATGGCCTCTTAACCAATTCCCAAACTTGAGACAGTTTACAGATTTAGAGACCCTTGAATGAGGGGAAGGCTGTGTACCCTTGGGGAAGGAAACTTCAACACTTCCCAATATTTATACTATTAATCTTCTCCCCAAGGAGATGTGCAGTCTTTTACCAGGGTGACTGTGCACTGGGGAGAAATAAGTGTTAGATATATCAGGGATAACTGGGCACTTGCTCAGAAGTGACACTAATTACAGGAAAACCAAGACATCACTCATCTATACATCAGAGTAGGAGCTTATGAAGGTCAAGTGATCGATGGAGTTTTAGCTCAGATCTGTCTCACAGTGTGTCCAGCAGGTCCTCAGACCCATTTGATCATTTCCTCAGTTCCTAGAATACATAATTGGAATAAACATAGCCAGAAACTGGCAGAATCCCCACATTGGTTCTGTGACTCATGTATTGAGGGCTATTATGGTAAGAAATACCAAGTTGCATCCATTAAAACTTTTCCCTACCTACACAGTAAAATAGTGAAGCAGAAGCAATACTGTATTCCTGGAGGGATTGCAGAGATTAGTGCCACTCTTAAGTACTTGAAGAATGCGGGGGTAGTGATTCCCATCACATCTCCATTCAAATCTCTCCTATATGTCCTGTGCAGAAACATATGGGACTTGGAGGATGACCATGGGTTATCATAAACTTAACCAGGTGGTGAGTTAAATTGCAGCTGTCTTTCCAGATTTCCTGTCTCATTACTTGAGAGAATCAACATATTACCTGGTTGCTGGCATGCAGCTATTGATCTGGCAAATGTTGTTTTCTCAATAGCTGTCAGTATGTATCACCAGAAACAGTTTGCATTCAGCTTCCAAGACCAGCAGTATACCTTCACTGTCCTGCTTTAAGAGTGTATCAACTCTCCAGCACTATGTTGCGATCTTGTCCACAGGAATCTTGATTGTTTCTCCCTCTCACAAGACATCACATTGGTCCGTTGTATTGATGATCTCATGCTGATTGGAACTACTGAGCAAGAAGTAACAATGACTCTAGACTTATGTTGAGAAGGGATATCAACAGTAAAGCACAGGGTAATATAATTATCAATCAATAATCTTGGAGACACTAGTCCCTATTAGTTTCAGGATGCATCTTACCTAGGAATCTTCCAGGGATTATAGATTCTAGGAAAGCAAACTTATGGCATGAAGCCTTTATAGAGTCTCAGTTTGAGCTTGAGGTATTCATAAGAGTCAACAGGAGTGATGTTGGTTGGGCTTTTGCAAACCATGCTAATTAGAACTTTCTAACTGAAGTTTGCATAAAAGTAGTCTCTAGAATAGTATCTTGAGTCTATTTGATCTCTCTAGGTCACTAATGCCTTATTTTATTAGACTTCTTTTCCTGCTTTTGGTCTGGAAGGTATTGTCCATCCCACATTGCCAAGGTCAGATTCATCCCCAGAAGTCATGCCTCATGTTGTCAGGAAGATTTTCCTGAATGCCCTGTAGTGGGGAGGGTAAGGAATTTTCTTGCTGAATTGGGCTTAGAGAGAGAGAGGCCACATCTGAACAACAATAGAGGTTTTCTGGAAGTAATTCTCAGGCCTTATTACAGGTAGTTTTACTTTATCACCTACAGAAATAAGTTTCATAAAGGCAAGCCTCAAAATCAGGGGCTTGGCTTATTTTCTTCAGTATCCTTAATGTTTGAGAGAGTACCCAGGTTTTCCATATGGGAATGGTTAATAGTTAACAGGCCATAATTATCCCCCCCTTTGGACCCTCAAGAAACTCTATCAATATTTTTAAATGATCATCGCACCATAGTCTGAGATGTATCTTGGGATTACATTAAGCCATACAGAATTACAGTACCTTGTTCCCTTTCTGGACTCCAAGAGTTTGTGTTGTTTAAATGAGCTGCCCAAGCAGGCTGATTTAGTTTATGATGTACTAACTTCTCTGCCTTTGGTCTCATATAATAGGTAAAGTTCTGGAATACATGCATTCACATATTTTACTCTGTATTTTGATTTACCTTAGACCCAGCCAAGTTGGTATCATTTTTAACTTTAATAGAGGCCTGATCTTTTTTTGTCTACTTTAATTGTTATTATAATATAGCTCTGCTAACTTTAGGGACAGTAGCAATTCATTTTTAGGTCTTAGGTGTTACAGAGTTTTTCAAAGTTCCAGGGAAATACCAGCTGATACAAATATAGCTCAGTGTCTCAAAATCTAGAAATACTTTTACAACTACAGGCTGTATGGCTGCTATAAAGAATATAAAGAAATAAAGAACATCTGGAAGACATTAGTGTAAGAGGTAGGATTAAAAGAAGACCTGCTGAATTTGTTGGGAGTAGATGACATTAGGGTGGTGTCCACAGTAAACTGTGGAGATTGTAATCTGCTTTATGTTATTTGATTTATGAAAGACAGTCTGGGAGGAAGAGAATATTTGTTTACCCCAAATGGTTATCTTAAGTATGAGGGAACAGCACTGAAAGATAACTACTCTGTTCCCTTAGGAAATGCATGCATGCCTTTTGTCATCCTGCAGCATATAAGCAGGATCTGGTTAATAATAAAGTTGTCTGTTGTCTGTTATCACTGATCTTCAGACCCCCTGATCCTGTCTCTTTCTCATCATTCCCTAATATCCTTTGAGCTCTGGTCCCAAAGGAAGCAACCACTAGAAGAGCATAAAGAAGAATTCAAAAGACTAGATAGAAGACTAGCAGATCCCACAGAGATGAAAGATACAGCAGACCAAGTTAGAAATATACTAGAGACACATGTTAGCAGATTCAAAGAATTAGAAGGAAGAATAAGTGAGCTAGAAGACAGAACAGTTGAACTAAAGCACACAAAAAAACAAATGGCAAGAAAGATTAAAAAAATGGAACTGGATCTTAGGAAATGACAGACATGCACAAGAATAAGAATCATTGGTGTTCTAGGAGAAGAGAATAGTAAAGGGCTGGGAAAGTTAGTTGAACATTTAATTGGGGAAAACTTCCAAACTCTCATAACAGAAATAAATATGCAAATCAAAGAGGCCCAGTGAAATCTAAGAATAAATCCAAATAGGCCTACAGTGTGATTAGTATCCTATTAATCACATACTAATTACACTGTAAAATATTGACGAGAAACAGAAAGTTCTGAAAGTAGCACAAGAAAAGTGATCTGCTACCTACAAGGGAAAACACATAAAACTGAGTTGGGACTACTCAGCAGGCACCATGGGAGCAAAAAGGCAGTGCTATGATATATTTAAGATCCTGAATGAGAAAAACTTCCAGCCAAGAATTCTTTAACCACCCAAGTTTCCTTCAAAGTTGAGGGAGAGGTTAAAATCTTCAAGAACAAACACAGACTGAAATAACTCGTCACAGCAGACTACCCTACAAGAAATACTAAAGGAACTCCTGTTAGCTGGAACAAAAAAGAAGACAGGACAGTGAGGCCTGGAAAAGAGCACAGAATTGAAGAGTATAGTAATGGTAGTTTAAAGGATAAAAAGAGAGGGAAAAGGATGTATATATCTGACAGGTAAAAACTAAAGGATAAGATGGTAGATTCAAGAAGAGCTTATACAGTAATAACTATGAGGATGAACTAAACTCACCAATTAAAAGATACAGATTGACAGAATGGATTAAGAAATATAATCCAGCTATATGCTGCATATAAGAGAAGGATCTTAAACCCAAGGACACAGATAGATTGAAAGTGAAAGGATGGAAAAAGATGCTCTATGCAGGCTGTAGCCAAAGGAAAACAGGAGTAGATATACTAATATCAGATAAAATAGACTTTAACTCTAAAGACATCATAAGAGACAAAGAAAGTCACTACATAGTAATAAAAGGGACAATTCACCAAGCAGAAGTAGCAAACATTAATGTTTATGCTTCCAGTCAAAGAGCTCCAAAGTACATGAGGCAAACATTGGCAAATTGAAGAGAGCTATAGTTGTTTCAGCAATAATAGTGGGAGACTTCTCTGCTATAGATAGAACAACCAGACAGAGGATCAACAAAGAAATAGAGAACCTAAATAATGTGATAAGTGAATTAGACCTAATAGATGTATATAGACCATTACACCCAAAACAACTGGATGTATATTCTTCTGTAGTGCACTTAGAACATTCTCCAGGATGGACCATATGCGGGAACCAAAAAATGAGTCTTTATAAATTTAATAAGATTGAAATTATCCCAAACACTTTCTCTGAGCACAGTAGAGTAAAACTGGAAATTAATAATCACCAAGGCACCAGTGCTTTCACAAATATATGGAGATTAAACAACACACTCTTAAATAATCAGTCAGTCAGTGAAGAAATTGCTAGAGAAATCAATAAATATCTGGAGACAAGTGGTGAGAACATGACATATCAGAACTTATAGGATGCAACAAAGGCAGTGCTGAGAGGGAAATTCATTGCCCTGCATGCCTACATGAAAAATAAGAATGCGCAAAAATCAAACACTTCACTGCTCACATGGAGAATTTGGAGAAAGAATGGCAAACTCTCCTGAAAGCAAATAAAAGAAGAGAAATAACAGATTAAAGCAGAAACAAACAAACTGTAAAACAATAAAAGAATAGAAAGAATCAACAAAACCAAAAGTTAGTTCTTTGAGAAAATCAATAAAATTGATGGAAACTTTGTTAGACTACAAGAAAAAAGAAAGAGGACACAAATAAACATTCATGAGTAGTTCCATATTCTGTGCTCCCTCTGGAGTTTTCATTTGGTTCTTTGGCCGGGCCATTTCTGTTTGGATCTTCACACGCTTGGTAATTTTCTGTCATGTTTGGGGCATTTGATTATCTTATTCAAGTTATTTTGCAATAACCTAAAGTTTTGTAATTATGTGGTTTTGTGTTGAAGGTTTCCTTTTTCAGTAATTCCTGCCAAACCAAGGACTGGATTTCTTATAGGAAGGAAAGTTCTACTGGGGCTTAGGCAGTGGTGCACTGATATTTCTGTGCCAGAACATCCACTCATCAAACAGAGGAACCCAGGCTCAATTACTGGCCCATGCACCCAAAATCTATCTATCTATCTGTCTGTCTATCATCTATCTATCTATCTATCTATCTATCTATCTATCTATCTATCTATCATCTATCTATCTATCTATCTATCTATCTATCTATCTATCTATCTATCTGTCTCTGTCTATAGATACATAATTAAACTAAAATCAAAACATAAAGTAAAATAAAATGAAAATATGAAAGAAAAAACATGCTTCAACAGTAGTAGGCCCCAAAGACAGAAGGAGACACCCCAAGATATATTGGGGATGAACTAAGACTGGTGCCCACACAAAGAAAAGAAAAGAATTTAAAATACTAATAATAACATAAAATAAAATAGAAAATATAAACACATAAAAACTATATATAAATTGAAATAAAAATAATACTAATAAAAGAATGTAAATAGAAAAATATTTATTTACTAAAAGCAAAAAAAAAAAGAAAGAGAAACACCTAGGTCTCACTAACAGGTAACATTCCTGAGGTTCCTCCCCTCCTCAGGCCTTCCCCACTTGATTGCAATGGCCAGCTGGGAAGCTGGCATACATGGCAGGGTGACTGCTCCCAGTCCATGTCAGTAGGGCAGCTGGTCGTGGAATGGGGTGGGAGAGCCACAGAAGCACCCAAAGGGGAGTAGCCAACCCACAGCACCTGGCACCGTTGAATCCACCACACACCATGTCCAACAGCTCAGCCATTGGTGGCACCTCACAGTGTCCAAATGCCCGGCTTTTTACAGTAGACAGTCAGGCCCACTTTCTGGCTCCACATGAGTACCACCAGCTTCATAACCACATGGGGAGATTTACCCAGACAATAGCTAGGACAGGCTGGAGTGGAGGGAGTTGAATCCCCTCCAATCTGCACCTCCCCATGTGCCACCATCGCCTCCAATTCAAACCACACTTTTCTCCCCACCCTGATCCCCCTGCCTCTCTCCTCCCCAAGAATCCCTCACCAATCTGGGACCACAGTTCTGAAATTCTCTCCCCATCCCCTATCTTGTCCCATGGAGCAGGATTGAATGCAATCCACCCAATTCCAACATTTTCTCAGACGTCCATCACAATATGTATTAAAAAAACAAAAAACCTCATTGAGTATTTACATAGCTAGAGTATACCTGATGTTTTAAAAATATTAACTCATTTAATCTTTGCAACAGTGCCACGAGGTAAGTACTATTATTATGCTTATTTTACAGATGAGGAAATTGAAAATAAAGAAATGAAACAACTCACTCAAAGACACGTGGTTCAGAAATCAAGATGGGAATGGAAACCCAGGTTTTTTAACCCAAGCACTATACTTCTTAACCAAAATATTATATTACTGCTTTGAAAATTTTTGTTATTAATTTTTCCTATTTCCTCCAGTACATTCTAAACTTCTTAAAAATTCTTAAATGTGTATATCTATTTTAAAAAATAGAAAATAAAGGTTAACATTAAGAAAAAAGATAAGTTGCCTAATATCCCACAACTTGGAAACATGGTGATATAAAGTCTAAATAATATATTTCTACTGTTTTATGATTTTTTTAATTCAATGACTTCATATATGTATGTATTTAAGTAGTTTAAATCTTATAATTATTTTTAAAACCAATATTGTATAAAGTTACCATCTTTCTTACTTAATCAGTGCCTTAGACAATTAATTTGTTTCCAACAATGACATGAATAATTTTTTGAAATATGTTATTGTTCAAATATGTGCTTATAGTTAATTTTAGGCAATGGCATTGGCAAATTATCCTTTGGAATATGTACCACCTGATGTTTCTATCAGCTAAGAATAAAATGAACTGATTTCACAACACTGGGTTTACATTTTCTTATCTGGTAAAGGAAAAAGATATGAAAGGAAATCTAATTTCCAGACATACGATGAAACATAGAAAGGTCTTCTTCATCTCCAATTTATATAGAATAGTTCATACTTATCTTCTTATCATATTTAACATTCAATTTACTAGATTTCACTTTTTATAATATTTAATACAGTTAGAGGATAACAAAGATTTGCTTTAGAGTTGAGCTACTTACCTAACAACTATTAAATACAACTATTGAATAATAACTATTAAATACAACTATTGAATAATATTTTACATATTTAAAATGCCTACTTTATCATATACTAAATTTCTGTAGATATGTTTCTATAAATCTTAACTGTGTTTTTGTTCAAATTTTCTAGACTATTCTTTTTAATCCTTTTTCTTAATATGGTAGTAACTGATATATTTCACTATTTTTTAGAGAAAATAATTCCAAGATTTCCACATCGAATTACATTTGATTTTGCAAAGTTCCCTACCTATTAACATTAAAATTTGAAATTTATTATTTTCCATTTCTTCCTCAGGTCACTTGAATACCAGCTCTTTTGTCCCAGTTGATGGGTTACAAAATGACTGTGTGGTCACTGAGTTTGTATTGCAGGCCCTTTCTTGTTCTTAACTGACAAAATCTGCCCTCATCTTGACATGCTTTTTGCTCTATTTAGGGATCTTCCTGGGACACCTTTTGATTTTGTTTTTAGTGATTTTTGATTCCCACTTATATTCCTCCATGAACTTTCTGCTGGCTAAATTGCCCCTCATTGATGTAGGCCTTTCTTCTACCACAATCCCCAAGATAATTACAGATCTTATAAATGAATATAAAGTGATTTTTCCCCAAGGCTATATGGTAGAGACACATTTCATTCACACCATAGAAGGAGTGGAGATGGTGGTTCTCATAGCCATGGTGATTGACAGGAACACAGCAATCTGCAAGCCTCTTCACTACTTGAATATCATGTAATAATAAAACACATTTCATTTGTAGTCACTGCCTGGGTAACTGGGCTTCTGTTATAAACTTGCCATTTTGTAAAAACAGCTTTTACTGTGGCTCCCCAAGATCATAAAACTTGCATGCATAGATGGATACACATGTGAATTTATCATTTCTGACAACAGTGAATGTATGCTCAAGGGCACGTTCTTCCTACTGATCATTTTCTATATCTTTGTTTCAGTCACCATCTGGAAACATTCTTCAGAGGATTTATCCAAGGCATTTGCCACATTTGTCAACTCATACCACTGTGCTTATTTTGTTTTTCCTTCTATGCACATTTCCTTATGTGTGGCCATCTCCCACATGATCAATTGATAAAAATCTGTTCATAGTGGATTTTGCTATCAACCTCTCTTGAATCCTGCAATCTATATTTTAAGGAACAAAGAAATAAAGACAGGGTAAAAAGATTGAGCAAAAAGAAATCTTTTGCTAGATTTCTGTGACAACATTTCTTTTGAGAGATTTTGAACTCCAAGCTGTGCATCTACACTTTGGAATCGCAAATTTAACTTATCTAGAATAAATTCATCATCTACCGTCTTAAAACTGTTTCTGCTTCATCAGTAGAACATGAGGCTATCACCATTATCATCGGGGAGCAGTAAATCTATTGTACTAAGTAAAATATTCATATAGAGAGAATCAATGACTGCCAAAGGATATTTTAATCTTCATATTTTGATTATTTTTCAAATAAATCAGTTTAATAATAAGGTTCAAAATAACTGTAAATTTGTTGTCCTTTTTTGTATTACTTACCAAAAGACTGAGAGAAAAAATTTGAGTGGCAGATATTCTACTTTGGAAGGGAGTCCTGAAAGAAATCAATTCAAAAATATGAAAGTGAGAGAGGGAAGGGAAATTTTCCAGTAGAGAATAATTAGCTTCCTTCCACTGTGGACACCCATGAAGCAACGTTGCTATGCACACCAAGAGACTATGTAGATTCTTTGACTCTCAGTTGTCCCCTTTCAGATGCCTGGAACCTAAGTATTAAGTTAGTGGTAAAGGAAAGCACTGGGGAATTAAGTCCACGCCTTTTCCAGCCTTATGAACTGAATGAGCAGTGGCAGTGGCAGTGGTAGAAGATGAAATTCTTGATGAGGGCTGATTAGTCTTAGTCTTCCAAGACTTGTAATTTTGGATTTGACAGTCTATATAATCCTGTTGTAAACAATCTGTTTGACTACAATCAATATATCTCTTTTAGATTAAGCAGCAGGTATTAAAGGTTGGTTGCTGTTTTTGCTTTCCCCAAACATAAAATAGAAAAGATATCTGTGTGCTACGGAAATGACAAAAAAGTCAAATTTCAGGTTATGAAACTAATTAATTAGCAATAAGGAAGGAGCTGAAGTAAAAAGCCTGTGCTTCTGAATGAAGACTAAAAATACAAGGATTAGAATAGTGAAGAGAGTCCAGAAAAAGAGATAAATTTCATCCTGCATGGTTTCTCAAAACACAGAGGAAAACATCCCTACATTGTGTTCAAATAAGTAAAAAATTTGAACAAACAAATAAAAGGTTGGATTCTGCAAGCACACAAGTATAAGTCACTTGTATTTTAAACAAATTAATTGGAGCAAAACATTTTAGAATTGCAGCACAAATCACTGTAAAATATAAAAGGTGAAATATTTTCAATTTTGGGGTAAAGTATGACTTTTTATGCAAGGTAACAAAAGAAAAGAACATTAAAAAAGAAGCCTGATAGATTAAATTGTCAGAAAGTAAAGCTATGCAGATTGAGTTATGTACTCCGGAAAAAAAAAAAAACATGTTTTAATCTTAATGCATTTCCTGTGGGTGTAAAATGATTATAAATAAGACTCTGAGGGTGTTAATTTTAGTTAAAGAGTGGCCAACTGAACTGTGATGGGTCTAAATCCTAGTACTGGAGACCTTCAAAGGAAAGAAAGTCATGAGGCGTTACCAGTAGTCACAGGTCATCAGGAACTGGAAGGGAAAGGAGAAGACGTTACTATGTGCAGCACCATGTGACAGGAAACCCAAGGGACTCCAGCATCACTGGCAGTGGCACTCGAATGCCTCTATCTTTGAGGAAGCATTACCTTGTTGATGGACTTTTCTTAGTTCCCTCCATGAGCCCATAAATTACCAAATTTAAGCCAACTTATTTTATGGTAATTGTCATAGCATTCTAGAAAGTTAGGTAGAGGAAAATTACACTTTACGAAGAATTATTTGTACCCCATGTATGACAAGGCATTGATACTTACTGAACATGCAGAATATTATAACTGTTCAAATCTATAAACAATAGATCAATCTGGCATTTCAAAAAAATAAATAATACGAATGACCAATACACAAGCTATGTCTCTGAAATTGGTAATTAAAACAATGCAAACTCAAACAATGTGCCAGTTTTTGGTCTTTACTTATTTATGGTTTTATTCAACAATTACTTAATGGGCAACAGTGGTAGATGTTGGGGATACAGTGATGAAAAGGACAGCCACAGTACTTTGCTTCATACAGTTTGCAGTGGTTTAACTTGCAATCATTTGTCTTTTATTAGGCAAGAAGTCCATAATAAGTCATTGAATAAAAATATTCAAGTAATAAAAAAATACCTCATTGCCACTGTCTTAAAATATATGCAAATTGAAATAGAATATACAACAAAATTTTAATGTTATTTTTGGTATTACTTTTTCATAAGTAGGTTTTATTTTGGTCTTTATTCATATGTGATTTTTATTTTAATTGACATAATTTAATTGGGAATTAAGGGTGTGTTTCCTTCTAGTTTGCTAGCTGCTGGAATGCAATATACCAAAAACAGAAGGCTTCTAAAAAGGGGAATTTAAGAAGTCACAAGTTAACAGTTTTTAGGCCATGGAAATGTCCCAATTAAAGAAAATCTATAGAAATGTTCAATCTAAGGTATCCAGTGAAAGATACCTTGATTCAAGAAGGCTGATGAAATTCAGGGTTTCTCCCTCAAGTGGAAGGGCAGGTGGCAAACATGGTCAGGGTTCCTCTCTCGGCTGGAAGGTACATGGTGAACACAGCATCATCTGCTAGCTTCCTTTCTAGCTCTCCAGGAGACACTTTCCTTCTTCATCTCCAAAGGTTGCTGGCTGGTGGATTTTCTGCTTCATGGTGCTACAGCTTTCTCTGCTCTCTCAGATTCTCACGGCTTTCTCTCTTGTCATTCTCTGTTTTTTTCCAAAGTGCTTCTTCTTTTAAAGATTCCAGTAAAACTGATCCAAGACACACTTACTTTAACACCCACTCTTGAGTGAGTCACATCTGCATGGTGATAATCTAATCGAGATTCCCACATACAGTGCTAAATAGGGTTTAAGAGAAATGGTTGCTCCCAGAAGATTAGATTAGGATTAGTGCATGGCTTTTCTATAGTGCATAAATTTTTTCCAACCAGCACATTCCACCCTTTCAACCCTAAAAAAGGTATGTTTTCCCATATACAAAATACATTCATTCCATAACAATATCAGAGACTCTTAAACCATTTCAGTAACAATACAAATACAATGCAAGGTTAAAACCAATATAAAGTCTGTTATAGACATGGCCTGTGAAATATGATGGAGAAATGTGATCTTGAATTTTAATTGATATATGCTTGATTTCTCTTTTTTATAGCACTTATCACCTTCAAAAATACTGCATGATGTATTTATTCATTTATTACTGCTATTACATTTTATGTGTCCCCCCTAAATTAAAGCTCCACAAAGGCAGAGATTTTGTTATAGCATCAAGAACAGTGCTTGATACATTGATGATCTGTAAATGTATGTTGAATGAGGAATGATGATTGAATGAATGATTCTCCCTATCTAACTCTATGTTTAAAGTGAGTTGAATTTTCCAATATGTGACTGGTTGGAACCATACATGCTGCAAAATATCAGAGAAACAAGCCTTTGCATTTTATTTAAGCCTTTGCTGCCCCTTGAGATTCAACACTCTTTCTCTCATTGGCTGGTCACTATTCTATGTGTGATTAATGCCTGAGATTGCTTAGATGTGAAGTAAAAGAATATTTGGAGAGTGTGGACTCTAAGAGTGGGTGCTGACTAATGTGATAAAGAGATAGAACATTCCAAATACAGATGCATGACATGGAAAACATTTTGTTGGACATATATAGGATTAAAGAAATGAGAGATACTGTATAATAACCATGCAGAGAAACACACTGCTAGGGGAATATTACCCAGTATGAACCTCTTTGCCTCCAAATTCCTCCTCTCTACCTGATTATTTCCACGTGATTTCTTCCCTTGCCTCTCTTATCTAACTTATCTAACTTCTAATGAGCTCATTTCTCCTATTCATTTTCTCAGCGTTTTTACTGAGCTCATATTTTGCTGCTTACAGCATATTGTTCCAGAATATAGTGGATGGGCAAACAGCACATCAATGTGTAGTGCCCTCATTTTTTAATTCTTCCTTAATTTTTGCATTCTGCTTCTTCTCTACTGATTGAGCCAGTGGATAGAGTAAATGACTCTGTCGTGTCTGAATTTGCATTGATTGGAATAACAAGTTTGTGGGAGATTCATCATTTTTTTTTGGTTCATTGCTGTGTTCAGTGTGGGGATTATCCTGGGGAACTTCTTCATTGTGCTCACAGTTATTATTGACTGTCGTTTGCATTTTCCCATGTACTATCTACTGGCCAATCTCTCTCTTCTAAATCTGGGTCTTTCCACTACTACCATTCCCAAAATGATCTCTGACCTTTTCACTGAATGCAACATCATTTCTTTTCCGAAATGCATGTACAAATATTTTTTATGCATGTCATGGGAGGAGTTGAGATGGTGCTACTCATAGCCATGGCATATGACAGGCACACAGCAATCTGTAAGCCTCTCCATTACCTGACCATCATGAGATAGTTTTTATTATGATTTTTCATGGGTCATGAAACTAGCATGTGTAGACACTTAGAAGCAAGACTATGTAATCATTGCTAACAGTGAATTTATATCCATGGCCACTTTATTTTCTTTAATTATATCCTATATCTTCATTTTGCTCACTGTCAAATGTTCTTCAGGAAATTTATCCAAAGCTTTGTCACATTGTCAGCTCACCTCACGGTGGTGATGCTGTTTTTTATGCCGTGCATGTTTCTCTATGTGTGGCTTTTCCTTGCAACATCACTGGGTAAGTGTTTATTCATTGTCGATTTTGCTATCACTCCTGTTTTGAATTCTGCCAACTATACATTATGAAATGAAGACATGAAAGAAGCCATGAGAAGATCAGGAAAAAAGATTGTGGGTCATGGCAGAACCTCATGACAAAGGATACAGGTCACAAATACAAGATGATGCCAAGTCTCACCAAGAGCACAGAGACCCACATATCTGTCATCATTATCCTGGTAAGAGAAACTAGTAAGGAAGATAGCACAACATAGTACATCTGTAGAGAATGAGCTTAAGTTAGAGGTGACAAGTTGCCAACCACAGAAAATAGTTTGATTTCATCTACTTCCACTGAGAAGGGAGATGAGAATAGAAAACTGAGCTGATTCCCAGGAGTAAACTTGATATACAAATACCATTTTCCAGGTAGCATTTTCTGGGACTTTCTACTTATAATTACCTTCAGTTGGTAATAAGTCCTTCATTAGATAGATAAATATTTCTCATAGTGAGCTGAGGGATCCAATAGATAAAATGCAAGCTTAGATAAACCATAAAACAATAAAGTATATATTTTAATTTCAGTTTAAATTAGAATGAGAGGAAAATCAATTATGTGTTACCTATGCTAATCCTTTCACTCAGACTTTACCAGGAGCTTTGTCAGTTTATGATGCAATTTTAGTTTTGTGTTTAGGTTTGAGTAACTTCAGGTATAAAGTAAATTTCTCTAATAGTAGCAATATTTTAGACAGTTATAGACTGGAGCTTTTTGTGTTTTCTGTGTTTCCCTATTATTCTAAAACTGAGAACTTCTAACATTCAATTAACCCAGGTCTTTTCTCAAAAATAAAAAGGCATAGGGAGAACAGCTCTTCCACAGGGAAATAATCTCCCAAACAGGTGTGTTTTAGAAGGCTTGATTTCTTTGACTATTGTTTTCTGGTCAGGCAAAAGCTCACCCAGAACTTATACAACTGTGTTTGATAGTCTTGGATAACTGTAAACACAGTAAAAATTTACAACATGAATTATCTAATGAATATTGTCTGGACTTCCTTTTTACACTTGATCAAAGGGCATGTGTTTAAAGAACCTCTTTTTTTTCTTTTTTCTTTTCTGTTATCTATTAATTTTCTCTGGCACTATCCATCTGAAATCCCTGCAGCTAAATCCACTGATAAGCCCCATTTGTAGGCTTAGGCAAATACATAACTTGAGCAAGTCTCATCTGAACAGCTGTAAAACATTAGTCTCAGCTCTTTCTGGTACTTTCAGGTAGCTTCTCCTACCTTGTTAGTCCAGGAATCTTCTCTGCTGCTAAGAAAACCCATGATCCATACCCCAGGATATGATCCTCAAATTACAGCATACTCTAAACCTGACTGGCCACTCTCTAGAAGTTTATTCTGGCTTAGATTCTCCCTCCTTCATGTTAATGTGACATTATGCTGGAACTACAGTCTTCCACTGAGAGTAAAGAACAGGAGCATATTAGCATGATATAATGACTTATGGGGCAGTGAATTGTTTACAGTACTGCAAAAAAAGCCCTCTATGAGGGCAAACAGGAGAAACTTCCCTCAGAGTAGTTGTGCTTCTCCTAAGCAACTTATCTTATTTTATGGATACTATGATTTATCTAACTGCTCTAATTTCTTTTTTATGATATTTCTGCAGCTTCTGTTCTTCTCTATGAATTTTTGCAATGACACTACTTTTCAACAATTAGTTTGGGATCAGCCAACACTCCTCATGCTGCTGCCAGTTTTGAGTAAGTTATTCCACTTGTTTCTGGGCAAGTAAAAATGAAATACAGTTCAATACAAATATACTTCTAAACAAAATAGACCCTTGACACTTTCAGGTCTCCATGATAAACTGGAGATCAGACTTTTTAAATCTATATATCAGTGATAAAGCCAAGTTCCTACAAAGAGATGCACTAGGCATTTCTCAACGGCTTGTCACAGGTTCTTTCAAATGATTATCTCCTTTTCACATCAACATGCTTCTATTTTAAATAACTCTAGGTAACTCCCTACATGTTTTCTTTTATATTTGTATCTGCAAACTTTTTCTCAAATAAACCTTCCCAAGATTTCTGAACAAATTGATGCAATAAAATACAAGTTTTATTTAGTGCCCACTCCAATCAGGAAGTATTTTATCCTTTTAGTCAAAATCTTTCAAAGAGAACTTCATGCTAGCCCTGTAAAGTTTGGAAACACAAGTGTATATTCGTGGGTAAACACTTGCTGTATTTGAAAATAGAAAAATAGGTATTTTCTGATTCATCTGACACTTATAGCCATTGCTCATAGATAACAGGGTAGGTGGATTTGTTTCTTCAGATTTCACTCTGACACTAGACATGAAGGTATGTCTATTCCCCCAAATGTATTTTCGTCTGCTCTCAGTCATTCCAAGTAATCCATACCCAAAGATCAGCCTCTATAATGTGATTATTTTATGCTAATCATTATATTACTTCAAACCTTCCCTCTTCCTCTACATTCACCAAACAATTTTTCTGATATTCTCTCATAGGGAAACCAGTGTTACTCAAAGAATCAACATCCAAGAGAAACAAATAATGGGCTGGGTATTGGCCTTCTCAGCAGCAACAGTGAGCCACTCTCCTATGCAGCCAATTAGTTTCTTTACTATAGAAAGAACCTTATACATAGCTTTGTCTTGAGGATGATGATTATTTACAGAAAAGAAGACTAAGTTCTCTGACTCCCCCTTCTAAAAATGCACATCTTGTGACTGAACAGGCAGGTACTGCTGCTCCCTGTCTCTATCCCTCTTGACTCCTTTTCAATTACAACCCTTCTGTGAAATATTTATGTCAAATATTTTCTTTTTCTCCTTCTTGAAATATTTTGCCATTTTTGTCAACACCATCTCTCTCCTATACTCAAATTTCAATCACTGAATTCTATTATGTCTTATACAATTAATCCCACACAGCCCTTTAATATTTTCGATTAATTTCTCTTGTGTGACAATTTTTCAAGATTCGTGTGTTTCTGATTTTTCTGCTCTCTGACTTGTTTTAAACTTCATTTTCATTTGTACAAAGAAAGAAATAAGGGGACTGGGAAGAGTAATGTCTGGTGAAAGAAAGCAAAATATCTCTTTAAGGAGAGAAGGCAGATTTCATTTTAAAAGAAATGAGAACTCTGGGAATCTTCCAAATAGGTTAGAATGATTCTATGAAAGTATAAATAATTCTAGCTGTTTCTAATAAGCAGGTATATAATGTTATTGAGAAAAACCACTGGGTTGGAAGATAAGAGGTATGACTTCTGATTCTGTCTTTATGAATTATTGCTGTGAATTCACTAGCTAGAATTTAAACTCACTGGATTGTTTACCTCTATAATGAAGTGATTGGATGAGTTAATCTCAAAATTTTTTCTCACTTCTATACAAACCTATAATTCTTTTCTTCATCCTTTGTTTTCTATAAAATATGTGTCAATATTTCATGTTTGCAGATCTATCTCCTCCAGGCCCTTATTGACTTAGAAACTTTAAATCTCCTATAGGAAAAGATGACAAATTCTACTGGGGACCTGGCTTCTGAAAAGTCCCTGGGAACTTCATGAAATCATCAATGTTTCCTAAACATTGAATATATGGTCTTTTTCTCTGAATACACTTTCTCAGGTTCTCAGTATTTCCGCAATGAGATACACCCTAAATTCAAATGTTTTTAACAGAACAGGTGGGACTTTCTTCACTTAGCTACATACTCACTTTTTATATATACCTAGATTGTCATCAGGAAGGAAAGCCCAGAGAAGGTAATATTAAATACGATTTCTCTTTATATTTGTGGAACTTATTTATTTCTACTATGACAGCTTGCACCTTATCTCTAGAAAGTCCACTCAACAAATAGTTCTCAAACTCCTACGTGCTAGGCACCATTTTTGCAGGCAATAAAACATTGAACAAGGCAAAGAGGATCCCTGCACTCATGGACTTTAATTTTACATTTATGAAAAGCTATAAAAGTTGGAACTAAGGTAAGTAAAAATATTGCCTAGAGGCTAAAGTTCTGTTTTTGTGAATTATTTTTTATGAGTATTGTTTACAATTTATATTACAAATTATTTTAAGAGGTGCCTCACCTGTTAATTAGTTGAACCACACCAATGGTCTCCAACTACCCACTCCATTGCACTCCCCACTCCCTGCTTTCTTGCCACATCCATTCACTTAAGTATTTGAACGCTTAACTTTTCATCATATCAGCAACTTTTTTCCTCCAGTTGCACTATTATTTTCCCATCCTTCCTGTCAGAATATTCCAAAAACAGTGAATGAAAACCCAAGCAAACTTCACAATCTCAGATGTTCATAATGCATCCTCTGTGTTGGGATGAACAAAGATGGACAATGTTCCACCCATGACTCTTTTGTTCATCATTTTATCCCCCTTGTCTCTCTTGTTATTTAGGAATCTTTTTTATTCCTTTCCCTTTCTCTCCTTTTATTTTCCAACTCTTCCCCTTCTTTATAAATGGTACCTTAAATCTTTAGATTAATGGGTTCATGTTGCATGGACTTTCCCTCTTTAAAAAACTTAATCACTTCACGCATCAAAGCAAACATCATTTCAGTAATGCTAAGATAATAGTAATAGTATTTTCCAAAGCTGAGAAAAGTAACTTAGATTCTTTAAATGCATTTAAAAGATAGAATACCTACTTTCATAGTGAGAGTCCTGGAGTGATTGATTTATATGCTTTATCTTTGTTTAACTGGGCAAAAACATTTTATCTTAAGCAGTCAGCATGATTCTTCAGCTTCAAGTTTATTTATTCAAAGATGTTGAATTTGATGGTGAGCTTAGAAGCCACTAAAGTACCTTTGGCTCAGCAAAGTAGAGGATACGGCCTTGGAACTTTCCCTAGGTCAGGGATGATCCTCTTAACTCTCTACTGTTTTCTTCTCAGAGTCAATTCCCTTTCCAAAATCCTTTGCCCCTATGCTCCAGTGACCAGAATGATTTAAATATAGGTGAGAAATCAACTGCTGGGAGTATGAGTGAATTTAAATTAATGAAAATGAAAGTGTCTAATTCACTGAGAAAATCATAGAAAGAATACTCAGAAGAAGTGAGTAGGAAACAATAAAGAAATTGAAAGCAAACTGGAAATCTGAAAGGAATCTAGTGCATTTGTTTCCATCCACTATGTTCATCTTAAAGTATTATCTTTTCTTATCTTATTATATCTTATTCCCTCTATTATCTCTGACCACTTATTGCAATGTTCTTGATAATTCCCACTGCAAGATGATCAACCTTTTTCATTCTGAATTAAATGAGACCACCAGAACATCCATCTCCTTATAATTAGTTCATGTTTCAGAATTCATTTGGAGTGGCCAAACTTAGTCAAAGTGAAGCAAGGCAGACATTTTGTCAGGTACCTGGATGAAATGCCCAAAAATGTTTCAAAGTTTTAATTTATACAAAGTCCAAGTATTTTGACTGACTGTTTACTTATTGAACTCTGTTACTCCCATGACAATCTCATCTATAAATCAGTTTCAGACAGTTTGTAAAAACGGCTGATTAGGGACTTCAGGGTACATCAATGGTAGAATTCTCAACTGCCATGTGAGAGACTGGGTTCAATTCCCAGTGCATGCACTTCCCAAAAGCAAACAAATAAGCAAAGTAAAAAGAAAAAAACCAAACCAAACAAAAATTCAACAAATAGTGCTGCAATAATGGGATACTTACGTAGAAAAAGAATGAAATGCAACCCCTGACATACAGCATCCAATGACAACAAAAGGCTAATGGCATGAGGGAAGTATTAGAGTACTCAATTCCTCAATTGGTTTGTCTTGCAATAATTATTAGTCATTCTTGGTTTTCAAACATTCTTCATAAACCGTTCATTCCTTCTATCCATGTAATTTGATATTTTATCAAAAGATTATCTAAACGTAGAAATTATATATGAAATGAAAGATATTTCAAAATCTAGGGGAGATTAAAAACAATCACTGTCATTTAAAATTTTACAAATGTAAAACTTGTTACCTTTTATAGAACTTAATTAAAATGAAAAATCTCCATACCAGCTTATTTTAATGATTGTATTAAATTCTATCATATATATTAAAATACAATCAAGTTTTTCCACTATAAGAAAAGTGTGAATAACATTTTGAGTTGTAAATTTCTGTACAAATAGAATTTCAAAAGTATTATTCTGCAAAAAGGTATAAAGATTTTTAAAGTATAATTTCATATTTTCTTTAACGTTTTTATCAGTTATATCCTATTTCAATTTATTAAACTATTTCACTGAACTTTTGCCAGTTTTGATAAATTTTAAGCATTCTTCTAATTTAATATAATAGCATCACATTTTTTATTTCCTTGATTTCTAAGGAAATTACCACACATTTTGTTTACATTTCTAAATACTCTTCATATCAGTTGTCAATCTCTTAAATCTTAGATTTTGTTATTTGTTGTTTTGATTATAGTATGATTATATACCTTTTATGTTTCTATAGCTTTTCAAATTCAAGTATAATTCATATATTGCTTAGGGTTGATAATTTTTAAGCACATATAAGAATCAAACTTTAGATGCCTTAATTATTATTGTGCTTTACTGTTCTAGCTTCCAATTTTTTCTTGATTATAATTTTTAAAATTTGCTTATGTTTTCATTTTTATAAACACTCATTTTATGTCCTTATAAAATCTTCCAATTTTCTAAGATACCATATTCATTTATTTCCTTTTTAATCTTCATTCCCTTCTTTAACCTGAATTACTTTATTGTATGCATATTTTGATAACTTCTTAAGTTGCCTTATTTGTTCATATATTTGAAAAAACTGAGAGCATATAAAGCATATGTATAGCTTTGACCATGTTACATTAATCTTTTGTACCTGATGCCATTGTTTTGTAAATAGTCTATTATCAATTAAGTAGAAGTTTGTTAATAATTTATCAGTGTCAGCAAACTTATTGTCAGTGTCCTTAATTTGATTCCTTCTATTTTGCTTTTAGGTCACTTCAGAGTCTTCCCTTCTTTATGATTCAATGGACCAAGTAAATGGCTCTGTAGTGACTGAGTTTATATTAATGGGACTTGCACAATCCTTGGGAATACAGTTTTTACTTTCATTCTTATTCTGTTTATTCTATATGGGAATTATCCTGCGAAACCTCTTAATTATGGTCATAGTGATTTTTGATCCTCACTTACACTCTCCCATGTATATTCTCCTGGCCAATCTATCTTTCATTGACCTGGGCCTTTCATCTACCACAGTTCCTAGGATGATCTTTGATCTTCTCAGTGATTGTAAAGTTATTTCTTTCTATAATTGCATGATACAGATGTTCTTTATCCATGTCATGGGAGGAGTTGAGATGGTGCTGCTCATAGCAATGGCATATGACAGGTACACAGCGATATGCAAACCTCTCCATTATCTAACTATTATAAATCCCAGAATGTGCTGGCTTTTCATAATGGTTGCTTGGATCATTGGGGTGATTCATGCTGTATTTCGGTTTGTTTTTGTTACAAACTTACCCTTCTGTGGCCCTAACAATGTGGGAAGCTTTTATTGTGATTTTCCTCGGGTTATGAAACTTGCATGCATGGACACTTATAAGCTAGAATTTGTGATCACCGCCAACAGTGGGTTTATTTCTATAGGCACCTTCTTTTTCTTAGTGGTATCATATCTTTATCCTAGTTACTGTTCGACAACATTCTTCAAATGATCTATCCAAAGCATTCTTTACTTTGTCAGCACACATCACTGTAGTGGTGTTATTTTTTTCCCCTTGCATTTTTCTCTACATATGGCCTTTCCCAACTAAATCACTGGATACATTTTTTGCCATTGTGGACTTTGCTGTCACCTCATTCTTAAATCCTGTCATATATACTTTAAGGAACAAAGATATGAAGGTGGCAATGAAAAGAATGAGTCAACAGGTTGTAAGTTCTAGAAACATGACGTAATGAATTTCATTGATAAGAGCACAAGGTGAATTCCATGGACCATCAAGACCACCGAGATCAGTGTGAACACTGTGGGATGCTTTTTCATTATTGCCTTGAAAGACTGAGAAATCTGCAGAAAAGGAGGCATTGAATCTAACAATTCCATTTCAGATGGTGTTGCAACAATTCTTATTAATCATAAAAATAAAGTATTATATATTTGTATCTAACCTACAAACATAAGTGAGTTGTACTTCACCAGAAATGACTACATTAGCATCTCTGGAAATTGCTAAATCTTTCTTATGAAATTATGTGAATCCTATGGATAAAATAAGGGTTTATATAAACCATCAGACATTAAAATCAAGGAAAATACAATTCTCATCTTAGCTGTTAGATAAATAGGAAGATCAACACTATGTTACAAATCTGAAGTATGTTTTCACTCTTTGACCTATCATTCCATTTTGTACAATATTTTAGGAATAGACTCTAGTATTTTGCATTTTGCAAAATTTGACTTTGTTTCATTTTTTCAAAAGGACAATTCCATTGCCTTTGCAGTCTTCCTTAAAACATTTCAACAAGGCATTAAGGGAGTGGCTAGTTCACCGTAAAAGATCATGTGCAATTCTAAAAGTATTTGAAGGGACTAATTTCCTAGAGAAAGGCACCCAATTTAGATTCTTTAAAAAATCATCTTTAGACTCAGTGAGGGAGTAAAAATGTCTAAGTGAACTAAGAAATTGCAGCAATAGCCCTTCAAGAAGAGTTTGTGCTTTATCCAATGGCCAAGGGAAAACTTCTGAGACTATAAGAGTCAAGCTCAGGCTGACTATTCCCAGATCTCTTTTCCTGCCTCCAATCACTTTCATAAAGGGCTTGTAATTTCTAAGAGTCCTTGCTAGTAAGGACATTTCATATAGATTGTATTCACTTCAAAATTTTATGCTACAAGAGAGTTCAAACAGGGATAGCTGATTCTCCTTTGCTCTGAAAATCACTGTAGTCTCTTCCAGTTATGAAGGAGGTAGGTAAAATGATGAAACTGAATAATATTACCAGAATATATTACCAGAATATATACCAGAATATATTACCAGAAGGAACCAAGTTGCAGCATTTTATTGGCAATGAGATGTTTCTCATAGGAGTTGATTGTGCAGAATCCAATCACATGTTTACCTTCAGGAAAAATGGAAGGACCCTGTGAAGATGGCTTACTTCGAAGAGTTAGTATGAATAACGTTAGGAAGACTAATCCTTGTTATAAGTATTACACTGGAAACAATTGCCAAATCCTTCTCCTGAATCTTCTGGGTTAATTTATTCTTTCCTTTCCATTTGTGGGGTCTTATCACCATCTTCCCCCAAATCTAGTGTTCTTATGCTTAACTACTTCCCTCATTCCTGAAGCTTCAGTGAAACCTGATCAGGACATTTCTTTCATAAAAAGATGGAATTCATAGAGTTGTGGGTATTTTGCAAGGTTTAGATCCAATGAACTGATTTGTAAAATAAGGAAAATGAGGTCTAAAGATTTTGAACAGCATGCCCAAACTCACACAGTGAATTTCTGTTAGATGGCAAGTCTCCAGACTTCAATCTCAGTGAAACAAATGACAGTGTTTTTCTTTAATTAGGGATAAAGATGTTTAGGGAAAAATATATATACCATCTTAATAGTCAAACTCCAAGATTAATCTAGTGCATGGGGAAGGATTTTCTTGTTTAATTGTGTCTGGATCTTCATAGTTGTTACCAACAGTTTGTAAGATTCCGAAGAACTCCTTTCAATGAGCCTAAATGTAATGTTTAACTTGAAATTGATGCAATTCATTTTCTTATATCATTTTGAGGAATCAGAGATGATTTCGATATGATTATAGTAGTAAAGTGTCTTCTGTGGCCCAGGATCCCATGCCATCACTATCCCCTCAGCAGCATACATTCATAAGATTAGATGTTTGAACTAAATGAGAGAGAAATTCCTTTTGCTGTGGAATAATATTCCAGAATTCTTACTTTGTACCATGGTCGAAAATCTTTCCAGCTGCATGCCAGAAACCTTGGTAAAACAATTATCCTTGGTAAATTTCCTGTGCAAATGTGACAATCAAGTTTGTCCTTACTTAGTGAATTGAATGATGTCACAAAATTAAATCTCTAAAATCAGACAGCATTCTAACAAACATCCCAACAAATTAGTCATGGTAGAAATTATCTCACAATAGGAACACCTTCCTTTTTATTGTTAATGACTAATATGATTATATTTATTACTGTGTGTAACAGTAAGGAAGTAAAATGAGTGCTGTGACTTGTACTAACAGATTTCTTGTCATTAATTTATTAATTAGGAACCACCAAATTTTTAAGAATTTTGGAAACAGTAATGTGGAGCTTGAATAGGTAGGGGGAAGGAATAAGATTCAGGGTAATGAGGAGAAAAATGAAATTTCCAAAGGCTTGAAATAAATTGAGGACAGTAAAGAAAGGATAAGGAAAAAAAATGAAGGAATACTATTATTCTTCCAAAATATCTGGCAAAGTAAACTTCTGTCCCATCAATTCCAGTTCTCACTTTTGCATCATATTTGCCCGTACACTCCTAAACCTTGCCTGAATATTCCTGTGGTTGTGCTTCCCTTTCAGGATACCATTCCATTTCCACCTCACCTCACTGCAAAACCTTTTGAAAAAGTGTCTTATTATCTCTTCTCTACACACAGCTGAAATGGCTTTTACAACTCATGTTCAACATGCTTTTCAGGATCTCACCTAGTAGAAGCAACCTATAAGGACACCCCAACATGCTCTACATGTCTAAAAAACAGTTAGCATCCTCTCCCTCCTTCCAAATACATCCCTTTTCCTAAAAGTATTCTGTGTATTACATATTGCTATTTTAGTGTTCATTATAATTGTTATCAGAGGTAAAGCCATCACAATGCTCTCAATTACTCAGGATAAAAGCCCTGAAATTGCCTTCTTTTTATCTACTGAATCCTGTCGACAATTTTCTTGACAATTATATATTGATCATTTTCCACGTGCAAGAAATTTTATATCCATGTTCACATTCAATCTTCACAAAACTCCTATAAGGTGGTGTATTATCACTCTTTTTTTTCTAGATGTGGCAATAATTTAGAGCAGTTAAGTAACTTTCCCAAGGTCATCCAGCTCCATAGTAGATAAACCCAGGACTTTTGAAGGTAGGCCACCTAGCACACAAGTGCACTTGTGAACCATGTTTGATGGGCCTTCACAAATCTTCCTTACCTCTTTCCTAGCTCACACAAGCACAACTAGCAGCTTATTAGCTCTTCTTACGCTTAAATTAATGCATTAGCTTTACTTCCAATCTCACTATATTCTAATTTACAGTGAGGCCAGAGTTTTTATTAAAAAATTTCCTAATTCTTCAATTGTTCCTCATTGATTTCATAATAAGTATGAATCTTTTAGTATGCATTCCAGAATGCTTTCCAATTTTATCTGCTACTAAACCCTTCACACCTTCTCCTAGGCAAACTTTATGGCATTTTCTCATTTTTTTCTCACTCCATCTTGATTTCCTTATACCCTTTTCCTCTGTCTCACTTTATTAATCTCAATTTTGTAAATTTTATTTCTATATTTCCTCTTTCATTTTATTTTTGCATTACTTTTTTCCCTCAATATTATTATTACTAAATAATAGTGAAAAATTCCATACTCTATATAAGATCATATGATTCTTAGCTTCTCTTTTAGAATCCTCTGAAACTTAAATGCTTCTTAAGGCTCAACCTCTAGATCTGTGTTAGAATTTTATGTTTCTCTCAAAGCTTCTGATGGAAAATTTCTTTGAGGTTGTATCCTTACACACCCCCTCCATTAAAATGTTAAATTAATGGAGATTATGAGAACTCTCAATCCATTGTTCATATTTTAAAGACAGAAAAATAGAAGAAAACGGGAGGCAAGTTCATTTACCTCATCTTGGTGTCATCGTTAGCATATAAGTGAAATGTGAAAATGATTAATGGAAAGCCAAGTTTCTATATGAATCAGAAGGTGCTAAATATTACTTCTAACAATTATCTAAATCTCTTTAATGCTTACTGAATATATAATTCTATGCAAAATATTTTACATTCCATACCTCATTTGAAATTAATAATAACCATAAGAAATTGATATAGTATTTAACAAAATGGGAAAATGTCTTAAAGAAGAAAAATAAGGTATACAAGGTTCTCAGACAACAAACAAAACCTATATACTATGTTGCCTCACAGTGATACTGTGAATGAATATTTATTTTATTTTGATGGAGAGGAAGTTTCCACAGCTATACACAAAATCATTGCATTAGACTACCATACCACTAAGAATAATTTTTCAAAAATGCACATCTTAAAAACATTTTTTTAATTGTGAAATCTCATGCTCAAATAAACTCTATTTATTTAAGATAAAGATTTAAGATAAGACAAGACTTACAGAAGATAGTACGGTTTTGTATATTTAAGAGCTAATTAACTATTACTTCTGTAATAAACTGTTTTGAAGTTCAGAGAGAAAGGAAATATATAACATTGGTGATAAACACTGAAACCACCATGGAGGGTAGCATAAGAAAGACGTTTTAGGAATAAATCTAGCACTCATAGAGACCCTGAAGAGATGTGGATAACAGACTATGAGCAGAAGCAGGGTAGTAGTGCTGGATAAAATAGAGATTTTAGATCGTGTGCATTTTGAGAGCCTTTACGTAATAAACCACAGAAAAATCATTGCAAGCATGAACAGAATGATACAAAATGAGACTTTAAATTTAAATATAAAAATTCTGACTTCCTTTTCATTCTCCTCTCCAAGGTATCTACAGAGGCTACTTCCTGGAATAAGTCAATAAGTGAAGCAAATTACTCCATGGTCACTGAATTCATTTTTCTAGGACTTTCCAATTCTCAGGAGCTCCAGATTTTCCTATTTGTGTTCTTTTTTGTGTTCTATATAGGAATTGTGTTTGGAAACCTTCTTATTGTTATAACTGTGACTTCTGACTCCCATCTTCATTCCCCAATGTATTTCCTGCTTGCGAACCTCTCACTCATTGATCTGTGTCTATCTTCAGTCACAGCCCCCAAAATGATTGCTGACTTTCTCAGTAAGCACAAAGTCATCTCTTTTAAAGGCTGCCTTGCTCAGATATTTCTCCTTCACCTTTTTGGTGGAGGTGAGTTGGTGATCCTCATAGCCATGGCCTTTGACAGATATATAGCAATCTGCAAGCCCCTGCACTACACCACAATTATGTGCAGCAACGTATGTGTTGGTATTGTGGCTGCTTCATGGGGAATTGGTTTCTTCCACTCAGTGAGCCAGTTGGCCTTTGCAGTGAATCTACCCTTCTGTGGCCCAAATGAGGTCGACAGCTTCTATTGTGACCTACCTAGGGTCATCAAACTTGCCTGCACAGACACCTACAGATTGGATATCATGGTCATCGCTAACAGTGGCATGCTTACTGTGTGTTCTTTTGTGCTCCTAATCACCTCCTACACTATCATCCTAGTGACCATCCAGCGTCGTCCTTCACACACATCATCCAGGGCTCTGTCCACTTTGACTGCCCATATCACAGTAGTTCTTTTGTTCTTTGGACCATGTGTCTTCATTTATGCCTGGCCATTCCCTATCAAGTCATTAGATAAATTCCTTGCTGTATTTTATTCTGTGGTCACTCCTCTCTTGAACCCAATTATATACACACTGCGGAACAAAGATATGAAGGCTGCAATGAGGCGACTGAGAAAATGGAATATGAAGTCTAGTGTAAAGCTCTAGGCCTTCTGTAACCATAAGACTAATCTGAGATAAAAACATAATATTTAGTAAAGTTGATAAATTACTTACTAAAGGTCATAAAATTTGCACACTTTACTTCTATGTCACTTAGGAATCTTCATGTCACTTAGGAATTCACATACACTGCTTCCATTTATCCTCAAAGAAATTTGTCCTTTGTATTTTTGTTAAAGATGCAAATCTAATACTGTGCTTTCAAAATATCATCTCACCTAATTGCCAGCACTATGAAAGGCTTAAACACATTAGAGTTTGAGCAGCCTGTCTTCCTGAATGGTCCTGAGGCTATTAGAGGGATGGAGAGAAATGTGCCTGGCTTATAACACCTTTTAAACATGTGTGTTGCTCATTTGACCTAAAAACATCAAGGAAGAAATTCATTCCTGCCTAGCTCAAAAATTTTACTTAATAATAAGAAGTTTTAAAAAAAATTTCTTCCAATGTAACATTTTACTGTAGTTCACTTCTTATTACATAATTCCTAAGAATGACAGGCATTTGGAGCCTGCCAACATGAAATTTGTCTGGCAGGCACTTGATCTCTCATGATATATGGCAATGGCTCATAAGCAGTAAAAGTTATTTAGAGGGAACCAGTCTCTTAAAATGTGGGCCCAAAGTAAGTCATTCAGATCCATCCATGTATTTCCCATGGTTAGATTTTTCTTTCTTTCTTTCTTTTTTTTGCATGGGCAAGCACCTGGAATTGAACATGGGTCTCCAGCATGGCAGGTGAGAACTCTTCCTGATGAGCCACCGTGGCCCACCCTCCATGATTAGATTTTAAGAGAACAATCTTTGAATTCAGAAAGATTTGGGGGAGCAATTCAACTTCTTCCTTAGTAATCATGATATCGAACACAACATTTAACTTTCCCATGCTTCCGTTCCCACATCTTTAAAAGGGTAATAATAATAACTATCACATAGGTTATTTGTGGGGTTGGGGATGAGGTTAATAGATATAAATCACAAAGCACATTTTGTGGCATTTTTCTAGTTCTCAAGAAATAGTAGTTGATGATGCTGATATATAAATCACATATAACAACAGAGATAAAAGTTCTCCACTTTTTCTTTTTTGTGCCAATATACCAGAGAACTATGACACATTCCAATCATTAACAGATGCTCATTCAGGGTGTCAAAGATGCAAGGGGAAGTGTGTATATTTATGTGCAACTGTGTGCTTTTTTTGTTTTGTTTTTTGCAACTGTGTACTTTTGCATTCACACTCTATCCCATCCTAGGAAAGCATACGAAAAATTCAGGATAAGCATAAAGGGAAATACAAGTTGAAAAACATCTTGACAAGTGATTCTGAGAAATATCTCCTCTCTCCAGGGAAAAGCTATGAACCAAGAAAAAAAGGAGGATTAAATATTCTGATTAAAGAGCATTAATTCAAAGCATGGCTTGAATTAATGAAGATAGAAAGCTCAGATGATAAAAGGGTTAAATTATGTTTAATCCAGAAAGAAAAAGAAACTATAAAATTCTGAAGTAGGTTAAAAACACAGAAGAAAACAAGTATGTGATAATGACATTATCACACACCAAAGGAAAAGGAAAAATCTATAAATGTGATGGTGGAATTATCGCCTACCAATATATGAAAGGATATATTGAATCTGTTTCCCATTCTGATTAGAGTAGGATTCTAAATGACTTTAAGATATAACTATAAACAAAAACTAAACAAATGTTAAAGTCAAACATGAGTTAATTTCTCTGTAATCCATAGATGTGGTAAAGATTGAAAACATTGTCTTCAGAAAGTTAATGTCATTAAATTCATGTTAAGCCCATTAGAAAAGTAAAAAGATAAATGAAACGCTATGAGAGAGCATTTACAATTCACTTTTCAAAGATTAAGAGCCCGAATATGTAGAGAACTTCCAAAGTTTTACATGAAAGAGACCAACATGATAATTAAGAAATGGGCAAAATATATGAACTAATAGTTTATAAATAAGGAGATGATGCAAATGATCCTTAAATAGATGAAAAATGTTTGGGCTGTCCCATGTTAACAGATAAGCAATGTAAAACTATACTGAAACAGTTCTGACCTATCACATTAACAAAACTTTCAATATTTGGTAATACAGTCTGATGATGAAGGTGTACAGAAGTAAGCACGCCCATGCATTGCTGATTGTTGATGTGAATAAAAAAATGGCACAATCTCTTGACACTCTTGACCCTACCAAAAAAAATTAACATGCTATTAACTTTTGGAAATATTTTTATTGAGAAATCTTCACACACACACAGTCCATGCATGGTATACAATCAGTGGCTCACAACATCATCACATAGTTATGTATTCTTCACCACATTAATTTTTAGAACATTTGCATCACTGCAGAAAAAGAAATAAAAAGAAAAAAGAAAAACCTCATGCATCCCATCCCCCTTACCTTCCCTCTCATTGACCACTAGTATTTCATTCTACCCAATTTTTACCTATTATCTCCCCTTATTATTTATTTATTTATTTATTTATTTATTTATTTATTTATTTTTGATTCATGGTCTGGGAACTGAACCCGGATCTCCCACATGAAAGGCTAGCATTCTACCACTGAACCACCTATGCACCCTATTATTTATTTATTTTTTATCCTGATTTTTTTACTCATCTGTCCATTCCCTGGATAAAAGGAGCATCAGACACAAGTCTTTCACAATCACATGGTCACATCATAAAACTATATAGCTGTACAGTTTTCTTCAAGAATCAAGACTACTAAAACACAGCTCAACAATTTCAGGTACTTCCTTCCAGCCAGTCCAATACACCATAAACTAAAAAGGGATTACTATATAATGCATAAAAATAGCCTCCAGGATAACCTCTTGACACTGAAATCTCTCAATCATAGAAAATTTATTTTGTCTCATTTCTCTCTTCCCCTTTTTGGTCAAAAGTCTCTCTCAATCCCATGATACTGGGTCCCGGATCATCATAGGGATCCTATCCCACGTTGCCAGGGAGATTTATACCCCTGGGAGTCATGTAGGCTTAGAAAGAGATGCCACATCTAAGCAAGCAAAGAGGTTCTCTGGGGGTGACACTTGGGTATAATTATAAGTAAGCTTAGCTTCTCCTTTGCAGGAATAAAATTCACAGAAGTTGAATTCACCCCTAATTCAATAGGCTGAGACTTATTGAATTGGATGTCCCCACTGGTTGTGAGAATATCAGGAATTTCCCAGAATATTTCCTCCTTTCTCCCCAGTCCCCCAAGAGGAGTCAGCAAATACTTTTTTATTCTCTGCCCAAATTACTCTGGCATTATATTGCAGCATCACACTAACTGGTACAAACCAACAGGATATCATGTAATTATGGTGTTCAAATAAACTGATCATGCAAACAAAATTAGATAAAATGCTACCCAAATATAAAGTTTGCACAAAATAAACATCTCTTCCTTTTGTCTCACACAGAAGTTGAAGTTTTAAAATATGGAAAATATCAGCTTTTACCCTGTATTACCTTAGTCCTATCCAAATCTGCTTCATGCATATCTCTAGCAGAAGACTAATCACTTTTTCAACTTTTTTAACAGTTGCTATATGGGGGTAATGCTGACTTTCATATCTCCAATGTTCTAACTCGGAGTCTCAGGTGTCATGTACATACCCGAAGTTTCAGAGTTTATACTCAAATAGCTCAGTATCTCATTATTTAGACATGACAGTTACAACCCCAGAATAAATGTGACAGCTGTAAGAGCGTACAATCTAGGACCCTTTACAATAGTTCCTAACCTGATAACCCAGGCTCTCGACTTCAATTCTCCAAGTTTGTACATTATAGTTAGTCCATATGATTGATGAATGATAATGTTGTTCTTTTTGTTTCTGACATTTCATTCAACATACTGTCCTTAAGTTTCATTCACCTGGCTGCATGCCTCACAACTTCATTCCTTATTGCACTATTTCAGTAGCCTGTTGTACGTATACACCACAGTTCCCACTTCCTTCCCCCTGTCATTGTACCCTTATGATACCTCCATCAGATTTACAGTGTTGTAAATCACCAGCACTGCCACCATAAACACCACTGTGTAAATATCCATTCATGGCCCCACTCTCAGATTCTCCAAGCGTATACCTAGCAACAGGGCTGCAGCATTATATGGCAACCTTACTTCTAGTCTCCTGTGGAACCACCATGCTGCACTCCAGGGGGGCTACCAACAGTGAATGGGTACATCTCTTTTTCCACATTTTCTCTAGCACTTGTTTTTCTCTGTTTATTTGTTTTTTTGTCTGTTTGTTTTTTCTTTTTTCTTTTGGAAAGACAGGCTCTGGGAATCAAACCTGGGTCTCCCATATGGCAGGCAAGAATTATGTCACTGAGCGACTGTTGCAACACCCTCCCTCTATTCATTTTATTCACACATCATACAATCCAACTTAAGTAAGTAGACATGCTTTGCCACCATAATCTATATGAAGACATTTTCTTTTCCTCCACAAATCCATATCCTTCCCCAGTACCCTCACTTGCTGACATTTAGTTTTGCCATCATGCCTTTGTTACATTCAGTGGCTGCATATCACAATGCTACCATTGACTATAGACCCTAATTTGTATTGATTATACTTTTTCTTATATACCATCCCATTTTCAACACCTTGCATTGTTGACATTCATTTTTTCTCCCACATGCAAAAATGTTTTTATATATGTACATTTACTCACATTATTGCCCATTCTAGGCATTCCTAAATTATACTGTCTCAGCCTTTATCCTCTATCTTTCTTTCTGGTTTCATACATGTCTGCAGCATTTTTTCCTCAACCATACCCAGATTCAGCTCCACTGGTATACCTATATTGGTGTACTACCATCAGATATTATTGTGCTATCCACTTCTGAATTTTTATAGTCAACCTTTTGCACAATACATATTCCTTCAGCATTATATGCCCAATCCCCACCCTATTTCTATCTCCTGAAAACCTGTGTTCTTTTTTTTCTGATAACCTGTGTTCTTAACCTTAAGTCTCAAAGTTCACTCATTAATGTTAATGCATATTAGTGAGACCATACAGTATTTGTCCTTTTGTTTCTGACTAATTTCACTCAGCATGATATCCTCAAGGTTTATCCATGCTCTTAGATGCTTCCTGACTTTATTTTGTCTTAGAGTTGCATAATATTTCATTGCCTGTATATACCATAGCTTGTTTAACCACTCATCTGTTGATGGACATTTGGGCAGTTTCCATCTCTTGGGAATCATAAATAATGCTTCTATGAACAATGGAGTGCAAATGTCCATTTGTGTCCTTACCTTCAGTTCCTCTGATATATACCTAGTAATGAGATTTCTGGATCATATGGCAATTTTAAACTTTCCTTTCTGAGGAATCACCAAACTGCCTCCTAGAGAGGTTGTAGCATTTCACGTTCCCACCAATAGTGGATATTTCTTATGTGCCTATTTCTCCACATCCTCTCCAGTAGTTGTCTTTTTCTGTTTTTTCTTAAAATGGCCATTATAGTGGGTGTGAGATGATATCTACTAGTCCTTTTGATTTGCATTTCCCTAATAGCCATTGAAGTTGAGCATCTTTTCATGACTTTTACTATTTGTATTTTCTCTTCTGAAAAGTGTCTGTTTATGTCTATTGCCCATTTTTAATTTATTTCAAGAATTTATTTTATCTAATATTACTATAGTGTTGTCCATTTTTAATTTTGGGTAGTTTGTTTTTTTGTTGTTGAGTTGAAGAATCTCTTAATATATTCTGGATACTAAAACCTTATCTAATATGTCCAAATATTCTCTCCCATTGCATAGGCTGCCTTTTTACTTTTCTGAAAAAGTCCTTTGATGCACAAAAATCTTCAACTCTCAGGAGAACCTATTTATCTATTTCTTTTTTCATTGTTCATGCATTGGGTGTAAGGTGAAGAAATCCCCTCCTATTGCAAATTTTATGAGATATTTCTCTACATTTTCTTCTAAAATTTTATGGTCTTAACGCTAATGCTTAGGCCTTTGATCCATTTTCAGTAAATGTGTAGGGTTTGAGATATGGATCCTCTTTTATTCTTTTGCATATGGATGTCCAGTTCTCCAAACACCATTTATTGAAGATGCTGTTCTGTCCCAGGTGCATTGGCTTGACTGCTTAATCAAAGATCAATTGTCCTTAAATGAAAGCGTCTATTTCTGAACACTTGATTTGGTACCATTGGTTAGTATATCTGTATATCTATCTTTATGCAAGTACCATGCTCTTTTAACAGCAATAGCTTCACAGTATGCTTTAAAATCGGGTAGTATGAGACCTCCCACTTCATTTTTCTTTCTCAAAATATTTTTAGCTATTCGGGGCACACTGCTCCTCCAAATAAGTTTGATTATTGGTTTTTCTTTTTCTGCAAAGTAAGTTGTTGAAATTTTAATTGGTGCTTCATTGAATCTATAAGTAAATTTGAGTAGAATTGACATCCTAACTATATTTTGTCTTCCAGTCCATGAACACTGTATCCCCTTCATTTATTTAGGTCTTTGATTTCTCTTAGCATTTTTTGCAGTTTTCTATCTATACATCTTTTGTATCCTTAATTAAATTTATCCCTAAATATTTTCTTCTTGTGGTTGCCATTGTAAATGGAGTTTTTTTCTTGATTTCTTCCTCAGATTGCTCATCACTAGTGTATACTAAGAGTACTGATTTTTTGGTGGCTGATCTGGTACCCTGTCACTTTGCTGTACTCATTTATTAGCTGTAGTAGTTTTCCTGTAGTTTTGGGGTTTTTCCACAAATAGTAGCATGTCATCTGCAAATAGTGAGAGTTTTACTTTTGCTTTATAATTTGGATGTCTCTTATTTTTTTTTTCTTGTCTAATTGCTGTGGCTAAAACCTCCAGCACAATGCTGAGTCTCTCTATTGTTTTCATGCAGTGGACATCCCTATCTTGTTCCTTGTTATCTTAGGGAGAAAGCTTTCAGTCTTTTCCCATTGAGGATGATGTTAGCTGTGGGTTTTTTTTTTTATCTATTCCTTTCTTTTCCTATCCTTTGAAATATTTCCATCAAGAAAGGATGTTGAATTTTGTCAACTGCCTTTTCTGCGTCAATCAAGATGATTATGTGGCTTTTCCTCTTTGACTTATTGATATAGTGCATTACATTCATTGATTTTTTTTGTGTTGAAACACTTTTTTATACCTGGAAGAAATCCCACTTTGTCATGGTGTATAATTCTTTTAATATGCTGTTGGAATCAATTTGCAAGTATTTTTTTTAAGGATTTTTGTATCTATATTCGTTTAAAAGATTGGTCTGTAATTTTCTTTTCTTGTAGTATGCTTGTCTGGCTTTGTATTAGGGTGATATTGTCTTCAAAGAGTGAGTTAGGTAGCTTTCCCTCTTCAAATTTTTGAAGCGTTTGAGCAGAATTGGTAATAATTCTTTATTGAATACCTGGTAGAATACCAATGTGATGCCTTCTAGTCCTGGGCTTTTCTTTTGGGGGAAATTCTTGATGATTGATTCAATCATTTTACTTGTGATTGATTTGTTGAGGTCATCTATTTCTTTTCAGCAATGTTGTTTGTTCATGCCTTGTAGGAAGTTATCTATTTCATCTATGATGTCCAGTTATTTAACATATAGTTGCTCATAATATCCTTTCATTATCTCCTTTATTTCTGTGAGGTCAGTGGCTGTGTCCCCTCTTCCAATTCTGATTTTATTTATTTGCATCCTCTCTCTCTCTCTCTGTCTCTCTCTCTCTCTGTGTCAGCCTGGTTAAAGATCCATCAATTTTATTGATTTTTTTCAAATAACCAACTTCTGGTTTTGTTAATTCTCTTTTGTTTTTGTGCACTCAATCTCATTTAATACTCCTCTAATATTTGTTATTTCTTTCCTTCTGTTTGCTTTGGGGTTAGTTTGCTATTCTTTCACTACTTCTTCCAAGTGAAGAGTTAATTCCTCTATTTTTACTCTTTTTTCATTTTTTATAGATATGTAATGCAATAAATTTCCCTTTCAGCACTGCCTTTGCTGCATCCCATAAATTTTGATATGCTGTGTTTTCATTTTCATTTGCCTTGAGATATTTATGGGTTTCTCTCATTTCTCCCTTGACCCACTGGTTGTTTAAGAGGGTGTTGTTTAGCCTCCATATATCTGTGAATTTTATGACACTATGCCTGTTAGTTATTTCCAACTTCATCCCATTATGATCCAAGAAAGTATTTTGTATAATTTATATATATGAGTTATAATTTATATAAGATTTCTAATTTTTAAATCTTTTAAGTTCATTGAGACTTGCTTTGTGACCCAGCATACAGTTTATCCTTGAGAATGGTCTATGACCACTTGAAAACAATGTGTATCCTTCTGTTGAGGGATGTAATGTACTGTAAACATCTATTAGTCTAGTCCATATATTGCATTATTAAAATTTCTGTTTCCTTATTGATCCTCTATCTAGATATTCAATCCATTGATGTGAGTAAGAAATTGGAGCCTCCAACTATTGTATGAGAGGTGTCTACTACTCCATTCAGTGTTGTCAGTATTTGCCACATGTATTTTGGAACAGTCTGGTTCGGTGTGTACATATTTATGATTGTTATGTCTTCTTGTTGAATTGTCATTTTATCAGCACATAGTGTGGGCAGTGTGATGGTGGCTCAGTGGCAGAATTCTTGCCTGCCATGCCAGGGACCCAGGTTCATTTCCCGGTGTCTGCCCATGCAAAAAAATAATAATGATGGATTAAAAAAGTAAAAAAATGCATAGTGTCTTTCTTTGTCACTTTTAATTATTTTACATTTGAAGTCTAATTTGTCAGGTATTAGTATGATGACCCTGTTCTTTTCTATTGTTATATGCATGAAATATCCCCCACCTTTCATTTTCAACCTATTTTTGACCTTGGGTCTAAAATTACTCTCCTGTAGATAGCATATAGATAGGTTCTATTTTTCAATCAGTTCTGCCAATCTATGTCTTTTCATTGGGGAGTATAATCCATTAACATTTAATTTTATTACTGTAAAGACAATACTTTATTCTCCCATTTTGTCTTTGGATTTTATATGGTATATCTATTTTTTTTCTCTTTATGCCTTTACTGATTGTCCTTATTTCTACACCATCCCCCAGATCTCACTCTCTTGTCTTTTCCTATCTACCTGTACTGCTCCCTATAGTATTTCTTGTAAAGCAGGTCACTTAGACACAATTTTTTTCACTGACTGTATGTCTACAAATATTTTAATCTCCCCCTCATTTTATGAAAGACAGTCTGGCTGTATATAGAATTATTGGTTGGCAGCTTTTCTCTATCAGAATCATAAATATATCATACCAATGGCTCCTCACATCCATGATTTCTGCTGAGAAATCCACACAGTCTTATTGAGCTTCCCCTGTACGGGATGGAATGTTTTTATCTTGCTTATTTTGAAATTAATGTTCTGCCTCTGACATTTGACAATTTGATTAGTAAGTGTCTTGGAGTGGGTCTATTTGAATCTATTTAGTTGGGGTACATGGCACTTCTTTAATCTGTAATTATATGACTTTAATAAGAGATGTGAAATTTTAAGTGATTCTTTCTTCTATTGGTCTTTCTGGTCCTTTTCCCTTCCCTTCTCCTTCTGGGACAATCATAACACATATATTCATGTGCTTCATTTTGTCATTCAATTTCCTGAAAAGCCTGCTGTGATGGTTAGGCTATGATGTCAACTTTGCCAAGTGATTATGCCCAGTTGCCTGGTCAGGAAGTAGAGGTCGGATTGTTGCTGCAAGGATATTTCATGGCTAGTTGTTGAACTGGAAGTTGGGTATTAAGGCGTCAGTCAGTTGACTGTATCTGTGGTTGATTACATCTGTGATTTGCAAAGGCATGTATCCCAGAAAGAAATATTCCAATCAGCTGAAGGCTTTTAAGGAAGAGAACAGACTCTTTCACTACTTCTTCAGCCAGCAAGAACACATCTAGACCCTTCACTAGAGCCCCAAGCTTCACAACCTGCCCTGTTAGTTTTGGACTTTCCATTCCCAATGTTCAGTGAGATACCTTTATAAATCTCATATTTACAGGTATCTGCTGTTGGTTCTTTTCCTCTAGAGAACCCTGACTAGCACAGCTTGATATTAGCAGTGGTTCTTGAGAAATTAAACTTTAAAAAATGGATTTTTACTATTGGTTTTCTACTCTGACTAGACACAGAGGCACTAATGACTCTATTTCGAATAATCAAGATAACACTGATAGTCCACAGCATAAGTTGGCAAAAAAAGGTGCTCAAAATATCACCATTAGATTATGCTGATTATAAGCTTATACAAGGCAAGGCTCAGGGTGAGAATGTTTTTGACACCTTTATCGAGTTTGTGGAATTAAGAGATATAATAATGATGGCTGGTTGTTAGATGTGCTAGGCATAGTGATGAGGGAACAGAATGAGTTGAAGGCTTCAAATTTGCACTCAAAGCACCATATGAACTATGTAAATGCTTCCATGTGTGCCCTGAAAATAAATATTATGTTCTATGGTTGCAGACTTGAGATTTCTGAAAACTGGACACAAAACCTCAGTTTGTAAGTAATACATTTACAATGTAAACTAAAATCTCAACCTTGCAGCATGTCTGCTGTTAAAATTAGGGCTTTGATTGGAAAAGAATGAGATCTGGAAAAGTGGGATGGTGATACATGGCTTTATAATGATGGCAATGGGGATCCAGGACACTTGGAATCTGCTGAGCCTTTGCTAGTAAGCCTGTAATGGATAGTCTTGAGGAAAGATCTTCTTGACCTCCAGCTGGCTTTGAGGAAACAGCTTACTGGCCTCCAGTCTCCTCAGAGGAGTCTGCCATCAAACCTCCACATGATGAGATTACCACTTCAGTGCCTGCTAATCCTGTAGCCAACTCCCCTGGCAAAAGAACCTTCACTCCTCTGTCTTGAGTGACTAATCCTATTTCACCAGATGAAAATGAAATGGAACACTCAGGAAACTGGCTTGAAAGACACTCCTGCTACTTTTCATGACAAACCCACAACACCCTTTTTTTCTTCAAGACATTTTACTAGACTGAATTCTCTATAGGCACTATAAGGTTGGGTACAAAGTGTGACCCATGTGGAGATATGCTATACTACAAAGGAACTGCATGACTTTTCCAATATATAAAGTCAAAAATCAGGATAATATGTTTGAGAATGGATATTAAATGTGTGGGATAATGTTGAAGGGAAAAAATTGTATCAACATGATTTTATTTATATGGACCAACTAAGCAAAGATTTTGCACTCAATGTTGTAGCTCAAAGGGTTAGAAAGGGCCTTGGCTGTTTGTTGGATGATTCAATGAAACAGGGATCCAAATGTGGCTGACATTATCTGAGGTAGAAATGCTAGAAATACCCTGGTATAATGAAGATAAGGGGATCCAGACGTTTAGTCTGATTAGAATGTTACATATGAACAACTATATGCCAATAAGCTAGACAATTTACTTGAAATTGACAAATTCCTGGAAACACACAAACAAACTTCACTGACTCAGGAAGAAATAGAAGATCTCAACAAGTCAAACACAAGTAAAGAGATTCAATCAGCCATCAAAAATCTTTCTACAAATAAAAGCCGAGGGCCAGATGGCTTCACAGGGGAATTTTATCAAACTTTCCAAAAAGAACTAACAGCAAGACTGCTCAAAGTTTCCAAAAAAATTGAGGAATAAGGAACTCTACCTAACTCATTGTATGAACTTAATATCATTTCAATACCAGAACCAGGTAAAGATGCTTTATGTAAGGAAAATTACAGGCCAATATCCCTAATGAATATGGATGAAAAAATTCTGAACAAAATATTAGCAAATCGAATATAACAGCACATTAAAAGAACTACAGTTACCATGAGCACGTTGGGTTTATACCAGGAATGTAAGGTTGGTTTGATACAAGAAAATCAACTAATATAAACAGCCCATTAACAAATCAAAAGGGAAAAATCACATGATTATCTCAATTAATGCTGAAAGAGCATTCAACAAAATTCAACATCCTTTCCTGATAAAAACACTCCAAAAGATAAGAATCAAAGGTAATTACCTCAGTATGAAAAAGGGAATATATGAAAAACCGATAGCCAGCATCATACTTAATGGAGAGTGACTGAAAACTTTTCCCCTAAGAACAGGAATGAGACAAGGATGCCCACTGCCACCATTATTATTCAACATTGTACTAGAAGTTCTAGTTAGATCAATCAGGCAGGACAAAGAAATAAAAAGCATCCAAATTGGAAAGCAAGAAGTAAAATTCTCATTATTTGCAGGTGACATGATACTATACTTGGAAGAACCTGAGAAATTTACAGCAAGGTTACTTGAGCTAATAAACAAATTCAGCAAGGTGGAGGGATATAAAATTAATGTGCAAAAATCAATAACGTTTCTATACACAAACAATGATCTAGGTGAGGAGTCAGGTAAGGAAAAAATTCCATTCAAAATAGCAACTAAAGAATCCAGTACTTAGGAATGACCATAACTAAGGACATAAAGGTCTTGTACACAGAAAACTACATAACATGGCTAGAAGAAATAAAAGGAGATCTAATAGGTGGTAGGGCATTCTCTGCTCATTGATAGGAAGGCTAAATATAGTTAAGATGCCAATTCTCCCCAAATTGATCTACAGATTCAACACAGTACCAATCAAAATTCCAAAGTAGGTTTACTTTGAAGACTTGGGAAAGCTAAGTACCAAATTCATCTGGAAAGGAAAAAAAAATCCAAAAAGCTAAAAGCAACCTTAAAAAGAAGAACAAAGTGGGGCAATTAACATTCCCTGACTTTAAAATCTATTTTAAAGCCACAATGGTCAAAACAGCATGGTACTGGCACAAAGATAGAAGCAATGCCCAATGGAATTGAATTGAGAGTTCAGAAATAGACCACCAAATCTATGGCCAACTGATTTCTGAAAAGTCCCCCAAATCCTCTGAACTAGGACAAAGTAGTCTTTTCAATAATTAAGCATGGAAGAACTGGATATCAGTAGCCAAAAGAGTGGAAGAAGACCCCTATCTTACACCTTACATAAAAATTAACCCAAAGTGGATTAAACACCTAAATGTAAGAAGTAGCACCATAAAGATTCTAGAAGAAAATGTAGGGAAACGTCTTCAAGACCTAGAAATAGTAGGTAGCTTCCTAAACTTTATACCCAAAGCACAAATCAAAAGAAAAAGTAGACAAATGGAAATTCCTCAAAGTCAAATGCCTCTGCACCTCCAAAGACTTTGCCAAAAAGGTGAAGAGGCAGCCAACTCAATGGGAGAAAATATTTGGAAATCACATATTAGACAAAGGTTTGATTTCCTGTATATACAAAGAAATCATTAAAAAGATAGTGGTGAGGGGAAATCTTCCCAACGGGTGGAACTTTGAACAGTGCACCTGGTTGTGCATTTTTCTTGGAAGGAGAACTGGCCTGAGGTGTTTTTGTGTACTGATTCATGTGCTGTTGCTAATGGTTTGGCTGGATGGTCAGGAACTGGGGAGAATCACAATCGGAAAATTGGTGGCAAAGAAGTATGTGGCTAGACATTTCTAGTCGACAAAGAACATGAAGACATTTGTGTCCCATGTGAATGCTCACAAGAGGGTAAATTCCGAGAGGAACATTTTAATAATCAAGTGAATAAGATGACCCATCCTCTGGAGCGAGTCATCTTCTCTCAGCCATTAATGCCATTGATCAATGGGCTCATGAACAACCTGGTTATGGCCACTTCTCAGTGCTCAACCTGCCAGCAGCAGAGACTAACACTCAGCCCCCAATATGGCACCATTCACCATGGTGATTAGCTTGCCACCTGATGATCGGTTGAGAACATTGGACTACTTCCATCATGGAAGGGGCAGTGATTTGTTATAAGTGGAATAGACATATACTTCGAATATGGGTTTGCATTCCCTCTGTACAATGCTTCCACAAAAACCACCATTTGTGGACTTACAGATTGTCTTATCCAACATCATATTATCCTAGTATGTATCCTACAAAAGAATTGCTTCTAATCAAGTATCCCAACTTCACAGCAAATGAAATGTGGAAAAGGGCACATCCTCATGGAATTCTCTCTTACAATGTTCCCCATTACCCAGAAGAAACTGATTTGGTAGAACGGTGGAATGGCCTTTGGAAGACCCAATTATGGTGCCAAATAGGGAGCAATACCTTGCAGAGTTGGGGAAATGTTCTCCAGGAGGCTGGAAAGCTCTAATTCAGCATTCATTATGGTACTGTTTCTCCCATAGCCAGGATTCATGGTTTCAGGATGAAGTTGGGAGTGGCACCACTCACCATCACCCATAGTGATTCACTAGGAAAATCTTGCTTCTTGTCCCTGAAACCTTAAGCTTTGCTGGCCTACAGGTTTGGTTCCAAAGGAGGAGTACTCTTACCAGGAGATAAAACAATGATTCCATTGAACTGGAAATTAAAATTGCCAACTGGCAACTTTGGGCTTCTCATGCCACTGAATCAACAAATACAAAAGGAGGTAACTTTTCTTTCAGGGATGACTGATCCTGACTATCAGGGGGAAACAGGGCTGCAACTACATAATGGAGGTAAGAGAGTGTTTCCCTGGAATTCAGGAGATCCTTTAAAGCATGTCTTATGACTACTATGCCCTGTTATTAAAGTCAATAGAAAATTGCACCAACCCAATCCAGACAGAATGCCTTATGTCCCAGAAACTTCAGGAAGGTAACTCTGGTTCACCCCATTTGGTGAAGAACTATGGCCAGCTGAAATGTTTACTGAAGGTAAAGGAACATGGAATGGGTTTGTGCTGGTTTGAAATGATGTATGTACCCTAGAAAAGCCATGTTTTAATCCTAATCTCATTTTGTAAAGACTGCCATTTCTTCTAACCCTTATTCAGTATTGTATGTTTGAAACTGTAATCAGATCATCTCCTTGGAGATGTGATTTAAACAAAAGTGGTTGTTAAACTGGATTAGCTGGAGGCGTGTCTCTACCCATTTGGGTGGGTCTTGATTAGTTTCTGAAGTCCTATAAAAGAGGAAACATTTTGGAGAATGAAGAAGATTTTAAGAGAGAAGAACAACACAGTCGAGAGAAGCAGAGGCCACCAGCCAGCGACCTTTGGAGATGAACAAGGAAAATGTCTCCCAGGGAGCTTTATGAAATGGGAAGCCAGGAGAAGAAGCTAGAAGATAACACTGTGTTCACCATGTGCTCTTCCAAATGAGAGAAAAACCTTGAACTTCATTGGCCTTCTTGAATCAAGTTACCTTTCCCAGGATGCCTTTGATTGGACATTTCTATAGACTTATTTCAACTGGGACATTTTTTCAGCCTTAGAATTGTAAACTAGCAACTTATTAAATTCCCATTTTTAAATGTCATTCGTTTCTGGTATATTGCATTCCAGCAGCTAGCAAAACAGACCAGGGTTCTAGAAGGTAGTGATAAATATGAATCATAACAATGTAGCCAGTTACAGAAATGAGGGTTATGATTGCATGAATATTTCCTCCCTGTTTTGCTATGAGTATGTTTGCTTTTCTACATAAGGAAATAATCTTGTTTTCCTTTTATGATAGGAGATAAACGTATTGTTCATGCTATTGTGTTTAAGTCATAGGATATGAAGTTTAAGAGTGAATGTTACCTACAGACTTGTACCCTATTCTGGGGAGATGTAGTGCATATCTGGTTGTACACATGACAGTTGAGTATTTTCCAGGTGAAACATGTCTGTTATTTGTTCTATTTGGAAATTAAGCATGTTTCAAAGTGATATATATATGTGTAGCTGCCAACTTGACAAGGGGTGGACTGTGATGGTTAGGTTCTGTTGTCAACTTGGCCAAGTGATTATGCCCAGTTGTCTGGTCAGGCAAGCACTGGATTGACTGTTGCTGCAAGGATATTTCATGGCTGGCTGATAAACTGATAGATTGGTACATTAAATCATCAATCTATTGATTGCATCTGTGGCTGATTACATCTGCAATCAAGTAAGGCATGTCTCCCACAATGAGATAAACCAATCAGTTTTGTTGCTTGCTCTAGCTATATGGAGGCTTTTTTTTTGAGGAAGTTCTCCTCAGATGTTATCAACCTACATAGATTTTCCCAGATCCAACCAGCCCATATCTCAGGAGGAAGGAGTAGTCAGCATCAGTTTTCCCTGAGGGTGATACCCAGTAGATTGTCAGTCCTTCCTATAAAGCCTCTAGACTCTGTGTTTTTCCTATCCTGCCTAGTAGGTTATGTTTTCTGCTTGAGCCTTCCTACTAGCATAAAACTTATGCAATGACTTTAACTTCAGCAGACTCTCCCTCTCAGGGGTATGGTTCAGACAGAGACTGAGACTGGGCTTTAATTGCTTCTGTTTTCCAGCCCTTGGGGCCTGAATTCCCTGAAGGAGTGCCTCCACTTGAGTTGGGTCCCACCCCACCCCTTTTCTTGGGGAAGATACATCCTTTAGGGAATTAGCCCCTTTCACCTGATTACATAGTTTGTATCTCAGATATTAGTTAATTTTGCCCTTGCCTGGAGAAGTTCTGGAGCCTGAGAGTGCTTGCAATTCTATCTAATGAGCTGTTAAGAAAATAAAAGCAAAAAAACCTTTTCAGAGCTGGACCCTGGCTCCCTGAGTTTACAAATCAAGAGCTTGAGTTGGTGTGTGACTCTATGTATCCCCAGGTTTTATGCATCCTTTTTCTTTGGGTCCAGGCTTTTCCCAGTATTTTGGCCATCCAACACAAAAAGCCTCTTTTTCTTATTTTCTTTTTCCATCAGCCCACCCGCTCTCTGCTGGGGCAAAAACTCCTGGTTCCTTTAGTGCTTATTCCAGGTTTATTTGTGCCCAGGGCCTGTTTACAGTAGTCAGAATTTGTTAATTAATTCTACAATTGGAGCTTTGGTTGAGCTAAGCCCTTGCTACTAGTAAAGTCTGCTTCTTCTCCTCAGAGAACCACCATGTTATGCCCTTATGGGAGACGTACCATCCTCTGCAGCTTGGGAGACTTACAGTTCTGTGTGGGATTGCAGCTTTTCCACCCTTTCCAGACTGTTAAACACTGTGTGTCCAGTTCCTGGTGTCCCCCAACAGTTGTTCTATACAGTTCCTAGCTATTTACTAGCTGTCCTGGAGGATGAACTAGATTTCATACCTCATTATGCTGCCATCTTGCCAACTTGTTATTAACTTTTGACCTGGAATCCCACTTCTATCTCAAAATGACCTGACAAAAAAATACAAAAGAATCAATTCACAAAATTACTCTTTGCAACATTGTCATTAAAAATAGACTATAAAAGAGACAAATGGCCATCAGTAGGAACTATTTGAATAAAATTATACACAAAAGATAATAAGAAGCTATAAAAACAAATGAAGAGGGTGATATCATCGACATGATGAAGTAAGACTGCTATTGAAAATCTCTCCATAGATATTCAGCAAAGTAAGTGACAAATCTCATTCATTAAGAACTCTGGAGGAAGACAAAGACTGGATATGGATCCCACAAATGTTAAATATATTAAAGAGAAAAATATCAAATAGGAAACATCTGTCCTGCACTGGCGGATCTTCTCCCATCTCACTCACTCAGTCCTACACACCATGGGAAGTGCCCAGAGATAGCAGCTGGGATCACTTTCATCTGGCTCTTGGGACAAGACTATAAAATCCTTTACAGTTGTCAGATCCCCACCTATATCCAGAAACAGAAATCCAAGCTCACTGGGACCCACAATAGTACTCAAGATTCTACAGAGGGTGGAACACAAAATAGTACTTAGATCGAATTTTGAAAATAGAGGATAATGGAGGAAATGGCAAAATATACTTCTTTCTCAAAAGTGATAAGTAGCTAGGCAGAGAAATTCCAAATCAACTGTTTGGGAGCCCGGGGAACAGGGGACATCTTCTCAAGACCCAGATGATGGACAAAGAATCTGAGAAAATGTGAGCGGCATGCACACTTGAGGAAAACCTCAGTAGAGAGCAAGATCCTTAACTGTGTGATGGCTGCAGAATGGCATGGCTGTGGGTATCCTCTGTCCCAAGTAGAGTGATGATAGCCCCATACTAAGCCAGATTTTAGCAGATGATGTGAGAGAACAAGAATCTTATAGATTCAGCCCCACCTAGTCAGATGTTGTGGGGCTTCAAGAGGTAAACCACTTCTCAGCATGAATAAATAGCCAAGTATCATCATTTTCTGGGCAGTATGGAAAGTGCAGGTAGACAGCAGGACTTTTCAGAGCACCTCAAGTCATACACTAGAGATTATCTACAGCCCCTACATGGGTACCTCCAGCCATATTGTGGCTGAGGCATACTGAAAACACAATTGTCAAAGTAGCACCCTAATACAAACTTATTTAACAACTAAATTCTAGACAATACTAGGAAACTTACCTTGAGAATAGACCCGTCAAGGTAATCAGATGACCAAACATCAGTAAAAACTCACAAGGCATACTAAAGTTCAGGAAGAACTGATCCAGTCAAGGAACAAACCAAAAAGTTCAGCAAAAATACAAATCTGTAACTAATTAAAGATGTTCAAAAACATCTCCTGAATCAAATCAAAGAAATGAAAGAATATGAATATAAAGGGATAAAGGATATTGAGAAGACACTAGGAGAGCATAAAGAAAAATTTGAAAGAATACAGGGAAAAATAAGAAGCAATTACGGAAATAAAAGACACTGTAGGTGAATTTAATGATATACTAGAGACATACAACAGCAGATTTGCAGAGGGAGAAGAAAGAATCAGTGAGCTAAGGAAGACAGAGCAACCGAATTTGAATAGCCAAAAGAACAGATGGAGAAAAAGATTGGAAAAATATGATCAGGGTCTCAGGGAAATGATTTTCCACAAGAAGTACAGACACACACACATCATGTGTCCTAGAAGGAGAACAGAAAAGAAAAAGGCCAGGAAAGCATTTGAATAAATAATGGCTGAAAACTTACCAACCCTTATAGAAGACATAAATATGCAAATCTGAGACCAATGCACTCCAAACAGAATAAATTCGAATAGACCCATTCAAAGACACATACTATGACATGTTCAAATGATAAAGAGAAGGAGAAAATTCTGAAAGCATTAAGATAAAATGATTTACCACATCCAAGGTAAGCCCAATAAGAGTAAGTGCTTGCTTCTCATTACGTACATGGAGGTGAGAAGGCAATGCTATGATATATTTAAGATACTGAAAGATAAAATTTGCCAGACAAAAATTTTCTCTCTGGCAAAGCCTTCAATCAAACATGAGGGGGAGTTTAAGGTATTCAGAGATAAACAAAAGCTGAGAGTGTTCATTAATAAGAGACTGGCCCCATGAGAACTACTAAAGGGAGAGTTGCTGGCTGAAAAGAAAAGACAAGGGAGAGAGGTCTGGATGAGAGTACAGAATTTAAGAATATTAACAAGAGTAATTTAAAGGGTAAAAAGAGATAAAAGAAAATAGATCTGATGAATAAAAACCAAAAGATAAGATGTTTGAAGTGGACCTGCCTTTAAATTAATAACTTTGAATGCCAACGGATTAAAACCCACAATCAAAAGACATGGATTGGCAGAATGTTTTTAAAAATATGATCCATCTCCATGCTGTTACAAAGGACTCATTTTAGACCCTGTGCCAGTTTGAAAGGATTTGTGTAGCCTAGTAAACCATGTTCTAATCCTAATCAATCTTGTGGGAACAATCATTTCTTTTAATCCCTATTCAATAATGTAGGTTGGAAACTTGATTAGGTTATCTCCACAGAGATGTGACTCACCCACTTGTGGGTATTAACCGTTCATTACTGGGAGATGTGAATCCACCCATTCCATGTGCATCTTGATTAGTTTACTGGAATCCTTTAAAAGAGGAAGCATTTTGGAGAAAGCTTGAGAATGACAGGAAAGCAACAGGGCAGAGTCACAAGAATGATGAAAAACAGAGACCATGCAACCAGAGGTCTTTGGAGATGAAGAAAGAACATGCTCCTGGGACAGTTTCATGAAGCAAGATGCTTGAAGAGGAAGCTAGCAGATGTTACCATGTTCACCATGTACCTTTCCAGCTGAGGGAGAGACCCTAAAGTTCATCAGCCTTCTCGAACCAAGGTATCTTTCCCTGGATGTCTAGGACATTTCAATAGTCTTGCTATAATTTGGACTTTTTCACAGATTTAGAAATGTAAACTTCCAAATTATTAAATTCCCCTTTTTAAAAGTTGTTCCGTTTCAGGTGTATCACATTCTGGCAACAAGCAAACTAGAACAGACCCCAAAATACAAAAAGGTTAAAAGTGAAAGCTTGAGGGAGTCATCAACATGAAGACATAAATAGCTACTAAAAATCTCTCCCCAGAGACTTAATGAAAAGAAGAACAATTCTGAATTTCTCAGAACTGTGAAGGAAGATATAGACTGAAGAAGGGCCCTACAAATGTGGAGTTGCAGAAAGAGAAAAATATCAGGTAGGAAACTTCTAAACTGGACCAGTCAGTCTTCTTGTACCTCATCATCTGGTTTCACATATGGCACAGGAAGGGCACAGAAACAGAAGACAAGATCTCTATGATAGAGGACTCAGAATATAAACTGTCTCTCAGCAGTGAGACAGACACCCAGGAATTGAAAATTCAGGGAACATGGGAGGACATTTCCAGATACAGGTCAGTGGGTGAAAAAAGACTGAAAAAATATATCAGAGTCTATATTTCCAACCCTGGGTCTGGAAGTTCTTCCTCTATTCCTGAGGGTAACAACAGTGGTTGGACTCATCATAGCCTGGGGATCAGCTGAAAACTTGTTCAGCTGAAGGAATACTCTGCCACAAATAAAGTGAAGGACACAGCCCCACATTAAGAAAGATGTTGGCTGGCAAAGGAAGGGCACAGGAAGCCTGCAGTTCCAGCCCTACCTTGCCAGATGTAGACTTGGCAATGAGGTAAACAGCTTCTGAGGATGATTAAGCAGAAAGTGCAAGAGAATTGAAGCTTTTTTCAGACTCTCTAGAAAAATACGTCAGACCCATTGGAGCTGATCTAGACACTACGCATAGCAGCACACTTTTGTTTGGGGGAAGGAATATGGACAACCCAACCATTACAGCAGTGCCCTAAAACAATCTTTGGTCTTGGGATCCAGCAGAAAACGGAGTACCAGTGAGACCCAGTAGACTTGTTTTCCCCCATAACAGGACCATGCTCTCATGCCTAGTGCCTACCCCCATCCCTGAAGCAGGCTGCTGTTGGCATCTGGAATTGGAGCGAGACTGGGGAAGGAGTCAATTGGGCAAGTGGTCAGTGAGAGAGATGGACAGATAGAGAACAAAGACAACCAACAAGAAAACCCTAGACAAAGAGATAAAATGGCCTACAGAATAAACTAAGCAAGGAAATCAGATGCACAGACACCAGTAAAAAAATAAATCATGACTCATACCAGGAAGCACAGTGATACAGACCAATCAAAGGAAAAAATTAAAACCTCTACTGAGATACAGGAGTTGAAACAACTAATTAAAGTGTTCAAACAAATATTGTAAATCAAACCAATGAGGTGAAGGAAAAATAGCAAAAGAGATGAAGGGTATAAAGAAGGCCATACAGAAGAATTTGAAAGCGTGAAGAATAAATGGTAGAATTTATTGGGATGAAATGCACAACTGAAGAGACAAAAGACACAATGGAGACATCAAACAGTGGATTTGAAGAGACAGAAGGAAGGACTATTGAAATGAAGGACTGACATCTGAAATCAAACACACAAAGGAATGGACAGGGAAAAGAATGGAAAAATATAAGCAGGGTCTTGCAGAACTGAATGACAACATAAAGTGCATGAATATACATGTAATGGGTATCTCTTAAGGAAAAGAGAAGGGAAAAGGAGAAGAAACAATAATGGAGAAAACAATCACTGAAAATTTCACAACTGTCATGAAAGACATGAAATTACAGATCCAAGAAGTGCAATGTATATCAAACAGAATACATCAAAAAATCCTTCAGACACTAATTAAAGTGTCAAATGTCAAAGACAAAGAATTCTAAAATCAGGAAAATAAAAGTATTCCATGACATACAAGGTAAACTCAGTGAGACTAAGTGCAGATCTCTCAGCAGAAACCATGGAGGAGAGAAGTCAATGATGATATATTTAAGATACTGAAAGAGAAAAGCTTCCAACCAAAAACATCATATCTGGAAAAATGTCTTTTAAAAATGAGGAAGAGTTTTGAGTTCCAGAAAGATGGCAGAATATATAGGTCAAGATCACCCCTGCTCCAAGAAATAGCTAGAGACAGGAAAGGAAGGCAACTGAGATGGCAATTCCAGAGTTTAAGTGACCTAGGAGGGCATTCTATACCACATAAGGAGGCCCTGGTGGCAAAAGTTGAAGAACTGAGACACAGAGAACTGGAGACCATCCCAGATGCTCTAAACAACCTATTCTGCTCCTATCCAAATGGAAGCCTAGAACCCTCAGGAGTGCATGGGTGGGGAGACAGGGACAAAGAAGTAAACCAAGCTATCTTCCTTGAATGTGCTACCCTCACCAGCACAGCCCTGTGACTCACCCCACATCCCATGCACCTGAACACTGTCATCTGTCACCTCTCCTCATGGTACCCACTCCACAACACCACCACAAGTATGCACATGCCTGCCCCAGCCCAAACCATCTCCCCTGTGCAAGTGCAGTCTTGCCCCATCCCTCTTGAGACTCATCTCTTCCTCACTGCCCCCGTAAGTAGTAATTAGTGCATAAAGGCTGTGGGCACTTACCTTCATGCCAGGCTACACCCGCCCCCAGCCCATACAGTCATGCAGCCCCAAATTGCCCCCCTGAGCTCTGCATACATCAGTTTATAGCCTTCCCAGATCCATGCACGTGAAGGCCCCCAGTCCTAACCCCCAGCTCTGGGAAAACACTGACCTGTGCATCTGGGCCACACCACTCCCAGCCCACAAAAGAGCAACCAAGGCCGGGCTGCCCCTGAGCTCTGTGCAAGTTCAGGTAAGGGCCTCACCCCCAAGACCAGCCCACATCTTAGTGCTGCCCCCCAGACCCACACACCTGCACAGCAAAATCCTCCCTGTAACTGGTTGTCCATGCGTTCATGCACTGACTTCTTTCTTTCTTTCTTTTTTTGCATGCGCAGGCACTGGAAATCAAACCCAGGTATCCAGCATAGCAGGTGAGAATATGCACTGACTTCTTGACTCTTGCACACTAACCCTCTGCCCAACAAACATGCATACTTGCCCCAACACCCAGAACAAATGCACTACTTCCACACCTGGCAGGTGCTCACAGATGAATCTGTGCTATATAGCCCCCACCTTGTACACATGTGCCCACCTGCTCCAACCCCCTCCACACCTGTGCACCCATACCAAGGCACGGCCAACAGGATGCCACCACCCCACCCCCTGACTCACATCACACAACCATGCTGACCTGTGCTGGCCCTTACATACTCCTACATCTGCATCCAGGGCCCTCTGGACCCCTCCCACATGGAAGGACACAGCCACACTCTGTCGCTCCCCCTGTAGCTCAACTTCTGTGCCACCTACTTTACACCCTGATACTCACGACCCCCATGCTGCACCTGCTAACCCACATTCTACCAGCACACCAGCCCCATGCATACACACAGCCTCAACACCCGCCTCTTACCATGCTCTATCTCTGTGTCCCCCATGCCACACCCTGCTTCTGTACTCCTAGGTCTGCCTGAGCTTGACCCCATACCCTTGGCTCCCACACTGCACCTCCATAACCCGTGACCCACACCTCATGCTCACAGGCACCTGCAAAGCTTCTCCAATCTGTGCCTATACATGGGCTGCAATGAATCATTGCACTGTTCTGCCCCACCCTGTATCCCTCATCATGTTCTACATCCATCCCACAAATCCAAAGATTTAGACTACTGAAGGAAGTCAACTTTCAAAGTAAACCTTTCAAGATATTGACATGCCTCAAAGAAAACAGAAGCTCACTAAGCATATCATGGTGCAGACAGATAGAGCCGAGCCCAATGACTAAATTAAAACACCTGAAGAGAGAGACCTTGGAACAATAAATCAAATATGTTCATATAATTCTACTAAATAAAATAAATGGGATGGCTAATGACATAAAGGATATCAAGAAGAGACTAGAAGAGCATAAAGAGAATTTGAACAAATAAATAGAAAAATAGCAGATATCACAGGGAATAAAGAAGCTGTAGACTAAATAAAAATACACTTAAGTCACACAACAACAGATTTGAAGAAGCAGAGCAAGGAATAAGTGAACTAGATTTGTTAACTAAAATTAACAAATTAATTTGAAAATTCAAAACACCAAATGGCAAGAAAAGATGGAAAATTTGAATTGTATCTCAGGGAAATGATAGACAAAACAAAGTACACAAATATAAGAATCATCAGTGTCCCAGAAGGAGAAGAGAAGAGGAAAGGGTTAGTAAGATTAGTTGAGGATATAACGGTCAAAAACTTCTCAAACCTGTTAAGGACATATGTATGCACATCAAAGAAGCCCAATGAACTCCAATGTCCAAATAGAACAAATCCAAATAGGCTTCCCCAAGACATGTACTAATCAGTCTATCAAATGTTAAAGAGAAGCACAAAATTCTGAAACAGCAAGAGGAAATCAATCTACTATGTACGAGGGAAACAATATAAGATTGAGTTCAGACTATTCAGCTGGCACTATGGAGGCAAGAAGGCAGGGGTATGATCTATTTAAGATCCTGAAAGAGAGACTTCCAACCAAGAATTCTGTACCTAGCTAAAGTGACCTTCAAAACTGAAGGAGAGATTAAAATATTTACAAACAGACAAATCCTGAAAGTGTCTGTCAACAAGAGACTGGATCTACAGGAAATATTAAAGGGAGTTCTGCCAGTTGAAAATAAAAAAAGATAAGAGGATTAGGTCTGAAAGAGGGCACAGAGTTGAATAGTACCATTAAGGGTAACCTAAAGGGTAAAAAGAGAAAGAGGGAAAAGAATATACAGATCTGACAAATAAAATTCAAAGGATAAGATGTTGGATTCATGAAATGTCTTTTCAGTAATAACTTTGAATATTAATGAAATAAACTTACCAATTAAAAGATACAGTTTGGCAGAATGGATTCAGAAGTACAATCCAGCTATAAACTGCTTACAAGAGACTCATGTTAGGTGCAAGGATACAAAGAGATTGAAAGTGAAAGGATGGAAAAAGACATTCAACACATGTTGTAACCAAAAGAAAGCACAAGTAACTATACTAATATTGGACAAATTAGACTTTAAATGTAAAGACATTACAAGAGAAAAAGAAGGACTCAACATATTAATGAAAGGGACAATTCACCAAGAAATAGCAATCATAAATATTTATGCTCATGGGGAGGATATGGTTAAAGCACTTGTAAGCTTGCTCTGTATTTACATGGAAGATAAGTTCGTGTAGTGGAGGAGAATCACAGCTTCAGCATAGAAACCAAAGTCGTTTATCCCAAGGTAAGGGACAGCAGGGCTCACTTGAGATAGCTGCCCACATACTTAGTTCAAGTGAGGAATTTCTTTTTCACATCCTCGTCTTAATAAGATGGGAACAGGGCTTTCCAAGGAACAAACTCTATATATTAAAAGACTTCAAAAGTTATTAAAGGCAGTGGAATGCTCAGGAAAGGAGAGTCAGCTTCTATCATTGTTACAAATAGTTCAAATTCACTGCCTCTGGTTCCCTGACAGGGGGGCCTTAGATTTGGAGCTCTGAGAACAAGTAAGCAAAGCTTTTAAAGGAAGAAATATGAGTAGAGTGAGAAAATCACAATTCTTGTGGTACGAGAACCTGTAAAAACTGCTTTACGTCCTCTACTCACTCTGTCCTGTCCCATGGCTCCTTCCAAGGAGCCAGAGTCAATGCCATCCCCTGCTTCACCTCTTACTGAGGAAAATTCAACACCCCCTTACCTCTCCTGGCATTCTTAGAAAATCTAGAAGAGCCATGACCAGCCATGGAAAAATGTCTAATGAAAGCCATGGCTTCAGGGGATAATCAACCTTTCCCTATAATTATTCAACTTAGGCAACCTCAGCAAGAGTCCGTTCCTTATATGATATTTAAAAACCTAAAAAGGAGTGTTAATAACAATGGATTCCAAAGCTCCTTTACCAAAGGAATGGTAGAATCTATTGCTCACAATTATCAGATGTGCCCATGGAATTAGAAAACTCTTGTTAAATTATTGTAACTACTGCTTAATATTGTATTTACAATTAAAATTTCAAAAAAAGCTGTATCCAAAAAAACACTCAAAACTTGACAGGCAAATTTCCATTGGAGAAAATGTGCTCTTGGGTATTGCATAACCTTGGTAAGAAATTATTAAAATGTGCACTCCAGGTGGGAGGACTGGCTATCCTCCCAGAAGGAGACATATTTTATTAGAGTTATCTAGGCCCAAGGAAGCTCTTCTCAGTTCCTAGCCAATTCCCAGGGGACCACCTTGGGCCCAGTCACATAAGCTAATTAGAATCTGGCTATTGTATGAATTGGACATCAATGAAAATAGCCTAAAAAATGAAACTTTAAATTTCATTAGCATCTTATAATTAAATTCGTTTTGTAAAAAGTCACAAATGAAATGAAGCGCCTTATATTCAAGCTTTTAAAAAACTACGTGATCATAAAACTTTTAGAAAGTAAATTTTTTTCTTTCTTTTTCTTTTCTTTTCTTTTTTGGCATGGGCAGGCTCTGGGAATCAAACTCGCATCTCCAGCACGGCAGGCAAGAACTCCTGCCAGTGAGCCACCTTTTCCCACCCTTTTCTGTTGTTAAAAACAAATATAATATCTATATATGTCATCAATCTGTGTTCTCTGTGTTTGCATGTTCTCAAACTATGGAAAACCACTTCGCTTGGCTGCCTATTTGTTTAAGCTGAAAATAGCTTAAAATATTGTCTGCTTTGTTTTGTCACTTGAATATCTGTCTGCTTTACTTATCTGTGGCATTTGCTTATCTGGAACATATTCTCTTACTCATGGGAAAATTCCTGCTTTGTTTTTAAAATTAAAGATACCTCCTCAAGGCAAATGGGAACCTCCCCTGGTGTTCAATGGATAGCTTAACGTCAAGTAACCCCTTTACCCAATAAATAGATAGCAGAAAATAAACTTTAGGCTCTGGCTCCCTCTTGGGACAGAACTTCTTTGCTTTCTGACTTTGTGTGGAAAGTTTTTTCTTCTCACACCAATTCTTTGAGAAACAAAGAATAACTGTCATAGCCGCTGTTGCCCAAAAACTCTCCCATTCAAGGAGCCCCAAAGTACATGAGACAGACCAGCAGCCAAACTGAAGGGAATGATAGATGTTTCAACAATACTAGTAGGAGACTTCAACACTCTCTTCTATTGATAGAACAACGAGACAGAGGATCAACAAGGAAATAGAAAAGTTAAAAATCTTGATAAATGAATTAGACCTAATGGACATATAGATCATTACACCCCCAAACACCAGGATATACATTCTTCTTTAGTGCTCACGGAACATTCTCCAAACAGATCATATACTGGGGCACAAATCTGGACTTTATAAAATTAAAAACACTGAAATTATTCAAATAACTTCCTCTGATTGCAATGGAATGAAGTTGGATATCAATAACCAGCAAAGAATGAAAACTTTCACAAATATATGGAGATTAAATAACACACTCTTAAACAACCATTACCTAAGTCATTTTATGATACTAATATCATTTTAATATGAATACTGAGTAAAGATGCTGTAAGAAAAGAAAACTATGGTCCAATCTCTCTAATGAACCTATATACAAAAATTTCAACAAAATACTGCAAATAAAAAATAACAACATATTAAAAGAATTATACACCACTACCAAGTGGGATTTATATAAAAATGCAAAGATGGTTCAACACAAGAAAATTAATTAACGTAATACAGCACATGTCATGGTCAGGTTCATGTGTCAACTTGGCCTATTGGTGGTGCCCATTTGTCTGGTTGAACAAGTGTTACCCTGTCTGTTGCTATGGGTACATTTCATGACCTAAATCAGGATTATGTCAGCTGCATCCACAGCTCATTGAATTTGTAATCAGCCAAGGGAGTGTCTTCTGCAATAAGTGATCCTTCATTTATTCACTGGAAGCCTTTAAAGGAAGAGTCATAAAAGACAGCTCCTTTCTCCTTCGGCTAGTGAGACTCTCCTGTGGAGTTCATCTGGAACTTTCTGAGTGGGTTCAAAAAATGAAAATATTTGTGTCCCATGTGACTGTTCACCAGAGGGTAATTTCAGCAGAGGAAGATTTTAATAGTCAAGTGGATAAGATGACCCATTCTGTGGATACCAGTCAGCCTCTTTCCCCAACAATTCCTGTCATTGCTCAATGGACTTATGAACAAAGTGGTCATGGTGGTAGGGATGGAGGTTACACATGGGCTTAGAAACATGGCCTTCCACTCACCAAGGCTGGCCTGGCTACAGCCACTGTGGAATGCCCAATCTGCCCACAGCAGAGACCCACATCCATCCCCGGATATAGCACTATTCCCTGAGGTGATCAGCTGACTACATGGTAGCAGGTTGATTACATTGGACCACTTTCATCATGGAAGGGGCAGCAATTTATTCTAACTGGAATAGACACATACTCTGGATATGGGTTTGCTTTCCCTACACACAATGCTTCTGCCAAAACTACCATCCATTGACTTACAGAATGCCTTATCCATCATCATGGTATTCCACACAGCATTGCTTCTGATCAAGGAACACATTTCACAACAAATCAGATGTGGGAATGGGCACATACTCATGGAATTCTCTGGTCTTACCATGTTCTCCATCATCCAGAGGCAGCTGGATTAATAGAACAGTGGAAAGGCTTTTTGAAAACTCAATTACAGTGCCAATTATCTGGAAATACCTTGTAGAGCTAAAGTGATGTTTTCCAGGTGGCTGTGTATGCTCTATATCAGCATCCACTATATAGTGCTGTTTCTCCTATAGCCAGGATCCATAAGTCCAGGAACCAATGGGTGGAAATGTAAGTAGCACCACTCGCATTTACTCTAGTGATCCATTAGGAAAACTGTTACTTCCTGGCCTTGTGACCTTGAGGTCTGCTGGTCTACAGGTTTTAGTTTCACAAGGGTGAGTGCTTCCACCAGGAGAAACAACAATTCCGTTGAACTGGAATCTAAGACTGTCACCTGGTCACTTTGGGCTACTCATGCCCCTGATCAACAAGTCAAAAAAGGGATAATATTACTGCCTGGGGTGATTGATCCTGACTATCAGGGGGAATTAGAGCTGCAACTACACAATAAAGGTAAAGAAGATTTTTCCTAGAATATAAGAGATCCCCTAGGGCATCTTTTAGTAATACCACGCCCTGTGATTAAAATCAATGGAAAACTGCAACAACCCAATCCAGGCAGGGCTACCAATGACTCTGAAACTTCAGGAATGAAGGTTTGTGTCACCCCACCAGGCAAAGAACCACAATCAGCTGAAATGCTTGCTGAGAGTAAAGGGAACATGGAATGGGTAGTGGATGAAGGTAGTGATAAATATTAACTATGACCACATGATCAGTTACAGAAATGAGGATGGTAATTCTGTTTTGTTCATGTTATAATATTTAAGTTGTAAGATATTAAGGTTAAGAATGAATACTACCAAGGACTTGCACACTATTCTGAGGAAAGTTAATGCATTTCCACTTGTATTCAAAGCAGTTGAGTATTGGTAAGTGAGGAAAAAATGTGTCTGTTATTGTTTTCTGTTTAGAAATTAAATATGGTTTAAGGTGATATGAATAGCTGACAAGATGACAAGGGGTGAATTGTCATGCTGAGGTTCATGCGTCAACTTGGCCAGGTGGTGATGCCCTTTTCTCTGGTTGGGCAAGTGCTGGTCTGACTGTTGCTATGAGTATATTTCATGGACTTAAGTCATGATCATGTTGGCTGTATTCACAGTTGATTGCATTTGTAATCAGCCAAGGGGAGTGTCTTATGCAATGAGTGATGCTTAATCTAATCACTGGGAGGCTTTTAAGGAGGATTCAGAAAAGACAGGTTTCTTCCTCCTTCAGTTGGTGATCCTCTACTGTGAAGCTCATCCAGACCCTTCTTCAGAATCATCAACTTCACAGCCTGCTGTATGGATTTTGGATTTTCAATTCCTATGGTTTCCCAGACAGCTTCTCCTAAGAGTTCACTGAGGACCTTCATCAGAGTTACCAGCTTGCAGCTTGCCCTACAAACCATGGACTCTATGTTCCCACAGTTATGTAAAACACTTTTATAGATTTTATAACTACAGATATTTCCAGCTGATTCTGTTTCTCTGAAGAACCCTAGTTAATACATCTCATTAACAAACTGAAAGGGAAAAATCACATGGTTATCTCAATGTTGAAAAATTCAAAATCCTTTTCTGATAAAAACACTTCAAGAGATAAGTGTCAAAGGTAAATTCCTTAATATGATAAAGGGCATATATGAAAAATGAATAGCCAGCATTGTACTCAATGGAGAAAGACTGAAAGCTTTCCTCCTAAGATCGGGAATGAGGTAAGTATGTCCTCTATTACAATTATTATTCGACATTGTACTAGAAGTTCTAGCTAGAGCAATCAGGCAGAAAAAAATAATAAAAGGCACCCAAATTGGAAAGAAGGAAGAAAAATGTCATTTTGCAAATGACATGAAGCTACATTTTGAAAATCCTGAGAAATCTGCAATAAAGTTACTTTAGCTAACAAACAAATTCAGAAAGATGGTGGGATATAAAATTAATGTGTAAAAATCATTATTATTACTATACACAAGCAGTGACCAAGTTAAGGATTCAGTTAAGGAAAAAAAAATCCATTTAAAATAGCAACTAAAGGATTCAAGTGCTTATGAATGAATTTAACTAGGGACATAAAGGACTTGTACAGAGAAAACTACATAACATTGCTAAAGGAAATCAAGGAAGATCTAAATAAGTGGAACGATATTCCATGCTCATGAACAGGAAAGTTAAGTGTAGTTAAGATGTGAGTGAATTCTACCCAAATTGATCCACAAATTCAGTGCAGTGACAATCAAATTTCCAACAACCTACTTTGAAGACTTGGAAAAGCTAGTTATCAAATTTGTCTGTAAGGGAAAGAGTCCCTGAATAGCTAAAAGCATCCTAAAAAAAGAACCAAGTGGGAATATTAACAGCCACAGTGCTCAAAATAGCATGGTACTGGCACAAAGATACAAGTATTTACCAATGGTATCAAATCAAGAGTGTGATAATAGGCCACTAAATCAACTGATTTTTAAAAAGGCCTCCAAATCCACTGAACTGAGAAAAAGTAGTCTTTTCAATAAATGGAGATGGAAGAACTGGATGTCAGTAGCCAAAAGAATGAAAGAGAACCCATAACATACACCCTACACAAATATTAACTCAAAGTGGATCAAACACCTAAATATAAGAACTAGTATCATGAAGTTTCTAGAAGAAAGTGTAGGGAAACATCTTCAAGACCTAGTAATAGGAGGTTGCTTCCTAAACTTTAAACCCACAGCACAAACAACAAAAGAAAAAATAGATAAATGAGAACTTTTACAAATCAAAGGTTTCTGCACCTAAAAAGTTTTTGTCAAAAAAGTGAACAGGCAACAAATTCAATGGGAGAAAGTATTTGAAAATCACCCATCAGACAAAGGTTTGATATCCTGTATACATAAAGCAATCATACAACTCAACAATAAAAGAACAAACAAGCCAATTATTAAATGAGCTAAAGACATGAATAGGCATTTTTCTGAAAAGCAAGTACAGGTGGCTCAAAAGCACATGAAGAGATGCTCATTTTCATTAGCTATAAGGGAAATGTAGATGAGGACAACAATGAAATACCATCTCACACCTACAAGAATGACTGTTATTAATGAAACAAGAAACTATAAATGTTGAAGAAGATGTGGAGAACAGAGACACTTATTCACTGCTGGTGAAAATGTATAATTATACAGTCACTATGAAAGACAGTTTGGCAGTTCCTGAGGAAACTAAATATTAAGTTGCCCAATGATATGGCAATAGCCCTACTTGGTATATACCCTGAAGAGCTGAAAGCAGTGACACAAACAGACATTTGATCACTGATGTGCATAGCAGCATTATTCACAATCACCAAAAGGTGGAAACAATCCAAATGTGCATGACAGATGAGTGGGTTAAAAAATGTGATATATATTTATACAATAGAATATTATGCCGCAGTAGGACAAAATGACTTCCTGAAGCACATGACAAGATGATGTTCCTTGAGGTCAAAATGCTGAGTTGAAATAAGCCAAACACAAAAGGAAAAAGACTGTTAAGCCCACTTTTTTGACCATGGTAAAGGTAAAATTGGAGGCTTATGATACAGAATATATGAGACTTAGAGATATATAGAAGCTAGAGATGGGTGAATGGTTAGCTAATGTGGTTGAACTCAAATGTAAGGGAACAGATAGAAGTGCAGGTGGTTAATTAGTGGGTCTATAAGTAATATAGCCATATTGATGGTGAACATGATTGAAAGGGATGGTGAACATGTGTCCCACTGATTAACACTAGAAATATAAATAAGTTCTTGAAAGATCTACTTCATAAATACGATTCATGTAGAAAGAGTGTTTAAGGTCAGGGTACAAGGAAAAAACTGCTATTGAGTGTTATGGGTTATATTCAACAGGAAAACATCAGCAGTAAGGGGTAAATAATGAGGGAAGGGATAAGAGTTAAGGGGAGGTTTAGATTTCCTATTTGGTGAGGGTGTGTTTATTGGTTGTTTTTCTATTGGGAACAATGAAATTATATAAAATTGAGGGTGCTAATAGACTGTGGACTTGGACATTATAGATGATGCCTAATTAATGCACATAGCTGAAGAATGCACTAACTGAGAAGTTGATTGACAAATGATGATGTATATATATGATCAAATATTGTGCTGCTACCAAAAGGAACGAATCATGAGGCATGCAAAGATATGACTGAACCTGTGCGACATTTGGTGAGGTGAAATAAGCCAGAAATGAAAGAATTACTAAGGTATGGTCTCCTTTAGAAAATGCTTATAAGAAACAGGGGCCTAGAATATGAGCTCTTATAGCAGACAGATTTACTACAGAGTGGTTATTATTATTTCTGAATTTTGAGAGGTTGTTTTATATATGTGTAACCTGGTGTTTAGAGAGAAGAATGAGGTCAAAGAGGTCAGGATTAAGGTAATCCCTAATATTAAACAAGGCTAAAGAAGACCTTGTCTATATTTTAGAACCACACCTACTCTTTGAGATCAAATGAAGAAATGTTCGCTTTGTCCAGAACCTAAATTTTCTGTGGCACGTAATATAACTCAAACTGTCTGCACAGCTCAGTTGAAGAATTGAAACACAGGGAGCTCAGAATAAGAATGAGGGCCTCTAATCTTATGTAGTTTAAGGTAATGCCTGGATACATCATAGAATATATTATGCAGATAATCAAAAAGTATTGGCAAAGTCCCTTGAGGGAAGGGAAAAAAAATATGGAACTTTTTAACTTTACCATCAGGGAGTACCCTGACACTGTGTCAAACATTAAGGACACCTAAATCAATAGGCCAAGCCCTGGATCTTGAGGCTTACTCTTATGAAACTTATGTATGTAGAAGAGAAGCTTAGCCTACCTATAGGTTTGCATAAGAGTTACTTCTGTAAGATCTCTTTAGTTTCTCAGATTTTGCCTCTCTCTCTCTCTCTCTCTCTCAGTACACCTCTGCAAGTGAAATCATTGCCTTTCTCCCTATAAGGGCGTGACATACAGGGGTGAAAGTCTCCCTGGTGGTATGGGAGATGACTGCCAGGGATGAGTCTGGCCCTGGCATTGTGGTATCAACAATGCCATTCTGACCAAAGGGGGGAAGAGAAGTGTAGTAAATAAGTTGTCAGTGGCTGAGAGAGTTGAAATAGAGTTGAGAGGCTACTCTGGAAGTCACTCTCATACAAGTTTCAGTTAGACATTGCTACCTAAAACTTTCCAACCCCCTACCAAAACCATTCCAGTCAATTCTAAAGAACACCTTGGGCAATATATGAGACTCTGCAAATGTCCCATGCACGGGGGTAACTTTCCAGAAACCTACAACCTCCAAATAGGTTCCTGGACTAGATAAGTCCTGAAACGTAGAGGGCCCAGCCTCTCCAGACCATCAGGTAGTTCCATCTCCCTACCCCGTATTATTGAGAGCCCCTTCCAATATGAAAAATTTAGACTGGGTATAGCTGAAATACCCCTAAAGAGAAGGAGAAACTCAAAGGTGATTGTAGCGTTATACAGAGAAGTTAGGGTTTAAGAAACAAGTAAGATTGCTGAACCATTATATTGATATTTATTTTAGTCTACAGTATCTTACAGCAGCTAGAAGTAAAAACCTAAAATTGTGAAATTGTAACCCACAACAAATTCTGAAATCTGCTCTACAATTAATTGTTGCATTGTGCTTTGAAATTTATTGCTTTTTGTATATATGTTATTTTTCACAAAAAAGAGTAACTTTCCAGAAACCCACAACAAACTCTGAAATCTGCTCTACAATTAATTGTTGCATTGTGCTTTGAAATTTATTGCTTTTTTGTATGTATGTTATTTTTCACAAAAAAAAGAGAAAGAAAAGTCAATTGTGATGATAAAAAAATATTTATTCCTTCTAGCTTCCTACATTCTGCAGCAGCTAGAAAGCAAGCTCTGAGATGATGGTATGGTAGCCTATAACAAACTCTAGGCTCTGTTCTCTAACTATTTGTTGAAGAGTGCTTTGAGAGCTATTGTGTTTTTTCTTTCTTTGTTTTGTATTTATGTTATATTATGCAATAAAATATTTTTTAAATTAAGAACAGTTTAAAATGTTTACAGATAAACAGAAACTGATAGAGTTCATGAAAAAAGAGACCTGTTCTACAAGAAATACTTTAAAAAGCACAAAACACAGATAGGTAAAGAGAGGACAAAGAAGTTTGGTAATTCTACCCAATTGACTTATAGATTCAATGCAACACCAATTAAAATCTCAGCAACTTACACTATGGAAATGGAAAAGTAAATAATCAAATTTATTTGGAAGGGATGGTGTCCTGAATAGCTAAAAATATTTTGAGAAAAACTACTGGGAGCTCTTGCACTAACTGACTAACTGACTTTTGATATTTCAAAGCTACAGTAGTCAAAACAGCATGGCCTTCACATAAAGATAGATGTATTGACCAGTGGAGTCAAATTAAGTGTTCAGAGGTGAATCCTCTCAATTATATCCAATTGATCTTTGATAAGGCAGTCAAGTCAACTCAATTGGGACAAAATAGCCTCTCCAACAAATGGTGATTGGAAAACCGGATATCCATATCCAAGGACCCCTATCTCATACCATATCAAAATTAACTTAAAGTGTATCAAAGACTTAAACATTAGAGCTAAGACAATATGCCAGTTTTAAACGTTGTATTACCAGAAAGCCATGTCCTTTAATCCTGATTCTGTATTGTAGGGTGAGAACCTTTCTGATTAGATTATCTCACTGATTGTGGGTATGACCTTTTGATTGGATGGAGATGCGACTCTTCCCATTCCAGATAGTCTTGATTATCTTACTGGAATCTTTTAAAAGACACAGCAGTTTGGAGAAACCTCATATGCAAATGTTTGTACTGCCAACAGTGCTGACAGAAGTGACAGGGTCAACATGAGACTCAGACATTTTGAGATGCAGAAAGTAAATGTCCCTGGGAAATCTGTTTGAAATCAGAAGCAGAGACCCCAGCAGATGCCAGCCCCATGCCTTCCTAGTTGACAGAGGCATTCTGAAACCATCAACCTTTCTTGAGTCAAGATATCTTTCTATGGATACCTTAGTTCAGACATTTTAATGGCTTTAAAACTGTAGGCATACAACTTAATTCCATTTTAAAAAGCTGTTCCACTTCTGTTATATTGCATTCTGGCAGATTTAGCAAACTGAAAAAGACAATAAAACTTTTAGAAGCAAACATAGTGAAATATCTTAAGGATCTTCTGATAGGTGGTGTTTTCCTAAAGATTACACCCAAAGCTTGAGCAATGAAAGAATACATAAATGAGATCTCCTCAAACTTGAATACTTTTTGCATCAAATGACTTTCAGGAAAGTAAAAGTGCAGCCTCTGTAATGGGAGACTCAATATTTGGAAACCACATTTCTGATAGGTTTTTAATATCTAGAATATATAAAGAAATCCTGCAGCTCAATAACCAAAAGACAATAAACCCAATTTAAAAGTGGACAAAAGACATGGACAAACACTTTTCAAAAGACAAAATGTGCATGGGTCAAAAACATGAAAAGGTGCTCAACTTCACTGGCTATTCTGAAAATGTGAATCAAAACCACAATGACATATTATCTCACACCTACTAGATTGGTTAAGGGCAAAAAATGGAATACACATATTATGGCATAATGAAGGGCTTCAGGAACAATGAAATTGTGTGACATGAAACTAGGAGAATGAACCCTTAAACAATTATGCTGAACTAAATAAGCCAGAAAAAAAGTGGACAAACAGTGTATGACCTCACTAATATAAGCTAACTATAATGAGCATACTCTGAAGGTTGAATTCCAGTGCATAGGTTATCAGGATATAGAAAGTGGGCAGATATTGGGCAGTCAATGTTTAAGGAGTACAGAATGCTCAAATAAAGCTCATTATAAAGGTTTCCAGATTGTAAATTCTTACATCAGTCACATTTACTCCTGAGTATTACTATAATTTGTAAATTCTGACATGCTGTGCTCTCTGTGTATTACCTGGTAGTTCCCTGGAACATTGGATATCTACAGAACACCTGAAACTCAGAATTAGAGTTCTGCAGCTCTGAAAGTCAGCATTACTCCATACAACAACTGTTAAAGAAGCTGAAAAAAGGGTCTGTCTCCAATTAGAGGTATTAATATAATGGACATAGTTAGGACTAAGGCAAATCAAAATACAGGGTAAAGGAAGATATCATCTGTATTTTAAATTTCAAACTGTTGAGAGACCCAAGTAAGAGATGCTAATTTGGTCCAAACTTTAAATTTTCTGTAACACACTATCTAATGTTGCCTGTGCAGTCAGTTTATTTAAACAACCTAATTACACTGAACCTAGAACAAGGAATGAAATTATTTTATTCTGTAACATCCAGACACAATTCAGAGTATTTGGGGCAGAAAATGAAAATGTATTTGCAAAGTCAACTTGAGGGACTGGGGTAAAATGTGGAACCAGTAACTTCCCCACTTGAGGTATTCCTGATATTCTCTCAAGTACTAAGGACTCCAAATTTTGTAAGCCAAACCCTCAATATTGCCCTCATGAAACTTATTTCTGCATTTGTGATATAGGCCTGCATGTAATTATACCAAGAGAACTTCTCTTGTTGCTCATATGTGGCCTTTCTCTTTAAATCAACTCTGCAACTAAACTCATTCCCTGCCCTGCTATGTGGGACATGACTCCCAGATGTGTAGGACTACCCAGCAATGTGGAACATTACTCACAAGGATGATCCTGGCCCTGGCGTTGTGGGATTGAGAATGACCAAAAGAGGAAAAAGCAATGGGACAAATTAATGTTTCAGTAGCTAAAATTTTTCAAACAGAGTGGAAATGTCATTCTGGAGCTACTATTAAGCAAACTCTAGCCAGATATCATGAACTACCACAGTATGCCATGTCCCAACAAATAGTATTCCTGAAAAACCTAGGGAATGCCTTACATAGGCTTCTTTGTAAGTCTCTATAAAAGCTTTTCTTAGTAAGTTTATTTTTTCAGAAACTTAAGGTCTCCAGATTGATCATAGGTCAGATATGTCCTGAAACCCTTAGGTACCTTTCTCTTCAAGAATAACAGTGACATCAATTTCTCTATCCCAGAAAGTCAACACCCCTTCCAGCAGGAAGACATTAAAATTTTCATTGCACAGATATTCCTGAATATTGAGAGAAAGCTCAAACTAAGCAATTAGGATTTAACAAGTGGCTGCTACTACTGACTCATTATACAGATATTTCTTCTTAGAGTCTAGTGTTTATATATATATACATATATATATATATATATATATATATATACATATATATATATATATATATACATATATATACATATTTTTTTGCATGGGCAAGCACCAGGAATCCAACCTGGATCTCCAGGATGGCAGGCAAGAACTCTGCCACTGAGCCACCATGGCCCGCCTGAGTCTAGTGTTTTAGAATAGCCAAAAGAAAATATGAGTTTCTTGAACTGTAATACAGTAGCCCTGATCTTTAATAATCATTGTATAACTATATTGCAAAAAGAAAGTCAGTTTCCCTGTGTGTGTGGATAGTTTATATGGATGTATTTCTGGGTGTTTCTGTTTTGTTTTATATATATCTTCCCTGTGTGTATGGTTTGTATGGATGTATTTCTGGATGTTTCATATATATATATCTGTCAGTACTACATGGTTTTAGTTAATCTACTTCTATTGTAAGACTTAAAGTTGGGTATATTGCACTACGAGTGGTCAACAAGAGGAAGAGGTAAGGGGGGGTTTACATGGATTTTCTTTTTTCTTTTGATGTCTTTTTTCTGCAGTAATGCAAATGTTCTCAAAATGATCATGACGATGAATACAGAACTACGTGATAATATTGTGAAGGATTGATTGCATACATTGTATGGATTTATGGTTTGTGAGGATATCTCAATAGAAACATTAAAAATTTTTAAATGAAAGGATTGGAAATGATATTACCCACAAGCAGTAACCAAAAAATCCAGAGTAGCTATGCTAATATTAGAGAAAATAGACTTAAAATGAAGAAGCATTATAAGAGAAAAAGAAAGATACTATATATTAATAAGAGGGGTATTTCATCCAGAAGAAATAACAAACATAAAGGCTTATGCTCCTAATCAAGGTGCCCCGAGGCACACAAGTCAAACATTGACAAAACTGAAGAGAGTTATAGATGACTTTACAATAATACTGGGAAGTTTCAATGAACCACTCTCTCCAATAAGTAGTACTTCTAAACAGAGCATCAATAAAGAAACAGAGAACTTAAATAATATGATAAATGAACTAGATCTAATAGTCATAAATAGAACACTGCACCCAAAAACAGCAGGGTTTGCATTCTTCTCAAGTGCTAATGGAATATTCTCCAGTACAGACCATACTTTGAGGCACAAAACAGGTCTTAATAAATTTTAAAAGATTGCAATTATACAGAGCACTTTATCTGGTCATAATGGAATGAGCTAAAATCAATAACAAATGGAGAACTGGAAAATACACAAATATATGGAGTTGAGCAACAAGGTCTTAAATAATCAGTGCTTCAAAGAAGAAATTGCAAAAGAAATCAATAAATATCTTGACGTGAATAAAAATGAGAGCATCAATACATATCAAAATTCATGGGATGACATGAAGGCAGTGCTGAGGGAAATGTATAGCCCTAAAACTTCATTAATGAGGAAGAAAGAACTATAATCCTGACCTAACTGGGCAGCTGGAGAAAAATATAAAAAGAACACAAACTAATTGTAAAGCAAGTAGAAGGAAAGAAATAACAAAGATTAGAGCAAAAATGAATGAAATGAAGAATAAGAAATCTAAATAAAATCAATGAAAAAAATGGTTCTTTGAGAGGTTCAATAGACTTGACAAATGCTTAGCTAGAGTGACAAACACAAAATGAAGGAGCTGCAGATAAATAAATCAGAAAAGAGAGATGGGGCACTACCATGGACCCTGAAAAAATAAAAACTGTCAAAGAGATTACTATGAATACCTATGTCAACAAACTAGACAACTTCGATAAAAAGGAACCCCCCTATTAAACACATGAATAATCTACACTGAATCTAGGAGAAATACAAGACCTCACAAGCCAATCAGAAGTAAATATCACTCAGCTATCAAACCTCTACCAACAAAGAAAAGCCTAGGACCAGATGGCTTCAAGGCAAATTTTAATAAGCATTCTAAAAAGAATTAATACCATTCCTGCTCAAACTCCCCCAAAAACTAAAGATGAGAAATCACTTCCTAACTCATTCTATGAAGCACACATCACCTTGATATGAAAACCAGAAAGTGATACTACAAGGAAAGAAAACTTCATACAATCTCTCTAATGTAGACACAAAATTCTTCAACAAAATACTTTCAAATCAGATACAACAGCATATTAAAAGAATTATACACTATGACCAAGCAAGTTTTATTTCAGGTATAAAAGGGTGGTTCAACACAAGAAAATAAAAGAAACCAAAAGGGAAAAAACACATGATCATCTCAATTGATGCAGAAAAGGAATTTGGAAAAATCTAGCATCCTTCATTATAAAAAATATGTAGAAAGGTAGGAATCAAAGTAAACCTCCTCAGCATGATAAAGGCATATATGAAAAGCCCACAACTAACATCATACTCAACAAAGACCGAAAGCTTTCCCCTAAGATCTGGAAAAAGACAAGAATACCCACTGTCACCACTATTATTCAACATTGTCCTAGAAGTTCTGGCTGAAGCAAATAGGCAAGAAAAAGAAAAAAGGCATCCAAATTGGAAAGGAAGATGTGAATCTGGAACTATTTAGATGACATGATCCTATATTCAGAAGACCTTGGAAAATGGCAGCAAAGCTACTAAAGCTAATATGTAAGTTCAGCAAAGTGGCAAGATCAACATGCAAAAATCAGCGGTGTTTCTATACACTGATTATGAGATTAACTCTCATTACCATAACCAGATTACATCTGAGGAGATAATAAAGGAAAAATTCAATTTACAATAACAAATAAAAGAATTATCTATCTAAGAACAATCATAACCAAGGATGTAAAAGACTTATTTACACAAATCTGCAAAATATTGTCAAAGAAATTAAAGAATACCTAAAGCATCGGCAAATCATTTAATTTTTTCTTTTGACATAAAAGCTATAAATTTCCAATTCAGCAATGTTTTCATTTCATCACAAATTTTAATGTATCATAATTGTCCCATTTAGTTTAAAGTATTTCACATACAATCTCACTTGTGATTTCTTCTTTGAAACTATTAAGAAATATTATGCTTAAATTCCAAGTGTTTGGGCTATTCTGGATATTTTATAGTTTTTTTATTTCTAAGTTAATTTCATTGTACTGAGAGTACATACTTTATTAAAATGGAAATCTTGAAGTATTTTGAGATTCATATTACACTCTTCTAGCTTTTTTGCATGGTATATCCTTTTGAATCTGGTATTTTGAGTGTATCTGTTGAAAATAACAGAAGTTGAGCCTTGATTTTAATAGTTTGAAAATCTATGCTTTTTAATCAGAATGTTTAGCTATTTTGTTTAATATAATTGAGATATTAGGGGTAAGATCTACCATTTTGGTAGGCATTTTCTATTTATCCCATCTCTCCCATTTCTATATATCTCAGCTATGGTAGTTATAGCCATCCTCTCTTTCTTCGTCTGGATTAGAAAGATTACATTTTTGTTATTCCATTTTGTTTATTCTATTTAGATTTTATTTACACCTCTTTGCCTTTTTCGTGATTGTTTTCATATTTAAATAGGTGATTATCACAACATACTTAGTAAATAATGTATCACATTATATAAAATACAAGAGTTTGTGTGCTGGTTTGAAACTGTTAGTACACCAGAAAAGCCACGTTTTTTTTTAAAAAAAACTGATCTAATTTGTAGGGTTGAACCTCTTGATTAACTTATTTCCATGTAGACATAACACACCCAATTGTGGGCACGACCTATTGATTAGATTATTTTCATGGAGAAGGCTTCACTCATTCAAGGTGGATCTTGATTACTTAACAGGAGGTCTTTAAAAGGGGAAACATTTTAGAGAAAGATCAGATCCAGACATTTGGAGATGCTGGCAGTGCCCACAGAGATGCTTAGAGAAGCCTAATTGAAACCAGGACACAGGCAGTTGAGAAGAAGACATCTCTGGCCCTGGGAGGTGCTAAGCTAAGAGATGAAGCACAGAGTTCTTCTTAGAGTTCTCCCCAAAGATTCTTAGAGAGAAAGACACTGAAATCAGAAGCGGGGAGCAAAAAGCTGGGAGCTAGGACCTCAGATGCCAGCCATGTCTTGCCATACAACAGACATTGGCTTTTCTTTGCAGATAAGATATCTTCCTCTGAATACCTTAGTTTGGACATTCTTAAGGCCTTGGAATTGTAGCTTAATAAATCTCCTTTATAAAAGCCTATGCATTTCTGTTTTTTGTGTATGTTCCAGCAGCATTAGCAAACTGAAACAGATTTTGTGAACAGGAATGGGATGCTCTGATTTGCAAATACCAAACACATTGGAACAGATTTTTGCATGGTTAAGTGGAAGTTTCTGAAGGAATTTGAGGAACATAAAGGAAGGGCCTAGAATGCTTTGAAGAACTGTACATAGAAATATACATGCTAAAGGTGCTTCCAACGAGGACTTAGACCAAAATAATGCAGGTGTTATTGCAAACTAGAAGGAAAATGATCCCTGCTTTAAAGCAGCAGAGAATTTGGCAAAAATGATTCTTGGTGTTGGATGGAAGACAGATATTAAACTGAGCACCAGGATACTTAGCTGAAGAGATTTAAAGATCAAATGCAGAAACTATTCCTGAAAATCAAGACAGAAGGCCTGCCCTCTGCTTCTACCTCTAATAAATTGGAGTACATCCTTCACAATTGGGGAGACCCTCATTGCAACTGTTCTGCTATGAGAAGCTTTTGTGTGTGCACCAGAAATGGAAGAAAGTCCATGCACTGCCTGGATGCTTGGAAAGGGCAGAGCCAAAAGAAAGATGGTCTTCCCATGGTTGCAACTCTCACCTTGGCATTTGGATAGAACATAGCCACTGTTTTAGCTCTTGAGAAGGGTGGGACTGCTGCTTGCCCAAGCCCTGAGAATGATAAATGACTTTCAGACTGAAATCTAATGGAATTGGCTCTGCAGTTGTTTGGAACAGTTTGGGTCTGGTGACCAATGTTTTTCTTTTTATTCTCCCTATGACAATGTGAATGTTTATTCTGTGACTGTCACTCCTTTGTATATTAGAAGAAAATAACTGATTCCAAGTTTCACAGTTACACAACCAGAGGAGAACTTTGCTTTACAACAGACCAGGCCTGTAACTGACTTTCATGAGATTTTGTATTGTTTTTGACTTGGAATTGTATTTGTATTGTTTGAAAATGTGTTAAGACAATTATCACAAAGAACACATTTGATAGAATGCATGTAGTTTGTAAATGGAAAGAACATGTCTTTTGGGGTCCAGAGTATGGAATGTTCTGGTTTGAAACTGTCATGTACCCAAGAAAAGCCATGTTCTTTAAATCTTAATCTAATCTTGTGGGGGGCAGAGAAGATTTATCACATTAGACTAGCCCTATAAAAAATGTTAAAGGGAGCTAATTTAAGTGAAAGTAAAAGATGCTAGGTATAGACAGATGCCTCATGACGAAATTAAAATCTCCAGTAGAGATAATGGCATGGAAGAATATGAATGATGCAGTACTGTATTTCTGGTTCATAACTCCACTTTTTACTTCGAATGGACTAAAATTCAAATGCATAAAAAGTATGATAAATCCACTGTTTTTTACTTATAATGTATAAATATGTATGTTATGGCAAGAAAAACATAGTAGGAATAAGAATGCTATAGAAACACAATTTTTGCATGCCATTGAGTTTAAGTAGTATCAAATCATATTGTTATAGATTTAGGATGTTAAAAGTTTAAGCCCGGGCGGGCCGCGGTGGCTCAGCGGGCAAAGTGCTTGCCTGCTATGCCGGAGGACCTCGGTTCGATTCCCGGCCCCAGCCCATGTAACAAAAACGGAGAAACAAAATACAATAAAACAAGAAAATGTTTAAAAGATGTTTCCCTTTCTTCCTCCCTTCCTTCCTTCTATCCTTCCTTCCTTCTCTCTGTCTTTCCTTTAAAAAAAAAAAAAAAAAAAAAAAAGTTTAAGCCCACAGTAACCACAAGGAAAATATCAGAAAAATATGTACAGAAGGAAATGCATAAGAATTTTAAACGGTTCAACACAAAATATCAACTAAAAAAAACTAAACATTAATGGAAGAATGAAGACACTTAAAATGCACAAGACTAACAAAAAACAAAGAGCAAAACGTCAGAAGAAAGTTATGCATTATCAGTGATTAGTTTAAATGTACATATAAATGGGTTAATTCTTTACTCATAGGCAGATTGACAGAATGGATCAAAAAGCACAACCTAAATATATGCTATTTACAAGAGATTCACTTTAAATTCAAAGGCACAAACAGATTGAAAGTGAAAAGATGGATAAAATGTTTCCATTCAAATAGTAATCAAATGAAAGTTAGGATGGTTATGTTAGTGGTAAGAGCAATAGATTTTTAGTTTAAGAACAGTTAAACGAGAGAAGCAAGAACATTATATTTTGATAAGTGGGTCAGATGATAAAGAAAATATAATTAATTATAAACATATATGAACCTAACAAAGGTCCAAAAATATGTGTGCAAATTCTGACAATTTAGAGTAGAAACAGAGAAGAAATAGAAAGTACTACATTAATAGTAGGAGAATTTTATATGCCTGTATAGACAAGGGATCTCTAGAGAAACAGAATCAGCAGGAGATATCCATAGGTATTAAATTTGTGACCATGGGGATGTAGAGTCCAAGGTCTGTAGGACAGGCTACCAGCTGGTAACTCCAATGAAGTTCTTTAATAAACTCTAAGGAGATGTTGGCTGGACAACCATGGGAATGGAAGATTCCAAAATCCATACAGCATGAAGCTGACAATTCCAATGAAGGGACTGGATGAATTCCACAAGAGAGTCTCACTGGCTGATACAGGAAGAGTGACTATCTCTTCTGAATCCTCCTTAAAAACCTTCCGGTGATTAAGTTAAGCATTACTCATTGTAGAAGGCACTCCCCTTAGCTGATTACAAATGCTATTAGCTTTGGATGCAGCCAGCATAATCATGATTTAATTCCATGGAATGTTCTCATAGCAAAAGACAAGCCAGCTCTTGCCAGACCAGATGACCAGGCACCACCACCTGGCCAAGTTGACACATGAACCTGACTATGATAGTCCACCCCTTGTCAACTTTGCACCTATAACATCTCCTTAAATGATACTTCATTTTTAAATAGAAAACAATAACAGACACATTTTTCCTCACCTAACAATGCCCAACTGTCCCACATACAACCAGACATGCATTAACCATTCCCAGAATAGGGAGGGTTTTTCTACAACTTAAATACTATAACATGGACAAAACAGCATTACAGTTCTTGCTTCTGCAACTGATCACATGGTCATAGTTCATATTTATCACTACCTTCTTCCACTACCCATTCCCTATTCCCTTTACCCTCACAAGCACTTCAGATGGCCATGGTTCTTTGTCTGGTGGGGTGAACCAAATCTTCCTCTGTGAAGTTTTAGAGACACTGGTAGTCCTGCCTAGATTAGGTTGTTGCAGTTCTCCATTAATTTTAATCACAGGGCCACAGCAGTACTGAAAGTCATGCTAGGGGATCTATAGTCCAAAAAAACCCTTCTTTACCTCCATTGTGCAGTTCTAGTCCTATTTCCCAATGATAGTCATGACCAATCACCCCAGCAAGTAAAGTGATCCACTTCTTGGCTTGTTTATCCATGGGCATGAGTAACCAAAGCCACCAGGTGGCAGTCTTGAATTCCAATTCAATGGAATCATTGTTCTTTCTCCTAGTGGAAGCACTTCCCTTTGTGGAACTAAAACCTGTAGGGAAGCAGAGCTCAAAGTTACAGGGATAGGAAGAAAAATTTTCCTTGTGGATCACTAGAGGTAACAGTAAGTGGTGCCACTCCCACTTCCACCCATCTTGGTTCCTGGACTACATGGATTCTGGCTATGACAGAAACAGCCCCATGCAGTGGATACTGATGTGAGTATACAAAGCTTCCTGGAGAACATCGCTCAAGCCCTGCAAGGTATTGCCACCTACTTGGCACCATAATTGAGTTCTCAAAAGGTCATTCCACTGTCCTATCAATCCAGCTGCTTTTGGATGATGGGGAACATGTTAGAACCAGAGAATTTCACAAGCGTGTGCCCATTCCCACATTTCATTTGCTATGAAGTGGGTTCCTTGATCAGAAGCAATGCTGCCTGGAATACCATGATAATGGATAAGACATTCTACAAGTCCACAGATGGTAGTTTTGGTTGAAGCATTGCTTACAGGGAAAGCAAACCCATATCCTGTGTATGTGTCTATTCCAGTTAGAACAAATCAGTGCCACTTCCATGATGGAAGTGGTCCAATGTAATCAATTTGCCACTATGTAGCTAGCTGACCACCTTGGGAAATGGCGCCATATCAGGGGCTAAGTGCGGGTTTCTACTACTGGAAGATTCGGCACTCAGCAGTAGCTATAATCAGATCAGCCTTGGTGAGGAAAACCATATTGCTGAGCCCATGCATAATCTCCATCCCTACCACCATGACCACTTTTTTCATGAGACCATTGGGCAATGACAGTATTTTCTGGGGAAAGAGGCTGATGTATCCACAGAACAGGCCATCTTATCCACTTGATTATTAAAATTTTCCTCTACTAAATTCACCCTTTGATGCACAGTCACATGGGATACTAATATCTTCATGCTTTTGGCCTTCTCAGAAAGGTCTACCCACATAACTCTTCCCCAGACTTCTTTGTCAGGAATTTTCCAATCATGCTCTTTCTAAGTCCTTGACCTTCCAGTCAAACCATTAACAAGAGCCCATGAGTCAGTATACAAATGCACCCCTGGCTAGTTCTCCTTCCAAGCAAAATGAACAACCAAGTGCATTGTTTATAGTTCTGCCTGCCCACTGGGAGGATTTCCCCTCACCACTCTCCCTCAGGGGCATCCAAAAAATGGTTGCAGTGCTGCAGCTGTCCACTTTCAGGTAGCACTTGTATATCTGCAGAACAATGTGCAAACCAGGACTGAGTGTTCTCTTCCTCAGTCAATTCATTGTAATGAACTCACCAAGAGACCATAGCTCTGGTCTGGGAAAGAGAAGGTCTGCAGGAGGGCAGACCATAGGCATTTGGGCCACTTCCTCATGTAACTTACTTTTGCCTTCCAGACCTGCTCTGGCCCTATCTCATATATCTCATTTCCATTCTATGATAGAATGCTGCTGTGCACACACAACTTCATGGCTTGGTGGGCCAGATAACACCCAGCTGATAATAGGCAGCTCAGGTCTCATGGTAACTTGGTGGCCCACAGTAAACTGTTCAGTCTCTACTAAGGCCCAGTAGCAGGTCAGAAGCTTTTTCTCAAAAAGAGAGTAGTTATCTGCAGCAGATGATAAGGCTTTGCTCCAAAATCCTAATGGTCTTCATTGTGATTCTCCTATAGGGGCCTCCTAAAGGCTCCAGAGAGCATCTCTATTTGCCACTGACACTTCCAGCACCGTTGGTTCTGATGGATCATATGGTCCAAGTGCCAGAGGAACTCGTACAGTAACCTGGACCTATCACAGAGCTTCCTCTTTTTCAAACCCCACTCAAAATTAGCTGCTTTTCTGGTCACTTGATAAATGGGCTGGACTAGCACACCGAAATGAGGGATATGTTGTCACCAAAATTCAAAGAGACAAATTAGGCATTGTACCTCTTTTTTGGTCATAGGAGGGGCCAGATGTAGCAACTTATCCTTCACCTTCGAAGGGATATATTGGCATGCCCCAAAGGATTGGGCATCTAAAAATTTCCCTGAGGTGGAAGGCCCCTGTATTCTGTTGGATTTATCTCCTATCCTCTGACATGCAAATGCGTTACTAATAAGTCTAGAGTTGTTACTACTTCTTGGACACTAGGTCCAATCAACATGATATCATCAATATAATGGACCAGTGTGATGCCTTGTGAGAGGGAGAAATGATCAAGGTCCCTTTGGACAAGATTGTGACATAGGCTGGAGAGTTGTTATACCCCTGAGGAAGGACAGTGAAAGTATATTGCTGAGCTTGCCTGCTGAAAGCAAACTCTTTCTGGTGGTCCTGACTAACAGCTATTGACAAAACAGTGTTTGCCAGACCAATAGCTGCATACCAGGTACCAGGGGATGCATTGATTTGCTCAAACAATGATACCACATTCAGAACAGCAGCTGCAATTGGATTTATCACTTGGTTGAGTTTATGATAATCCACTCTCAAACTCCAAGACCCATCTGTTTTCTGCACAGGCCAAATAGGAGAGCTGAAAGGGGATGTGGTGGTAATCAGTAATGCAGTAATCTCTGCAATCCCTCCAGGAATCTGGTATTGCTTCTGATTTACTATTTTGCTAAGTAGGGGCAGTTCTAGTGGCTTCCACTTAGACTTTCCCGCCATAATAGCCTATTTTTGCCCTTTCTAACCCCTCAAGCTATAATACTGAATACAGAATCTCTGCTTAGTGTGCCCATATCAATAAATTCAGTCTGATCAAACTTTTTATTCCTCCCACCATTATCCCACACCCTTAAAATCCATTGCCACATATATTCCTCTGACATCTGTCTATATAAATTGTAAAATTCATGCATGTCTTTTGGAGTATAATGTACCTAATCATGGATGACACTTTGCACCTCACCTTTTGGGATCTGTTGGGGCTTTGGTCTAGTTATAGGTCTGGAATAAATGAGAGATGATGGGGGTGGGTCATGAAAAGAGTTGGAAGTATCTTCAAAGCCAATTGCTTCAGGATATTCATTTGTAGTTTCATCTGGTGAAACTTGATTAAGCAGGGCAGGCTGAGATTGGGTCAGCTATGTCCTCAGGGCAGACTATTACAGGGTTATTTAGAAAAGACTCAGCATAACATAGGATTTCAACCTCTCCACCGACATGATTATCAATCCTTATGTCACCATCCCCTTTTTCAGGGTCCCACTGCTTGCAAATCAATGCTCTCCCTTGCATATCATGCAAGATTGAGATTTCATTTTTTGTTGTAAAGTTTCTGTTCTAGCAATAAGATTGTGAGTCTGATTTTTTGAAATCTCAAGTCTGCAGCTTCAGGAACCAAGATTTTCTTTCAGGGCATTCATAGAAACATTTACATCTGTCACATGGTGCATAAGCTTCTCATTTGTAGACTTCAGCTCACCCCATCCCCTCATATAGCATACCTAAGTGACAGCAAGCCAACATCTTTATACTTCCTATTTCCAAAAAATTCCATAAAGTTCTCAACAACATCATTCCCCAGAAGCTGGCTTCATACAAGCAAGGCATTAGAAAATCAAATGGTGATATTTTGACTATCTCTTTTGTCAGCTCATCCCAAGAATTGGCAGTGTCATTCTGATTATGGAAAACAGAGTCCTTCTTGCCTTTGAGTCCAGTCAGAGTAGTAAACCAACCATAAAACCCAGTTTCAAGATTCTGTTTCTTAGGACCCACTCCTGGTATGAAGCTGTATTAGCTAGGGTTCTTTAGAGAAACAGAATCAGCAGGAGATGTCTGTAGACATAAAATTTTTAAAGTGTCTAGTGTACCCATGGAGATGTAGAGTCCAAGGTCTTTAGGGCAGGCTGCAAGCTGGTAACTCCAATGAGGTTCCCCAGTGAACTTTCAGGAAAGGCTGACTGGGCAACCATGGGAATGCAAGGGTCCAAGTTCTGTAGGGCAGGCAGCAAGCTGATAACTCCAATGAAATTTCTCAATGAGGGTGGGCCACGGTGGCTCAGCAGGCAAGATTGCTTGCCTGCCATAGCAGAGGGCCTGAGTTCCTTTCCCGGTGCCTGCCCATGTAAAAAAGATAAATAAATAAATAAAAATAAAAATAAATTTCTCAATGAATACTCAGGAGAGGCTGGCTGGACAACTGTGGGAATGGAAGAATCCAAAATCCATAATGTAGGCTGTGAAGCCTGGTAACTCCAATGAAGGGTCTGAATGAATACCACGGAAAAGGTTCGCCGACTGAAGCAAAGTGATAGTCTCTTCTGAATCCCCCTTAAAAGCCTTCCAGTGATTAAATTAAACATCACTCACTGCAGAAGATACCCCACTTAGCTGATCACAAATGCAATCAGCTGTGGAAGAAGCCAGCATAATCATGATTTAATTGAGTGAAATGTCCTCATGACAGCAGACAGGCCAGTATTTGACCAGATGACTGGGCACCATGACCTGCCCAAGTTGGCACATGAACCTGACCATGACAATGCCACATTCAATAATGGATAGAATGTCCAGACAGAAAGTCATCAAGGAATTAAGTACATGAATAATTCAATAAACCAACTACTAAGTAGTCATATATATAGAACAGTTTATCCAACAATTGTAGAGTACACATGCTTCTCAAGTGCACAATATTTTAGAGTATAAAGCATATATTGGGCTATAAAACAAGTGTAATAATTATAAAAATAATGGAATCACATGAAGCAGCTTCTCTGAAAAAAAAATGGAATGAAGTTAAAAACCATCACACAGGTAAACTGGAAATTTCTCAAATATGTGGAAATTAAACAACTCATTCTTAAATATCCAATGGGTCAAAGAAGAAATCAGAAGAAAAATTAAGAACTATCTTGAAATGAATGAAAATGCAAAAACTACAAACCAAAACTTACGGGATGCATCATAGGCAGTGCTTACAGGGAAATTTATAGTTCTGAATGCATGCTTACATTTAAAAAGAAGAAAGAATTCAAATCACAGGCCTAGCCTCTCACCTGGAAGAACTAGCACCAAACTTAAGATGCAAAGAAGAGAGGAAATAATAAAGATTGTAGCATAGATAAAAGCAATGGTAAAGAGAAAAACAATAGAGAGAATAAATGAAACCAAAATTTGGTTCTCAGAAGAGATTAATAAAATTGTCAGGGCTTTTCTAGACTGATAAATAAAATAAGAGAAAGAAATATTTTTTTATTTTCAGAAATAAAAAGGATTATAAGAGGACATATTAATTTGTAAACTGCCAGACTATAATATACCAGAATTGGAATGGCTTTTATAAAAGGAATTTAATTAGTTACAAGTTTATGGTTCTAGACTTTGAAAAATGTCCAAACTAAGGAATCCAGTGTAAGAAACCATAATAGAAGTTGATGGGTCAGAAATACCTGTCAGCTGGGAAGGCGGGTGGCTGGCATATGCTGTTCTCTTGGGTTCAGTTGCTTTCAGGACCTTTTCCTGTGGAAGTTCCTCACTTTGTTTCTCTGGAGGTGGCTTTCACCTCTTGGTTTCCCTTGGCTCTTTCCTCGTTCTGACTTGCTTAACATCTCATGCCAACATTTGTTAGGCTGCAAGCATCTCCAAATATCTGTGTCTCTGTTCTCCAAGTGTTAGCATCTGTGTCAGCTTTGCTCTGAAGTTTCTGTCTGCCTTGTCATTTCTGGTTCTTTCCAATATGATTCCTCTTTTAAAGTATTCCAGCAAATTAATCAAGACCACCTGAAATGGGGGGAGTCAGATCTCTGTCAAAACAAAAGGTCACATCAATAATTGGGTGTGTCACATCTCCATGGAGATAATCTAATCAAAAGGGCCCAACCTAGTATTGAATCAGGACTAAAAGAAATTGCTACCCCCACAATTTGGATCAGGATTAAAATATAGCTTTTTTGGGGTACATAATATTCCAAACTGGCACAGAGCATATCATGAAATATTGTATGTCAACATATTAGACAACCTAGATGAAATGGACAAATTCTTAGAAGTACACAAACTACCTTACTACATTACTCAAACTACATGACTGAAAAATAAATGGAAGACCTCAACAACCAATAGTAAATAAAGAGGTTGAATAAACAACCAGCAACCTTCCAACAAAGAAAATCCCAAGACAAAATGGCTTGACTAGTAAATTTTACCAAACATTCAAAGAAAAATTAACACCAATCTGGTCAAACCCTTCAAAAAAGTTGAAGATGAGGGAATATTTTGTAATTCATTCCCTGAGGCCTACACTATCCAAATACCAAAGCAAGATAAAAAATCACAAGAAAATAAAATTACAGATCAATAATCCTTATGAATGTAAATGCAAAATTTTTCAACAAAATAATAGCAAAGTAAATTGATTGCATATCACAAATATTACACACCCATGTCATACCCATGCTCAATAGTGGAAGATTGACAACTTTTCCCCTAAGATCAGGAATAAGACAAAGATGTCCATGATCACTACTGCTATACAACACTGTACTGTAAGTGCTATCTTGAGCAAGTAAGCAAGAAAAAAGAGAGGAGAGTCATGCACATTGGAAAGGGAGAACTAAAAGTATCCTTATTCATATATTACATGATCTAAAATATAGAAAACACCAAAGAATCCACAGGAAAGCCATTATAGCTAATAAATGAATTCAGCAAACTAGCAGGTCACAAGATCAATTCACAAAAGTCAGTGGTGTTTCTATATGGTATCAATGAACACCTTGAAAAGAAAATAATTACATTTATAAAAGCAACCAAAAGAATATATTATCTAGGAATAAATTTAACCAAGGATATAAAGAACTTGTATGCAGGAAACTACAAAGCATTACTGAAAGAAATTAAAGAATATCTAAATAAATGGAAAGATATTCCAAACTCATGCATTGTGAGACTTACTATCATTGAGAGGTAAATATTATTCAAAGTGATGAGATAGGATAGAATTGAGAATCCAGAAATTAATAAAAACATCCAGGGTGAACTGATTTATGCCAAGAGGGCAAAGTTTACTCCATGGGGATAGAATAGCTTTTTAATAAGTGGTGCAATGAAAACTGGATATCCACATGCAAAAAAAAAAAGAAAGAAAGAAAGAAAATGGACCCTGACATCATACCATATATAAAAAATAACTCAGAATGGATTAAGAACCTAAATATAAGACCTAAAACTCTAAGCTTCCAAGAAAACATATGGAAATATCTTTGGTGAGAATGCAGAGATAGGAACTCTTGTATATTGTTAGTTGGAATGTAAAATTGTGAGCCAATGTGGATAACAGTTTGGCATTTCATCAAAAATTGAAACACAGAACTACCAAGTGACCTGACAATTCCACTTCTAGGTATATACCCTGAAGTATTGAAAGCAGGGACTCAGCAGACATCTGTACAACACTGTTCATAGAAATATTATTCACAATAGCCCAAAGTGGCCATGAATGGATAAGTTATTAACAAAATGTGGCATGTACTTTACATAGTGTTTTGGTTTGCTAAAGCTGTTGGAAAGCATAATGCCAGAAATGGACTGAATTTTACAAAGCAGATACATTAAATCCCCCATTTACAAAGGGGATTTATTAAAAGTTTACAGTTCTACAGCCATTCAATTAAAGCACCAACAAAAGTATACCTCTACTCTAGAAAGTTTGATCACTCTCAGGGGTTTTCGGTCACTTGGGAAGGCACATGGTGATGTTTGCTGGTCTTTTGCTCCTGGGTTTGATTGATTTCAGCTCCTGGTCCCAGTGGTCTCCATTCTGAGCTTCTATTGGCCCTCACTTAGCTTCTCTGGGGCAAACTCAATTCCATCTCTTAGCCCAGCATTTCCAAATGTCTGTTTCTTGGTTTCACTTCTCTGCTCTCTGTTTTGGTTCTCTAAGCATCTCCAAACATCTGTGTCAAAACATTGGCTCTCTGTCAGATATAAACACTTTCTCCCTCCATGAGCTCCTTTAAGGATTCCAGCAAACTAATTAAGGCCCACATTGAATGGGTGGAGGTCACAACTCCATAGAAGTAATCTAATAAAAAAATCACATCTGAAATTGGGTTCATCACATGTTTATATTCATGGAAACAATCTAATTAAAAGTTCTCATGCTAAACAGATGGTCTGTCCCCACAAGCTGGATTAAGATTCTTAAAACATGACTTTTTCTGGGCTGTACATAACAGTTTCAAGCCAGAACATTCCACCCTCTGGACCCCAAAAAGGAATATTCTTTCCCTATACAAAATACATTCATTTCATCAAAATATCACAAAGTCTTAAAACATTTCAAACAATACAAATACAAAGCAAAGTAAAAAAAGTACAAAGTCTCATCATAATCTATTATAGGCATGGTCTGTTCTAAGGCAAGATTAGTCTCTGGCTGTGGAACTGTGAAACCCAGAACAAATTATCTGCTTTCAATGTACAAAGGAGGGACAGTTATAGGATGAACATTCATATTGTCATAGGGAAAAGTTGAAAGAAAAACAGCGGTCACCAGTCAAATAGTTCAGAACACCTGCAAGGCAAACTCCATTAGATTTCAAAGCCTGAGAGTCATTAATGCTTGGGGCTTGTGAGAGCGGCAATCCTATCCTTTCCAAGGACTTATGCAGTAGCCCTGTTTTCTCCAAACACTGGGATGAGGGTTGCAATGATGGGGATGTTTGGGTTCCCCCTCTCCAAGCATTGCCACAGCACCCAGACCCTTTGACATTTCTGGAGCAGAAACTCAATCCGTTTAGAATAATAGCGTGGTCGCCATCTTACCCCAATCCCCAAGGAATGTGCTCAACCTTGTCTGAGCCTAGGGCACCAAAACTCTTTCTGAACATCAGGGCAGAAGGTGCACTCTCTACCTTTGGGGACATATCACCCCTCTACACATGCATGGTTGTATCCACTCTCCTGACCTGAGATCTCCTGGCTCCAGACCTTAACTTTCATGGTTCAGCGTTTGAAGTTATTTTTTCTTCATCTTTCCCTTTCCTGTCCCTTTTAATCCAGACTGGTGGAGGTCTGTTCATACAGCCCTCACAAGGAATTTGTTAATTTCCCATGCAGTACACAGGGAACACACCCATCAGACAAGGGGACCTTCTGGATAACTTCATTTTCAATCCTTGCTTGTAATATAATGACTAACTACTTCCATGTTTGTTTATATCCTCATGTGGAGCACTAGCTTCTGGGGTTTCACTTTCTGGAAGCCCAAAATTTTTCAGACAATCAATTTCTGGTTTCTTTGTACCCAAGAGTTCACTTCTCAGCTTATCCCATTCCTGTCACATTTTACTATAAGCTGCAAGGAACAGCCAGGCTGCATTTTCCACATTTAGTTTGAAAATTTCTTCAGATAAGTATCCCAGGCTATCATTTTCAAATTCTACCTTCTATCTAACACCAGGACTCAATTTTGGCAAATTCTCTGCCACTTTAAGACAAAGATTGCCTTCCTTCCAGATTGCAATAGCACATGCATTATTTCTGTCTAAAGCCTCATCTGAAGCAACTTTAGCATACAATTTCTACTAACAGTCTCTTCAAAGCAATCCCAGCCTTTGCTATTCACTGCCTCAATTCTTCCAGAATCTTCTGCTTATCCATGTAAAAAGCCATTCCAGCATGTTTTGTATTTACAAACTACAATACCTGACTTCTCTGATACCAAAGTCTTTTTCAGTTTCCTAAAGCTGCTGGAATGCAACATACCAGAAATGGACCAGCTTTTACAAAAGGGATTTATTAAGTTACAAGTTTACATTTCTATGGCCATGAAATAGTCCAATTAGGGCATTGACAAGAGTGTACCTTCACTCTAGAAAGACTGATCACTCCCAGGGGTTCTCTGTCACATGGAAAGGCACATGGTGACATGTGCTGGCCCTTTGCTTCTGGGTTTCCTTGCTTTCAGCTCCTGGTTCCAGTGACCTCCACTCTGAGCTTCTCTGGGCCCTCACTTAGCTTCTCTGGGGCAAACTCTGGATTTCATGTCTTAGCTTAGTATCTCCAATATCTGTTCCTGGTTTCATTTCTCTGATCTGTGTGTCAGTTCTTTAAGCATCACTAAACATCTGTGTTAGAGCATCTGCTCTCTGTGTCTGGTCTGAGATGTCTGAAACCAATACATATGGAATACTATTCAAACATAAAACAGAATGAAGTTCTAATACATGCTACAACATGGATGAACCTTGAAGACATAATGTTGAGTGAAATAAGCTAGATACAAAAAGGCAAATATTGTGTGTCCTCATTTATATGAAATAACTAGAATCTTAGAAACAGAAAATACAGTGCAGATTACCAGGAATGGGGTATGACTGGAAATCAGAGATTAATGCTGGGCTTCTGTGATGTGAAAGTTCTGGTAATGGATAGTGATGAGGATAGTGCAACACTGTGAATGTGATCCTCCCACTGAATGGCATGCTTGGAAGTTGTCAATATGTGAAACATTATGCTGTCTCTATATTTCCACCATTAAAAATGAGAGAGATTAAAAAATAAATGGCAATCAAATGTAATCTACTATTTTAAACTAGAACTAGTAATGTGGAAGAAAAGTCTAATTGACATTATTAGGACAATTGAAAAAAAGTGGGATATTGACTGTAAGCCTTATTTATATGTGAAATTGATAACCAGACTTAAAGTTCTTAAATAAGTTAGTGTCTTCATTCTCAGGAACTGTACACTGAATGTTATGTGTACAAGAAACCAAATGTATAAAACTCAATTTCAAATTTTTATAAAATATATGATAGATAGATAGAGAAATAAAGAAGGAAGGATGGAAGGAAGGAAGGAAGGAAGGAAGGAAGGAAGGAAGAATGAATGGTACCACAAACGGTAAAATGTTAAAAGTTTGTGGGTCTGGATGGTGTCTGGTTGGGTAATATGTGGAGTTCTCTCTGCATGGGTTTTGTACTATTTTTGCAATCACATTTTAACTTCAGAATTATTTCTAAATAAAAAGTAAAAAAAAAAGATGGTAAAACTTTTTGGCATTTTTGTATTTGCCATTGTTCCCCTGTGACACCCTAGTTCAGAGATGGTTTTAAACACATCAGCCCATATTTCCAGCATGGACCCTAGTCTCTGGTTCCAAAAGAAACTAGAAGATATTATCCTCAAATAATTTTGTTTGTTTTAACCAATCTGACTCCTACATGAAAGACTGATTCAAAGTGCTTAACATTTTTTCACATAACTTGGAATTTACTAAGAGTGAAAAAGTAGTGTACAGTCCTAAAACCATTATAACGGAAATATAACCCACACTTACTGTGCTAGCTCCAGATCAACCTTCCTTAAGCCAAAGTATTTTTCTCTGAATGCCTTAGTAAAGACATATGCCTGGCCTTAGGACTGTAAATGTATAACTTATAAAATTCTCTTTCTAAATGCTATTCCATTTCTGGTATATTGCTTTCTATCAGTATCAGCAAACTAATAAACTACCTGGTGTAACAGATTGCAAGTGAGGCAAACTATAGAGAAATGAAAGTCTGAAAGGAAAATTGGAAGAAAGTTCTTTGGAATATTAGAACATTCAAAAGGGTTCATGAATACTAGGGAATTTAGAAGGTCATCACATGCCCAAGATAGGATGCATACTCAAAAAAGACTTGAGAAAACTTTAAGGAAGTAAAAACTAAGAGAGATTTGTGAATGACTGCTAAATTTTAAAGGAGTAAGACAGCATAAAGATAATCTGCAAAGAATAGGAGAGTTCTCTATTTTATATTTATTGTTTTATCCTTCCCTCCCCTCTATTTTCCCATCTCTCTCTCTCTTCATGAATTCAGAAAACCTCTGTCAAAACACTAAGTGAATACAAGCTAAAGAATATATGCAACAACCACCAAAGCTCTAAATATATTAAAGAAAGATTGAATTGAAGATAGAAATAGACTTCAGGGACCATATATGACAAAGAGTAGGGAATTTAGAAAATAGTTTAGAAAATCAATAAACAACATTCTACAGCCCACAGCAAGCAGCAACAACAAAAAACATTAGAAGGAGAATAATTTTATTTCTTTGTTACCACAATATAATAATCGAAATGTCCAGATTTCAAAAAAAAAAAACAAACAAAAACTGTTCCCAGGGACAAATAGATATTGTGCTTACTAGACAAAGACTTTAAATCAAATGTTTTTAATCAACTTAAATAAATAAATAAAACCATGGATGAAGAATTAAGGCAGAAAAACCATGTTTGAGGAAAGAGAGACTATCAATAAAGAAATAGAAACTACAAAAGAAACATAATCGGAATCTTGTAGTTGAAAAATGCCATAAATGAAATGAAAAACTCACTAGAGAGTTTCAATAGTAGATTTGAGCAAGCAGAAGAAAGAATCAGTGAACTTGAAGGTAGGTCCAGTGAAATTATTTAGTCTGAGGAGCAGGAAAAAAAATGAATGAAGAAATATGAAAAGAAAATAAGAAACCTACATGATAACATCAAGTATATTAATATAGGCATAATGTGAATCTCAGAAGGAAAGAAAAGAAACAGACAGCAATAATGTTTGAAGAAATAATGACTGAAAACTCTGAATTTGTTAGATGATACAGAGCTATACCTTCAAGAAACTCAATGAACTTCAAGGGATAAGCAATGATACAAACTGGCACATATTACAATAAAATTATCAAAATCCAAAGACAGAGAGAATCTTGAAAATAGTGAAATATAAGTGAATTGCCACTTACAAGGGATCCTTAGAGTATCAGCAGGTTTAATTTCAAAACCATGACCAGAAAGGACTGGGATGGCATTTTTAAAGTACTGAAAGAAAAACCTCAATCAAACTCTAACTCTGGCAAAATTGCCTTCAAAATGAAAGAAAAAGAAGACATTCCCTGATAAGCAAAAAAGTTCATGGTTTAACTACAAGACTACAAGAAATGTTAAAGGGAGTACTTTATGTGAAAATGAAAGATTGCTAGGCAGTAACTCAAAGTCATAGAAAAACAGAACACCAGTAAAATCAACTACATAGGTAAATATAAACGCCAGTATTTTGGTTTAGCAACTCCTCCTTTTATCTTCCACATGACTTAAAAAAAAACTGCATTAAACAATAATTCTATCTCTATGTTAGTGGGAACACAATGTATAAAGACTTTATGACAACAACATAAAGGGGGAATGGAACTGTACAGGAAAAGAGTCTTGCATGCTCTTTAAGATAAGTTGAAATAAATTAACCTGGCTCATTATTGTTATTTGTTTTGTTTGTTTGTTTTTGGATGGGTAGGCACCAGGAATTGAAATTGTTACTAATTTAGGACATTAATTATAATCACCATGGACATCACTTAGAAAATATATAACTGATATACACAAAAGAAAATGATTAGGGAATCCAAATACAACATAATAAAAAAATCAAACAGAATAAGACAGGAATAAAGGAAATAAAGTACAATAAAGGTATTAGACATAGATAAAACAGCAAAATGGCAAAAATAAGCACTTTTATACCAATAATTATTTCAAATAAGATTGAATTAAACTCTCCAATCATAAGGAAAAGATGTATTTTTAAAAAACATGATCTGTTTTGCTGACTACAAGAGATTCACTTTAGACCAGAAGGCATGTTCCATGCAAACAGTAACCAAAAGAGCTGAAGTGTCAATACAGATTTCATACAAAATAGATGTTAGGTCAAAAATTAATACATGCAACAAAGAGAAACATTGTATATTGATAAAATAGTTAATCAATGAAATAATTATAAATGTATATGCATCAACCACCAAAGCCCTAAATATATTAAAGAAACATTGAATTGAAGATAGAAATAGACATCTCTAAAATAATAGTGATATTATTAATATTATCATATTAATTACTTCACTTTCAACTTAAGTAACTATATGAAGAAGAGCAAACTAAATGTAAAGCTAACAGAAGGAAGGAAGTAATAAAGAATTGATTTTAGAGATAAAGAGACTAAGAAAACAATAGAGAAAATGCAAACAAATTTGATTATTTGAAAAGATTAATAAAATTAACAAACATTTAAGACCCACAATTCAATAAAATCAGAACAGAAAGTGGAAAAATTTCTATAGACCTGACATAAATAAAAAGTATTTAAAAGACTACTATAAACAATTGTATGCCAAAAAATTAAATAACCTTAACAAAATGAATAAATTTCAAGATTTGCACAAACTATCAAAAGACAAACTCTCAGAAATAGAAAACCAGAATAGATCTATAACAAGTAAAGATCATCAATAATTGAAAACCTAGAAGAAAAGTCCAGGACCAGACTGTTTCACTGATGAATTCTATCAAACACTTAAAGAAGAATTAAAACCAATCCTTTTCAAACTCATCCAAAAAAACTGAAGAGAATTGGACACTTACCAACTTGCTTTATGAGGCCAATATTACCCTAATGTCAGAGGTAGAAAAAAAAAACATGAAAAGTAAACTACAGACCAACACTTTTTATGAGTATAGATGCAAAAATACTCAGCAAAATAATACCAAACTGAATCTATCAACATATTAAAATTATTATACACCATGATCAGGTGGAATTTATTGCAGGAAAACAATGGTGGTTAAACATAAGTTCTATGAATGTAATGTACTAAATAGAATAAAGGAGAAAATTCTCATGATATTCTCTAATGCCATAAAAAAGCATTTGATAATATCCAACATGCTTTCAACATAAAAAATTACAAAACTCAGAATAAAAGGAACTTCTCAACATGATAAACAACATTTATGAAAAATCACCCATAATATCATATTCATTGCTGAAAGAATGAAAACTTTTCCTTCCCTCAATTAAGATAAGGAACAAGATAAGTGTGTATGCTCTTGCCACTGCTGTTCAACATTTTGTAGGAAATACTAGAGAGAAATTTGGCAATAAAGTCAAATATAAAACATCTAAATTGAAAAGGAATAAGTAAAACTATTCAAAGATAACATCATCCTATATGTAGAAAATTCCAAAAGATTCCATGTGAAAACTACCAGAGGTAATAAATGAATTCAGCAACATTGTGTTTCTATCCACCAGTGAACAATCCAAAAAGGAAATTTCAAAAACAGTTTCATTTACAATAGCATCCGAAATAAGAAAATATATAAAAATAAATTTAATTAAGGAGGTAAAAGACTTGTACAATGAAAACTACAAAACAGAACTAAAAGAAATTAAAGATCTGAATCAATGGGAAAATGTTCCATGTTCATGAATCAGAAGATAATATTGAGATAGCAATGCTGCCCAGAACAATCTACAGATTCAATGCACTTCCTAACAAAATATCAATGGCTTTGTTTTTTTGTAGAAATCGAAAAGCTATTCCTCAGATTCATATGGAATTACAAGTAGCCAAGCAAGTCTGTAAAAGAAGAACAAATTTAAGGGGGCACACTTCTCAATTTCAAAGCATACTATACAGATACAGTGGCACACTTCTCAATTTCAAAGCATACTATACAGATACAGTGATAAGAACCCTGAGGTAATCATAAGAATAGACATACAGACCAGGGGAGTAGAACTGAGAGAACAGAAATAAGCCCATATATCTTTGGTCAAATGATTTTCAATAAGGATGCTGTGCCAGTTTGAATCTATTGTGTACCCCAGAAAAGCCATGTCCTTTAATCCTCATTCAATATTGCTGATTTGTATCATTTTTATAGTTTCCATTTAGATGTGACTCACCCAATTGTGGGTCGTAACCTTTGACTAGATGGCTTCTCCACCCATTCAAGGTGTGGTTGCTTACTGGAGCCCTTTAAGCGGGAAACATTTGAAAAATCTCCAGAGCCATGAGAGCCACCAGAACTGACCGAGCCAATAGAATGAACAGAGCCCCAGGGAAGCCACTGAAGAGAAAGCTAGCAGATTCACACCTGCCTTTCCAGTTGAGAGAAACCCTGAACATCATCACCCTTCCTGAACAAAGGTATCTTCCTTGGATATATTAAATTGGACATTTTCATAGCCTTGCCTTAAATTGGATATTTTCACATCCTTAGAATTGCAAGCTTGCACCTTAATAAATTACACTTTTTAAAAGCCATTCCATTTCTGGTATATCGCATTCTGGCAGCTTGCAAAACAAAACAGATGCCAACCTCATGCATGTGAAAAGAATAGCACACATGGTGCTGGCAAAACTGAATATCCACATGGAAATGAATAAAATTGTACCTCCACCTCACAGCCCCCCCAAATTAAATCAAAATGGATCAACTGCCTAAATATGACAGATAAAACCAAAAGGCTCTGAGAGGAAAATGTGGTAGTAAATCTCCATTATCTTGGATTTGGCAATATATTTTTACATATAGCACCAAAATTATGAGTAATAAAAGAGAAAATAAATTGAACATCATAATTAAAAACTTTTGTGAATGAAATAACATCAGGAAAGTGAAAAAAGACAACCTAAAAATGGAAGAAAATTCTTGTAAATCGTATGTCTGAGAAGGGTCTGATGTCATCTAGAACATATAAGGAATTCTTTCAACTCAACAACAATAATACAAACAACCCAAATTTTAAATGGCCAAAGACGAGTATAGGCATTCTCTAAAGATGATACACAGATGGCCCACAAGAAACATGGAAATATGCTCAATATCATTAGTCACTAGGGAAATGCAAATCAAAATTATGAGTTAACACTTTACACCCACCAGATTAGCTATAATAAAAAAATAAGTATTGGAAAGATATAAGAAATTGGAATCCTTGTGCATTTTTTATGGGAATGTAAAATAGTGTAACTACAAAACAGTTTTGTTGTTCCTCAAATAGTTAAACCTACTGTTACCATATGATCCAGCAGTTCCCCTCCTAGGTACATACCCAAAAGAATCAAAAACAGGTACTCAAGCAAATGCTTTTGCAAGAATGCTCACAGAAGCATTATTCACAATAGCTAAAAGGTGGAAACTTCCCAAATGTTCATCAATAGATAAAGAGAGAAACAAACTGCAATATGAACATACATTGGAATACTTTTTAGTCATAAAAGAAATGAATTACTGATACATGCTGCAACAAGGATGAACTTTGAAAAAATTATACTAAATCAAAGAAGTCAGACACAAATGTCACACATTGTTACGATTCAGTTTATATGAAATATCCAAAACAGATGATCCATAGGTAGAGAAAGCAGGTTCATGATTGTCAGGGGCTTGGGTATGGGTGAACAGGGAATGACTGCTTAATAGACATGGTGTTTCATTTTGGGCTGATGAAATTGTTTTGGAATGAGATAGAGATGGTGATTGTTAAATATTGTGAATGTACTAAATGCTGCTGAATTGGTAACTTTAAAATGGTTACTTTTATGTTATGTGAATTTCACTTCAGAAAGATTGAAAATATTAGGCAAAAGGGATTGACAATTTCCCAAACAGATATTAAATGTCCCTTAAACATATAAAAAACATTCAGCTTCACCCATAATAAGAGAATAACAAATCAAAATCATTGTAAGAGCAGGCAGAGTTCTTGCCTGCCATGCTGGAGACTTGGGTTCAATTCCCGGTGCCTGCCCATGAGGGGAAAAAAAAAAAACACTGAGATATGCATTTCTCATACATGAGCTTGGCAAAAAAAATACAAATGCTGACAACAGACTCTTGTGAGACTGTGGAGAAATGGTAAGTTTCTGGTCTTAAAACAAAATAGCCCAACGATTACAGAGAATAACATGGTGGTATTTAACCAAACTATGTATGCATTAGTCACAGAGGATTTCTGAGATGGCTGGCAAAGCTCTATATCTTCACCTGGCTGATGATTACAGGAGTATTTGCCTTATAAAAATCATTGAGATATAAATTTACTTTGTGTGGTTTTCTGTATCATACTGTACATCATCATAAATACATAAAATCAAAGTCAAAGCATGGTGAACAGGTGGGAGTACCAACTTCTCACCTATAAACCACCCTTTCCTGAAGGTCTGCATTCAACTAACCATTGCAGAAGACTGTTCCCACAGGGAACTCATATTTTTAACGCTGAAACACAATGAACAAGGAACATTTTTCACCTCTGATTTGGGGCATAAGGCAACAACATAAGGGAGGAAGAAAAACTCAAAATTTCTGTCCTGTTACATAATTCTCCCCTCTGCAAAGAGTTACCCAAAATGTTGTCATAGTAAATCAGTTAACTAACAGCACTAATTAAACTTGGACAGTGACCAAATGAAACTTCAGAGACATGATCTTGCCAGCCAGAATTCTGTCTGTTGTGGGAATTGTCTCCTAGAATCATGTTGGTTTTCCCAGAGTAATTAAGAGGAGAAGTAATTAATGGGCCACTTGGGAGTGACAACTCCTTCTGTAAATTGCTTTCCTTTCCCTACTAAGAATTTTTCCCCATGTATCCAAAAAAGACAGTCCTTGAATAACATAGAAATTAATTTATAATATAATAAAGAAAACGGTAGCAAAAGCCCTGTATGAACAATTTTAAGCTTTTAAAGAGTTCTACATTGTGAATTCTACATTAGAAATATAAAACCCTAACCTAATTACAGATGCAGAGACAAATTGAAGTTAGCAATATATTGCCTTGTATATCTCTTCTCTTATTGAGAAGAGAAATGGAGAAAAAGCAATGGGATGAATAAAGGAAAGGTTACAAAAACCTAAATGACAATGCCAAGGAGATATATCTATTTCCTGTTTGTCCACAAAATTTTAATTTATAACATGCAAAGAATAAATATTAATGATTGCTATTAACACTAGAAGTGAGATATTGAAAATGTCAGCTTTAGCCAGGACAAGATCATTCAATTTCCATACTGTAGTCTTAAAAGTAAACTCCTGATTCTTTAAAAGCTAAAATGACCTATTAAAATAAAATGAATGAATAAATCACAATTTAATAGTAGAGAATAAAAAATCTAGTTTTCAAAAAGAGTCAAAGTAAAGGAGAATTCTACATAATTAGTTAAGTGTATGGTTAAAGAAACAAATACAAAAATGTTGGCTAACATTTACTGTTTCCCTTGTGCTAGATAATATGTTAATGCTCTATCTTATTTTTCACTTAATCCTTGCTCTAACTTTACAAGTTTGTGGAACTTACATTTAAATTCAGGAGATCTGATATAGAACCTACACATCTAATAATTAAGACATATTTGTTTCACGTTCTTTTTTTAATATTTCAGCATATGTACATATACAATAAAAAATAGAGGGATTTACAGAGTTTTGTGTTACTCTGGAATTGTATAATGATACAATTAAGGTTTCTTTTATCAAGTCATCTATATCAAATAGAAAAATAAGAGAGAATGACCATATCAATCTGTGATATTTCCATCATAACAGTATGTTCTCAAATCAGTGCCTCAAAACCAGCTGACTACATACAGTTTAGTTCACCACATATTTACTGAGTGATTACTGGGGACTGAAAACTGCTAAATGCTGAAAATGCAAAGATAAATAAGCCCTTAGAAAGCTTATCATTCAGTAGGAGAGTTAGCATGTAAAAAGAATAATCCAGGAAAACCTAAAAAGTGATAAATTGAATAAATTCATAAAAATACAGGAACACAGAGGAAGGGGATCAGAGAAGACTTCTGAAGCCAATACCTAAGGTGAATCTTGAAAATAAGTAGGGGTTAACCAAGGGAAGAAATGTGTAGGTATTCCAAACAAGAAAGAACAGCATGAGCAAATTTAAGGGAGCAAGAAATAGAGGGATGTGTAAAGGAGCTTAAGCAGCTTTGTATTACTGAAGGATAATTAGAAGTCAATCAAGGGTTAAAAGAAAAAGCTGGATAAGTGTCCAGATCATAGAAAGTTTTGGTTATGTTATAAACAACAGGAGGGGAAGACCCGAAAAAGTTTAAATGAAGATGCATGTTTTATATTGATTATTCTGACTGCACTGAGTGGTAAAAAAGATTTAGAGACAAGAGAATAATTAGGAAACTACAAGAGTACAGGTAGATGAGTGATGACCAAGGCCTTAACTAAGTGGGAGAAACAGGAACAAGGAGATAAATTCTGCATAAGTGTTTGAAAGTAAAATGAACTTGACCTGGTATTCAATGGAATATGGAGAGTGAGAAAAAGGGTGAATAATTGGAGGATATTTATTCCACCAAAAATCCCAATCTACTACGGTGACAGAATAATATGTAAGCTTTCCCACATTTCAGAACTTCTGTCACCTCTGTGAACCTCTGTCACCTCTGGATAGAACATAAGAAGAGGAACTGGAGATTTCTATTCACAGAGAAGAGTATTAAAACCTATGTTTAGTGTTTAAATATTAACAACAAAGTAAATACCTACATAGCCCCATACAGGGTACAAAATATGACATTATCTGTGATTAAAAGTCCTTTGAGTGCTGCTTCCCTTTTTGTATTCTCCTTTGTTTGGCTCTATAAATGGCCACTATCCTTTTGGGAAAATATTCCATTTTTTAATATAGAGTTCAATCCATAAATGTATCCCCCAAAATCCATTATTTAGTTTTGCTCTTTGAACCTTATATAAAAGAAATCATATTGTAGAAGTCCTTTAGCTACTTTCACCTTAATCAACAAGTTTGCAAAATTCAACTATATCAATGCATGTTGTGTAGTTTATCCATTCTCATGGATGTATGGTATTCTGCTGCATGAATATATCAGTTTTTATTCATCAAATCTGCCCTTGATGGACATTTAGAATTTTTTCAGATTTTAGCTATTACAGACAATGCTGCCATTAACATCATTTATACATCTCCTGGTGCACATGTGCAAGAAAGTCTCCAGTATATATTTAAGAGTGGAATTGTTTAATTGCTCAATCTTATCATAGAACCTTTTTTTTTTCAAAACGGTCCTACCAACTTTCACTCCTGCCAAAAATAGATAAGCATTACCATTGCTCTCATCATTCTCAAGCTTAATATTGTGAGACATTTTAATTTTTCATTTATTTAGTGACATTAGAATTTACATATATGCTTCAATTAATATATGTGAATGCATAACATAAAGACATGAACAAACACACACATACACACATATTCTGGCTCAAGGCCTCCATTGTGTATGTGTGTGTATATACATATATACAAATAACGTATTTTTATTATATATACAAAATGTATTTTTTCTGATTGGTGATTTGCCTTTTCACTTCCTTTAAGGAGATTTTTTAATAAACAGAATTTCTACATTTTGATGTATTTAAATTTACCAATCTTTTCCTTTATTCTTTGTTTCACTTGTGTATTTTGGGGGAAAAATCCTTGTCTAACCCTATGTGACTAAGGTATTCTCTTATAATTTTTATAGAATTTTTATCTTCATGTCCTTCATTTTTAAATCTTTAATCTCAACATTAAATTTTAGTATGATGTGATTTGAGGGTCTAATTTTATTTTTCCTATACGAATAATCAGATGCCTCAAAGTGATTTATTTAGAAGCCCATCCTTTATGCACTGATCTCCAATGACAGCTCTGACAAATATCAGCTGCTTAATTGTATATGGGCATTTTTGTTGGTTTCTTATAATATTCCATTAGTTTATTTCACTGTGCCTATTATAACACTGCAATGCCTTTATGATAATTCTTGCTATCTCATACAGCATATTCTCACACCTTTCATTTAAGACTATCTTGGATTTTCTTGGTCCAACATAGTTTTATACTAGTTTTAGAATCAGGTTGTATGCTCCACCAATAAATTAAAATAAAATAAACTTTTGAGACATTAATTAATTGAAACATTGAATTTAGACACATTTGAAAAGAACTGAAAATTTTAAAATATTGTTTTCCAATCCAGACATATGGTACATCTCTCTCAATTTGCTTATGTTAATATATTTCTTCAAAGTTTTACCAATGTTTACATTATAATCATACATCCCTTATTAAATTTACATCTACATATTTTACAGTTTTATACCTGAACATATTCTTTATATAAATTGTTCTTTTGTTGGTGTTTTAAAATGTAGTTGATTATTAAATATTGATTTTAAATGAAGCAAACATTTTATCATTTCATTTTAAATCTAATATAGATTTTATATTTCTGCTATATACAATCATTTATACAGCCACTGTTGGTGTTGTATCACCCTTTTCTATCCTTATACATTTCATTTTTCTTTATCTTAATATTTTCGCTTGAACATTCATGCCATGCTATGTTGACCATAGTGAAAAACTTTTTCACTGAAGATACTATGTTTGCTCTGGCTCTCTTTGAAAAAAGCTTTTAATCAAATTTAATAAAATTATCTTCTTCCTAGTTTGCTAAGACTTTTGTTATGAATGAGTGTTAAATTTTATCCAACAATTTTCTAGTATCTTTTGAGGTGAACAAATGCATTTTTCTGTTAACTTGCTAATGTAGTGAATTATATTAATTATTAACCCATTTATGATTTCCTCTGGCAAACCAGTATTGCTGACTGATTACATTGGTATAAATCTGTTTAGGGTTTTTACACAAATATTCAAGAATGAGATTAACTCATAAAGTTTAAATCTTACTCTCTCCTTGGCATGTTTAGCGTCAATGCTATGCTAGCCTCAATAAAGAACTTAGAATGTTCTTGAAAAGCATTTGACCCAAAGTTTACTTATGGGACAATTTTTTTTATTAATGCAATTTCATTGAGATATAGTCACACACCATAAATCTGTAGAGCAAGTTTTAATAATATATTTAACTGGTTTAACAGTTGTAGAATTTCCTAGGCTTTCTATTTCACCTTGGGTCAATTTTAGTACGTTTGTTTTGTTTTTTAATTGTCCATTTTAGCTCTTTCTATTGACAAAGCTTTTTGTTTTATTCCCTTATCCTTATTATATCGAGCATACTTTCATAATCAGTTTATCAAATTATACAAAAATGCTGACATTTAATTGACTGTATTGAATCTATAAACCTATAGAATTAAAATCTTTAAACTTTCAAATATTCAGATCATTAATACAGTACATTTTTATTTTTATTTGCAATATTTTGAAGTTTCTAGTACATAGGTCTTATGCTACATTGATTTTGTATTTCATTTCCTCTTCTTTTTTAGAATATAGAAATCCAATTGAATTTTGTATATTGATCTTATTTTCCACAAATTGCTAAATTCACTTTATCGTTCTTGTACTTTGTATAATTATTTGATTTTCAGCATGAACCATCATGCCATTTGCAAATAAAGACAATTTTACTTCATGCATTTCAGTATTATTTTATTTTCATCTGCTTTATCATGCTGAATACTCTTACTAATTTAATGATCAAGAACGGTGAAGAGACTGGACATGTGTGTCATACTGCTTATCTTAAGATACAAGTGTTCAATATTTGCCACGAATTATGATGCGCATTGTAGATTTTTGTAGGTATATATCATTATATTGGTAACACTTCTCTTCTATTCCTAGTTTTCAGATATTATCACATAAATACTGCTAACTGTTAAAAAATGACTTTATTGTGCCAATTGTGATAACCATATGGGTCATTTTCTTTATTTGATTAATGTGGTTATTTGCATTGGTTGGTTTTATAGTATTAAATTAACTTTGCATTACTGAGATTAACTACACTTAGATGTACTTTCCTTTTTGTGTATTGTTGGAAAAGATTTGTTAATATTTTAATTTAGAATTACAGTGTGGTATAATAGTTTGCAGTCTTAAAAATATCTTTGCATGATTTTAGCATCAGGGATATACTGGCTTCATAAAACAAGTTGAAAAGCGTTATATTTTCCTCAATACTCCAAAAGATTTTGTGAAAAATTGGCATTATTTCTTCACTAAATACTTAGTAGAATTCATTAGTGCATCCATTTGGCCCTGAAGTTCTCTTTGTGAGAGTACTTTACATTTTATAAATACAATTTTTATTACTATAACAGGTCAAAAACTTTCCAGGTTTTCTTTTTCTGTTAGTGTTTTGGTTTGTTAAAGCTGTTAAAGCTTACAGAATTATACAGATCTTGAAAATGCCCAATTCAAGGCACCAGGTGGATGATACCTTCTTCATGAAGTATGGATACTGGCAATCCTCAACTCCTCTGTCACATGACAAGGCACATAATGATGTCTGATTGTCTCTTCCTTCTCTCCTGGGTTTCATTGCTTTTAGCTTCTGCCTTCTGTGGCTTCCTCTTTGAGTTTCTGTGTGTGTACTTGTCTCTCAGATTCTCTGGGGTTTTCTTCTGCATCTTCCCTCTGTCTTTTGTTCTCTTATAAAGGATTTCAATAAGAGGATTAAAACCCAACCTGAATGAGGTAAGTCATTTCATCTTAAGATCCTACTCACCAGAAAATCCTACTTACAATGGGTCCACACCCACAGAAATTTAAGAACATTAGCTTCCTAGGGTATATACACACAGTTACAAACCATCACAGTTAATTATGGAGAATTGTTTTTGTTAAGTAATTTGACCAATTTTCTATGAGTTGTCAATTTCATTAGCATAAAGTTTTTTATAACAAGCTTATTTTTCTAAAACAAGGGTGAAATATAGGCTTTCCCTAATAAACATAACTACAAGAAAGTATTGTTCTTGTTTTCTTTTTATTATCTGTAGATTATATAAGATGCCTGCCTTTCATTCCTAATTTGATAACATGCCTTTTTCTATTTTATTCACAGGTGAATTTTGCTATATGTATGTCAACTTCATTAATATTTTTTTAAAAACCAAATATCTGACTTTGGTTATTTTCTCCATTCTTTACCTATTTTATTATTGTTTGCTCTTATCCTCTTATTTCCATTTGCTTTCTTTTCTCTTCCTTTTCTATTCTTGAAATTGTGACATTACAAACCCAACAATACATTGTAATAAATATTGTGCTACCTTTTGCATATATTTCCTTAAACCAAAAGATCTTTGCTCCCACATCTTTATTAATGTTGGCAAATATATTGCTTATATATTACATTTCTAGATGGTATAAGCCCAAAATCATATATTATTTTAACCTATTGCTTTTTAAATCAGTTATAAGAAAAAGGCAGAAAACATTAACTAATGCTGTTTTTATGACTGCATAATTCCCTTTTGAATGACCATCAAGAGTCAATCACTTTTAGCCTGAATAACTTCTTTAGTATTTCTTATAAAGCATGTCTGTGAGCAATACATTCTTGCTGTTTTGTTTATTAGGGAAAGTCTTTATTTCACCTTTGTTTTAGAAAAATAGGCTTGCTGGATATTGGATTCTTGTTTGGCATATTTTTTATTCATTTGAGCACTTTGAATGTTATCCCACCGCATTTTGGCCTCCATTGTTTCTTCCAAGAAGTCAGTTGCTAATCTTATTGATATTATTGCAAGTGATGATTTATTTTTCTTTCATTGCTTTCCAGATTTCCTCCTCGTCTTTGACTTCAGCATTGTTATATGAGGTTTCTATTTCTGGATCTATTTCTTGGAGTTCATTGAGTTTCTTAAATGTGTAGGCTATTGTTTTTCAAAAATTTCAAAGGTTTCATACATTACATTATTTCTTCAAATATTTTAAAAGTATACATTTGGTTATTAAAAACTATATATTGCATCCAAATCTGGATACTTACTTATGTTATTATTTACTAAGAGAGATGTGCTAAAACATCCAACTATGACTGTGCATTATTTTAATTCTTCATTTAACTTAGGTAATTTTTGCTTCATGAATTTTCAAACTATTTTTATTCAAAATCTAAGTATATGAGCATGTAAGTTTGTAATGTCTGCCTGTTAAACTGACCACTTTATCTCTATGAAATTGTCCTTCTCTTATCTGTAATACTCCTTAGCATGAAGGTGACTTCAATATAATATGGTCATAACAGCTTTTTATGACTAGTGTTGCCATGGAATATCTTTTTCATGTTTTGCTTTAAACCCATCTATTCCTAATATTTTAAAGTTTTTCTTGGAACATTTATATTTCAGTCTATTTTTTCTATACAATCAAACAATTTCTGTTATAATTGGAGTGCACGGTCCATTTTAATTTATTTAAAATACTGTATGGTTTGGTTTAAGCCTATTATCATACTATTTGTTTTGTCTTAAATTTCTTCTCTGCTCTTTTGTTCTCCCTTTTCTGCTGTTTTGAGATTGATCTGCCATTTCATTTTTACAGATATCTTTTCAGATATTCTTTTCCATGTGATTTTGAATGGTTATTCTCAAGATTATAATATTCAGTCTTAGTTTATCACAGTCTATTTGAATTAAGATTATATTGCCGCGTCCTCTTTTTCCTCCCCGGTTTGACACGGTTCCCTGGAAGGAAGGGCGGTAGGCAAGGCCTTCAATGCCCCAAAAGAGGACGAGGCATAAAATGGTGTAATAGAAAAATACTGGGATTAACGACACTAATTGTGTGTTTCTTGTTGCTGGTTGTGCTCCAAGCATTATATCAAAACGAATCAGAAAGCAAAAGAATTGGAAAAAATGATACAAATTGTACAAATTGCAAAACCTTGTTAATGACTGTTTGGAAAAAATTAGGTTGGGACGCCCCCATTAAGCAAGTCATGCTGCAGATACAGCAGGCAGAAGTGCTTTTAAAACAAGTCACAGAAAAGTACCCCATAGAAAGTAAACACTTACAATTAAAAAACCCTGTATTGAGCCATCCTAGAAATTTACTCCCCACCACGGCACCGGTCCATTGCTATAAAACAATAAAAAATCTAACTAAACAATGTAACCTTTTAATCAAAACAAGCTAACCTTTAACCAGATTAAAATAGGTCTTGACATATTGTCTCACCTATAGAATAATAGGAAAAGAAAGTCTAAACTCAGAAAACTACAAACACAATGTCTGCGGTTTAAGCCAATATCTTGCTGCTATTAAAATCTTGTGTAAGTGTTCCTAAGAAAATCAGAATGTGTACTTTCGCTTTGCTTCCCTGAACCTGTAACTTTACCTAAAACGTAAGCCATAACACAACCATGATTCTGTAATACCTGTTTCCTTGCCAAGAATAAGGGTATAAAATCAGTTAAGCAAAAATAAATCTAAGCAACTCTTCTCGGAAAGGAATTCTCTAAGCTGTCTCTTGGTGTTCTTCTCGCGCCGACGACCCTCCACACCTTCAAACCCGTTCCCTCTGCTGTGGCTGGACCGCGGCATTATATTACTTTACAAACAGTATAAAAACCCTATAACAGTATAATCCCATATTCTCCCTTTGACCCTTTGCTATTGTTTTCATAGATCGTACCTTTATCTATATTACATGCCCAAGCAGGCATTGTTATTTCTTACATAAACATTTAGTAATTTACTTAGGACTATTCAATAATCTTTCATATTTACCCACATATAGTCTATTTCCAAAGTTCTTCATTTCCTTTTTCAAATTAGGCATAATTTCCCTTCAGTCTAAGAACTGCCTACAGCATTTTTTTAGCGTGGGTTACAAATTCTCTCAGCTACAGTCTGAAAATATCCTTATTCTACCTTTTTTGTATGCTGTTCAGTGGGGTCACAGTTCATTCTTTTCCATGTGAATATCCCATTATCACAGCATCATTTGTTGAATATTTTGTTGCTGTTGTTGTTGTTGTTTTAAGTACATGGGCTGGGAATCAAGCCTGAGTCTTCAACACAGCAGATGAAAATTCTACTACTGAACTACCCATACACCCCTATCTACTTTCATTTTTTTTTGTATTCTGTATGGTGGGAGTCACACTTCATTTTTCTGTCATGTGAGTATCTACTTATTGCAGCACCATTTGTTGGATTTTTGTGTTTGGTTTTTGGTTTGCTTGTTTGCTTGTTTATTTGGGTGGGAAGTGCATGGGCTGGGAATAGAACTTGGGTCTCTCACATGGAAGTGAGAATTCTACCACTGAACTACCCTTGCACCCTTGTCTACCATCATTTTTTTAAGTTATTTTGCTAAGTATAAAATTCTAAGTTGATAATTACTTTTACTTTTATCACTTTAAAAGTATCATTCCATGTCTTCTGCCTTCCATTTTTTCTGATAAGTCAAGTTTCATATTTATGGATCCTGAATGCAGCATTTTTTTTCCTTTGTTAGCTTTTAAGATTTTCTTTTACTTTTTGGTATTTGGAAGTTTCACTAGTAATTAGCTTAGTGCAGTGTTTTTGTAATTATCCAATTTGAGGTTTCTTGAATTTCTTAGATCTGTGGTTGAATTCTTTCATCAGTGTTGGAAAAAATCTCTACCCTTACTATTTCAAATATTTCTTCTGCCCTCTTATTCTTTTCCTCTCTTTCTGACATTCCAATAATGCATGTTAAATTTTTGATATTGTTTCTCAAAGCACTGAAATTCAGTTCTGTTTTTTATTCTTATTCCTTTCTGTGTTGCTGTTTGGATAATTTCAATGGACTCTCTTTGAAATTTCTATCTTTTCTCACATTGTTTAATATACTTGTAACAAATGCTTTAAAGACATTGTCAGGTCATTTCAATATCTTCTTTTATCAATAACTTTTCTCTAATTATCTTTGACATGCTACTACTTCTCTACTTGATTCATATTTTTTTTTCAAAGGTAAGCATCAGGAATTAAACCTGGGTCTCTGCATAATTTTTTTATATCATGCCAATCTTTGTGCAAAGGAATGGCAGAAAATGTCAACTATAATTTTTTCCCTGTCACAATCTAATTTGAGGTTTGATCTCATCAAACTAATAAGTAGTTAAAATAGATTAGATCTTTACTAGACCTTTAACTAGTTTCAACTCAACACTGGTTTTAAATGTCTTCTGCATAGGATCATCCAATCCTATGCAGAAGCACTTGGTTCAAGTACAATTAGTTCTGAATTGGAGTCCCCTTCAGACTCTAATACAGTATGCTAACCCATAAAGTTGATAAAAGTTCTAATGATTTCTATGCACCAATCTTTGTCCACTAATGAAAGGCTCAGCACTTTCAGAAATTTACCTCATATGGATATTTTTGCATACAGAGTTCTCTAATGTCTTTATATAAATATTTTATATTATTCATATTCCTCATTATGATGACATTAGTAATGATGCTTTACTTATTCCACATATTCAAATATAAGAAATCTCTCTTCTAATATTGACTTTTAGCTTAAATGTATTGTGATTAGAAAGCATAGTTTGCATATTTTCAATATATGAAAATTTGTTGGGACTTGGTGTACAGCTCAGATAAAGCCAAGTTTTATAAATGTGCCAGTTTGGCAGTTCCTCAAGAAGCCAAAAATGAATTTTCCATATGATCCAGCAATTCCATTACTAGGTATATATTCAAAGGAACTGAAGGTAAGGACACAAATGCACATTTGCACACCGATACTTACAACAGCATTATTTTTGATTGCCAAGAGAAGGAAATAGCCTAAATGTTCATCAATGGATGAATGGCTAAACAAGTTATCATATATACATATGATGGAATATTATGCAGTTGTAAGACAGAATAAAGTCATGAAGCATGTAACAACATGGATGTGAATTGAGGAGAGTATGCTGAGTGAAATTGGCCCGAAATAAAAAGATAAAGACTATATGGTTTCACTAATATGAACTAATAGTAATGAATGAACTTTGAGAGTCACATTTAAGAACACAGGTTATCAGGAGATAGGAAGAGGATTGAGTTGGGCATTTGGTGATTAAGAAATATGATTGTGTAGCAAGACTGATTGTAAAAATTCAGAAATGGCTAGCACAATACTACCAGAGGGTAGCACAATAATGCAAGTAAACCTTGCTTTGCAATGAGTAAACCTGAATGTGTGAATGGTTGAAGGAGAAGGGCTGGGGGCATGTGTGAAACCGAAAGGAAAAATAGAGGATAAAGCTTGAGGTGGTATAACTTAGGAATGTCTAGAGTGGACAATGATGGTGATTAAATGTACAAATATAAAAACATTTCTGCATGAGGCAGAAGAAATGAATGTCAACATTGCAAGAGGGTTAAAAATGGTTGGTATACAGCCAAAAGTGCAGTCAATGTAAGCTAGGGTCTACAATAATGTTGCCTTAAGCTTCCATTGAATGTAACAAAGGCATTATGCCAAAACTAAAAGTCAACAGGTGGGGAGGCATGGGGAGGGGGTATGGATTCCTTATGGAAGAAAATGAAATATCCACATATAGATTATAGTGGTCAAAGCATGTCTATACACTTAGGTTGGATTATATGATGTGTGACTAAGTGTATTTAAAAGACGTTCAGAAAGAAACAAGTGCTTGAGAAAATGTGGAGAGAGAGATGTTCTTGTTCACTGTTGGGAGAGATGCTAAGAGGTGCACCCCCCACAGCAGAGATCAGTGTGGTGGTTCAACAGGAGGCTAGGGGTGAGGTTGCCATATGATCTTGCAACCCCGTTGCTAGTATACCTGGAAAAGCTAAGAATGGGAACATGAGCAGACATTGGCACACTGGTGTTTATGGTGGATTCACAAATGGCTGGACATGTCCTAAGGGTACAAATATTGAGGAATGGAAGGAGGAACTGTTGTGCTTACATACAATGGATCACTGAATGGCTGCAAGAAGGAATGAAGTTGTGAAACAGGCAACTAGGTGGATGAACCCAAGAACAGTATGTTGAATAAAATGTCAGAAACAAAAAGGCAAATATTATCGTGCCTCAGTCATATGGATTAACTATAATATACAAACATAGAGAAGTGTAGTTGAGAGCATGGGTTATCAGGTTATGACCTATAATAAAGATTTCTAGATTGTAAGCTCTTACAGCACTCACATACATTTAGGAGTTGCAACTGATTTTAAATTCTGAGATGCTGAGCTATTTGTATATAGTCCAATTGTTCCCTGAACATTGAGTTAGAGTACTGTGCTATGAAAAACAGCATCACCTCCATTCAGCAACTATTTAAAAATCTGAAAAAGTCATCAGACTTTGTCTAGAGATATGAATGAAGCTGATGTGGATAAGACTAAAGTACAAATCAGATTACTGGGTAAAGGATGACATGACCCATATTTTCAAACTTTAACCTCTGTGTGAGACAAAAGGTAGAGATGTTTATTTAGTGCAAAATTTATATTTTGGGTAAGACATTATCTAATTTACCTCGTATTTTATTAATTTGCTTGAACACCACAATTACATGATGGGAATGATTTCATAATTATATCATAGGAATGAGAAAACCTTTTTGACAAAAAGGATGAAGAGTTAAATGAGACAAAATAAAGTTTCATGGCTGAGAGGTTTCAAACAGAGTCTAGAGGTTATCCTGGAGGTTACTCTTATGCATTGTATAAATATCCCTTTTTAGTTTTTGTGTTTTGGAGTGGTTAGAGGGAAGTATCTAGAACTACAGAACTGTGTGCCTTGATTCTGTGTGCCAGAATCAAGAAGCCTTGATTCTGGAAGAAGACTGTATAACTATATAGCTTTTACAATATGATTGTGTGATTGTGAAAACTTTGTGTTTGATGCTCCTTTTATTTAGGGTGTGGACAGATGAGTTAAAAAAATAAAAATAAGGATAAAAAATAGATAAATACTAGGGGATGGTAAAGGGCAAAAATTGGGTAGATTGAAATACTGTGGGTCAATAAAAGGGAGGGTGAGAGGTATGGGAAGTATGAGTTTTTTTTTTTCTTTTTGTTTCTTTTCTGGCATGATGCAAATGTTCTAAAAATGATCAAGGGGAAGAATATACAACTGTGTGATGATATTGTGAGTCACTGTTTGTATAGTATGGTTGGATTATGTGTGCAGATATTTCTCAATAAAATATTTTTAAAATAAATAACAAATAAATGTTCCATGTATGTATGCTCAAAATAAATACATATTCCATGATTATTGACTGACTCTTTATTCCATAGTTGTTCTATATATACTCAATACATCAAACTTAACTGTATTGTTCAAACTTTCTATACCCTTACTAATTCTGTCTGCATGATCTATCATCTACTATAGAATCTCTCATGATGATTCTGAATCTATATGCTTCTCTCCATAGTTCTAGCCATGTATTGATGCTAACTTCTTAGATGCTTCCAAATTTTATTTAAATTTTTTTCCTTTTAAATTTAAACTTTTATTATTATTTATGAGATAATGGTTTTTGCCTCACAATATATCTTGTCTAACAAGATTCTTGTGGTACATATTTTAATATCTTTATTCATTCCTTGATTTTTAATTATCTGTTTGGATGTTTTAGACATTATATAGATCAGAATTTTAATGTACTACAATGAGCTTTGTCATTTAACCAAATAACTTTGTACTTTCAAGAATTTATTTTACATGCTGACACCTGGATTTATAGTTACCAACTTTTTAATTTTTCTATTTGTTTTATTTTTCTTATGTTCTTTTTGTTTTCTTTATTGACTCCTTTTGGGATTTTTTCCCTTTTTTTCCATTTTAATTTAGAAGTTGTATACTGTTTTCCAATTTTTAATGGGTACCATAGGCAACAAAAAATGCCCACTTAACTTTCCAAAGTGTAACATTAATCAATATCTTTACTCACCTCTTAAAACTTATAGAATACTTCAACTTTCTTCATCCTTTCCCAGCTTATATACTAATTTTGTCACATATTTTAATTCCAGATATTAACTTTTAAGGTATTGTATTATGGTTTTATATAGTCAATATTTGTTTATACTCATTTATATATGAAGCACCTTTTGTACTTTTTAGCTATTTTACAGCTTAGATATTTTATAAAAGGTAATTGTTTCCCTTTCTGTAAAATGTCTGTTAAGTGCATATTTAAAAGTGTCAAAATCTTTTCTTTAATTTAAAACTATTTGCAATTTGGCCTTATTCACTTTATTCTTAAAAATTTGATATAGAAGTCTAGCTAAAAAGTTGTTTTCTCTCAACACATTAAAGATCTATTTCACTGTCTTGAGTCTGCTGCTAGTTAGAAGTCTGGTGTCAGTCTATTTTTGTTACATTTGACATCATCTCTCTTATTTACATGGCTACATCTATGATCTTCTCATTCTTCTTAATGTTCTATAATTTATTATAATGTCTCTAGGTAAAATGTTCCACTGTTATTTTTTCTGTCTGTGATCCATAAGGGATTTTTTTCTGTGGTTGACATTTGATAATCTCTGAGAAATTATCAGTTACTATCTCTTCAATAATAACTCATTCATTCTCTCTTTCCCTTCTGAAATTCTTCTTAAACATTTTTAGATCTCATTACTCCATCTTCTATATATCTCAGCTAGTTTTTTTCTTCTTATTTCCCATTTCCTTGTTTCTGTGTGTATTTTGGACTGCATCTTCTAATCCATCTTCCAAATTACTAATTTTCTCATCAGCTATATTTCGTATAATAATATGCTATTAAACCCATCCACTTGCATTTTAAATTTAAATGTATTTTATTTTTTATAAAGTTGTATTTGGTTGGGCTTCTTTTTCTTTTATTGTATGCTGTATAGCATGGCCACATTTCATTTTTTTTCATGTGAGTATCCCATTATTGCAGCACCATTTGTTGAATCTTTTTTGTTTGTTTGTTTGTTGTTGCTGGTTTCTTTGTGTGTTTGGGAAATGCATGGGCTGGGAATCAAAGCCAGGTCTTCCACATGGCAGGTGAGAAGTCTACCACTAAACTACCCTTGCAGCCCCCTGGTTTGGTGTATTTTAATGTTTTCCTCCATTCTTTTGAATTTTTGTTCCATAAACATATTTCTGAATATTTTTATATTTTACTTTAAGCATATAAAGAATAGTTATTGTATTTACTGTTTCTGATATTTCCTATATCTGGAATCTTTATCAGTTTTATTCTGATTTCTGTTTCTGCACATTTTCCTATATGTGTTTTTTCACTTCTTAACTTTAGTGGTGAGAAAAAGAGAGTGGGAGAGATAAAGAAAAAGGAAGTGGGAGAGAGGGAGGCAGGAGAAGGGAAAGGAAAGAAGGATGTTCTAAGTTATCATTAACAAATTGCTCTGGAATTATAGTTTGATTGGGAAATATTCCCACCTTGTAGAGTTTTAGGATATTGTGATTAGCCTAACTCTGATTATTAGCTCTTGAACCAAATGCTTTAATTCTAAACTCATCATCTGAGTTCTTTTTAAATTATTCCATATATCTTCAAAACAAATCTTTTCTATTCTTGATCATTCCAACTTTCTCCTCCCTTTAGCTGAACACCATCACTTTTTTTTCTCTAGGTCCTGGCACATTGTGTCTTGTAGCTACAAAAATCCACAAACTCTCATTGTAATAAATCTCTGATAAACCTATTTGGTTACTCTTGTTCCTCTGCTAATTTCCTTTAAAATTTTACATTCTCTTTTCTCCATAACCATGCAATTTGTTTCCTATGTTTCCCCTTTAAAAGAAATATGTTACACCATGTTTTCTCCCTACAAAAACTAGTTTCAGTGTTCCCTATGGTCTAGGGTCTTCTACATATAAATTTATTTAGATAATTAGACTTAATAAAAAGGTCCTTATAATAAATTAGTTAGAAAATTGAAAAAGGCCTTGAATTGCCATTTAAAGATTATTATCAAAAATTGAGAGATCAATCAAATCAGACAAGATTAACTTAATCTTGGCAGTGACAATAAACTGCAATCTGTAATTGTTGGTGTACAATTTTAATGATTGGAGGACTATTATGGTTTAAGCCACCTAATTTAATGCATTGGAGAGCAAATTTCATCACACATAAATTGGACAAGTGAGTAAATAAGACCAGTGATCCAGTAGCTATTGGAATACAAGTTAAAGAAAGCAAACTCATAATGATTGGACAGCATAATTATCTAAGCAGGTAAAAATTTAAGGTTATGAGTAGAACTATTTTGGTGGCACCAATAGCATTAATAAAAGGTTTTATATGTGACACAACTCCTAAAGGAGATTATTTTTACTTCCTGAAAAATCTAGTAATTATATTAGGGGTCACAGCTCAGAGACAAGACACACACGTGAGAAAATTTTGACCAGAAAAACATGGATAATCATTAAATAAAGGCCAGAGAGCATAGTAAGAACAAAGAGTTAAAAGCCAAACATCTACATTAGAAACAGAGGAATAAAAATAGAATGTCTTAAATTGTACAAGACCTAAGTCCCTGGAGTACAAACTCAGATGTCTCATTATGAGAATCTCTATCCAGAGATATCAGCACAGCTAAACTCTGATATTCCTCCAAATGGAAGAAAATGGAAAAAGAAATTGAATTTGTAACTTCAATTAAAATTTTTGGTGAACGGATGACAATATTTTTTAAAAATAATTCTTTATAATTTAGTGCCACTAAGAAACTCTCACAAAACCTTTTATCCTTTATCATAAATTGAGCTCAACTCAATAGCACCATGCTCTCTTCTTAGAGCCTGGTTTAATTCACCTAGACTCGTGACCATAAGGAAGTTTGATCCTTAAATACATTTGCATAACCAATGTCCTAGTTCCTCTCCTCTACAACTCAGCTATTCATGTTCCTCTCCTCTACAACTCAAATATTCATGTTTTTTAGACTTACTCTTCAAACCACACATTATCCCCACAGTAATATAAGTGAACAGAGTAGAGAGAATCTTATATCTATATTATGATAGGTGTGACCAATAATGTTACCAAAATAGTGACCATAATGAATGGGTAAAAAGTAGCAGTTTGAATAATGAAGAAAAAACTCAGATATGAACACGTTTTGGAAGTGACCTAGACTCTAGCTACAGGTAAATATGATGAACTGAAAAGGATCGTGGTAAAAACAGTACACTTAACTTTTCCTAAAAAAAAAAAAAACTAATCAAGCCACTTGAGTGGTTGAACATAGAAGTAAAATGCATAATGTATATTTCACTTACATATGATAATATATTTGGGAAATGTCCAGCCTAACGATTCCCCTATTTCAAAAAAATGCTCCAAGAAATGCTTACAGATAGATCATAGGCATGAGGGAAGATTGCCAATTAGACTCAATTATATAAGACTTCAGCTAAGAAGTAAAAGAAAGATCATTCTAGAATCATTTTTTTTCTGGTGAAGATGGTAACAGATGTGCCTGGACTTTCAGAGTGGCAGTAGTTGCAAGTTTGAGTTTCTGAGTAGAAGGAATATTGATGAGGTAAGAGTTAATGAAATTTCCTCTAGTGCTTCAGGTGGGTAGCAGGAGTTAAAGTGGTTTCCTCATCAGCTCAGTTCTGGTTGGGTATGGACAGGGTTCCTTTGAAGCCTGGCCTTGAGCCAGAACCAGTCTCTGCAGCCATCCCCAAAATCCTGCAATCTACCCAATACCTTTCAATAGACTTTTGTCTGTTAAATAAGCAAGGATGTGCATTGTTTCTCTTGTCAGCAACTAAAGATTTTCATACTCAAAGTACATGGTTATGTGAAGGTTTTCTGTCATGCTTATCACATAGAACACAGAGAAAAATAAACATAGTAGAAATTATATCTCATTAATAGAAACATAAATTTAGATACAGCAAAGTTACCCTCATCCTCCATTAACACGAAAATGGGTAACAGTTTATATGAAGAAAAGGAGAAAGCAAAAGTATTTATTATTAAAATATTCTCCCATATATTGTAAAATAAAAAATAAACTACATAACCATTTTAAACAATTAACTCATCTCTCATTATACATAGCCAAACAATTCCTTTTGGAGACAAAAATAAGGCATCATGATCCTAACTCAGACACTATTAGCACCTCAGTCCTATATCTTAATAGGCTACATGGAACTTGATTGCTCCTCCATTCTAGCAAACATCACAGTAGTTCATTATGTTATTAATATATCCATTGGCCCTGGTGAGCAAGAAGTTTCAACTATTCTAGATACTTTGGTAAGACACATATAGGTCTTTGAAAAGGATAGAAAAAATATCTCAAAAATATTCTGGGGTCCGTCATCTCAATTAAATTTCTAAGTTTACAGTGGTCTGTGGTAGATCAAAATATGTTATCAAAGGTGAAGGGTGTTATTGCGTCTTCTACCACTATTGCATCTACCACTATAAAAGAGGCACACTTCTGCATATCACTCAATATTTTCAAGATAACATAAACTGCATCTGGTAATAATATCCCAAACCAATTAATAAGCAATCCAAAATACTTCCAGTTTTTAGTGGGATCCATAACTAAAGAAGTCACCATAAGAGCTGCAGTCTGCTTGAAAGTTGCTCTGATACTTGGTCCACATGGTCCAGCAGATCCTATGATGCTTCAGATACATGTGGCATATGGGGATGCTGTATGATGATTCTGTCATTGTAAATCACAAACACAGAGGAAATATATGCAACTCTGCAAACAATAATTCACGTGAGATAGAATTTCTGACTTGCTTCTTGGCCCAAGTAGAGACTGAACACTTGACAAGTACCATTAAGATACCATGACACCTCAGTTTGCCATCATAAACTTGGTGCTGTAATCTAACAATACATAAAATTTGGTGTGCACAGTAGCACTCTCAAAATATGTAAGTGATTAAAAACAAGATTAGACTTAAGCAGAACTTGAAAACAAAAGTTTAATGAACACATGGCCCAAATTCCCATACAACATACTCCTTACATAATGTCTTTTCAGTCTACCTGCACCTAGAACTTCATAGAGAGTTTCTTAGGACCAGTTGTTTGAGGAAGAAAAAAAAAGTTTCCTTTTTTTAAAAGATGGTTCTGTGGGATTTTCTGGCACTTAGGGAAAGGTAAATTTTTTGTTTTGTTCAACTGTAGCTTGCCTTTAAAGGCATCAGACATCCTTACACCTCAGTCACAAATACTATGGGTGTTGGTTATTACCCTAACAACCAAACAAATCTCCACATTTAAGAACAATTATATGCTACTTAATTACTAATAGTTCTTTCACTAATAACCATTAACAACTTTTTCTTTTATCTGGCACATCCCTCATAGAATTTTGATTCTTTCCTTCACAAAGAATTCCTTTCACATGTCTCAATAAAGGTGATATTGGCATTATCCTACTGAATCCTATCCTGGTGTTAAAATAACCAAGCATACAGAAATTGCCAATGGAGCCATCGTACACATCTCCAAATAAAGTTTTCTAAGCAGTTAACTTAATGAAAATTTAAGTCACAAATGCTTTATATTAAGTTCTCCCAAAATAAATATCACTTCTAGAAAACATATGGTTAAATTCTGGGCCCCAAATTTTGGGAAAAGCATTGCAAAGTTCTTATTCTTTGTGATTTATAAAATAAGAAGAACACAAGCTCAGTTTAAGTAATGTTTGGGTTGACTTTATATCTGCCCAGCCTTCCACTGATACTTCTAATATTTATCTGTAACAAGAAATTGAGGGACTTCCGGAGAAGATGGCGGCTTAGTAAGACATGTGGATCTTAGTTTCTTCCCCAGGACAGCTACTAGGGGAGTAGAAACGATACAGAAAGCGCCCAAAGCCACAACAGAAATAAAAAAGACAGCGTACCCCATCCTGGAATGGCTGGCTGGCTGAGAGAAGCAGCTCGGGTGAGATCACCAAGGCGCGTGGGCCTCACCGGACGGGGCGGCAAGCGGCCGGAGTCACTCCCTTCCCCCTTCCCGGGCCGGCTGGGAGAATTGGAGAGGCGGTTCCCTGAAACCGCGGCGGCTGGGGCCCACAACATGTGCGGCCCCCCGGACCAACTGAGAGAATTGGATCAGAAATCCCCAGGCCGCGGAGAACGGTGACGGGAGTTGGAGGCCCCTTCCAAACCCGTGACTCCCTGGGAACGTGCACTCTCCCGGGTGGGCCGCTGCCACTGGTGCCCTCCCGCCACGCTTGTCGCCCCAGGCTGACTAGGAAATTCGGATGGGCTCTTTCACCGGCTGTGGCAGCCAGCAACCCTCGCTGCGTTCGGACCCCGGGCCAGCTCAAGCTGCTTCGGCTAGTGAACCTCCAGGATGGTGAGAGTTTTCCAAAGTTAAAGGTCCCACAGCACCTTTTACTGGTGGGACCCACAGACAAACATGTGCCACGAGCGCCACCTACTGGGCAGGATAAGAAAAACAGAACCCAGAGATTTCACAGAAAAATCTTCCAAAGTTTTGGACCCAATACCCAGGGAAATCTGTCTAAATGTGCAGATGCCAACAGAAGATAATGGATCACGCTCAAATAATTGAAAATATGGCCCAGTCAAAGGAACAAACCAATAGTTCAAATGAGATACAGGTGCTGAGACAACTAATGCTGAATATACGAACAGAAATGGAAAACCTCTTCAAAAACGAAATCGATAAATTGAGGGAGGACATGAAGAAGACATGGGCTGAACATAAAGAAGAAATAGAAAAACTGAAAAAACAAATCACAGAACTTATGGAAGTGAAGGACAAAGTAGAAAAGATAGAAAAAACAATGGATACATACAATGATAGATTCAAAGAGACAGAAGATAGAATTAGTGATTTGGAGGATGGAACATCTGAATTCCAAAAACAAACAAAACTATCAGGAAAAGAATGGAAAAATTTGAACAGGGTAACAGGGAACTCAAGGACAATATGAAGCGCACAAATATACGTGTAGTGGGTGTCCCAGAAGGAGAAGAGAAGGGAAAAGGAGGAGAAAAACTAATGGAAGAAATTTTAACTGAAAATTTCCCAACTCTTATGAAAGACCTAAAATTACAGATCCAAGAAGTGCAGTGCACCCCAAAGAGATTAGACCCAAATAGGCGTTCTCCAAGACACTTACTAGTTAGAATGTCAGAGGTCAAAGAGAAAGAGAGGACCTTGAAAGCAGCAAGAGAAAAACAATCCATCACATACAAGGGAAACCCAATAAGACTATGTGTAGATTTCTCAGCAGAAACCATGTAAGCTAGAAGACAGTGGGATGATATATTTAAATTACTAAAAGAGAAAAACTGCCAACCAAGACTTCTGTATCCAGCAAAATTGTCCTTCAAAAATAAGGAAGAAATTAAAACATTTTCAGATAAAAAGTCACTGAAAGAATTTGTGACCAAGAGACCAGCTCTGCAAGAAATACTAAAGGGAGCACTAGAGTCAGAACCGAAAAGACAGAAGAGAGAGGTATGGAGAAGAGTGTAGAAAGAAGGAAAGTCAGATATGATATATATAACACAAAAAGCAAAATGGCAGAGGAAAATATTATCCAAACAGTAATAACACTAAATATTAATGGACTGAATTCCCCAATCAAAAGACCTAGACTGGCAGAATGGATTAAAAAACAGGATCCTTCTATACGCTGTCTACAGGAAACACATCTTAGACCCAAAGATAAACATAGGTTGAAAGTGAAAGGTTTGGAAAAGATATTTCATGCAAATAACAACCAGAAAATAGCAGGAGTGGCTATACTAATATCCAACAAGTTAGACTTCAAATGTAAGACAGTTAAAAGAGACAAAGAAGGACACTATATACTAATAAAAGGAACAATTAAACAAGAAGACATAACAATCATAAATATTTACGCACTGAACCAGAATGCCCCAAAATACGTGAGGAATACACTGCAAACACTGAAAAGGGAAATAGACACAAATACCATAATAGTTGGAAACTTCGATTCCCCACTCTCATCAATGGACAGAACATCTAGACAGAGGATCAATAAAGAAATAGAGAATCTGAATATTACTATAAAGGATCTAGACTTGACAGACATTTATAGGACATTACTCCCACAACAGCAGGATACACCTTTTTCTCAAGTGCTCATGGATCATTCTCAAAGATAGACCATATGCTGGGTCACAAAGCAAGTCTTAACAAATTTAAAAAGATTGAAATCATACACAACACTTTCTCGGATCATAAAGGAATGAAGTTGGAAATCAATAATAGGCGGAGTGCCAGAAAATTCACAAATACCTGGAGGCTCAACAACACACTCTTAAACAACGAGTGGGTCAAAGAAGAAATTGCAAGAGAAATTAGTAAATACCTTGAGGCAAATGAAAATGAAAACACAACATATCAAAACTTATGGGATGCAGCAAAGGCAGTGCTAAGAGGGAAATTTATTGCCCTAAATGCCTATATCAGAAAAGAAGAAAGGGCAAAAATGCAGGAATTAACTGTTCACTTGGAAGAACTGGAGAAAGAACAGCAAACTAATCCCAAAGCAAACAAAAGTAAAGAAATAACAAAGATCAGAGCAGAAATAAATGAAATTGAAAACATGAAAACAGTAGAGAAATCAATAAGACCAGAAGTTGATTCTATGAGAAAATCAATAAGATTGATGGGCCCCTATCAAGATTGACAAAAAGAAGAAGAGAGAGGATGCAAATAAATAAGATCAGAAATGGAAGAGGAGACATAACTACTGACCTCACAGAAATAAAGGAGGTAATAACAGGATACTATGAACAACTTTACACTAATAAATACAACAATTTAGATGAAATGGACGGGTTCCTGGAAAGACATGAACAACCAACTTTGACTCAAGAAGACATAGATGACCTCAACAAACCAATCACAAGTAAAGAAATTGAATTAGTCATTCAAAACCTTCCTAAAAAGAAAAGTCCAGGACCAGATGGCTTCACATGTGAATTCTACCAAACGTTCTAGAAAGAATTAGTACCAATTCTCCTCAAACTCTTCAAAAAAATTGAACTGGAGGGAAAACTGCCTAATTCATTCTATGAAGCCAACATCACCCTCATACCAAAACCAGGCAAAGATATTACAAAAAAAGAAAACTACAGACCAATCTCTCTAATGAATACAGATGCAAAAATCCTCAACAAAATTCTAGCAAATCATATCCAACAACACATTAAAAGAATTATACATCATGACCAAGTAGGATTCATCCCAGGTATGCAAGGATGGTTCAACATAAGAAAATCAATTAATGTAATACACCACATCAACAAATCAAAGCAGAAAAATCACATGATCATCTCAATTGATGCAGAGAACGCATTCGACAAGATTCAACATTCTTTCCTGTTGAAAACACTTCAAAAGATAGGAATACAAGGGAACTTCCTTAAAATGATAGAGGGAATATATGAAAAACCCACAGCTAATATCATCCTCAATGGGGAAAAATTGAAAACTTCCCCCTAAGATCAGGAACTAGACAAGGATGTCCACTATCACCACTATTATTCAACATTGTGTTGGATGTTCTAGCCAGAGCAATTAGACAAGAAAAAGAAATCCAAGGCATCAAAATTGGAAAGGAAGAAGTAAAACTATCACTGTTTGCAGACGATATGATACTATACGTCGAAAACCCGGAAAAATCCACAACAAAACTACTAGAGCTAATAAATGAGTACAGCAAAGTAGCAGGTTACAAGATCAACATTCAAAAATCTGTAGCATTTCTATACACTAGTAATGAACAAGCTGAGGGGGAAATCAAGAAACGAATCCCATTTACAATTGCAACTAAAATAATAAAATACCTAGTAAGAAATTTAACTAAAGAGACAAAAATCCTATATAAAGAAAACTACAAAAATCTGCTAAAAGAAATCACAGAAGACCTAAATAGATGGAAGGGCATACCGTGTTCATGGATTGGAAGACTAAATATAGTTAAGATGTCAATCCTACCTAAATTGATTTACAGATTCAATGCAATACCAATCAAAATCCCAACAACTTATTTTTCAGAAATAGAAAAACCAATAAGCAAATTTATCTGGAGGGGCAGGGTGCCCCGAATTGCTAAAAGTATCTTGAGGAAAAAAAACGAAGCTGGAGGTCTCGCGCTGTCTGACTTTAAGGCATATTATGAAGCCACAGTGGTCAAAACAGCATGGTATTGGCATAAAGATAGATATATCGACCAATGGAATCGAATAGAGTGCTCAGATATAGACCCTCTCATCTATGGACATTTGATCTTTGATAAGGCAGTCAAGCCAACTCACCTGGGACAGAGCAGTCTCTTCAATAAATGGTGCCTAGAGAACTGGATATCCATATGCAAAAGAATGAAAGAAAACCCATCTCTCACACCCTATACAAAAGTTAACTAAAAATGGATCAAAGATCTAAACATTAGTTCTAAGACCATAAAACAGTTAGAGGAAAATGTTGGGAGATATCTTATGGATCTTACAACTAGAGGTGGTTTTATGGACCTTAAACCTAAAGCAAGAACACTGAAGAAGGAAATAAATAAATGGCAGCTCCTCAAAAGTAAACACTTTTGTGCATCAAAGAACTTCATCAAGAAAGTAGAAAGACAGCCTACACAATGGGAGACAATATTTGGAAATGATATATCAGATAAAGGTCTAGTATCCAGAATTTATAAAGAGATTGTTCATCTCAACAACAAAAAGACAGCCAACCCAATTACAAAATGGGAAAAAGACTTGAACAGACACCTCTCAGAAGAGGAAATACAAATGGCCAAAATGCACATGAAGAGATGCTCAATGTCCCTGGCCATTAGAGAAATGCAAATCAAAACCACAATGAGATATCATCTCACACCCACCAGAATGGCCATTATCAACAAAACAGAAAATGACAAGTGCTGGAGAGGATGCGGAGAAAGAGGCACACTTATCCACTGTTGGTGGGAATGTCAAATGGTGCAACCACTGTGGAAGGCTGTTTGGCGGTTCCTCAAAAAGCTGAATATAGAATTGCCATACGACCCAGCAATACCATTGCTGGGAATCTACTCAAAGGACTTAAGGGCAAAGACACAAACGGACATTTGCACACCAATGTTTATAGCAGCATTATTTACAATTGCAAAGAGATGGAAACAGCCGAAATCTCCATCAACAGAAGAGTGACTAAACATACTGTGGTATATACATACGATGGAATACTATGCAGCTTTAAGACAGGATAAACTTATGAAGCATGTAATAACATGGATGGACCTAGAGAACATTATGCTGAGTGAGTCTAGCCAAAAACTAAAGGACAAATACTGTATGGTCCCACTGATGTGAACAGACATTCGAGAATAAATTTGGAATATGTCCTTGATATCAGAGTCCAGCAGGAGGTAGAAACAGGGTAAGATAATGGCCAATTGGAGTTGAAGGGATACAGACGGTGTTACTGGACTAGATACAAAAACTCAAAAATGGACAGCACAATAATACCCAATTGTAAAGTAATCAGGTTAAAACACTGAATGAAGCTGCATCTGAGCTATAGGTTTTTGTTTTGTTTTGTTTTGTTTTGTTTTGATTTTACTATTATTACTTTTATTTTTTTCTCTATATTAACATTCTATATCTTTTTCGGTTATGTTGCTAGTCCTTCTAAACCAATGCAAATGTACTAAGAAATTATGATCATGCATCTATGTGATGATGTTAAGAATTACTGATTGCATATGTAGAATGGTATGATCTCTAAATGTTGGGTTAATTTCTTTTTTTCCATTAATTAAAAAAAAAAGAAAAAGAAAAAGAGAACGGGTAATTGGAGCTGAAGGGATACAGACTGTACAATGGGACTGGATATAAAAACTCAGAAATGGACAGCACAATACGACCCAATTGTAATGCAATTATGTTAAAACACTGAATGAAGCTGCATGTGAGGTATAGGTTTTATGGTTTTTTTTCTTTCTATTATTGTTTTAATTCTTATTCTGTTGTCTTTTTATTTCTTTTTCTAAATCGATGCAAATGTACTAAGAAATGATGAATATGCAACCATGTGATTTTATTAAGAATTACTGATTGTACATGTAGATTGGAATGATTTCTAATTGTTTTGTTAATTCTTTTTTTAATTAATAAAAAAAAGAAATTGATCTTGTCTTACCACCTGAATTATTTTTAGTTAGTTGTTTCATGAATCTACTCATGTTTCCTCAATTAGAGGGCAAGCTCCTAGAATGTAGGCACTATAGCCATTAATTTATTTCCATCCCCATAGCACATACCTTCATTCTTTGAGCACAAAAGGCAACCAACAGAAGTTTGCTTACTGAATTGGGATCATTAAATTCATGCTCATGACCTAAATAATCCATCCTATCACACATAATAATTTAGTATTGAGAAAGTGATTTGTGTCATTAAAAGGGGTCATTTTATTGTCAAATCCCCAAAGCTTTGACTGGACTCCAAAACAAGCATAGATCTTGTTTTACAATCAATTGTAAATTTCATAATCATGATGAAATGCCACATGTTTAAAATATCCATCAGTCAAACACACCCTTATATAGTGGTAAATAGAAAAATGAAACAGAAGGAAGGAAGGAAGGAAGAAAATAAAGGAAAGTTACCAGAAAGCAGTGTATTATAAGCAGGGTAGGTAAAGAAGATGAGAAGATGCTGAAGCAGAAAGAAGAAACCTTTTAATGAAAAGGAGGAAAAGGAAAAGACGTTCGTAGAATGTGTCAAAGTACTGCAGTGAAAATAGTCAGTGAAGGCACAAAGCACAGGCCTGGAGGCGAGCATGAACAGTGTGAAAACACAGTTGATGTGAAGAAAAATAAGTCCAGTAAAGCTGATATCTTTGCTGACCTTTGAAAATAAGCAGAAAATCAGTATAAGCTGTATCTTCCTGAAGATTTCTATCACTTCTGGACATTCTGTGAAGAATTTGATCACAAAAAGCTAGCTGATTCACTTTCTACAAGCCTTGGATTTCAATTCATGGGTACTTACAATATCCTTGTTGGAAAACAAAAAATGAGGAAAAAATCATTAAGCCTGAATTTTAACTTTCACTGGAGGTTTTACTATGATTCTCCTAAGTTCCAGACCATTATTATTGGAGATAATAAAACTTAATACCACATGTAGCATTTCAGGGATTCTCCTGAGGAAATTCCTGTTTTTGTGGGAACAAATGAAGCAAAGAAAAATTATATTATTGTTCAAAATGGAGATAATGCATTTCCTACAGTCAAATTACTTTTGATGAAAAAATGTGAAGATAAAAAGAAAACTATCTTATTAAACAATATAAATGAAAAACTCAAAGAAAGAGTCAGAGAACTTGGGTACTCATGGAACAGAGAACCATGATGATGAAACAGAGAGATAAGAAATCAGCAAAAAAGACCCTTCATGATGCAGACTTAGTTGTACTAGTAGATAACAATTATAATGGATACAGAGAGTCCCTTGAAACAGAATCTCACCTGAAGAGAATTTTCAAACCAATTGTTGAGGCACAAGCAGATGAGGAGAGATTTGAAATCTTTTGTTCCCATTTGAGAAAAGACTTTTGTATGGTGTACTAATCATAAATGTGATTATGGCATGGAGTTTGAGTTGGAAATGGTCCTCTTTTTCTATGGTTCACATATTTTCATAAAGTTGCCAGCCAACTTTTACCTCTTGCATATAATCTGTTAAAGAGGAATCTGTTTGCAGAAATAATTGAAGATCATCTGGCAAAGAAATAGAAGAGAGTGTAGACCAACTTGCTGCAGGAGTTGGCTTTGCTTCATACATAATATTATAAGACATTAGCATTACACTTGTTGCTTCTGTATTTTTTTTAATACAGGAAAAAAACCTGATGGAAACATTTACAAAAAGCATTTTTAAAATAGCATCAAAATGAAAATATTGATTCAACAAGTAACTTTTATGAAAACTAGCACACTTTGAGTCTGTAGAGTTGTAGGAATTTCTAGGGCAATGAGAAGACAAATTATCATGCATCAGTCCTCTGGATATCTCCAATGAAAGTATGGCATGGACATTATAAGAATGTTTTTGATCTTACAAAAAGTATAAAAAGAAACATAGCAGAAACTATGAGGGAAGAAAAGCACAATAGAAGAGAGTAAAAATATAATAGAGGCATACAAAGACAGATTTGAACAGGCAGAATAAAGAATCAATGCACTCAAAGGTAGAACAATCAAACTCTTACAGACAGAAGAAGAAATACTGACAAGAATGGAAAAAATTAAGCAAGACAAATCTCAGATATCTGAATGACAGCTGATGCAAACAAACAAATGCATCATGGGTGTTCCAGAAGGAAAATAAAAGGGAAAGGGGCAGAAAGAATATTTGAGGAACTAATGACCCCAAATTTCCCAACTCTTATGAAAGTTACAAATATACATACCTGTATCCAAGAAGTGCAATGTAATCCAAATAAAATAAATTCTAATGGACCTTCTCTAAGATACATACTAATCAGAATCTTCAACAAAATACTTGCAAATCAAATCCAATAAGACATTAAAAATTACACATCATTAATAGGTTTTATTCCAGGTATGCTTAGGGTGGTTTGACACAAGAAAATCAATTAATATAATATATCATATTAACAATACGAAGGGAAAAAATACAAAAACTTCTTGAATGATGCAGAAAAGGCATTTGACAAAATCCAGCATTCTCTCTTGATAAAAACACTTCAAAAAATGGGAACAGAAAGAAACTTCCTCAATATGATAAAGGGCATATATGAAAAACCCACAGCTAGCATCATACTCAATAGTAAAAGATTGAGAGCATTCCCGCTAAGATATGGAACAAGACAAGGAGACTCACTGTTTGCACTGTTATTCAACATTGTGCTAGAAGTTATAGCCAAGACAGTTAAGCAATAAAATGGAAGAAACAGCATACACATTGGAAAGGAAAAAATAAAACTTTCACTATTTGTATATTACAGGATCCTATAAAAAGAAAGCCCCCAAAAATGTACAGCAAAGTTATTAGAGTTAATAAGCAAGTTCAGCAAATTGGCAGGATATAAGATAAACACACACACACAAAAATCTAAGGTTTCTCCACACTAGTAATGAGCTATCTGAGGAGGAAATAAAGAAAACAAATCATTTATAATAGCAATTAAAATAATCAAATATCTGGGAATAAATTTAACCAGGGACGTAAAGGGCTTGTACAAAGAAAATGTCAATACATTGCTAAAAGAAATCATAGAAGACTTAAATAAATGAAAGGACATTTTGTGTTCACAGTTGGAGGAATAATTATCATTAAGATATCAATTCTACTCAAAATGATTTATAGATTAATGCAATCCCAATAAAAATACCAACAGACTACTTGCAAAAATGGAAAAGCCAATGATCAAATGTATTTGGAAGTTTAAGGGGCCCCAAATGGCCAAAAAAATATCTTGAAAAAGTAGAACAAAGTTGGAGGATTAAACAATTCCTGACTTTAAAATATATTACAAAGCTACAGTGGTCATAAGAGCATGATACCAATATAAAGATAGATATATTGACCAATGGAATGAGATAAAGAATTCAGAAATAGACCTTCACATCCACGGTCAATTGATATTTACCATGACTGTCAACTCCAGTCAGTTGGGAAAGAATAGTCTCTTCAACAAATGGTGCTGGGAGAACTGGATATCCATATGCAAAAGGATGGAGGAGGATTTCTATCTTACACCACATAAAAATTATCTCAAAATGGATAAAAACTTAAATATAAGAACAGGATTATAAACCACCTAGAAGAAAATGTGGGGAAGCATTTTCACGTTCTTGTGGTAGACAATGGTTTCTTAGGCTTTACACCCAAAGCACAATCAATGAAAGAAAAAAAATGAACCATGGGAACTCATAAAAAAAACTTTTGTGCATCAAAGGATTTTGTCATAAAGTGAAAAGGCATCCTACTCAATGGTAGAAAATAAAAAATAAACCACACATCCAGTAAAGGTTTCATATACAGAATATATAAAGAAATCCTACAACTCAGAAATAAGAAGACAAATAGCCCAATTATAAACTGGGCAAAAGACATGAATAGGCATTTCTCCCAAGAGGAATTACAAATGACTAAAAAGCACATGAAAAGATGCTCAGTGTCACTACTATTAGGGAAATGCAACTCAAAACTACAATGACATATCATTTCACACATACTAGTATGGCCATTATTAACAGAACAGAAAGCTACAAGTGTTGAAGAGGATATAGAGAAATAGGAATACTCATTCACTCCTGTTGGGAAGATAAAATGGTGCAATCACTGTGGAAGACTGACAGTTCCTCGGGAAGCTAAGTATAGAATTACCATATGATCTGACAATCTTGCTACTAGGTATACACCCAGAAAAACTGAAAGCAGGAAAACAGTCATTTGAATGCCAGTGTTCATGGTTGCATTATTGACAATTGCTAAAAGATGGAAGCAACCCAAGTGTCTGTCAACTGATGAATGCATAAGCAGAATGGTATAAACACATGATGGAATATTATTCAGCTATAAAAAAGAATGAAGTTCTGATGCATACAACAACATGGATGAAATACGAGAATATTATGTTAAGGGAAGTAAGTCAGATGCAAAAGTGCACATATTGTATGATTTTCTCCCTTAGGAATTAATTATAATAAGCACCGCTCAGAGTCAGAATCTAGGATATAGGTGTCAGGAGAGAAATTAGGATTAGAGAATGGGGACATGATGCTTAACTTGCATGGAATTTCTATTTAGACTGATGGCAAAAGTTTGGAAATGGATGGTGGTGATTGTACCCCATTATCATGAGTGTAATCAACAGCACTGAACTCTAGAGGTGAATGTGATTAAAAGAGGAAACTTTAGATTGTATATATCATAGAATAAAATTAAACAATAAAACATAGGACTGTACAACACTCTGAACCCTAAATGTAAATTATGGGGTATAGATAATAGTAAAAATATAAGAATTTTCTTTCATGAATTATAACAGCTGTACAATATTAATACAAGGTGACAATAATAAGGTGGTATTGGGGACCCAAAAAATGTAATATAAATAATGGATGATAGAATCATTTTGATAATCTTTCCTCAATTGTATCAAAGGTAACTACTGTTGAGCCATGGTGGCTCAGCAGGCAGAGTTCTTGCCTGCCATGCCAGAGACCTGAGTTTAATTCCCGGTGTCTGCCCATCAAAGAAAAAAAGGTAACTACTGTTTAAAAAAATGGTATGATTTCTTTTTAGTAGTAACAAATTTCCACACTAATGCAAGGTGTTGGTGGTGAAGTGGTGTACAGGAATCCTGTATTTTATGCATGATTGTTTTGTAAACTCACAACTTCTCTACTGAAAAGAAATGTAGCAATAGAAACTATCCAAAATTAAATGTTAAAAAAGACTGAAAAAATAAACAAAATGTCTCTGACTTGAAGACAATTTCACCTAGTATATGCATAATTGAAGTCCCTGATGGAATGGAGAGATAAGGGAGAATAGAAAAAATATATGAAGAGATAATGATGAAATGGGATGAAACACACAAGTCCAAGAAATTCAAACAACCCAAGCACAAGAAATAAGAAGAATTTTTATGGGGACATAAATGAAATCAGAAAGAAAGATAGATGTTAAAGATCGAGATGGTATAATCTAGGAATGCCTGGAGTGTATAATAATAGTGAAATGTACAAATTTTAAAAATTTTTTTGCATGAGGAAGAACATAGGAATGTCATTATTGCAGGGTGCTGAAAATAGATGGTAATTAGTATTTTAAAATGTCACCTTATGTGTGAGACTAAAGCAAAAAATGTTTCTTTGTTGCAAAATTTATATTTTGACTAGAGAATTTCCTACTACAACTTATGTAGATAGTTTGATTGAACGTCATAAGTACTTGGAATCTCAGGTAGGACATGAGATTTTGTTGGTTTGTCCAGAGTGATGCCCCAATGAATCCCAGAGTGATTTGATCAGTGAGTGGAAAAGTATTAAAAAAAAAAAAGAAAGAAGGAAGAAGAAGACAACACAAAAGAACATCATAATCAAATTGCTTAGAATTAAGGCAAAAAGAAAATCTTAAAAACAGCCAGAAAAAAAAAGATTTTGCATTTACAAAACAAAGATAAGAATGACAGCAGAAGTCTCACTAAAAACTGGGGTTGGGGTGTGGAATTGTAACACACCATTCTATACCTAGATATAAAATTAAAATACCTTTCAGATATAAAAGCATAGGAAAGAAAGACTTTTTCAAACACACAAAAACAACCAAAAGAAAGCTAGTATGACTGCACAAATATCATACAAAAAGGATTTCAGAGCAACTATTTTTATGAGGATAAAGAAGGTCATTTCATAATGACAAAAGGATCAATTCATGAAGAGAATATAAAAACCCTAACCATCTGTACACCTAATAACAGAACTTCAAAATGCACGTAGGAAAAACCAATAGAACTCCAAGGAGAAATATTTAAATCCAAAATTACAGCCAAAGAGTTAAATATCTTTCTTCCAATTATTTGTAGAAAAAACTGAAAAAAAATCTTTACGTATATAAAAGGCTTAATACTATCAACTCAGTTGAACTAATTGACATTTATAGAACACATCACCCAACAACAGTTGAATGCAAATTTGTTCAATTAGCAAGATAGACCATATTCTGGGCCACAAGACTGATCTTAGTAAACTTAAAAGTATTTGAAGCAAGTTATCTTAATATAATGAAAATAAATTAGACTCCATAACCAAAGATATCTGGAAAATTACCATAAGAATAATAACCCCTGATTTAAAGACAAAATTAAAAGGAAAATTACAAAGCATTTTGAATGGAATGAAAATAAACAAGATACCCAAATGTTCTGGAATGCAGTTATAACAGTGCTTAAAGGAAAACTAATAGAAATAAATTACTATATTAGAAAAGAAAAACAGTCGTGAATGACTATGACTTCTATGTAAACTAAAAAAAAGAAATAATTTAATGACATAAAAAGTAGGAAAATATAAATGCAAACAATAAGATCAGAAATTAATGAAATATGAAAGAAAACAATAGAGAAAATCAATGAAATGAAAACCTGATTGAGAAGATCAAGAAAATTGAAATGGAGTGGTGCAACAGTGGCTCAGTGGCAGAATTCTTGCCTGCCATGCCAGAGATCCAAGTTCGATTCCCAGTGCCTACCCATGTGAAAATAAAAAAAAAAATTGAAACACCTCCAACCATGCTGATCAGATCAAAAAAGAAAAAATATATAAAATACTAATATCCAGAATGAGAGAGTGCGAAAAATATTGCATCTTACAGATAGAAACAAAGATAGCAAGGATACATTTTTAACAAATTATTCCAATAAATTTTATTATAGATAAATGTACAAATTTCTTGAAAGACACAAACTCCCAAAACAGACACAAAACTTTTCTAGTAAATAAAGAAAATTTGTACTTGAAAATCTTCCCTTCATTTCCCTTTTCGATTTATAATCGAAAACAGAAAAAACTACAGGCCTACAAACTTCACTAATCAATTCTACCAAGCATATAAGAAAGGAATGACACCAATTCTATTCAAAGACATGAAGAAATTTTAAGATGAAATATTTCCCAACTCATCCTAAAAGGCCTGCATTACCTTAATATAACACAGAAAAAAGCATTTTACGAAATCCAACTTCCGTTACTGATTTTTAAAAAAACCACATCTTTCAACAACTTGTTAATGGAAAAGAACTTCCTCAACATGGTATAAAGCATCTGTGGAAAACCAGCTTATACCTAGCATCATACTTAATAATGAAAGACTGGATGTTTTCCCATAAGATCAGGAACAAGTCAAGATGTCCACTCTAGCCACTTCTATTCACATTGTTATGGAGAATGAAGCAAGAAAAACAAGGCAAGAAAAATGAATAAGATGAATTCATATCAGAATAGAAGGAGTAAAAATGTCTTTATTTGCACACAACATGATAAGGATGAAGAAAATCCTACATAAACTTTAAAAAACTAATAGAACTAATAAATGAGTTTTGCAAGTTTTTGGGACAAAATGTCAATTAAAATCAATTATATTTTATAATAGCAGTGAACAACTGTAAAGTAAAACAAAAAATGCTATTTAAAATCACATCAAAAATATGAAATATGTAGGATTAAGCCTCAAAAAACATATGCAAGAATAGCTTATTAAAAACTACTGAAAGAAATTAAAAGGAACTTATATAAATAGAGTGATATACTGTTTTCAGGAGGAATAAATACATTCATTAGTTAAGAACTGCATTATAGGTATGATGACACTCAAATATTCTGCACCTCAAGACTCCTGAAGCTAAAATATCAAAGATGGAAATATAAAGCTACATAAACCATTGTCATTGGAAGACCTTATCACATCATTTATAAGATTCTCCTGTAAATCGCTAGATTTTTGCATACTCTCTTCATTGCGGCCTTCATATCTTTATTCCTGAATGTGTAGATCACTAGATTCAGAAAAGGAGTAAGAACTGCATCAAAAATTGCAAGGAACTTGTCCATCTGTGAATCAGGGTGTGGCCATGTATAGACAAACATGGTTGGACCAAAGAACAAAAGGACTACTGTGATATGCGCTGACAGAGTAGAGAAAGCTTTGGATGAACCACCTGAAGAATGTTTCCAAAGAGTGAACAGGATGGTAATGTAGGAGATGAGAAGTATGAAGAAAGAACCAATGCAGATAAACCCACTATTGACAGTGACCATAAACTGCAATCTGTAGGTATCAGTGCAGGCCAGTCTGAGGAGTTGGGGAAAGTCACAGTAAAAGCTACCCAAAATATTAGGGCCACAAAAGGGTAAGTTCACAATAAATGCCAGTTAGAACAGTGAGTGACTGACACCAAGGGCCCAGGCAGCAGCCAGAAACAGCATGCACATTCGAGGGTTCATGATGGTCAGATAGTGGAGGGGCTTGCATATGGCCACATATCTGTCAAAGGCCATGGCTCTTAGTAGCACCATCTCCACACCACCAATGACGTGGATGAAGAAGATCTGATAAATGCAGCCTCCAAAGGAGATGGTTTTGCACTTTCTGAAAAGGTCATAAAGCACCTTGGATGAGGTGACAGAGCAGGCTCCCATGTCAATGAAGGAGAGACTGGCCAGTAGAAAGTACATGGGAGAATGTAAGTGAGGATCAGTGGTCACGGAAAACACAATGAGGATGTTTCCAGTCATGCTTGCCACATAGAGAACAGACGAAAACACCATGAGGAGAAGTTGGATCTCCCATGAATTGGTGAGTCCGAGAAATACAAACTCAAACACCAAAGAGTGATTCCCTCCATCCATTGATTCAATCAACTGGCCTGCTGCTGAAATTAAGAAAACTAAGAAAATGAGGGTGAAATTGTGATTTAGAGAATTATAATATGCCCTAGAATCACCTGTGTTGCAGTATTTTCAATAGGAATAAAAAGCATTTAGTTATTCATTTCCTCAAATACGAGAAAAATAAACATAAATTTAAAAACAACTTGTGAGCTGCAACACAAGTCAAACCACTCACCAATACTCTTTTCAAACTAACAGAAGATTAGGTGAGAACAAATGATTCTTGTGCCTATGACATTCATCAGCTCTTCAAATTACCTTTGATATTGACTGGTTCTCATTTTCTGCATATCCCATTTTGCTTTTATACATATTCCAGTAATCCCCTTGTCTCTCCATGTTGTACTCACAATTCTTTTATAGAAAGTAAGCGTGAGAAGAAAATATTATAATTAATAGATGGTTCATCACATGGAGTGAGAGAAGCTGAGATGTGAGTTGTGAATGAATTATGACAGGCTGTAGATTGAAACTGAAATAGAGTCTGTGATATATGATATTGGAGAGTCTGTTAGAGTAATAAAACAGGGGAAGTATGTGGAGTTTCGTTGAAAAATATAGAACCACTACTTTCTCTTATGTTTATTGTTATTCTGAATGCCTCTAGTTTGTGCACAATCTTTCTTAATTACTAACAAGGCTTTCATGGAGCTTAAGCTACCTGTTCCTCTAGCTTTATCCAGGCATAATAAATGTGTATTTGAGACATTTCACCACAGTTTCTGCTAAGACCTTAGTGGCCATAAAGAATGTAAAATATCTCTACAAATAGCCTCTCTCGATCCATACACATGAAGGTATCATAGATCAGCATTTGAAATGGTTAAGATATTAAGTTTAATTAATCAGTCTCTCAGCCTCCACCTGGTATCACTCCTTATGTTCATTGGCATCACCTGTACTCTAAGGTACTTGGTAATTTCATGCATTTTAACTTGTTCTGCTATTAAATATTACTCTGCTTATTTTGATTAAAATCCATTCAGGCATTTTATCTACAAGGCATTTTATAATTTTATACTTTTAATTAATGATTACAAAATGAAAGGGATATCAAACAATATTAATTAACATTTTAGGAGGACAGATGAGCTTTCTTCTTTATCTTTCATCATAAAATACAAAATGTCTTGCCATGCCAGAGACCCAGGTTCGATTCCCGGTGCCTCCCCATGCAAAAAAAAAAAATACAAAATGTGACACTGGGTATTTAGTCCTTTAGTAAACATTGTATTAATATGTGAGCATATATTTGAATGGAGGTGAGCAGCAAACAAAATTGGTTCTCTGTGTCTGGATGCCCACCTCAATCACTTCCCTAGAGCAGAGAGTGGATCCTGAAAACATTGATGAGAGGTTTGTTATTTGGGGAGTTGTTGAGGTACAGTAGAAGAGGTATACTGACTCCTGTCATTTTTGAAGGTATAAAATGGAACTTTCTTACACAAAGAGCCTCTGACTAATGCCCTCATTCATCCTAGGCCACAAAACTCACAGAGACATAGTGTCCTATCCCAATCTGGGTCACTGCCATCGGCATGAGTCTCTCTCTCTAGTCTCATCTGCCCTCAGTGATTATACTGTCACCACCTGAGCCAAAAGCCATAGTCTCAAGATGTACACTTGATATAACAAAAAATCAGGGGTCTGGGACCAGAAGCCAGGAGCTCATCAGAGAAAGGAGAGTCAGCAGTGAGAAGATTGATGGGAAGGGCATGCAGGAACAAATGATGAAAACATTGGAGAGGGGACAGGGGAGCACAGTAATATTTTTTAGAGTCCCAAGACATTGTTGAGGGAAAGCACCTGTCCTCAGTGTATGAGATGAAACTTCTCATAAGCTGATATAAAGGCCATTTTGTCCAAGTTAGTTGTTATTTAGGTGAAAAACTGAGTTTCACCCAATTCAGTAAACTGAGTTTCCCAGGTTCACACATTTGGCAGAATTAGGGAACAGAACCCAGGTGTCTTGACTCCCACTACATAAAAAATAAATTTTAAAGAAAATAACCAAAAAAAGAGCAAAACTCCAACCTCAAAAGTATGTTTTGCTTAATTAAAACCCCAATTAAGCACAACCATTCATACAAAGTACCAATTATTAATACTGAATTATATAGCAGATTAATAATATTAAATAGCACACCAAATATTTATACAATTAAAGATTGACTGCTATAATAGTAAATTGGGAAAGTGATTTTTCAATGCTATCATTATCTGTACACTCACTTTTCATATTTCACTGTTTACGCAAATGGCCAGTACAACTGTCAGAAAATGAAGTTCATCCTTTTGGTCTTTCTAAATTGTATACTCCTCAAAGATCAATTAAAATCCCAATTACTTCTAGATTTTACTAACAATCCCTCATTCTGATTTGTTCTTTCTCAACTCTTGTAAATCAAAGAATCATGAAAACAAATGACAAAAAATATAAATTGTTCAATAAGTACAATATGAAGTGGAAAATAATACATGTAAAGTGAATGATAAGATAAATATTTGATGAATATTGGGATGAAAAAAGTGCTCTGCAAATTCAAAAGCAGAAGATACAAGTGTCAGCTAAAACAGATGGGGAAGGCTCTGCCAAAGACATGGACATTTGATTCCCTTTAGGAATTCGTGAGAACTGAGTAGAAACAGTGAAGGAAAAGACATACAATGTGTGGAAAATGCTTTGAACTGTACAATATGAAAAAAATATATTTCTGTAGATTAATATTAATGCATATAGGAACCCATAAAATACAAATAGGAACATATAGAAAGTGAATGGATAGCTCTTAACTGTGAGATTAGGTTAGTAACACCAGTCTGTAGTAAGGCCGTGCCTTGGGTCAATGATCTTCATTATTCCTGACTTTTTCTTCTCTATCATCTTTTCCAATAAGTTCACCATTCACAGGATTTAAAAACTTGTAGTAGTCATGACTATTATAGCGTCCAATTAGGAGGAAACTAAGGCTTTACAATATTTTACTTGCATGGAATTAGATCACCTTAAACTCCAAACCTACAGCTAGTATTCACATTATTTTCCTGAAATCTTTGGAATGATTTGAGATGTGGAAAAACTAGGGCAGAGAGAAAGAAGGAATGAAGATTTAAAGAATGGGAAACATGAGTAAGGAGAAATTGTGAAAGATATGTACAATAATAAAAAAAAAGAAAAGAAAAATGAAACTTCAGGGGAAAAGAGAAAGAGATGAGCAAGGTTCAGACAATTTAAAATATGTAAATTCTGTTTCTGAGAACACAGTTAAAGAGAATATAAGTAAGATCAATCTCTCACCTTTAATATACTGATTCATGACTGCTCCTGACTTTGACATTGAGTTGCATTTAAGGAAAGAGAGAAAAGGAAAGATGCTTCTATTATCTGCCCTGTTAGGCTCACAGAGTTTTTGTGAAAATCACACATGATAATGAATAGGAAGACTATGCAAAGATATACACATGCTATTCACTGCAAAAATTATTACCATTATTATGCTGTGAGGAGTATAGCATACACTAAACAGGAAAAGCATGTGTATGGGTCAACAGACATTAGGTGCATGAAATTCTCCCCATGTTTTATGTGTGTTCCATATTCCAGGAGTATTTTCTGTCCAGTCACCTAATACCATTGAGAATCCCAGTGAGTGGTTTCCAAAGGTCTGTGGTTCTTCTTCAGACTGGACTTATCACATGGCTGTAGGTTCACATTCAAAAGTCTAGAAATCATTTCTAAAGTTTCATCCACCTCTTCTTCAATACTAAAAATACAGAAATTCACATATTACTTTTCATAAATTATAGTAAAATGATTGATAGCTTGGATTTGAAGTCAGCTAAACCTGCTTTTGAAACATGGCTCCATCACTTAATTGCTATGTGAGTGTAACAAAGTTACTTGACCTCTTTGAGCTTCAGTTTCCTCCTTACTAAGATGGAGATAACAACATCTCCCTCGTAGGCTGTTGTAAGAAATAAGTTGTATAATATATGTAAACATATCAAATTCAATATCTAACACATTTTATGGAACAATAAATGATATCTATTATATACTACAGACTATATATTATATACTACAGACTAAATGAATGACTTTCAAGTATAGAAAACTCTTCAATTTCTAAATATTTTCTTATCTAAGATTCTAAACCTAGACCTGGTTTAGAGTAAGACATTCATGACCACACTTGCATCTAATAGCATAAATATATTTTCCAAAGTATAATTTTGTTCCTAAGAACACACCAATTAGAGACTGCCTAAGGGATGCAACAGAAGCTTTTAACTCTGAGTCTGTGCTCCTTCTACAATTATAATCAACAAAATCGAAGGCTATAAATTCATAAATTCCAATCCAAAAGTGTGAATCTTTCTAGACCACCTCAGATAACACTGAATGTATCAATTGCCATTGGTGGGGATGGTGGTAAAAAGGAAGGCCAGGACAGGTACATTAGGGGATTTCCAAAGGTTGTTCCCATACATATATAAATTTATATTGGCCTGCCATGGCAAAGAAAGTAAAGTATAGGATAGCTTGTGTTCAAGAATTCAGACTTCTCCAAAAATACATTTTATTGAGAGGCACATAGAATTCCTTAGTTTCAATTCATATTTTAATTGTACAAGAGGAAAAAGAAGAGATAGTTTATGCATGTCAGAAACCCAGACAGTTATTAAAGATCAAAGTCTTAGTTGGATTATGTTCTATTCCCATTCTTGCTTCTAACATATTCAGTTTGTTCATTTAAAATAAATTTGTTTATTGTGTACCAGATGGCAAGAAAGAATAATGTTCTGAAGAGTCGATCCTTATCCAACGTGTATATGAGTATACATGAGGCATTAAACTATAATGAATAGCATAGAAGCAGAAAAATCCTCTAATATTTGAGTAGACTAGAAAGAGAAAACTATAGAGATGACATGCCTTCTATCATAGTATAGAGAATGTGAATTTAAGAGATGGAAAATATTACAATAAACAAACATAGGGTCTAAAGCAGTCATTTAAATCAGATGGTAAAATATGAAAACTAGGTAAATTCAGTGTATACTGGGTTAATGATGAAGCACACAGATTTTCTAGAGCACAGAATTTGTTTTGCAGAACAGAGGAAAATAAGATGAGAAAGGTGTCCAGGATTAGTTTGGGCCTAACACTGAGAACTAATATAAGATATATCAGAATCAGTAAATAAATTTAAGGAGCCAGTGAAGGAATAAGTGCAAAGAATAGGTGAGAAGGCCAGTTATTAGAAGAAATGCTAATTGTAAGTGTGATCGGTCAATTGGAGGAAAGGAAAAAGGAGGAAAGGAGTTCCTTGAAGGAAAGGCTGAATCAGAGCAGATCTAGGGGACCATACATAGGCACTATGACTATGCAGTGTTACTAGTAAGAATCTAGATGCATAGCTATTGGAAAGGAAAAAAAACAAAGAAATTGATGGCCGATTAAAATTGTTGCAAACATGAAAGAGAGTAATCAAAGATGACAAGATTTGAGCATGAAAAGATGGTGGATCCATTTTTAAAAACAAGTAAGTTGGACGTGAAATTTGTGAGGGTGGAGAAAATACTTAAACTTCAATTACATTAAATTAAAATCATTTTTATTTTAAGCAAATAAAGTATTAGATACTAGTGAGAATATAGGTAGATATATGGGACAGTATGTATAGAAAGATGTGTAGATTCAAGGTACAATTTGACAGCAATACATATAAAAGTAATAGCTGAATGTATAGGAGTGAATCACATCCTTGAAATAAAGCATATACAAAAAAAGAGAGGGAAGAACAAAAGACCCAATGAAGAAGAGTGTCCACACTGGTAGTGGGAAAGAGGCAATGAAGTCAATGAATTAGGCAGAACAGAACAATCATAAAGAAGGACAATCATGATGGGCCAGAAGAGCCAAAGGCAAAGAGCCTAACAAGAATGCAGGAGGAGAAAAAGAGAACAAAGGGAAGGAGTTTAAGAATTTTGTGACAGTGAAAAAGGTATGATGATAGAATAAAAAGAAGAAATACAAGAAAAGTGAGATACAAATTTATATAAATTTTCTAGTTTGCAAATGGGAAGATTTAGACTAGCATATTGTAAAATACATTAGAAAAGTCAAATTGTTAATTATGAATGAATAATATAATGAATGTGATAATGTTTTCTCAAAGAATGAACTAAAAAATACATTCCCATTATAGGTTGAATGACGAAGTATTCAGAGACCCAACATGTTATTCTGCTGTGGCAATCACTAGCAATTCTTGACACCTAGGAAGCAATAGAAAAGAACTCTAACCATGGGGATGATGGAGGCTTGGAAGTGAATGGCACATCAAGTGAGGCAGAAAAGCACAAAGGGGAAAGCTTCCTAGGCACTGGACAAACTGTCCAGATGGCCAGGCTTACCATAAAGCACAGGCCAGACAGAAAGGCATATAAGACCAAGAAAAACAGACTAAGATGTTAGGAAAATTTGGACAGGAAGATGAATAGTACAATAAACTTTGATTCTTCCTTGACATTCTTCTATAGCTTTATCATTCTTTCAGGGCTGAAATGGTCACTTTCCTACCTAGGTTATTAAATGCTGATATGTGACCCTCTTTCAGAATGCCTAATTCTTTTTCATTCTCCTTCTCCAGTGCTACAGCAAACTGCCACACAAAGAGCTGACATCACATTGACTTGCAGAAAACTTCATTTCTTCACTCCTAGAACATAGAAACATTGAGTCAGTGATTTGTCCAGTATAGATTTTATTTTTATCCCTTATACCTACCTGTTTTGCCAAGGGAAATTCATAATAATTCATTAAAAATTCACATATGGTCCCCCACACACAACTAGCTTTCTCCATGCTTATTACAGACTTACACAAATAGCTGTATTAAATAGTCAGAGTTGCAGCTAACTACAGCCCCAGAGGGTAGTGACCAAATGATGCTTCAGAGAGTTGGGATCATCAGACAGTGATCACTTAGCCAGGGAATTATTAATCAGTCATTTTGATTTTCTGTGGGGAACAAACCAGAGAAGCTGTTTTGGTAAGTAATTTTCTTATGACAAAGAAGCTTTTCACCATTTCCTGGAGTGGATTTGAATCGTTATTTATTTATTTATTTTTGCTTTGTTTTTGTTTTGGGTGCATGGTGCAGGAATTGAACCCAGGTCTCCCAAATGGAAGGCAAGCATTCTACCACTGAACCACCCATGCACCCTGAATCTTTATTTGTAATGACTAAAAATGAATTTTAGAAAAACATAAAAATGTTTTTTTTAATTTTTAGTCATTTAATAATTTCAGTACTGATTTACCATAATAATAATAATCAACTTAAACATGGTTACTGTTATAACTAAATAATTCCACATCGAGTCACTGTCACTTCAAGTCTAATGGCAATGGAAAGTTATTTTCAAATATGTATAACCACAGGAAATAGAGTTCCCATGATGAATTGTAGAAGAAAACTATGACAGCATAAATTCCATTAAGCAAAAATTGAATAGCAATAACAAGTAATACTGAGCATTATGAAGCCTAATATTAAAGAATTGTGGGGCTTGTATTTAAAAAGCAGAATAAAAATACAATAAAACATGACAGTGTAAAGAATAATTGTTAGCAACAAAAATAGGAAGAAAATGTAGTGGAAATATTCTGGTTCATCATTCACAGTGGGAAGAAAATCAACAGGCTATTTTAAAGGTGAGTAAGTATATATTATTTAAAAGTAAAAAGGTATGATTAGAAGAAGAAAATACTAAAATCAAAATTAAGTGATAAACAGAGGAAGGGGAGTGAGTTAAAGGGTTAAGGTGGAAGTACATTAGTTTATTTCTATTTCATAATAGTGAGTTCATGAATACCATACACAGAGCAAAATTAAAGAATTTAATATGTTAAATAGATGAATAACTAAAACTCTAATCTTTTCAAATAATTAATAGAAAACATGCACAAATAAAATATCATATAGGGAGAAATCCTACTATAATAAATGTATTAAAAATTAAAGCATAAAATTCATTCATTCAGGCCCACCCTCCTCTCCCCTCTTTGTCCGCCAGCCTGCCATGCGGCGCCCACGGCCCACAGCAGCCAACCCGCCCGCCCTCCTCTCCCCTCTTTGTCCGCCGGCCCACCACGCAGCGCCCACGCCCCACAGCAGCCGACCCGCCCGCCCTCCTCTCCCCTCTTCTGCCTTCACCGGCTCCTCTGCCACCGGCCTCGACAGCCTTGCCACCCTCACCTTTCCTCCTCCAGAACAGCTATGGGGGAGTGGAGACAATACAGAGCATCTCCGGAGCCACAACGGAGATCAAAGGGATGGCGTACCCCATCCTGGAACGGCTGACTGTCTGGGAGAACCAGCTCCGGTGAGATCACCAAGGGGCGCGGGCTTTCCTGGGTGGGACGGCAAGCGGCCGGAGTCCCTCCCTTCCTCCTTCCCAGGCCAGCTGGCAGAATTGGACAGGCAGTCCCCTTGGGCCATGGTGGCTGGCGCCCCCACCATGTGAGGCCCCCCGGACCAACTGAGAGACAACTCAGTTGTCGGAAATCCCCAGACTGCAGAGAACAGTGACTGGGAGGTCCCTTCCAAACATGTGACTCCCCGGTCCGGCTGGGGACAGTGCACTCTCCCGGGCTGCGACAGCTGGCACCCTCCCGCCATGCTTGGTACCCCAGGCCGACTAGGTAATTCGGCCAGGCGCTCTCCCATGCTGCAGCGGCCGGTGACCCTCCCCGCGTTCAGAACGCCGGGCCGGCTGGCACTCTTCCAAGATGCTTGAACTGCCGAACCTCCCCTATGGTGAGAATTTTCCAGAGTTAAAGGACCCACAGCAAATTTCACTGGTGGAACCCGTAGACAAATATGTGCCACGAGCGCCACCTACTGGGCAGGATAAGAAAAACAGAACCCAGAGATTTCACAGAAAAATCTTTCAACCTGTGGGGTCCAACACCAAGGGAAATCTGACTAAATGCCCAGACGCCAGCAGAAGATAACGGATCACGCTCAGAAAATTGAAAATATGGCCCAGTCAAAGGAACAAACCAGTAGTTCAAATGAGATACAGGAGCTGAAACAACTAATGCTGAATATACGAACAGAAATGGAAAATCTCTTCAAAAATGAAATCAATAAATTGAGGGAGGACATGAAGAAGACATAGGTTGATCAAAAAGAAGAAATAGAAAAACTGAAAAAACAAATCACAGAGCTTATGGAAGTGAAGGATAAAGTAGAAAAGATGGAAAAAACAATGGATACCTAAAATGACAGATTTAAAGAGACAGAAGATAGAATTGGTGATTTGGAGGATGGAACATCTGAAGTCCAAAAAGAAACAGAAACTATCTGGAAAAGAATGGAAAAATTTGAACAGGGTATCAGGTAACTCAAGAACAATGTGAACCGCACAAATATATGTGTTGTGGGTGTCCCAGAAGAAGAAGAGAAGGGAAAAGCAGGAGAAAAACTAATGGAAGAAATTATCACTGAAAATTTCCCAACTCTTATGAAAGACCTAAAATTACAGATCCAAGAAGTGCAGCGCACCCCAAAGAGATCAGACCCAAATAGGCGTTCCCCAAGACACTTACTAGTTGGAATGTCAGAGGTCAAAGAGAAAGAGAGGATCTTGAAAGCAGCGAGAGAGAAGCAATCCATCACATACAAGGGAAACCCAATAAGACTATGTGTAGATTTCTCAGCAGAAACCATGGAAGCTAGAAGACAGTGGGATGATATATTTAAGTTACTAAAAGAGAAAAACTGCCAACCAAGACTCCTATATCCAGCAAAATTGTCCTTCAAAAATGAGGGAGAAACTAAAATATTCTCAGACAAAAAGTCACTGAGAGGATTTGTGACCAAGAGACCAGCTCTGCAAGAAATACTAAAGGAAGCACTAGAGTCAGATACAAAAAGACAGAAGAGAGAGGCATGGAGAAGAGTGTAGAAAGAAGGAAAGTCAGATATGATATATATAATACAAAAGGCAAAATGGTAGAGGAAAATATTATCCAAACAGTAATAACTCTAAATGTTAATGGACTGAATTCCCCAATCAAAAGACATAGACTGGCAGAATGGATTAAAAAACAGGATCCTTCTATACGCTGTCTACAGGAAACACATCTTAGACCCAAAGATAAATATAGGTTGAAAGTGAAAGTTTGGGAAAAGATACTTCATGCAAATAACAACCAGAAAAGAGCAGGAGTGGCTATACTAATATCCAACAAGTTAGACTTCAAATGTAAGACAGTGAAAAGAGACAAAGAAGGACACTATATACTAATAAAAGGAACAATTAAACAAGAAGACATAACAATCATAAATATTTATGCACCGAACCAGAATGCCCCAAAATACGTGAGGAATACACTGCAAACACTGAAAAGGGAAATAGACACATATACCATAATAGTTGGAAACTTCAATTCCCCACTCTCATCAATGGACAGAACATCTAGACAGAGGATCAATAAAGAAATAGAGAATCTGAATATTACTATAAATGAGCTTGACTTAACCGACATTTATAGGACATTACATCCCACAACAGCAGGATACAACTTTTTCTCAAGTGCTCATGGATCATTCTCAAAGATAGACCATATGCTGGGTCACAAAGCAAGTCTTAACAAATTTAAAAAGATTGAAATCATACACAACACTTTCTAGGATCATAAAGGAATGAAGTTGGAAATCAATAATAGGCGGAGTGCCAGAAAATTCACAAATACATGGAGGCTCAACAACACATTCTTAAACAGCAAGTGGGTCAAAGAAGAAATTGCAAGAGAAATTAGTAAATACCTAGAGGCAAATGAAAATGAAGACACAACATATCAAAACTTATGGGACACAGCAAAGGCAGTGCTAAGAGGGAAATTTATTGCCCTAAATGCCTTTATCAGAAAAGAAGAAAAGGCAAAAACGCAGGAATTAACTGTTCACTTGGAACAACTGGAGAAAGAACAGCAAACTAATCCCAAAGCAAGCAAAAGGAAAGAAATAACAAAGATTAGACCAGAAATAAATGAAATTAAAAACATGAAAACAATAGAGAAAATCAATAAGACCAGAAGTTGGTTCTATGAGAAAATCAATAAGATTGATGGGCCGTTATCAAGACTGACAAAAAGAAGAAGAGAGAGGATGCAAATAAATAAGATCAGAAATGGAAGAGGAGACATAACTACTGACCTCACAGAAATAAAGGAGGTAATAACAGGATACTATGAACAGCTTTACGCTAGTAAATACAAAAATTTAGATGAAAATGGATGGGTTCCTGGAAAGACATGAACAACCAACTTTGACTCAAGAAGACATAGATGACCTCAACAAACCAATCACAAGTAAAGAAATTGAATTAGTCATTCAAAAGCTCCCTAAAAAGAAAAGTCCAGGACCAGACGTCTTCACATGTGAATTCTATCAAACATTCCAGAAAGAATTAGTACCAACTCTCCTCAAACTCTTCAACATAATCAAAGTGGAGGGAAAATTAACTAATTCATTCTATGAAGCCAACATCACCCTCATACCAAAACCAGGCAAAGATATTACAAAAAAAGAAAACTACAGATCAATTTCTCTAATGAATAAAAATGAAAAAATCCTCAATAAAATTCTAGCAAATCGTATCCAACAACACATTAAAAGAATTATACATCATGACCAAGTAGGATTCATCCCAGGTATGCAAGGAGGGTTCAACACAAGAAAATCAATTAATGTAATACACCACATCAACAAATCAAAGCAGAAAAATCACATGATCATCTCAATTGATGCAGAGAAGGCATTTGACAAGATTCAACATCCTTTCCTGCTGAAAACACTTCAAAAGATAGGAATACAAGGGAACTTCCTTAAAATGATAGAGGGAATATATGAAAAACCCACAGCTAATATCATCCTCAATGGGGAAAAATTGAAAACTTTCCCCCTAAGATCAGGAACAAGACAAGGATGTCCACTATCACCACTACTATTCAACATTGTGTTGGAAGTTCTAGCCAGAGCAATTAGGCAAGAAAAAGAAATACAAGGCATCAAAATTGGAAAGGAAGAAGTAAAACTATCACTGTTTGCAGACGATATGATACTATACGTAGAAAACCCAGAAAAATCCACAACAAAATTACTAGAGCTAATAAATGAGTACAGCAAAGTAGCAGGCTACAAGATCAACATTCAAAAATTCGTAGCTTTTCTATACACTAGTAATGAACAAACTGAGGGGGAAATCAAGAAATGAATCCCATTTACAATCGCAACTAAAAGAATAAAATACCTAGGAATAAATTTAACCAAAGAGACAGAAAACCTATATAAAGAAAACTACAAAAAACTGCTAAAAGAAATCACAGAAGACCTAAATAGATGGAAGGGCATACCGTGTTCATGGATTGGAAGACTAAATATAATTAAGATGTCAATCCTACCTAAACTGATCTTCAGATTCAATGCAATACCAATCAAAATCCCAACAACTTATTTTTCAGAATTAGAAAAACCAATAAGCAAATTTATCTGGAAGGGCAGGGTGCCCCGAATTGCTAAAAACATCTTGAAGAAAAAAAACAATGCTGGAGGTCTAGCGATGCCGGACTTTAAGGCATATTATGAAACCACAGTGGTCAAAACAGCATGGTACTGGCATAAAGATAGATATATCGACCAATGGAATCGAATAGAGTGCTCAGATATAGACCCTCTCATCTATGGACATTTGATCTTTGATAAGGCAGTCAAGCCAACTCACCTGGGACAGAACAGCCTCTTCAATAAATGGTGCCTAGAGAACTGGATATCCATATGTAAAAGAATGAAAGAAGACCCGTATCTCACACCTTATACAAAAGTTAACTAAAAATGGATCAAAGATCTAAACATTAGGTCTAAGACCATAAAACAGTTAGAGGAAAATGTAGGGAGATATCTTATGAATCTTACAACTGGAGGCGGTTTTATGGACCTTAAACCTAAAGCAAGAGCACTGAAGAAATAAATAAATGGGAGATCCTCAAAATTAAACACTTTTGTGCATCAAAGAACTTCATCAAGAAAGTAGAAAGACAGCCTACACAATGGGAGATAATATTTGGAAATGACATATCAGATAAAGGTCTAGTATCCAGAATTCATAAAGAGATTGTTCAACTCAACAACAAAAAGACAGCCAACCCAATTACAAAATGGGAAAAAGACTTGAACAGACACCTACCAGAAGAGGAAATATGGATGGCCAAAAGGCACATGAAGAGATGCTCAATGTCCCTGGCCATTAGAGAAATGCAAATCAAAACCACAATGAGATATCATCTCACACCCACCAGAATGGCCATTATCAACAAAACAGAAAATGACAAGTGCTGGAGAGGATGTGGAGAAAGAGGCACACTTATCCACTGTTGGTGGGAATGTCAAATGGTGCAACCACTGTGGAAGGCTGTTTGGCGGTTCCTCAAAAAGCTGAATATAGAATTGCCATACAACCCAGCAATACCATTGCTAGGTATCTACTCAAAGGACTTAAGGTTAAAACACAAATGGACATTTGCACACCAATGTTTATAGCAGCGTTATTTACAATTGCAAAGAGATGGAAACAGCCAAAATGTCCATCAACAGAAGAATGGCTAAACAAACTGTGGTCTATACATACGATGGAATATTATGCAGCTTTAAGACAAGATAAACTTATGAAACATGTAATAACATGGATGGACCTAGAGAATATTATGCTGAGTGAGTCCAGCCAATAACTAAAGGACAAATACTGTATGGTCCCACTGATGTGAACGGACATTCGAGAATAAACTTGAAATATGTCATTGGTAACAGAGTCCAGCAGGAGTTAGAAACAGGGTAAGACAATGGGTAATTGAAGCTGAAGGGATACAGACTGTGCAACAGGACTAGATACAAAAACTCAAAAATGGACAGCACAATAATACCTAATTGTAAAGAAATCATGTTAAAACACTGAATGAAGCTGCATCTGAGCTATAGGTTTTTTTTCTATTATTACTACTTTTATTTCTTTTCTCTATATTAACATTTTATATCTTTTTCTGTTGTGTTGCTAGTTCCTCTAAACCGATGCAAATGTACTAAGAAACGATGATCATGCATCTATGTGATGATGTTAAGAATTACTGAGTGCATATGTAGAATGGTATGATTTCTAAATGTTGTGTTCATTTCTTTTTTTTCTTTCCATTAATAAAAAAATAAAAAAAGAATTAAAAAAAATTCATTCATTCATTTGTTCTACTAATGTTTATGGAGCACCCACATGCCAGTCATTGTGGTGGGTGCTAGTGATGGTCCCTAGCAATCATCCTAAACTTTCTGAATCCATTCACTCTTCCACTTTTCCAGACCTTTTTTTTTTTGTTATCTTTACTCTCAGGTAACGATCTCACATAGTATTCCAGTGATAAGAAATAAAGTAATTAAGGAAAAGACTTCCATGGACTCACCACAATGACATCTACCAACAAATACCTGTGCCCATATACTCTGCCTTCCCACCTAATAAAATAAATAAGCTACCTATTTCAAACTGGAGGAGTAAAATGAGCCACAAATTCTTTGGCAATGTTCCTATTGAGAAATGTGATTTCTGTCCCTTTTCCTTGTAAGAGAGTGGGCTTTTTGTCCACTTTGGCCAATAGAGCAAAGTGGAAGTGAAACTGCTCATTTCTGAATCCAGACCTTAAGATTCAGGAATTTTCCACTTCTCTATTTTGGAGTACTTATTCATAGAGTCTGAGCTGTCATGAAAGAAGTCTGCCTATCCTGCTTGAGAGATGATGTTGACAGGCACTGAGATTACATGGAGAGTAAGAGGGACTCTGCTGGCTTCAACTAGCTTTGCTAATAAGACAGACACATCAATGAAGCCTGCCTGCTTCACTGCCTTCCAGGCTATCCCAGATGCCAGCTTAACACCACAGGGTGGTGACATTCAATGCCATGTGCAGTGATATCACATTATGAGTCCTGACTGAATTTTCAACCTCCAAAATCAGGATATGTTAAAAATAAAATTGTTGTTGTTGTTTTAAACTTCAAAGTTTGAGAGTTGTTTAGGTACCTGGATATAAGGTGCTTACTATAACATAAATATGGCATTGCCTTTAAAATCAGACCAGGTTTGAAAGGTCCTCATAATGACTGTTAGTGAAAGATGGACAGGCTGCAAGGAGACTGCGAGTGAATTTTGCAAGGATGTTTTGAGGCTGGTATTGAAGACTGGATGAGCCTCAGGAAACTGTTGGTGGAAACTGGAAAGGCCTTACAGAAACTGTTGATGAGGGCTTGAAGGGCAGTAAGGGAAATAGTATTGGAAGCTGGAGAAAAGGGTACTCAAGTAATATTCTGGGAAAATAACAAAAATGAAAATAGGATGGGTACCTAATAAGCTTGTGAAAGTGTGAGAGTATATCTCTGGGCAGAATATTTTTTTTTTTTTTTTTTAAAGACAGAGAAGGAAGGAAGGAAGGGAAACATTTTCTTGTTTTATTATATTTTGTTTGTTTGTTTGTTTTTTACATGGGCTGGGGCCGGGAATCGAACCGGGGTCCTCCGGCACGGCAGGCAAGCACCCTTGCCCGCTGAGCCACCGTGGCCCGCCCCTGGGCAGAATATTTTAAAGAGCCAACAGCCTTTTTCCAGCTACCCTTGAAAGGGTAAGAGAAAAAAGAGATAAAATGAAGAAAAACTGTATTGTTTTATATTTTTCAGAATTTAGAAGGTATATAAAGGAACTAGAAATTGTTGGGTTTGAAAAGAAAATTGTTTCAGCCCAAGCCTCTGTCTGAAACATTTCTTAAAGTGTGGTTCCTGGGCAAATATTAAATCCAGATGCTAAAATTAAAAGCATGGCCTAAAAATGAAGGTCTCCAAGATATGGCTATAAAAGCCTTTAATGAAACCTCAGACAATTTAATGGCAAACTTAGTGGGACATATAATAAACTTAATGATGTGGCTCTGAGACAGTTTCAACTAAAGAAAAAGTTTTCCAATGAATTACAAGGTTGTTGCCCATAGCACAATGACTGTCAGCCCAAATTTGAGAACAAAAATGTGAAAATGTGACTTTGTCTAATGAACTAGATTCATAACTCACAAGAAGTCCACAAAGTTTTTAAAGGATTCATATTGGCTTGTATTGAAAGGGGCAGAAACAGTAAAAATGAAAAGAGGCCTTTGAGCAACCATACTTCTATATGCAGGAAGTAGACTGAGAAGACTACTCAGTTGCAAACATGGGTCATTTGGTATGGGAAAGAAAGATGACTCAGTGTTGATCCAAGATCCCAGGGGTGGAGCCAAGATTCATGGAGAATCATTCCCAGGGAACTCAACTGAGACCAAATCAAGGAACTGGAAACGAGTTTAGCTGGATTTCAGAATTTCTGTGGACCAGTGACTGCTATGTTTCTATTTCCTCCTTTCTGAATGGGAGTATCTATCATTGTCCTATGCCCTTCACACCGTTTTATGTAGGGTGTAGGAAAAGGGGACAGATAACATTTTCATTAACAGGTTTTTAAATCAAACAGAATTGTACAAACACAGCTGTACCTAAGGAACCACACTAACTTCATCTGCATCTTATTTAAAAGGGCAGATTTTGAACTTTGAGATGATGCCATAAGAAGATGAGATTTTAGGTCACTTAGGAAGGAATTAATGCATTTTGTATATGGGAAGGACTTGAGATACTGGAACTAGAGATCAAACTGGCATAGCTTGGTTATAACAAGGCCCCATCAATTTCTCCCACATTTAATACATATTCCACTTCTCCATCAAGAGGCAAGATCTATACTCCACTCCTTTTGAGTCTGCACTGACTTCACTTAGCTAATAGAATGTAGCAAATAAAAGTGCAATTGCCATGCCATAAGTTACATGGTTAACTTAAAAAAAAAAGCATAATGGTTCTAAAGTGACTGCACCATTTCGCATTACTACCAGAAATGCATGGCAGTTTCAATTGCTCCACATCCTCAATGGAGCAGTTTTCCTACTTGGAAATTGGGGACACTGTCTTTTTGTTCTTTCTTTTGCTTGGTGGCTATTAATGACTTACATTATTACCTTTTCATGTGCTTCTGTTCTATTTACAAATAATATTTGTGAAGTATCAAGCCAAATCTATTGCTAATTTTTAAATGGGTCATTTTTCCTCATATAATTTAGTCTGAGGGGTGCTTAGAGATTCAAGATATTAATCATTTCTTAGATTTACGAAATACAGAAACTTTTCTCCCAACTTATTTCTTACTAGATTATCAACCCTGTCTTTCACAGAGTGGAAATGTTTAATTTTGATAAAGGAATGGTTCGGCTATTTAATGGTACTTTTAAAATTGTATTTTTTCTTAAAAAATTAACATTTTCAATTGTTAATTTCTAATATATAGAAATATGATTAAATTTCACATATTGACTTTAAGCAGGTGACTTTGTTAAACTGACCTATTAGTTTTTATATATATCTTAGGATTTAATATTTATAAAGTCATTTCTCCAAATGGAGACCTTTTTTTCTTTCCAAACTAAACGTAATTATTTCTTTTCTTGCCTTATTGCAACGGCTATGACTTACAGTAGGATGATAAATAGGTCAAGAAGGTAAATTCTTGCCTTTTCCCAATCTTAGGGGCAAAACATTTAGTCTTACAATATTGAAAATGATCATAACTGTGGGGTCTTATAGTTGTCATTAATAAGTTTAAGGAAATTTGTTTCTGTTTCTGGTTGGCTGTGTTTTTTATCATGAAAGAATATTGAATTTGGGCAAGTGATTTTTATACTTCTATTAAGACAATTATGTGGCTTTACTTCTTTACTCTTTTGATTGGTTTTTAATTGTTTTACCAGCCTTGTATTTCTAGATAAACCCTTGGTTTTGACATATTTATACTTTTTATACATGTTTGAATTTTATTTGCTAATATTTTGTTGAGCATTTTTGCGTCTATGTTCATGTTGTGTATTAGTCTGTAGTTTTCTTATGTCTTTGCATGGCTTTGAGACAGGACAATGATGGCCTCTTAAATTGACTTGAGAAGTGTTTCCTCTTTTTCTATTTCCTAGAAAAAAAATGTAAAAATGATGTTACTTCTTCCTTTTATATTTGATAGAATTTGTCACTGAAATCATTTAGGCCTGGAATTGTTGTCATTGGAAGGTTTTATCCAGGAATTCAATTTCCTTAAGAGAATAGGACTATTTAGGTTATGAATTTCTTATTGAATGAGTTTTGATGTTGTGTCATTCAGGAAATTAGAACATTCCACGTAAGTGATAAGAATTACTTATAATATTTTCATTTTTTTATTCTTAATGTGTCCAGAATGTGTAGTAAAGTCACATCTCTGATTTTTGATAATGGTAATATAGTCTTATCTGTTTTGTTCTTAGTCAGTATGGTTAAAGGTTTCTCAATTTTATTTATTTTTATATAAATCACCTTTTAATTTCAATGTTATAATTTTACAGATTCTTCTATGGTCAAGATTTTTTATTTTATCAACAATCTGTCCTTTCTTGTGCTTGCTTGTGTTTAATTTCTTCTTTTCCTAATTCTAAAGGAGAAAGATTAGAGTATTGATTTAATACTTACTTTAATATTAGAATTTAATATTATGAAATTCCCTCTAAGGATTCCTCTAACTATAATCACCAAATTTTGATGTATTTTCATTTCCATTTGACTCAAAATGTTTCCTAATTTCTCTCATGACTTCCTTTTGACTTATTTGCAGCGTGTTGATAAATTTCCAAATATTTGGGGATTTTGCAGTTAACTTTCTATTTTTTATTTTTGCTTTAATTCTGTCATTGTTGGAGATGTATTTTGTTTTAATTTTTTTTTAATTTGAGATAAGATTTGCTTTATGGCCCATAGTAGAGTATATATTGGTGAACATTACATATACACTTGAAAAAATATATATTCTGCTATTGTTGGATAGAATATTCCACAAATATTTCCTGGATCAAATTGGTTGATAGTGTGATTTAGGTCTTCTAAAGCCAAACTAATTTCCTGTATACTTGTTCTCTTGAATACTGAGAGGTGCGTATACTTATCTAAGTACAATTGTGACTTTTTCTACTTCTCTTTTCAGTTTTATCAACTTGGCTTTAATTTTCTTTTGTTTGTATCATTCATTTTGTAGTTCTAGAATTGAAGTAATATACATTTGTTATTTGTATGTCTTCTTTGCAAATTGACTCTTTAATAATTATGTAATATCTATCTACACCCATAGTAACTTTCTTTGTTCTGAAGTCTACTTTGTTTGAAATTAGGATAGCCATTCACACTTCATGTTGATTAACATTTTCATGGTATATTTTCCACTCTTTAACTTTTAACCTGTCTATATCTTTATATTTAAAATGTTCTCAACATGTAAATGGGTCTTTTTTTTAAATCTAACCATTTCTTTTCAACCTCTCTTTAGTTGGCATATTTATGTCTTCTATTTTCAGTGAAATTATTCATGTAGTTTCCTTTAATTATTTTCTGTTGGTGTTTGTTTTGGTTCCTTTTATCACTGTAGATTGCTTTTCATATTACTTTAATATTTTTTAGGCTTTGATTTAAAATTTATATGGTCCTTCTGGCTTTATCTCTTTATTGTTTCTGTGGTTGCCATTGTTGCTTTGTTGTTTTATTGGTTCCCTAGGGGTTATAACAAAGACATAGTTAAATTTTCACATCTACTTAAGATTTAATATTTTAACAATTCATAAAAATATAGAAGTCTTACAACCATACTGTTCTCCTTACACTTTCCCCACTTTATGTTGTCATATATATTATATATACAAATTCCATGATCTTAAAGTCACTACTGAAAACCCTATTATAGAATGTTATAATTCTTAGCTTTAACATCCATGCATATTTCAGAATGCATGAGGGGAAAAATTATATTTTTTATACTTCTCCAGAGATTTACCATTCCTTTTCCTTCATTCCTGAAGTTCTACCATCTTCAGGTCTACCTGAGTTTTTTCTTGCAAATCCACTGATATTTCCATCATTACCCTTTTATCTAATGTGCCTTTTTTTCTCTGGATGCTTTTGAGATTTTTCTTTGTCTTTAGTTTTCTGAAGTTTGACTGTGATAATTCTGAGCATAGTTTTCTTTGAATACATCGTACTTTGTTTTGTTAAGCTTCTTAAATCTACAATTTATGTTTGTCAATAAATTTGAGAATTTTTTTTACTATTATTACTTTAAACATTTTTCATTCTAAACTCTTTTGGCTCTAGTTTGAAACATTTGTCAATGACATTAGGTCATTTAAAACTGTCCCCAGGTCTCTGAGAATATAGTCTTTTCCTTTTAAATATTTTTAATTTTTGTCCTTCACAATGGATATGTTTAACGGTTGTTCTTCAGTCAGATAATTTCTACTGATTTGTCTTCAAGTTCACTGTCTCCATTATCATCTCCATCTGCTACTTCAATCCACCCAGTTAAATTTTCTTCTCAAGCATTGCCTTTATCCATTCTAAAATGTCCTCATGGATGGTGCCTACAGTATTTTCTATTGCATAATGCCTAGCTACAATATCACCTAGAGGACAGCCAATGTTGGTCCACAAATAGGTCAGTCAGCCATTATCCTACCTTACAATTAAAACTCTTGTACATGAAGGCAAGAAAGTGGCAAGAAATTCCTCACGTACAGCTTTATATCAAGAAAAGCTCATGAAGGATTCTTGCAAATTATGTTATGTCCAGGACAATGGTCAAAAAATTTTTTCTCATGACACTTCTACATAGAAAGAGGCAAATATTTTAACTTATCCTCTTTTAAATACCCCTCATCCCCATCCTAGAATCCTTGTTTAGTCTCTATTGAAACCCAGTATGGCTGCATACAAAACTTCTCTTCTAAATTATATTCTCTTTTTAGCCCTCAGGAAACTGGAAATTTAGATGAAAAAAAGTTCTCCTCATTTTCCTTTTCCAGAGAAAATGGGAAATGCCAACAGTCAATACAAACTAAAAAGATGGGGAAACATAAACCTTGAATGAGACTCTCAATTACATTACCACTCTCCATCTGTAGTGACAGGGAAAGTAGTAAGAAATTCCCTCTGCCAAGATAATTATAACTCTCTCTCAAGACAAGGACCTAGAAAACTCTTGTCATTTGTGTTATTCCCATGTCCCAATTTCCATTAGAGAAGAAAATACTTATTTTCTAAAAAGCATGAGAAAATGTAACCATCAAGCTGGTTAACTGTAATAACTTAAAGGAAATGACTCAGGAGAAACAGGGAAAACTGGCCCTATCCCAGTATAGGTTATTTGATGCCCTAAGAAGTATACTAATTTAAGCCCAAATTTCTGGGAAAGTCAGATTTTTCTGGGCACCCATTTCATCAGCCAGTTTGCACCAGACATTTGGAAATAGATGTAATAGCTGCCAATGGGCCTGCAAACTCCCACTAATGACTTTTTAATAACTGCCTTTTCTGTCTTTAATGATCAAAACAAGGCAATGGAAAGGCAAAGAGACATAGGCAAAAAAAAAAAAAAAAAACAAAGAACAATCCCAGCTTATTGCAGTCACTGTTAACAGTACCCTTTCCTCTTGAGGTCACTAAAAGCATGGCACCAAGTCTCAAGATCCTTGCTTTAAGGGTGGGCAAGAGGGTCACTGGCAGAGAGGGCTCCAGAAACCTAAGACAACCCTCAACCTCAGAAACCACTAGGGCCTTGCCCCAGGTGCCATCAACATGGGTGTCAGGCCCAGGAACTGTACTTTCTCCCAAAGCAGGTAACAGAACAGCCCTCAAGCCCTTCTCATGGCAAGTGAAGAAGACTGAGTGTGCCCAAGGTTGTTGTGTATGGCTCTGCTGACTTCCCATCTTATCAACTAAAGGAGCTCCAGTTGACAGTTGATGGGATAGATAAGATTTTTAATTAACACTGAAGCCACTCTGTCCTAAACTGCCACTCTGGGCCTACATCCACATGCACTTGCCTTGTTATGGGAATTGACAGCAAAGCCAAAATTAAACTCTTCACTATCTCTTTCCTTTTTATGCTTAAGGACATTCTAGTGTCCCATAGATTTCTCATTGTCCCTGAATGTGCCACCCATTTCTGGGGAGATCTTTTTTTCATTCCCTGTAGGCCACTTTAAGATTATTAAACCCAGTTAGATTTATCTCCTTGTTTGCCTTGAGGCCCCTACTAGATCAAGGCCTCTTTGAATCCCAGAGAAGATCCTTAAGCAAATAAGCCTGCCTGTATGGGATGAAAACATCACGAGCTAGCCAGTCAGTAATGCCTGATGACATGCAAGTTTTCAGTCCTAAATCTTACAAATGCATTTTTGTATCTTTTTTCACCCTAACTCTATACCTATTTGCTCTTAAATTGCAAGGACTTAAAATAAGACTCTCATCCTACTCACTTAGATGGTGCTGTTACAACGGTTCCAAATAATCCCTATGTCTTTAAAAATCCCCTTGAGGCAGACCTTATTGGACTTCAACTGCCTCAAAGGACAGTTTTGCAATATGTTAACTTTGTAAACTAAAATATTCCAAATATGAGTGATTTTTGTTTGTTGTAATCACTGCTAACTGAATAGATATGGAAAATTTCAGAAAGGCTTAAGAAAGTGAATTTTGTGGTCATTATTGACTATAAGTCCTGAATAGATATAGAAAATTGCAGAAGGTTTAAGAAAGTGAATTTTGTGCTCATTACTGACTACAAGTCCTGAATGGATGTGTAAAGTTGTGGAAAATTTAAGAAAGTAAGATCGTTTGTAGTCACTGCTAACTACAAGAAATTATAGAGAATTTATAAAAATGAATTCTGTCTGTCCTAGTCAATGCTGCTCTCTGTTAAACTGCTTTTAATGAAAAACTTTAAGTTTTTAAGAAAACTTAAAAAGTCAGTTTTTTAACCATCTGACTATTCTGTCTAAAAGATAACAATTTTATATCATATCAGAATGATATCCTTCTTAATGTTTATGCTAACCTTATCATCCTTTATTTCCCAAGACAAGTTTTCTCACTTTTAAAGGGAAACTACTTAAAAAAAGATTTCTTCTCTCATCTTGTAAAAGTACAGTACTAAAATAGTTTAACATATTACTTGAAAAGTGTTTGATAAGTATTACAATAATTAAAAAGAGATTTTCTATCCTTCTGTTAGCTACATTTCCATGGGTGAAATGTTATTCATATATTTAGAAATTGTTTCTATCCTAATACTGATCTTTATACTGTTAAAAGTTACAAATCATGAGAGCAAACAAAACTGCTTGTCAGTTACTCTATTTTAAGTCTTCTCTAAAAGTGCAGGTGGTCAACTCTAAGTCAAAACTTCATCTTCAACAGAAGGACTTTAAGAGAATCAAGGTAAGTACAAAAAATATGTTCTACCAGTTAACTAACACAACCCTAGTGAATGTATAAAAGTAAAACAGAACAGAACTTCTCCTATAGTTTATAGTTGGTAACCCCAATACAAAACAACTGTCTAATGTTTTCCTTAAAGTATTTTTTTAATACCTAGAAGAAATTAAAGCTTAAAGTGTAAGTTCTTATAGCAATCACATTTATTCCTATGTTTTAATTATTACCTCTAAATTCTGAAAGCTTTGCTGTTTGTATATCCTAAAAATTCCCTAAAACTTTGAGTATCTGTGTAACACCCAAGACTCAGAGTTAAAGTTCTCCACCGCTGCAAGTCAGCATTATTCCATACAGCAAACTGTCAATAATGCCAATCTAATTAAGACTACTTTAAATAATATAATACTGTCTATATTCAAAACTTTAACTTCTATGTAAGACCAATAAAAAAGCCAGAGTATTTTAAGCAATATATAAATATATATATTTGCAATGTCCCTCAACCCAATAAATAAAAAAATAAATAAATAAATAAATAGATAGATAAATAAATAAAACTATTAAACTTCCACACCTGGGAACTCTTTCTATTCTCTTAAGCAAGGCGGGTTCCCAATTTAATAAGCCAAAGCCTTGCTCCCAGGGACTTTAGTTCAAAAAGAAAAACTAATTGCCCTCATCTGAGCTCTGGAACTAGGAAAAGTGAAAACACTGTGCTTTCCTAATCCTGAATGCTCATGCAGCAGAGTAGAAAGGGTGAAGCTTTCTCCTAATTAAACACTACCTGGAGATACTCACTTTCTTAAATGCCATGTTCTTACTAACAAAAAATAGTGGTAATTCATTGTCTTGACCATCAGAAAAATATTACTCTATTGGTTTGTTAAAGCTTCCAGAATGCAATATACCACAAATGGAATGGTTTTTAAAAAGGGAATTTATTAGTTACAAGTTCACAGTTCTAAGGCCATAAAAATGTCCAAACTAAAGCATCCAGGAACACATACTTTGACTCAAGAAAGACTGATGGGTACAAAATACCTCTGCCAGCTGGAAAGGCACATGGCTTGCATCTGCTGGTCCTTTGCCTTTTGGCTTCAAACAGCTTCCCTGGCAGCATTTTATATCTGTAACTCCAAACACCTAGGTCTCCTGTTGGCTCTCTCTGTAAGCTCTGTTGGCTATGAAGCAACTGTTCTCCAAGTGTCTGCATCTGAGGTTTCTCCAAATGTCCTTTTAAAGGGCTCTAGTAAACTAATCAAGACCCACCTTGATTAGGTAGAGTCATATCTCCATCTAATCTAAAGGACACACCCGCAACTGAGCAAGCCAGTCTACATAGAAACAATATAATCAAAGGTTTCCACTCTACAAAACTTAATCAGGATTAAAGGTTATGACTTTTCTGGTGTACACAATACTTTCAAACTGGCACAAATACTAACATCTTTGGAGGGAATAACTGGGCCAACACAACAGTCAAAGTCACAGTCCAGTCAATCAAGCCCCTTCTAAGCCACATTCCTGCACCTTTTAGCGCATGCACCATCTTATTCCCCAGTTAAGCAGGAATGAGACACACAACTAAAATTCACTCTTGGGCCTGAAAGATGGTCATTTTCTTCCCTCTTCCCAAGTCTCACTTGGCTAATGCATTTCATAAGCCCACTCACTTTTATCTTCCTCTTTCTGTTAATCAGCCCTTGCATTTTTAATCTTCTCACCAAGTTTATTCCTTCCAGACTAGAATCCTTTCACACCAAACCAGTTCAGATGCAAGGATTTCCAGCCATTCTAACTGCCCTTCTGAACAGGATTCCAGTGTGTTTAGATGTAAAACTTGGGAAACATGGACTTATGAGCTTCTACATTTTGGTGAGCAATGGAAAACTCACACAGGATTTCTACAAGGCACTATAAAAACTTCTATATGTGTGTATTGCAAATTTTTGATTCACATCTGCATCCAAATTTAACTGTTCCAGGCCATAAATGTTAGAGTACCTCCAAGTATTCCAAGTAACTAGCACAATCCCAGGTATATTGTGAACAAAAAAATAAATTGTAGAGGAAATTGAACAAAAAAAGAATTAACTACTCGTTCATGGATGTGCATATATATGTGAAAAATAGGAACCCAGTGGATATCATTAGTTTATGTTTCCAAAATTCTTCCCAGAAGGGTTTATTATCAACAAATATGAAAAGCACTGACTGCTCATAAGAGCAATTATCTAAAAAAGAGAGAGCAGTGAGAAAGTGGAATGAGGGCAGAGTTCAAATGAGGGAACAGTGCTTCTCTGGATGGACAGTAAACATTTCAAACTGGTATTGGTCTGAGATCAGTTTGGCTTTAATTGTTTGAAAAAAAATCTGAAAAGAAACATTTCCTACTGGAAAACATAGATGTGTCCTCCAAACCACAAAGAGAAGGTTGATAGAACATAATATGTCAAAGAAATTGGAAGAGATATTAATATTTCTCAACTTGCCAAAATAATCAAAAAAGAGCAGCTGGTAAAAATGGATATAAACCACAGCAGGGGTGTAATTAACATCTTGGTTACCTTAAGAATAAGATTATGTGGAAATATATGGCTATCTTAAGAGACAACAATAAACCAGTAATCTTGAGAAACAAAGAAGACAGCTGGAAAGAAATGGATAAAATTAGTATATATTTGTGCAACAATGACTTGATTCAACATATATTTTAAATTAAGATTTTATTTGTATAAATCCTTCATTCTTCATAGGGAAGAAGAATATTATTAAAGAATATGGTAATACTCAAACCCATATCTGCTGCACTAAAACAGCCAATTTAAAATGATAGATATGGCAATTTAAAGCCACATCATGATCAGGATAAAGACTATATAATATTATTTATGATATCTTTCTAAAATCACTACTGATTTAAAAATATCTCTTCACTTAAGCCTTCATCTCTTTATTCCTGAATATGTAGATGACTAATTCAGAAAAGGAATGATAACTGCATTAAAAATAGCAAGGAACTTGTCTATCTGTGGTTTGCAGTGTGGCCATGTATAGACAAATATGGTTGGACTGGAGAACAAAAGAGCCACTTTGATATGCACTGACAGAGTGGAAAGAGTCATAGATGAACCACCAAAGGAGTGTTACCAAAGAGCAGACAAGAAAAAAAAAATAGAGGATGAGAAGTATGAGGAAAGAACCAATGCAGATAAACCCACTATTGACAGTATCCAGATACAGTAGATATCTGTGCAGGCAAGCTTAGAAGTTCAGAGAAGGTCACTATAAAAACTGTCTAATACATTGGGACCACAGAAGGCTAAGTTCACGTCAGTGAGAGACTGATGCCAAGGGTCTAGGCAGCAGCCAGAAACAACATGCACATCTGTGGGCTCATGGTGGCCAGATAGTGCAGAGGCCTGCATATGGCAACGTGTCTGTCAAAGGACTTGTCTATGAGGAGCACCATCTCCATAACACCAAAGATAAGATTAAGAAGATCTGAGCAATGCAGCCTGTAAAGGGGATGGCTTTGCACTTTCTGAAAAGCTCACTATGCCAATTTGAAAAGGTTCATGTACCCTAGAAAAGCCATGCTTTACTCCTAATCCTATTTCATAAAGGCAGCCATTTCTTCTAATCCCTATTCAGTACTGTGTGTTGGAACTATAATTAGATCATCTCCCTGGAGATGTGACTCAATCAAGAGTGGTTGTTAAACTGATTTAGGTGGAGATGTGTCTCTACCCATTCCAGGTAGCTCTTGATTAGTTTACTGGAATCCTATAAAAGAGGAAACAATTTGGAGAATGGGGGAGATTCAGACAGAGCAGAGAAGAATGACAGCCATGAGAAAGCCACAACAGAGAATGCCACAGAACAATGAAGCAGAGAGTCTTCTAGCCAGTGACTTTGGAGATGAAGAAAGAAAATGCCTCCCAGGGAGCTTCATGAAACAGGAAGCCAGAGGAGAAAGATACCAGATAATGACATGTTTGCCATGTGCCTTTCCAAATGAGAGAGAAACCCTGATTATGTTCTCTATGTGCCTTCTCACTTGGGAGAGAAACCCTGAACTTCATCAGCATTCTTGAACCAAGGTATCTTTCCCTGGATGCCTTAGATCAGACATTTCTATAGACAAGTTTTATTTGGGACATGTTCTTAGCCTTAGAATTGTAAACTAGAAACTTATTAAATTCCCCTTCTCAAAATCCATTCCATTTCTGGTATATTGCATTCTGGCAGCTAGCAAACTAGAACAGGCATAAAGTATCTTGGGTGAGGTGACAGAGCAGGCTCCCATGTCAATGAAGGAGAGACTGGCCAGTAGAAAGTGCATGGGGGAATGTAAGTGAGGATCAGTGATCACAGAAAACATTATGAAGACATTTCCAGTCATGCTTGCTACATAGAGTACAGAGGAGAACACCATGAGGAGAAGTTGGATCTCCCATGAATTGGTGAATACAAGAAGCTCAACTCAGGCACTCTCTGGAATCTCACTCCGACATTTAGAAAGAACCAGACCACTGAGTAAGCCCTTGGAGAGAATGTGATTGATGCTCTCTGAAGCTATGAGGAGGAAATGTCATTCTATTAATTAGTCTCAGACATTGAAATCTAATGGAGTTAGCCCTTCAGGTTTTGGGAACTGTTTGGGACCTTTGACCCATTTTCCTTCCAATATCACCCCATGCAAACTGGAAAATGTATCCTATGACTGTCCCTCTTTTGTATATGGGCAGCAGATAGCTTCTTCTGATTTTCACAGGTCCACAGCCAGAGGAGAGTTTTTGCCTTAGAACGCACAATACCTATAACTGACTTTGATGAGATTCTGTATTGATTTTTTACTTTGATTTGTATTTCTTTTGTTACTGAAATGTTTAAGGCTTTTTGTGATATTATGATGGAGTAAATGTATTTTTATATGGAAAGAACATGTCTTTTGGGAGATCCAGAAGGTGGAATGTGTTGGTTTGAAACTATTGTGTACCCCAGAAAAGCCATGTTCTTTTCCTGATTAAATATTGTAGGGTGGGACCTTTTGATTACATTGTTTTCAAAGAGATGTGACACACCCAGTTGTGGATTTGGATTAGATTATTTCTATGGAGGTGTGAGTCCACCCATTTAAAGTGGGTCTTGATTAGTCACTGGAGCCCTTTAAAAAGGGAGACATTTTGGAACATCATAGTTGCTTCAAAGCCAATAGAGATGTAGATATTTGGAAATCTTGGAGTACCAACAGACAGAGCAGATGTTTGGAAATGCAGAAGACTAAAGAGATGCCAGAAGCTGAAAGACCCAACAGAAGTTGGACAGAATCCAGAGCCCACCAGACATTAACATGTGCATTTCCATGAGATGCTAAGCAAGTCAGAGCCTGGAGAGCCAAGGGAGACTAAAAGAAGTGTTCTAGCTGCTGGAATGCAATATATGAGAAGCAAAATGCCTTTTAAAGGGGGGAATTTATTAAATTGCAAGTCCACAGTTCTAAGGCCATGAAAGTATCCCAACTAAAGCAAAGTCATAGAAATGCCCCATCTAAGGCATTCAGGGAAAGATAGCTTGGTTCAAGAAGGCCGAAGATATTCAGGGATTCTCCTTACCTGGAAAGGCACATGGCAAACATGACAGCATCTACTAGCTTTCACTCCAGGCTTCTTGTTTAATGAATTTTCCCTGGAGATATTTTTCCTTCATCTCTAAAGCTCTCTGACTTCAGGGGCTCTGTAGCTTTTTTCAAAACAGTTCCCTCTTAAAGGGCTCCAGCAAGCAACCTCAACTTGAATGTGTGGAGAAACATCTCCCATGGAAACCATCTAATCAAAAGTTACCATCCACAATTGGGTGTGTCACATCTCCATAGGAACAAACAAAAAGCTCCCAGCCAGCAATACTGAATGAGGATTAAAAGGCATGGCTTTTCTAGGGTCCACCACAGATTCAGACTGGCACATTCCACCCTTTGGACCCCAAAAGACATACATTTTCCAAATTCAGAATATAAAAGAAAATCAGAAAGTTTTAAAGTATTTCAGTAACAATACAGATAAAATACAAAGTCAGAAAGGGTACAAAATCTCATCAAAGTCAACTATAGGCATGGCCTATGCTATGGTAAAACTCTCCTCTGGCTCTGGGCCTGTAAATCTCAGAATAGGTTATCTACTGCCAACATACAAGGAGGAACAGTCCTAGGATAAATTTCCATATTCCCATAGGGAGAAATTGGAAGGAACACAAGGGTCACTGGACCCAAGCAGGGCAAACTCCATTAGATTTCAAAGTCTGAGAATCATCTATACTTGGAGCTTTAGAAAGTGGCAGTTCCACCCTTTCCAAGGGCCTATGCTGCAGCCCACCTCTCTCCAAATGCAACCTTGGTATGACATTGGGGAGACCACGTTTTCTCAGTGCCTCTCTCTCGAAGCATTGGGGGAACCACACTGAGGCTCTCTGTCATCTCTGGGGCACACATTCATCCTTGTCCACATGGTAGCAGCCAGGGTGTCCTCAGTCTCCAGGGAATGTGCTCCACCCTCTCCAAGGCCTGAAGTGGCAAAACAACTCTTCCACTGCAACAAAGTAGAAGGCCCATCCTCTGCATTCATGGCAAACTCACCCTCTCCACATGCTTGGGTGGGTCCACTCTCTGAGCCCAAGATTTCTTGACTTCAGACTTCAGCTTCCATAGTTCTGTCTTTGAAGTTATTTTACCTTCACATTGTCCCTTTTATCAGCACTCTGTCCAGACTGGCAGTGGCTCCATTTATACAGGTCCCACAGCACTCTTTTTGGCTTTCTGTGTGTTAAGCAAGGATCATTCCCATCAGATAGCAGGAGTTTCCACAAATCCTTCCTGGATAACTCCACTTCCAATACTTGCTTATTCTGAAATGGTTGACTGGTTCGACATTTGATTAAATCTTCATGTGGGACACTATTCTTTGTGGTCTTCCTTCCTGGAACCCAAGAATTTTCCAGAACATCAATTTCTGGTTTCTTTGTACCCAAGAGTTCAGTTCTCAGCTTATCTCTTTCCTGTCACATTTTGGTATAATAAGCTATGATGAAAAACTAGGCTGCTCTTTCCACATTTAGAATTTGGAAATCTCTTCTGCTAAATATCCAAGTTCATGGCTTTTAAAATCTGCCTTCCTGCCAAAGCCAACAGTGAGCTTTGCCAGATTATTTGCCATTTTAAAATAAGGATCACATTCTTTCCAGTTTACAATAACACACACCTCATTTCTGTCTAAGGCTTTATCAGAAGTATCTTTAGAGTCCATGTTTATACCAACAGTCTCTTCAAAGAATTCTAGGACTTCTCTATTAAGCTCCTCATGACTCTTTCCAAACCTTCCCCATATCCATTTAAAAAGTCATTTCAACAAGTTGAGTATTTGCAAACCACAGCAGCACCCCATTTCTCCAGTACCAAATCTGTTTTAGTTTACTAGCTGCCAGAATGTGATATACCAGAAACAGAATGGCTTTCAAAAGAGGGAATTTATTAAGTTGCAAGTCCACAGTTCTAAGGCCATGAAAATATCCCAATTAAAACAAGGCTATAGAATTGTCCAATCTAAGGCATCCAGGGAAATATACTTTGGTTCAAGAAGGGTGATGACGTTCAGGGTTTCTGTCTCACCTGAAAAGGCACATGGTGAACATGACAGCATCTGCTAGTTTTCACTCCAGGCTTCTTGTTTCATGAAACTCTCCTGGGGGTGTTTTCCTTCTTCATCTCCAAAGGTCTCTGGCTGCACAGGCTCTGTAGCTTTTTCCAAAATGTTCACTCTTAAAGAGCTCCAGCAAGGAACCCCTCCTTGAATGGGTGAAGAAACATCTCCATGGAAACCATTTAATCAAAAGTTACTACCTAAAATTGTGTGGGACATATCTCCATTTGAAAAATTCAGAAGCTCCCAGTAATAAATATTGAATGAGGATTAAAGGACATGGCTCTTCTGGGGTCCACCACAAATTCAAACCAGCACAAGATGGAACCCAGGGTTGTCCCAGGGAAGTGAACAAAGGACTAGCAGACACAAGCTATGTGCTTTCCCATGTGACAGAGAAAACATGGACACCAGTGGCATTTTCTCTGGAGTCAAGTTATCTTTCTCTGAATATCTTAGTTTGGACATGTTTAAGGCCTTAGAACTGTAAACTTGTAACTTAATAAATCTTTACAAAAGCCAATCCATTTCTGATATATTGCATTCCAATAGCATTAGCAAAGTAAAACAGCATGTGAAAGTTACCTAAACTCTCTGATGATCAGTTTCCTCATCTGTAAAAAGAAATATTAATAACTCCCTTCAATGGTGTGGTGAGAACTAGATGATATGATATATGTAACTAATGCAATACTTACTACATGGTGAGAGCACAAGTGGTATCTATTACACATTGAGGATCATCCATGTGTTCCAGTTTTCAGTTCTAAATATTAAAACTAATAATTCTTCCTGGAGTCTTCCCATGCAAAATAAAAAATAAAAAACTGATACATCAACTTCAGAATCATTACTTTGGTATAATTAACTGGGCCTGGTTTCAAGTTAGGTTTTCATGTCTATGCTGGTGTCCAGTAGCTTGAAAGACTTGTTAAGGAATATTTCTTATAGAATAATTTGCTACTAAGTGAAGACACTTATCCAGGACTTATTTGTGGAAAGAAATCTGTGCTTTGGCAAATAATAAGTCAGAGTGTGTCATTTCCCGAACCCTTCACTTCCTAAGATCAAAGCCAGGGAATCCAATCTTGGCTAACTCAGATAATATTGCTCATTAGCATCTGAATGTGGGAAGGATGCTTCATGGGATTTCCAAAGGTTGTGCCCACCCAGATAAATTTTGTATAAACTTATCAAGGAAGAGAATGCAAACCCCCTAATACTTGCCTCCAGGAAGAAAGACTTTTCCTCACAAACTACAATTTTCAAGATCCACTTAGTATTCATTACCCACAGATACTGTTAATCTCATACAAGTGGAAAAAACAAAGATAGTTTATTGACATCAAACTATACAGAGGACAACTCAAACACAATGCAATCCTACTTCTGCTTATTGCCATTTTATTTTTCCTTTTTATTTAATTTATTAATTTAAAATGTGTTTACTGAGAATCTATGTTAGGTGTTTAGAAAGACAATGCCTATCTTATATGTAGGTTAATATCTAACAGACAGTATGATTAATGTCAAAGAAGTGTCAGAGACTTAGTACTACCTGAGGATAGTGGATGGAGCTCACTGCAGATGAGGTGATCAAAGAAGACAATGTGGGAAATGTGGCATCAGAGCAGAAATTTAAGAAATAGTAACTATTATGATATGTACAGATAGACTTTGAAGAATCATTTCAATGCAGTGGTGCAATATGAGAAATGATAAGTGAGGCCAAGTTTCACTGGGATAATGGTGAAGAGTGTAGGTTACCTGGAGAATAGAAATTGTTTAAAAGAACAGTGGAAAATAAGATGAAAAAGAATGATGAGACTAGTTGTGTTGACTTTAGACTTAAATTTAAGATGTGTGAGCATTGTTAATAGGTGAAGGGGAGCAAGTGGAGACTCAGGAGCAAGGAATTAATGAGATCAGTGCTTAAAGAAGATGTTTTATCTGTCAATGTGGCAGATAAATTGGAAGGAAGTGACAAGAAAGAATGGAGTAAGAGATTTTTGTAATAATTTAGGCCTGACTTGAGGAAATGCCACATGACCAAAATCATCTCTTTCCCTAAAACAGAGAAATATTTACTCTCTGATTTTATTATTACTACCCCTCTCACTTACCTGCTTGCTTCCAAGGGAACTAAGAAAGCATCTGAGCATTCAGACGTGATCCAAAAAACATTAACCAGATCCTATAAAGTATCATTACAGGCCCAAACAAATAGCTGTATCAAACAATGCCACAGCGAAAGCAGAAGACAATCACAACACCAGTGAACTTGCAATATTGCAGAGATCTAGGATTACAAGAATAAGATTACCTGGTCTGGGGAATTATCACTTATGATTGTCTTGTTTTTCCCATACTAGTTGTGCTGCTTTGAATCTGTGGTGGAAACCAGAAAAGTCATCTCCTTTAATCCTCATTCAGTAGTACTGAACGGGATCATTTTGACAGTTTCCATGGAGATGTGACCCACCCAATTGTGGGTGGTAACTTTTGATTATATTATTTCCATGTAGGTGTGTCTCCCCCCATTGAAGGTGGAGTTGCTTACTGGAATCCTTTAAAAGAGGAAACATTCTGGAGAGACTCCCTTTTTGTAGAACCATGAGAAAGCCAGCAGATGCCACCATATTTGCCATGTGCCCTGCCAGCTGAGAGAGAAACATGACCTTCATCAGCCTTCTTGAACCAAGGTATCTTTCCCTGGATGTCTTTGATTCTTTGATTGGACCTTCTGTAGACTTGGTTTGATTGGGTTATTTTCTAAGCCTTAGAACTGTAAACTAGCAACTTATTAAATTCCCCTGTTTAAAAGCCATTCTGTTTCTGGTATATTGTTTTCTGGCAGCTAGCAAATTAGAACACTAGTCAAAGAAATTTTAATGATGGTAAATCAGAAGTTGGGAATATTTTTTAAGACAAAGAGGGCTTTAGCCATTTTCTAAAGTATTTTGAATCTGTATTTTACTGTGACACATTCCATAGGAAATTTTAAAATGATGCTTTTCATTTTTAATCTTTTATGATAATTTCAATAGTACATATATATCTAAGAATTTGAAAAATGCAGAAAAGTATTTTTAAGCCCTGAAGATAGAATCTTATGAGCTTTTGTAAAAAGGAGAAAATATTTTAAAATGTCAAAGTAAAGACGATTTTGGAAATAAATCAAACTCAAAGTAAAGAATGCCAATTAAGATCCTTTCATTTGATTTTGATATGGATGCTGAGAAAAAAAATTCCCCTTTCCTTTCAGATGGTTCCACTAGAATGTTTTAAACTTGGAATTATTTGTAGCCTCTCATATCTTCTCACACCAAACATAAAGAAATCCATATCAAAAGAAAAAATTAAGATGAATTTATAAAAATAAAGCCAAAACATGGTATAGAGGATGAGAAAGACAGAAGTACAGAGGAAAAAGAGAAAAGGAGTGAATGAAAAAACAATCCACAAATGTGACATTAAGTGAATCCTCAGAGTCTAGGAGGCCAGTTCCACTATTGGGCATCCTGTTGACTTAAGACAATAAATTCATGTTCTATTTTTGCAATTTTAAACTTGTTTGGATTGGGTTTCTGACATTTGAAACTCAGAGTTCTGATGACATCTGAAAAGATGCAAAGAAATTTTGAGCAAAATGTTATCTATTTAAAAATATTTTTATTATAAACCTTAACAACCAAACATACATTCTTGACATACAAATATTCTATACAGGGTGTACAATCACTGGCTCACAATATCATCACATAGTTGTGTATTTATCACCATTATCATTTTTCTGGCCGTTTGCATTTCTCCAGCAAAAGAAATAAAAAAAACCCAACTCATTCATGCCATGTCCCTTACCCTTCCCTCTCAATTTATTTTAACCTTTGTTACCTCTGTTATTTGTTTATTTTTATCCATACTTTTTACTCATCTGTCCATACCCTACATAATAGGAGTATCAGATGAAAGGTTTTCACAATCACACAGTCACATTGTAAAAGCTATATCATACAATACTCGTTATGAAACATGGGTACTGGAACACAGCTCTACAATTTAGGTACTTCTCTCTAGCCACTCTAATAAACCATACACTAAAAAAGGGAAATCTATATAATGTGTAAGAATAACCTTCAGGATAACTTCTTGACTCTGAAATCTCTCAGCCACTGACACTTTATTTTATTTCATTTCTCTCTTCCCCCTTTTGGTCTTTGTAAAAGAAGGTTTTCTCAACTGCTAGATGTTGAGTTCCAGCTCATCCCAGCATTTCTGTCCCACATTGCCAGGCAGATTTACACCCCTGGAATTTCATGTCTGACATAGAGGTAGGGAGGGCAATAAGTTTGCTTGCCATGTTGGCTTAGAGAGAGAGAGAGAGACCACATTTGGGCCACAAAAGAGGTACTTGGGGGTGGGAGTTAGGCCTAAATTTAAGTAGGCTTAACCTATCCTTTGCAGGGATAAGTTTCATAAGGGTGAACCCCAAGATCGAAAGCTCAGCCTCTTCATTCAGCTGTCTACACTGCTTCTGAGTATATCAGGAATTCTTCAAATGGGGAAGTTGAATTTTTCCACCTTTCTTTTCATTCTCTCAAGGGGACTTTGCAAATACTTATTTATTCACTGTTCAAATCACTCTGGGATTTATCAGGGCGTCACACTAACCTGGACAACCCATTGAAATCTCATGCCCTATTCAGAGTTCCATGTATTTATCATGTCCCATTAAACTAACCATACAAGTTAAATTAGGAAATGTACTAATTGAAATATAAACTTTGCACCAAATAAATATTTCTCACTTAAGTCTCAAACAAAAGTTGAAGTTTTAAAATATGGATGACCATCTATTTTCAACACCATGCAATACTGACATTCCATTGTCGTTCCTCATGCAAAAACATTTTTAAATTTGTATATTTAATCACCATAATTGTATGCTTTAAACATTCCTAAATTATATCAGAATGATAGACTCAGTCTTTGTCATCTATCTTTCCTTCTGGTTTCATATGAGCCCCCAGCCCTTCTCCCTCTATCATTCTCACATTCAGCTTTATTCGGTGTGATTATATTATTTTGCTACAATCAGGTAGTACCATGAATTTTTAAAATCAATCCTGTTTCACAAACTGTATCCCTTCAGCATCAATTCCCCAATCTCTACCCTATTTCTGTCTCCTGATACATGTGTTCTTAACTGAAATTCTCCAAGTTCACTCATTAATGTTAGTTCATATCAGTGAGACCATACAGTATTTGCCCTTTTGTTTCTGGCTAATTTCACTCAGCATAATGTCTTCAAAATCCATCCATGTTTTTACATGCTTCATGATTGTGTTCTGTTTTACAGCTGTTTAATATCTCATCATATGTATATACCATGGCTTGTTTAGCCACTCATCCATTGATGGACATTTGGACTGTTTCCATCTCTTGGCACTTGTAAATAATGCTGCTATAAACATAAGTGTGCAAATGTCCCCATTTTTGTCCTTTCCTTCATGTCTTCTGAATAGGTACCTAGCAATGGTCTTGCTAGATTATATGGCAATTCTATACTTAGCTTCCTGAGAAACCACCAAACTGCTTTCCACAGTGGTGGTACCATTTTACATTCCCATCAACAGTGGATAAGTGTGCCTCTTTCTGCACATCCTGTCCAGCACCTGTTATTTTCTGTTTTTTTTTTTTATAATGGTTATCCTTGTGGGTGTGAGATATCTCATTGTGGTTTTGATTTGTATTTCCCTAACATCCATTGGAGTATTTTTATGTGCCTTTTAGTTATTTGTATTTCCTCTCCTGAAGAGTGTATGTTCATGTCTTTTGCCCAGTTTTTAATTGGATTGCTTGTCTTTTTGTTGTTGAGTTGAAGAATCTCTTTATTTATTCTGGATACTAAGCCCTTATCTTATACGGGGTTTCCAAATATTGTCTCGCTTTGCGTAAGCTGCCTTTTTACTTTCTTGACAAAGTTCTTTGATGCATGAAAGTGTTTCATTTTGAGGAATTCCCACTTATCTATTTCTTTCTTCAATGCTTGTGCTTTAGGTGTAAGATCTTGGAAACTGCCTTCTATTACATGTTTTATAAGCCCTGCATTTCATTTTAAAATTTTTATGGTCTTAGCTCTAATGTTTACTTCTTTGATCCATTTTGAGTTAATTTTTATATTAAGTGTGAGATATGGATCCTATTTCATTCTTTTGCATATGGCTATGAAGTTCTCTAAGCACCATTTATTGAAGAGGCTGCTCTGTCCCAGGTCAGTTGGTTGACTACCTTATTAAAGATCAATTGTTCATAGATGAGAGTGTCTATATCTGAACACTCTATTCAATTCCTTTGGTAGGTATGTCTATCTTTATGCCAGTATCATGCTGTTCTGACCACTGTGTCTTCATAATATGCTTTAAAGTCAGGTATATGAGACCTCCCACTTATTTTTATTTCTCAATATATTTTTAGCTATTTGGGGCATCCAGGCCTTCCAAATAAATTTAGTTATTGGTTTTTCTATTTATGAAAAGCAAGTTTTTGGTATTTTAATTGGTATTGCATTGAATCTGTAAATCGGTTTAGGTGGAATTGACATCTTAACTATATTTAGTCTTCCAATCTATGAACACAGTATGACCTTCCATTTATTTGCATCTTCTGTGATTTCTTTTAGCAATTTCTTGTAGTTTTCTGTGCATAGGTCTTTTGTATCACCAGTTAATTTTTTCCAAAATATTTTAACATTTTGGTTGCAAGTATAAATGGGTATTTTCTTGAATTTCTCCTCAGATTGCTTATTACTGGTGTATAGAAACACTACTGATTTTTGAGTGTTGATCTTGTACCCTGCCACTTTGCTGTATTCATTTATTAGCTCTAGTAGACTGGCTGTGAAATTTTTGAGGTTTTTGACATATAGTATCATATCATCTGCAAACAGTGAGAATTTTATTTCTTCCTTTTCAATTTTGATGCTTTGAATTTCTTTTTCTTGTCTAACTACTCTGGCTAGACCTTCCAATGCAAAGTTGAATAACAACGTGACAGTGGACATCCTTGTTTTGTTCCTAATCTTAGGGGGAAAGCTTTCAGTCTTTCCACATAGAGTATAATGTTAGTTGTGAGTTTTTTATATATTTCCTTTATCATGTTGAGGATGTTTCCTTCTATTCCTATCCTTTGAAGTGTCTTCACCAAGACAGGATGTTGAACTTTGTCAAATGCCTTTTATGCAGCAAACAAGATGATCATGTGTTTTTTCTTCTTTGATTGGTTGGCATGGTGTCTTACATTAATTGATTTTCTTATTTTGAACCATCTTTGCAAACCTAGAATAAATCCCACTTGGTCATCGTGTATAATTTTTTTAATGTGCTGATGGATTCTCTGTGCAAGAATTCTACTGAATTTTTACATCCATATTCATTAGAGAGATTGGTCTGTAATTTTCTTTTCTTGTAGTATCTTTGCCTGGCTTTGGTATGAGGCTGATGTTGGCTTTATAGAATAAGTTACATAGCCTTCCCTTTTCTTCAATTTATGTGAAGAGTTTGAGCAGGATTAGTATTAATTCTTTCTTGAATGTCTGATAGAATTCACATGTGAAGCCATATGGTCCTGGATTTTATTTTTTGGGAGCTTCTTGATGACTGATTCAATCTCTTTACTTGTTATTGGTTTGTTGAGGTTGTCTATTCCTTCTCAAATCAATGTTGTTTGTTCATGACTTTCTAGGAAGTTGTTCATTTCATTTACATTGTCTAGTTTATTAGCATATATTTGCTTATAGTATTCTCTCATTGTGGCCTTTATTTCTGTGGCATCATGGTTATGCCTCCACTTCCATTTCTGATTTTATTTATTTGCATACTCTCTCTTTCTTTTTGTCAACCTAGCCAAGTGTCCATCAATCTTATTGATTTTCTAAAAGAACCAACTTCTAGCTTTGCTGATTTTCTCAACTGTTTTCATGTTCCAATTTCATTTATTTCTGCTCTAAATTTCTAATATTCTTTCTTTCCTTTTGCTTTTTTTTCTCTAGTTGTTCCAAATGAACAGTTTATTCCATGATTTTTCCTCTTTCTTATTTTTTGATATAGCATTTGAGGCAATAAATTTCCCTTCTAGCACTGCCTTTGCTGCATTCCATAAATTTTGATATGTTGTGTTTTCATATTCATTTGCCTTTAGATATTTACTGATTTCATTGCAATTTCTTCCTTGACCCACTGGTTGTTTAAGAGTGTGTTGATTAGCTTCCAACTATTTGTGAATTTTCTGGCCCTCTGTCTGTTATTGATTTTCAACTTTATTCTTTTATGTTCTGAGAAAGTGTTCTGTATGATTTCAATCCTTTAAAATTTATTAAGACTTGCTTTGTGACCCAGCATATGGTCTATCCTTCAGAATGATCCATGAGCACTTGAGAAAATGTTTATCTTGCCATTGTAGGGCGCAATGTTCTATAAATGTTTCTATAAATGTCTGTTAAATCTAGTTTGCTTGTTGTATTATTGAAATTCTCTGTTTCTTTATTGATCCTCTGTCTAGATGTTCTATCCATTGATGAGAGCAGGGAATTGAAGTCTCCAACTATTATGGTAGAAGTGTCTATTTCTCCTTTCAGTGTTTTTCTTATGTATTTTGGAGCACTCTGGCCTGGTGCATGAATAGTTATGATTGTTATGTTTTCTTATTGAATTGTTTCTTTTATTAATACAGTGTCTTTATTTCCTCTAATTGTTTCACATTTGAAGTCTAATTTGTTGAATAGTAGAATAGCTACTCCTGCTCTTCTCTGATTGATGTTTGCATGAAATATCTTTTCCAAACCTTTCACTTTTCAAACTATTCTTGTCCTTAAGTCTAAAATGAGTCTCCTGTAGATAGCATATAAATTGATCCTGTTTTTTAATCCATTCTGCCAGTCTTGTTTGGGGAGTCTAATCCATTAACATTTAGTGCTATTACTGTAAAGGCAATACTTTTTTCTACCATTTTGTCTTTTGGATTTTATATGTTATATCTATTTTTTTCTCTTTTTACCTTTACTCATAGTTTTCATTTCTACGCTCTTCTTCACACCTCTCTCTCCTGTCTTCCTATTTGCTTCTAGTGCTCCCTTTCATATTTCTTGCAGAACTGATCTCTTGGTAACAAATTCTCTCAGTGACTGTTTGTCTGAAACTGTTTTAATTTTCCCCTCATTTTTGAAGAACAATTTTGCTAGATATAGAATTCTTGGTTGGCAGTTTTTCCCTTTTAGAATCTTAAATATATCATACCACTGCCTTCTCACCTCCATGGTTTCTGCTGAAAAATCCACACCTAGTTTCATTGGGCTTCCCTTGTATGTGATAGATTGCTCTTCTCTTGCTGCTTTCAAAACTGTCTTTCACTATGACATCTGACAGTCTGGTTAGTAAGGGTATTAGAGCATGTCTATTTGGATCTATTCTGTTTGAGGTTCAGTGCATTTCTTGGTTTTGTAATTTTATTTCTTTCATAAGAGATGGGCAATTTTCAGTGATAATTTCCTCCATTAGTCTTTCTCCCCTTTTCCCCTTCTCTTTTCCTTCTGAGACACCCACAACACATATATTCATGTGCTTCATGTTGTCATTCAATTCCCTGAAACTCTGTTCATATTTTTCCATTTTTTACCCTGCATTGTGTGTCAGGTTTCGGATGTCCAGTCCTCCAGTTCACTAATCCTTTCTTCTGCCTCATTTATCATTGTAGGTTTCCATTGTTTTTTTTCTTCACTTCTAGTGTGACTTGCATTCCCGTAAGTTCTATGATTTGCTTTTATAGACTTTTGATTTCTTCTTTTTGTTCACTCATTGCCTTTTTATATACTCCATCAACATGTTAGTTTGATTTTTGATGAGATTTTCCGTGTCTGTTCAAACATCCTGAATTAGTTGTTTCAACTCCTGTATTTCATTTGAATTGTTGGTTTGTTCCTTTGACTAGGCCATATCTTAGATTTTCTTAGTGTGACTTGTTACTTTTTGCTGGCATCTAGGCATTTGTTTTCCTTAATTAGTTTATTCTGGAGACTGTTTTCACTCTTTTACCTAGGATTTTCTTGCTGGATGGCTTTGTTCACTATCTGTTCTTTGACATTCAGTTCAGCTTATTCTAGACTTCTAACATAGGTTTTGATCAGAATTTTTCCGTTCTTGTTTTTCTCCTTCTTGCCCTGCCTAAATGGAGCCCTTTTTTTTAGAGTGCATCTACTTAGATATTATAGAACCCAGTCAGATTTTCCCAGACCAGGCTAGCCTCCTCTCAGGAAGAAAGAGTCACCTGAATCCGTTTTCCCTGAGGGTTAGACCCAACAGATTGACAGACTTTCCTATGAAGGCTTTAGACTCTGCATTTTTTCTATTATGCCCAGTATGTGGCATTTGTCTGCCCATGGCTTCCCACCAGCATAAAGTGATGCAATGCCTTTAACTTCAGCAGACTCTCCCTGCTGGGGCAAGGTTGAAACAGAGGAGAGGTCATAGGTTGGCTTTAATGGCTTCAGTTTTCTAGTCCCTGGGGTCTTAATTCCTTGAGGGTGGGTGTATTAGTTAGGGTTCTCCAGAGAAACAGAATCAACAGGGAACACTTGCAAATATAAAATTTATGAAAGTGTCTCACATGACTGTAGGAATGCAGGGTCCAAAATCCACAGGGCAGGCTGCGAAGCTGATGACTCCAATGGATGGCCTGGATGAACTCCACAGGAGAGGCTCACCAGCCAAAGCAGGAATGGAACCTGTCTCCTCTGAGTCCTCCTTAAAAGGCTTCCCATGATTGGATTTAGCATCACTAATTACAGAAGACACTCCCCTTTGGCTGATTACAAATGGAATCAGCTGTGGATATTGCTGACGTGATCATGACCTAATCCTATGAAATGTCCTCATTGCAACAGACAGGCCAGTGCTTGCCCAATCAGATGAACAGGTACCACAACTTGGCCAAGTTGACACCTGTCCCTAACCATGACAGTGGGATTCCACCTGAGCTGGGCCCTACCCCTCTCCTGGGGAAGGCACATTCTCTAGGGAATTAACTCCTTTAAACTGACCAGCCACTTTGTCTTTCAGACAAGCTTAATTCTGCCCTTGCTTGGGGGCAGTTGGAGCCTGAGAGGCCTTGCAGTTCTATCTAATGGGAATTCTCTGTGGGGTAATAGCTGGCACGGCTTGTCCAGACTGGTGTATGCTATGTGTCTGGTCACTCATGTAGCCCGAGCAGTTGTTCTGTACTGTTCCTGGCTTTTATTGGTTGTTCTGGAGCATGAACTAGATTCCACACCTCACTAACCTGCCATCTTGCCTCAATCATTCAAAATGTTACCATTTTGTGCCTTCCAAACTCACAAATATTTTTAATGAGTGGTCCTATTCACTACCTTGGGAAGGAAATTGTAATGGATTCACTCATCCACAACAGCCACATATCTTTTGGGAGAAGTGATAACACGAATAAAAAGTCCAAAATTTTATACCCTATTAATTCTAATTATATCAGTCCATAAAGAGATGTGATCTGAAATACAAACAAAAGGTGAATGCAAGGATTTTTAAGGAAGAATAAAAAACTGACATCAATTTAATTGTAAAACAATAAAGTAATAAAAATTAATTATGATATAGTCATGTAATATGGTACTATGTATTCATTAAAAATTATACTAAAGTGCGGGCCATGGTGGCTCAGCAGGCAGAGTTCTCACTCACCATGCCAGAGACCCAGGTTCGATTCCCAGTGCCTGCCTGTGCAAAAAAAAAAAGGTATACTGCAGTGGAAAATTTAGTAATGAAGGAATTCTTAAAATATATTATTAATCAAAAAATCAGGCTACAAAATGTAGAGACCGTACAATACCAATTTGAAAACCTGGACTTACATAGATAAGCAATAGAAGCAAACATACTAAAATATTACTAATACTTAGCTCCATATGATGATTTCGGGGAATTTCTATTTTCCTACTTTTAATATCCAAGTAAATTTGATAGATAAGCATGAATTTTATTAGAAGAAAAATAATATGTTTATTAAAGAAATAGGAAAACTATGCAGGGTATCACATCAAAGTTTATGTTATGGAGAATGCAGGGTTTCAGATTTACTTATCAATACTTTTTTTTTTAATTTATTTTTTGCATGGGCAGGCACAGGGAAACAAACCCAGGTCTCTGACATGGCAGGCAAGAAATCTGCCACTAAGCCATTGTCATACTGCCCTCAATACCCTTTTGATTGTAAGTAATAGAATCACAATTTAAACAAACTTAGGGGAAAGGACAGATTAGATTTTTTTAGCTCAGTTATAATTTGAATGTTTAAGATACCTGAGACCAAACACTAGAATACTGCCAAGCTTTTCTATTTCAATCTGTTATCATTTTCTCTCACCTATCATCTTTCATTTTCCCAGCTTTGATTTTTTTGACAGCAGGAAATATGCTTGCCAACAGTCACTACATATTACAGCTCCAAAAGGAACTGGGATTTGCTCTCCCTCTATTGTCAAGTTCAAGCACTCAACTTCAGACTGACCCATCTTGGGCAGGGGCTCAGACTATACAACTGAGGCTGGGGGGAAATGTTATTATCACTTATTGGGTCAGAGTCTGACATTTGACCAATAAATAGCTGTTATAGAGGAAAAATCTACAAGATGGCATGTTCTAAACTTATCACAGTGCAAGAGAAAAGTACATTTATCAGAAGGAAGTTAATAATTTGGGCAGGTAACCAGGATGTCCACCAAAAGCACATATTTCTTTAGACTAAACAGAATGTCCTTTGACAAAGTTTTACATCAAATTATATGGAAAGCGCTCAGTCACTATGCAGTTGGGAGATATATCTTGTCATAGCATAGACCTGACAAAAAGGCAGAAGGAGAAAGAACTAGGAGAAGCAGGACTTTCTCTAAATGGACACAAATAAAAATGAGGAATCTAGGAATCCCTGTTAGGACTTGTATTAGCTAAGGTTCTCCAGAGAAACAGAATCATCAGGAAATATCCATAAACATAAAATTTATAACACTGTCTCACTAACCATGGAGATGTAGAGTCCAAGGTCTGTAGAGCAGGCCAAGAGCTGACAGCTCCAATGAAGGTCCTCAATGAATCTCAGGAGAGGCTGGCTGGCTGTTGTCAATCCTCATTAAAAGCCTCCCAATGATTAGGTTAATGTCACTCATTGCAGAAGACATTCCCCTTAGCTGATTACTAATGCAATCAGCTGTGGATACAGCCAACACGATCATGATTTAAGTCCATGAAATGTCCTCATAACAACAGACAGGCCAGTGCTTGCCTGACCAGACAACTGGGCACCACCACCTGGGAAAGTTGACCCATGAACCTCACCATGACATATCCTACGGTCATTAACTAATCAATGGAAGAGGAAATCCAGTGAAATTTCCATTTCACAAATACCAGTTGTTCAAAACAAATTATGGAGATTTAGTATAAGGTCTGACTAGTAAACTTTTATATACATACATACACAAACACACACACACACATGGTTTCCTAGTATGCAAAAGTTTCCAAGCATACAAAAGGGATTTTTAAAAATGAATGAATGATATAAAGACATTGAAAGGAGACAAACATTGGCTGTTACCACAAAAATGAACAAAGAAAAAATATATTGGGCTTGGAAGGCTGGACTTTTGCCTTTAAATGATCATTAAAATGATAAGAACTGAAAGGCCAGTGGTGGGGCAGGAGACTTAATGCTCCCACTGGAGTGACAGAGGGAAAGGAAGATGTGGAGAAGCAAAAGTTTTCTTCACCCAGCACCAGATGTGTTTAGTCAGTGCCACGGAAGACAATTGGCTATAGGAGCTGGGAATAGAGAGGCCAGTGAAGTGTCTAGGAACAGAGAGGTCTTCTGGGAGGAGGGTGTGAGGGCGAGGCAGGTGGTGGGTTTCTCCATAAGGCTGCTTTCTGGGAGCTTTTGAAACCCCCTCAGCCCTCTGAAAACAACAAGAAAGGGTACAATGATAGCACAGCAGCTCTGCGGCTAGGTGGACTCTGGGAGAGCACCAGCCAGCACCCCCGCCCAGTTCACCAGGTCCGCCTGGTGGCTGTCACTGACCCAGAGATAAGCCAGAGCTCAGGGAAGGGGGCAGCAGGGTAGCTTGGGAGGCCGATTGGGAGGGGAGAATGAGCATATGCAGACACGGAGGCAGGCAGATGTAGCACTGCGTGACACAGGCCAGGGGTTGGCTGAGAGAGGTGGGGATGGGAACACAGGAGTCAGGTAGTCAAGGCAGCTCGTGGTTGACCACACACCCAGTGCCTAGAGCCAGTGGTGGTGGAGTGCTGGCAGTGTATTTTATAATCTGAAAAATCTTCCATGAAAACCTTCACCTTTTGAAAATAAATGTCATCTGTTTTCCTAAAGGACTGAAATGGGAGCCAGCATTTTGATGGCCCCATGTTTATGAATGGGCTTCAATTTCATAATGTTTCATGAATGGCAGACATCCTTGACATCTGGACAGTGGATTCATATATGCCATCCACTTGGAAGGACATGGAGAAGCTACCACATCTCATATTAAGTATATGTTACAGAAAAAGTTCATAATAACCCAATGTTTAACCTCCTTATGGAAATTGACTCTTGTATGCTTGCATGTGTGAATCAAACCGCTGTGTATAAGAAATTAGATGAAACAAGAAGATTCTGTGATGTCAGACCTTTTCTTCCAATTCTCAAACTAGTGACAAGAAGTTGTAATCCAGAGGGAAAATTAGACTGAAAAAGTGAAGCACTTAAAGGAAAAGCTCTGCACAAATTTGATGCCTTGAAGGATCCTGAAGTGAATGAACTCTGGAGAAAACCGAGCAAATTCAGTGAGAAAAAGAATCAGTCACTTACGGAACTGTCTTGGATGAACTGGCTAACACAAAAATATCCATCAGAGCCTGAACCACCAATCCTTAAAAACTTAGAAGATAAACTTTATGGAGGAAAGTTCACTGTGGCTATTCACTTTAAAAACTGTCAGGATTGTTTAGCTTTTGGTTTTTCCTGATATGAATTCAATCAAAATAAATGAACTGGCAATTCAAAACTGTTTGAGTATTCATGGGAAATAAGATGAAGTTAGACCCTGTGACTTGTGTTGCAAGTTAGTAGGAAAGTAGAATATGTGTTTGGGGATCATCCACTAATTCTGTTCAGTATATCCAAAACTGTGTAATGAACAGGACTCTGCCATATTTTACACTCATGGAATGCTGTAAGATCAAGAACATGTATGAACAGGAAATTATTACCGTGGAGACTGCCATAAATTGAAATTCATCCAAACTTCCTCTTCTTTCACCACCAAAGGAAATATGTATCATTTCTCTTGTTTGGGAAAAAGTAATCATCCTTTCTAAATTGTCTTGGCTAAAGGAAATAAACTTAATACAGAAGAAACTGTAAAAGTTCATGTCAGGGCTGGTCTCTTCATTGGTACTGAGCTCCTTTGTAAAACTGTTGTGAGTTCAGAGATATCAGCAAAAAACTGATCACATTTGGAATGAATCACTTGAATTTGATATTAATATTTGTAACCTGCCAAGATTGAGGTAATTCTGATATAAAATACAGGGCTAAGTAAGACATTCTCCGTATATAGAACTTCCCCTACTCTGAGATCAAAGGAAGAAAGGCTTGTCCTGTTCAAAATCCAAATTTTCTGTAGCACATAATATAACTCAACCTAACTGGACATATCACTTTAACAACCAAACATAGGGAACCCAGAATGGGAATGAGGGCCTGTAATTCTGTATAGCTTAATGTAATGTCCAAATACATCCCAGAATATGTTGAGCAGACAATTAAAAAGTATTGGCAAAGTCCTTTGAGGGATGGGAGAAAAAATATGAACTATTGAATTTTACCACTGGGAAAACCTCTGATATTGTCTCAAACATTATGGAGACCCAAGCTAATAGGCCAAGTCCTTGATCTTGAGGCTTATACTTGTGAAGCTTATTTATATAGCAAAAAAGCTCAGCCAATCAATGGTTACACCTAATAGTTAGTTCCAGAGCACCTCTTTTATTTTGCTCAGATGTGGCCAATCTCTCTCTCTAAGCCCAAACTTGTAGACAAAATCAGTACCCTACCCCCATGTGGGGCATGACATCCAGGGGTGAAAGTCTCCCTGGCAATGTGGGAGATGACTCCCAGGAATGGGCTTGGCCCTGGCACCATGGGCTCAGCAATGACATCCTGACTGAAAGGGAGAAAAGAATTGTAACAAATAAGGTATCAATGGTTGAGAGAGTTCAAATAGAGTCAAGAGGCTATTCAGGAGGTTACTCTTACCCACACTTCAGCTAGGCATTGCTATTTATCTTTGTTTGCCAAACCCTAACCAGAACCATGCTTGCCAACCCTAAAGAACAACCAAGGCCTTATCTGAGATTCTACAAAGTTTCCATCCCATGTTATTATATTCCAGAAACCTACAGATTCCAGATGGGTTCCTATGCCAGCTAAGTCCTGAAACCCAGAGGGGCCAGCCTCTCCAAAACTTCAACTAGTTCCATCTCCCTATCCCATATTATTGACAGCCTTTCTGATGAGAAAAATGTAAAAGAGGCATAGTCCAAATACCTCTAAAGATTGGGAGAAAGATCAAAGAAGAAAGTAGAGTTATAAAGAAAAGATAGGATTTAACAATGAGTATGATTACTAAACCATTGTATTGATATTTCTTTTAGTCTCTGGTGTCTTGGCACAGCAAGAAATAAAAACTAAAATCTGTGGAGTTGTAACCCATGTCAAACCCTGAAATCTGTTCCACAACTAAGTGTTGCAGTGTGCTTTGAAATTTATTGCTTTTTGTAAATGCATTATTTTTCAGAATTAAAAAATGTACTTTGTACATTTACATATATATGTAAAATATATATATATATTTCTGACCTGCCAAAGATTGTTCAGTTATATTTTGCTGTTTATGCAGTTTTGGATAAAGTAAAAATGAATAAATCAATTAATACTACTAATCCCTCTAAATATCAGACCAAGACCATCAGAAAAGCTGGAAAAGTGCATTATCCCATAGCATAGGTAAAAACAACGATTTTTTTTTTACTTTAAAGGACAGCTGAGATCTGAAGACACGATATTGCATAGCTGGTCTTCATTTCCTGATGAATTTGAAGAAATGTTAAATCAAAAAGGAACTGTTCAAATAAATCCAAGTACTAAAAATGCAACAGATTTGCACATTAATTTTCTACAGAATAAAAAGCAACCTTATTATTATCCTCATTTTGATAAATATTATTGAAAAGGAAGCTGAGATTGCAAGCAGTGCTATTGTTAATGCATCAAGTTGAGGTGGGAAAAAGTTTCTTGTAATACTGAAAGAAATCTTGACCATGGAACCCTTATCTCAATAGTACAAAAATGAAATGAATCTTTTTGGACTTTTGGACTTTCTGCAACAAGACTGCAGAAAGAATTTTCCATAGTCATTGCCAGAATAACTGCTATCACGTGGAGTAAACTTGAAGATGTGGCTCAACTTCAGGTACTTCTTCAGATATGGCCTAAACTGTACCTCCAGGAAGCCCTGGAGCTTCTGTATTTCAACTGTCCAAACCAGTACTTGCGGGAATATGTTGTGGGCTGCCTACAAAGCTAAGTGTATTAGTTAGGGTTCTCTAGAGAAACAGAATCAACAGGGAACACTTGCAAATATAAAATTTATGAAAGTGTCTCACATGACCGTAGGAATGCAGAGTCCAAAATCCACAGGGCAGGCTGCGAAGCTGATGACTCCAATGAATGGCCTGGAGGAACTCCACAGGAGAGGCTCACCAGCCGAAGCAGGAATGCAACCTGTCTCCTCTGAGTCCTCCTTAAAAGGCTTCCCATGATTGGATTTAGCATCACTAATTACAGAAGACACTCCCCTTTGGCTGATTACAAATGGAATCAGCTGTGGATGTAGCTGACATGATCATGACCTAATCCTATGAAATATCCTCATTGCAACAGACAGGCCAGCGCTTGCTCAATCAGATGAACAGGTACCACAACTTGGCCAAGTTGACACCTGTCCCTAACCATGACAGTCCACCCCTTGTCAACTTGGCACACACACACACACACACACACACACACACACACACACACACATATATATATATATCACCTTAGACCATACTTAATTTCCAAATGAAAACAAATAAGCACACATTTTTTCTTTTACCTGACAATACTCAACTGTCCTGCATATAACTGGAAACACATTAAATCTCTCCAGAATAGCGTGCAAATCCTTGGGCAACATTCATTCTTAAACTTGATATCTTACAACTTAAATAGTATAACACAAACAAAACAGCATTACAGTCCTCGTTTCTGTAACTGATCACGTGGTCAAAGTTCATATTTATCACTACCTTCTTCCACTACCCATTCCATGTTCCCTTTCCCCTCAGCAAGCACTTCAGCTGGCCGTGGTTCTTTGCCTGGTGGGGTGACCCAAATCTTCATTCCTGAAGTCTCAGAGCCATTAGTGGTCCTGCCTGGATTGTGTTGTTGCAGTTTTCCATTGATTTTAATCACAGGGTATGGTGGTACTAATAGACACCCCAGGGGATCTCCTATATTCCAAGAAAACTCTTCTTTACCTCCATTATGTAGTTGCAGTCCTACTTCCTTCCAACGTAACTTGTTTCATCCAATTAATTATATGATTCTATGATTCCAATTGATAAAACTTCATAAAGCACTACTATCATAAATGATAATGATAGCGATGTTCATTGTTGGAAAAGTTTGTGGTGGAGTTAGGAAAGAGTTTACAGAAGAAATTATGTCTAATCTGTTCCTTAAAAGATGCACAGGATTAATTAGACAGAGAGGAGTTGGGAAACACTCTGGAGAAAAGAAATATTGTAAAAAAATGATACTCTTGGAGATGTAAGAAGCTATAATATAGAAACAAGAAGTCTCGTAACCAGTGAAGATGCTGCATGAAAAAGGATAGTGAGGAATAGATTATAGGAAGATGGCAGAGTAGGAAGCTCCTGGAATCAGTTCCTCAATTATCCCCATTGTCCCCATCTCCTCCTCTATTTTGCTGCAATGTTTCACAACCTGGAGAAAATGTTAAGTCTAATGAAAATGCCCACCCAGACCTTAAACCCAGATACCTGGAACAAGTAGCCCCAAATACTAATCAAGAAAGGAATTTTCTGTGGCAGGGCACACTCAAAAAGATATATACCACACTCAAAAAGCCTAAATTTACCTCTCTTCTCAGGTGCAAAGGGATTGGCAGGGTAAGGAGCTTTCATCTCAAGCCATGACCTGAGCATTTTGACCATGTATTAGTTAGGGTTCTCTAGAGAAACAGAATCAACAGGGAACACTTGCAAATATAAAATTTATGAAAGTGTCTCACGTGACTGTAGGAATGCAGAGTCCAAAATCCACAGGGCAGGCTGCGAAGCTGATGACTCCAATGAATGGCCTGGATGAACTCCACAGGAGAGGCTCACCAGCCGAACAGGTACCACAACTTGGCCAAGTTGACACCTGTCCCTAACCATGACACTAAGTGATTAAGAATTCTCCAGTATCTTTTACAACTGGTACGGGTTTTAAAATATGAGCCTTTTCTTGCTTGTGACCTTTCTCAATTCCTATTAGAAAGGGTACTTGCTAATCAGAGAACAGGGCAATTTCTATTTTGGCATCTTTGATCAGAAGTGCAAAAATCCTGCTGTCTCAGTACAATTTGGTGTCATCCTTGAAGCATCCTGCTGTGTAGGCATAAGCCACATGAAAGTGCTTTCTAAGCAGGTTAAAGCACGCAATAAGTTAAAAACTTTAAATAGTTTAATCAAACTGAATGCAATGAAGCTAATCAGAGCCAAAGGGAAGGAAGCCATGCACACCTGTCTAAAATAGAATGCTTACCATGAAGACTTCTCTGACCTACAGTCACCTCTGAACCCATGTATAATCCTCTCAAAACTCTACAGTGAAAAATGCAAATACATAGATTCCAAAATGAAGCCTTTGTGGTTGATGTATAACAAAATGGTGTTTGGTGAGGATTTAGTTGGAGTGATTTTTAAAAACAGAAGATGACTTAAGACAGGATATGCTGACACTCCAAATGCTGCACTTGATGGATTTATTCTGGAAAGAAGTTGGCCTGGATCTTCGGATGCTACCTTGTGGCTGTTTAATAACAAGAGATTTTTCCGGCCTCACTGAAGTTGTGAGCACCTCTGAAAAAAATTCAGCAGAATAGTAACAATGTAGCTGCTGCAGTAGACTTCAACCAAGGTGCCCTTCAAAATTGGCTTAAAGAAACAATTCTGGGAATGACCTTGAGGAAGTCATTGAGAAGTTTTCTCTGTCCTGTGCTGGCTACTGTGTAACTTCTTATGTCCTTGGGCTTGGTGACCGACATGGTGACATCATGATCAAGAAAACTTGTCAGCTCGTCCACATTGACTTTGAACATATTGTGGGAAACGTCAAGTCTACATTTGGCATTAAAAAGGAGTGAGTGGAGGGGGCCAAGATGGTGGCTTAGTAAGGTGCGCGTGTTTTAGTTCATTCTCCAGAGCAACTGCGAAATAACCAGAAACAGTATAGAACAGCTCCTGGTGCCACGACAGAGACCAGACACACAGTGTACCCCAGTCTGGACCAGCTGGACTGGCTGCGAGTCTCTGGAAGTTCCCTAAGCCGCGTGCAGCTCCCCAAGCTACGGCCGCTGGCGGCTGGCACGCCTCCCTCACAGGCAGCTTCCTGGACCTGCTGCAAGTCTCTGGAAAAGTGAGTTCCCCAAGCCGTGGCAGCTGGCGGCCAAGCCCCTCCCCCACAGGCGGCTTCCCGGACTGGCTGCGAGTCTCCAGAATAGTGAGTTCCCCAAGCTGTGGCAGCCGGCTGCTGGCGCCCCTCCCTCACAGGCAGCTTCCCGGACCAGCTGCGAGTCTCTGGAACAGTGAGTTCCCCAAGCCACAGCGGCCAGCGACTGGCTCTCCTCCCCCACAGGTGACTTCCTGGAGGGAAAGGAAAGAGTCTCCAAAAGTAGCAGGGACTGAGTCCAACCAAACACCAATAGTGGCATTAATAAACAAATTCTGACTACTAAAAATAGGCCCCCAGCTCAGGCAAAACTGATCAAGGCAGAAGTCGCCTATTGGGCTAAATGAAAAAGAGGAAAGGGGATGAAACAGAGCCTTCTGTGGCTGTTTCTATGGAGGCTTGGTTGCCTCTGGACTCAGCGCCGGGATTACACAGGCTGCAACTGCCCCAAACACAGAAACAGGCTGCTTTCAGGGCTGTCTCCCACCTGAACGTTCCCCATGGGAGGGGTGAAAGGCAACTCAGGTGGAATCTCTCTCAAGGATTTCAGATCCCAGGGCTTCGCAATTTGAAGCCATTAAAACCAGCCTACAACCTTTCCTCTGTCTTCATCACGCCCCCAGCAGGGAGAGTCTTCCAAAGTTAAAGGAGCCACAACGTCTTTTGCTGGTGGGACCTGAAGACTGACAAGCACCACATACTGGGAAGGATAAGAAAAACAGAGCCCAGAGACTTCACAGGAAAATCTTTCAACCTGCTGGGTCTCAGACTCAGGGAAAACTGAGGCAGGTGATTCCTTTCCCCTGAAGGAATGCAAGCTTAGTCCAGGAAAACCCGACTGGAGGCTGTAATACCTATGTAGACCCTGCTAAGGGTAGGGAGGGAAAAGGCACCTTACAAGCAGGACAAGAAATAAGAAAATAAGGACTGAAAATTTACCCTCTGTTAAACAAAACTTAAGTTAGAGGTCCAGAAAAAGCTGAACTGAAGGTCAATGAACAGATAGACAACATACTTATCTAGCAAGAAAACCCTAGGTAAGATAAGTGAAAAAAATCTCCAGAATAAACTAATTAAGGTAATTAAATGTCCAGACGCCAGCAAAAGATAACAAATCACACCAGGAAAATTGAAGATATGGCCCAGTCAAAGGAACAAACCAATACTTCAAATGAGATATGGGAGCTGAGACAATTAATTCTGAATATACAAACAGAAATGGAAAACCTCTTCAAAAACCAAATCAATAAATTGAGGGAGGACATGAAGAAGGCAAGGAATGAACAAAAAGAACAAATGGAAAATCTGAAAAAACAAATCACAGAATTTACGGGAATGAAAGATACAGTAGAAGAGATGAAAAAAAATGGAAACCTACAATGGTAGATTTCATGAGACAGAGGTTAGAATTAGTGAACTGGAGGATAGAATATCTGAAATCCAGAAAGGAACAGAAACTATAGGGAAAAGAATGGAAAAATTTGAGCAAGGGCTCAGGGAATTGAATGATAATATGAAGCGCACAAATATATGTGTTGCGGGTTTCCCAGAAGGAGAAGAGAAAGGAAAAGGAGGAGAAAAACTAATGGAAGAAATTATCACTGAAAATTTCCCAACTCTTATGAATGACCTAAAATTACAGAACCAAGAAGTGCAGCACACTCCAAAGAGAATAGATCCAAATAGGTGTTCTCCAAGACACTTACTAGTTAGAATGGCAGAGGTCAAAGAGAAAGAGAGGATCTTGAAAGCAGCAAGAGAAAAGCAATCCAACACATACAAGGGAAACCCAATAAGACTATGTGTAGATTTCTCAGCAGAAACCATGGAAGCAAGAAGACAGTGGGATGATATATTTAAATTACTAAAAGAGAAAAACTGCCAACCAAGAATTCTATATCCAGCAGAATTATCCTTCAAAAATGAGGGAGAAATTAAAACATTTTCAGACAAACTGAGAGAATTTGTGACCAAGAGCCCAGCTCTGCAAGAAATACTAAAGGAAGTACTAGAGACAGATATGAAAAGACAGAAGATAGATGTGTGGAGAAGAGTGTAGAAAGAAGGAAAATCAGATATGATATGTATAATACAAAAGGCAAAATGTAGAGGAAAGTATTACCCAAACAGTAATAACACTAAATGTTAATGGACTGAATTTCCAATCAAAAGACATAGACTGGCAGAATGGATTAAAAAACAGGATCCTTTTATATGCTGTCTACAAGAAGCACATCTTAGACCCAAAGATAAACATAGGTTGAAAGTGAAAGGTTGGGAAAAGATATTTCATGCAAATAACAACCAGAAAAGAGCAAGAGTAGCTATACTAATATCCAACAAATTAGACTTCAAATGTAGAACAGTTAAAAGAGACAAAGCAGGATACTATCTACTAATAAAAGGAACAATTCAACAAGAAGACATAACAATCATAAATATTTATGTACCTACCAGAATGCCCCAAAATACATGAGGCATACCCTGCAAATACTGAAAAAGGAAATAGACATATATACCATAATAGTTGGAGACTTCAATTCCCCACTCTCATCAATGGACAGAACATCTAGACAGAGGATCAATAAAGAAACAGATAATTTGAATATAGCAATAAATGAGTTAGACTTAACAGACATTTAAAGAACATTAAACCCCATAACAGCAGGATACAACTTTTTCTCAAGTACTCATGGATCTTTCTCAAAGATAGACCATAGGCTGGGTCACAAAGCAAGTCTCAACAAATTTAAAAAGATTGAAATCATACACAACACTTTCTCAGATCATAAAGGAATGAAGTTGGAAATCAATAATAGGCAGAGTGCCAGAAAATTGACAAATACACGGAGGCTCAACAACACACTCTTAAACAACCAGTGGGTCAAGGAAGAAATTACAAGAGAAATTAGTAAATATCTCGAGGCAAATGAAAATGAAAACACAACATATCAAAACCTATGGGATGCAACAAAGGCAGTGCTAAGAGGGAAATTTATTGCCATACATGCCTATATCAAAAAAGAAGAAAGGGCAAAAATTCGGGAATTAAGTGTCCACTTGGCAGAACTGGAGAAAGAACAGCAAACTAACCTCACAGCAAGCAAAAGGAAAGAAACAACAAAGATTAGAGCACAAATAAATGAAATTGAGAACATGAAAACAATAGAGAAAATCAATAAGACTAGAAGTTGGTTCTATGAGAAAATCAACAAGATTAATGGGCCCTTAGCAAGATTGACAAAAAGAAGAAGAGAGAGGACACAAATAAATATGATCAGAAATGGAAGAGGAGACATAATCACTGACCTCACAGAAATAAAGGAGGCAATAACAGGATACTATGAACAACTTTATGCTAAAAAATACAACAATGTAGATGAAATGGACAAGTTCCTAGAAAGGCATGAACAACCAACTTTGACTCAAGAAGAAACTAATCACAAGTAAATCTCAACAAACCAATCACAAGTAAAGAAATTGAATCAGTCATTCAAAAGCTTCCCAAAAAGAAAAGTCCAGGACCAGAGGGATTCACATGTGAATTCTACCAAACATTCCAGAAAGAATTAGTACCAACCCTGCTCAAACTCTTCAAAAAAATTCAAGTGGAGGGAGAGCTACCTAATTCATTCTATGAAGCCAACATCACCCTCATACCAAAACCAGGCAAAGATATTACAAAAAAAGAAAACTACAGACCAATCTCTCAAATGACTATACATGCAAAAATCCTCAACAAAATTCCAGCAAATCGAATCCAGCAACACATCAAAAGAATTATACATCATGACCAAGTAGAATTCATCCCAGGTATGCAAGAGTGGTTCAACATAAGAAAATCAATTAATGTAATACACCATATCAACAAATCAAAGCAGAAAAATCACATGATCATCTCAATTGATACAGAGAAGGCATTTGACAAGATTCAACATCCTTTCCTGTTGAAAACACTTCAAAAGATAGGAATACAAGGGAACTTCCTTAAAATGATAAAGGGAATATATGAAAAACCCACAGCTAATATCATTCTCAATGGGGAAAAATTGAAAACTTCCCCCTAAGATCAGGAACAAGACATGGATTTCCACTATCATCACTGTTATTCAACATCGTGTTGGAAGTTCTAGCCAGAGCAATTAGACAAGAAAAAGAAATACAAGGCATCAAAATTGGAAAGGAAGAAATACAACTATCACTGTTTGCAGATGATATGATACTATACATCAAAAACCCTGAAAAATCCACAGTAAAACTACTAGAGCTAATAAACGAGTACAGAAAAGTAGCAGGTTACAAGATCAACATTCAAAAATCTGTAGCATTTCTATACACTAGCAATGAACAAGCTGAGGGGGAAATCAAGAAATGAATTCCATTTACAATTGTAACTTAAACAATAAAATACTTAGGAATAAATTTAACTTAAGAGACAAAAGACCTATACAAAGAAATCTACAAGAAACTTTTAAAAGAAATCACGAAAGACCTAAATAGATGGAAGGGCATACCATGTTCATGGATTGGAAGACTAAATATAGTTAAAATGTCAATTCTACCTAAATTGATTTACAGATTCAATGCAATACCAATCAAAATCTCAACAACTTACTTTTCAGAAATAGAAAAACCAATGAGCAAATTTATCTGGAAGGGCAGGGTGCCCTGAATTGCTAAAAGTATTTTGAGGGAAAAAAACGAAGCTGGAGGTCTCACGCTGCCAGACTTTAAGGCATATTATAAAGCCACATTGGTCAAAACAGCATGGTACTGGCATAAAGATAGATATATTGATCAATGGAATCGAATAGAATGTTCAGATATAGACCCTCTCATCTATGGACATTTGATCTTTGATAAGGCAGTCAAGCCAACTCACCTGGGACAGAACAGTCTCTTCAATAAATGGTGCCTAGAGAACTGGATATCCATATGCAAAAGAATGAAAGAGGACCCGTATCTCACACCTTATACAAAAGTTAACTCAAAAATGGATCAAAGATCTAAACTTTAGGTCTAAGACCATAAAAAAGTTAGAGGAAAATGTAGGGAGATATCTTATGAATCTTATAATTGGAGGCAGTTTTACGGACCTTAAACCTAAAGCAAGAGCACTGAAGAAATAAATAAATAAATGGGAATTCCTCAAAATTAAACACTTTTGTGCATCAAAGAACTTCATCAAGAAAGTAAAAAGACAGCGTACACAATGGGAGACAATATTTGGAAATGACATATCAGATAAAGGTCTAGTATCCAGAATTTATAAAGAGATTGTTCAACTCAACAACAAAAAAGCAGCCAATCCAATTACAAAATGGGAAAAAGACTTGAACAGACACTTCTCAGAAGAGGAAATACAAATAGCCAAAAGGCGCATAAAGAGATGCTCAATGTCCCTGGCCATTAGAGAAATGCAAATGAAAACCACAATGAGGTATCATCTCACACCCACCAGAATGGCCATTATCAGCAAAGCAGAAAACGACAAGTGCTGGAGAGGATGTGGAGAAAGAGGCACACTTATCCACTGTTGGTGGGAATTTCAAATGGTGCAACCACTGTGGAAGGCAGTTTGGTGGTTCCTCAAAAAGCTGAATATAGAATTGCCATATGACCCAGCAATACCATTGCTATGTATCTACTCAGAGGACTTAAGGGCAAAGACACAAATGGACATTTGCACACCAATGTTTATAGCAGCATTATTTACAATTGCAAAGAGATGGAAACATCCAAAATTTCCATCAACAGACGAGTGGCTAAACAAACTGTGGTCTATACATACGATGGAATATTATGCAGCTCTAAGACAGAATAAACTTATGAAGTATGTAACAACATGGATGGACCTAGAGAACTTTATGCTGAGTGAGACTAGCCAAAACCTAAAAGATAAATACTGTATGGTCTCACTGATATGAACTGACATTAGTGAATAAACTTGGAATATGTCATTGGTAACAGAGACCATCAGGAGATAGAAATAGGGTAAGATAGTGGGTAATTGGAGCTGAAGGGATACAGTCTGTGCAACAGGACTGGATACAAAAACTCAGAAATGGACAGCGCAATACTACCTAATTGTAATGTAATTATGTTAAAACATTGAATGAAGCTGCATGTGAGAATGATAGAGGGAGGAGGGCTGGGGACATAAATGTAATCAGAAAGAAAGATAGATGTTAAAGATTGAGATGGTATAATCTAGGAATGCCTAGAGTGTATAATAATAGTGAAATGTACAATGTAAAAATTTTAAAAATGTTTTTGCATGAGAAAGAATAAAGGATTGTCATTATTGCAGGGTGCTGAAAATAGATGATATCTAATATTTTAAAATGTCACCTTATGTGTGAGACCAAAGCAAAAAATGTTTATTTATTACAAAATTTAGATTTTGACTAGAGCATTTCCTAATATAACTAATGTAGATAGTTTGAATGAATGTCATAAGTACTTGGAATCTCAGGTAGCACATGAGGTTTTTTTGGTTTGTCCAGAGTGATCCCACGATGAATCCCAGAATGATTTGATCAGTGACTGGAAAAGTATTTGCAAGTGCCCTTCGGGGAATGGTGAGTGGGGAGGAATTCAACCTCCCCAAGTTGAATTCTTGATATTCTCACAAACAGTGTGGACAACCAAAGCTATAGGCTGAGCCCCCAGTCTTGGGATTTGTTCACATGAAACTTAAACCCACAAAAGATAGGTCAAGTTTACTTAAAATTTAGGCCTAAGAGTCACCCCCAAGAGAGCCTCTTTTGTTGCTCAAATGTGGCCTTTCTCTCCAGCCAATATGATGAGCAGTCTCACCACCCTTCCCCTCTCTGTGTGGGACATGACTCCTAGGGGTGTGGACCTTCCTGGCAACGTGGAACAAAGATCCTGGAATGAGCTGAGACTCAGCATCAAAGGACTGAGAAAAACCCTAGAATGAGCTGAGAATTAGCATCAAGAGACTGAGAGAACCTTCTAGACCAAAAGGGGGAAGAGTAAAATGAGGCAAAGTGTCAATGGCTGAGAGATTCCAAACAGAGTAGAGAGGTTATCCTGGAGGTTATTCTTACGCATTAAGTAGATATCACCTTGTTGTTCAAGATGTAGTGGAGAGGCTGGGGGGAATTGCCTGAAAATGTAGTGCTGTGTTCCAGAAGCCATGTTTCCTGATGATGATTGAACAATGATATAGCTTTCACAATGAGACTCTGAATGTGAAAATCTTATGTCTGATGCTCCTTTTAGCTACTATATCAACAGAAGAGTAGAACATATGGAATAAAAATAAATAACAGGGGGAACCAGATGTTAAAATAAATTCAGTTTGAAATAGTGGTAGGTGAAGGTGAGGGGTAAGGGGTATGGTACATATAGTTTTTTTTCTCTCTATTATTGTTTTATTTCTTTTTCTGTTGTCTTTTTATTTCTTTTTCTAAATCCATGCAAATGTACTAAGAAATGATGAATATGCAACTATGTGATGATATTAAGAATTACTGATTGTATATGTAGAATGGAATGATTTCTAAATGTTTTGTTAGTTAATTTTTTTAATTAATAAAAAAGGAGTGAGTGCCTCTTACTCTTATCTATTATTCCATTTATGTCATTCAACAAGGAAAAACAGGAAACAGAAAAGTGTGGCTGTTTCTGCCGGTGTTGTGAGGACACATTTCTGATTTGTGACAGTATGTGAATCTCTTCATCACTCTGCACTGATGTTGACTGTTGGGCTTCCTTAGCTTATGCCAATCAAGGATACACAATATCTCAAAGCTCTCTTGCCTTAGGGAAGAGTGAAGAAGAAAACCTCAAGCAATTTAAGCAAAAATTTGATGAGGTGGTCAGGGAAAGCTGGACTACTAAATTGAATTGGATGGCCCACACAGTTGGAAACATTACAGAGCTTAACGACCAGCCTTTGCTCCTAATGTATTTGCTATTTTCATTGAGTTTTCATTTTGCTTTCATTCTCCACTTGCACTAAATTGAAGATGATTCTGCAAGAGATGTTATAAAGGAAATGAAATCCTGGAAGTCAGAGTGAAAACAAGAACAAGGCATCCCACCAAATCTAATCTGAACAACCTCTGATGAACACCTCTGTTTTTTTTAATGTTTGACCAAAACTCATAATGAAAACTGCCAGCATTATAGATAATCATTTCCTGCATGCTTTGCATACCAGGAATGCTACTAGAGATGTTTTATCTGTGTGTGTGTGTGTGTGTGTGTGTTTAATGTGTTTGGTAATTTAAAAAAAAGGTGTAAATACTTTTTTTCAATATTGTAATCAAGTGTTATCAGTCATCCAATTTATACACACTTGGGGCTGGTGACTTTTCTTACTTTCCAAACACGGCTTAAAAGAAAGCTATCATTCTTTCCTTTCAAAATTGGGTAAATTAAAACTTATGATATAATTTGAAATTATGATTCTTTTTCAAAATAACTATTTTAAACCTATGGGGGAAAATGTCATTAGATAGCAAAAAGAAAAGGCAAATAAATTAAAAACTGAGATAAATTATGAAGAAAAATAAGGATCACTTGTAAGACAATAGGGAAAGTTAGAAGGTTGATAAATTTGTTAAGATGTATGATGTATGTATTACATTCAGAGCCATTTTCACTACATCTCTATCTGAAAATGATCTTTTGTTTGTTCTTTGTTGAAATGGGTGTGGATTATAATTTTTAAATCAGTTGATACAAATCACCCATTCTAATAGAATGAAATATATTCATATATAAAATATCTCTCAACCTAAAACTTAACCTGTGAGAAATGTAATCAGACAAAATCATTGGGAATAATCTTATGTTAGCAGAAGGAAGATGAACAACCTGGCTAGTCACATATCAAAATATGGTGTTCCTTTAACAATATGAGGATATATAGGTTGGAACAAAGTGCAGACAAGTCAAAAGATGAATATTGGAAAAATCAGATGGCCAGTCCTCAAAAGGGTAGACTGGCATAAGGATTCTGTTTTTCCTCTTGTGATGGCAAGAATAGACTAGCTGGAAAGATGGACATTAATCTAACAAAACCTGATATCATTCAATATTGAATAATTCCTTGTTCAGTGAAGTTCTCATCATTGATTGACCTACCAAAACCTCCTGATAATGAAAGAATGAGTTCAACCTATGTGGAAGTTCTTCCACTGGATGGATAATCTTTGTGACAAATTAATACATTGGCAAATTAATGTACATTTCCCATCTGGTATCAATATATTTAGTGGCAATCAGTACTTCTTTTTATAAACGACTCTGTGACACTGAAAAAGACTCAATCTTGAAGCCAAAACCATCATCAATTCATAAAAGTAATGTATCCTAAGGGACAGCCATTAGTTTTTTCCTGGAGGCGTTTCTACACCACATCTTAACTTCAACCATAGAAAGCAAAATAATTTATCAGTTAAGGTTTGAAAAGAACAAGGTTATTTTAATTGTGACACCTGAACAGTAACATACTTGAAAACTTACAATATTGGTATAATAGAAAGTTAATGTTACTTCATGAAACATCTGTCAATCAAGAAATTTTTCTATAAATAATGAATTCACTACATAGTTTCCTCATTGCCATCTTAATGTCTTTGTTCCTGAATGTATAAATAAATGGATTCAAAACAGGGGTGAGAACTGAGTCAAAAATGGCAAGGAATTTATCTAGGTGTGAAGTGGGGTGAGGCCAGATATAAACAAAAATGCAAGGGCCAAAGAACAAAATCACCACCATGATGTGAGATGATAAAGTAGAGAGGGCCTTAGACGAGTCCCCTGCAGAGTGTTTGTAAACAGTGACCAGTATAAAAATGTAGGAGATTATCAATGTGAAGAATGATCCCAGTGATACAAATCCACTGTTAGCTATGACCATGAAGTCTAGTCTATAGGTGTCTATGCAGGCAAGTTTAATGATCCAGGGAAGGTCACAGTAAAAGCTTTCCAACACATTCGGGCCACAGAATGGCAATTTTATAACAAAAATCAGTTGAATCACAGAATGGATCAAGCCAATTATCCATGCAGCAACTAGAAGAAAAGTACACATTTTGGGGCTCATAATAGTCAAGTAGTGGAGAGGCTTACATATGGCAATATACCTGTCAAAGGCCATGGCTATGAGCAGCACCATCTCTGTACCAGCAATGATGTGAATGAAGAAGATCTGAGTAATGCAGCCTCCAAAGGAGATGATTTTGTGCTTTCTGAAAAGGTCATAAATCATCCTGGGGGCAGTGACAGAAGAAACACCCAAGTCAATGAAGGAGAGATTGGCCAACAGAAAGTACATAGGGCAGTGTAAGTGAGAGTCACTGGTCACTGTGAACACAATGAGGGCGTTTCCCATCATGCTTGCCACATAAAAAATGGAGGAGAACCCTAAAAGGATAATTTAGATATCCCAGGAGTCAGATATTCCCAGGAACACAAATTCTGACACCTCAGTGTGATTTGCTTCATCCATTGATGTATCAGCTGGGTGCCTCCAATGTAACCAGATACAAGAAAATGGGGCAGAAACTAAAAAGAGAGTGATAATAACATCACATAATGATTAATTATTCAGGTACATTCATATTGTGAAACTCTATACCCTCTCAATTCCTTCTCAAGGTCACATAATCACTAAATAAGCATGTTACTTTTGATCATCTTAACAGTTGAGTCACTTCCACTTGCAATAACCCATCATCATGGCATCCTGTGATTATCCTCTGTCTATAAACAAGACAATTTAAGAAATATGGAAACATATACTTGCATGGAACAAACTGAAGGATCAGGGAAGTAATGCATTATAAAACAAAAAAGAAGTATCAGGTGGAGATTACCTCATTTCCCAGAATTCACAGGATCTATTACTGAATTGCCCATAGAATATTCTTCAGTCATTCAAGTTGTATCTCCTCTTAGCCTCACCTTATTTCAGGCACATAGTAAGTCTTTTGTAGTCATTCTCATATCACTATGCACAAGCACATTTGTAGTTCCTCCAAAGCCCAGAGAATAGGGGTGATTATAACACAACCTATTGTGGGACACTGAAGTGACTCCAGAGAATGACAGGACCAAGGCAAGAGTAAAAAGTAATTGAGCACCCAGGATATTTTTGTGGGCTCCCAGAATATTAAATGTTAGTACAGGTAAGGTGGTTCTCAGCCATACAGGACAAAGGTGTGCAAGATGGGGCTGGGGTTCTGTAGAAAGTCAAGAATATTAAGAAGTCCTATGTATTTCTTTGTTCAGACTCTTGGCAGTTCCTGATGTTTTTAAACCTTGGCTATAGATAATGGAAACCTAAGATTTTACAGTTTGCTTGAGATAAAGAAATGCACACTAACGTCATATTTAGTATATAGCCACTGAGCTCTTTTGTCCCTTAATCCTTCTGTTTTAGCCTCTCTTAACTCATCTCTCTGTTTTAAGCCATCCAAAGTCAAGTCTGACATTTTTGCTGACACAAATCCTGGCTGCTATAGGAGTTTTATTCTGATCTATTTCTGTAAACAATACCAGATGGAAGATACAATTTTCTGCCTGTGGATCAAACATTTTTGTTTCTCAAGCCCTCTTCCTCCCACAACATTTGGGCATATTGTTAATAAAAGTAAAGTGAGTTGAGGAAAGAGGGAGTGTGGAGTGAAAACAGTAGAGGGCTTATAAAATAAAAGTACATGAGTGCATAAGAACCCTTAGACTTGAAACTGAAAGGATAGGATGTGAGAAACTGAACATTAGAAATAAACCAAATTCAATGTTTTGCCCTTTGATATTAGTGCTTATATTCATAAACATACACACATACACACATCTCAGATGTATGTGATGGTTGAAATCTATCATAAAGCTATTACCACAGAACCTCCCAGATAATATCTATTCCTTGATGCTAGCTTACAAATGAGATGATGAGGACATAACCAGCATCTAGGTTTCCCGGTCCAGATATAGTTTCAGATTTTACATACAAGAAAAGTAATAAAGTGAGGAAATTCTAGAACTACTTGGTCCAATAGTGTAACCTCTAGTCACAAAGAATTATTTAATAAAACAAAAAATCCATTTCTTTAATTATACTAGTACATTTCAGGTGCTCAATAGTCACAGGTGGTAAATAGTTATTTATTGAACAGTGCACTATTGAATAGTTCCAATTACTACCCACATTTTAAAGGTTAACCAAAATCCCATTTCCTCCATGAAAATATGCCCATTAACTGCACTTCATATTAACCTCTTCCCAGTTTTTCCTACAAGTCAAGAGACTCAAAATTTAATTGGAAAATATAATTTCTCACATAACAAATAAACCTCAAAATGGCACAATGGGAGAATTTCCAGGGATTTGTAAGGTACAATGGGAAGAGAGAAATTTAAGTTACAAGAGGAAAAGAGAAATGATTTGTTTCCTTAACTAGAGAATATTTTTTGCTACAATTCATCATTACTTGATGGTTTCAGTTTTTCAATTCTATCTTCTCAAATATAAATATAAATTGGAGGAGTATAAGGACTGTTTCTTCTGACTTTTTTTTCCTCAAATGGAGAGTGAATTAAATTGTAAAGTTTTCTTGATTGTTTGGTTAATACAATTTCCAGAGGCAAGGCCATTTCTTCCAGTCCATAATGTTCTACAGTTCCTATTTTTCTAGTTTATCATCTTTTTTGTTTGTTTGTTTGTTTGTTTATCATTTTTTTAAATTAAGTCCAACATTTATAAAGGAAGTTTCCACATTGACCCTATGTTAACACATTTCCCAACCACTTCCAAAAAGATAATGCATAATATTCCTGCTATAAATTTCCAGTTAGAGTTTAAGGGAACCTCTCTTCAAGGTTTATATACTCATGATTTTACCTGATGAAATCTTAGGCCCAAATGAAAAACATGTAAAGGGGAAGAGAGAGACCCAGAGAGACAAAGAAAGATAGCAGACAGAGAGTGAGGGGAAAAAAATAGTTCCAAAATCAGCATGGAAAAATAATTCCATAAAAACTTATGCAAGTTATCTTTTCCAGGCTTCATGATATGATTAGTAATACCTCCAATACCCTTCTTAAATGCAAAGAAGAAAATACAAATGATCTTTCACCAGATTTTAAAGGTTTCTGAAATAAGTAATGATAGAATTTAGAAGCTGTCACAATATATAATAAAAATTAGCATATTTGATCTTAATAACCACCTGTTGTGGACAAAGGACTGGTATTTGTCAGATAGTATAATTATTTTTATTTATAGATGAGAAGTCTCAAGGCAGAGATATTGATAACTTACCCCCAAACAATAAGCCTAATAATGGGACCAAAAATCGGTCTTCTGATCCATATTCAGTGCAGTTTTCATGGCATCATGCAACTATGATTATTTTCTCATTAACTAAAACAATTATTTATATTATGAACTTTACTGAAGAATTTCATTTTGCTCAGAAGAATAGTCAATTCTATATTCATAAATATTTAACACAAGATTTCACAGCTAATAGCAGCAGAGCCAAGATTATTATCCACACATTTTTACTAAAATTTGGAGGGGTGATAATAATGATAATGGGAAAGAACCAAAATACATCAAAGTTATGGTGTCAGTAAAAGTGTATTCATCATCATCATAACATATTACTATTTTTTCATATTGTCTACACTTATAAAGCCCAGGTTTTATGTGCTGTGACATGATACAAAGGAGAAAGAATATCAGAAAACTAAAAGGTGAGCAGTGCAATGGTGACTCAGTGGCGGAAATCTTGCCTGCCATGTCAGAGACCAGGTTTGATTACCAATGCCTACCCATGCAAAAATAAATAAATAAATTAATTAATTAATTAAAAATACGAGGTGTCTTTCACTTATGATACCAAGTGTTCAAAGAGGACAAGACTAGGAAAAATGCGTAGATTTATTGCCTGACATGAAAAAAGAGCAACAGAAATCAAATTCTAGAGAGATAACCAAGATTGTAAGAAGGTAGTGAACGGTGACAGACGTAAATAACAAGATTACGTATGATGATTAATTTCAATAATGTAGGTGATAGGTTATTTTTTAAAAAAAGAAACTGTTAAAAAGTATTCAAAAACTGTTTAGAAACAGTTGAGATAAACAAAACTATTTCCAACCAACTGTGAGAATTCTTTTAAGATGAAGAAAAGCTTGCAGGACTATTACTGTGATGCAATTCAGAAATGTTCAGGAACTCAATACATAGAACTTAAGAATAGGACTTTTGTCCACCATATGAGTGGAATGGAGAACGATAAAAAGACAAAGATCCTTGTAGGCTAGAGATGACACTGAAATTGTCTGACTAGATCACATGCTGGGGAATATAGCAAATGAAGCCAAAATTAAGCAGGTATATGGAGAAAATAAGAAGCATTTCAGATCTTCAAAGCAAGTAGAGTAATTCTAAAACTATGGTGACAATTCTTTCTCCCATATTTTGACTCTCAAATATGGATCCTCATTAAAAATCAACCAAACTTTCTTTCTTATGCTCTTTCTTCATACAATTGCCCCAAATCTCCCTTCCTGTGAAACTTATGTTCCTTCTGTTACGTCCTACATCTGTGGAAACATAAGAAAGTGTTCTTCTTGAGATAGAGTGTAGTGTGCTATCTCTTCAGCCCCTTATCACTACCACCACCTACCTAATCTATGAAAAGATCTCAGATAGCAGCACGATCAGGAAGTCAGAGAAGTTCCTTAAATTAACTAGGCTCCTCTGCACAAGAATTTCTCCTCTCTCATCACCCACCCTCCCTAAGACAAGAAGCTATATACAACACTGCCATTTGAAGAGAGGTCACTATTTGCTACAATAGAAGGTGATGACAGAATGACACTTTAAAGCTCTGGGATCCTCAGACTGAGATCATCAGACCAAGGGAATTGTCTCAGAGGATTGTCAGGGGATAGATGGATTCATACTTCCGTATGAAAAAATAAATATTTACTTTTTCATTTATATCTTAATTTAGATCTTATTTTATCTATGATCAGGGAATTCCTAATGAAAGGGAAAATGTATTTTTAAATTTTTCCATAGAAGAAATTCCAAACCATTCTTGAAAAAAATTGGTTGTAGAACTTAGAAAATTCTGACATACTTGTCACTTAAAGCCCTTTGTGTGTTCAAAGGCCCAAACAATGGTTAAGAGCAGGAAGTATGAGACAATAAACATCTTGACCATAATGTCATGAGAGACCCTGACCCACTCAGCTAAAAAGCTTTTAGATTCCTGATCCACAGAAACTATATGAGGAAACTATATGTTTGTTGTTTTGAGGTTATTTAATACATACCAGCTAAATGGCTGGGTTCCCAAAACAGAGGATTTGTATCAAGGCTTTAGTCAGGTTTTAAGAAGGAATGATTTTGGAAATGTTCAAAATCACTGTCTAAAATACTTTATGAGACCCTATAATTTGCTGAATTACCTTTATATTAATAGACGTAGGGAAGTTTAGACGGGTTTGTAGTAGCCAGATGTAAGAAGTTTAATTCCTTGAGATGGCACCATAAATAACGACTATTTTACAAACAAAATTACAATTTTTCTGATTTCTGATTTCAGTCCCAACATGTAAAGAGCTTGCAAATTGTCACTCCCAACTCTACAACAAGAAAAGTGCTGAGGGGACTGAAAATCAATGACTTGGCATCTATTAACCAATACATAATTTGGCTTTCAACAAAAAAAAATTATAAGGCATAATAAAGGGTAAGGTTATACCTTCAAAACAGCAAGCTGTTGATACAAGGACATATAAATATATATAAATCAATGAAATTGCACAGAATATCAACTCTCACATTTATGGCCATCTGAGTTTTGACAAGGTGGCAAAGACAACTCAATTGAGAAAGAACAGTCTCCAACAAATGGTGCTGAGAAAACTGGTGTTCTGTTTCCAAAAACAGTGAAGGATGACCCCTACCTCACACCATATACAAAAAAATCAAGTCAACGTGGATCAAAGACCTAAATATAAGAGCTAGCACTATCAAACTCATTGAAGAAAACATAGGGAAGCATCTTCAGGACCTTGTGTTAGGCAATGATTGCTTAGACTTTATACCCAAAGCACAAGAAACAAACAAAAAAAAACATATAAATGGAACCTCATCAAAATTAAAAGTTTTGTGCCTCAAAGGACTTTATCTTGAAAGTAAAATGACAACCTATAAACTGGGGAAAAAAATTGGAAACTACATATCTGAAAATGTTCAATAACCAGAAAATATAAATAAGTCTTTCAATGCATGAACAAAAAGACAAATAACTCGATTTAAAAAATGAGCAAGGGTGGTTCAAAGGTGGCTCAGTGGAAGAATTCTTGCCTGCCATGCCAGAGATCTGGGTTTGATTCCTGGAGCCTGCCCATGCCAGAAAAAAAAATAAGCAAAAGATATGAGTAGACATTTCTCCAGAAAGATATGCAAATTGTCATAAAGCAAGCAAAAGGATGCTCAACATCATTAGCCATTAGGAAAATACAAATCAATACCACAATGAGATACCATTTCACAACCAATTAGAATGGCTGCTATTAATAAAAAAAATAACAAGTACTGGAGAGGATGTGGAAAAACAGGAACATTTAAGCACTGCTGGTGAGAATTTAAAATGCAGCCACTGTAGAAAATGGTTTGGCAGTTCCTCAGAAAGTTAGGTATAGAATTACCATATGGAAATCCCACTTCTATTATATAGCCAAAAGAAGTAAAAGGGGGGTCTCAAACAGATATTTGCACAGCAATGTTCATAGTGACATTATTCACAACTGCCAAAATATGGGATTAACTCAAGTGTCTATGGATATAAACTCATTCAAATGTGGTATATACACACAATTAAATATTATTCAGTCACAAAAGGAATGAAGTACTGATAAATACAACACCATGGATGAACCTTGAAGAGATCATGTTGAGTAGAATAAGCCAGACAAAAAAGGACAAATATTGTATAATCTCACTGATAAGAAATAATTAGAATAAACAAAGTCTAAGAGGAAAAGTCTAGAATGTAAATTACCAAGGGACAGGGTGGAAGTAGGGCATAGGGAGTCACTGTTTAAAACATACAGAATTCTCATTTGGTGGTGATGATTAGCAGCATATAATTATATATTAAATGAGGTCAAGAGGAGAACTATTAGGTTACATATATGGTACAAAAATCTGTTTTTTTTTTAAATCCATGGAACTACACTACACAGTGAACCCTAATTAAACCATGGATTAGTATTAATAGTATTAATAAAGATGTGCTTTCATCAACTGAAGCAAATGTACCACACTAAAGCGATGTGTTACTAATAAGATAGTATATGAGAAACGTGTATTCTATGCATGATTGTTATGTTAACCCACAACATATCCAATAAAAAACAAATTAGGCAAATAAGTTCTACAGATGACATTTATTTGTATAAATATTTTCAGAAACCATGCATACTGTTACCACATAACTCAAGTATATTGTTGTAACCCAGAAAGGAATTCATATTATAAGTGAACACTTTTTGCCTTATTTCCACCAAAGTAGTTTATTATGAAATTAGTATTAGACACAAAGCACCATATACAAAGTTGAACTTCTTTGATTCTTAAAAGATTAATTGTTCCCAATATAAAATTAATAACTTAGGATGTCTTTATAAATATTTTAATTCCTTATTTTGAATAAAAATGTGTTCTTTTCTATTCTTAATTTTGGCAAATGGTATATTTTTATGAGAGGTTATTAAAAATAATTTCTACTCCATTAACATTGAAAACTTAAAGACACATACCAGTGGTTGTTCTGGAAATTTTTCAAATGGAGGAGAATCCTGTTTCCAGATTTGATACACTATAGAGGAAAGCTTTTGGGTTAATGGGGCAGATGAAGGCAGGATGTTTGTGCAATGGTGTCTCCTAATATCCTTCTGAAAATGCCCTCTTAAGATGTGCAGTGAAGGTAGCAAACTGTCATTCCAGGAAAAGAGGGATAGAGGTGGTGTAGCCTAAAGGGCTCAGGGCATAGAAGAAAAAGTTTCCCAAAACAGAAAAAAGATGATTTGAAAATGCAAAAGAAATGGATATCTAGAAACTAATCTCATTGTTTGTTCAGTCTCATTGTAACAGTAACTTTTAAATATAATCTTAAAACTGTTAAACTAGAAATTGTAAATTAGCCTTAGAATGTAGCCTTTAAAACAGCCTTTGAATATAACTTGAAAGCTGGAAAATGGCTGTTAATGGGAGCTCCTAGCCTCAAAAAGGAGCAATATGTAAATGTAAAGTCTGCACCAGACCTGAGTAAGTTAATGTAAATGTAAAGTCTGTATCCAGACCTCCCAGGTATGAATAAACTCTCATCTATCTCCCTCAACTGGGAGGCACCTTTCCCGGGTGTCACAGGATGTCAATCCTGAAGGAAATGTGAAATAATTAAGATAAACAATTGAAGTTTTCCAGACCTCTCTTACCTGTTAACTAGATGAGTATCTCTCTTTGTCTCTGATAAAAGCCAATTGAACATTCAGTTCAGGGAGGATGATTTGGGAAATCACTCCATTCTTCCTGCCAAAATAAATAAATGTCTTTTTTCTCCTCAGCCCCCATCAGTGGGACCTCTGTCAGTGGTGCAGAGTGATGAACTCAGATTTGGAAAGTGCCCCTTCTACATCACAGCCAGTCTATAATCCTGACAGATAGTACCATAGTTCCCCAGGCTGCATAAAGAAGCAAAAAGGCAAGCATTGTCCATAAAAAAAGCTTACTCCTCCCCCCACTCCCATGGGTTTGACTTTGTTTTTTTAATCTTTTGGTTCTTTACCCAAACAAAGTCATTATAACTGTTCTTGTAATTGTCTTTCAATCATCATTTCTTTCTTATTCCTAATAATTTCATATTTAAAGATCTATGAACATCATTTCAAAGTCTGACATATCAAAGAAAATGTAATAGGAAATTATTATTTGATGATTTGTTTGAGGTGTCTAAAATGCATACATATAAAGTACAATTTAGATACATATCATACTTGGATAATATGTATGGGAAAGACTGGAGAAAGGAGAAGGCTATATTACATCCTGATGAAGAGAAGAGCAGAGGTTATAAAGTCCTGAATGTTTTATACCAATTTGTTTGATGCCTTGGGCAAGCTGTTTAACTTTCTTTATATGCTACAGTTTCTTTGTTTTAAAAAATGATGATATTGGCATATGCCTTTTCTCTGTCTCATACAATTCTTCTTCAATGACATAAGATCAGCTAATGTACCACTTATCCAGCCATCGTGCTCCCAGCCCTAGATATTGAAAAAAAAGTAAGGAAAAAACAATCTGAAAAGACAAAATAGACATCAGAACCATCTTATTTATTACTCATATTTGGGAATTATGAGACTTTATTCAAATAATTATTGATTAATATGTTAAGGTCATGATGGAAAAGGGAAAAATATGAAAGAAAAGATAGGTAATATAAGCAGAAATGTAGAAATTCTAGGAGAAATTATTAGATATCAAAAAGACTTGTTAGAAATTAAAAACACTATAACAGAAATGAAGAACGCCTTTGTTGGTTCTTCAGTAGATTTCCAAAGCTAAGGAAAGAATTAGTGAGCATCAATAGAAACATCCCAAACTGAAATACGAACAGAAATAGAGTGGAAAAAACCCAAATAAATGTCCAAGAACCCTGGAACATAGCTGTGATGGACTCAGGTCTCAACTTGGCCAGGTGATGTTGACCCATTTTTCTGTTTCTGTGGATGTAAATCATTAGCATGTCAAATTCATCTATGGTGGCTTACACCTGCAGTTGGCTAAAGGGAGTGCCCACCATAATGAATGACAATTAACTTAATTAGCCGGAGGCATAAAAGAGAGAGATCAGAAGAAAGCTCAGAAGTTCAGCATACCTCATCTCAGCACTCAGACCCAGACTTTGGAGATGCAGAAAGGAATCATCCGAAGGAAAGCCTTCTCATGTGACAGAGAAACCTAGAGGAAGGCCAGTCACATTTCCCCTGAAAAACTGTAAATTTGTAACTAAATAAATCCCCTTATTAAAAGCTAATCCATCATTGGTGTGTTGCACTCTGGCAGCTTTAGCAAACTAAAACAATAATAAGAAGGAATAATAAAAATTTGAAAAGAAAGTGAAAAAAAGAGAGAACAGAGCAGAAAAAATATTTGAAGTAATAAAGAAAAAATTTCAAAATCAATAACAAGACACCAAGCCACAGATCTAGAACTCAGAGAATACTAAGCAGGAAAAATACAAAAGAAAAAAAAAATTATACCTAGACATGTCATATGTAAAGTGAGGTAAACCAAAGATAAAGACAAAATCTTGAAAGAAGCTGGAGGTTAAAAATGACTTACCTATAGAGGAATAAGGATATAACTAAGTCCAATGGTATCATTTATTGCCTGCCATAAATGACTAAGGGCTAATGGAGATGTCTTGTTCTTGGGCATTTCTTTGTTTCTGAAGGAAAGATAGACTTAAAAGTAGGGCACCCCTATGTCTAGTCAATCTGTAAATTTAAAAGAATAATTAGAAATTGGGTGCTACATTCTCCCTCAGAGACCTCTTATCATTCATCAGATTTTTCCTTGTCTTTTATTTCTTTAGCACAAGCACAGCAGTTGTTTTTCGAATATTCTTACCAAAGAGCTTTGATTAGGAGGGATCCAGTAATATATTGAACTGAAAAATAGTTTAATTTGCAAACATTAATTTGATTTGGATCTCAATCTCAAAATGTTCAGCCAAATGTATTAGAATTTGTTTTATTTGCTAAAGTCAAATGCATAACACCAGAAATGAAATGGATTTTATAAAGGGGAATTATTTAGTTATAAAGTTACTAATATCAGAAGGCACATGGCAATGTCTGCTGGCTTCTATCCCTGCTTTATGGTTCAAACAGTTTTCCCAAGTGCATATCCTCTCTGCATCTCCAAACACGTGGATCTGAGCTGGCTCTGAGCTCTTGTCTTCTGACACCTTCTTTTAAGCTTCACTCATGGTGGAAGGCATTTCCTTTAGTCGAATGCAGACATAATCAGCCATAGATGAAATTCACATGCTGATGGCTTAAGTCCACAACAACAGAACAACTGTGAATTATTCTGTCCATCACCTGGCCAAGTTGAACTTGAACCTAACTGCACTTTGGACCACTCACTGTCTAGTGACCATTCCCTTCAGTTAAAGAACTCCCTTTAACATTTCTAATAGGGCAAGTCTAGTGGGGATGAACCCCCTCAGCTTTTGTTTAGCTGGGAATGTCTTAATGTCCCTCTTATTTTGGAAGGAAAGTCCCACTGTATATAAAATTCTTGGCTGGTATTTTTTCTTTCAGCCCACTGCCTTCTTGCCCCCATGATTTTGGATGAGAAATCAGTGCTCAATCTAACTGGAAGTCCCTGCACTTAAAATATTGCTTTCCTCTTGCAACATTCAGAACTCTCTCCTTGTGCTATCACTCAATAGTGTGATCAATATATAATGGGGTGCATTTTTCTTCATGTTTATCCTGTCTGGTGTTCTCTGGGATTCTTCTATGTGAACCATCATTTCTTTTGCTAAGTTTGGAAATTTCTCAGTCATTATTTCTTTGAACATTCCTGCTGCTTCTTTCTCTCTTTGTTCTCTTTCTGGGACTCCCATAACATATGTACCAGTATGCCTGATGGGGCCTCAGAGTTGTCCTAGGATAGTTTCACCTTATGTAATTTTTTTCCTTTCTGCTCCTCAGCATGACTCATTTCAAGGGTCTTGACTTAAGGTTTACTGATTCTTTCTTCTGCCAAGTCCAGTCTGGTCTCTAGTTCTCTGTATTTTGTTTCATCAACTTGAGCATTGTTTTTCTTTTCTTTTAACATGAGTATTTTTAAGATCATTTTTAAGGGTTTTGTTTGGTATGGCCACATTCTGGTGATTATACTAGAAGTCATTGTGCACTTTGGATGGCTTATATGATATGTGAATATATATCAATAAAACTGCTTTCTAAAAAAAGACAACCAACAGAATATTTGGAAAACATATACATGAATTGAGTATAATATCCAGAATATATGAATAACTCCTATAACTCTACAACAAAAAGACAAAAGTGCAATCTATAAAGTGAATAAAGGATTGAATAGTAGTTACTCCAAAAATGTAAAAATGGCCAATAAGCATGTGAAAAAGTGTTTAATATCATTAGCCATAGGGAAATGTAAATGAAAACCAAAATGCAATACCAACTCACACCCACCTAAATGGTTATCATAAAATTAAAAAAAAGATAACAAGGGTTGAAGAGGATATGGAGAAATAAGAATCTTAGAACATGTTTGGTGGGAATATAAAATGGTACATCCACTGCAAAAAACAGTTTGGCAGTTCCTCAAAAAGTTAAACATATAACTATCATAAGTCCTGACAATCCTACTTCTAGATATATACCCAAAGACTTTAAAGAAGGAAATCAGACAGTATTTGTACAACAATGTTCATAGAAGCACTTCACAATAGGCAAAAGATGAAAATAATGCAAACAACTTCAGCAAATGAATAGATAAAATATATTAAATACATGCATATGGAAAAAGATACAGCTGTTAAAAAGAATGAAGTTTGATAAATGCCACTACATGGATGAACTTCGAAGACATCATGTTGAGTGAAATAAGTCAGACACAAAGAGATAGATATTGTGTGATTCCATATAAAAACTTGCTAGAATATACAAATTCATAGAGAGAGAAAGTAGACTAAGGTGTGGAGGGGTAATTGGAAGTTGACACACTATGGGTGAAGGATTTCTCTTTGGGGTGATCAGAAATTTCTGGTACTGGATGGTTGTGAGGGTACCACAACATTGTGAATGTGATTAATCCCACTGAATTGTATGTTTGGGAGTGGTTGAGATGGAAGAGTTTGCTGTATATATGTTTTGGCAATTAAAAAAAAAGACAAAGAGGCAATAACAGCTAAATACAGTACATGATTCTGGAGTGTATACAATAATAGAGGAGAAAAGGCTCAAAATACCTTATTAGAACATACGAGGAAAATTATATATAGACTCTAAGTTTTATATTAATGTTAAATTTCCCAAACTTCATTGCTCTACTTAAGTTGTTTCCATAAGTTAATGCCATTGTTCTCAGGAAAATTATATGGAAGTATTGAGTGTATGAGAAAAATTATGTATGCAACCTATTATCAAGTATAGAAAATAGATGAATAAATGGAAAGACAGATGATAGATGATGATGATAGATAGATAGATTAGAAATATATTGATGACAGATTAGATAGGTAGATATAGATGATAGATAGATGGATGAAGGATATTAGATTTAGGTATAAAAACTGGATTTAGGTGTCTAAGTATGAGATATGCTGGAGTTCTCTGTATAGGTTTTGTCTTATTTTTGCAGCTGTCTTGTAAGTTTGAAATTATTTCAAATAAAGAGTTTTTAAAAAATCAACTCCTTACTCACTAAAATAGTAACAGTGGGATTTCAGAGTTCTGGAACAGTGTAAGCAAGAGTTTTCTGTATTTTCCAAATTTCTTGTATATTCCTTTTAAAATAATAAAAAAAAAGTAAGTGCCCAAGTAGCACTATTAGAGATGAGGAATTGCCAACCAAGTTATACTTGGTAAAAAGAATAACCCAAAGATTGACATTAGCTAGGCCAAATAACAAAGAATAAAGCAAAATTATTGTACAGAGGTTGCTCGTCAACAGGAGGGAAGGAAGATGGGATGGTAGTGAAAATGGATTTTTGCCAGATTGTAAAACTTAAACCCACTTGGTGTTTGGATTTAATTGAAAAATCAATGGAAAGTATCAATATGTATACTAAAGAGTTGAAACTATGCTTATGATTGCCAAAATTTAAATTTACTGCCTGTATCAGTAATGTTAAACAAGCAAACAGAAATATATTTACTAAAGAATAATCAATATAAAGTATACAAAATGATTTGATAACTTATTCTTAAAAATGAATTAGAAATGAGTAATGGCAATATTACACACACCTTTAAATTGCACCTGATGTCAAGAGAATTAAGTAGGAAATTCACATATACTTGATAGGAAAGGGATGGGGCAGGGCTCTAAAAATGTTAGCACTTTTATAAGTTCAAAGCATAATAATAATAAATGCCATAAAACAGAACAGAAAATTAATAATTTTAATTCAATGACTACTCTAGAAATGAAAAATGGGTACCTACAGATCTAGGGATATTCACAACTGTACTCTGAATTACCATCACTAGAAAGCTCTTTCCTTGGCTATGTCTCTGATTTTAGTAGTATATGAATCTGATCAATCAGAGCCATAAAGATAAATCAAAGAGCCTAAAATCAGCTTGCAATTACTCCAACTTTGCTATATCGACATGAAAGAAACCTCTTCCCCATGCAACGGCTTTGACTCACTTCCACTAATGTGTAATGAAAATAAACAGTATTTGTTTCAGTAAAGACCTAAATTCCTTTAGACTGTAAATTTTGTCAAAGTCAAGGTAATGTATAATATTTATTGAACATCTATCGATAATCTCAAGAGCACTATTTTGCACACAGTTGAAAATTTGCTATCATTAGTAGCCAGGCCAATATACACTAATTCTATCATAGTTTCACTTGTAAGCGTCATCATATTTGACTGAACATGGGAGGAACTGTGACTTTCTTTTGTGTGGCTGGCTTTCAGTGCTTGCTTTTAAGTTGGCCGAGCTTGTATGTTGGTCTAAGTTGATCTCATTCTTATTTCTAACAATATTTATCCAATGTAAAAACTGGACCCAATCTGTCCAATATTTATGTCCTCAAGACATATGCAGAGAAATAGAGATTGCATTGTAACCTCCATTCTTAAAGGGCACAGAGACTGCCTGTCAAAGCACCCTAGTATCTCTTGTGTCACCAATTAAGAAGTTGACTCATATTCATTCAATGAATGAGTGTGACATCTGCAGACCATTATCAAAGTGCTCTTACCAAAAAAGACAGCAAAATGTGTAATGATCTATGGCTCAGTGAAGAGACACAGCTCTGCAAGATATGAGAAAAGGCACTGTAATATTTAAGACTAAAAGTAATTGTTGTTAGAATTCTACAGGAGGCCAAGTATGCGTGCAGAGAAATTAACACCAGTGATCACAATTTTGTAGCTCAAAAAATGCCTTTGTCAAGATTCTACATTAAAATCTGTGAAAAATGACAAATTTTTGTATTTTATTTAAGGTTTTTAAATGTATTCTATTATTACATGACAACATTTGTTGTAAAAATATAAAAATTACAGGTAAGGATGGAAGATAAGTGCCCAAAGAGGATAGCTATATTCTTATGAGAGAAAATATCACTATTAACATTTTGCTTATACACATGTATTACTTAAAAATAGATTATATTTTGTTTTATTATCTTCCTTTTCATTTATTAATCTATATTAAGCACGTTTCCATGTTATTAAATTTTAATTCTATAATAATTGTCCAGTATGTACATTATATATTTAGACTGATTAGAATGAATATGTGGCCACAGAACTTAAAGATGATTGCTAAATTTTAACCACAACCAACGAAATTCAGGAAAGAAAGCAGAACAACAAACAAAGATATGGGATGCAAATAGATAATGATATATGATGTTAACAAGGGCACCAAATAGAGGGCAAGACAGCTTGAAAATACTTGCATGGTTATCTTGAGAAAAAATTTACACTATTATTTAAAATGTGTGAAAGCTATTCTTGGCACTATTCTTTGGGACCCATAAAGTAAAGATTAATATAATCGTGGATAGTTCTATCTTTTATATAAAAGTCCTCCTCTCTTTTCAGGTAAGAATCTTACTAATTCTTCAGTGGGAATAAAATAGACCCACTACACCAGTGATAGGAAGTCCGTGAACACTCAAATCCTGAATGATAAAAAGATGGACCCTTCTCCATGGATACTGCTATGAACAGTCAATAGTGTCTTGGAAGTAAGCTTCGATCAAGCCATTTAAATGATGATTCTAAAGATTTTCACCTGACCAAACACTCTCCTCATTACCATCTTCATTTCTCCATTCCTGAATGTATAAATGACTGGATTTAGAAAAGGAGTTAAAATAACATCAAACAGAGCTAGAAATTTATCCAGATGTGTTGAAGGAGATGGCCACATATAGAAAAAAATCAGTGGACCAAAGAATAAAACCACCACAGAAATATGAGCTGACAGAGTAGAAAGAGCTTTGGATGAACCACCAGAGGAGTGTTTCTGAAGACTGGCCAAGATGAAGATGTAAGAAAGGATGAGCAAAAAGAAAGCTCCCAAAGAAATGAACCCACTATTAACAGTCACCATGAACTCCAATCTATAGGTTTCTGCGCAAGCAAGTTTGATGAGCCGAAGTATGTCACAGTAAAAGCTATATAATATATTAGGGCCACAGAAGGGCAAATTTACAATAAAAGCCAACTGGGTCAATGAGTGCATAAGATCAATGGCCCAAGCAACCACTAATATCAAAGTGCACATCCGTGGGGTCATGATTGCCAGGTAGTGGAGAGGCTTACATATGGCCACGTATCTGTCAAAGGCCATGACTATGAGCAGCACCATCTCAGTGTCTCCAACTGCATGGCTAAAGAAGATCTGAGCTAAACAGACTCCAAAGGAGATGGCTTTCTGCTTCTTGAAAAGATCACAAATCATCTTGAGTGCTGCAATGGAACAAAATAGCAGATCAATGATGGAGAGGTTGGCAAGCAGAAAGTACATGGGGGAGTGTAGGTAAGGGTCAGAGGTCACAGTGACCACTGTGAGGAGGTTTCCCATTATACTGGACACATAGAAAAGGCAGGAAAAGCAAAAGAGAAGAAGATGGATCTCCCAGGAATTGGAGAGGCCCAGGAATACAAACTCAGACACTACAGAGTGGTTGGCTCCATTCATTGTTCAAGTGGTATGTTCATTCTCATGTTACCTATAGGAGGAAATAAGAAAATGTAAATTAGTAGTACTATATTAATATCCTCTATAGAAAAAATATTTAAATTATGGTAGCCAAATGCCACCTGATCATTTCATGAAAATCAAATAACAGCTTTTACTATTAATACTATAATTATAGAAGACAAAAATGAGATGTGCTGTGGCCTTGCTAATATGAGGAATGGTGAATGATCTAGAGGACTGATCATACCAAACACATATACTAGACAGATTAAGAGGGCTATACCTACTGCAAAAAGAATTGTAGGTTTCTGTGGCTTTGTTTTTGTTGCTTCAGCCAGAAATTATTTCTCTATTGTATACTTCTCAAAAAATTCATTCTTCAATGTTCAGTTCAAATGGCACCTCTTCAGCCAAAAATCACTCATAACCAACTATACATCCATTTTTACTTACTTTGTTTTGAGTTTATGTACAAGAAACTTATCTAAATACTGGAGATGCTACAAAAAACAAACCAGAAAAAATGACTATCTTTATTGATTTGCATTCTGTCAGAGAAGGACAGGCAATTAAACAATAATAAAGATGATAGATAGTGTGTCTGATGATGGTTTTGCCATGGAGAATATAAAGAAAGGGGAATATAAAGAACAGTATGGGGAATGCTTTGATAAATTGTGGTAGACAGGGAAGTTTTTGCTGGTTGTTTGGCTTTGAGAAGAAATCTAAAGAAAGTGAATGAGCGAGCCATGAAGATGTTTGGAACATGAAGAGAACAGCAAGAGTAAAATCTGAAGCATGAGCATACTTGCTGTATTCAAAGAGCTATTAGAAAATCAAGGGCTGAACCTGAGTACGTAAGGAGGAGAGTGTAGTACATGAGGTCTGAGAGGTAGCAGAGGCCAACAATCACAAAAAAATGGCCTTGTGAGCCATTGTAATGACTTTGTTTAAAGCAGTGGATGAGATAAAAAGCAAGTGGAGGACACTGAACTAAGGGATGATAAAATTGGCTACATTGTTAAAGTGTCACTTAGGCTGCAGCCTTGTGAATATACTTCATAGTCTCAATGATACAATCAGTGAGATTGGTTTGAGAGTACTGCAAAATCCAAGCAAATGAGCATGGTGGCTTAGATCAGGACAGGAGAGGTGGAATGGTGAGACTTAGTTAGGTGCTATTTATGCCGAGATGATGCATAGTGAGATTTCCAGGGATATAGATGATCCTGAGGCTTTTAGATGTTGTGAAAAATCAAAGCTCACTGCATAAGTTTTCATATGAACAAAACAAAAATGACCCCAAACCTACATAATTATGAAAATGTATATTTAGTCACTAACGAATAAAGGTTCTAGAATAAGAAATCATTTGAAGCTCTAAGAAAAGAATTTGAAGCAAATAAAAAGAAGTAATCCCTTACAAAGAAAGTAGAAAACTATAGAATACCATTAACAGTTGTATAGGCTGAAATGTTTTAGAACCCAATATGAATTTTTAAATAAAATAGCAAAATAGCCTCTATTGATCATGCCACGTCCTAAACAAAGTTTAAGTTAAAATTTCTCTTTTTTTAATGAATGATTTGGACTTTCAGGCCAATTACACTGAGCTCTTTAAACTTTTTTTCCCTAATGAGATTTTTCTGAAGCAGGAAAGCAAGAATAAGCATTGCTTTTGGTCACTTTAAACTTCACATTACCAGGGGTTTCAAATCTTGCTCATAGACACTCTATAAAATGTGACCAAATAAACAACCCAAAAGACACCCAAAATTGAAAATAAAGAGTAAAATAGTAGAACAATAGAAAGACTAGTTTCTACCTTTAGTTAAAAAGTTTTAAGTCAGTTGTAATCAGGCCTGCATGAATCCAGTATACAAAATTTCAGTAGTCTCCTTACCAAGGGTAGACAAGATTGCAAAAAATTCAGATATTATTCATAAATAATATGTGAGCCTCTTAGACTGCAATGAATGATAAATGGTAAAGGGAAGTCATTTTATTTCTGTGTGATAAGAATTTCCCTGCCAAAACACATCTAAAATTACATTAGGAATCTGTGTGTACTCAGTAGAAGAGCTCAAAAATGAACACTGGAACATTTACAGCCAATCATCAGCTGTGCCTGTATTTAATACATTCTCAGATGTAATATTTACTCTGCCTCTATGAAAAGGTAGGCAGAGAGACTAATCCGCCATAGTGTCTCTTTATGGGTGCAGATCTAGGATGAATTAAACAGTGGATGAAATTTAGCTTTCTGGAAATAAGAAACGAATAATTGTCAACATTGTGATAGAACAACTCTGCTGATGATTAAAAGCTACTAATGATCAGAAACCAAAAAAGAAATTGCACATGTCAAATACTTCCACTTAAAGTAAATAGATAAAACATTCCCACAAATAAAGGTTTGGGGAGAGATTGCGGGGGTGGGAAAACATTTCAAGCAATATCCAGATGACTCCTTTACACTAGAATTAATACATAAAGAGCCATGACATTCCATGAACACTCTCAAAAAGCTGAAGATGAATATTCTTTAGTGTAGAATGTAAGAGAAAACAACACTTCAGAACCAATAAATTAAATGATGAAAGCAAAAGAAAAGTAGGTGTGAAATACATATATTACCTACTGAATGAACAAACCAGAATGAATACTTCATACCCAGTTAGATTTAAAGGAATAGCCTATCTTTTAATATTATCACTCCTTGTTTATGACATAAAACATTAAAGGCCTGCACTTAAAAAAATACTAATATAAACGTGCTCATAACCAATTTCAGTTAAATTTGATCAAAAATTTTTCTTATTAAAAATCAGAAACAAGAGGTGCACAGGTGGTTCAGTGGTAGAATGCTCTCCTTCCACGTGGGAGACCCAGGTTAAACTTCCAGACCATGCACACACACACACCCCCAAAAAAGGCAGAAACACAAGCAAACAGAAACAAAAAATCCATTTTCTGAATTGATTACAAACTCCAGTACTTCTCATCCTTTCTATATACTGTGTCATTTCCAATGGTTTAGTATTTAAAGACTCCTGAAAATAAAAGAGCATTTTTATTAAATCTCCTTATAAAGTTATATCAAAAGCAACCACGTGGTAGAAAAAGCAGTAAATCAAATCTAACTTTTTAGCTAAATCATTTACTTGAATAGGGATCTATCATATGACAGAAAAGTCACGGTATTGTAAAACAAGGCAACTATGGGTTATGGTGAATAATTTCCTCAAATAAAGGACCTTCTTTTGGGATTGAACTAAGAACTACTTTGCAGAAGTATATTTGTAATGATCATAGGTGGGGAGAAGAGACAAGACACATACTTCAGTAGAAGACCAAATCTCCACTGAGCACATCTTTACTGTAGCATTTACAACACTGCAGGGGAATTATGTGTTTTTAAATCTCTCCTATTAAACCAATGATTCTCTGCTAAGGGTGTTTACCCCATAGGGGACATTTGACAATGTTTGGAGACATTTCTACCTATCACAATTTGGAGGAGGTGGTGGTACTGGCATCCAGTGGGTAGAGGCTTGGGATGGGGCTGTACATACTACAATGCACTGGACAGCACCTCACGACAAAGAACTATCTGGCAAAAAATATCAAGAACATCTAGTATGGGAAGCCCTACTTTAAATTACAAGCATCTCTGAGGCAAGTTCTTCTATATCACTTAACCCCAGATTGTCCAGCACCATTCCTATCATACAGTGTACATACAATTAGTGTTTGTTGGAGGAATGAATAAGGGAGAATGGATAGGTGAATGGATGGAGAAAGGGAAAGATGATAAGCAAATTAGCAGATGAACAGATGAACTGAAGAAGAGCCAAAGGCAGTACAAAGGAAGAAAGATCTCTAAACAGTTGCTAACTAGCACTTGTTAGAAGCACTGGGAGTCTATAATGATCACGTTCCATAAATATGTAAACATCATGGAAGAATCCATCAACTTTTCTAAAAAATAAATGGGCATATACTTAATTTAATTTGTTTTGCGGATTTGCATGGATTTTGTCAGTCTCACAGAAGACATTCTTATACATTTTGAAGTTCATTATTAAATAAAATAGAGAATGTGCCACTAATAAAGTCATAGAAATAAACCAGTCAATAAACAAATAGAATTTCTGATCTAGTCCATATAATTCATCAGGGTACATCTAAATCATTTAGGACATACGACTTGACAAGTCACATCTCTCTTGTTTGGTTATTCTGGGCTTTATCATTCTGACAGTTCAAATCTTCTTTCCTGCTTTCTGTTTCTTTATTCTAAGTCTGCTTTCTCTTTTCTATTACTATTCTATTTCTATCAAGTAAAATTGCAGATATTATAAGAAATCTCATATAAATCCTTACTGTACTTAAATTAAGAATTCAAATTGTTACCCCATCCTTTTACCTTTCCTCTTAAGATCTATTTCCGTACCATTAGACCCCTAAATTTGTCATTGTCTCTGAACCTTAACTACATCTATTTTACATTATGGTGGCCCAAATTAGAGAGGGAGGAAAAAAACATTAAAAGTTCAACACACATCATAACAGATGGATTAATTGCCAGTTAGTATCATTAAGGCAGTTATTCTACATCACAGTTGAAAATGATGGTAGGTCTTTAGGCATATAGGTGGCATCAGGTGGATTCTCAGGAAGACAGTTAACCAGTCAATCCTCCAAATTCTGTATGTATCATTTGGTTGTAGTTCCAAGAAATACCACCTAATAGTAGTTTCTTGTGGACTTCCTTTTTTTAATTTTTCTGCAAATGCAGACGTAAAAGAGGACAAGTAAACTTAACTTTTAACATTTGTGTGTTATTAATTTCGCTTCATTCTTAATAAATAGATTAATGAGATAAAAAATAATAATTAAATCCTTGGCTAAGTCAAACTGCACCCAAATCCCTTGCCTATGCTAAGGACATCGCATTCTGCTCGTCCCAGCTCTCCTCCACAGCTTTAGTTTCAGGCTGAAAACCCCAAGACATATTTCTGGTACCAGGTGAAGTCAGTATCAGTTATTTGTCTTTCTTGAGTCTATACCTACACTTATGTACTCTGCAATATGATCTGTTCCTTTCCCTTATAATATAACCTTTATGACTAAACCCAAAAATTTATTTGAAATCTGCAAATGGAGATTCTGCTACTAGACTATTTTTCTGAAACTAGATGTAGTAGATTAAGTCCATTTTTTTCCTATTAACTCGATATTCCATCTTTCCACCTACCTATTTGCAGACCACATCATCCTCAGGGAATTAGAGTATGCTGAGCTTCTGATGCAGCCACTGCTGTTATATAAAAAGTTGAGAGTAAAAAAAATTAAAAGGAGGCTAATTAACAGCACTGGAGTATAGTGACCAGATATTGATGTAGAGAACTGGCTTTCCAATCCTACTCATATGGTCATGGGAGTTGTCCCTGAAACCCTATAGGTTTGGTCAAAGCAATCAAAAGAAAAATCATTTAATAAGTCTCTGGAGAGGAAACAAAACTGAAACTGGTTATTTTAAGAGCATTACCTTTGGAAATTTGGTTTAGAGGGAATCAGAATTCTGAGGAGTGGAAAGATATTTACTTATGGGCAATTTAATCAAAATCATGTGACTTCACATAAACCTTAAGCACAAGTAATATTGGGCAGGCAGCAGAAGCTCCTTGGCTCTCTCAAGTTAAAAAAATAATAGTCATGCAATATCAATCTCCAAAGTGATCTCAAAAGCCATTAAAAAAGAAAGAGAAAAGTCTACTAGATTGCAAGTTCCTTGAAAGCTAGAATCTTGGCATGGACTTTATTCATTCAATCAATTCCTTGACTGTTACCTACATCCAGTCCCACCCCAAAATCTCTAGGAGATGGGTCAAGCATCTCTGGATTTTTCTAAAGCTCCTCAGATTTAAAAACTGTAGTTGCAGAAAAGTTTGACCACCAAGACCTGTGGACAGGTGATTAATATGGCCTGCTTCTTTGTACTCCCATAGCATCTTCTTCAAGCCATTATTACTCACTTATCTCCTGACAAAGAATCTGTTCCTTTCTCCATCTCCTACAGGATGGAAACTTCTTAAGGACAGGATGTTGCCTTATTTTTCTCTGTATCTCCAGTGTCTTGTATATTTTCTGGCAATAGTGGTTACACTATAAGTATTTATCAAACTTAATGAAAGTGAAATAAGAAGGAGAAAAATATACAAAACCTAAAATATAAAAAAGGAAAAATAAAAATAGACATGTAGAAAATGATTAAGAAGGGAGCATAAATTATAATAATAAAATAACCACTTGTGAATTTTAGATAGAAGAAATTAAAATTGAAGTTTAAAACTAGGCAAGTAGCTACATTCTTAACAATGGCTTCTAGGTTGAAGCCACTTCCCAGGAGAGACTGTCCCCTTGGTAGCAGGCGGCTCAACCTCTCCCAGTCTCCCCAAAGTCCATTCATGTCTGTGGCCCACATGATCCCTTCCAAGTACCAATGAAGATATAGAGTCACAGAGTCATACAATACTGTGTGAAACAGGCCTGTAATCAGTCAGCAGAGGGGTACATCATCCTTAACACCTAGAGTGGTAAGAAATTAGGAAGCTAAAAAGAGAGTAATGTCAAGTAATGGGATCATCTGCTTCATTTTAGACAGAAATATATATATATCTGATATATAAAATTTATAAGATCTTAATTTTAAAATTTAAAAATGATTCTTTGAAAACTCAAAATCCAGTTTAAGGTATCAAAGAATGTCTTGATGGTAGCAAACATCATCAAGTAATATTTTTAATTTTTAACTAAATATTAATAGATCAGAGAAAACATGAATCTCTTCTCATTTTAAAAATTAGAACAACACAAAGCCAAAGGCCCTTTGATCACTAATCTTATTCCAGGGCCCTATTCCTGTTATCTACAGGTAGCCACCCTGTGATGTGTATTTCTCTATATTTTTTATGCTTTTATATTTATATTTATTTATCTATTCAAATGCATATAATTCTAATTTGTTTCTTTTCATTGTTTTACAGATATTGCAGGATGTTGGTCAAGGTCAAGACAGAAAGATATGCCAGAGTCAGATTAGTTTTATTTGACTGGGAGTCTAAGGAAGGATCCATGAACAAGGGTTTGGGCAGGATTATAAGAAGCAACAAGAGGTGGTAACAAATTGCAGAGCTGACAAGGGCAGTGAGCTCTTATCATCCTTACAGCCAAAGGTGTTAGGGGGGGAGTGGTTCCTAGAATCACAGGTAAAAGCTATAGCTGCAGAAAAGTGCGACCTCCAAAAGCTGTGGGAAGATTAATATATTCTGCTTCTGCCACCTATCACAAGCTTATACTGCATTCTGTAGAAAAGCACTCAGTCCCCCAGGGTTTCATGCCACAAATAGCATTGTAACTGTACCCTAAAATTCATTACATGAATCTAACAAGTCTTCTGCTTATAAGTGATGGAATAAGTGGTCAGACCAATGAATTCCACGAGCATGAGTTCATTATTACACTTTATTTGCTGAAAAATGTATCTTCTGGTCATATGCAAGTTTGTGCAGATATGGCAATAGATAAGGCATTCTGTAGGTCCACAATGGTTAGACTGGCAGAAGCATTGAGGATATATCCTTCTGAGTTTCAACAGAGAAAGAGAGCCACTATGAGTGCCAAAAAAAAGGGATTTCTTGCAGGGATTAGTCCTTACGATGTGGTGGACACTATAAAGCAGTCTATGTAAGCCTCTTGCCATGAACCTTGTACTGGGTCTGGAGGCAGCAGAGCTGGCAATCAGAAAGGGAACATGGACAAGAAGTAGAGAAGATCAAGGACAGTCTGTCTATCCCTGATTCCAATTTTCTTTGACCCACTCATTGTTTAAGAGTGTGTTGTTGAGCCTCCACGTATTTGTGAATTTTCTGGCACTCCACCTATTGTTGATTTCCAACTTCATTCCTTTATGGTCCGAGAAAGTGTTGTGTATGATTTCAATCTTTTTAAATTTGTTAAGACTTGCTTTGTGACACAGCATATGGTCTATTTTGAGAATGATCCATGAGCACTTGAGAAAAAGGTGTATCCTGCTGTTGTGGGATATAATGTCCTATAAATGTCTGTTAAGTCTAGCTCATTTATAGTAACATTCAGATTCTCTATTTCTTTATTGATCCTCTGTCTAGATGTTCTGTCCATTGATGAGAGTGGGGAATTGAAGTCTCAAACTATTATGGTATTTGTGTCTATTTCCCTTTTCAGTGTTTGCAGTGTATTCCTCACGTATTTTGGGGCATTCTGGTTCGGTGCATAAATATTTATGATTGTTATGTCTTCTTGTTTAATTGTTCCTTTTATTAGTATATAGTGTCCTTCTTTGTCTCTTTTAACTGTTTTACATTTGAAGTCTAACTTGTTGGATATTAGTATAGCCACTCCTGCTCTTTTCTGGTTGTTATTTGCATGAAATATCTTTTCCCAACCTTTCACTTTCAACCTATGTTTATCTTTGGGTCTAAGATGTGTTTCCTGTAGACAGCATATAGAAGGATCCTGTTTTTTCATCCATTCTGCCAGTCTATGTCTTTTGATTGGGAAATTCAGTCCATTAACATTTAGTGTTATTACTGTTTGGATAATATTTTCCTCTACCATTTTGCCATTTGTATTATATGTATCATATCTGACTTTCCTTCTTTCTACACTCTTCTCCATACCTCTCTCTTCTGTCTTTTCATTTCTGACTCTAGTGCTTCCTTTAGTATTTCTTGCAGAGCTGGTCTCTTGGTCACAAATTCTCTCAGTGACTTTTTGTCTGAGAATGTTTTAATTTCTCCCTCATTTTTGAAGGATAATTTTGCTGGATATAGGAGTCTTGGTTGGCAGTTTTTCTCTTTTAGTAATTTAAATATACCATCCCACTGTCTTCTAGCCTCCATGGTTTCTGTTGAGAAATCTACACATAGTCTTATTGGGTTTCCCTTGTATGTGATGGGTTGTTTTTCTCTTGCTGCTTTCAAGATCCTCTCTTTCTCTTTGACCTCTGACATTCTAACTAGTAAGTGTCTTGGGGAATGCCTATTTGGGTCTAATCTCTTTGGGGTGCGCTGCACTTCTTGGATCTGTAATTTTAGGTCTTTCATAAGAGTTGGGAAATTTTCAGTGATAATTTCTTCCATTAGTTTTTCTCCTCCTTTTCCCTTCTCTTCTCCTTCTGGGACACCCACCACATGTATATTTGTGCGGTTCATATTGTCCTTGAGTTCCCTGATACCCTGTTCAAATTTTTCCATTCTTTTCCCTATGGTTTCCATTTCTTTTTGGAATTCAGATGTTCCATCCTCCAAATCACTAATTCTATCTTCTGTCTCTTTGAATCTATCACTGTAGGTATCCATTGTTTTTTCCATCTTTTCTACTTTATCCTTCACTTCCATAAGCTCTGTGATTTGTTTTTTCAGTTTTTCTATTTCTTCTTTATGTTCAGCCCATGTCTTCTTCATGTCCTCCCTCAATTTATCGATTTCGTTTTTGAAGAGGTTTTCCATTTCTGTTCGTGTATTCAGCATTAGTTATCTCAGCTCCTGTATCTCATTTGAACTATTGGTTTGTTCCTTTGACTGGGCCATATTTTCCATTTTTTGAGCGTGATCCATTATCTTCTGCTGGCATCTGTGCATTTAGACAGATTTCCCTGGGTGTTGGATCCAAAAGTTTGGAAGATTTTTCTGTGAAATCTCTGGGTTCTGTTTTTCTTATCCTGCCCAGTAGGTGGCGCTCGTGGCACACGTTTGTCTGCGGGTTCCACCAGTAAAAGGTGCTGTGGGTCCTTTAACTTTGGAAAATTCTCGCCATCCGGGAGGTTCGCTAGCCGAAGCGGCTTGGAAGAGTGTCAGCCGGCCCGGGGTCTGAATGCGGGGAGGGTCGCTGGCCGCCGTAGCCCAGGAAAGCGCCCGTCCGAATTTCCTAGTCAGCCCGGGGCGCCAAGCATGGCGGGAGGGCGCCAGCCGCAGCGGCCCACCTGGGAGAGTGCACCGTTCCCAGGGAGTCACAGGTTTGGAAGGGGCCCCCCATCACCATTTTCCGCGGCCTGGGGGTTTCCGATCCAATTCTCTCAGTTGGTCCGTGGGGCCGCGTGTGGTGTGGGCACCAGCCACCGTGGTTTGAGGGGACCGCCTGTCCAATTCTCCCAGCCAGCCCGGAAAGAGTGAAGGGAGTGACTCCGGCCGCTTGCTGCCCCGCCCGGTGAAGCCCGCGCCCCTCAGCGATCTCACCAGGGAGGGTTCTCTCAGCCAGCCAGCCGTTCCAGGATGGGTACTCTGTCTTTTTTATCTCTGTCGTGGCTTTGGGAGCTGTTCTGTATTGTTTCTACTCCCCTAGTAGCTGTTCTGGAGGAGAAACTAAGATCCACGCGTCTTACTAAGCCGCCGTCTTCTCCGGAAGTCCTGATTCCAATTTTGATGATGTAATTTTGACCTGCAGAGTAAGCTGGCACTTTCCACTATAAAGATCCACTCATATTTGGCACATGGCAAGGAGAAGCTAAAGGAGGAGATCCAGTGTGAGCTGGAGGAATTGCAGGCCCAGTTGCTGTCTCCACCCTGGCCACCTTAGCCAGCAGATCAATGACAAGATATCTGTGCTACAACAGCTTATGCTTTGCACTAATCTTTCAGGCCAAAGAAGGCTATGACTTTCTCCTACATTCCATGCTCACAGAAATTTTTGTGACAAACCCTAATCTTGAAATATACCTGGAAAAATATAGTTCTAGTTTAGCTAAATTGACATAGTATAAAGCCATTCAGCAGACTAGTAAGGAAAATCCAATCTGAAATATGTATTTATTCCTAATAAGATAAATTGTCACCTCTTCCATAATAGAAGAGGTCCAATGCAATCAGCGGCCACTGGGTAACTAACTGGTTCCTCCCCAAGAATGTTGCCTGATTGGGTTCAGCATTCAATTTTGCCATTGGCAGGTTGGGACTCAGCTGTGGTAGTAACTAGATCACCTTAAGCAAGGTGAGGTCCATATTGCTGAGGCCATGCATAGCTTCCATCCCTACTGCCACAGCCACTTTGTATTTGGGCTCATTCAGCAAGTACTGAAGTGGCTGGGGGAAGAGGGTGACTGAATTCCACCTGATGGCTCTTGTATTCACCTGACAGTAAAGAAATTCTCCAAAATGGACGCCCTCTGATGGGCATTTGCATGAGATCATCTTCATTGAGTACAGGATTTAGCTAACCAATCTGGAAGGCTATAACCACCACTCCCGACACTCAAGTCAACATTAATGCCTGAATTACTGTTGCACACACCCGTATCAACAAATTCTGACTAATTTAGTCTCATATGCTTATTCTTTTTTTATCTAATACCCTTAGAAATAATTTGCATACATGTTACCAAGACTCTTCACAATATCAACTGGAAATTCCCATAATTTTATTGGTGGAACAGTTCTTATATTATATATTATATTAATTATATTATATTACATTATGTTATGTTACATTACATTACATTATGTTATGTTACATTACATTACATTATATTACATTACATTATTTCTGTCCAAATTATATTGGGCTGTAGCTCTTCTTATTGTCCTAAGGCAAAAGTCTAGAAGAGAATCAGCATGTCTCCTTATGCATCAGCTGCTCTGGGAGGGAGGTGCTGCTCCACTAGCAAAAAAAAGCAAGGTATTGAGAGATCAAGTGGCTGTGATTCTTAGTGGTGTATATGGATAATAGTGCCTTGCCCTTCATCAGCATCTCATTCTATACAAATACCAATAATCATTTGAGTAATCACAGTGTGACTGTGTCCCTCATACAATCAAAGTCCAACATTGCCCAGACAAGGGAGTTATACAGGGACCCCTCAAATATATGCATGACTCATTTCCAAAATCCCATTTTAAGAGGCTGTTTCCTGGGACTTCCCCTACAAATACAAATCAGTCAGGTTCCCCTTGGAAAGAACTCCTACAGTCATATGGCTTAAATGAGGAAAATCTGATTTTAATGTTTTAAGCAGTACTAAGGGAAACCAACAAAGAATAGTAAAGCATCCAGGATTAGCAACAACAGGGAGCCACTACTGTCCCTAAACCTGAGGTGCAGAGGGAGGGACATTTACCAGAAACCAGAGAAAAAGGCCTCCATGAAGAGCCACTAGTGGAAGAAGGCAACAACTGACAGGGCAACACCCAGAAAGGAGGAAATTGTGTTAAAAAAAACAAACAACTTCTGATTTCAATTGCCTCCTGTTTTTCAAATTTATGCCATAGTTTCCCATTGGCTAAACCCATGCAAAAGTCAGAGGATAAAAACCATCAATTGATTCAGTCAATAAAGTTAGGTTTCTCAGGGTGCAGAGCAGAGTAGGAGATGATGAAAATTAGATGTGGGTTGGCAAATAGAGATCTATCATAGCAGTTTATCTAACAGTCCTCCATTGGTGGCCATTTAGGACTTTTTTGCTTTTAGAATATAACAATAACATTTTTTACATGTCTCCTTGTACACACGTACAAGCACTTCCCAAGGCTATACAATAATGCATGGATTTCTAGGAAATGCTGTAAGCGCAGGTCAATTTTTAATATATATTGCTAAATTGCCCTTTATGGAAAGGTCATGACTACAATGTTTTAGTTGGTCAATAGAAAGAATACATTCACTTAGTTTCTCATATGAGATACATACTGATTATGGCAAAGGACAAATTAAATTAGTAACCACTTAGTAACCACAGCTTATGGATGCCTTCCTTTCCACTGAGTTGGTGGATTTATGTGGCCAGTAGGAGTGGAAACCACCAGGTCAGAGGAGAACTTGATCTCATCATTTTAGGGCTTGTATTCTTTATGAACCAAGAACACCCATCACCATCTCATCCTATAAACCCATATTCTAACTGTCATGTCACTTGGACCTTGTTTCCAGGTTCCAAGAATGGAATCTCTTGTGTGCCACAAAGATTAGGAACTTTCGAAGCCAGGTTTTATAAGCAACATGTTTTCCATATAGCATATGGGCTTTTCAGCTAAGAAGCTGGTTTTAACTTGGAATTACCTGATTAAGAATGAAATTATGTGCTACTCAGACTTCTTTTTTTTTAACTTCTTAAAGGTGATAAAATATAGACTGCTTCTATATTTTAAAAGTTTTAATATCTAATTTGTTTATGTCATGAACTGTTTGGCTTTCAGCTTATTAATTAGTGGATATGCATTTTTGCAAATAAGAGGTACACTGACTCTAGTTTTTTATTTCTTGGGATTTGGTTCATAATACATGTGAAATGGCCACTGTGCTTCAACCCAGCTGTGAAATACTGGCTTAAGTTAAGATCATGGACTTGCTAAAATCAAGAGTTTTTGAAGATCATTCAGAGTGATATTCATTCAGTCTTAAGACCTGATTCTGTGGAAACATAATTAGAATGAGTTAACTGCAATACTGGTTCTCTTGTTAGTGAATGACGTAATTGACATGTGATCACTTTGTATATCAGTCATGTTTTTAACTTTTTGAAAATTGTATTTTGCTTTTGGGATCACATCAAGATATGCACATTAACTCACCTTCTGGGGCCTATTAAACAAACTAGACTGCCCAAGTAAGGCACATATAGGGTTATTTATGCCTACTCATGCCTCTTTTTGGTTCTTATATTGAATGCCAACTAGCAATAACCTTTACCTTCACTGACTCATCTTTCAGTATTGGTTTTCTGTGGTGTGCATGTGTGTGTGTTGTCTTTTTTTTCTCTGATCTTGGCCAGAGTTGACTTTGATGTAGTTTGCATAGGACCATAGCTTATCCCCATTGGTGGCAGGAAAGATTGAGAATTTCATATAATGATCTGGTCATTTTGGTAATCTCTATTGGGTTGGTGGAGACATGTCTATCAAATGAGAAATGACATATAATTTAGTTTGTTTTTATCTTCTGTTTGTCTATTTGTTCAAGATTATGGTTCCATTGGAAATAGAACAGCTCAATGAGATCTGATGTGAATTTCTTTTCTATCTGTCCCTACTTTTGTTTTCTGGTAAATTTGAGTCTACTTTTGATCTAGAATTAAAGTTGTAGAACTGAACTTTAACGCTTTGTGTGTGGTTGTGTTTCTATAATTGAGAAGACTTTCCCTGTCATCATGTGGGAGTGAAATATTAGCCTACTTCAAGGAGATAATAAATTAGATACAAATCTTCTTATAATAAAGGAGTTTTATTAATATCAGTTATAAATTTTTGTGAAAACATGAATTCAATGTTCTCCAAATTCCCAAAACATAAAAAACTGAACTTCTAATATTTCAAATAAAAATATTTTCTCATAGAAATTACATGCTCAGAGGCATTTTATATAAAAATTCAAATTCACATAATCAAATAAATTCTTGGAAAACTATTTTGATGAATTGTTTTATTAAACAGATATCAGATATCCATCAAACCTTATGAGTGTGGAGTGTAAAACAAGCATTTAAGGTTATAAAAAATGTTAAATTGTGTGTTCAATCAATTTGGATTATAAGTCTGACCACTTAAACAAAACTTCTCATTTTAAGTTTATTTTAAGACCTTGGTTAATTGTTAAATACAGTTAATTAGTGGACATTCCTTGGATAATTTTTAAAGGAAATTGAATATTAATTCATTGGTCATGGTGTATGTGCATGTGTGTGTCACTTTACTTATACCTTTACCAAGTGTCTATATCCTTGAATCATACTAGTGAATGTGTTCACATTTGCTACTTTAAGAATGCCATGTATTGCCATTAGGAAGCATTAAGAAACATAATAGGGTGTGTATGGCTGTGGGGAGTATTTTGTGTACTCATGAGCTTTGCTGGTCTACTAAGAGAATTGTATATCATGGACAATTCTCAATTATAGACCTTCAAGTTCTTTTTGTGAAATAGAAGTCAGTTACATTGGTTAAAAGTCATTAATTTGGGTGATGGAATATGTACAAGAAAGAATAGTGGCCAAGAAATATGACTGAGTATGAAAAATAATAGGATCTGGTCTGGTTTTGAGAAAAAACCAGACCAGATCTATAAAGAGAAAAATAGTAGACATATCCTGAAATAAAGTATCTGTTTATTTCTGTATGTGACAGGGAATAGTAAAAGATAAAAATGAGTGGCTAGAGAAAGCTTAGAGGTTTTGGGGAATTAAATTCTATTTTCCTTGGTTAAAAAAACATCGAATAATGAAGATGAAAAAGAAACCATGAGATATGTTAAATATTGGCAAAGTGCTCACAGCCCAACCTTAATGGGTTTATTTCTTTAAAAAACTTAGAAATGATGTACCACCAAACAGTATATTAAAGCAAGACTAAAAAACAGGTTTTCTCTCTGTTATACTAGCACAAAAAATTTTTCTTGGTGTTCTCATTCTGTTCTTAATTAAAAGAAGTAAATATATCTTCTGGGTAATCTTCCTAGTTAGCAGAGATTCTATAGCTCATAAGGATAATAATCGTGCTTTATGTTGACTTTATATTGCCTCATTACTTTTTTAAGTTAATTGCCTATGAAAGAGCTAAGGTTCCTTATGCTGTTTGTTTTTAAATACTATATTGTCACTATGATAAATAAGGTGATATAATTGTTCTTGCTTTCAGATACTTGTATTACCTATGCAACTACCTCATCCAAGTAACCATTCTCTTTTTTTAATTTTTTGGGCATGGGCAGGCTCCAGGAATCAAACCTGGGTCTCTAGCATGGCAGGTGAGAATTCTGCCACTGAGCCACTATTGTACCACCCACCATTCTCTTTTGATAACTAATTTCTCATAACTCTTTTGAGATCAAACCCTAAACTCAGAAAAAAAAATAAAATGATAAAAGATATAAGGAGATAAGAGAGATGTAGCAGACCAAAATGAATACATAAGGGTAGATTACTAGAGGTAAAAAGTACATTCCACAATAAATATGCATGCAGGGTATTTTTGAAAGGATTCAACACTTGCTCTTATCATATGTCTGCAAGCATTTATTACGTTAAATACATTTTCTCTAAATCACAGTCTCTAAGTCACAGCCTGCTTTTTGACCTGGTTACCTAGTTGGCAGTGGTAATGCAAAGATAAACAAGACACAATACTATACACATCCACAATACTTCTTACCACTAGGTTCTCCAAGGCAGTCACATTTCATTCATGGCTTAAGAAATCAATTTAGTGGATTGTACCCAGAAGTTTTTAACAGAAGAGAAAAGAAAGGAGGAAGAAAAAGTAAAATAAAATTTACTAAAGATACGTATTAAGTGAAACTTTATTTCAGTTACAGTTACATGTGTCTCAGGAAGAACATATACTGTGATAGATATTACAGCCCTTGCTGTAAAAACAGTGTGAAAGTCACTGCTCTTAGTTACTCCCCCTCGTGCCTTAGGCACTCTCCCCTCATAATCCATCAAGCAGACTTTGTGATGAACATGGACATGAAGCCTGTGGAGTAGGCAGCATATACTAACTAAAATAGAGCAATTTAAAAAGGGCAGCCATAAAGGGAGGTTAAAAGGAGACAGAGTAGGGAGTGAAAGGAAGGAGTGGAGAAGAAGGGACTAGAGCAGAGCAAGAAGGAGAAAAAAGCCTGGAAGAGGAGAGGAAAAGAGAAAGAAAATGGTCCAGAGACCATTGAGCTATTGACAAAGAAGGAAAATGAGGAAATTGGAAGAAAGGGGAAACAAAAATTTAATAGGTTTGAATAGTATAATGCTGATCAGGAAGAAATATTATGTTTTTCCACTTCTTTTTGTGTATTCCAAGAATGGATCGCATATTCAGAGAATGCATCCATTGACTCCCATGTGCATGCTTTCAAAGATTCTTCCCTCCTTGCATCCCCAACTCAAAAGTCGAATGGGATAGGGACAAACAGTTCAAACTTCCCTTAGTAAATGACTCATTGATTGCTGCCAAGATTTCCTATCTGTGAGACAGACTCCTGTTGAAAGAAAGAAGACTTCTTTCTGAAGACATTAAAGAAACACTACCTTCTTTTCATTTCTAATAATAATTACTTCATAAAAATTATTCCTTAGGAATTGAGGCATAGATTTATTATAAACTTTGGTTTATAAGTAAATTATAGGAAACTCCTTCTCTGTTTTCAGAAGTGAATGTCACTCCCTCCTAAGTGAATGTCAAAATAGACTCTTTATCAGCATGGATAATCAAGTCAAGAGAGGGTACAGGAAAGCTTCTTTCTGACTTTGACCAGCAACAATGCCTCCAGTAGTCAAAGAGATTTCAAAAGGCAGTCAGTCACTTAAGAAATCTTCCCATAACTTAATAGCTGTCTGCATACTCTCCTCATTGCCAACTTCATTTCTTGATTCCTGAATGTATAAATGATAGGATTCAGGAAAGGAGTGAGAACTGCATCAAAAATGACTAGAAACTTATCCAGAGGTATGGAAGGAGATGGCCATGTATAGAAGAATATCAAAGGATCAAACAACAAAACCACCACAGTGATATGAGCTGAAAGCATGGACAGAGCCTTGGATGAACCAGCTGAAGAGAGTTTCTGAACACTGAGAATGATGACAATATAGGAAATGAGCAATATGAAGAAGGAACCAACAGAGATGAATCCAGTATTGGCTGTGACCATAAACTCCAGTTGGTAGGTGTCAGTACAGGCAAGTTTGATTAACCAAGGAAGGTCACAGTAAAAGCTGTCCAACACATTAGGACCACAAAAGGGTAAGTTTACTACAAAAGCCAACTGAACCACAGAATGAATGAGTCCAACCGCCCAAGCAGCCACTAAAAAGAAAATGCACATCTGGGGCTCATGATGGTCAGATAGTGGAGGGGCTTACAAATGGCCACATATCTGTCAAAGGCCATGGCTATGAGCAGCACAATCTCCACACCACCAATGACATGGATGAAGAAGATCTGAGTGATGCAGCCTCCAAAGGAAATGACTTTGCGCTTTCTAAAACTGTCAAAAATCATCTTGGGAGAAGTGACAGAAGAAACACCCAAGTCAATTAGGGAGAGGTTGGCCAACAGAAAGTACATGGGGGAGTGTAAGTGAGGGTCAAAAGTCACCGTAAGCATAATGAGGGTGTTTCCCACCATTCTTGCCACATAAAACATGGAGGAGAACACAAAGAGGAGAAGCTGGAGTTTCCTTGAATTAGTGAGTCCCAGTAATACAAACTCTGACACCATGGAGTGATTCACTCCATCCATTGGTTTTGTTAGCAGGGTTACCTGAAGGAAGTGAAAAGGAAAAAACATAAATTATGATAATAATAATTGTACATTAGGAAGACGATGTCAACATTATGAGTCCTATTTCCATTTAAGCGTTACATCTGAACTAATATGTTCATGGCCTCTGAAATTGTGATCACACCAAAAGTTGGTGGCTTTCACGTGTGGCCATTCTCAATCACCAAGTCATCTCTGCATTTAATATCCTTCTTCTTCTTCCCAAGGTAGATGCTGTAATGTTCCTCATGAGATACAAGATGTTCAACTTGGGTAATAGCAACTCAACTGCAAGTCATTCTGATTTTTGGTACAGACTAACATAGCCTGGCCCCAGACACATAAAATTAATTACTATTGCATCCGCTTTCAATCCAAAAAAACTTAATGTCACAGATAGACCTCTCCTCTTTTCCTTCTCACTCCCCCTTTTGGGAATACATTCTCTGCAGGGTTTTTTAAATGTTTACCACATCTGCAAAGTCTTGCTTTACATACTGCTTCAATTTTTATTATTTTTTATTTTTGTTTTACTATCTCCTATATTTTAAGGAATTTGTTAAAGGTCAAACTCACATGTAGTCTGTGAGTTTCTGAAGGCAGCAATTATGGCTTATTCATCTTTGGAGAACCTGAAGTAGTGTTACTGAAAAGTGAGCCACAGACAGGTTCAATTTCATGAACTGTCTCTCTCCAGTGTGCATCACTGGTACAGAAATGAAATTGTAGCTTTTTGATATTATAGCAACATCTAAATATTCCTAATTTTGTATTTTACAAAAGTATTGATGTATACTTTTTTAGGAGTAGAAATTAGAGAGAAAATAACCTCAACTTTCACTACTACATAATTTGAGAACTACTGCCCTAGAGTAATTTGCACATTATCTAAATGTGCAAACTTAAAACTGAGAAAAATATCATGGCACACTGAAAAGCATTTTGTAAGATGCCCTAGGTAATAACGTCACTTTTTCTTGTAATTATTTACTTTTATTTAGAAAAGAAACATAGTTTGACCACTGACAGGTTGGTCTTAGGTAAGTTACCTAAATTCTTTGAGCCTCAGTTTATCTGTGAAATTGCAATTAGTAAAATTATGAATGTATTTTAATTATATGACATATTTGATATTCGGGAAATGTTAACTTTATTTATCTTTCTTTTGGTTACCCCAAAATAACACTAAAAACATAAAATTAAATTAATGAATGAATAAGAAAATACAGTGGTATTGGCCAAGAGAAAGCATAAAAATTCCATATCAGAAAGGATATTTCAGTAATGAATTATAATTATTCCCTCCAAAAAAGCCATACTCTTTTTGTAATAGAAATCAGTCTCTTGTAAATTAAATTAATTTTCTCTTTAAAAAGAGCACTGTAGTTCTTAGTTCTGTCTACCACAAATATAATTCATTGATTATTACTTTTTAAGTTTTCTACCCAACTAGAATGCAAGCTCCATAAAATTTGGGCCACATCCATTTTGTTCACTAATCCATCCAAAAACTTTGAATTACTCCAGGTATATAATAGTCACAAATAAGTATTTGCTGAAAGGACAAATTAATGAAATTGTCATTTGATTTGGGTTAGAAACTGGCCAGATGAGAACAGGTGAAGTCAATAGAATTCAGAAAAAGTGAAAAAGTTGTCTGAAAGGAAGATCAAAAATATTTAAAGGACTAAAAGAAAGTGTCCTGAACATATTCAAGAAGAATTAAATCAATGAGATCAACTTTGACCCTACTGACAAACTGAAGCTTCCTAACTCAGGAAAATCTCTAATTGTTATACAATAAGAAACACATATATGAACATTTTAAGTAATTTAACTAAGATCATAAATTTACTTCATGTTTGAGCTTAGACTAAAAGCCAGATTCACTGACTCCAAAATCAATACTCTTTCCAAATCCTTCCTTTCCCTAATTTAGTGTGACTCCATGAAAATTCAGCCTGAACAAAAACATATGGCAGAATCGTGACAGAAACTGTTCATGAAAGATGAACCCTTCCAATAGCTGATTACCACCACATATTGGTATACCACTGACTAGTGCCTCAGCCTACACGATGATTAATCATCTCTGACAACTGCCTGTCAACAAATTAAAGTAACTCAGTGTCCTGGTGAACCTGCACTTGTTCAAATGAGTTGAATAAAATAATCCAACTTGAACAGGTGGTTTTCTGAACGGACACATGGCAAAAATATTGCCAGTTTTATCTGCTCTATTCGACTTTTCTTTCCCCAGAGGGAACTGAGACCCCTGAAGAATCCAGCATGGGCTACCACAGGGAAGTTTCCACAATTTTAACTGTACTCAAGTTCTACCTCCTTCATGAAATCAACTCAAGCAGTTTTCTGTTTCTTGTGTTTCGTTTCAACTTCATAAATAGATAGTAGGGCTATTCTATCTATAATTCTTTTATATCTTCCACGATGCCTCAAAGAGTGCTAGGTACATAACAAAACTAAAATAAACAGCCTGGGGACAGTATATTGATGTTGATCATCCATCTCAATGTAGATACAGTGACTGTGTGATTGTGTTGTGTGTTTCTTCATTTTAATCTCTTAGAGAGTTTGCAAATAGCAAGCAATACCTAATAGAAACTGTTTCTATTATTGTGAAAGAAACTGCAGCATATAATGAAGTGAGTTTAGGCTTCAGTGTCTTAAGAGCCACATTTCACATCCTGCCAGCATAAACTCAGTGACATGGGTAAAATATATTTCAATTCTGAGTCTTTTCATCTATAGGTAAAATGGTAATAATTCATGCCATGTAGAACTATGACAACATGTGATAATCTTTGTCACCAAATCCACTTAGTTCTTCTTCTGAAATGTATCCTGTCAAGGAAATAATTTATCTGTCCATAAAAAAGGAATAGATAAATATTATTATTATATATAATACAATGGAATGAATTATTTTAAAGTAATTCAATGCATCAGATTTACATATCTCATCATGGATAAATCTCAAAATATAAATCAAATGGAAAACATCAAATAACAAACAAATAAATATAATATATAATTTTTCTACATTTTAAAAACTAAATATTTAATTATATATTATTTATAAGTACATTTATAGTGAAAGTAGAAAAAGTTGAGCAGAAAAGGTACCCAACAACTTCAGAAAAGCCATTTCTTCTGAGGAGGAAGAACAAGGAATCTAGAAAGATGAAAATGATTTAATCATGTTTGTAATGTTTTATTAGAAAAACTTAATAAGATCTCATACAAAACTGACAATGATATATTTTAAATCTGGAAGTTAGTGAGTGGTGCCAATCATATTATTTTTGGTACTTTTTAAATGGAAATATGCCACAATTCCTTTTTTTCAATTTAATATATCTGTGATAAAATCACTCTGTTATCAGTGGCAGGGAGTGAAAAACATTCATACAGGCATCACTGCTGTTGTGTGTTGCTGTATCATGAGATGCAAGCAAGGGAGTAGGAGCAGTGAGACATCTGCTCATTTCTCCTCTCACTGCCCCTACATTCATCAGCTCTTGCATGCAAAGCCTCATCATGATGCTCTCCTTCCAACATTATTTCTATTCCACAGTTATTCATTAGTTCTCAAAATAGACCTTTTCATAGTGTCAATGCTTTAAGGAGTTCTTTTTGTTTCCAGATGAATAGCAGTCTCCTAATAGGATCTGGTTCTTTCTATCCTCATTTCTCCTACTCTCTTCCTAGCATATCATAATACAGCAACACATAACTGTTACCAGTGATGACTATTTGAATGATTCTCATTCCCTGCCACTGGTAACAAAGAGATTTAATCACAGTGTATGCTGAATCTAAAACATTACAAAGCCATTGGCCTTTTTCTAATATCTTTAATACTACTCTACACAGTACAGTTCCAGTTAAAAATCAATGTCAATTAACCTTTTTCAAATATCAGTAGCATCATTATTCTCTCGTATTACCCAATTCCTGATTCTGGATGCTGTCTATTCTGCATAAAGCTAACACTCATGCCTATTAGGATGTAATTTATGTCCATAGAAATTCCAAAAACAGAATCTTATTTGACTGAAATCAACTTTTCCTATTGTTAAATTTACTTCCAAACTTCCATTTTACCGGTATAAAGAGAAGAGCATATTCATGGAGTCTGTGTTCTCTAAAACAAAATGCCATATAAAATATTGCCATTGGAGAAAATGAAAATAATTAACAGCTCTACAGGGCAGTAACCAAATGATAACTCCAAAGACATGAGTTTACAAGGAGCTCACGGGTCAGGGGACTTTGCCCCTAGAGATATATTCGGTTTGACCAGAGCAACCAATGTGTTTACAAGCTCATAATAAGGCACTAGAGAGGAAGAGGTAAAACAGTAGAATGTTTTCTGCTTAACATCTTTGTGCCATTTTGATGGCCATTTTAAAAATATTGGTTATTGCCCAAAGGAAGTAATCTCTGAGAATAGATAAAGATGAACTCAATATTTCACTCTAATCATCTTGATTATCTCTAGAGAAGTCACTGTGCTTGATTTTTATAAAGTTTAAATGGCAGAAGAAGGTATATAAAAGATTAATTTTTAAGCAATCATATATTGATAAGTACAGAAGAGAACAAAAACTTAGTAAAACAATAATTCATTCCAGTGATAGGACTTAAAACTGAAACATCTATGATTGATGATAAATTGAATTATGCCTTACCCATACACTGAAATTCACTGCAATCACTGAAAAGCATTTTCAAACTCTATACAGTTAAAGGAGAACTGTGACAAATTGTTGACTGAAACAGTGGCTAGCTAAACAGCATATGTTGTATGTTGCTGTCACATAAATATATACATGCCTGCACAAATAGACAAATAAGTTTTCTTCAATAAGTACTTTAGGATTACTAGGCAAAAAAAATATTTTCGTATCTAATCTTTGTATCACTCAAGATCCTGCCGTGTCAAGAGATGGCACACTGAAATTAGGTAATCAAGAGAGGCTTAGTAAAAAAGAGAGAATATTCGCTCAGCAATATGATAGAACAAAAAGAGGTACAATACACCAGGCTAGGAAGAGCAGAAGCAGACATTACCATTCTTAGGTCTAAAGGGCCAAGGACAGAGTAGATTAAAACCTAGAAATAAAGAGCTTTGTAGTGAAGGTCACTGTCCAAAACCACAGCCAGCTGTTCTAAGATCCTGCAGAAAAAGAATAAATGCAAGGGGCCAGATCTCAGTCACCACCCTCCCTCATTTGTACCTCTTGCTAAAGTTCCATACTGGTTAAACCAATCAGAAAACCCAGGACAAGAAGCCTGTTAGTTCATTCAGGTTAGACTCCCAAAGCACAAAGAGGGGGAAGCAGAAAGGTTGAGAGTGGGACTGGAGGCACAAATGGAAGCTCTTCCTTTATTCTCTGTATCCACTGTTGTCTTTTATCCAAGGGATGAAAAGGGCAAGACATGGTATTCAGGGCAAATAAAATTGGACATCATAGAAGAACAATTAGTTATTATATCATTGCAGAGGAATTTAAACCAAAATGTTAGCTACCACTAGTGCTCCTCATATTAATTAGCTGGGGGGATAGAGAAGGAAAAAATAATTAGTTTAAAACATGGCTGGCTTAATCCTTGATTCTACAGCAGTCATGACACTTATGTTGTTCAGAGAATTTCCCTCATTTCATCGAATCCTCCCTCAGTATTTAGTTTGGGCAGAGTATTCTACATGTTGTGATAACCAAAACTTCTTCATTCTTATAGGACATTAGTCATGAAATTATTCTTTGTTTAATGAATTGCCACTATGTTGCATTAACTGGAAATAATGTGTAAAGGAAGCAGTATAGTAAAAATCTCCTGAGTTCTAATTCTAATACTTCTTGTTCAAATGTGCAGCAGGGAGCCAATTTCCCATTGACAATTGGGATGTTTCTCCCCAGAAAACAGTATTGTCTTTACACCTCAGTGAGACAAACCTCTGCCTTTGTCCACATCTTACAAAGGGCCCTAAATTGGCCCTTCCTGTGTCATTTCCTTTACCCTGTAGTGAAGATTTCAAGGGGCCAAGGAGACATGACCTAATGGAGTCTATGCTGTTCCTTCCATACCTATTTAGGGTTCACCCAGGAAATTTTTTCCAAATGTCTACAGGTCCACAATCCTAGTTTTGCAGTGTATTCTATTTTGCTACCTGCCAGAATGCAATAGACCAGAAATGGAATGACTTTTTAAAAGGGGGGATTTAATAAGTTACAAGTTCACAGTTATAAGGCCATAAAAATGTCCCAGTTAAAGCAAGTCCATACAAATGTCCAATCTAAGACATCCAGAGAAAGATTAGTTGGTTCAAGGAAGCTAATGACATTCACTACTTCTCTCTCAGCTGGAGAGAACATGGCGAACATGGTGGCTTCTGCTGGCTTTCTCTCCAGGCATCATGTTTCATGAAGCTCCCCAGTACGCATTTTCCTTCTTCATCTTCAAAAGTCACTGGCTGGTGGGCTCTCTGGTTCATGGTTCCATGGCATTCTCTGTTGTGGCTTTCTCATGGCTGTCATTCTCTGCTCTCTTAGAATCTCTTTTGTAGGATTCCAGTAAACTAATCAAGTCCCAGGTGGAATGGGTGGAGACACATTTCCACCTAATCAAGTTTAATACCCACACTTGATTGAGTCACATCTTCATGGAGATAATCTAATTAAAGTTTGTAACATACAGTACTGATCTCATTTACAAAATGTCACCTTGTCCCTGTACTGCAATCATCTCTAATAGGTTTTTATATGGGGCATGTATATCTTCATTCTCTATGCCTTTTATGAGAAATACATCTACATACCTCTCCATAAGACTCCATGCCAATAATTCTGTAATCTTGTTCTTTCTTGAACCTGACCAACCAGCCAAACCATCAGCTTTGTCTAAGAATTAGTGTAGATCATAATCTCAGTCCATCTGCTCTTCCAAAGGAAGTTTATACCTAAATGAATTCCTTGAAATACCTCCCTTTAGAAAGTTTTCCCTTCATCACTATCCTTCAGGGTACTCTCTTGTAGGATTTATTGAAGTGGTAATCTGCTTCCAGCTGGTGGCAGCATAACATGAGAATCCATTCATAAGCCAGGCCTATTTTTTCTCCTCCTTTGTAAATTGGTCTTAGATAATTCCTCATGTGAGAAGAGAGAGACCTGGTGAGGAAACAGGAAGAAATTGAAGTCTGAGCCACCTGCTCATGCAGGTTACTTTTGCTTTCCTCCTGGACCCATGTATGCTACCTGATGGAATGTAACACTGTATAATAGTTGTTGATTTAGTATATATACTATATCCTGAAAAATGGCACTCCATTCCCAAAATATCATCTACCTGACATAAATAGTTCCAATTCTTAATTAAGTTAGCAGCATCTAAATGGGCTGTAGGTGATAGAACCAGTAGATCATGTGATCATGTGCCCTATTCCAACTCTGCTTTGCCCTAAAGTGAGTCCTCGGTATGACATGAATTTTCCTGGGTGTTCTGACCACCTCCTAGTCAACTTGAGGGTGAAGGATGCATCCCACCCTAAATGGTATGAGATAGTTATACATGTGACACCTACACATATGATATTGGAAGATGTTTATTAGTCACACATACTTATAGCTCGAGGAAAGAGGAAACTTTATGCCATACAAGGCTACTGTACAGTTGCATTAGGGAGCAGAATGAAACAGAAAGTGGTGTGGGAAGCAAGCTTTGCAATGACGAGAAATCTGGATGGCCCTTGGTTCCCAAAGAAGGATGTAATTAGCTTATCTGAATGATTTCATGGGTTGACAGGCTGCCAAAGCCCTTTAGGCTGAGTATGGGATGGAGTACAATAAGTCTGGCTGATAGGGAAAATTTCCCACCGGGTAGGAAGCCTTAGCTGGAAAGAGCAGAGAAATACACAGATAGGACTTTGGGGCCTTAAGAGGTTCAAAGATATGAAAGAAGTGCTTTAACAATACATCTCAATTTCAAGCTTTACAATATCATGGTATATCATATTTATTTATTAAATATTCTGTATACCTTAGGAAACTATTTGTTCCAGAATCATAGAAGTTTGGATTGTGACTATCCTGTTGGTGCTTGCTATAAACTGCACATAATATCTCTTTGCAATACCAATTTTTCTAATAATATAGGATATGCTAAGGAGAACAGCCCAAGCAGCAAGGCCATTTGCACACAGCCTCCACCTATTGCAAAAAAATCCTTTCCAGATCTAGGCCTCATTCAAACCTGGAAGCCCTTCTCTTCATCCAGTTATGGGTTGGAGCAGTATTCTTTGATATAAAATATTCTTCCTTCAGAAAAAGAAAAAACCATAGTGCATCTTTATTAGTGTTAAGATGAAAAATTCAATAATTTGTCCTTTTCTTAGAAAGGATATCCTAGAATGCCCCACACCACTGAATCCCTAAAATTTTAATGATGTCTTACTTTGATGATTCTTCATAGAGTTAATCTTCCACCATCTAGAAAGCATGTGAATTAACAAAATCTCTGGAGCACCTGCCACTTCTTACTCATCTAGTTTGATAAGCATGCTGTCATCAATTTAATGGGCCATTATGAAGTTCTGAGAAACATCAAGATGGCCCAGGTCTCTTAAAACTTTATTATGGAGTAGAAGAACAAGGAGGTGGAGAAGATTACAGCAGCAGTGATGGCTGCTGAGGACCCATATCCTTCAGGTTTCTTCCAAGGCAAACTCCACCTGCTTTCCAGCACCCTCTTTCTCTTCCTCTTCAGTGCCAGCTATAGAACTCTTCATTGATGGGAAAGTAGTTGAATACAAAAGTCACAAATGGATTGATACCCAAAGCACAGAAATCAATGAGGTCATTATTTGGGTCCTCAGGCCACCAAGGCTGAAATGGAGGCAGCTGTTGCTTCCTTCAGACTTGCTTTTCCTCCATAGATAAATACATCAGTATTAGTCTATTAACAGTTCCTGCTCTGCTATCAACATTTCATTAAAGAAAACTTGAAGTTGTCAGGTTAATTATGTTGGAACCGCTAGGGAAGAAACTAGCTGATGCTGAAGGAGTTGTATTTTGAGGACTTAAGGTGGTTGAGCATGCTTATAAGGGAACATTTCTCATGCTGGGAAAAACCAGGTCATCCATTACCAAAGACATGGAACTTTATTCCTATTCTTTGCCACTGAGTGTGTGTGCAGACATTGCACCATTCAATTTTCTGGCCACAATCCCCCTTTGGATGCTCCCCATGGACACACTGCATGGAAATTCCTTCCTAATGAAATCATCAGAGTGAGTCCCTGCGGCAATTGTGTTTCTTACTAAGTTTCTTCAGGACTCTGATACTCCAGATAGGATGTGGAACATCATCCATATGCAATCATCTAGATATTAAAGCAAGCAGAATTATGGGATCCAACCAGGCAGGAGAGTACGTTTTTGAGAGAGGGTAATTGTAAAAGAGTTCAAGTCAACATGGGAGGCAAGAACCATGGAGTTGTCTTGCCAGAATGCTAATTAGGAAAACAGCCTGAACCAGCTGATTGGGGCAGCATTTGGAGCAGTTGGTCAGCAGTGCATGGTTCTTTCAGCAGAGATTCTCATGGGGGATTCCAAGAAATGGGTTCCAGAACTGATGGAGCTTGCCAAAAACATGAGAGTCAATGCAGAACAGTCTGGTTCTCATTTTGATCCTCTGATAAGCCCCCATGTGAAAACGCCAAACTATAATACGGTTTATAGTGGAATAAAGGAGGGAGTGTCCATCAGTCTTGATGCAAGAAAAATTAAAGTCAGAAGCTATGAAAATGGCCTTTGTTGGAGCAACGTCATCCCAAATGCCAAGTGAAATATGACCTATTAAAAGGAAGAGATTTTTGGTCTAGTTCTTCTGTTTCTAGAGACAGAAACATTGGATGAAGCCATTAAGATCTTAAATGACAACCCATATAGAAATGAAACTGCCATCTTCACCACCAACAGAGGCATAGCTCAGAAATATTCCCACCTGGTGAATGTCATACAAGTGGGTGTGAATGTCCCCATTCCAGAATCTTTGCCAAAGTTCTCATTCACTGGCTCTCGATCTTCCTTCAGGGGACACACCAATGTCTATGAAACAGGGTGTTCTAGTTTGCTAGCTGCTGGAATGCAATACACCAGAAATGGAACAGTTTTTTAAAGGGGGAATTTATTAAGTTGCAAGTTTACAATTCTAAGCCTATGAAAATATCCAAATTAAATCAAAGCTATAGAAGTGTCCAAATTAAGGCACCAACAAGAGGTTACCTTTACCCAAGAAAAGCCAATGAAATTCAGGGTTTCTCTCTCAACTGGAAAGATATCTGGTGAACACAGAGACATCTGCTAGCTTTCTCTCCAGGTTTTTTTTTTTTTCATGAAGCTGCTCCTGGCACATTTTCCTTCTTTATCTCCAAAGATCTCTGACTGTATGGGCTCTCATGGGTCTTATGACTTTCTTCAAAATGCTTCCTCTTTTAAAGGATTCCAGTAAACAAATCAAGACGCACCTGGAATGAGTGGAGTCACATTTCCCTCTAATCAAAGTTTGATACCAATAATTGGGTGAGTTTGAGAGAGAGATTATCTTTGTGGAGATAATCTAATCAAGTTTCAAACCTGCAGTGCTGAATAGGGATTAAAAGAAACAGCTGCTTCCACAAAATGGACAAGGATTAAAACATGGCTTTTCTAGTGCACACAATAATTTCGAATTGGCAGACAGGGCATCTAATTCTACACTCAGTTCAAGACCATCTCAGTAGAAAGAAGAAAATGCTACTCTTTCTTCACCTGCTAGCCATGCCTACACTGGGCCATCAAAGAAAAGTTTATTCCAGTCTCAGCCCATCATGTATAATCTCCCTTTACTGCTGACCAAATTTACTTGCTAACTTTGCTCAAATAATTAACATCTTCCTTGTGAATACCTGTTATTCAGATCCGTTTCAGGACCATTCACCCTAGCAAAGTGATATAGAGAGATTCCTAGTAAAACTTTGAAACCAGATTTTCACTCACTCATCATAATTTTATGTTTGAGGTAAACTATTGTGTTGTGAAATGCTTATTGGAATGAATGCTTATATCTGTGTTTTAAGAGTTCTCCCCTTTTCTGAAGGTGGACAGAGGGGAAGGTTAGTGAACATAAAGAAGATCTTGCAGTAACCAGAAGAATTCTTGGATCAGGGATAGGATAGACATACTTCACCCTTGATTGGTCCACAAACACAGCTCCATGTAAGTGCTGATGATGGAGAGCCCACTGCCAAGTGTTCTTGAGCCTAATTTATCCCACACTACATAAAAATCATCCATTGCTACATAGATTCCTGGATTGGACATCTGGGAGACTTATTACAACATTTCTTAAAGTATTGAGATAGAATATAAAATCATGAGTTCATCTATCAGCATTTTAATCTTGAGGCATTGAAGGGTTTTCCATTTGTAGACTCAAATACAGTTTTGGACAAACTGTTTTTTGGTTACACTGGAAACCATGTCTACAGCCATAGATATAAAAGTCTTCAAGAAGTAGGAAGAATGTAAGGTAATAATGAATGTTTGGAATGAAAAAAAAAAGATGTTAAATAGACTCCTGAGTCACCTCAACATTTAGGTAAGCAGAAGTAAACCAATTTCTAACTCAGTGAAAGACACAAAAGGATAAGTCACGCATGTAGGGGAAACTATTAACAGGGTGCTTTTATACAAATATTAAAATTGCATTCAGATGAAATTAACAAATGCCCTACTTAAGGTCTAGTATACAAATTTTAGTTTATTTTTGTCATCTTGAAGGATTTCAGGAAGTGAACCTTTTCTGGCAGCAGTTAAGGAATGTAACAAGATCTTTGGAACTTAAGTTTTATTCTACCTGCTGGCATTGTCATAATTAACACATGGGCATTAGAACCCTATGATTATTGCACCTTTAGGCAACACATTATTATTATACACAGAAAGAAAAAGGTCTTCTCCATATGAAACTTTGCATACTTATCTGGAAAAGGAAATCTTCAACCTTCCATGGAACATAGGACACTCAAATATCAAAAGATCTCTTCCGAATTCCTAATAAGATAGATGTTCTATTGTGAGGATGGAAAAACCTTTTGGATTGGCAATAAATATAGCAGCTAAAATCAGAGGGAATTTCACAAACCAGGACATTAACAATGGTTTCAAATCTGGAGTGGTTTCAAGTAAGATAATTGTTAAATCATTTTGGCATGTGATACTTTTATATGTGGCTTATCCTGTGTTCAACCCCTTTTGACTTCACAAAGCCAGTGTTCTGGGGTGGAAGCTAGATGGTTTTATCTGTTTAACAAATGAAGGTTTTAAAACTTAAGATAAACGTGCTCATGAAGTGTTGGAAAAAGAAAGGGGAACTCTTAAATGGATGCTGCTATTCCAGAGGTAATTCTATTTTTGAAAATAAAGTGTTCATGTGTAACAAAGTAAGAAAAGTGAAAAGGTGAAGAAAAAAGAGGTTTAATGCATGCATCAAGACCTTTGGGGAACGTGGTAGTTAGGTTTCTGGTGTCAACTTGGCCAAGTGATGGTGTCTAGTTCTGTTGCTGTGGACTTGAATCATTATCATGTAAAACTCATCTATGGTTGATTATATCAGCAGTCATCTAAGGGGAGTGCCTTCAACAATGAATGATGCTTAGTTTAATTAGCTGGAGGTTTAACAGAAAGAGGTCAGAAGAGAGCTTAAAGCAGCACAACCCAAGCAGCTTAGCATACCTCATCTCAGCACTTACAGCTCAGCTCAGAAGTTTGGAGATTCAGAATGGAATCGCCTCTGGGAAGACTATTAGAAGCCAGAAGCCAGGAGAGAAGGCCAGCAGACATAGCCATGTGCATTCCCATGTAACAAGAACCTCAGATGAAAGTTAGTTGCCTTTCCTCTGAAGAATTATACATTTTTAGAAAATAAATCCCCTTTCATTAAAAACCAGTCCACCTCTGTTATGTTGCATTCTGGCAGCTTTGACAGATCGAAACAGGGAGATCTGGGGTATACTTGGGGGTAGGTATTGGTCTTACAGAACATAAAGCTGTGGTAAAGATTCTGGACTTCTAAGGCCCTTGATAAAAGTCTTAATTCATCTCTTTGAGATACAGCTTCTTCATTTGTAATATTGAGATAAAAATTGAACCTATCTTATGGAGTCATGACAAAGTTTGAAGAACATAATTACTTTGTACTATGCTCTTCATGTAGGATTGCACTCAATAAATGTGCTCTGTGTTTATTATTGTTCATTAATTATCATTGTTATGATATTGTAAGCTTTACTCACAGATATGCAAAATTTTATTTTTAACAGTCATTAAATAACCTATTAATCTAAAATGGTTAGGTTAATTATGCCACTGAACCATGTATGTGAATACAGTTAAAAGGGGAAATTTAGGTGGTATATGTGTTTTTAGAACAACAAAAAACACAATCATAGAATTGTGCAGCTCAAGCAATTAATTATAACCTCAACTATGGACTATATTTAATCATTCTATTATAATAGTTTCTCATCAATCATAACAAAATTTAACCACACTGCACTAAAAATGGGGCAATCCATGGAAATTGTGTATTTTCTGCAAGATACTTCTGTACCTCTACATGTTTTCTAATAAGAAAAAAAAGGCTATGAACTGAAGATGACATTTTGTTATGAAAAAAATAGTATAATTAATATGTACTGTGTTCCTGAATTGCTGTGTTCAGCTACTTTCATCCTGGTAATAACCATATGCCACAGTGGTAAGAGATTAATAGGCTAAGAAAGGTTCAGCTGAAGGTTATACAATCTCATGTGAAAATATTAATGATGTTATGGAAAAGAACACAATGATGTAGTGAAGGACAACCAGGAAAACGGTCAGTAAAAAAAATGATCAAGAAAGCCTCAAGAGAAAGAATAACATAATTTAACTATGGGATAAAAATTGCAGTAACCATATTTGGATCCCTACATACTTTTCCATCATATTTTTCCATCAAGTATCTGCTGTGTAATAATTCTAATGCTAACATCATTTTCTGCATATCCTTGATTTTTCCCCATAGACTAATTGGACATCTAGAATATTACCTAATATAATTAATGAGCAGTTAAAATAGGTAAACTCTTCTCTTGCTAGTGATATTTATTATTTTTCATTTCTACCTCAGGTCACTTGAATATCTACACTTTTGTCCCAGTCAATGGATAGACTAAATGACTCTGTGGTCACTGAGTTTGTATTGCTGGTCTTGGCTTTTCCTTCACCACCAAAATTTGTTCTGATCTTGATATGCTCTTTGCTCTATTTTTGAGATATTCCTGGGAAAGCTTTTCATCTTATTTTCGGTGATTTTTGAGAATTAAGCTCACAAGCACAAAGGAAGTAGAAAATGATTATTTGGAAAATTCTCAGCCTACCCAGATAGCATGCTCTGAAATTAGGGCCAGAAGTGACTTCCTCAGGGCTCTCCCTGTGCTTATGGCAAGTGAACTCACAAAAAAACAGGCTCCATATGTGGGCTTACTTGAACACCCCTTTGATAAGAGGGTGTTACTGAATATTGGTCCAGAGGAAGGCAGACTGGAAGTGAGTTAACCAGGAAGGATCTGGAAAAAAATTGATGGTTCAGACCCCCTTGAGCTATACACAGAGTTGACAAGGTTTTTACAAAATTTGTATAAGCAGAACTACTTACAGCCTGGACATAAAGGAAAAATGACTTCAAAGGCAGAGCCATGGAAGCAAAGCTTTGACCAAAAGAAATATCTTGTGTCTAAGAGACAGGGTCCTTTCTTGTGTATGGAAAGGGCAGGTCTACCTTTGCACTTAAAGGGAGCTGGCCAACAGCCCTGGGACTTGGAGGGGGCATGGTTCCCACTCCATTGGAGAGTGTGTCCACCACCACAGTGGTAAGGGAGTGTGTGTTCTATGCACAAGTGTTTTGGGAGTGAGCAGCCACTACCCAAAAACTTGAAGATAGTAAGGCCTAAACCTCAGTATTTAGGCAAAGCTCGGCTGCCACTCCAAAGCTCAGACAAGGTAGGCCTAGGCTTAGGCCACAGTATTTGCAGAGAACATGAACGATGGGCAACACCTGGAAGGGGGGTGACTGCCTCTCCAACAGGCCCAAAGAATAAAGTGTCATCCAAAGATTACTCTCAGGCCCTGAAATCTAATGTAGTTTACCCTGGTGGGTTTCAGCCTTGCTTGGAAACTTTAACCCATAATTTTCTTTCAAGTTATCTCTTCTAGAATAGGAATTTCCATCCTATTTGTGCCATACTATTGTATTTTGGAAGCAGGTAATTTGTTTTCTAGGTTTCACAGGACCGCTAATGGAGAGGAATGTTGCCCCAGATGAACCATGGCCATAATTGATTTTTTTCTTTCTCTTTTTTTCACATGGGCAGGCACTGGGAACTGAACTTGGGTCTCTGGCATGGCAGGTGAGAATTCTGCCACTGAACCACCCATAATTGCCCCCATAATTGATTTTGATTCTGACCCCATAATTGATTTTGATGAGACTTTTGATTTAGAGCTGTTCTAAATTGGATTAAAGCTTTTGTAATATTATAATGGAATGAATGTATTTTGCATGAGAATGTATTTAACATGTTCTTTTGAGATCTAGAAGGCCAACTATGGTAGATTAATTTATGTTATGTACCCCAGAATAAGCAGGTTCTTAAACTTTTTTTCGTGGGTGTGAACCCAATACAAGTAAGAGGTTTTGTAAAGGTTACATTTCATTAAGGTGTGGCCAGATGAATTAGGATGGATTTTAATCCTATTACTGGAGGTTTTATAGAGAAAGATAGGGAAGGACCAAGAACCCAAACGTCAGGAAGAACCTGGAAGAGAAAGTTAAGGACATCACCAAGTAATGAAAAAGCCAAGGAACCCAAGAATTATCAGCCAACCAGAATGCTGTGAGTCCCAAGAAGCAAGACTATTTAAGCCAACCAATCACATGGTATTGGTTATAGAAGCCCAGAAAACTAAGACAAAGATACATTCTAAACTCTGTAACAATTTCTTAGCTTCTCTGATAATTCCCTTCCTTTCATACAAATTTCATGGTATGCAAATATCAAATTTCCATAGATATTCACTGAGGTTTTCAGGAAGTTTTGCATAGTTTCCAGAATATTAAAGAATTCTTCTTCCAACTTATACCTGACATCTGGACTCTCTTGGGCAAAGGCAACTCAGCACCAGTTGGAATTCTTTTTATACAATCTCAGCACTCTTAGATGCCCCTGTTAGAGAAATCCTGATCTTTCCAATCCACAATCCTGGATCCTCCTGGATTAAGGGACAGCTACATAGATATGTGACTGAAATTAATAAGAATTGCCTAATGGAAAATTTCTTTGTTAACAATATTGGTTGCTAAAAGCCATGTCAGAAAGAACCTAAATGAACGATATGGATGGAAGTTATTCTGATTTCATGTCTCCATATGCTTCCCCTCTCTTTAGGGGGAATTATGCCTTGAGCTATTTCATGATAAAAATACAAACTTTGGGAATCTGGAAATTTACTAATCCCAACTTGAATATCATGTGATTTGAAAATTATCACAGTATTATTAATCTGGTTATTAATATGAATTAATTAATGTGATACTATGACTTCTTTGTCATTTTTAACAACATAAACTGTCAGGAGCAACTTTCAAGGAAAGCAGTAAGGGTAAACAGGAATGATCTTTGGTGTAACCCACATCACTCAGGTTTCTTTCAATTCATAAAATGAAAATTTTACTTTTTAAAATTAGCTACAACTTGCTAATTATATTCAAACAAGAGAAGAATGATATGGATATTGTTGAAGGAAAAATAATCCTAGAACTCTATATCCAGCAAAATTATCCTTCGAAGGTGAAGGAGAAATATGACTTCTGCAGATAAATAAACATTGAAGAAAATCATTACCTGCTGATTTGCCTCACAAAATTGTTAAAAGAAGTTCTTCAGAAATAAGTAACTCAAAATTATATGATCATAAGCCCAGAATAATTGAAAGAAAGGGTAAGCCTCAGAGAAGAAATGAATCAAGGTAAAATAAAGTATTTTATTTTCTTACTCTTCATTGATCTTAAAAATATCAGTCTAAAATAATATTGTAAAAATTTATTTGGTGAACATTGCATATGGATAAGTGAAATGAAGGACAGTAATAATATAAGGGATGGGAAGGAAGAATTGAGAATGCCCTAAGGATCAACGCTAATGTGCAATGTACAGAGCTCTTTAAAAGTACAGTTGGATTAGTTGTAAATGTGTATTGCAAATTCTAGGTCAACCAATAAAAGAATTTTAAAAAGAGGTGTAAGTAATATACTAAGAGAAGAGAGAAAATACAATCCTGAAAAATTCTCAACACAGGAGAAGATATAAGAAGAGAAAAAGAGAAAAATGAATAAGTGCAAGGCATATAAAATTTATGAGCTTGATAGATATTGACACAATTATATGAATATTCATTTTAAATGCCAACAGTCTAAACAGGTTAATTAAAATACAGGCACTGTCAGATAAAAAAAATTCCCACCCATATATTGGGTAAAAGAAACCCAATTTAAAAACAATAACTCAGTGGTAAATCCTGTTGAGATCTGCACTCTTGATAGGGTGTGACAAAAAAAAAGGATTTTACAACAGTAGTTTTCTTCCCAAAATCCCCATATCCCAATATAATAGTGATAAAACAGATAAATCTCCATTAAGGGAAGTTCTATAAAATATCAGACCATTACTCCTCAAAACTTTAGATCATCAAGAACAAGTGAAGTTTGAGAAAAGATCATAGTCAAAAAGAACTTTTAAGTGAGAGAAAAATTTTAGCTCAGGTAGTAACCAAACTGTGTGAAAGGCAGGAATAAAACATCTTTCAATGAAAACTTAGCTTGTGATGACTGAAACTATACAAATGCAACAGAAACAGTTTTACATCAGAAAAAGGAAGAGGAAGAAGCAGGAAAGTTACATATGTAAATTATGACTCTTCCTTGAAGAATCTAGAAGTTAAATAAGCTGGAACACACTGCTCATAAGATTGAAAAGGTTAATCTTGTGAAACCCAGACAGCACTGTCCAATCAAAAAGGTGGCCAGACCAAAGGAATTCATTTTCCCTCTTGTAATGGGAGACATACCCAGTGTGTAATACAAGCATTACTCTCCTATCAAAGCACGATATCATTAAATATGCAAAAAAATCTATCTAATTCCTCTTGTTCTGATACACTACTCATTAATGCTGTCATCTTCCATGGACTTCCATAGACTTCTGCATAGCAAAAACTTGGGTCTCACTTATGGAGAAGTCGGGGCTACTCGACACATTATTTTCTGTTATGACAAGTTAAAACAGGCAATAAATGTATATATTCCTATCTTGCATCCATTTATTGGGTCATTCAACATTCACTTAAATCACCCACTCTCTGACAATGAAGAGACCCAATTTTGAAACCTTGGACATAGTATATTCATCAAAGCAATATCACCTGAAAGAAAAGCTTTTGGACTTCTCCCGCAGGTACATTTCATTGCATTATTAGCTTCCTTCAAAAAATACGTCAATTAATACTTAAAAGAATGAAGTTATTATCATCTAGTTCAACTAAATATTTGTAAAATATCTTTGAAAATCAAGATATTGAAATAATACAAACTCTATGTGCCTACATGTCATACTTATCTCATTTAAGACATCTTTCTATAAATAGTAAGTAGGCTGCATACTCTTCTCATTGCCATCTTCATGTCTTTGTTCCTGAATGTATAGATGACTGAATTCAAGAAAGGAGTGAGAACTGCAGTGAAAACAGCAAGTAATTTGTCTGCATGTGAAGTGGGGTGAGGCCAGGTATAAACAAAGATGCAAGGACCAAAGAACAAAATCACTACCATGATATGAGATGACAAAGTGGAGAGGGCCTTGGATAATCCCTCTGAAGAGCGTTTCCAAACTGTGACCAAGATAAAAACATAGGAGATGACCAAAATGATGAATGATCCCAGAGATATAAACCCACTGTTGACTGTGACCATGAACTCTAGTCTGTAGGTGTCTATGCAGGCAAGTTTGATGAACCGAGGAAGGTCACAATAAAAACTATCCAACACGTTAGGACCACAGAATGGCAATTTTATAACAAAACTCAGTTGAGTCCCAGAGTGGATCAAACCAATTATCCATGCAGAAACCAGAAGAAAAATGCACATTTTTCGGCTCATGATAGTCAAATAGTGGAGAGGTTTACATATGGCAATGTATCTGTCAAAGGCCATGGCTATAAGTAGCACCATCTCCACACTACCGATGATGTGAATGAAGAAGATCTGAGTGATGCAGCCTCCAAAGGAGATGACTTTGTGCTTTCTGAACAGGTCATAAATCATCTTGGGGGTAAAGACAGAAGAAATACCCAGGTAAATGAAAGAGAGATTGGCCAGCAAAAAGTACATTGGGGAGTGTAAATGAGGGTCAGAAGCTACTGTGAGCACTATGAGAGAGTTTGTCATCATGCTTGCCACATAAAATGCAGAGGAGTACACAAAGAGAAGTTGGATCTCCCAAGAATTAGAGAGTCCCAAAAACACGAATTCTGACACAGTGGAATTATTTGCTCCATCCATTGATTTATCAGCTGGAGTGCCTCCAATATTACCACACAAAAGAAAATAAAAAGGAAACTGAAATAAGAACGGTAATACTGTTCTACTATTATAACGATTTATTATTTAAGGGTATATATACTGAAAAAGTATATATCCTCTCAATAGAGGCTCAGATCCTTATGTTCAATAAGTAATGAATTTCCCTTGGGGTCACCTGAATAACCTGAGTTACTTAAACATAACATCCTCATCATCATGGCTTCACATCATTACTCTCAAATTATAAGCAAGTGTTGATAACAAATATGAAAACATAGTAGATGTATGTACATGGCACAGATTAAGAAGGTCAGGGAAGATAATATATTATAAAACAGAGAAGGGAGAGGTAGAAATGGCCTCATTTTCCAGAACTCATAGGTTCTGTGCTTGAATTGCTCATGGAATTTTCTCCAGTCATTCAACTTGCCTCTCCTCTTAACTTCACATCATTTCATGCACATAATATGACTCTTATGGTCGTTCTCATTTCACTACCAACAGTTACATTCACATTTCACCCAATGCCAACAGAGCAGGGACGGAAATAACAAAATCTGGTCTAGGGCATGTTGCTGACACAATAGTATGACTAGACAAAGACAAGGGTAAAACAAAGATTGATGCATGGACATTAAATTGTAAATGGAGGTACAAATAGCAGAATTTTTAAGAGTCAAGATATGGCCAATATATACAGAGTGGGAAGAGATGGTCCATGAAGTCAAGGAGGTTAAAAATGTCAATTTGATTTATCTGTTTAGATTTTCACAGTCTATAATTTGTGTCCCTGGATAGAGCTATTGGAACCCTAAACTCCCCAAAATTGCAAGAGATAAAGAATTTCGCACTAACTTCATAATTGGTATATAACCACTGATCTCCTCTACCTCTCTTCAGTGGTTTTAGCCATTTGTCTTATCTCTCAGCCTCAAATAATCCAATGCCAATTCTCACTTTGTCTCTGTCCCTAATCCTTGGTTACTATATGAGTCTTACCTATTCTTACAAGAATATATGTTACCAGATGCAAGATTTAATCTCCTACTTGTGAGTCAAACACATAAGTGTCTCAATCTCTCCTAATACACAACTCTTGAGCAGGCTACTGAAGGTAGGGGGTGTGGAGAAAAGAGGAAGACTGGAAAAGAAACAAAGGCTGGCAAAATAAAAGTACATCAATGCATAAGAAACCTTACATTTGGTATTGAAAGTAGAGGTCATGAGAAATGAGCATTTAAAAAAAATAAATCCCGATGCCTTTTACTAAAAAAATAAATAAATAAATCCCAATGCCCCTATTTACACGAACACACACATAGTCACACTTCATTTTTGCATGATAGTTAAAATTTATCATAAAACTACTACCACCCAAATGCCCCAGAAATTATCTTGTAAAAGCTTCTCATTTAAAATTGAGAAAGTAGCAATCAAGCAATCCACACAATACTCATAGACACAGAAACTAGGTTTTTTGATACAGATAAGGCCTTGTATTCTACATACTAGACACACGTAAATGGAGAAGAGACAATCCAAAACTCTAATATGCTGAATCCAATACCTCTGGTCATATGTGATATTAGATGAAATTTAATACATTTCCTCAGTTTCACCAGCACATGTATCAAATATGTACTGGACAGTGCCATATTGAACACTCCCAATCACTAGAAATGTTTAAAGTTTAACCAATATCCCATTTCCTCATTGAAAATTTCCCCAGTAATCTAGTTCATAACAATCTTTTCCCTCTCTCACTCCTAATGTCAGGAACATCAGAAATTTAATTGGCAAAATAATGCTTTGCCACATAACAATTAAACTGAAATATTTGGTACCATAGGAGAACTTCCAGGTGTTTGTGGTTGACAAGGAAGGACACACAAATTTCTGTTGGGTAATTCAGAGAAACCTCAAAAAGCTTGAAGGGTTTGATGTGAGCTTTGAAAAGTTAGTAGGAATTTGACAAGGTGAGGGGAATGCAGAATATTTCCTGAGGTTGAATAATGAGAGCTTCCTTGATTACAGAAAATCCTTTGCTACTAATGATCTTTCTTCAATGGTTCCATTTTTTATAGATGCTATCACCACAAATATAGGTTTAAGGAAGGGAAGGAGAACTTCTTCTGTCTTCTTTGTTTCCTAGAATACAAAATGAAATAAATGGTAAAAAAAAAAAAACTGGTTATTAGATTATTCCTGAGGCAAAGTGATTTCTTCAGTGCCATAATTTTCCAAAATTGCTATTTTTGTAAACTAACATCTTTTCCCATTAAGTCCAGCATGCATAAAAGATGTTTCCAAATTCAAACGCTGTTAGCACATTTTCTAACTACTTTCATTAAGAAAATAGATAATATTCCTGCAAAAAATTCCAAGCTGAAGAACAGAGAAAATGCTTCACAAATTTTACATAGGATCTTGGTTTAAAATGATGAAATCTTGGAAAGCAACAAAAAGATTGTAAAGGAAAAAATTGAGACAAAGAGAGAGAAGCAGTTTCTATTTACCAGACTTCATGAAATGATTAATAGTGAACTCCCATACCCTTCCTAAAGGTTGAGAAGAAAATATAAATATGCTTTCAGCAGATTTTAAAGTTTTCTGAAATAGGCAATAATGGAATTTTAAAGGTGGTAAAATCACCTGCTCAGGGAACAAAGGATGGGAATATGATCAGATGGTAGAATTATTTTCATTTATAGATGAGGAATCTCAAGCTTAGAGGAGTTGCAACTTACTTCAAACCATAGAGTCAATTCGTTTGGAAACAAAAATCAAGTCTTCTAACACAAATTCAATGCAGTTTTCACAAAATCAAGCTATTATGGATGTTTTTTCATGATTAAAATAACCTGTATTTTACTCAAACACACAGTGTATTCTACATGCATAAACATTTGACACAGACATAATTTGACTTACCAATGATTTCACAGCTACTAGTAGCAGAACCAAAATTTAAATTCCCAGGTTAGTATTTCAACTAGAAGGTGCAATGCTGATGATAAAGGGAATGAACCAAAGTTTTAGTATCAGAAAATATTTAGCAAAGTCACAGGGTCAATTATTCATTAAGAAGCCATGATAAAGGATAACCAAGAAAAGCCAGGATTGGAGACAAAAAATTGGGAACCATTTAAAAGTTGGAGTCATGAGAAAGTGAGACTTAATATAGAATAGCATGTGCGTAAAGATATTGTTTGTTTAAAGTTAATAAAATGTCCATACATGGGTAAAAGAGCAAATATCTAGTATTTGCCATTATTGTATCACCACTATTACTATTTTTATATATTACCTGCCTTTTCATAAGTTCAACATTCATGCACTGCAACAGAAGACAAGCTAGAAAGGAGTGGCAAAAAGGTGTTCACTTTCATATGCTACAGAGTGAAACAAAAGGAAAATATTAAGGAAAAGACATAGATTCAGTGCTGTGACACTAAAAAAAAAAAAGAGAGAAAGTGAACTCAAATAATAGAGAGAACCAAGAATACAGTAGGTAACGAATGGTGACAAGATGTAGACAGCAAGATTATAAATGATACATTCAATACTGCATATACAAAGATTTTTACAAAGTTATTAACAGCTGTTAGAAGCTGTTTACTAACATTTGCCACAAATAAAAGCCTTGCCAAACAACTGTGATAATCTTGTCAAAGACAGATATTATGGATTAAGAGAGACATGCAAGGAGTGTTTTCGTGAAGCCATTCAGAAATTATTAAGAACTCAATACTTAGAATTTTAATGTGTGCTTATATGTGTGTGTCTTTACCAATGAGAAGAATTGGGTATCCCAAAACAGAGACCCTTGGTGGCTACAGAGCACATTGAAATTGTTTAACCAAATTATATGCTGGATGATACAACAAGGGAAGCCCAAGATAAAATAAGTGAAAATTTTAAAAATAGCTGTAGTATTTAAATTAAGAGAATAAGAATAAGCAGCATCAGAGAACTTAAAATCAAGAACAGTAATTGTAAGGTTAGGGTGATAATTCTTTCTACCACACGTTGATTCACAAATCTGGGTCCAGTAAAAATTCAACCACACTTTCTTTCATATGCTTTTCTCTAGAAAATTCTCCCAAGTCTCTTTGCCTATAACATTTCTGCTCCTTCTGCCCTTATTATTGCATCCTTCCTCTCTGGAAGCATGGGAGCCTGAGGATGCAGTTGTTCCTGTGGGAAGGAATGGTCCACCACATCTTATGACCCCTCTCCACCCCCATTACCACATACCCATGCTGTCAAAAGTCCTCAGGTGGTGGCATGGTGAAAGAGTCAGAAAAGTTACCCAGAGTAGATTTTCTCCTGGGCTGAAATATTAACAATTTCACATCACCCACCCTCTCTTGGACAAAAATCTGTTTAAAACACTCCTATTTTGAGCGAGGTGACTAATTAGCTACTGTAGAAGGTGGTGATGGAGTAAAGCTTTAGAGTTCTGGGATCCTGGGATTCTCAGAGTGAGGTCATCAGACCAAGGGAATTGTCTCTTAGGAAAGTAAAGTGTGAGAAAAAAGTTATATAATCTACTTATACAAAATAAAGATTTGCCATTTCACTTGTTTGCATAATTTGTATCTTTATTTTATTATATAGCCCGAGGGAATGCTTACTGAAGGAGAGAATGTTTTTTCTACTATTTCAATGGAAGAAGTTGGAAACATTAAAAAAATTTGTCTTAGATCTTAAAAATATTGACATACCTTCTCAACTGTGTCCATTTCTGTGTTCTAGGGTCCAAGCAAGAGCTAAGAGCAGCAAGCATGAATAATCATAAAACACTTAGAATAACATAGAAAATGTGAATTCCTGGACTAGAAACAGATTAGAAAAAGAAAGCCAGAGATGAAAACAGAGAAAAAAATCAAAGACATATAGAGACACAGAATATGTGCACACACTCTTACTTCCTCATGAAATTAGTCTTACCAGAGAAGAAAGTCCAATTCAGCCCTTCAAGCCTTTTGATGTCATGCTTTACATACTAGCAAGGATTCATTCCATTATAGAGAAAGAAGAATTGTTAAAAGGAATAATTTTAATAAATGATTGATGTGTAAAAATTCCAAGGATATCAACCAAAAGACTTAATAGAGTACAGCAGGTTTGAGAGATGTAAGATAATTCACAAAAAAAACTAATAACCTAGTACACAAAATTTTAAAAGTTCAAAAGGAGTATTTAATTCAAAATAAGGCCTCAAAAATAACTTTCTTGAGTTTTAAATAAACTGATGAAAAAATGTTTGGTTTCCCTCTAGATTGACATCATGTTCCAGATTTCGGAATGACATAGAAATTACAGTTTGGAGTCCACTCAGTGTCTGATCCACTTGCACCTAGGAAAGGTGAACAGTTAGACTCAAAGACACAAATTCTAGAAATAAGGTTAGTAATTACAAATTATGGTTCCAAAGCACTCTGCATTTAACCATCATTCTGATTAAGATTGTCTATGAATTACAACTGCAAGTACTTTCCAATCTTAAGTGTTATTGCAAAGCATTGTTATACCAAATAATCCCACAATTCATAATTTGACAAATGGAACAAGGACATAAGATACCATGGAATTTATCAATGACTATTTTAACATCATATTTAAGAAATTCACAAACTTAAAATATGAAAAAATACATTATATAGTAGTATTTTTCTGTACACAGACCTTGACAATTCTCAGCAAAAGGCTAAAACTCATGCATTTATCCTTCTCATAACCAAAATAAAGGCAGAGTTCAATTGTTTCAGTATGGATAATACTAGACAAAGGAGAAAGCAATACTATTGTCTAAAATGCAGTGGCTGACAAAGAAATCTAGAAAACTTTTCAGTAAACAGCAAAAATTACACAGATTAGTGGATCAATAAGTGTTGGGAAATGAAGTTATTAGAAGCCCCCATAAGAATGGTAGTGGATATTGTTGCCTTTATTTAAGGTGTGCAAGCAAGTGGTACAGAATCAAGATAAAGAAACTATAATAAGCTATGATCACCTCTGCTGGTATAAACCATGAAGTAGTCCCAACATACACTATACAGAGTTGATCAGTGTGACAAATAACATGAAACAAAAGGGAGAGTATGTCACTTTTCAGAAAAGTCACAAAATGAATATAGCTTCTGTCTTGGACTTTCTTCCTCTCTCTGTCTCTCTTGCTCTCTCTAGCTCCCTCCCTCTCCTTCTTTCCTCTATCTCTCTCTTCCTCTCCCTCTCTCTCACTAATTATTCTTTAGTAGGGCTGCCAAATAAATACCCCCAACATGCTGAATCTAGCAATCTACTCTAGGGAAAGCAATTTATCGTGTTATGAACACACAATGAAGAGACCCATGTAGTAAGGAACTTAGGCTTCCAGCCAACAGTTAGTGAAGATCTGAAACCCTCTAATAATCTCAGTTCAACATGGTACCTGAGTCCCCAGCCTTAGATTAGCTTTGAAGTGACTGCAGTATCTGTCAGCAGTTTGGTTACATTCTCCTAAGAGGTCTTTCCTTAAACCACTCTGCTAAACAACTCTCAGATTCCTGACCCTCAGAAAATATATGAGATGATAAATGTATGCTGTTTTAAGGTTATTGCTCATAAATATGTTATATTTTGAGGCTCCCAAAGAGAGTCTATAGCCAATGATTTAATAAGATCATAAAGAGAAAGAGACATTGAATAAGTTGGGAACCCACTTGCTACAATACTTTGTAAGACTGTGAACTGTGCAGGGGTGTGTTTTTATAATGTGCATAGGGAAATTTGAGTTGGCTTTAGTAAATGGATCAGAGGTCAAAAATACACTTCCATGAGACAAATGATACCACATGCAAAAATGAACTACTAATTATAATAAATTTTTGGAACTTCTTGTTTAAGCTCCAACTTCTAAAGACATTGCAAGTTTTCACTCTCAACTTTACAAGAAAAGTGTTGAACCTACTGACAATCAGGGACTCAGTTTCTCTTACACAATAGATCATGTCTGTCTTTCAGTAAAAGTGTTAGGGTTCTCTAGAAAAACAGAACCTATAGGAGATATCTGTGAATATGAGTTTTTAAAAGTGTCTCACACAACCATGGGGACATAAGAGTCCAAAATCTGTAAGGCAGGCCCCAAGCTGGCAGCTCCAATGAACATCCTCAATGCACTTCCCAGGAGAAGCTGGCTGACTGAAGTGGAAGGAAAGATAATCTCTTCTGAATTCTCCTTAAAACACTTCAGGTGATTAGGTTAAACATTACTCATTGCAGAAGACACCACCCTTAGCCAACTGCAAATGTAATCAGCTGTAGATGCAACCAATGTGCTCATGATTTAAGACCATGAAATATCCTCACAGCAATAGATAGGTCAGCCTTTGCTTGGCCAGATAACTGGGCACCAACACCTGGCCAAGTTGACACATGAATCTAACCTCACAGTACACCCCTTGCCATCTTGGCAGTCGTACGTGTCACATTAAGCCATACTTAATATCTAAATTAAAAAAAAAAAAACACTTTTTTTCTTGCCTAACAATACTCACTCAATTGTCTTGCAATCATAAATGCACTAAACTTCTCCAGAATAGAGTGCATATCCTTGGATAATATTCACTATTAAACTTGACATACTATAACTTAAATCCTATAACACGAATAATACGATTTATGTCATAACATAAAGGGGATAAAATAGAAAGGAAAATAAAGATATTTGCTTTATGTACAAATGCATAGATACACATTACAAAGCAAGTATGTGATGTATATCTATGCATTTGTAATTTAAAAAATCCATACCATTACTGTCCTTATTTCTGTAACTGTTCACATGGTCATTGTTCATATTTATTACTACCTGCTTCCAATACCCAGTTCATGTGTACTTTACCTTCAGCAAGCACTTCAGCTGGCCATGGTTCATTGCCTAGTGGGGGACAAAAAACTTCATTCCCAAAGTTTCTGAACCATTGACAGTTGTGCCTAGATTTTGATGTTGAAATTTTCCCTTGACTTTAATCACAGGGCATGGTGGTATTAAGAGATGCCCTAGAGGATCTCCTGTATTCTTGGAAAATCTTCTTTACCTCCATTGCATAGTTTCAGTCCTATTTCCTCTTAATAGTCAGGGTTGATCACACCAGCCAGTAAAGTAATTCCCTTCTTGGCTTGTTGATCCAAAGGCACAACTAACTCAAAGTGACAAGGTGACAGTTTTAGCTACAAGTTCATTGAAATCACTGTGTTTGCTGATGGAAGCACTCTTCCTTCTGGAATTAAAACCTGTAGACAAGCAGAGCTCAAGATTGGAGGGACAATCCTAGTGGATCCCAGTGGATTTTCCTAGTGGATCACTACAGGTAATAGTGAGGGGTGTCACTCCCATTTCCACACCTTGAATTCTGGACCCATGAATTCTGGCTATGGAAAAAACAGAAGCATATAGTAGACACTTTCTCAGAACATACATGGCCTCCTGGAGAACATTGCTCCAACCCTGCAAAATATTTCCATCTACTTATCACTGTAATTACGTCTTCAAAATGCCATTCCACCGTTCTATCAATCCAGATGCTCAGGATGATGAGGAACACGATAAGAGAATTTCATGACCATGTGCCCATTCCTGTTCTTCATTTGCTATGAAGTGGATCCCTTGGTTAGAAGCAACTCTGTTCCATTCCAGTGGATAAGATATTCTGTAAATCCATGGATGATAGTTTTGGCAGAAGCATTGTGTGCAGGAAAGGCAAACCCATATCAGGAGTATGTGTCTATCCCAATTAAAACAAATCACTGCCCCTTCCATGATGGAAATGGTACAATGTATTCAACTTGCCACCAGGTAGCAGGCTGATCACCTCAGGAAAGGGTGCCATATTGGGGGCTGAGCGTGGGTCCCTGCTGCTGGAAGATTAGGCACACAGCAATGTATATAGCCGGGTTAGTCTTGGTGAGTGGAAGTCCATGATGCTGAGAAAATGTAAAACCTCCATTTCTATCATCATTACCGCATTTTTCATAAGCCCATTGGGCAGGAGCAGGAGCTGTTGGGGGAAGAAACTAACTGGAATCCACAGATTGGGTCATCTTGTACACTTGATTATTAAAATATTCTTCTGCCAAAGTCACCCCATTCTATGCATTCACATGGGACACAAATATCTTAATGTTTTTTGCCCAATTAGAGAGGTCTATTCACATACCTCTTCCTCAGACCTTCTGTCACCAATCTTCCAATCATGCTCTTTCCAAGTTCCAGACCATCCAGCCAAACCATTAGCAATAGCCAATGAGTCAGTACATAAATGTCCCACCTTCCAGTACCCCTTCCAAGCAAAATGACCCACCAGGTGCACTTCTCAATGTCCAACAATTGATAGGATTCTCCTCACCATTGTCCTTTGGAAACATACTATAAAAGGGCCACGGTACTGCAGCTGTCCACTTTGGGGTAGTACCTACATATCATGCAGAACCATCTGTAAACCAGGCCATGATTTTTCTTTTTTCAGTCAACTGACTGTAAGGAACTCCCCAAAAGGCCATAGATCTGGGCTGGGAAAGAGAAATCAATATGGCAGTAGCTGGGACCATGGGCATTTGGGCTACTTCCTCATGTAACTTACTTGAGCCTTCATGACTTGCTCCGGCCCTATCTCAAATATGCCATTTCCATTTTATGATGAAGTGCTGCTGTGCACTCCAAATTTATGGGTTGGTGGGTCAGATAACACTCAACTCATGATAGGCAGCACAGACCTCAAGGTAACCTGTTGTTGCATGGTTAAGGATTTGGGCTCTACTAAGGCCCAGTAGCACACAAAAAGCTGTTTCTCAAAATGAGGGTAGTTACAAAAGATAGCAAGATCTTACTCCAAAATCCTAAGACCTATGATGTAGTTCTCCTACAGGGGCCTGCCAAATCTCCAGACAACATCTGTATTAGCCAAAGACACTTCCAGCACCATTGGATCTGTTGTATCATAAGGACCAAGTGACAGAGAAGCATCTACAGCAGCCTGGACCTATCACAGTCTCCTCTTATTCAGGTCCCCACTCAAAACTAGTTGCTTTTATGGTCACTTCATAAGTGGACCACAGTAGTACACTCTAATGGGGAATATGTTGTTTCCAAAATCTAAAGAGACCCACTAGGCATTGTGCCCTTTTCTTCATCATTGGAGGGCCCAGATACAACATCATATCCTTCACCTTAGAAGAGACAGCTTGACATGCCCCCCACACTGTACACCTTGAAAATTCACTGAAGAGGAAGTCCACTGTATTTTTGTTGGATTTATCTCCCATTCTCTAACATTCAGATGCTTAACCATAAGTCTGGAGTAGTTGCTTCTTCTTGCTCACTAGGCCCAGTCAATGTGATATTATTATTATATAATAGGCAAGTGTAACGTCTTGTGGGAGAAGGAGAAATAATCAAGTTCTCTGCAGATAAGATTATAACATAGGGCTGGAGAGTTAATATATCTCTGAGGTAGGACAGTGAAAATGCATTGCTGGCCTTGCCAGCTAAAAGCAGTGTGTTTCTGGTTGCCCTTAATAACAGCTATTGAGAGAAAAGCATTTGCCAGATCAGTAGCATATCAGGCACCAGGAGATATGTTGATTTTCTCAAGCAATGATAACACAGTCAGAACAACAATTGCAATTGGAGTCACCATCTGATTGAGTTTACAATAATCCACTCCATCCATCAAGACTCCTTTGTTTTCTGTACAGACCAAATAGAAGAGTTAAATGGGGATGTGGTGGGAACCACCATACTGCAAGCTTCAAGTCCTTAAGAGTGACACTAATTTATGCAATCCCTCTGTGAATCCAGGATTGCTTCTGATTTACTATTCTGCTAGATAGGGGCAGGTCTAATAACTTTTACTCGGCCTTTTCTCCCATAATAGCCCTCACTTCAAAAGTCAGAGAGTCAATGTGAGGATTATTCCAGTTGCTCAACATGCTTAATTCAATTTTGCATTTTTGATCTGGGGAAATAACCACAAAATGGGTGTGAGAGCACAATGTCAAATGGACCTGACCTAAAACTCCATCAATCACCTGACCTCTGAAAGCCTCTGCTTTGGTGGACCATAGTGATGTTTTGTGTCCCATGGAATTAATATCACTTCTGAACCATTGTCTAACAATCTCTGAAATAGCTGATCATTTCCTATTCTCCAATGAACCGTTATTGATATGTTTTTTTCAACCAGGAGGGAGGAGAAGAGGCCAAAACTGAATTAAAGTAGCATTCTTGGGAGTCTATGCACAAAAGAGCTGAAGCCTAAGATGGCAGGAGAAGGGGAACAGTTTATATAGGATGGTTGGTGGGAAGTACAGAAAAGGAGGCAGAGAATTTTCTTTGTCTAATTTGGGAGGAGGAAGTTAACAGGTTTCCATTGGCTGGTTTTGGAAGCAGGGAGCTAAACTGGGAGTTGAAAGCTTTTCATTGGTGAGGTTTAAAATTTAAATGCCACTATAGTAATGCAGGGTTGCAATTGCCAGAGACAGATATTGAATAAGGAGAGTTTATCCCAAGTTTACGCTGCCAGAAGGGAAGAAGACATGGGCTTGGGTGAGCTCTGTAAGTTTCCTGGAAATCATCGGTGGGTGAAGCCTCTTGGAATCTTTGCTAGAGGTTGGCCACATCATAGGGGGAAGGGTTTTGCCTAACATTCCAGCCTTTTCCTTTTAATTATCTGGGGATTCTGAAATGTGGAGTTATGGCTTCCCCATCTGCTTCCAGCTGGTAGGGGGTACAGAAATGTCCCTATGTTTCATCACAGGGCAGTGGCTGGTACTGATGTTTATTGTTTGAGGAGTAGCATGTCACCAATATCCTGATTTGTCATTGCTCAGACAGTTCTGCAAATAAAACTGGTTAATATTTTAAGAGACAAGGCCCCCAAATGAGGAGTGATATCTAGATGATGACTCTTTAAAACTGCTTCAAAGCTGAAAATGGGGTGTTGTCATTAAGGCGCAAAGGTATGATATGCTGAAACTGATTGTTATTCTTGGAAGGTCCAGAATCTCTGGGTTTCAGAAAGTGTCTGGCATTGGAAAAATCTGGAGACTTTGAGTCTCTGAAAAAGAAACCTAATAAGTAAAATTTTGTAGATCACAGGATGCCTTTCAGGGTTCCCAAGAACACTGTTTAGGGTTTGACACATCAGAGCAGTTTGCAATATCTGGCTGAAACTTGCATAAGAGTAACCTCCAGAATGACCTCTCAATCTTCAACAAGTAGTTACAGTTAACCACTGAAACTCTATTTCTTTACCCTCTTTTGGTTAGGTAATCCATGCTGCCAGGGACAGGTTCATCCTTGGAACTTATGTTTCATGATGTCATAACCAGTTATGTCTGCAATGCCAGGGCCAAGCTTACACCCCTGGAAATAATGTCCCATATTGGGGGGAAGTTCAGAGTTTGGCTCAGAGTGAGAGCACATTTGAGTAACAGCAAAGATTTTGGGGAGATAACTCAGACACTAATCATAAGAAGATTCAGTTTGCTATTACAGAAATAAATTTCACAGGGGCAACACTCATAATTGAGGTGTTGGCTTATTAAATTAGGAGACCCTCTTGCTTAAGAAAATGTCAGGAATTTCCCAAGTTGGGAAGTTTAGTAGTTCTATTTTTCCCAATTCCTCAAGGGACTTTTTTTTCTTTATTTTTTTTTATTGTATAATATAAAATATATACAAAGCAAAAAAAGGAAAAAGCAATAGTTCTCAAAACAATCATCAACAAGTAATTACAGGACAGATCTGAGACTTTGTCGTGGGCTGCCACATGATCCTCTCATATTTTTCCTTCTAGCTGCTCCAGCATATAGGAGGCTAGAAGAAATACATAATTTTTTTATCATCAAATCGACTTTTTTTCTTTTTTGTGAAAAATAACATATATACAAAAAAGAAATAAATTTCAAAGCACAGTACCACAATTAGTTATAGAATATATTTCAGAGTTTGACAGGGGTAACAATTCCACAATTTTAAGTTTTTACTTCTAGCTGCTCTAAGATACTGGAGACTAAAAGAGATATCAATTTAATGATTCAGCAATCATATTCATTTGTTAAATCCTATCTTCTCTGTATAACTCCACCATCAACCTTGATCTTTCTATCTCTCTTTAGGGGTATTTGGGCTATGGCCATTCTAACTTTTTCATGTTGGAAGGGTCTGCCACTAATATGGGGTAGTGAGATGGAACTATCTGATGTTTTGGAGAGGTTGCGCCCTCTAGGTTTCAGGACTTAACTGGTCCAGGTGTTGTAGATTTCTGGAAAGTTACTCTAGTGCATGGAACACTTATGGAATCTTATATATTGCCATAGGTGTTCTTTAGGATTGGTTGGAATGATGCTGGTTGGGGTTTGGCAAGTTATGATAGGTAGGAATATCTAATTGAAGCTCCAGAGTAACCTCTCAATTCTATTTGCATCCATTCAACTCAATTTGAAATCTCTCTGCCACTGATACTTTATTAAACTTCTTTTCCCCATTTTGGACAGGATGGAATTGTTGATCCCACAATGCCAGAACTGAACCCATCCCTGGGAGTCATCTCCCATGCCACAAGGGAGACTTTCCCCCCTGGATGTCATGTCCCACATAGAGAGGGGAGCAATGATTTCACTTGCAGAATTGGGCTTAGAGAGAGCAAGGCCACATCTGAGCAACAAAAGAAGTCCTCCAGAAATAACTCTTAGGCACACCTACATTTAGGATAAGCTTCTTCACTACCTACATAAGCTTCACAAGAGTAAGCCTCAAGATCAAGGGCTCCTCAAAGGACTTTGCAAATATTTTTCACTTTCTGTCCAAAATATTCTGAACATAACATTAATTTGTGCAGCATATTAAGATTGTATTCCTTATTTTAAGTTCTATGTTAAATAAAACTGAATAAGGTTGTTTAAATTAACTAGCTAAACAGATTAATTGTGACAGTGTGCTACAGAAAACTTAAATTTTGGATAAAATAAAAATTTTTCTTTTTATCATACAAAAAATTAAAACTTTAAAATACAGGCAATATTATTGTTTACCTTGTTTATTGAATTACCTTAGTTTTAACTAGCTCAGTTTCATCACATCTTTAATCAGAGTTTGATCTTTTTTTCAGGTATTTTGCTTGTGTTTTTTATTGTTTAAACAGTTGCTATATGTACCCATCCTGACTTTTGGAGCTGGAGATATAAATCTGAGTTTTCGGTATCACACAGAAACTTACAGTTCCAGGGAACTACTAAGCTATACAAAGAGTAAAGCATTTTAAAATGTAAAGACAACAGTTAAAGCTTACAATCTGAGCTTTAATCTTCATAAGCATTTTGAAGTGAAACCACTTTCAGAAATAAAAACATTAAACAATTGTTTTATATTAACAAACCATAGCTGAGCTTTTGTTCTATTTCACTTTTACACATTTACCAAAGTTTTGTTAATTAACAGACAATATATATCTATATTTGTCCTGCTTTTCTTCTAAAGTTTTTCCTTGTTACAGATGGTGCTTTGACTTAAAGCTGACTATAGACGTATTAGAGCAAAGTAGCGCAATTGATAATTTGGCTGTTTCTATGATCTGTAGCTTTTTTAAAGAATAACTAAAACTATGACTAACAACACCACACCATTTCTGAACATCACACAGATTAATAGCAAGATATCACATGGATAGTGAGAACAATGTCAGTTTTTAGGAATTTTATAATCTCTGAATATATGAACAATATTATTTTATATATACAAATTTAACCAGCAACGGAATAGAAAAACTTTTTAACCGCTGTAATACTCCCCAAATACTTATGATACATTAAACTATTAGCACTTAAACTATTTCAGAACTTACTAATAAAGGGGAAAGAAAAAATTATTTGTAACAGTTTCTTCCTGAACAGTGAGAAGACTTGTCTTCTGAAATAAAGGGTGAAGAGGCTATGGATATTAATGAAAATATTATTCTGATGCAAAATCTTTGTTTTCTGGACAGAGTACTTGGATATTTAAGGAAAACCTTTTTAAAAACTTTACATTAAGAGCAGACTAACAATCCATTTTTTATTAACAGGGAGGAACACTAAACTTTAGTTTTGCATGAACACCCAATTTGACCCAAAAGCTTTCTTTTTTTAAATGTATGATTAACAGACTTATTAAATTTTGGTCAGCACTGGCTCTGACAGACAGAATTCACTTGCACAATCTCCTTTTTTATAATTCCATTCATTCAGAGCTCTAGTCAACAATGATTAAAACAAAATTTACGACCTCCAACTCTCTACTGCTTTCTGTATCCATTCACGGCTTACCGTCAACATGACTATAATGAATGAAATCCATTCTGTTAAACTTTCTATCTCTTTCTATATCAATTCTGCACATAATTTTTAAATATCTAGGCTGCACATAAGAAAAAACTCGATACTGAATTCACAAAGCTTTTGAACCTGCCTGCATACCTCCTTCCAATAACAGTATTCATGAAGGGAAGAAGAGACAGAAATACTACAAAATAATGGGAGAAGGAAAAATTCATAATTGACATGCTGGTTTGAATCTGTTGTGTACCCCAGAAAAGCATGTCTTTTAATTCCCTTTCAATATTGCTGGGTGCAAGCTTTTTTATTACTTTCATGGAGATGTGACCCATGCAATTTGTGGGTGGTAACTTTTGATTAGATGGTTTCCATGGAGATGTATCTCCACCCATTCAAGGTGGGATGCTTACCAGAGCCTTTTAAGTGGAAAACATTTTGAAAAAGATTTAGAACCCATGCAGCCAGAGACCTTTGGAGATGAGGAAGGAAAACACCCAGTGTGGGGAGTGTCAGGAAACAAGAATCTTGGAGAGAAAGCTAGCAGACTTTGCCATGTGCCCTTCCAGCTAAGAGAAAAACCTTGAAATTTACCAGCCTTTCTTGAGTGAAGGTAACCGCTTGTTGTTATCTTAATTTGGGCATTTTCATAGCCTTGCCTTAATTTGGATATTTTCATGGCCTTAGAAGTGTAAACTTGCAACTTATTAAATTTCCTGTTTTAAAAGCCATTCTGTTTCTAGTATATTTCATTCTGGCAGCCTGCAAACTGGAACACTTGAGTCAGGAACACAGGCATCTATTTATAGACTTTATATTCAGAAACACAAATTATTACATCACAGTATGCCTGCAATATCTCAGTTCAATCAGAATTACCTTAGACTAGTTTCTTTTATCTGTATTAAGCTTGCATAAATTTAGGGAGAATACACCCAAGCAGAATAAAATCACATTTGTTTAACTCAAAATTTACCATAAATTTCTTTTATCACAGATTCAAAAAAGTCTTTATTTTCATAATATCTTAAAATTACAAACAGTTTAAAAGTACATTGATTATCAAGTTCTGGAAAATATATACCACAATTTTACTTACTGAAATTTAATTAGATTTATTGAGTTACTCCAATTGCAAGACTATTTATATTTTAATGATCTGATTACTACAGTTATCATTGCAAAGCTTTAACTGGAGAAAAATACTGAAAAACATAGCTTATTATGTAGTGTTTTTTATGCTTACCATTTCTAATCTACAGGCCGAGTTAAAACAAAATCTAAACCACACCATTCCATATTTTCCTATGCCTAGCCCTCACCCCATAACTGCTTTAGGTGTTTAGGCCTTGAGGCAAGAATAGGTTGGACAGAAAGAAATCAGGCTTGTTGAGGTTTGATTTGAAAGTTTCAGGTGAGGGTCATGGAATTTGGGGAGTTCTTATGTCTTTCTTTAACTATTTCCAATTATTAGATAAATTTTACTAAAAGCTGAGACCAGGATCATTGGAAAATGCATTTTCTTTTTCCAGAGATAGCCCTCTATCGGTTTTCTGCTACATTAGACTAATTCCAGGGGCAAGAGAAAGGTTAGAGGAGAGTTGTGACTCTGTGATGGAGTCTGGAAATGTGGGGGGGGGAGGCGGGAAGATAGGGGAATGTTACCTTCTGGCTGTGCCACAGCAGCTGCAGTTTGGCTGAATGAGCTGCACATGGTGGGGGAGGGAGGCTGAAGAGAAGGTCTTTGGCAGGATCTAAGGAAAAATCAGGAAGAGAAGGAGAAGGGGCACTAAGTTTGGAACTAGATTGTTTTGGAAGAGGGGAATGGAGAAGTAGAACAAGTTTGGCAGAGGAAGGGTGTACCTGTACAAGCCAAAGAATGCCTGGATATATGGGACTTCACTCTGCTTGCTGAGATGTTGAACTGTAATTGTCAAGTTCTGGAAGAATTTGTGGGTCAAGTGTTCTGTTTTCTGGTGAAACTTATCCATTATTCAATTTTTACTGTGGCCAAGCAGTAAAATTAATCTCTTACATCTTAAATTAGCTGTACATAATAGTGGATAGGGTCAGGAGAAACTCTAGCTCTTAAATTACTTAGAAACAATCAAGAGAGCATCCCCCCTTGAGAGTTTTAAACCCCAGTGACTATGTGGTGGAGTTCATGAAGGCATCCCACCTTCTCACTCACTTCTCGGGTTCCAGATCTGGTAGAGGAAGCACGCCTCTCTGCCAGACACGTCCCAGACAGCAGAGAAAGGGAGTACCTGACAGAAAAGAGGAGAGCATTTTTCCATATCCTGAGATGATTCACTAGTGTTAGTGCTAAAGTCAGGCAAGTGAATTTCATTGCCTCCTATGAAGGTTTTTCTCTGTTCCAAGTCCCAGGTTTGGGCACCAAAATGGTAGGTTTTGCAACCAGGAGGGAAGAGAGAGGCTAAAACTCGAACAAAGGAACTTTTTTTGGAGGCTATGCACAACAGGGTTGAAGCCTAAAATGGTGACAGCACTGAGCAGGAGAGGGCATTCAGCTTATATAGGACAGATAGTGGGAATTAGGAAATGGGAAGTAGTGGGTTTTCCTTGTCTAGTTTGGGAGTTGTACATTTGTAGGCTTCCATTGATTGATTTTGGAAGCAGGAGGCGAAGTTGGGAATCAGTAGCTTTTCATTAATTAGGTTTAAAATTTAAACACTGCCATAGTCAGACAGGATTGCAACAGCCAGTGGGCAGACGTTTGGTAAAGGGAGCTTGTCTCCAGATTAAAACTGCCAGAGGGGAAGAGACACGGGCTTGAGTGAGTCCTGTAGGTTTCCTGGAAGCAAAGCTTCTTGGAATATTTGCTAGGGGCTGGTCATGTTATGGGGGAAAGTGTCCTACCTAACAGTTTACTCTCGTAAAAGGCCATAGGTGTCCTTGAAGAAGGCTGGGAAGAAGATTAACAGTGTAAATTTGTGGTAATGTAACAGGATCCTTCCCCAAAGGGACCTGGCTTTCCCTTCTTTCAAGGAGTCCTGGGTCTATAATCTGTCTCAAGTCTGGGAATTGATTAAGGGGCATGACTCTGTGTTTTTGTAATTCAAGTTAGACTTCTGTTCACTTGACCTAGAACTCTTCTACTTATGCAGCTTAAACATGAATGCAGTAGACTGCCCATCTATTATAGTTCTAAATACCCCATGATCTACTAGCCAATAACACAGATCTCTGTGAGTCAGAGTATTTTGACTACTGCTTTGAGTCTGCTGTCCATTATAATAACTACATCAACCTTGTCTTTGGCAATTAAGTGTTGCACCTGCTTCTGCCAACTCAGGATCCAATCATTTCCATTATGTTTAGATACTCCAGCACAGTGACAGCAGTTCCCATATTATTACCTGACCTACAGAGAAGGATGAATACAGAGCTCTTCAGGGATGATGGAGCTATTCTCACAAATTTATTTCTCATGGTTCTGATAAAAGTTGTATCCTCTGGACATTCCTGGATGTGTGAGTAGGGCTTCCATGATCATTTCACTCTGATTTTCCAATTTATCTAATCCTTTGGATCCCCTCACTTACATTATACCATGGCAATTCTTGCATTTCAACCTCAGGTAATGTCATCTACCTATTGACCCATGTTTCAATCAACCACCCAAAAAAACTGTTAATACCCTTTCTAACCCCTCGAACTTCAACAATGAATGCAGCATTTCTGCTTAGTGAGCCCATATCAATAAATTCAGCCTCATCCAGCTTTATATTCCTTCCACCATTATCCCACACCCTTAAGATTCATTTCCACACATATTCCCATGATTTCTGTCTACATAGATGGGCAAACTCATGCAGTTCTTTTGGAGTATTGCATATCCCTCATGGATCACACCTTGTACCTCACGTTTTGGCACCTGTTGTGACTTATTCTAGTCATAGGTCTGGAAGAAAAGAGATGTGGTGAGGTGGGTCATGAAAAGAATTAAAAGTGCCTTTCAAGCCAATTGCCTCAGGTCATTCCCTTCCAGTTTCATCTGGTGAAACAGGATTAATCTCTCCAGATTGAGAAGCAAGGACTATTTCCCTGGGGGAGATAGTTACATGTCTTGCAGACACAGAAGGGTTCATCTCTTCAGGTGGAGGCTGGATGGCTGACTCCTCAGAGCAGACTAGTGGTCTGGAAACTCTTTCCTCAGTGCAAGCTGAAGGTTGGTTGGATATGTCCTTAGGCAGTCCATTGCAAGTTTATCTAGAAAAGACTCAGCAGAATCTAGAGTTTCAGAGTCCCCACAGCAGTGCTTATAAATCCATATGTCTACATCCCAGTTTTCAGAATCCCACTCCTTTTCAAACAATGCCTTCACTTTAACAGCAGACTCCCTGCAAGGTTGAGATTTCAGTTTAGGTTGTAAATCTACTACTGTAACAATGAGACTCTGGGTCTGATTTTCAGGGATCTCAACTCTGAGGCTATGATTTTCTTTCATGGCACTCAAAGAAGCATCTATGTCTTTCATATAGCACTTAAGCTGCAAATTGGAAAACTTCAGCTTATCCTTTTCTTTTATAACTGTATCCATCATCTCTAAGAACAACTAGCCAACATCATCATACCTTTTAATTCCACAAAACTCTGTTCAGTGTAAAAAAGACTCTTACTCAGAGCCTTGCAGAATTAAATGCTGACATTTTGTGTATCTCTCTTGCCAAATCACCCCATAGATTGTCAGTGCCATCCTGATTATTGGAAACAGAGTCCTTAATACCTTTGAGAATAATCAGAGTAGAAAACCAATGGAAAAAAAAAGTTTTTGAGATTCTGTTTCTCAAGAACCACTCCCAGTACCAAGCTATGTTACTCAGAATTTTCTAGAGAAAGAGGACCAAGAAGAGAGATCTACAAATATGAGATTTATAAAGCTGTTTCATGCAACCATGGGTATGTAAAAGTGCAAAATCTGTAGAGCAGGCTGTGAGCTGGCAACTCCAGTGAATTTCCTCAATGAACTCTCCAAGAGAGGCTGGCTGGCTGAAGCTGAAAGAGAGATTCTGTCTTCTGAATTCTCCTTAAACACCTTCAGGTTATGAGATTAGGTGTCATTCATTGCAGAAGACACAACCCTTAGCCAATAGGAGATGTAATCAGCACTGGATGCAACCAATGTGCTCATGATTTAAGTCTCTGAAATGTCCTCATAGCAACTGATTAGCCAGGCCTTGTTTGATGAGATAACTGGGCATCATCACCTGGGCAAGTTGACACATGAACCTGACCATCACAGCATACTATAAGGAAAAGCAAAATCACTCTCAAGAGAAAAAAATAAGCATAGGAATGAAACTCAACCATGACATACATTTTAGAATTATAGACAGAGAATATTAAATAATAATGATGCTACATTAAGTACCTTCATGGAAAAAGAAGACAGCATGCAAGACACAACTGGAATGGTATACAGAGAGATGGAAATTTTTCTGACAGTATCAAAAGAACATATTAGACATCAAATGTAAAAGAATGCTCATCAGTAGACTCATAAAAGCTAAGTAAAGAGTAAGTATGCTTGAAGATAAGTCCACAGAAATTACCCAAATACAAAATGAAAGAGAAAAATAATGAGAAAAAAGGAACAGAATATCCAAATCTATGGAACATTTTAATAACTTGTTAAATGTATGTATTTGGAATATCAGAAAGTGAAAGTGAGAACAGAGAAGAAGAAATATTTGAGGAAATAATAAATGAAAGATTTCCAAAATAAATGATAGATATAAAACCATGATCTGGAGGCTTAGAGAATTCTCAAGCAGGGTAAACACTGAAAACTCTACATGTGGACATAACACATTTAAACTATAATAAGTCAGAGACAAGAGAAAATACTGAAAAAAAAGGCAGATATAAAAAAATACCTCAACTATAGAGGAACAAGGATAAGAATCACAGCAGACTTCTTGTAAGAAACCATGCAAGCAAAAGGACAGTGAAGAAACATTGAAAGAATTGAAACAACAACAATATAGAATTCTGTATCCATAAAATTATCCTTCAAGCATGAGGGAAAATAAAAACATTTGCAGACAAACAACAAGTGAGAATATACATCATGAGCACACCCACCATGAAAAAATTGCTAAAAACGTCTTTTGGGACAAAAAACTCAGAACTCCATAGTTCAGAAACTCAAAATTGCATTAAAAAGGAACAAGTATCACAGAAGGAAAAAATGAAGGTAAAGTAAAATATTTTATGTTCTTACTCTTAATTTTTCAAAAATTTAACAATAAAATAATAATAGGAAAAATGCATTTGATGATTATACTATTGGAATGAGGGAAATGAAGTACAGCATTGTTAACAGCAATACAGAAGAATAATAGGGAATACACTGCTTTAAATATACACACTACATTTGCAGAAGTATAATGTGATTTGAAAATACACTTACCTTAGTTGTAAATGTATATTGAATCTCTAGAATGGTAACTAACAGAATTTTAAAAAGATGTATAATTGATATACTAAAAAGGAGAGAAAGATTAATGTGAAATGCTCATCAAAGCCATAAAGTACAGACAAAAAGAGAGGAAAAAAGAAGAAACAAAAAATAAGGGCAATGAGTACAGAGCTAACCAAATGTAGTAGATATTAATCCAAGTATGTGAATAATCACCTTAAATGTGAACTGTCTAAATATATGAATTAAAATACAGAGACCATTAGAGAGGATAAAAAAACAAGTCTCAACTTTATATTGGCTACAAGAAACCCAATTTAAATAAACTCAATTTAATATTGAGTGATAAATTGTATTGATAATATGTATCCTTGATAGAATGTGATATAAATGATATTTTACCTCTGTGGTACTTTTCCTCAAATCCATATCCCAGAGTAGTCATTAGAAAACATCAGATAAATCCAAATTATGGGATTTTCTGTAAAATGCTTAACTGAGTCTTCTCAAAAATGTCAACACTGTTAAAAGAAAAGTAAGTTCATGAAATGTCTTTCAAAATGAGCCTAAGAAGACGGGACTACTAAATATAGTATGATATCCTGGATGGGATTCTGGGAGAAAAATAAGGAAAAAAAGAAAACAACAACAAAAACTAAGAAATTCAGAATAAAACATGGATTATTATTAATAATAATTTATCAGTACTTTTCACTAATTTTAACAAATATATTGCCTTATATCAAATGTAAATAAACGTGAAAGTAGTTGAAACACAAAACAACAGAGGAGGAATTTTACAAATTATGTCTCCACCACAAAAACGAATGAATGGAAAAAAATTGGCATTCACTAGAGGGAACCCTGGTACAAGACTGGACATTAAAAGTGACCATGGGAGTGTCAAACAAAGCAAGGACACCTGAGCTTTCACCTCTAATAAGCGAAAGCATGCAGTACACAAATAAGGACCAGACCTGTTCCTCAGGCCCAGGGCTGTAGTTGTGGAAGCATGGCCTAGACTCTGGGACTAGTAGGCTTATGCCAGAGAGGACAGAGGACACCTTGCTTCAAAAGCTGTAATTGGAGAGCAAGGTAAATCTGGGGATTCATGAGGGGCCAGAGAAAACACTAGCTTGTTATTGACCCTCCTGGTTTACAGAATAAATTGGGATGAAAAGACCCAGTGTATCTTTTCTGCTTGGTTTCTTTTCTCTTTTTGACATTTTTGATCTGGCACATCTTTGAGGGACCAGCATGGGTGCTAGCCTTGGTATCAGTCCACTGCAGCAACCACTTCAAGCCTCCCAATCATATTTACCAAGAGACTTGGAGACTCAGTGTCCCTTTCTTCTTGCATGTGGCTGTTCTGGCTGTTGACTAGTATGTTTCTTTCTCTTCTGTCTCTGTCACTCTCTTTCCATTATTCTTTCTTTTGTTCTCTTTTATTGTTCTTGTGGAATGAGGAGCAAGAGAACCCAATTTCCAGAGACACCAGAATATATTACTTTGCATATTCCATTTTCAACAAGAGATTACAAAACATACTAATGAAACAGTAAGCTATGGGACAGTCACAGAAATTATTCAACAGAAAATCTCCGAGAGAACAAACAGTTTTGAACTCACTGATCAAAGATCTTTGATCATCTATCTAATAAAACAACAATGAGCTAAAAGAAAAAGGACTAAAGGAAACTAGGAAAACAATAAATTAATGCATGAGAATTTCAATCATGAAGTAGAAATCACAAAGAAAAGGAGAAATAGGATTTCTGGAGATGAAAATGGCAATATATCAGATGAAAATTCAATAGGAAGATTCAACAACAGATTGGAGTAAGCATAAAAGAGAATCAGTGACCTTGAACATCAGACAAATCAAATTATCCAGTCTAAGGTGTACAAAGTGAAAGAATGAAAAAATTGACCAGAGAGAACCTGTGAGACACCATCAACCACACCAACATGTACATTATAGAAGTCCCAGAAGGAGAAGGAGGGGAGGAAGCGGCTGAACACTTACACTTACAAATTTAATGAAATATATAAATATATAAGCCCAAAACCCCCAAAATCTCCGAGTGTGACAAACTCATAGAGACCATATTGAGACGTATTATAGGTAAACTCTTAAAAGACAAAGACAAAAAATCTTGAAAATAGAAAGACAGAATTGATGTGTCACTGTTTCAGTTTGTCAAAGCTGCTGGAATGCAATATACCAGAAAAGGGTAATTTTTTACACTGGGAATTTTTTAAATCTTTTTTTACTCTATAATACATATATACAAAACAAAGAAAGAAAAAAAGCACTAATTTGTAAAGCACTCTTCAACAAATTAGTTACTGGACAGATCCCAGGGTTTGTCATGGGCTACCATAACATCAGCTCAGATTTTTGCTTCTACCTGCTCCAGAACATAGGAGGCTAGAAGGAATAAATATTTTTTGTCATCAAAATTGACATTTTTCTTTTTTTTTTTTTTAATTAACGGAAAAAAAGAAATTAACCCAACATTTAGAGATCATACCATTCTACACATGCAATCATTAATTCTTAACATCATCACATAGATGCATGATCATCATTTCTTAGTACATTTGCATTGGTTTAGAAGAACTAGCAACATAACCGAAAAAGATATAGAATGTTAATATAGAGAAAAAAATAAGAGTAATAATAGTAAAATCAAAACAAAACAAAACAAAACAAAACAAAAACCTATAGCTCAGATGCAGCTTCATTCAGTGTTTTAACATGATTACTTTACAATTAGGTATTATTGTGCTGTCCATTTTTGAGTTTTTGTATCTAGTCCTGTTGCACAGTCTGTATCCCTTCAGCTTCAATTACCCATTGTCTTACCATGTTTCTAATTCCTGCTGAACTCTGTTACCAATGACATATTTCAAGTTTATTCTCGAATGTCCGTTCACATCAGTGGGACCATACAGTATTTGTCCTTTAGTTTTTGGCTGGATTCACTCAGCATAATATTCTCTAGGTCCATCCATGTTATTACATGGTTCATAAGTTTATCTTGTCTTAAAGCTGAATCCATTCTGGGATAATTGGAGATGAAGGGATACAGACTGTACAACGGGACTGGATATAAAAACTCAGAAATGGACAGCACAATACTACCCAATTGTAATGCAATTATATTAAAACACTGAATGAAGCTGCATGTGAGGTATAGGTTTTTTGTTTTTGTTTTTTTTTGTTTTTTTTTCTTTCTATTATTGTTTTAATTCTTATTCTGTTGTCTTTTTATTTCTTTTTCTAAATTGATGCAAATGTACTAAGAAATGATGAATATGCAACTATGTGATGTTATTAAGAATTACTGATTGTACATGTAGATTGGAATGATTTCTAATTGTTTTGTTAATTCTTTTTTTAATTAATAAAAAAATAAATAAATAAATAAAAATAAATAATAGGGGGAACAAATGTTTAAATAAAAAAAAATTGACATTTTTTCTTTTTTTGTGAAAAATAACGCATAAATTTCAAAGCACAGAAAAACAATTAGTTGTAGAACAGATTTCAGAATTTGGTATGTGATGCCATTCCACAATTTTAGGTTTTCACATCTAGCTGCTCTAAGATACTGGAGACTAATGATATAATAATCATATTTGTTTGTTAAACCCTACCTTCTCTCTATAACTCCACCATTACTTTTGTTGTTTCTATCCTACTCATTAGGGGTATTTGAACTATGGCCATTTTGTTTCGTGTTGGAAGAGGCTGTCAATAATATGGGGTAGGGAGATGGAATTAGCTGATGCTCTGGAGAAGCTGGGCCCCCTAGGTTTCAGGATTTCTCTGGTCCTGGGACTCATCTGGAAGTTGTAGTACAATGAGGATTTATTAGTTTAAAAATGTATAGTTCTAAGGGGTTGAGCTCTCTTCTGACCTCTCTCTTTTAAACCTCCAGCTAATTAAATTAAATATTACTCATTGCAGAACACACTCCCCTTAGCCAACTGCAGATGTAATCAGCCATAGATAAATTACACATGCTAATGATTCAAGTCCACAGCAACAGAACAAGGCACCATCACCTGGCAAAGCTGACACCTGACCCTAATTACCACACCATGAAAATGTTCCAGTTAAGGCATCAGCAAAATGATACCTTTTCCAAAAAAGGCCACCAGCATCCAGGGCTCTTGTGTCAGATTACAGGCACATGGCTGGCATTTGCTTATCCTCCCTCTTGGCTTTCTTTGCTCTCAGCACCTGGCTCCAGTGCCCTCCTCTCTGAAATTCTGTGGATCCTCTCTTAGCTCCTCTGGGAACTTTCTTTCTGAAATCTTCTGAGTGTTTCTCTATTTTATCTCATAAAGGGCTCTAGTAAAGGAGTTATTTACAAATTTGAGGCCTTTCTATCCAGTTTTATATGCTGGCTCATTTTCAGTGGTTTAATATTTAAAGACTTATGAGGGAAAAAAGAGCATTTCTACTAAATATCCTCTCCAAGTTGTTTCAAAACAACAGCATGGTAGAAAATGCAGTAATAATGTCCAACTTTTAAGCTAAATAATTTACCTAGATGGGGATCTAACACATGAAATAAAAGTCACTATGTTATAAAACAAGCCAACCATGAGTTATGGTTTATAACTTCCAGAAATACAGGATCGCATTCTTGGATTGAACTACTTGGCAAAAGTATGTTTAAAATGATCATAGGTGGGGAGAAGAGACAGAACACATCCTTCAGTAGAAGACCAAGTCGCCAGAGCAAATTTCTTTATTGTACCACTTACCACAATGCAGGAAATTTATGCGCCTTTAAGCCGTTCCTATTAAACCAATGGTTGTCAGCCAAGGTGTTTTATCCCATAAGAGAGAGATGACAATGTCTGGAGACATTCTTGCTTATCACAGCTATGAGGATGTGTTAGCTACAGGCATCCAGTTGTAAGAGGCCAGGAATGTGTTAAACATTCCGTGGTGCAGTGGAAGCACCCCACGAAGAATTATTGTGCCAAAATGTCAATAATGCTAAGGATGAGAAGCCCCTATTTTAAACTATGAGCAATTCTGAGGCAAAGTCTTCTATATCACTTAATCCCCAGAATGTCCAGCACTATTCCTATCACATGGTGTGCATGAAATCAGAAGATTTCAGAGAGAAAGCACCCAGAATGCATAAGGGAGGATGGATGAGGAGGTGGGTAGATGAATGGTAGGAGGGAAGGAAAGATGATAAACAAATTGAATGTACAGATAGATGGAAGAGGAACCAAATGCAGTGCAAAGAAGGATTGCCAAGCACTTGCTAACCAGTGCTTTTTAGAAGCACGAGGACTCTATAATGTCCACATTCCAAAAAATGAAAAACATCATGGAAGAATTCATGAACTTTATTAGCAAATCAATGTCCATATATTTAATGTACACTCTAACTTTTGTAGATAGCATCAGAAGTTTCCTAAGTACCGATGCCATAAGATGATAATATACTAATACACTAATGTTCACAAGGATTCTGAGAATAGGAAATGGCAAGTCGTTCATGCCCTTGCATGAATTGGTTTTTTTAAAAATCACTTTGCAGAAGGTATAGCTAACTCAAATGTAAGTATTTCAAAAACTTGAAATTTTGTTAGAAAAAGACCAAATGCATTTGGAGCATTTGATACTGTCCAAGTATCATGAGCCTGAATGGGATATGATAGTGTAACATTATAATCACTAATTTTCTGAAGAAGGAGGAATAGGAGACAAGAAATAGGTTAAAAAAACAAGAGTTTGAAAAGGGCTAAACTAAAAAGGGCAAGGAAGTAATGCAAAGAAAAGAATATGTGAAGATATTGAAATGGGCATGGCTTACATCCCAGATATTCAAAGACAAGTGTGGCTGTTCATTGAATTCAGAAGACTAGAGAAAGGCATTGGAGAACCTCTGAAATATGAGAAACAATGATCTCTGAGCCATTTGTCACTGTGCATAAACAGAGCTTGTTCTAATAGGTCACATTGAATCTTCTGTTCTCCAGAACTTGTATCTATGACCATCCACTGCTTTCTTAAAGGACCATAAGGATTTCAAAACAGGATTCCTCAACATTGGCTTGCCATATACCATTTTTTCTTTTGTGGACTTACATGGATTGGGTCATTCCTACAGGAGATGCACTCATTCATTTTGAAGTTTATTGTTAAAGAAAATGGGAGAGAATGTTTCTCACTAATAAAGTCACAGAAATAAACCAGTAAGTAAGTAAATAAAATTTCTGTTCTAGTCTATATAATTTATCAGTGGCATATCTAAATCATTTATGACATACCACTTGACAATTCAATACCTCTCCTGCTTGACTATTCTTGTGCTTTATCATTCTGACAGTACAAATCTTCATCCCTGCTTACAACTGAACTTTTTATTCTTTGTTCAAAGCTTATTTCCTCTTGTCAATAATTCTGTGACAGTAAAATTACAGATATTATAAGGAAAACCCTCATATAAGTCCTGACTCTACTTAAATAAAGGAATCAAATTAAGTTAACCCATACTTTCACCATTCCTCTTAGATCTATTTCCAAATCCCTGGATCCTGAAATTTGTCATTCTCTCTTAACCTTATTTATATCTGTTTTACATTATGTTGACCAAAATTAGAGAGGGAAAAAGAAAAACACTAAAAGCCCAACACATATCATAGCAGATGAATTAATTCTCAGTTAATACCCTTATGGAGGGATTCCCTCATCACAACTGAAAATAATGGTAAGTCTCTAAATGAGCATGCATGTGAGTCAGATGGATTCATAGGAAGACAGTTTACATAACAATCCTTCTGTGAATTCTGCATGTAATATTTGGTTTTATTACCAAGGATTACCAAGTAACAATAGTCTCCTTTGGACTTATGCAATGACAGAAATAAAACAGGACGAGTAAACTTTACTTTTATTATTTGTGTGTTATTAATTTCCATTCACCCCTATCAAGGTGGTAATGAGATATAAAGATAAATAAGTACTTTGCTAAGTTATCAATGAACGCCAGTCCCAACCCACCCCCAAATTCCTTGTCTTGGCTAATGACATCACATTTTGCTCATCCCAACTCTCCTTCAGTGCTTCAGTTTCAGGCTGAAAATCCCAAGACATATTTCTAATATCAGGTAAAAATCAGTTAGTTATTTGCTTTTCTTGGAAGTTTTTAACTACCCTCATATACTCCCTAAGATGACTTTTTTTCTTCTTCCTATATTACAGTTTCTCTGACCAAAAGCAAACATTTCTTTGAAATCTGCCACTACTTTTTCTGAAACTGGAGGCAATAGATCAAGTCCATTTTTTTTCCTGTTATTATCTTGACTTCCCATATTTAAATCACCTGTTTCCAGACACATCATACTCAGGGAATTAGTGCATATTGTTAACTGAACTTCTGCTTCTACCACTGCTCTTATATGAAAAGCAGAAAGTCAAAAAATATTAAAAGGTAATTGACAGTAATTCTGCAGAGACCAGTATTTGTCACCTTAGCTCATGTGTTCTCTGGAACTCTATAGGTTTAGTAAAAGCAACCAAGGAAGAACTTTTAATAAGTCATTTGAGAGGAAAGAAAATTTAGGCTGCTATTCTAAGAGCATTACTTTGTCAATTTTATCTGCAAATTCTGCCTTGTGTATTTATGGTTTAGAAGGAGGCAAAATGTCTGGGGAGTGGAAAGAAATTTACTTATGGACAATTTAATCAAAACTATGTGTTTTCACTTAAATTTCCATCACTTTAAGAACAAGTAATACTGAACAGGCAAGAAAAATTACTTCATTTTTAAAATGTCATGCAATATAGTCTCTCTGTGATCTCAAAAGCCACTAAAAAGGAAAGGAAAAAGTCTATTAGATTGCAAGTTCCTTGAAAACTAGAACCTTGACATGGAGTTAAAGAGTTTGAGAGAGGGTGGGATTGGGAGATAGGAGGCACTGCAAGACATCCCAGAGGGAATTAGTAGGCAGCATGATATAGTTTGGTACATTTGAGACATGATATTTAATTTAGCCTTAAAGGAACATTAAGTAGAGGGTAAAGAGTGGTAGGAGAAGAGTCAGAAAAACTTTTAAAATATCAAGCCCACCCAAGACCAACTGAATCAAAATCTCTGGAGATGGGACAAGAGTCTCTGTACTTTTCTAAAGCTCTTCAGGAAATTCTGATACACAGTTAACAGTGAAAACTAATTCTGTGCTCTTTGTACTCCCTTAGCATCTTCTGTATACCATTGTTACTCAACTTCTGACAAGAAAAAAATATGTTTCTCTCCCCATCTCCTACAAAATGGAAGATTCTTGAAGTCAGGAGGTTGTCTTATTTTTCTCTGTGTGTTTAGTGTCTTGCATATTTTCTGGATCATAGTAGCTATTCTCTAAATGTTTATTAATCTGAGTGAAAGTGAAATAAGAAGGATAAAAATAAGGTGTTAAAATATTGAAAACGGAAAAATAGTTTAAAATAGAAATGTCAGAAATGGTTAAGAAGGAGGATAAATCATAATTATAAAATGATCACTTCCAACAGAATTTCAGAAAGTAGAAATTAAAATTGAGGTTTAAAATAAGCAAGTGGATAAATCCTTAGCAATGGTTTCTGGGTGAAAGCTGCTTCCCAGGAGAGACCATGCCCTGGGTGGCAGGCTGGTTGACCTCTCTCAGTGTCTCCCCAAAGTCCATTCACCTCTGTGGCCCACACAAACCAAACAGGCACCTGTGAAGACACAGAGTACATACTTTACGAAGCAGGCCTGTAATCAATCACCACAAGGATACATTATTCTTAACCCACAGAGCATACTGAAATTAGCAAACTGAAAACAGAGAATGTCAAGCAATGTGATCTTTTTCATTTCAGCCAGAAAATAAAAATGTATGCCTGATATATAAGAATTAATAAGATCTTTATTTTAAAATAAACAAATGATACATTGAAAACTGAAAATCCAATTTAAAGTATCAAAGAATGATTTCAGGCAACAAACATCTAGTGATATATTTAATTTTTGAAATAATTATTAATTTATCAGAGAGCAAATGAATTTCTTCTCACTTGTAAAATGAGGACATTACAAATAAAGCCAAAGACCCCTTGAGTATAACTGTTAGCCCAAGGCCCTATCCTTCTTCTCTACAGGTAACCATCTTCTGATGTGTATTTGTCTAGACATGTTTTTAAGCGTTTACATTTCTACTTATTTATCTATGTCAATGCCTATAGATCTAGTTTATTTCTTTCAGTGTTTTACAGGTATTTCAAGGTATCATTCAAGGTCCAACAGGAAGATATGTCACAGTCACATGAGTCTAATTTGACTAAGAGTGTCTAATAAAGGATCCATATACAAGGGTTTGGGTAGGAATATAAGAAACAAACAGAAGTGGTGACAGAATGCAAAAGTAGCAAGAGCAGTGAGCTATTATCAACCTTACAGCTAAAGGAGGATAAGGAGGGGACAGTTTTTTAAATCACGAGTAAAACCAAGAGCTGCGGGCAGGAGATTAATATGGCCTGCTTCTGTAGCTTATCACAGGCTTATATTGCATCCTGTAGAAAAGCACTCAGTCCCCCAGGGTATAACGTCCCAAACAGCATTGTAACAGTACCCCAAAAGGCCATTACATGAATCTATCAAGACTGTTGCTTGTAAGTGATGGGGCAAATGGTTGCACCAATGAATTCCATGGATGTGAGCTCATTCATTTTCTGTAGAATGAGTCCTCTTGTAATATGCAAGTGTGTGGAGATATCATGGGGATAGACTAAGCCTTCTGTAAAACCACAAATGGTTCTATTGGCAGAACCATTAAGGCAATGTCCCTCAGATTTGATCATAGAAGTAGAAACATTATGAGTGATATAGATTAATTGATTTCTTACGGGGATCTGTCCTTATGTTTTGGTGGAAACTGTAAAGCAGTCTATGCAAACCTCTTGCCATTGAACCTTGTGCTGGGCCTGAAGGTAGCAGAGCTGACAGTCAGGAAGGAACAAAGGACAAGAAGTGGAGAAGACCAAGGGCAAACTAGAAATGTATACCTCTTCTTGCTTCCAATTTTGATGATGAAAGTGACTACCAGAATAAGCTGGCACTTCTTACCATAAAGACAAACTTGAACTTGGTGCAGGTCATGGAGAAGCTGGAAGAGTACATCCAGTTTGAGCTGGAGGAATTTCAGGCCCAGTTGCTCCATTTATACCAACAACTTTAGCCAGCAGAGCAGTGAAAACCTTTATGAGCTTCAAGAGCCTTTGCCCTGCACTAACCTTCAAACAAAAGAGGCTTCTGCTTCAGTGCCACCTTCTAATACTCACAAAAATCTTTCTTGTGACAAAGCCTAATCTGGAAACATACCTGGAAAAAATGCTGGGTAAATTGGCACAGTATAGAGCCATTCAGCAGACTAGTAAGGCAAAACGATTCTGATATATATATTTATTCCTATAGGATAAGTGACTGCTTCCTCCATAATAGAAGAGACCCAAAGTAATCTATGTGCCACCAGGTAGCTGGTTCCTCCAAAGGAATGTTTCATAACTGGGTTCAGCCTTGACTTCAGCCATCTGCAGGTTGGAACTCAGCTGCGGTAGCAGCCAGATCACCTTTGGCAAGGTGAGTTCCATGTTGCTGAGGCCATGCATAGCTTCCATCCCTACTGTCATGGCCACTTTGTGTTTGGGCCCATTCAGCAAGTACTGGAGTGGCTGGGGAAAGAGGTTGACTGACTTCCACCTGATGGCACTCGTTTTCACCTGATAATTAACAGATTCTCCAAAATGGATGCCCTCTGATGGGCATTTACATGAGATCATCTTCATTGAGTACAGTATTTAACTAAGCAATCTGGAAGGCCATTACCACCACTCTTGACACTCAAATCAACATAAATGCCTGAACCTCTGTTGCACACCCCCATGTCAACAAATTCTGCCTGATTCAGCTTCAAATTTTTGTCCTTTTAGCCTAATACCTTTAGAAATCATTTGCATACATGTTCTCCAGAACCTTAACAAAATAAAATGGCAAATTTCTATAATTATTTTAGTATAACATTTCTATATTATTAGAACAAGCCTTGTGCTTTTCTGTTCAAATTATTTTGGAATCTAGCTCTTGTTATTGTCCTAGAGGCAGACAGGGGTGGTAGGAGAGGTTCCTGAAGAGAATCAGCATCTCCTCATGAGACAGCTGCTACCAGGATGGAGGTGCTGCTCCACCAGCAAAAAGGGGAAAGCATTGGGAGACCAAGTGGCTGTGACTCTCAGTGGTCTATGGATCATGGTACCTATCTCTTCATCAGCATCTCAGACTATACAAACACCAGTTGTCATTCGGGTAATCACAGTGTGACTGTGTGCCTCATGAGATCAAAGTCCAACATCCCCCAGAGAAGGAAGTTATACAGGGGCTCCTCAAATATGTGAGTGATTCAATTCCAAAATCCCATTTGAAAAGGCTGTTCCTGGAGTTTCTCCTGCTACAAATACAAATCAGTCAGGATCCCCCTTGGAAAAAACTTCTTCATTCGAATGGATAAATAAGAAAACTCAAATTTACAAGTGGCTAGAAAGTATGAAGAGAGACCAACAAGGAATGGTAAAGCATCTAGGATTAGCTACATGGGGAGCCATTACTGTCCCTAAACCTGAGGGGACTCAGGAAGGGGGCATTCACCAGAAACCAAAGAAAGAGCTATTACAGGAGTAAAAGGCCACCAGCAAGTGCCAAGGGCACTGGTGGAAGAATGCAATTCTGTTGTCAGTGCAGCAGCTAGAAAGGAGGGAGCTGTGGTAAAAAGAAAAATTCTCATTTCATTCTCATCCTATCCTCAAAATTCTTGCCATAGTCTTCCATCGTCAGATATCAGTGGGTAAAAGCCATCTATTGACTCAGTCAATAAAATTAAGTTTTTCTCAGCACTGAGCAGGGTGGAGATGATGAAAATTAAGATATGAATGGGAAAATAGAGAATAGCCACCATATCAGCTTATCTAATCAGTCCTTCATTGGTGGACATTTAGGATTCTATCCCAAATTTTTACATTCATAGCTTAACAATAAAAGTTTAACATGTCTTTTACACATGTGCAAATGCTTCCCAAGCATATGTAAAAATTTGTAGAAAACTATATGCATGGTTTATTCAAATGCTTCCCCAAAATATATAATAATAAGTGGATTTTGTAGAAAACCATATGCATGGTTTAGTTTTTGTATGTATTGCTAAATAGACCTGTATGGGAATTCCATAGCTATGCATGTTTTAATTGGTCAACAGAAAGGAAACATACAGATATTTTCGCATATGAGATACATCCTGATTAAGGCAAAGGACAAATTATATTAGGAACCACTTGGTAACCACAGTTTATGGATGCCTTCCTTTCCACTCAGTTGATGGATTCATGTGGACAGTAAGGAGTGAAACTACCAGGTCAGAGGTGAACTGGATCACATCAATTTAAGATTTGATTTCTTTATGTACCAAGAACACTTCCCCAATATCTTATTCTGTAAACCTACATTCTAACTACCATATCACTTCTTAGTTTCCAGGATCCAAGAACAGAATCTATCTCATGTCAAAGAGATTAAGAACTTTGCATTCCACGTTTTATAAGCAATATGTTTTTCACACAGCATAAGGGCTTTTCAGCCTAGAGATTGGTTTTAACTTGGAATTACCTGATTAAGAGAAAAGATGAGCATTGTTCGTACTCATTGCTTCTTTATTTTAAACTTCTTAAATGTCATAAAATATGGACTGCTTTTACATTTTTTTTTTTTTTTTTTAAAGAGAGAGGGAGGAAGGGAAGGAAAGACAGAGAGAAGGAAGGAAGGATGGAAGGAAGGGAAACATCTTTAAACATTTTCTTGTTTTTATTATATTTTGTTTGTTTGTTTGTTTTTTACATGGGCTGGGGCCGGGAATCGAACCGGGGTCCTCCGGCATGGCAGGCAAGCACTCTTGCCCGCTGAGCCACCGCGGCCCGCCCTGCTTTTACATTTTAAAAGACTTGACATCTAATTCATTTATTTCATGATTTTTGGCACTTAGTTTAAATATCAATAGATATGTATTTTGTGAATAAGAGGTAGTCTGATTCCAGTTTTTTATTTCCTTGTATTTGGTTCTTAATAGATTTGAAGTGGCCACTGTGCTTCAATCCAGTTATGAAATACTGGCACAAATTAGAATCATGGACTTGCTAAAATCAAGAGATCTTGAAGATGATTCAGTCTTAGAAACTGATTCCATGGACTTAATTGGAACCAATTTACCACAATGCTGGTCCCCTCATTAGTAACATACTTGGCATGTGATCACCTTATATATGAATCCGCTCTTAAATTTTTAAAATTGTACTTTGTTTTGAGGGTCACATCAAGATATCCAAGTGGACTCACATTCCAGAGCCTATCAAACAAACCATATTGCCACGCAAAGCACCTCATTGGGTATTTAAGCTGACCTATGCTTCTTACAATAAATACCAAGCAGAAGTAAACCTTTACTTTCACTGATACAGATTTCTGTATTGTTTTTTTGTGTTGGTAGTTTTTGTTTTTTTCTGATCTTGGCCAAGTTTGGTTTTGATTTTAATTTGCACAGGGCCAATAGGTTATTCCTCATTGGTGGCAGCAAAGATTGAAATTTTGGTATTCTGATCTGATCATTTGGTAATCTTTGCTGGGATGGTGGGGACCTATCTATCAGATTAAAAAATGACAGAGAAATTGGCTTGTTAGTTTTTGTTATCTGTTTGTCTACTTGTGCAAGATTATGTCTTGCTTCCATGGGAAACAGAACAGCTCTTTGAGATCTGGAATGACTTCTGTATATGTGCCTCTATTTTTTATTTTTTTTTATAAATCTGAGTCCATGTTTGATCTAGGGTTAAGGTTCTAGAACTGAACCTACATGATTTATGTCTGGTTGTGTTTCTGTAATTGAAAAGCCTTTTTCTCACACTGTGTGCAAGTGAAATATGAGCCTAACTCAAGGAGATAGTAACTTAAATACAAATATTCTTACAATAAACGGGTTCTATTAGTATGGGTTATAGAGATTAAAAAGTGAAAGCATGAATTTAATTTTCCCCAAATTACCTAAAAGTAAAAAAATAAAATAAAATTGAATGTCTAAGATTTGCAACATGCTAACATTTGCAGAAAAAAAGTATATTCTTGTAAAAACTACCAGTGAAGAAACATTTTTATATAAAAATAATCAAAATGAATTCTTGGAAAATTCAGACTGCTTTGATTTTTTTTGTAAAACAACCAAAAAACAGCTCCAGGATCTTAATAGTATGGAGCTTAAAACCAGCATTTAGCATTATGAAAAATGTAAAGTTATGTGTTCAGTCAATTTAGATTATAATTTTGACAGTTCTGTAATGTGTGCACAAAAACCTAACACCTAATTTTATTTTTTAGGCATTTCTCAATTGTTAAATTCAGCTGATTAGTGGATAATCTTTGGATGACATTTTAATGAAACTGAATATTGAATATTGATTCATTGGTCAAGGTGTGTGTGTGTGTGTGTGAGTTTACTTATGCCTTTATCAAATGTCTGTAACCTTGGGTCAAATATGAATGTGTGAATTTTTGCTAATTTAAGAATGACATATTTTACCATGATAAGGGTGAATAGGGTGTATGTGGCTGTAGGTACTTATATCTTGTGTGCTAATATAGTTTGCTGATCTACTAAAAAGTCATAAAATAGTTGTATATAATAGACAATTCTTAATTACCCACCTTCAAGTACTCTCTGTGAAAAAGAAATGTTACTTCAGTTAAAAATCATTATTGTGGGTGAAGGAAATACAAGAAATAATAGTGAACAAGAAATAGGAATTAGTATGCAAAGTAATAGGATCTGGTTTTGTTTATCAAGGGAAGTAGAGTTATCCTTATATAAAATATGTTTATTCCTGAATATGAAAGAGGATAAAGAAAAAATCAGCAGATATACAATTCTGCAGGTAAACTCACTGTCCTTCCCTGCTATGTGGAAACTTAATTCCAGGGATGAGCCTGGCCTGACATCATGGGATTGAGAAAGACTTCTTGACCAAAAGGAGTAAGAGAAATGAAATAAAACAAAGATTTAGTGACTGAGAGATTTCAATTAGAGTTAAGAGGTCATTCTGGGTGTTATTCATATGCACTAAGTATATACCCCATTTCAGTTCTTGCTGTACTGGAGTACCTACAAGGAAATGCCTGAGACTGATGAAATTTAAACCAGTAGTCTTGATTCTTTTTTTTTTATTAATTAAAAAAATTAACTAACACAACACTTAAAAATGATTCCATTCTACATACACAGTCAGTAATTCTTAATGTCATTACATAGATGCATATTCATCATTTTTTAGTACATTTGCATCGATTTAGAAAAATAAATAGGAAGGCAGCAGAAAAAGAAATAAAATGATAATAGAGAGAAAAAACTAAAAATAAAAATAAAAAAACTGTACCTCAAATGCAGCTTCATTCAGTGTTTTAACATAATTACATTACAATTAGGTAGTATTGTGCTGTCAATTTCTGAGTTTTTGTATCCAGTCTTGTTGCACAGTTTGTATCCCTTCAGCTCCAATTACCCATTATCTTACCCTCTTTCTGTCTCCTGATGGTCTCTGTTACCAGTGACATATTCGAAGTTAATTCTCTAATGTCGGTTCACATCAGTGGGACCATACAGTATTTGTCTTTCAGTTTTTGGCTAGTCTCACTCAGTATAATATTCTCTAGGTCCATCCATGTTATTACATGCTTCATAAGCTTATTCTGTCTTAGAGCTGCATAATATTCCATCACATGTATATACCACAGTTTGTTTAGCCACTCGTCTGTTGATGGAAATTTTGGCTGTTTCCATCTCTTTGCAAATGTAAATAATGCTGCTATAAATATTGGTGGGCAAATGTCCATTTGTGTCTTTGCCCTTAAGTCCTCTGAGTAGATACCTAGCAATGGTATTGCCTGGTTGTATAGGAATTCTATATTCAGCTTTCTGAGGAACCGCCAAACTGCCTTCCACAGTGGTTGTACCATTTGACATTCCCACCAAGAGTGGATAAGTGTTCCTCTATCTCCACATCCTCTCCAGCATTTGTCATTTTCTGTTTTGTTGATAATGGCTATTCTGGTGGGTGTGAGATGATATCTCATTGTGGTTTTTATTTGCATTTGTCTAATGGCCAGGGACTTTAGCATCTCTTCATGTGCCTTTTGGCCATTTGTATTTCCTCTTCTGAGAAGTGTCTGTTCAAGTCTTTTTCCCATTTTGTAATTCGATTAGCTGTCTTTTTGTTGTTGAGTTGAACAATCTCTTTATAAATTCTGGACACTAGAACTTTATTTGATATGTCATTCCAAAATATTGTCTCCCATTGTGTAGGCTCTTTCTACTTTCTTGATGAAGTACTTTGATGCACAAAAGTGTTTAATTTTGAGGAGCTCCCATTTATTTATTTCCTTCCTCAGTGCTCTTGCTTTAGGCTTAAGGTCCATAAAACCGCCTCCAATTGTAAGATTCATAAGATATCACCCTACGTTTTCCACTAACTGTTTTATGGTCTTAGACCTAATGTTTAGACCTTTGATCCATTTTGAGTTAACTTTTGTATAGGGTGTGAGATACAGGTCCTCTTTCATTCTTTTGCACATGGATATCCAGATCTCTAGGCACCATTTATTGAAGAGACTGTTCTGTCCCAGGTGAGTTGGCTTGACTGCCTTATCAAAGATCAAATGTCCATAGATGAGAGGATCTATATCTGAGCACTCTATTCAATTCCATTGGCCGATATATCTATCTTTATGCCAATACCATGCTGTTTTGACCACTGTGGCTTCATAATGTGCCTTAAAGTCAGGCAGCATGAGACCTAAAGCTTTGTTTTTTTCCTCAAGATACTTTTAGCAATTCGGGGCACCCTGTCCTTCCAGATAAATTTGCATATTGGTTTTTCTAATTCTGAAAAATAAGTTGTTGGGATTTTGATTGGTATTGCATTGAATCTGTAAATCAATTTAGGTAGGATTGACATCTTAACTATATTTAGTCTTCCAATCCAGGACCACGGTATGCCCTTCCATCTATTTAAGTCTCTGTGATTTCTTTTAACAGTTTTTTATAGTTTTCTTTGTATAGATATTTTGTCTCTTTAGTTAAATTTATTCCTAAGTATTTTACTCTTTTAGTTGCAATTGTAAATGGGATTCGTTTCTTGATTTCCTCCTCAGCTTGTTTGTTGCTAGTGTATAGAAACATTACCGATTTTTGAATGTTGATCTTGTAACCTGCTACTTTGCTGTACTCATTTATTAGCTCTAGTAGTTTTGCTGTGGATTTTTCAGGGTTTTTGACGTATAGTATCATATCATCTGCAAACAGTGATAGTTTTACTTCTTTCTTTCCAATTTTGATGCCTTGTATTTCTTTTTCTTGTCTAATTGCTCTGGCTAGAACTTCCAAAACGATGTTGAATATCAGTGGTGATAATGGACATTCTTCTCTTGTTCCTGAACTTAGGGGGAAATTTTTCAATTTTTCCCCATTGAGGATGATATTAGCTGTGGGTTTTTCATATATTCCCTCTACCATTTTAAGGAAGTTCCCCTGTATTCTTATCCTTTGAAGTGTTTTCAACAGGAAAGGATGTTGAATCTTGTGAAATGCCTTCTCTGCATCAATTGAGATGATCATGTGATTTTTCTGCTTTGATTTGTTGATATGGTGTATTGCATTAATTGATTTTCTTATGTTGAAACATCCTTGCATACCTGGGATGAATCCTTCTTGGTCATGATGTATAATTCTTTTAATGTGTTGCTGGATTCGATTTGCTAGAATTTTATTGAGGATTTTTGCATCTATATTCATTAGAGAGATTGGTCTGTAGTTTTCTTTTTTCGTAATATCTTGGCCTGGTTTTGGTATGAGGGTGATGTTGGCTTCAGAAATGAATTAGGTAGTTTTCCCTCCACTTCAATTTTTTTGAAGAATTTGAGCAGGGTTGGTACTAGTTCTTTTTGGAATGTTTGGTAAAATTCACATTGAAGCCATCTCGTCCTGGACTTTCTTTTTGGGAAGCTTTTTTTTTTCATTAATTAAAAAAATTAACTAACACAACATTTAGAAATCATTCCATTCTACATAGGCAATCAGTAATTCTTAATATCATCACATAGATGTATGATCATCATTTCTTAGTACATATGCATCTATTTAGAAAAAGAAATAGTAAGACAACAGAAAAAGAAATAAAATGATAATATAGGGAAAAAATAAGAATAAAAATAAAAAATTCAAAAATATATAAGAAAAAAAAACAACTATAGCTCAGATGCAGCTTCATTCAGTGTTTTAACATAATTACATTACAATTAGGTAGTATTGTGCTGTCCATTTTTTTTTTTTTTAGAAATCCTACCATTCTACATATGCAATCAGTAATTCTTAACTTCATCACATAGATGCATGATCATCGTTTCTTAGTACATTTGCATCGGTTTAGAAGAACTAGCAATAAAACCGAAAAAGATACAGAATGTTAATATAGAGAAAAAAATAAAAATAATAATAGTAAGAACAAAACAAAACAAAACAAAAACCTATAGCTCGGATGCAGCTTCATTCAGTGTTTTAACATGATTACTTTACAATTAGGTATTATTGTGCTGTCCATTTTTGAGTTTTTCTATCTAGTCCTATTGCACAGTCTGTATCCCTTCAGCTCCAATTACCCATTATCTTACCCTGTTTCTAACTTCTGCTGAACTCTGTTACCAATGACATATTCCAAGTTTATTCTCGAGTGTTGATTCACATCATTGGGACCATACAGTATTTTTCTTTTAGTTTTTGGCTAGACTCACTCAGCATAATGTTCTGTAGGTCCATCCATGTTATTACATGCTTCATAAGTTTATCCTGCCTTAAAGCTGCATAATATTCCATCGTATGTATATACCACAGTTTGTTTAGCCACTCGTCTGTTGATGGACATTTTGGCTGTTTCCATCTCTTTGCAATTGTAAATAACGCTGCTATGAACATTGGTGTGCAAATGTCCATTTGAGTTTTTGCCCTTAATTCCTTTGAGTAGATTCCCAGCAATGGTATTGCTGGGTCGTATGGCAATTCTATATTCAGCTTTTTGAGGAACCACCAAACTGCCTTCACAGTGGTTGCACCATTTGAAATTCCCACCAACAGTGGATATGTGTGCCTCTTTCACCGCATCCTCTCCAGCACTTGTCATTTTCTGTTCTGTTGATAATGGCCATTCTGGTGGGTGTGAGATGATATCTCATTGTGGTTTTGACTTGCATTTCTCTAATGGCCAGGGACATTAGCATCTCTTCATGTGCCTTTTGGCCATTTGTATTTCCTCCTCTGAGAGGTGTCTATTCAAGTCTTTTTCCCATTTTGTAATTGGGTTGGCTGTCTTTTTGTTGTTGAGTTGAACGATCTCATTATAAATTCTGGATACTAGACTTTTATCTGATATGTCGTTTCCAAATATTGATTCCCATTGTGTAGGCTATCTTTCTAGTTTCTTGATGAAGTTCTTTGATGCACAAAAGTGTTTAATTTTGAGGAGTTCCCATTTGTTTATTTCCTTCTTCAGTGCTCTTGCTTTAGGTTTAAGGTCCATAAAACTGCCTCCAATTGTAAGATTCATAAGATATCTCCCTTCATTTTCCTCTGTTTTATGGTCTTAGACCTAATGTTTAGATCTTTGATCCATTTTGAGTTAACTTTTGTGTAGGGTGTGAGATATGGGTCTTCTTTCATTCTTTTGCATATGGATATCCAGTTCTCTAGGCACCATTTGTTGAAGAGACTGTTCTGTCCCAGGTGAGTTGGCTTGACTGCCTTATCAAAGATCAAATGTCCATAGATGAGAGGGTCTATATCTGAGCACTCTATTCGATTCCATTGGTTGATATATCTATCTTTATGCCAATACCATGCTGTTTTGACCACTGTGGCTTCATAATACGCCTTAAAGTCAGGCAGTGCGAGACCTCCAGCTTCGTTTTTTTTCCTCAAGATGTTTTTAGCAATTCGGGGCACCCTGCCCTTCCAGATAAATTTGCTTATTGGTTTTTCTAATTCTGAAAAATAAGTTGTTGGGATTTTGATTGGTATTGCATTGAATCTGTAAATCAATTTAGGTAGGATTGACATCTTAACTATATTTAGTCTTCCAATCCAGGACCACGGTATGCCCTTCCATCTATTTAGGTCTTCTGTGATTTCTTTTAGCAGTTTTTTGTAGTTTTCTTTATATAGATTTTTTGTCTCTTTAGTTAAATTTATTCCTAAGTATTTTATTCTTTTAGTTGCAATTGTAAATGGGATTCGTTTCTTGATTTCCCCCTCCGCTTGTTCATTGATAGTGTAAAGAAATGCTACAGATTTTTGAATGTTGATCTTGTAACCTGCTACTTTGCTGTACTCATTTATTAGCTCTAGTAATTTTGTTGTGGATTTTTCTGAGTTTTCGACGTATACTATCATATCGTCTGCAAACAGTGATAGTTTTACTCCTTCCTTTCCAATTTTGATGCTTTGTATTTCTTTTTCTTGCCTAATTGCTCTGGCTAGAACTTCCAACACAATGTTGAATAATAGTGGTGATAGTGGACATCCTTGTCTTGTTCCTGATCTTAGGGGAAAAGTTTTCAATTTTTCCCCATTGAGGATGATATTAGCTGTGGGTTTTTCATATATTCCCTCTATCATTTTAAGGAAGTTCCGTTGTATTCCTATCCTTTGAAGTGTTTTCATCAGGAAAGGATGTTGAATCTTGTCAAATGCCTTCTCTGCATCAATTGAGATGATCGTGTGATTTTTCTGCTTTATTTGTTGATATGGTGTATTGCATTAATTGATTTTCTTATGTTGAACCATCCTTGTATACCTGGGATGAATCCTACTTGGTCATGATGTATAATTCTTTTAATGTGTTGTTGGATACGATTTGCTAGAATTTTATTGCGGATTTTTGCATCTATATTCATTAGAGAGATTGGTCTATAATTTTCTTTTTTTGTAATATCTTTGCCTAGTTTTGGTATGAGGGTGATGGTGGCTTCATAGAATGAATTAGGTAGTTTTCCCTTTGCTTCGATTTTTTTGAAGAGTTTGAGGAGAGTTGGTACTAATTCTTTCTGGAATGTTTGAGAGAATTCACATGTGAAGCCGTCTGGTCCTGGACTTTTCTTTCTAGGAAGCTTTTGAATGACTGATTCAATTTCTTTACTTGTGATTGGCTTGTTGAGGTCATCTATGTCTTCTTGAGTCAAAGTTGGTTGTTCATGTCTTTCCAGGAACCCGTCCATTTCCTCTAAATTGTTGTATTTATTAGTGTAAAGTTGTTCATAGTATCCTGCTATTACCTCCTTTATTTCTGTGAGGTCAGTAGTTATGTCTCCTCTTCCATTTCTGATATTATTTATTTGCATCCTCTCTCTTCTTCTTTTTGTCAATCTTGCTAAGGGCCCATCAATCTTATTGATTTTCTCATAGAACCAACTTCTGGCCTTACTGATTTTCTCCATTGTTTTCATGTTTTTAATTTCATTTATTTCTGCTCTAATCTTTGTTATTTCTTTCTTTATAATCCCCACAGTGTCTCAAAGAGTAGTAAATATATAACAAGACTAAGGTAAGCAGTTTGAATATATCTTTGAGTCACTGTATACTGATGTTGATCATTAATCTCAATGTGGATGTAAGGACTCTGGAGTTAATCTACAGTTACATACTAAAGATAGATTCTCATGTATAGCCATTTCCTTCATTAATTTCCTCTCTCAGCGAGTTTTCAAATGGCAAACAATACCTAACAAAAACTATTTCTATATTTTGAAATAAGCTGCATGGTATAATGAAATGGATTTAGGCTTCAGTATCTGAAAACCACATTTACATTCCACATCTAGCCACCTATTAACTCAGTGATGCTGTGTGACATCCATTTCATTTCTGGGCCCTCCCATTCTCCTTTCTGTAATATGAAGATAATTCATGTCCTTCAATGCATGCCTTCTGTCTGTTCCTTACTCTTCTCACTGCCCCTGCATTCATCAGCTCTCACAAACAAAGCCTCACCAGGATGCTCACTTTCCTACAATTTTTCTGTTTCCATGGTTATTCAAAGTGGTCAAAACAATTCTAATCATAGTATCAATGGTTTAATGGGTTATTTTTACCTCCAGATGAACAACAAGCTCCTAATAGATCAAAGTTCTTTCCAATCTAGTGCTTTCCAAGCTCATTTCCAACCTCATTTCTCATCCTCCCTTTCTTGCATCTCATGATACAGAAACACATAACTGTTTTGAGTGATAATTCTATGAATGATTCTTACTCCCTGCTACTAGTAACACAATGATTTAACCATAGCCTCTGGTGAATAGAAAATATTATAAAGCCATTTGCCTTTTTCTAATATCCCTAACATTTCTCTAGACACACAGTGTAGTTCTGCATAAAAATCAAAAACATCAATTAACCATTTCCAAATGTCAATCCCCTCCTATTATTCTCCTCTACTGCTCAATTCCTAACTCCAGACACTATCTACCATGGGTAAAGATGACACTCATGCCGATGAGGATGTGATTTATGTCCACAGCAATTCCAACTACAGAATCTTATATGACATTTAATCTACTCTTCCTAATATAAAATGTATTTTCATGGTTCCATTTTTTTGTATAAACAGAAGAACATATTTATGGAGTCCAGATTCATCTGTATTCTCTAAAACAAAATACCATATAAAATATCATCGTTGGAGTAAATGGAAATATCAGTGCTACAGGACAGTGACCAAGTGATAACTCCAAAGACATGAGTTTACAAGGAGCTCATGGATCAAGGGATTTTACCACCAGGGATATATTTGATTTGGCCAGAGACACCAGTATTTCCATGAACTTATAATAAGGCACTAGAGAGGAAGAGGGAAAAGAGTGGGATATTTTCTGCTGATTATCTTTGCCATTTTGTTGATATTTTACAAATATGGGTTATTGCCCCAAAAAAGAAATCTCTAAAAGTAAATAAATATTAACTCAAATAATTTTACTCTAATCACTTTGTTTATCTCTATAAAAACAAATGTGCTTAATTATGATATAGTTTAAATGTTGGAAGAATATACCCAAAGGCTTCATTTTCAAACAATCATATATTGAGTAATTATGGGTGGACACAAAGCTTTGGAAATACAGAAATTCATTCCATTGAATAGGACTTAAAACCGAAATATCAATTGACAATAAATTAAAGTATAATACACCCATACACTGAAATTCTCTACAACCACTAAAAAGCATTTTCAGACTCTATACATTTAAAAGATAACCACATATATTGTTAAGTAAAACAGTGACTAGCTAAACAGTAGAGGTAGTATGTTGCCATGTGCATAAATATATACATATCTGAACAAATAGACAATAAACCTTCTTCCATAAGTACTTCAGAACAGTTGAACCACAAGGCAAGAAAACAAAGATTTTCTTCTTTAATGTTTGTATACTTGTATCAGTCAGGAACCTGCCATGATAAGAGACACCACATTCAAATTAGGTAACCTAAGAAAGCCTTAATTAAAAAAGGAATCCTTACAAAGCAATGTGTCAGAAAACAAAGAGTGGTACACTACACCAGGCTAGAAAGAGCAGAAGTACACATTACAATTCTTAGGCCTAAAGGGGCAAGGGCAGTGTAGATTAAATCCATAAAATAAGGAGCTTTGTAGTGAGGGCCACTGTCAAAAATCCCAGCCAGCCCACTAAGATCCTGCAGAGAAGGAGCAAATGCAAATGGCCAGATCGCAGTCATCACTCTCCCACATTTGGATCTCTTGCAGAGTTCCACACTGGCTAAACCAATCAGAAAATCCAGAACAAGAAGGTTGTTAGCTCATTCTGGTCAGATTTCAAGGAAAAATAGTAGGATGCAGAAGGGTTGATGGTAGGACTGGAGGGACAAATGGAAGCTATCATTTTATTTTCTATATCCACTGCTGCCTTTTACCAGGGGATGAACATCGCAAGACATAGTGTTCAGGGAAAATGATATTGAACATCATTGTATTAGTCAGGGTTCTCTAGAGAAACAGAAACAAAAGGAGATATCTGTAAATGTGAGATTTATAAAGATGTCTCATGCAACTGTGGGAAAGGAAGAGTCTAAAATCTGCAGGGCAGGCTGTGAAGTTTGCATCTCTGATGAAGGGTCTGTATGAACTCCACAGGAGAGGTTCACTGGCTGAAGAATCCTTGCTTGCAACAATTCAAGTGATTGGGTTATCTCATTGGCAACAACCGCGGATTGATTGCTGATGTAATCAGCCACACATACAATAATCTGATTGCTGATTTCATATACCAGTTTATCAACAAGCCACAAAATATCCTTGCAGCAATGGTCAGACCAGTGCTTGACTGACCAGGCAACTGGGCATCATAACTTGGCCAAATTGACACCAGATTCCAACCATCACACTCCACTGCTTGTCAACATGGCAGCTATACACATCACCTTGAAACATGCTTACTTTCCAAACAGAACACAATAACAGACATATGTTTTGCCTAACAATGCTCAACAGTCCTGCATAACAACCAGAAATGCACTACATCCCTCCAGAATAAGGTGCAAGTACTTAGGTAGCATTCACCCTTAAACTTCATATCCTGTGACTTAAATACTATAACATGGACAATGCAATTTATGTCATAGGATAAGAGGAAAACAAGAGATTTGCTTAAAAATCAGTGCAAACATACTCAGAACAATACAGGGAGGAAATGTTCATATAATTACAGTCTTGATTTCTGTAACTGGTCATGTGGCCATAGCTCATATTTATCACTACCTTCTACTATGCAATCCATGTTCCCTTTGCCCTCAGCAAGCACTTCAGCTGTCTGTGTTCTTTGCTAGCTGGGGTGATTCAAACCTTCATTCCTAAAGTTTCTGGACCATTAGTAGTCCTGCCTGGATGGGGTAGTTGCAGTTTTCCATTGACTTTAATCACAGGACTGGGAAGGACCAAGAGACTCTCTATGGGATCTCCTGTAGTCCAGGAAAATTCTCCTTTACCTTCATTTGTAGTTCCAATCTTATTTGCCCTTCATAGTCTGGAAGAATCACCCCAGACAGAATAGGAATCTCTTTTGTGCCTGTTGAATTAGTGGCATGAGAAGCCCAAAGTGGGCAGGTGACTGTCTTAACTTCCAGTTCAATGGAATCTTTGTTGTGTCTCCTGGTAGTAGCAATCCTGCTTTTAGAACTAAGTCCTATAGACTAGCAGAGGTTAAGTGTTCAGGGATAGGAAGAAGAAATTTTCCTAGTGCATCACTAGAGGTGATAGTGAGTGCTGTCACTCCCATTTCTGCTTTTTGATACCTGGACCCATGAATCCTGGCTCTGAGAGAAATAGAACCGTAAGATGGACGCTGATTCAGAGCATACAAAGCCTCCTGGATAGCACTGCCCCAGCCCTGCAATCATTGCCACCTAAGTGATACCATAATGGGGTCTTTAAAAGATCACTCCACTGTTCTATCAATCCAGCTGCCTCTGGATGATGGGGAACATGGTAAGACCAGAGAATTCCATGAGCAGGTACCCATTCCCACACTTCATTTGCATGAAGTGAGTTCCTTGATCAGAAGCAATACTGTGTGGAACACCATGATGAACGATAAGGTATTTTGTAAGTTTTTGCAGAAGTATTGCTTGCAGGGAAGGCAAACCCATATCCAGAGTATATGTCGATTCCAGTTAGAACATATTGCTGCATCTTCCCTGATGGAAGTGGCCCAATGTAGTCAACCTGCCACAAGTCAGCAGGCTGATCACCTTGGGGTCTGGTACCACATTGGACCTGACTGTGGGTCTCTGCTGCTGGCACATTGGGCACGCAGCAGTGGCCGTAGCCAGTTCAGCATTGGCAAGTGGAAGTTCATGTGCTGATCCCATCCATAATCTCTATCCCTACCACATACCCACTTTGCTCATGAGCCCATTGGACAATGGCAGGAGTGGCTGAGGAAAGAGAATGGCATACCCACAGGACAGGTCATCTTATCCACTTGATTATTAAAACCTTCTTCTGCTAAAGTCACCCTTTGGTGAGCATTCACATGGGACACAAATATATTCATGTTATTTGCCCTCTCAGAAAGGCTATCTACACCCCTTTGTCACCAATTTTCCAATCATGCTCCTTTCAAGTCCCAGACTATCTAGCCAAGCCATTAACAACAGCCCTTGAGTCAGTATACAATGCACCTCTGGCCAGGCCTCCTTCCAAGCAAAATGAACAGCCAGATGCACTGCTCAAAGTTAAAACAATGGTAGAATTTCCCCTCACCACTATCTTTTAAGGACATCCCAGAAAGAGGATTAGTGTTGCAGCTTTCCCCTTGTGGGTGGTCCTCGCATATCATGCAGAACCATTTGTAAGCCAGGCCCAAGTTTTCTCTTCCTCAGTCAACTGACTATAAGGAACTCTCCAAAAAGCCACAGTTCTCATCTGGGAAAAAGAAAGTAATGTGGCAAAAGTGGGGCCATGGGTATTTGGGTCATTTCCTATGTAACTTGTGTCTTCAAGACCTGATCAAGCCCTATCTCTTATATACCATTTCCATTTTATGACACAGTGCTGCCATGCATGCCCAAATTTATGGCTTGGTGCATCAGACAAAACCCAACTCATGATAGGCAACTCAGGTCTCATGGTAACTTGGTGGCCTATGATTAAGTGTTTAGTCTCTGCTAAGGCCCAGTAGCAGGCTAAAAGCTGTTTCTCAAAGGGAGAGTAGTTATCTGCAGAATATGGTAAGGCTGTACTCCAAAATCCTAAGGGTCTGAGTTGTGCTTCTCTATAGGGGCCTGCCAAAATCTTCAGACAGCATCCTTATTAGTCACTGACACTTCCAGCACAATTGGATCTGCTGGATCGTGTGGCCTAAGTGGCAAAGCAGCTTGCACAGCAGCCTGAACATGTTGCAGTCTCATCTTGTTCAGGTCCCCTCTCAAAACTAGCATCTTTTCTAGTCACTCAGTGTTCTAGTTTGCAAGCTGATAGAATGTGATATACCAGAAATTGAATGGCTTTCTAAAAGAAGAATTTATTAAGTTGCCAGTTTACAGTTCTAAACCTGTGAAAATGTTGAAATTAAAGCAAGGTTATAGAAATGTTCTATCTGAGGTATCCAGGTAAAGATACCTTGATTCAAAAATCCCAGTGATATTTAAGGGTTCTCTCTCAACTAGAAAGAGAGATGGAAAACATAGTGATATCTGCTAGCTTTCTCTCCAGGCTTCTTGTTTCATAAAGCTCCCCCAGGGACATTCTATTTCTTCATCTCTTTCCAAAATGTGCCCTCTTCTAAAAGATCCCAGTAAACTAATCAATACCCACCTGGAATGAGTGGAGTCCTATCTTCTCTACTCAAAGAATAATATCCACAATTGGACGTGTCACATCTCCCTTGAGAAAATCAAATCAAGCACCCAACTTTGTTAGCTTGAAAGGATTATGTGTCCTGGAAAAGCCATGTTTTAATCCTGATCCTATCATGTGAGGCAACTGTTTCTTTTAAACCTTATTCAGTATTGTATGTTGGAAACTTGGTTAGGTTACCTTAATGGAGATGTGACTCCTCAATTATGAGTGCTGACCTTTTGTTAGAGGGAGATATGACTGCACCCGTTCCAGGTGGGTCTCTATTAGTTTACTGGAATCCTTTAAAAGAGAAAGTGTTTTGGAGAATGACCACAGAGCCATGAGAGAGCATGAGAACCACAGAGCCCACACAGACAGAAACCTTTTGAGATAAATGAAAACATCCCTGGGGTAACTTCATGAACAAGAAACCTGGAGAGAAAGTTAGCCAACATCGCCATGTTTGCCATGTGCCTTTCAGTTGAAAGAGAAACCCTGAATGTCATTGGCCTTCTTGAACCAAGATATCTTTCCCTGATGCCTTAGCTTGGACATTTCTATAGCCTTGCTTTAATTTGGACATTTTCACAGGCTTAGAACTGTAAACTAGCAACTTAATAAATTCCCCTTTTTAAAAAGCTGCTCTGCTTCTGGTATATCACATTCCAGTAGCTAGCAAACTAGAATACCAACCTGTAGTACTAAGCAGGGATTAAAAGAAATGGCTGCCTCACAAGATGGATCAAGATTAAAACATGGCTTTTCTAGGGTACGTAATCATTTCAAACTTACACACTCAGTAAATAAGCTAGAGTAGCACACCCAAACAAAGAATACATTGTCTCCAAAATCCAATGAGGCCAACTGGGCATTGTGACCCTTTTCTGGTCATAGGAGGGGCCAGATGCAGCAACTTATCTTTCACCTGAGAAGGAATAGCTTGATGTGTCCCACACCACTGGACACCTAGATTTTTAACTGAGGTGGAAGGCCTCTGCATATTGAATATATCTCCCATCCCCTGACTCTTGCCAAAGTCTAGAGTTATTACTGCTTCTTGATTACTAGGTCAAGTCAACATGATATCATCAATATAATGGACCAGTGTGATGTCTTGTGGGAGGGAGAAATGATCAAGGATCTGTGGATATGACTGTGACATAAAATGGGAAGGTTGTAATACCCCTGAATCAGGACAGTGGAGGAATACTGTTGGCCTTTCCAGCTGTATGCAAATTGTTTCTGGTGGTCTTTACTGACAACTATTGAGAAAAAAATATTTTTTCCATTTTCCAGGTCAATAGCTGCATACCAGGTACAAGGCAATGTGTTTATTTGCTCAAGCAATACTGCCACATCTGAAACAGCAGCTAAACTGGAGTCTACATCTGATTAATTTTACAATAATCCACTGTCATCTTCCAAGACCCATATGTTTTCTGTGCAGGCCAAATAGAAGAACTGAATGGGGATGTAGTGGGAATCACCACCTTTTCATCCTTCAAGTCCTCAAAAGTGGTACTAATCTCTGAAATCCCTCCAAGAATACAGTATTTCTTCTGATTCACTATTTTTCTAGCTAGGGGCAGTTCTAGTGGCTTCCACTTGGCCTTTCCTACCATAATAGCCTTCACTCCATGTGTCAGAGAACCGATGTGGGGATTCTGCAGTTGCTGAGTACATCAATTCCAATTATACATTCTGGAACTGGGGAAATGTCCACAGAATGGGTACAGAGAACCACTGGATCCATTGTGAGATGGACACGAGCTAAAACTCCATCAATCACATGGCTTCTATAAGCAGCCACTCAGACTGCTGGACCAGAGTGATGTTTTGGGTCTCTGGGAATTAGTGTCACTTCTGAGCCAGTGCCTAATAATTACCAAAATATCTGATCATTCCCTTTTCCCCAATGCACAGTCACCTGATAAAAGGCCATAGGTATCCTTGAGGAAGGCTAGGAGGAAGTGTAAATTTTGGACAGTGTTAAAGGGTCCTTCTGCAAGGGTATTGGCCCTCCTTCATTTAAGGGGCTCTAGATCTGTAAACTGTTTCAAGTCTGGAAATTGATTAAAGGGCCATGAATCTCTGATTTTGTATTCAAGTTAGACTTTTATTCACTTGAATTATATACTTCTTCTGCTTGGACAGCTCAAACAAGAATTTAGTAGACTGCCCATCTATTGTACTTCTAGGTACCCCGTAATCTACTAGCCAATGCCACAAGTTCATCAAGTCGATTATTTGGACTGCTGCCTTCAGTCTACTTTCCATTATAGTGACAATTCCTACCTTGTCTATAGTGATTAACTGTCACCACGTGGCTTCTGCCAACACGGAATATGACACTCCCCATTGTGTTTAAGAGTTCTAGTCAGTGACAGTAGTTCTGAAAAGTATATCTGACCAACAGAGAAGGACAACTACAGAGTTCTTTAGAGATGATGGAGCTAGTCTCACAAATTTATTTCTCAAGGTTCTGGTTAAAATGTGTCCTCTGGACATCCCTGGAGTGTCTGTGCATGTCTTCCATGACAAATCCACTCTAGCATTCCAATCTCTCTAAACATCTGGATTTCCTCATCTACATTCTACCAGGGAAGTTCTGACATTTTAACTTCAGGTAATGTCAGCCACCTTCTGATCTAAGTTTCAGCCAATTATCCAAATTGTTAATGCCCTTTCTAACCCCTTGAGCTAATAAGTTGAATGCATATCTCTACTTAGTGGCCCCATATCAATTAATTCAGCTTGAACAACTTTATATTTTTCCACCACTATCCCACACCCTTAATATCCATTCCTACACATATTCCCCTGATATCTGTCTATATAGATTGGAAAAATTATGCAATTCTTTTGGAGTATAGCATACCTCCTCATGGGTCACACTTTGTACCTCACTTTTGGTGTCTTTTGGATGTTTAGTCTAGTTATAGATCTGGAAGAAAAGAAAGGAAGTGGGGATGGCTCATGAAAGAAATAGAAGTGTCTCTCAAGCCAATTACCTCAGGGTATTCTATTGCACTTTCATCTGGTGAAACTGGATTACTCACTCCAGACAGAGGAGTGAGGGCTATTTTCCCCAGGGGATGTTGTTACAGGGTTAGCAGGCACTGACAGTTTTATCTTGTTAGGTGGATGCTGGATGGCAGACTCCTTTGAGCAGACTGGAGGCTCGAAAACTATTTCTTCATGACAGGCTGGAGGTCTGGAAGTGCTTTCCTCCAGGCAGTCCATTATAGATCTATCCAGCAAAGGTTCAGCAGATTCAAAGGATCCCATCTCCCCATCACCATCATTATCAAACCGTATATTGCCATCCCACATTTCAGGATCCTATTCTTTTCCAATCAAAGCCTTTATTTTAACATCAGACACCCTGCAATTTGACATTGTAGTTTACATTGTAAATCTACTACTCGCACCATGAGGCTCTATGTCAGGTTTTCAGAGATCTCAAGTCTATGAGTTCAGGATATAACACTTTTTTTCAGTGAAAACATGGAAACTTTTATATCATTCATACGACACTGAAGTTGCAAATTTGAAACCTTCAGCTCATCCCTACCCCTCAAACCATATCCAGCCTATCTAATAATAACCATCCAAATTCATTATACCTCTTAATTCCACAAAAACCCGGTAAAGGTGTCAAAGACACTCTCACCCAGAGCCTTACCTCATATGTGCAGAAAATTAGCAGAATCTAATGGCGATATTTTGAGTATCTCTCTTGCCAACTCACCTCATAGACTGTCAGTGCCATCTTCATTATTGGAAATAGAGTCTAATCAGAGTAGAAAATCAATTGTAAAACCTATTTTTAAAATTCTATTCCTCAAGAACTACTTGTGATACCAAGCTCTACTAGTCAGGGTTCTCTAAATAAACAAAGTCATCAGGAGATATCTGTAAATGATATTTATAAAGCTGTTTCATGCAACTGAGGGAATGGAAGAGTGTAAAATCTGCATGGCAGTCTGTGACACTAGCAGCTCCAATGATGGGTCTGGATGAATTTCATAGCAGAGGCTCACTGGCTGAAGAAGCAGTGAAAAAGTCTCTCTTCTTCCTTAAAAGTTTTCAGCTGATTGTATTACCTTGTTGGTAGAAGACATACCTTTATTAATCACCACAAATATGTAATAACCACAGATACAATCAACTGACTCATGATTTAGCATATCAGCCTTCTAGTTTATCAACTAGACATGAAATATTCCTGCAGCAATGGTCAGGCCTGTGTTTGCCTGACTGGGCACTGGGCATCATCACTTGGCCAAGTTGATACCAGAACCTAATCATCACAATCATAGAAGAATGGTTATTTTATGATTACAGAGTGATCTAAACAAAATGTTAGTTCGCCCCCCCCCCAGTGTTCTTCATATGAATTACCTAGGGGAAGAAAAGAAAAAATAAATAAATAACATAAAACATGGGTGCATAACCCCTGTTTCTACATCAGCCATGAGTCTTATCTTGATAACAAAGTTATTTCATTTCATCTTATCCTCCATCAGTACTTAGTGCAATCAATACTCTACCTGTTGGGATAATCAAAACCTCATTCTTATAGGATATTAATCATAAATATTCTATATACATAAAATGATCTAGTTAGTGACATTGCCACTATTTTCCATTGATCAGAACTAATGGACAAGGGAATTTGAAGAAGTAGTCTAGTAAATTCCCCAAGTTCTAAATTTAATTTCTACTTGTCCACATTGTGCAGTAGAAACCCCTTTGGGCTGTTACCCGAGGGAACAATATTGTCCTTAGAGCCAAGCAAGAAGGTTATTTGTCTTTGTCACCATAATATATAGGGCCCAAAATTGGCCCTTTGTGAATCATGAACTTCACTATGGAGTGAAGCTTTTAAGGAGCCAAAAAGACATGCCCATCTGGAGCCTGTGTTCATCCTTCTAGACCATATTCAAGGTCCTTCAAGGATTTCTTTCCAAACACCCCCTAGCTCACAATCCTGGTTTTCCAGGGTTTGTGTATATACACAATGCATATGTATATGTGCATGTGTACAAATATTTTGAGGGACAGACCTTTTTTCTGCCTGTTTGTTCAGTAAATGGAATTGGACAATGTGGTGAGAAGCCAGTCTCAACTATATTCTTTGGTGAAAGCATCCCTCCCTGCAACATTAGGACCTCTAACCCTTCAGAATAATTTCACCCCAGATTATGTTGTTTAATAAAGTGACTACTTCCACCTTGGATTCATGCATTCTGGCTCTGGGGAAAGATTACATGTAGCTTGACCTCATGTTTAACATATGTAGTGCATCAAATAAGACAGTATCGCAAAATTTCAAGATGTTTCTCTCTCAGTTGATACAAAAGCTAAGCATTAAACATGTTATTCCTGTTGAATGAACTGAATTCTATCAATTCAGTTATTTCTGCATGAAGGAACATTAGTAAATTTGGGGAATCCTTACGGGTGTAATTCCACTCTCACTTTGCATTTCCTAAAAAAATATGTTCAGAGACAATTACCTGTGGTACCCATTGTAATAAATAAGGAAGTAGAGGGATTCGGCATTCTGTGAATGGTGGTGTTGGCAGAAGCACTAGGGTAAGAAAGAAATTCAATTCACAGAATATATGGATATGCCTATGAAGATCAGTCTCTAGCCCACCCCACCCCCAAATATGAGGGCAGAACTCTGTTCAATCTGCCACAGGGTGGACAGTTCCCTCAGAGTGTGAGGGAACTCATAGTACCACACAGGGGGAGTACTCATTCACTTTGTTTTGGCAAGTTGGGCACTCAACAATGATGGTAACCAGATTAGCACTAATGAGGGGAAATTCATGTTGTTGATTCTATGAGGAGATTTCATCTATGCTGCCATAGCGATGTTTTATAGACCTATTAGGCAGTATTAGGAAATCTGGGGAAAGCTACTTACTAACATTCACCTGTACTGTGAATAAGCTCAGTAGGTTTTTTTTTTTTTCTAGGAATTTTTTTTTTTATTAACGGAAAGAAAAAAAAAAGAAATTAACACAACATTTAGAAATCATACCGTTCTACATATGCACTCAGTAATTCTTAACATCATCACATAGATGCGTGATCATTGTTTCTTAGTACATTTGCATCGGTTTAGAGGAACTAGCAACACAACAGAAAAAGCTATAAAATGTTAATATAAAGAAAAGAAATAAAAGTAGTAATAATAGTAAAAAACAACAACAACAAACAAACCAACAAGCAAACAAAAACAAAAAAAAACCCTATAGCTCAGATGCAGCTTCATTCAGTGTTTTAACATGATTACTTTACAATTAGGTATTATTGTGCTGTCCATTTTTGAGTTTTTGTATCTAGTCCTGTTACACAGTCGTATCCCTTCAGCTTCAATTACCCATTGTCTTACCCTGTTTCTAACACCTGCTGAACTCTGTTACCAATGACATATTTCAAGTTTATTCTCGAATGTCCGTTCACATCAGTGGGACCATACAGTATTTGTCCTTTAGTTTTTGGCTGGATTCACTCAGCATAATATTCTCTAGGTCCATCCATGTTATTACATGGTTCATAAGTTTATCTTGTCTTAAAGCTGCATAATATTCCATCGTATGTATATACCACAGTTTGTTTAGCCACTCTTCTGTTGATGGAGATTTTGGCTGTTTCCATCTCTTTGCAATTGTAAATAACGCTGCTATAAACATTGGTGTGCAAATGTCCGTTTGTGTCTTTGCCCTTAAGTCCTTTGAGTAGATACCTAGCAATGGTATTGCTGGGTCGTATGGCAATTCTATATTCAGCTTTTTGAGGAACCGCCAAACTGCCTTCCACAGTGGTCACACCCTTTGACATTCCCACCAACAGTGGATAAGTGTGCCTCTTGCTCTGCAACCTCTCTAGCACTTGTCATTTTCTATTTTGTTGATAATGGCCATTCTGGTGGGTGTGAGATGATATCTCATTGTGGTTTTGATTTGCATTTCTGTAATGGCCAGGGACATTGAGCATCTCTTCATGTGCCTCTTGGCCATCCGTATTTCTTCTTCTGGTAGGTGTCTGTTCAAGTCTTTTTCCCATTTTGTAATTGGGTTGGCTGTCTTTTTGTTGTTGAGTTGAACAATCTCTTTATAAATTCTGGATACTAGACCTTTATCTGATATGTCGTTTCCAAATATTGTCTCCCATTGTGTAGGCTGTCTTTCTACTTTCTTGATGAAGTTCTTTGATGCACAAAAGTGTTTAATTTTGAGGAGCTCCCATTTATTTATTTCTTTCTTCAGTGCTCTTGCTTTAGGTTTAAGGTCCATAAAACCGCCTCCAGTTGTAAGATTCGTAAGATATCTCCCTACATTTTCCTCTAACTGTTTTATGGTCTTAGACCTAATGTTTAGATCTTTGATCCATTTTGAGTTAATTTTTGTATAAGGTGTGAGATATGGGTCTTCTTTCATTCTTTTACTTATGGATATCCAGTTCTCTAGGCACCATTTATTGAAGAGACTCTTCTGTTCCAGGTGAGTTGGCTTGACTGCCTTATCAAAGATCAAATGTCCATAGATGAGAGGGTCTATATCTGAGCACTCTATTCGATTCCATTGGTCGATATATCTATCTTTATGCCAATACCATGCTGTTTTGACCACTGTGGCTTCATAATATGCCTTAAAGTCTGGCATCGCTAGACCTCCAGCTTCGTTTTTTTTCCTCAAGATGTTTTTAGCAACTCGGGGCAACCTGCCCTTCCAGATAAATTTGCTTATTGGTTTTTCTAATTCTGAAAAATAAGTTGTTGGGATTTTGATTGATATTGCATTGAATCTGTAGATGAGTTTAGGTAGGATTGACATCTTAATTATATTTAGTCTTCCAATCCATGAACACGGTATGCCCTTCCATCTATTTAGGTCTTCTGTGATTTCTTTTAGCAGTTTTTTGTAGTTTTCTTTATATAGGTTTTTTGTCTCTTTGGTTAAATTTATTCCTAGGTATTTTATTCTTTTAGTTGCGATTGTAAATGGGATTCGTTTCTTGATTTCCACCTCAGCTTGTTCATTACTAGTGTATAGAAAAGCTACAGATTTTTGAATGTTGATCTTGTAGCCTGCTACTTTGCTGTACTCATTTATTAGCTCTAGTAATTTTGTTGTGGATTTTTCTGGGTTTTCGACATATAGTATCATATCGTCTGCAAACAGTGATAGTTTTACTTCTTCCTTTCCAATTTTGATGCCTTGTATTTCTTTTTCTTGCCTAATTGCTCTGGCTAGAACTTCCAACACAGTGTTGAATAATAGTGGTGATAGTGGACATCCTTGTCTTGTTCCTGATCTTAGGGGGAAAGTTTTAAATTTTTCCCCATTAAGGATGATATTAGCTGTGGGTTTTTCATATATTCCCTCTATCATTTTAAGGAAGTTCCCTTGTATTCCTATCTTTTGAAGTGTTTTCAGCAGGAAAGGATGTTGAATCTTGTCAAATGCCTTCTCTGCATCAATTGAGATGATCATGTGATTTTTCTGTTTTGATTTGTTGATATGGTGTATTACATTAATTGATTTTCTTATGTTGAACCATCCTTGCATACCTGGGATGAATCCTACTTGGTCATGATGTATAATTCTTTTAATGTGTTGTTGGATTCGATTTGCTAGAATTTTGTTGAGGATTTTTGCATCTGTATTCATTAGAGAGATTGGTCTGTAGTTTTCTTTTTTTGTAATATCTTTGCCTGGTTTTGGTATGAGGGTGATGTTGGCTTCATAGAATGAATTAGGTAGTTTTCCCTCCACTTCGATTATGTTGAAGAGTTTGTGGAGAGTTGGTACTAATTCTTTCTGGAATGTTTGATAGAATTCACATGTGAAACCGTCTTGTCCTGGACTTTTCTTTTTAGGGAGCTTTTGAATAACTAATTCAATCTCTTTACTTGTGATTGGTTTGTTGAGGTCGTCTATTTCTTCTTGAGTCAAAGTTGGTTGTTCATGTCTTTCCAGGAACCTGTCCATTTCATCCAAATTGTTGTATTTATTAGCGTAAAGTTGTTCATAGTATCCTGTTATTACCTCCTTTATTTCTGTGAGGTCAGTACTTATGTCTCCTCTTCCATTTCTGATCTTATTTATTTGCATCCTCTCTCTTCTTCTTTTTGTCAATCTTGTTAAGGGCCCATCAATCTTGTTGATTTTTTCATAGAACCAACTTCTGGTTTTATTGATTTTCTCTATTGTTTTCATGTTTTCAATTTCATTTATTTCTGCTCTAATCTTTGTTATTTCTTTCCTTTTGCTTGCTTTGGGATTAGTTTGCTGTTCTTTCTCCAGTTCTTCCAAGTGGACTGCTAATTCCTGCATTTTTGCCTTTTCTTCTTTTCTGATAAAGGCATTTAGGGCAATAAATTTCCCTCTTAGCACTGCCTTTGCTGCGTCCCATAAGTTTTGATATGTTGTGTCTTCATTTTCATTTACCTCTATGTATTTACTAATTTCTCTTGCAATTTCTTCTTTGACCGACTTGTTGTTTAAGAGTGTGTTGTTGAGCCTCCATGTATTTATGAATTTTCTGGCACTCTGCCTATTATTGATTTCCAACTTCATTCCTTTATGATCCGAGAAAGTGTTGTGTATGATTTCAATCTTTTTAAATTTGTTAAGACTTACTTTGTGACCCAGCATATGGTCTATCTTTGAGAATGATCCATGAGCACTTGAAAAAAAGGTGTATCCTGCTGTTGTGGGATGTAATGTCCTATAAATGTCTGTTAAGTCAAGCTCATTTATAGTAATATTCAGGTTCTCTATTTCTTTATTGATCCTCTGTCTAGATGTTCTGTCCATTCATGAGAGTGGTGAATTGAAGTCTCCAACTATTATGGTATATGTGTCTATTTCCCTTTTCAGTGTTTGCAGTTTATTCCTCACGTATTTTGGGGCATTCTTGTTCGGTGCGTAAATATTTATGATTGTTATGTCTTCTTGCATAATTGTTCCTTTTAATAGTATATAGTGTCCTTCTTTGTCTCTTTTAACTGTTTTACATTTGAAGTCTAATTTGTTGGATATTAGTATAGCCACTCCTGCTCTTTTCTGGTTGTTATTTGCATGAAATATCTTTTCCCAACCTTTCACTTTCAACCTATATTTATCTTTGAGTCTAAGATGTGTTTCCTGTAGACAGCATATAGAAGGATCCTGTTTTTTAATCCATTCTGCCAGTCTATGTCTTTTGATTGGAGAATTCAGTCCATTAAGATTTAGAGTTATTACTGTTTGGATAATATTTTCCTCTATCTTTTTGCCTTTTGTATTATATATATCATATCTGACTTTCCTTCTTTCTACACTTTTCTCCATGTCTCTCTCTTCTGTCTTTTTATATCTGACTCTAGTGCTTCCTTTAGTATTTCTTGCAGAGCTGGTCTCTTGGTCACAAATTCTCTCAGTGACTTTTTGTCTGAGAATGTTTTAATTTCTCCCTCATTTTTGAAGGACAATTTTGCTGGATATAGGAGTCTTGGCTGGCAGTTTTTCTCTTTTAGTAACTTAAATATATCATCCCACTGTCTTCTAGCTTCCATGGTTTCTGCTGAGAAATCTACACATAGTCTTATTGGGTTTCCCTTGTATGTGACAGATTGTTTTTCTCTCGCTACTTTCAAGATCCTCTCTTTCTCTTTGACCTCTGACATTCTAACTAGTAAGTGTCTTGGGGAACGCCTATTTGTGTCTAATCTCTTTGGGGTGCACTGCACTTCTTGGATCTGTTATTTTAGGTCTTTCATAAGAGTTGGGAAATTTTCAGTGAAAATTTCTTCCATTAGTTTTTCTCCTCCTTTTCCCTTCTCTTCTCCTTCTGGGACACCCACTACACGTATATTTGTACGGTTCACATTGTCCTTGAGTTCCCTGATACCTTGTTCAAATTTTTCCATTCTTTTCCGGATAGTTTCTGTTTCTTTTTGGAATTCAGATGTTTCATCCTCCAAATCACTAATTCTATCTTCTGTCTCTTTAAATCTGTCATTGTAGGTATCCATTGTTTTTTCCATCTTTTCTACTTTATCTTTCACTTCCATAAGTTCTGTGATTTGTTTTTTCAGTTTTTCTATTTCTTCTTTATGTTCAGCCCATGTCTTCTTCATGTCCTCCCTCAATTTATCGATTTCATTTTTGAAGAGGTTTTCCATTTCTGTTCGTATATTCAGCATTAGTTGTTTCAGCTCCTGTATCTCATTTGAACTATTGGTTTCTTCGTTTGACTGGGCCATATGTTCAATTTTCTGAGCGTGATCCATTATCTTCTGCTGGCATCTGGGCATTTAGTCAGATTTCCCTGGCTGTTCGACCTCACAGGTTGAAAGATTTTTCTGTGAAATCTCTGGGTTCTGTTTTTCTTATCCTGCCCAGTAGGTGGCGCTCGTGGCACACGTTTGTCTACGGGTTCCACCAGTGAAAGTTGCTGTGGGTCCTTTAACTCTGGAAAATTCTCACCGTAGGGGAGGTTCGGCAGCCGAAGCATCTTGGAAGAATGCTAGCTGGCCTGGGGTTCCGAATGCGGGTTGGGTCGCCGGTGGCCGCAGCACGGGAGAGCGTCCGGCCGAATTAGCTAGTCGGCCCGGGGCACCAAGCGTGGCGGGAGGGCGCCAGCTGTCGCAGCCTGGGAGAGTGCACTGTTCCCAGCCGGACGGGGTAGTCACGTGTTTGGAAGGGATTCCCCAGTCACTGTTCTCCGCAGTCTGGGGATTTCCGACCCAACTATCTCAGTTGGTCCGGGGGGCCTTGCGTGGTGGGGGCACCAGCCGCCATGGCCTAAGGGGACCACCTGTCCAATTCTACCAGCTGGCCTGGGAAGGTGGAAGGGAGGGACTCCGGTCACTTGCCATCCCACACAGGAAAGCCCGTGCCCCTTGGTGATCTCACCGGAACTGGTTCTCCCAGATAGTCAGCCGTTCCAGGATGGGGTACGCCGTCCCTTTGATCTCCCTCGTGGCTCCGGGAGCTGCTCTGTATTATCTCCACTCACCCAGTAGCTGTTCTGGAGGAGGAAAGGTGAGGGCGGCAAAGCTGTCGAGGCTGGTAGCGGAGGAGCCGATGAAGGCGGGGGAAGAGGGCACCGTGGTGATTGGAGAGCTGCCGGAGCAGGAGAGGAAAGAGGGGGGAGAAGGAGGGCGGGCAGGTTGGCTGCTGCGGGGCATGGGCACCATGCAGCGGGCCGGCGGAGAAAGAGAGGGGAGAAGGAGGGCGGGCGGGTCGGCTGCTGCGGGGCGTAGGCGCCGCGCGGCCCTCAATAGGTTTTTATGTTGGACATGTGTAGCTTCATTTTCTGAGAAATTCAGGTACTTACTCCTCCCCAGAACGCCATCTCATAATTCTATAATCTTGCTCTTTCTTAGCCCTGACCAAATCAGCCAAACCATCAATCTTGCCTAACAATTATTGTAGATTAGGATCTCAGGCCAGCTGTCCTTCTAAAGGAAGAATACACCTACATGTATTCCCAGAAATGTTTCCCTTTAGAGGGGTTTCCCTTCATCACTGTCCCTCAGGGTAATCTCTTATAGGATTTAATGCTGTGGCAATCCACTTCAACCTGGTGCCAGCATAACATGAAAGCCTAGTCATAAGCCAAGCCAATGTTTTCTCCTTCTCTGTTAATTTTTCCTAGAAAATTCCCCATGTGAGTAAAGAGAGAGATGGTGAAACAATGGGAAACAATTGATGTCTGAGCCATCTGCTCATACAGTTTATTTTGGAATTTCTACTGGCAAACAGCCTTTTCTTGTGCCTGACCCAACTCAAAACTGGCAGTCTTATGAATTATGCAATAAGTAGGCTGTAGGAATACACCAAATTTTGACATATGTTGCCTCCAAACTACAAAGAAATTCACCAAGGAGTAACTTTTCTACTGTAGAGGGCACTGTAAGATGCAGGAAGTTTAAAAAAGATATCTTGACATACCCAAAAACACTTAAAGACTTCACTGATTATTTGAGCTCCTGAACTTTTTAATAGTAATGTTACATCATCTGGCACACATGTGTCTTACTAAGGCATCTGGGATACTTAACTATTTCTAGCCCCCCATGTCTATTTTGCATAATTTCACCAGCATAACAGACCAACATGATATTCCATGTGATTGTAAAATCTACAATATCCCTCCCTCCTGAAAATGAAATTAGAGGGATCAGGAAAATTTGGTCAAAAGTCTGGTTCCTTGAGAAGCAAACATTGGAATGGAGATCAGCTTGGAAGAAATTTATTAGGGAAAGCTATGAAGATCAACACTAGTTAGTGGAGAATTAAGCAGGATTTGACAGGAGAAAAATTTGTGCGGCAGTATATTTATAAGGCTTCAGCAGATCCTTCAGAGAGCTCTGAACCTGGGATGAACCTTTAGAACCATCTCAAATTGGGTTGTTACACAATTTGCATGTAAACTACCATAGGAAAGGAATAAGGTCTGGGGTAGGCAGCTAACTCCCTTAACCAATTCCCAAAGAGATCTGACTGATAAAAAATGTCAGATAATAACCATCACAGTATCTGGGGGTGGTTTTGGTGGTGGTAAATCTTTCAGACCTAAAGATGGGACCTGGATGCCACAGCATGGCATACATGACAGACACTCCTTAATCCATTTGCAACTATTTGCTTTATTTGAGTTCTAGTAGCAGCAACTTGAAGAATCTAGGGTACCTTTTAGTCTTAAGAAAACTTACAAGATGAAAGTTACTAGGATAAAATGCAGCCACTGCTCCCAAAGTGGGCATTTAGACCACAACTGGTACTCATTTCCCTCCTCTAGTATATATACTCTAGATTCTTTAGTCAGCAAGTTCAGTGGCTAGGTGGTTCACTTAGTAAAAGAACCTAGCTTCTTATCCATGAGTGCTGCAAGCCTGTTTTTCTGTCCCCTTCTCAGGAAATGACTACCACATTGGGACACTTACCATCAAAATTGGTGTAAATATTTCCTCTTGTTGTACAAACCAGCACTTCTAACCCACAGTGCCCAGTATTGCTGGAATAGAGACTCAAATTTCCTAACAATAACTTTACTCCTGGACCTATGTATGCTACCTAATGAGTCACATTGCCATATAATAGTTGTTGATTCTATTTATATACTATATCCTGGAAAATGGCACCCCAATCTCAAAATGTCTTCTACAAGCTGTCACTTTGGCTACACTTGCAATAAATTATCCTATTGCTCAAATAGGCCTTCAGCTTCTAGATGGTGCTGCAAGTGATAGGACCAGTAGATCATTGGATCATTTTTAAGTCACTTCTCTCACTCCTTCTTTGCTTCAAAGTAGGCCTTGGGTATGACCTGACTTTTTGTGGGTGTTCGGACCAACTATTCACACAGATAGTGAAGAATATATCATCCACCTTAAATACTATGAGATGGCCAAACATGTAACACCTATCACAGATGAGATTTGGAGAAGTTCATTAGGTAAATATGCTCACATCCAAGGGAATGAAGACACCACATGTCATGTAAGTACTGAACACGATTGCACTTGAGAGTAGAGTAAAACATCAGGGGTTTGGTAAAGCAGGCTTTGTAATGACAAAAAGGCTAGCTATCCCTTGGTTCCCAAGGGAGGATGCAATTGGGTTGTTTGAATAATTTCATGGGTTGGCAGACAACTGAAGCCCATTAGGCTGACTATGGGGTGAAGAGCAGCAGGTCTGGATGATAGAGGAATTAGCTGGATGGTGAATTTTTCCCACCAGGTGGGAGGCAGTATTTGGAAAGAGCAGAGGAACTCACAGGTAGGACTTTGGGACCTGAAGAGGCATAAGAACATCAGTGCTTTAATATTGTACCTTAATTTCAGACTTTACTATACAGTGGGAGGCCAAATTTACATATTACATATTCTTTAAGTCTTAGGAAAATATTTGCTCCAGAATCATAGAAGTTTGTATTGTGATTATACCATTGATGCTTCCTATAACCTCTGCATCTTGTCAATTCCCACTAACAATTTTTCTAATACCATATGGTGTGCTAAAGAGAATGACAAAGCAGCAGGGCTATTTGCACTCATGCAGCCCCAATTGCAAAAGAATCCTTTCCAGTTTGGCCCCATTCAAAGATGAAAGTATTTCACTTCATCCATTATTGGTTGGAGCAATATTCCTTTGTATAGAACATGCTTACTCAAGAAACAGTAGCCATGGTGTATCCTCATTAGTGATAGGAGATGCAATTCACAATAATTTGTCCTATACTTAGATGGGATGTCCTGAGATACCCAGACTACTGAACCCCTAAAATTTTAATGATATGCCAGTTTCCTGGTTCTTCAGAGTTAACCATCTACCATCTAGAGTACACACAAAATTTAAAAACCTCCAAAGCACTTGTCACTTCTTACTCCTATGTTTTGATAATCATGCTGTCATCAATCTAATGGAACATTATGGTGATCTGCAAAGCATCAAAATGACCTTGGCCTCTTAAAATGATATTATGGACAGTGGAATGAGAATCTGGAGAAGAGGTCCAGATTATGCATTGCTAGTTGCTTCAGCTATATGAGCCCATATCTTTCAGGTTTCTTCCAAGGTCAGCTCCAGCTGGTATCTAGCATCCTCGTTCTCCCCCTCTTCTGTGCCAACTGTAAAACTGCTCATTGATGGGAAATTTGTTGAATCCTAAAGACAAAAATGGATTGACAGTCATAACCTGGCAACCAATGAGGTAACTTGTCAGGTCCTTCAGGCCACCAAGGCTGAAATGGATACTGCATTGCTTCCTGAAAACAAACTTTTCCTGCATAGGCAGACACTTCAGTATTAAGCCATCTATAGGTCCTGTTTCACCATTTACAATTTATTAAAGAAAACTTGAAAGAAATTGCCAGGATAATCATATAGGAACAAGGGAAGATCCTAGCTGATGAGGAAGGAAATGTATTTTGAGGCCTTCAGGTGGTTGGGCATGCCTGTAAGAGGACATCCCTCATGCTAAGAGAAACCATTGAATCTATCACCAAAGACATGAACATTTATTCCTCCCATCAGCCCCTGGGTGTGTGCAAGCATTGAACCATTCAATTTTCCTGCCATAATTCCCTTTTGGATATTTCTTGTAGCAATGGTGTGTGGAAATATCTTCCTAATGAAGCCAGCTGAGTGAGTCCCTGGAGCAACTATGCTTCTTGTTTACAAATGGAACATGGAACATTATCCATGGACAACATAAAGATTTAAATTTTATTTGCAATCATCTGGATATGAAAGCAATCAGCTTTGTTGGATCCAACCAGGCAGGAGAGCACTTCCTCAAGAGAAATTCAAAATATGAAAGAGAGTTCAAGCCAACATGGGAGCCAAGAACCATGGAGTGGTCATGCCAGATGTCAATAAGGAATCAAATGGTTATGACAGGATTTGGTGAAACTGGTCAGCACTGCAAATCTCTTCTAACAGCCATTCTTGTGGGGTAGGCCAAGGAATGGCTTTCACAGCTTGTGGAACTTGCCAAAAGTGTGGATGTCAATGTAAGAGACCAACTTGGAGATTATCTTGGTCCCCTGATAACCCTCCAGGCCAAATATCAAGTCTTCAATCTAATAGTGGAACAAAGGTGGGAGCTTCTATCCTCCTTGATGAATGAAAAATTAAAGTCTAAATTTCATATGAAAATGGCAACTCTGTTGGACCAAGCATATCAAATGTCAAGGCCAAAATGACCTGTCACAAAGAAATGATTCTTGGTCCAGTTTTTATAGTCCTGGAGACAGAAACATTGAATGAAGCATCAAGAATACAAATGAAAACTCATACAGAAGTGGAACTGCCATCTTTACCAGGAATGGACCAAGGCTCAGAAATATTCCTACCTAGTGAATGTCAGAGAAATGGGTGGAAGGTCCCTATTCCAGAGGCTTTGTGATTGTTCTCATTCACAGACTCTTGATATTCCTTCAGGCACTGTCACTGAACAGGACATAAAATTCTACACTCAGTTACAGATAATCACTTCTCAATGGAAAGAACATGCTACTCTTTCCTCACCTGCTGAGTCATGCCTAGAATGAGTTGTCAGAAACAAGTTTATTCCAAACTTAGTCCAACATGAGTAATCTCCCTTTTTTGCTGACCAACTTCACTTGCTAATTTTGCATACATAATTAACCATTTCCTAGGACTGGAATACCTTGTAGTACAGATATTTTTCAGGACCATATTTACTATATGGAAACTCTTAATATAACTTTGAAACCAGATTTTTACTTACTTCTCATACTTCTATTTTTTTTGTTTGCTTTTCATTTATTGCTCAACTGGTTTTAATCCACACAAGGACTTCACCTTCTCCCTTTAGTTAATCATTGAACTTAATATAATTATTGATCTGGGTCTTTTTTAGAGTTATATTAATAAAGTTATTGAAAAGAAAAAGTTGATTTTCCAGTCCTCTAAAGTTGGCAGTGAGAGTATAAAGCATGGTGTGATATCTAAGAGAAAATGTAGAAAGATCTGCTGGATAGAAAAATAATGTAATAGAATTGCAGGACTTTTTCAAGTTACTAATTTTAGAAATCAGGACAATGAAGCCCAAGGTTGGGATCTTTTGCTCAAAGTCTTTTGGGTCTCAGTTCTCAACTTTCCTACCATATGTTACTTTCTCTCTTTCCTCCCCACAAAGGTAAATTCTCCCAAATCCTTTTAAAACAATCAAAGCATTAAAAAAAAGTTATTATTTTGATTGTTTAGAGAATCACAACATAATATTTAAATTGGATCAACTTTAAGATTTCACTAAATGTTGGGTGGGTGTGACAGCATCATTTTTGACCTGTAACTGAGCAACACTAGAGGTTCTATGATGGCTGTCGGAAGGCCTTCAGCACTTGTGCAAGGTGGGGTACACTGCTGTGGAAACTTTGTAATCTATTTGAAACTATTATTTCTCAGTCTCACAAAAAATTAAAAAAAAATATTTTGCAGTTGTAAAATTGCTGTGTGACCTTTGACATGTTACCTAGCCTCCCTGGACCTCAAGTTTTGCCTTCTGTTAACCACAAATATTCCACAAATGGTGGGCCTAAGGCAGGTTGTTGAATGCCTATCTCATGGTTGTGAGAGTGAAAGAAAATAGTAATATAACTAATATTAATTGAATAGCTTCCTGCCAACACTTTTTTTCCCCCTTGGCTACCACTCCAGTTTTATTTTATTTTTTTTAATTAATTACGGAAAAAAAAGAAATTAACAGAACGTTTAGAAATCATACCATTCTACATATGCAATCAGTAATTCTCAACATCATCACATAGATGCATGATCATCATTTCTTAGTACATTTGCATCGGTTTAGAGGAACTAACAACACAACAGAAAAAGATATAGAATGTTAATATAGAGAAAAGAAATAAAAGTAATAAAAATAGTAAAAAAAGCAAAACAAACAAAAAAAAAACAAAAAAAACGCTATAGCTCAGATGCAGCTTCATTCAGTGTTTTAACATGATTAGTTTACACTTAGGTATTATTGTGCTGTCCATTTTTGAGTTTTTGTATCTAATCCTGTTGCACAGTCTGTATCCTTTCAGCCCCAATTACCCATTATCTTACCCTGTTTCTAACTCCTGCTGGACTCTGCTACCAATGACATATTCCAAGTTTATTCTCGAATGTCCATTCACATCAGTGGGACCATACAGTATTTGTCCTTTAGTTTTTGGCTGGACTCACTCAGCATAATGTTCTCAAATACTTCTATTTTTAAGGGAACTTTTGTAACTGTGAAATGCTTTCCTGCAATCACAGTTTTGATCTGTTTTTAAAGTATTCTCACTTTTTCTGAAGACCACAAAGAGGGGAATGTTAGTGAATGTAAAAAACATCTTCCAGTAATTGGAAGAATTCTTGGTTGGTCTTCAAACATAGTTCTGCATAAGTGCTGAAGAGAGAGAGCCCTCTGCCAAGTTTTCCTGAGCCTCTAATTTATCCCACACTAGACAAAAATAATCCATTTCTGTTTCTCCCAAAGTTGTGACAATTGCATCTGTCTTTTCTGTTTACTACCACTTTTGTTGTCAAAATGGTTCATGACCCATTTTGAATTTTATCATAATCCTCAGTGTTTCAGCTTCTTATAATCACTCAAGAATTCTCAGTATATAGGGTAAAGCAACATTTTTACTATGTGTTCCAAGCGTTAAGTTTCAGGGTTTGTGTCAGCAATCATTAATTAATGCTTTAGCCATTAATTAAGACTTCGAAGATCAAAAGTTTAGCCCAGAAATCAAGGGGTGTTCCAATCATGTAATTGGAGAAGATTCTTGCCTTGAGCAAGTCTAACTCGATATTATTTGCCTTACTACAATTTTATATATTCTTGCCTCTTGCTTGCATTTCTTACTAGTGATACTTTTTAATGAAACTTTTTTTTAATTTAGAGTAATTGATAAAGGGCTAAGAAATTTCAAACTTTTTGTGACACAAAGTAATACAAAATATGTATTAACAGATTCTACTGATATGGCTAATGCAAGTGTCTTTATGCTTTTTGTTTCTTTGAAATATCTAAACTCTAGGTCAGAACAGAAATTGATGTGCTAGAGAGAATGGGTCCTTTCTTTCTGATATGGTTACACCCAGTGGGCAAAGAGAAGGCTGATAGCTGTGATAGAGAATTATCTGTTCCTCAGCCAGGGATATAGGAATATGTCATTTATATTTCTGCTCCTTAATTAGTCATTTGTATAGTGCTAATCTACTTCATAGGAGTCATTCAATGAATTAAGAATGGTGAAAAACTTTGAAAATATTTTTATATACTCTGAACTTCAGGCTTGATGCTATCACCTGCTGGATAGAATTTCAGAATCTCAGATCCCTTATCGTGATTGGAAATTTGACAGTGGACTTAAGACCCTAATGGGTCTCTTCTTTTTTGGATTTAATCTTCCTTTCTGTGTAAAATAGAAATTCATATTTTGGAAACAGAATGCTGCTTGTTTTATCTCTATCACAACTGGAAAATGGTAGTGAAAATTAATCCAAAGTTGGGTCGAATAAAAGGTGGTATTGTCTAAATTCCATTTATAGTTAAATATAATCAGAGACTTCTAAATTTCCCTTTTAAAAAAATATGGACTAATCAGAATAGTGTTATTCTAATTGCAATCAATCTGTTTATTCATTTGGCCAGCTACTTGCTGTTCTCAAGAACTTCTTGTTTCTTAGAAGAAAGAAGATCTCTTCAGTTATGGTCATGCTAGCTGTAGCTAAACATTCACTATTTTATTTTCTTCTATGCTCTAGCGTGGACTCATTTGAAATTTCTCAGATTCAAAATTGTGCTGATTATTAATAATAATTTATGAATAAAAAACTCCCAAAATATATAAATATATAAAAATATGTATTATGACAAAGAGCCAAATATGTAATTATGTACTGTTGCATTCCAAGAGAATTCTGGTTCTAATTACTTCAAAAAGAGATGCAAAAGAATATTTACCAAATCAATGGCCACATATCATATAGCTGAGTCTGTGTTAATCTGCTCTATCAGACCTACCACTTTTTCGTCAGCTTCAGCAAAAGTTACTATTGGTTGAATAGTAACATTGTCATCCTCCAGGATCTGACTGACTTGTGTGGGGGACAGACAGTGAATTCAATGGAGCTGTGTTGGGGACAGCCATTTATATATATTTTAGGTATGTCTGGATGACCACCAACCATCCAGAGTGCAATATAATTTTTTTTTCTTTAACTGAATCCTCAATTAGGTTATTGCTTGTGTATAAAAATGTTACTGATTTTTGTAAATTGATTTTTTATCCCACCACCTTGCTGAATTTATTAGCTCACGTAACTTTGTTGTAGATTTCTCAGGATTCTCCAAGTATAGCATCATATCATCTACAAATAATGATGCCTTCCCATTTCAGATGCCTTTTATTTCTTTTTCCTGTTTAATTGATCTAGCTAGAACTTCTAGTACAATGTTGCATAATAGTGGTGACACAGGGCATCCTTGTCGTATTCCCAATCTTAGGAGGAGAGCTCTCAGTCTCTCTCCATTTAGTATCATTCTGGCTATTGGTTTTTCATATATGCTCTTTATTATATTGAGGAAGTTACTTTGATTCCTATCTTTTGAAGTGTTTTATCAGAAAAGGATGTTAAATTTTGTTGAATGCTTTTTCAGCATCAATCAAGATGATTTTGTGATTTTTCACTTTCAATTTATTAATGTACTGTATTACATTAATTGATTTTCTTATATTGAACCATCCTTGCATTCTCGGTACAAACTCCACTTGGCCATGGTGTATAATTCTTTTAATTTGTTGTTGGATTTCATTTGCTAGTGTTGTGCTGGGAATTTTTGCATCCATGTTCATTAAGGAAATTGGCCTATAGTTTTCCTTTCTTATAGTATCTTTTCCTGGTTTTGGTATTAAAATGATCTTAGCTTCATAAAATTAGTTAGGTAGTGTTCCTTTTTCCTCATTCTTTGGAAAAGTTTGAGCAGAATTGTTGTTAGTTCTTTTGGAATGTTTGATAAAATTCCCCCATGAAGCCATCTGGCCTTGGGCTTTTCCTTATAGGAAGATTTCTGATAACTTATTGAATCTCTATACTGTGATTGGTTTGTTGAGATCTTCTATTTCTTCCTGAGTCAGTGGAGCTTATTTGTGTGTTTCCATGAATTCATCCATTTCATTTAAGCTGCCTAGTTTTTTGGCATATAGTTGTTCATAGTATCATCTTATGACTTATTTCTTCAGGGTCTGTGGTAATGATCCCCTTCTCATTTATGATTTTGTTTATTTTCATCCTCTCTCTTTTTTCCTCTTTGTCAGCCTTGCTAATAGCCTATTGTTTTTATTGATTTTCTCAAAGAATCAACTTTTGGTTTTGTTGATTCTTTCTATCGTTCTTTTGCTTGTCCATTCATTTAACTCTGCTTCAATCTTTGTTATTTCTCTTCTTCTATTTGCTTTGTGGTTAGTTTGCTGTTCTTTCTCAAATTTCTCCAGGTGACCTAAGTTCTCAATTTTTTCTCTTTCTTGTTTTTTAATACAAGCATTTAGGGCAATAAATTTCCCTCTCAGCACAGACTTTGCTGTATTCCATATGTTCTGATAAATTGTGTTCTCATTTTCATTCATCTGCAGAAAGCTGCTGATTTCTCTAGCAATTTCTTCTTTGACTCACTGGTTGTTTAAGAGTTTGCTATTTAATCTCCATTTATTTATGAAAGTTCTCATTCTTTGATGGTTATTGATATCCAGCTTCATTCCATTGTGATTAGAGAGAGTGCTTTGGATAATTTCAATGTTTTTAAGTTTATAAAGACCTGTTTTGTGCCCCAGCATATTGTCTATCTTGAATAATATAGCATTAGAGAAGAGTATATATTGCAGTGTTTTGGAGTTTAATAACCTATATATGTCTGTTAAGTCTATATTCATTTATCAAGTTGTTTAACTTCTCTATTTCCTTGTTATTCCTCTGACTGGTTATTCTGTCTATATAGGAGAGTGGTGTATTGAAGTCTCCTACTATTATTTTTGAAACATCTATCACTTCCTTTAGTTTTCCAATGTCTAACTTATGTACTTTGGAGTTCCTTGATTGGGAGCATAAATATTTATGATTGTTATTTCTCCTTGGTTAATTGTCTCTTTTATTAATATATAGTGTCCTTCTTTGTCTCTTTTGATGTCTTTACATTTATAGTTGATTTTGTCCAATATTAGTATGGCTACTCTTGCTTTCTTCTGATTACAACTTGCAAGGAACTTCTTTTTCCATCCTTTCACTTTCAATCTATCTGTATCCTTATGTTCAAAATGAGTCTCTTGTAAGCATCATATATCTGGATTATATTTCTTAATCTGTTCTGCCAATCTGTACCTTTTAATTGGTAAGTTTAGTCTGTTAACATTCAAAGTTAGGACTGAAAGGTATTTCTTGAATCCACCATCTTATCATTTTTGTTTCATTTGTCAGAAATATATATATTCTTTCCCCCTTTCTCTTCTTATCCTTTAAGTTACCCTTACTGGTACTCTTCAATTCTGTGCCTTCCTCCAGACCTCCCTCTCCTGTCTTTTTATTTTTCAACTGGCATAACTCCTTTTAGTATTTCTTGTAGGGCCAGTCTCTCACTGACAAATTCTTTGAGGATTTGTTTGTCTGTGAAAATTTTAATTTTTCCCTCAGTTTTGAAGGACAATTTGGCTGGGTACAGAATTCTTGGCTGGAAGTCTTTCTCTCTGAGGATCATAAATACATCATACCACTGCCTTCTCACCTCCATAATGCCAGTTGAGTCACCAGAACTCAATCCTAAGTGACTTTCCTTGTATGTAGTAGATTGTTTTTCTCTTGCCACTTTCAGGACTTTCTGCTTCTCTTCAACATTTTACAGACTGATTAGTACATGTCCTGGGAAAGACCTCTTTGGATTTGTTCTATATGTAGTTCTTTGGACTTCTTCAAATGCCTTTATAAGTGTTGTGAAGTTTTGCCCCCATTATATCCTCCTAGACCTTTACACTTCTCTTCTCCTTCAGGGACACCAATAATTCTTTTATTTTTGTGCTGTTTTGTTCATTATTTCCCTGAGATTCGATTAAAATTTTTCCATCTTTTTTGCCATTTGCTGTTTTGAGTGTTCAAAATCAGTTGTCCTGCTGTCTATTTTGCTTGTTTCTTTCTTCTGCCTCTCCAAATCTGCTGTACCTATATATATATATATATATAGGTATACAACTTTATACATATTGTTTTATTTTGTTATGTTTTGTTTGTTTTATGCTATATATATTTTATACTATATATATTTTGTTTTGTTTTGTTTGTTTGTTTTTTTGTTTGTTTTTTCACATGTGTAGGCACCAGGAATTGAACCCAGGTCTCTGGTGCAGTATATTTTTCATTTGGTCTACAGCATCTTTAATCTCTGTGATATCTGCTATTTTTCTATTTTTTCTTTCAAATTCTTATTGCACGGCAGGCAAGCATTAAAAAAAAATTCCTCTTTATGACCTTCTAGTGTCTTCCTGATCTCCTATGTGTCAATAATTACTCCATTTATTTTCTTTAGTAGAATTACATGAGCATCTTTGATTAGTTGTTATAAAGTCTGTGTCTCCTCCAGTGTCTTAATTTGTTCATCAGGCTAGCCTATATCTGTCTCCATCATGATATGCTTAATGATATTCTTCTGTCTTCATAGCATGCAAATGCCTTAATTGGTTAACTTTGGAAGTTAATTTCCTTCATTAGCCTAGAGTTTTTTATTTGTAGGATGGATATTGAGCAGGATATGGGGCAGGGCACAACAGTGCAGTGATGCATTGCAGCACAGGTACTGACAAAGGTTTGGATTGCTACATTGGTGCCTGTGAGCAGGGGTACACAATGACAGGAAAGATGTGGTTGTGCTGCTGCATAGGTCCAGGGGGCAGGGCCCTTGTGTGCACTGGTCTTGGGCATGGGATTTTTGTGCACATGTGTAGAGCTCAGGGCAGCAGGCTGGCATTGTGTATGCATAGGCTGGGGGCAGATGTGGCCAAACTATGGAGGTCGGTGCTTGCCCAGAACTGGGGAACATGACTGGGGGTCATGAGCATGCACAGATCTGGCAGGACCATAAATTGATGTACATGTGCACAGAGTTCAGGGGATGGGGTGGATTTGCATGACTGTATGAGCTGGGGGTGGGTGTAGCCTGGGTATAGAGGTAAGCACCTGCAGACTTTAGGTGCTGATGACTGCCTACAGGGGACAGAGAGGGCGAGGTAGTTCATGGGGGGCAAGATTGCACTTTTGCTGGAGAGATGGGTTGGGTTGGGGCAGGTTTTCACATGTTTAGGATGAGGGTGTGGGGCAGGAATGCATGTGAAGGGTTGGCAAGGAGGGGGCGCTTAGACCGCATAAAGGGGGGTTAGTGGTGGGATTCAGGCACATGGGGTGATTTTTGGGTCAAGGGGCTGTGCTGATGAGGGTGGTGCATTCAAGGAATGCAGCTTGACTTACTTCTTAGGCCCTGTCTCCCTGTCTGTGCACTCCTGAGGGCTTCCAAGTCTTCTGTATTAGGCTGTTTGCACCAGACAGATGGTCTCTGGTTCTCTGTTTCTCAGTTTCTCAGGTTTTTCAACCAGGCCTTCCTTATGTGGTGCAGAAGACCCTCCCAGGTCACTTACACCCTGGAATTGCCATCTCAGTTACCCTCCCATCCTTTCTCTAGCTGTTCCTCGGAGCAGAGGTGAACTAAATCTATCTTATTCCACCATATTCCCAGAAACCCTGTTTATTTATTTATTTATTTTACATGGGCAGGCACCAGGAATTGAACCTGGGTCTCTGGCATGGCAGGCAAGAACTCTGCCACTGAACCAGGGTGGCCCACTCTCTCTTTATTTTTAATACCAAAAAAAAAATGAGCTTAGAGTATGCATGGGTGGTTCAGTGGTAGAATGCTCACCTTCCATCCAGTAGACCTGGGTTCAGTTCCCAGGCCATGCACTGATCCTCCAAAAAAAGTTGGCTTAAGAAACCCTTCCATGCCCCTACTTCACAAGACATTTTCCTACTTGTATTATTTATTGTTTTCTTTTCACGTTTTCATTTTTAATCCTTCTAGAACTCACCTAAATGTGTGGTAGAGATCCAGTTTCATGTGTCTGAATAGTGAGTCATTCATACCATTCCTTCATAATTCATTCTTATCTCACTTATTTATGAAGTTAACTTTAACTTATATTAATTCTACTTAATAAATGAATCTGATGTTGTCACCAATTTATTCCATTTGTCCATTTGTCTTTTTTTGTGAAAACATCACACTATTTCTCTAGTCATT